>NW_028227258.1:49475000-50802500 GCF_978045245.1 Mus caroli
AATCTGTCTGAGGCTAAATTAAAGAGTTTAGATTAACAGCATTGGCAGAAGCAGTTTCAAAACAGACTAGTATTGACTGTGTTGTATGGTCATTGGTGGTGATTCTTATGGAGATCTATAATGAAAAGGAGCAAACTGAGCAAGGAAAAATGCAAAAATGTACAGTTTGACAAGGCAAAGAGTACCAGGAAATGTAAACAGATTAAAGAGAAGTCCAGTGATAAATGAAATAAAGAGAGTGGTAACCTCAGAGCAAGATCTCACCCAGCTAAACTTCCAACTTGTGAAAAGGAATTAAAGAAAAGCTTAGGGCTAGGTACTGGCAAGGGAGAGACAGGATGATCTCTGAGCTCAAGGCCAGCCTCATCTACAAATCAAATTTCAGGGCAGCCAATCTTAGGCAATAAAGGAAACTATGGAAAGGAGAAAGCTGCTGAAAATTTATTTGAATAAGGGGTCCTTGTTCCAGGTCCAGTAAGCAGCACAACTTGACAGTTTCCCCTATGTGGTTCTGGTTTTAGAATCAAGGGTGCAAGAGGAAATGGAATACTATCCATGAATAAGGAAAGCCACTGAAGCCAGGTTAGTAGCAGGGGTCTCCCTATATGAAGATCAAAAAAGGACTTGCTTGAAGCTGCGAAGGTGAAGTTTGGATTACTTTGGAGCCCCCAATACTTTGGAGATGCCAGAGTTGTGGGATACCTGCTGAGGGAAGCTGATAATAAGGAGTAGAATAAACCCAAGCAAAAGAAGTGTGTTGTAGTCAACCAAGCTGAAGATGTTATGTATCTAAAGAGTGCTTTGACATCAGATAAGGCAATGCAGAGTTGAAGAGTTTGCTCAGCTTGTTTTCAGTATTTCTTTGGTCCAGTATTTCCCTGCTATTCTCCTTTCCTCCCCACCCTTTTGGAGTAGTAATATATATCCTGGGCCATTGCAGGTTGTAAGTATGTGATCTGATATTTTATTCTTATTTTACAGGTGGTTATAGTTACAAAATTGCCATGAGTATCAGAGACTTGAACTGTGGATTTCTTAAAAGTGCTGCAACTTTTTATGCAACTTGGGATTTGGGATTATGGGAACTTCTGAAGTTGGATTAATGCAATTTGCATTCTCATATGGTTACATTTCCTATATGATATGATATGATATGATATGATATGATATGATATGATATGATATGATATGATATGATATGATGTCAGGGAGTGGAATGTAGTAGTTTGGATGAAAATGGCTCCCATTATCTTATAGGGAGTGGCATTATTTAAAATGATTAGGACATCTAGACTTGTAGACATGGCTTTATCAGAAGAAATGTGTCACTGGCTTTGAAATTTCAGAAGCTCAAGGTAGTCCCTGTGGCTCACTCTCACTTCCTGTTGCTTGCTGTTCCAGATATAGAACTCTTGGATCCTTCTCCAGCACCATGTCTGCCTGGAGGCTGCCATGCTTCTTGCTGTGATAATGAATGAAATCTCTGAACTTTAGTCTATCCCCAAATAAGTGCTTTCTTTTACAAGAGTTGCCATAATCACCTTGTCTCTTTATAGCAATAGGAAGTCAAACTAAGACAGTCTGTAACTTAGCTGCTTTGAATAATGGCTGTTGTATATACTAAGTTCAGTATCTCTGTATTTGGACTCCTAAGAGAAAATATTCAAACGAGTCTCTTTATTCACAGAAAGAGTCTCTTTTCAGTTCTTGTAGAGTCATCCTCTCTGTCTGTGTGGAGTAGGACATTCCTACAGCTACATGTAAATATCTTGTAGGACTGACTACATGCCCAGCAGCATTTGGTCCTATCTGCTTGCTTATTGAGTTTCATTATGACTAAAGCTTGATCCAATCTCGACGTGTTTTAACCTGCATTTCCAAGATGACTAATTAGGAACACTTGAAAAGTCCATGTTTAGTGGCTATACATATTTCATTTTTAAAAACATCTCTTCATTTAATTGAGCCCATTTTAATTGAGTTGTTGGTTTTCTTGGTTTGAGTTCTTTATATAATCTAGATACTAACTCTTTGTTACATGTAAAATTAGCAAAGACTTTCTTCCATTCCATAGGTTGTCTCTTCACTCTTTGCTGTTCAGAAGCTTTTAATTTCATGAAATTCTGTTTGATAGTTGTCAAAATTATTTCATGAACAAATACAGTCTTATTCAGAAAGTCCATGTCTCTAGCTATGCACTGAATTGCTTTTCCTATTTTCCTCTAACAATATCAGATTTACAGATCTTATATTAAATCTATTCATAAATGTGGAGTTTAGTTGAGATCAAGGAGAGAAAGAGATACTAACTCATTAGTGTACATTTGGATATCCAGTTTTGCCACCTCCATTCATTGAAAAGACCGCAATGTATATTTTTGATGTATTTGCCAAAAATCAGGTAGCTATTGCTACAAGAACTTTCTGGGTACTTCATTCTGTTCTTCTGACCTACTTGTCTATTTTCTGCCAATGACACGCTGCTAGGGTTCTGGGACATAACTTAGAATCCAGGGATAGTAATACCTCCTGTATAATTCTTTTTGCTTGTCTACTAGTTGTTCATGTGTGTAAGTAACTTGTGTTTATTTGTGTTGAGGCCAGGGATTACTGTTCAGTGGTATCTACCTTATATATTGAGGAAATGCCTCTTGCTTGAATGCAGATTTCTCTGATTTGGATAGTCTAGGTAGTCAGGTTGATTCCTTGTCTCTGCATATAGAATAAAGAAGCAAGCAGGCCACCACAGCCTCCTGGCATTATCTTTCTTTTCTTTTTGTTGTTAGTTTTGCTGCTGTCTCTATTTGACTTTAGCTTGAAGGTAATACTGACTTTGTAAAAACAGTTTGGTAACATTCCTTTCATCTATTTATGCAACAGTTTGAGAAATAATTATTCTTTTTTTTTTTTTAATATTTTTATTACATATTTTCCTCAATTACGTTTCCAATGCTATCCCAAAAGTCCCCCATAGCGCCCCCCCACTTCCCTATCCACCCATTCCCATTCTTTTGGCCCTGGCATTCCCCTATATTGGGGCATATAAAGTTTGCAAGTCCAATGGGCCTCTCTTTCCATTGATGGCTGACTAGGCCATCTTTCGATACATATGCAGCTAGAGACAAGAGCTCCAGGGTTCTAGTTAGTACATCATGTTGTTCCAACAATAGGGTTGCAGATCCCTTTAGCTCCTTGGGTACTTTCTCTAGCTTCTCCATTGGGAGCCCTGTGATACATCCAATAGCTGACTGTGAGCATCCACTCCTGTGTTTGCTAGGCCCCAGCATCGTCTCACAAGAGACAGCTATATTTGGGTCCTTTCAGCAAAATCTTGCTAGTGTATGCAATGGTGTCAGCGTTTAGAAGTTGATTATGGGATGGATCCCTGGATACGGCAGTCTCTAAATGGTCCATCCTTTCATCACCGCTACGAACTTTGTCTCTGTAACTCCTTCCCTGGGTGTTTTGTTCCCAATTCTGAGAAGGTGCACAGTGTCCACACTTTGGTCTTCATTCTTCTTGAGTTTCATGCGTTTAGCAAATTGTATCTTAAATCTTGGGTATCCTAAGTTTTGGGCTAATATCCACTTATCAGTGAATACATATTGTGTGAGTTCTTTTGTGATTGTGTTACTTCACTCAAGATGATGCCCTCCAGGTCCATCCATTTGGCTAGGAATTTCATAAATTCATTCTTTTTAATAGCTGAGTAGTACTCCATTGTGTAAATGTACCATAATTTCTGTATCCATTCCTCTGTTGAGGGACATCTGGGTTCTTTCCAGCTTCTGGCTATTATAAATAGGGCTGCTATGAACATAGTGGAACATGTGTCCTTTTTACCGGTTGGGACATCTTCTGGATATATGCCCAGGAGAGGTATTGCTGGATCCTCCGGTAGTACTATGTCCAATTTTCTGAGGAACCGCCAGACTGATTTCCAGAGTGGTTGTACAAGCTTGCAATCCCACCAACAATGGAGGAGTGTTCCTCTTTCTCCACATCCTCGCCAGCAACTGCTGTCACCTGAATTTTTGATCTTAGCCATTCTGACTGGTGTGAGGTGGAATCTCAGGGTTGTTTTGATTTGCATTTCCCTGATGATTAAGGATGTTGAACATTTTTTCAGGTGTTTCTCTGCCATTCGGTATTCCTCAGGCGAGAATTCTTTGTTCAGTTCTGAGCCCCATTTTTTAATGGGGTTATTTGACTTTCTGGAGTCCACCTTCTTGAGTTCTTTATATATATTGGATATTAGTCCCTTATCTGATTTAGGATAGGTGAACATCCTTTCCCAATCTGTTGGTGGTTTTTTTGTCTTATTGATGGTGTCTTTAGCCTTGCAGAAGCTTTGTAGTTTCATGAGGTCCCACTTGTCAATTCTCGATCTTACAGCACAAGCCATTACTGTTCTATTCAGGAATTTTTCCCCTGTGCCCATATCTTCAAGGCTTTTCCCCACTTTCTCCTCTATAAGTTTCAGTGTCTCTGGTTTTATGTGAAGTTCCTTGATCCACTTAGACTTGACCTTAGTACAAGGAGATAGGAATGGATCGATTCGCATTCTTCTACATGTTAACAACCAGTTGTGCCAGCACCATTTGTTGAAAATGCTGTCTTTCTTCCACTGGATGTTTTTAGCTCCCTTGTCGAAGATCAAGTGACCGTAGGTGTGTGGGTTCATTTCTGGGTCTTCAATTCTATTCCATTGGTCTATTTGTCTGTCACTATACCAGTACCATGCAGTTTTTATCACAATTGCTCTGTAGTAGAGCTTTAGGTCCGGCATGGTGATTCCACCAGAGGTTCTTTTATCCTTGAGAAGAGTTTTTGCTATCCTAGGTTTTTTGTTATTCCAGATGAATTTGCAGATTGCACTTTCTAATTCGTTGAAGAATTCATTTGGAATTTTGATGGGGATTGCATTGAATCTGTAGATTGCTTTTGGCAAGATAGCCATTTTTACAATGTTGATCCTGCCAATCCATGAGCATGGGAGATCTTTCCATCTTCTGAGATCTTCTATAATTTCTTTCTTCAGAGACTTGAAGTTTTTATTATACAGATCTTTCACTTCCTTAGTTAGAGTCACGCCAAGATATTTTATATTATTTGTGACTATTGAGAAGGGTGTTGTTTCCCTAATTTCTTTCTCAGCCTGTTTATTCTTTGTGTAGAGAAAGGCCATTGATTTGTTTGAGTTAATTTTATATCCAGCTACTTCACCGAAGCTGTTTATCAGGCTTAGGAGTTCTCTGGTGGAATTTTTAGGGTCACTTATATATACTATCATATCATCTGCAAAAAGTGATATTTTGACTTCATCTTTTCCAATTTGTATCCCTTTGATCTCCTTTTGTTGTCGAATTGCTCTGGCTAGGACTTCAAGTACAATGTTGAATAGGTATGGAGAAAGTGGACAGCCTTGTCTAGTCCCTGATTTTAGAGGGATTGCTTCCAGCTTCTCACCATTTACTTTGATGTTGGCTACTGGTTTGCTGTAGATTGCTTTTATCATGTTTAGGTATGGGCCTTGAATTCCTGATCTTTCCAAGATGTTTATCATGAATGGGTGTTGGATCTTGTCAAATGCTTTTTCCGCATCTAATGAGATGACCATGTGGTTTTTGTCTTTGAGTTTGTTTATATACTGGATTACGTTGATGGATTTCCGTATATTGAACCATCCCTGCATCCCTGGGATGAAACCTACTTGGTCAGGATGGATGATTGTTTTGATGTGTTCTTGGATTCGGTTAGCAAGAATTTTATTGAGGATTTTTGCATCAATATTCATAAGGGATATTGGTCTGAAGTTTTCTATCTTTGTTGGGTCTTTTTGTGGTTTAGGTATCAGAGTAATTGTGGCTTCATAGAATGAGTTGGGTAGAGTACCTTCTGTTTCTATTTTGTGGAATAGTTTGTGAAGAACTGGGATTAGATCTTCTTTGAAGGTCTGATAGAACTCTGCACTAAACCCATCTGGTCCTGGGCTTTTTTTAGTTGGGAGACTATTAATGACTGCTTCTATTCCTTTGGGGGATATAGGGCTGTTTAGATCATTAACCTGATCTTGATTCAACTTTGGTACCTGGTATCTGTCTAGGAACTTCTCCATTTCATCCAGGTTCTCCAGTTTTGTTGAGTATAGCCTTTGGTAGAAGGATCTGATGGTGTTTTGGATGTCTTCAGGATCTGTTGTTATGTCTCCTTTTTCATTTCTGATTTTGTTAATTAGGATGCTTTCCCTGTGCCCTCTAGTGAGTCTGGCTAAGGGTTTATCTATCTTGTTGATTTTCTCAAAGAACCAGCTCCTTGATTGGTTGATTCTTTGAATAGTTTTTCTTGTTTCCACTTGGTTGATTTCACCCCTGAGTTTGATTATTTCCTGCCGTCTACTCCTCTTGGGTGAATTTGCTTCCTTTTGTTCTAGTGCTTTTAGGTGTGTTGTCAAGCTGCTAATGTGTGCTCTTTCTAGTTTCCTTTTGGAGGCACTCAGAGCTATGAGTTTTCCTCTTAGAAATGCTTTCATTGCGTCCCATAAGTTTGGGTATGTTGTGGCTTCATTTTCATTGAACTCTAAAAAGTCCTTAATTTCTTTCTTTATTCCTTCCTTGACCAAGGTATCATTGAGAAGAGTGTTGTTCAGTTTCCACGTGAAGGTTGGCTTTCTATTATTTATTTTGTTATTGAAGATCAGCCTTAGTCCATGGTGATCTGATAGGATGCATGGGACAATTTCAATGTTTTTGTATCTGTTGAGTCCTGTTTTGTGCCCAATTACGTGGTCAATTTTGGAGAAGGTACCATGAGGTGCTGAGAAGAAGGTGTATCCTTTTGTTTTAGGGTAAAATGTTCTGTAGATATCTGCCAGATCCATTTGATCCATAACTTCTGTTAGTTTCACTGTGTCCCTGTTTAGTTTCTGTTTCCATGATCTGTCCATTGGTGAAAGTGGTGTGTTGAAGTCTCCCACTATTATTGTATGAGGTGCAATGTGTGCTTTGAGATTTACTAAAGTTTCTTTAATGAATGAGGCTGCCTTTGTATTTGGAGCATAGATATTCAGGATTGATAGTTCCTCTTGGAGGATTTTACCTTTGATGAGTATGAAGTGCCCCTCCCTGTCTTTTTTGATGACTTTGGGTTGGAAGTCAATCTTATCTGATATTAGAATGGCTACTCCAGCTTGTTTCTTCAGACCATTTGCTTGGAAAATTGTTTTCCAGCCTTTCATTCTGAGGTAGTGTCTGTCTTTTTCTCTGAGATGAGTTTCTTGTAAGCAGCAAAATGTTGGGTCTTGTTCGTGTAGCCAGTTTGTTAGTCTATGTCTTTTTATCGGGGAGTTGAGTCCATTGATATTAAGAGATATTAAGGAAAAGTAATTGTTGTTTCCTGTTATTTTTTTTGTTAAAGTTGGCATTCTGTTCTTGTGGCTGTCTTCTTTTAGGTTTGTTGAGGGATTACCTTCTTGTTGTTTCTAGGGCGTGGTTCCTGTCCTTGTATTGGTTTTTTTCTGTTATTATCCTTTGAAGGGCTGGATTCGTGGAGAGATAATGTGTGAATTTGGCTTTGTCGTGGAATACTTTGGTTTCTCCATCTATGTTAATTGAGAGTTTGGCTGGGTATAGTAGCTTGGGCTGGAATTTGTGTTCTTTTAGTGTCTGTATAACATCTGTCCAGGATCTTCTAGCTTTCATAGTCTCTGGTGAAAAATCTGGTGTAATTCTGATAGGCTTGCCTTTATATGTTACTTGGCCTTTTTCTCTTACTGCTTTTAGTATTCTATCTTTATTTAGTGCATTTGTTGTTCTGATTATTATGTGTCGGGAGGTATTTCTTTTCTGGTCCAGCCTATTTGGAGTTCTGTAGGCTTCTTGTATGTTCATGGGCATCTCTTTCTTTAGATTTGGGAAGTTTTCTTCTATAATTTTGTTGAAGATGTTTGCTGGTCCTTTGAGTTGAAAATCTTCATTTTCATCCACTCCTATTATCCGTAGGTTTGGTCTTCTCATTGTGTCCTGTATTTCCTGGATGTTTTGAGTTAGGATCTTTTTGCATTTTCCATTTTCCTTGATTGTTGTGCCCATGTTCTCTATGGAATCTTCTGCACCTGAGATTCTCTCTTCCATCTCTTGTATTCTGTTGCTGATGCTTGCATCTATGGTTCCAGATTTCTTTCCTAGGGTTTCTATCTCCAGTGTTGCCTCATTTTGGGTTTTCTTTATTGTGTCTACTTCCCTTTTTAGGTCTAGTATGGTTTTGTTCATTTCCATCATCTGATTGGATGTGTTTTCCTGTTTCTCTTTAAGGACTTCTACCAGTTTGGTTGTGTTTTCCTGTTTTTCTTTAAGGACTTGTAACTCTTTAGCCATGTTCTCCTGTAGTTCTTTAAAGTCCTTCTTGATGTCCTCTACCATCATCATGAGATATGCTTTTAAATCCAGGTCTAGTTTTTCAGGTGTGTTGGGGTGCCCTGGACTGGGCGAAGTGGGAGTGCTGGGTCCTGATGATGGTGAGTGGTCTTGGTTTCTGTTAGTAAGATTCTTACCTTTACCTCTCGCCATCTGGTAATCTCTGGAGTTGTTATAGTTGTCTCTGTTCAGAGGTTGTTCTTCTGGGGATTCTGAGTATCCTCTGTCAGCAGACCTGTACAGACTAAGTTCGGCGGAGTCCCGGAGCCAAGATGGCGCTCCCTGCAGGGCAGGTCACTGTTCTCCGGCTGGGAGGGTGTCGGATGTCTGCGGCCCCAAAAGGGTGCTGCCTCAGCAGCTCTGTGGCTCCCGCCTGTCCCAGAAGCTGTCTGCCTCTGTGGTCCTCACTCTAACCTGTAGACTAAGTTCGGCGGAGTCCCGGAGCCAAGATGGCGCTCCCTGCAGGGCAGGTCACTGTCCTCCGACTGGGAGGGTGCCAGATGTCTGCGGCCCCTAAAAGGGTGCTGCCTCAGCAGCTCTGTGGCTCCCGCCTGTCCCAGAAGCCGTCTGCCCCCGTGGTCCCCACTCTGACCTGTAGAGACTAAGCTCGGCGGAGTCCCGGAGCCAAGATGGCGTTCCCTGCAGGGCAGGTCACTGTCCTCCGACTGGGAGGGTGCCGGATGTCTGCGGCCCCAAAAGGGTGCTGCCTCAGCGGCTCTGTGGCTCCCGCCTGTCCCAGAAGCTGTCTGCCTCTGTGGTCCTCACTCTAACCTGTAGACTAAGTTCAGCGGAGTCCCGGAGCCAAGATGGCACTCTCTGCAGGGCAGGTCTCTGTCCTCCGGCTGGGAGGGTGCCGGAAGTCTGCGGCCCCAAAAGGGTGCTGCCTCAGCGGCTCTGTGGCTCCTGCCTGTCCCAGAAGCCGTCTGCCCCCGTGGTCCCCACTCTGACCTGTAGAGACTAAGCTCGGCGGAGTCCCGGAGCCAAGATGGCGCTCCCTGCAGGGCAGGTCACTGTCCTCCGACTGGGAGGGTGCCGGATGTCTGCGGCCCCAAAAGGGTGCTGCCTCAGCGGCTCTGTGGCTCCCGCCTGTCCCAGAAGCTGTCTGCCTCTGTGGTCCTCACTCTGACCTTTAGACTAAGTTCGGCGGAGTCCCGGAGCCAAGATGGCACTCTCTGCAGGGCAGGTCTCTGTCCTCCGGCTGGGAGGGTGCCGGAAGTCTGCGGCCCCAAAAGGGTGCTGCCTCAGCGGCTCTGTGGCTCCTGCCTGTCCCAGAAGCCGTCTGCCCCCGTGGTCCCCACTCTGACCTGTAGAGACTACGAGAAATAATTATTCTTTAAAAAGCTTGATAGATTTCAGCAGTGATCTATCTGAGATTGGAATTTTTAGATGGCAGGTATTTTTTTAATTATAATTACTGCTTTAATATTACTTCATGTTTGTTATAAATAAGCTTCAGTAGTTTGTCACATCTTGATTTAATTTTGAATGTTGATCACATTTAGAATTTTATCCTCTTAAAAAAGATTTTTCTCAATAGGAAGTGTATATTTTTAAGGTATGCCTAATGGTTTTTCTGAATTTCAATGGTATCTATTGTAATAGTTTGTGGGGAGCGGGTGTGGCGGCAGTCCCAAAGGCGCCAGGGACTGCAGCTAAGTCGTATGACTTGCACCTGACTTCCTCATATAAACCACAAACACCTTGAGAGCTGTGCAGGTGTACCAGGATACCGGTAAATCCATTTTGATGGAGATATGCCTCTGCTGCCCTGATTAGCTGAAGCTGTGTGCCTGGTGACATGGCGTGGCCTGCTGTGCATAGATGAGAACTGAGAGTATTTAAGAGTGAGAGGCCCAGGGCTCGGGGGCGGGGAGATATAAACAAGAAGAAACAGGACTGAGTAAACTGCTGTTAGAAGGACTGGTGGTCCTGTCGTTCTTGCTGGTCGAGAGAGGATGCGACAATAGTTTGTTATCTTCACCTCAAATGATGTTAATTGTGCCTTGTCTCTATTTAATCTAGTTTGTCTAATGGATTCTCAACCTTATATATCACTGCAAAGAACCAACTGTCTTATTGAGTAGTTTCTGCATGTGTATGTGTGTGTGTATGTATATGTGCATGCACTCATGTGTGTTTTCATGCATGCACATGTGTTTGGTTTTGTGGTGGTGTGTTGTGGCATTTCATTAATGTTTACTTGACCTTAATTCTTTTTTCCATCTATTCATTTAAGATTTAGTTTGGTTGTATGAGGCATGAGATACACCATACTTATATGAGAATTCTCTTATCTTTTTTATATAAGTATTTTAACTATAAAATTTCCTCCTAGGAGAATTTTCATTATATCCCATAGATCTTTGTATGTGGTGCTTCATTTTTACTTGATTCTATAATATTAAATTTTTCATTCTTGATGTCTTTGATTTCTCATTCAGCATCCAATATTGAATTGTTTCAACTCCATGAGTTTGTGCATATTCTGTAGTTTCTCTTACTGTAGATTTCTAGTTTTATTTTATTTTTATCAGTTAGAGTACTATAAATTGTTTCAATTTCCCTGTATTTGTTAATATTTATTATCTAAAGAGAAAATTCTTGAATTGTTAAGAAGACTGAAATTTCAAGTGTGATCTCTAGATGTCTGTTTAGTTTATTGGATCTAAAATTGTATTCTACTTGAATGTTTTTCTGCTTTAAGAGTGGGAAATGGTGGGTGGGTAGGGGAGTGGGGGGAAGGGTATGGGGGACTTTTCGGATAGCATTGGAAATGTAAATGAGGAAAATACCTAATTAAAAAAAAAAAGAGTGGGAAATGGAAAACTGAACTTTTCTCCTACTAGTATTTCTTTCCTCAAAATGCTTTTTCAGATAAAATATCAAAGACTTAATCCACAAGAGAAAGGTTTCAGATGTAGAACTTTATTAAAATGAACAGTAGTATCTGCTCTAAAGCATTGTCAAAGGGAAACTAGATTGTGGAAGGAGAAGTGAGATAGGATTGCCTTAGAGGTTTAAAAAGAGACCAACAACCTCAACAGACACATCATCAAGAAGATAGACACACATCAAGGGAACATAAGGAAAGGATGCACACAGCACACCATTAGCAAACGTGAATTAAAATATGATAATAAAAATAATAATAAGGTACCATGATGCATCTTCTAAAATGGCCAACATCTAAAACACTACATCTGTCAATACCAGAGAGAATGAGAAACACAGGCGAGTGTTCACTGGCTGTGTGGACGCAGTTGATAGAGCTGCTTGGAGAAAAGTTGGTCATTTCTTAGAAAACCAACAGTGTTCCTGCCATGCAGTCCAGCAATCCCACTACCTGATGTGTGATCAAATGAGTTTAAAATATATGTCCACATCTGAACCTATACAAATACGTTCACAGAGGCTTTTTAAAAATATTTTCGAGCTTTTTGAGTTCTGTGGACGGTATCTTGGGTATTCTGTATGGTTTTGTTGTTGTTGCTGTTGTTGCTGTTGCTGTTGGGGTTTTTATGCTAATATCCACTTATTAGTGAGTACATACCATGCATGTCCTTTTGCGTTTGAGTTACCCCAATCGGGATGATATTTTCTAGTTCCATCCATTTGCCTGCAAAACTCAGGATGTCCTCATTCTTTATAGCTGAGTAGTATTCCATTGTGTAAGTGAACCACATTGTCTGTATCCATTCTTTTGTCGTGGGACATCTAGGTTGTTTCCAGCTTCTAACTATCACAAATAAGGCCACTATAAACATAGTGGAAAACATGCCCCTGTGGCATGGTATGCATCTTTTGGGTATATTCCCAAGAGTGGTATAGCTGGGTCTTCAGGTAGATCTATTTCCAATTTTCTCTGTAATCTACAGATTGATTTCCAGAGTGGTTGTACCAGTTTGCAATCCCACCAGCAATGGAGGAGCATTCAGCAAAAGAAGGTCCAGCAACAGGCCTGAAGTGGGATTCAGCTCAAGGGGAGGTCCCAAGGCCGCACACTATTACTAAGGCTATGGAGCACTCACAAAAAGGGCCCTAGCATGACTGCCCCCCGAAAGACCCAACAAGCAGCTGAAAGAGTCAGATGCAGATATTTACACACAGCCAATGGACAGAAGCAGCTGGCCCCTGTTATTGAATTAGGGAAGGCTGAAAGAAGCTGAGGAGAAGGGCAATCCTGTTAGGAGGACCAGCAGTCTCAATCAGGATCCCTGAGATCTCTCAAACACTGGACCACCAAGCAGACAGCATACACCAGAATATCCTGTTATGGTATGAGGTCCCCAACATACATACAGTAGAGGACTTTCGGGTATGTGTTCATTCAGAGATGATGTACCTAACCCTCAAGAGACTGGAGGCCCCAGGGAGTTTAGAGGTCAGGTGGGGGGTAGGTGGTGGGGGCATCCACGTGGAGATGGGATAGGGTGGGGAGGAGATGTGGGATGTGGAACAGATGGAGGGTGGATGGGGGGTGGGGAATGGAATATGGAGTGTAAAAATTAAATTAAAAATAAAATTAAATTGAAAAAAATTTAAACCTTTGAAGTTTACCAGAATGCCCTTTCTTATGGTAAATAGCTATGTGAACCATTGTACACACGTAGAATGGAATGTCCCTGCATGCATGTGCACAAGAACTAAATATCCATGGAAGGACATGATGAAAACTTTAAGTAAATTCAGTAAGTTAAAGGGAGAGAGAGAGAAAGACTGAATGTTATGTAATTCTAACTTAACAGCAATCTGATGAATGCAAAACCAGAGAGTAAAGGCATTGAGCATGAGGGGGATAGCATTGATGCTGCATTCTACGTGACCCACAAAGGTTATATGATTATTTGTTGATGTGAGTGAGTGACTGTAAGAAATGTACAACTCTGGAGACAGATACTGGTACTAGAAGAAACAATATGTGTGGGAGAATGGATAATTGGAACCTATCTTTGACTGCTGCTTAGTTTTACTATGAATTAAAACTACTTAAAATATAATGTATTAATTGTAATTCTGAAATGTGTCTTAGAGACTTTGTTTAAGGCAAAGCTAAAGCAATAGATAGGTATAGCACTGGAAAATTCCATAGAGACTTGCTGTCAATGCCTAGGAGAAGGCATGCAGGAAATAGTTGATGAGGTTTGTGCTATTGAACAGATCCCTTGGCTACAGTGTGGAGACCCATTTGGTAAAGGTGACTGTATGAAGGGAGTGCACAGATGGACAGAATATTGCAGTTTTTTTTTTTTCAGGAGAAAGGTGGCTGTGTCTAAAGGAAAATTGCTGTAGTGAAAGGAGTAAATACTTTGATATTTAGCAGTAGAGGTGGCAATCTTCTTGAGAAATTGAGCATCCTTATGCGACACTCATTTGATGGGGCAGGCAAATTGATGATTACTGCATCTGTAAGTACAGATACTGTGGCCCCATTTACATGTTAACAAAGTTCTGCCTACAAAGTACAGCATGAATTGCCTCTGTCATTAAGCAGAGATTGAATATCCACAATGAGGAAAATTTCTTCTGACTTTGTAAATGGCTATGGGTGTTATTTGAATTTGACAAAAGGATTCACAGATCATGTGGTTTGCTCTCTTTGTCATTGAGTCTGCAAGCTAGTGAGCAATGTGGCCATTTATTCTGGAAGAAATAAGCACCCGACCAAATCAGAAGGCTGAGTAATGGCTCACAGTAATATTCTCATCAGAACTCATTCTGGCATCAAGCTAAGTTCCCCAGACAAATTACCGAGTTTCACACATAAATTTTTCTTTTCCATATTCCTCCCAGCCAAAGCTTTATCCTAACTTACTTTAAATTTCTCTCCTGTTTTTCTTTTCTCCCATAAAATAAATGCCATTGCTTTCACCTCAGAGTGCCTTCTCCAGTTTATTTCTCATAACAAATTCCACTCAAGTCTCCAACAATGTATCTTGAACTGCAAATGAAGTTGGAAAAAAACATCATTTAGATGTTAAACTCTTTCAGAGAGTTATCTCTCTTTTTCTTTCCACATAGTTTTAAAATCTGTCATTATGCCTGAGATATAATAGTAATTAGTAAATATTTGTTAACTAAATATATGAATAAATGAATGAATGACTCTTAGATATAATTTGTTACACCAGTCCCCTCCAATTTATGATCATATGTGCTGTTTCCTGTCAGTCATTTATTCAAGCTCCCAGGGTTCTCCTCCCAGACATGACTCATAGTAATAATGAAATAATAAATTAGATAATCGGCTAATATATTTTCTTATAATGTTTAAGGTCCCTACCAACAAGGTCCATTGTGTCTCATTTACCACTAATCACTTGTACTTAGTACATGGCTGCTACAAAAAAAAGTACCTTTTTGCAAATTAATAATGATATATAAAATAATTAGGCCAGATGAAGGCTGCTCGATAAATGTAGGATTGCCGCTTCAGATTTACCCTGATACAGTAGCTAAGGAAATGACAGTCCAGAGAATTCCAGGGACCTCTTTTATAGCTGAGAAGAAGGCAGGGTCATGTTTCCATCGATATCTCCTGATCCTGTGGCCTGTGCTTTGAAATGGAAACTATGCTACACTGCACAATTTAAGATGTGATGTATTCATTTAAAGCACCAAAGATCACATTTTAGTAAGAGAAAGGGTTTGTAGTGGGAGATGAATCAATTCAGCCATATGGGAGAAAGAGGGAAAAAAAAAGAACTGTTGAAAAACTTCCTTTTACTTTGTGCAATACGGATTGTCACAGGAATCAAATTTGGCACATGCTGTAAAGCAAAGAAAAAAATAGCTCACAATGGATGGAAAATATGACTTGCATGTTGTCTGTGCTGTTAAAATTCTGAAGAGGGTACCAGATGACTCACAGACTCAGGGCATGATGTTTGATGATAAGCTTTTTATACATTTATCCCTAGGCAGCTAAGAGGAGAACCTGAAAAATTAAAGTCGACCTCAGACATAATGAATGCATTAAACACTGAAGTGCCAAGCTGAGGTCAGGCAGCTTCCTTGAAGGAAGTAGATGTGTCTCAGGACACCCAGTCTCCAGACAGAGTCAGGGCAAGGAACTAGCCTGCTGGGCATAAAGCATTTACATCCGTGGAGCTCTGTCGCTTCCCTATGAGGTTGATTCTCAGCTTGCTTTCAGCAGCATCCCAAATTCAGAACCAAAGCCTTAATATGTGCCAATCAGACCTGTGGTCTAAGAGCAGCCATTATTAGACTCTGCCTCTGACTGGTACCAACATCTAACAGTAACAAATGAGTAATGAAACTTATGGACATGCAATTGTGAGCTCCAACCCATTGCCCATATTGAAGTCTAACTGCCATTTTCCCTGTTACAAAACAAGCTTCCACATAAATACTTGGCCTGCAGCTAGAACCTCATCGCATCCTTTCAGATCTCTGGGGAAATATTTAAAAAGACTTTAAGTAAGACAATGGGTCACACAGTAGTCTTCTTGAAATCCTCACTCTCTGGGATTCATTTTGCCTATGTGTACAGTTGATGGGAGACAACTATCTCAGGAGACAGCCTTGATTCATTGTTGGATACTAGCATCAGTAGAAAACACTTGCCATTGAAAACTGACTTCCCCGTTGAGTCTGCCATTCTGGCTTCTGTGGCCATACAGAACTGCATGAATCCTTTACATACCTTGATGTCACACTGAAGAAAACCTAGCCTATTCCAAAGAGCAGAAGGCTGGGAAGATGGTTCAATAGGCAAGAGCAAACAGGCAACATGACACTTGCAGGCTTTACAGGCCCTCCTCCATTTGTTTGCCTCCTCAGAATCAGAGACAACCTAATTCAAGCAGTAGTACTGGACACTTGTTAACTGCATAGCCTGTGATTTCCTTCCCTAGCTAAAAGGGGAAATCCCACTTTGCCTTATAAGATTAAATTTTCTTCTGAGTCACTGAGGAGTCTACAGTGTTAAAATTTCTAACAAACTTCACACTCAGAGAACAATCCTTAGCAGAATTGTTCTCTTGAACCACCAAAACCTTTCTTAGAGTCATCTAGTTTTGACTACCATATAAAGATATCTTCTTTGCGTGCTTTTCTGGTTAATACTATTGTTGTTTCAGTCAGTCAGTGGCAACAATTAGAACGTTTATGATTCACACAGTGCATAATAATTGAAGAGGATTCACACATTTCTGGGTTAAGCATTCCTATTTTTTCCTAGTCCTCATATGTTGAGGATTCTGATCCTTTTGTTGTTGTTGTTGTTAAATTCCACAAAGACACTTTCAATCTGGATACTAAACAATAAGAAAAATACAGTTTTTGTTTTTGATGTACATACTTCATGGATACATTTGCATCCAGTCCATCCTTTGATCTCTCTCTCTCTCTCTCTCTCTCTCTCTCTCTCTCTCTCTCACTCTCTCTCACACACACACACACACACACACACACACACACACACACACACACATATCCTACATCCTTCCTGAATTTATGTCTAGGGCAAACCAGGAATTTTTGAATATCACATTTGTCAGATGTAAGCCTAACTATTCTGTATTATTAGAATGTAATAAGACAAAGATTGTTGCTGCTAGATTTAAAAGAGTTTATATATGTAAAGCACTTTGAACAATAAATTTGAAGTGGAAAATAATAAAAAGGATGGAGTATTGAATTTTCAACTTTTTAAGCTTTAAAACAATAACATGAGTGTCAGCCACAAAATAACTAAGATCATAAGCTTTCATTTACATGAGGTGGCAGAGTAGAGCAAGTGGTGCTCAAGAATAGGGAATGTGGAAATTAGAAAATCATTAGTGAATTAATATAGAGATTTAGAATTTAGAAGATAAAAATAGTTGTAGGTGATGGTAGTGGCTATCCATTCTGATGGTTAGAACTGACAGCACAACAGAGTCTGGCCTAATATAGTACAAAAGACACGCTTGTGAGGGGATGCTTAGCCTCTGATCATACCTATAGAGGAATGTTTTGCTTGTGTTAATTGAGGAGGAAAGCTAGTGGGTGGCACCATTCCCTGGTCTTAGATCCAGAACTGTCTAAAAGGCAGAAAGCTAGGTGAACACAGAACTGATCTTTACTTTCTAATTCTGGATGCAAAGTGACCAACTGCTTCTAGCTCCTGCTGGTCTGACTCTGCTATGATGGACTATATCCTGGAATTGTGAAAGAAAATAAACCATGTATTCTTGAGTTGCTTTTGTGATTGTATTTTATCACAGAAACATGAAAAGAAATTAAGACACCAGCAATCTAAATTTTCTTAATATCCACAAACTGTACATTAAATTATAGAGAAAAAGGCAGAGTGGGTGACCAAATCTCAAATCTATTGTTCTAAGGAGACTGAGGCAGCACTACTATGGATTCAATACCAATATAAAGGGTCTGTCACAAAAAAAATGATTAGAAGTTAAGTTGATATTAAAAGTTTGATTAAAAGGAAAAACAAAGGAAGTGAAATGGTTCATCAGTGGATAAATGCTCCCTCACTGTCAAGATGACCTAACTGTGATTTCCAGAACCTCCGTAATAGAAGAGAAATAAATGCATCAATTGTCTTCTGATCTCTGTGTTTGGTCACTATTACATACCCCATACCCCTAGATATACATATACCAAAAATCTTACTGAAATAATTATATGCTCTTTTGAACCTTTTCTCAGATTGTTTTTATATCTTGTCATTATTTATTGCTGATATTTTATTTGTTGTCTTTCTATGCACCCACACAAAAAAATAAATCTTTAAAATAAAATGGACAATGAACACTAATAATATATGTATTGAGAGAATTGCATTTTAAAGTGTGAAATACAAAGATAAACCTGGCCTGTGCTAATTGTGAAAAGGAGCTTCAATTTTATCTCTGTTTAATGCTAGCCACTTATTTAGTGATATGTGCACATTTTTTTGATTTTTTTAATTAAATATTTTCTTTATTTACATTTCAAATGTTATCCCCTTTCCTAGTTTTGCCTCTGAAAATCCCTATCCTCTCCCCCCTCCCCCTGCTCCCCAACCCACCCCCATGGACTGGCTGAGGCATTCCCCTATAGTGGGGCATAGAACCTTCACAGGACCAAGGGCCTCTCCTTCCATTGACTAGGCAATCCTCTGCTACATATTTAGCTATAGCCATGAGTCAATCCATGTGTTTTCTTTGATTGGTGGTTTAGTTCTAGGGAGCTCTGAGGGTACTGGTTAGTTTATATTGTTGTTCCTCCTATGGAGCCGTAAACCTCTTCAGCTCCTTGGGTACTTTCTCTAGCTCCTTCATTGGGGGCCCTGTGTTCCTTCAATAGATGACTGTGAGCATCCACTTCTGTTTTTGCCAGGCACTGGCATAGCCTCACAAGAGATAGCTATATCAGTGTCCTGTTAGCAAGCTCTTGTTGGCATCTGCAATAGTGTCTGGGTTTGGTGGTTGTTTATAGGATGGATCCCCAGGTGGGACAGTCTCTAGATGGTCATTCCTTCAGTCTCTTCTTCACACTTTGTCTCTGTAAATCCTTCCATGGGTATTTTGTTCCCCCTTCTAAGAAGTATGGAAGTATCCACACCTTGGTCTTCCTTCTTTTTGAGTTTCATATGTTTTGCAAATTGTATCTTGGGTATTCTGAGCTTCTGAGCTAATATCCACTTATCAGTGAGATGTGCATATTTATTAAACCCTGTGGTCTCTTAAAACTTCATTGTTCTTTAAAAGATATCATTTATAAATATGTATCCTTTAAAAGTCATACATTTTCCCATAGACTGCAAAATTTCATGAAGCCCCATTGGGTTGCTCTTATCCTACCTTGTATAATACACTTGATGTTTGCTCTGAAGCTCCTGCAGAAACACCGAACCAGCCAGCCACAGAAAATGTTAGTCCATGAATCAAATGAATCACCATATGATTGACAGTTTT
Organism: Mus caroli; assembly: GCF_978045245.1. Classification (NCBI taxonomy): domain Eukaryota; kingdom Metazoa; phylum Chordata; class Mammalia; order Rodentia; family Muridae; genus Mus; species Mus caroli. Next base: position 49,494,337 of record NW_028227258.1, read on the forward strand.
TCTCTTTCACTTTTGTATAGAAAACCACTACTTTGGAAGAAAACCACAATCGTACAAAACAGTCTTACTACTAGAAATATTATCAGGTTCCTCACATGCAAAAATAAAATAATCCATTTTAGTAGCAATTCATAGGAAAATTAGGAATGCTTTTCTAAAATAGGAGACTAGATTTGGACACAGAATGAAACCAAGTACAAACTTCATGCCCATTGATAGAAAGTGGCAGATACCACAGTCTGTGAGAGATGTTAAATAAGAAAGAGGCCAAGCGCAGAGAATTCTGGGAGTAGGTGGCCAGGGACATATACCTGAGGAGAGCTCCAAGTAAGAATACATGGCTTCCCTGGAGTAAAAAAAAAAAAAGGGGGGGGATGGGGGGCTTGAAAATCATGATTTTTTCTGAACAGAACTTTCTTTAGCAAGCCATTGAATAATTTTCCTTTTTTTTTTTAACACTTATTTATAAATCTAAGCCTACAACTCAAGGTTCATGGGTATGTGGAATAAGGGAGAAGGAAAAAGGTGTAAGAGGTAAAGGTGGTGAACAACTCCAAGAAAACAGTGTCTTCCAAACACAATACTTCCTCACAGAGATTGTGACAGCTGACCCAAGACAAGAAGAAGTTCAAACCAGACAGAACTTCAGCATTTAGAAGGGAACATGTACAGAGTCCTGCCACTCACTACCAAGTTATGTGTAACTGATAGCTGCTGGGAAAGAGAAACCCAGTGTTTTCCCCAATGCAGTGTCAACACACATATCGACTACAACCCTTGGTTGGTCTGATTCCCGGGAGTAGTTGGCCAATACAAAACAGATTCCATGAGTTTTTCTTCACATTTTATTTTGTTTTAGTATTTGTTGTCTTCATGGTTTTGCTTTTGTTTGTCTGTTTCAGTTTTTATTTGGAGATTCTTTTTATTTTTCTGGTCGCTGTTTGTTGAGAGACATACCATGAAGTTAGGTGAAAAGGGAGATACAGAGGATCTGAGAGAAGTTGGGAGACAGGAAAGAATATGGTCAAAATATTTTGAATAAAAATAATTTATATGAATAATTTTTTAAAAGTTCAAACAGCATTTTCTCAAACCTTTATCCACGAACACTCTGCCTGCTCTGAGAGATTCCTGATTTTATTCCCAGTATGCATTGCTAAAAGGTCTTATACATTTCCAATTATCCAACTTAGAATTAATCTTATTCTATTTAACATTATTCAAAAAGTATGTGAGAACCGTTCTCTGTTTTGTGTATAGCCCTGAATACTGAACATGTCTGAGGAGGAAGAATGTCCTTAGAAACTTAAGCCATGAGGGACTGATGGGCTGAATGGGTGAATGAAAGGACACAACCTTGCACCCACATTTGCCTGCACACTACACACATAACCTGCCGCTTCTTAGATTTGCCTTGGGCAGACACTTTTTCCTTCCAAAAGTAGAGAGCACACAGTGCCACTCTTCCACATTATCTGGAATCACTGTTCACATCTAGAATGTCTCATTGCTGCAAAAGGCCTCATTTAATCCTCATAATACCTGTGGCTGTCGTGTTGTTCCCCATCTTGGAGATGAGAAAAGTCACATACAGAGCGTGCACTGAGATTTTTCTGCCCAAATCCCTTGCTCTTTCCTCCAAATGAGACTCTGAGCCTCTCTGTATCTGTGGTGCTGAAATGAAAGAAATATAAATGTGAGAGGAACGCTAATCTCTTTTGACTTTATGTTTTTATTTTCCTGCTTTTCATTTCTATGATATTATTTCTGAGAGATGAAGAGAGGCAAAGAGGCAAGTGTGTGTGTGTGCCTGTGTGTGTGCGTGTGTGCGATCACGCACGTGTCTGTATAGAGAAAAAGAGACAGAGATGAACACAGAGACACAAAGAGAAAAACACAGACATATAAACATAAAGAGATTAGATTTATTTCTAATGTTTTTTTCCTTTGCTCTATAACTAATTAACTAAACTTTTGACAACTTCTTATATAATTGTCGATTGATAATCCTAACATTGAGTTGGGTACTTTCAGAATCTCTAAAATCATATGGTGACATCTCCCTTATTTAGGTTGTGATTTTCCTTTTCATAAATACACATACACATTAAAAAATATATATTAGCTTTAATTCAGTTGTCCTGATGATCTACAGTGTGGAAATAAATGCAATTTGTTATTGTGAAAATTTTCTACTTATAAATCTAACTTAACTTAGTAAGAATTATAGAACCTTAAAATTTGGAAAGAGTCTTAGAGGTCATTACATTGAAAAGCCGTCTGAATAAAACTTGCCTCAAGAGCTTGGTAAAAATACAGATATTACAACCCAGCCCATAAATTTAGATTTAGTAGGTATGGAAAAATACCCAGAAATTAGTACTTTTATGAATGTCTCCAAGGTATTCTGATGCACAGCCAAGCCCAAGAAGCCATGAAATATAGACTAGCAGTTTGCAAATGTTATTAAATCAGTAGGAGACATTTTTTTACTTTTTACTTAGAACCAGAATATATGAAACAAACTGCAGACCTGTTCAAATTGATGGGAGGATGAAGGGGCTGTCAGCTCCCCTTCCTCTATGGACCATCATGAGCACTGAGAAGTAGAGTTTAAAAACAACTAACAAAAGGCAAGTCCTCCCCAATGCTACTAAGAGATATTCATTCTATTTAATAGTGAAATTAAAACCTCCCATTTATAAACAGGTTCACTGTTGAGATGGATGTATTTATTAGGCAGTAATATTTCATACCCTGAGTTACTCTGGCAAGTTTCCCAACAAAATTGAATAGTTTGATTATATAAAACCAAATATATTTCTGGTACAAACACAACATTTGGTCTTTCCTTTCACTATTGGTTTATCCTATTCTAATTACCACTTTTCTATACTTACTTAGACTACATTCTTCCCTGATAGACATATAAGAAGTAATATTTAGAATGTATAATGTTTTTCAAGAAATCCTGTAGTACAACCAATTTAAGCTTATCCCAAACTAGCATACAACTAGATGAGACTCAGACTATGGTTATTTTATTCGACTTTGACAATTTCTTGGGTGGGGGGCACAACCCTAATCTACTTTTCTAAGTGCTAGTCTGGCTACCTTCCAAGGAGTATACCCAAGATACTTGCTGTTTCTCCTGGTCATGTGCTTATGATTCATCTCCCCTCCTGGTGTCTTCCTCCTCTCTCTCTCATCTATCCCCCTCCTTCTGTCCTCCCTCTTCTCCTTCAAGGTCACTCCAAATCCATCCACCTCGATTCCCTCCAGTAATTGCCTGTAGTCAATTTTATTTAACCAATAGTTTTAAATCAAGGAAGGTTTACACACAAAAAAAGCTTATGAGCCTAAAAAGTCACTCCTAGGTCTTGACCTTCAGGTACGGAATTTAGCATTACAGTACATAGCAACAGACCAAACCACAACAAAATCCCATTTGAATTATAAAGTAATAAATAATCTCTTCAACAACAAATTTAAAAGAACACTGATTTACTTGTATTATCTCTTGATGAATTTGATTGATGACTTTAAAACCCTGTGTATTATGTAGTATTTGCAAAATGTGCTGAAGTACATTATTATTAAAATATGAAAAAAATCAAATTACTATACATTTTTTATTTGATCATTAAAACTATTTAAAGGAGAGAAGAGAAATAAAATATTTGAAAGTCAATATGATTCCCCTGAACCCAAGGAAAAGTTAAGTTTTGTGTGTCCCATGACATCAGTGCCCAGGAGTGAAAACAGGATTATATCAGGGGCTTTCTGGCTAGAGAGTCTGGCCACAGTAACTCTCTTCTGGTTCAGTGAGAAGCTATACCTCAACATAACTTACTTGTTGGAGACGTGACTCAAAAAAGAAATCTTGAGGTAAGCCTCTGGTCTCAACATGAACAAATGAGTACACACACACACACACACACACACACACACACACCAGAGAGGGGGTAATATCATGCACAAATATCCATGTTAACCAAGGAAGCATCAGTCATTTGGCAAAAATACCATTTGACTTAAAAATGGTATTGATAAAAATAACCTTCATATGTATGGTGATTTGAATGTGAATCCCTCCCCACACAGTCTAACATAGTTGAGTACATAGTCACCAGTTTGAAATGTTGAGGAAGGAATTAGGAATTGTGGCCTTGTCAAAGGTTCAGTATGTGAGCTTTCAACTGTTCCTTTAGTCTGCCATCATGGACACAAAAATTGAAACTAGAATCTCCATTAAACCATTTATTCTATAAATTGCATTCGTCATCGTGATCATAGTATATTATCACAGCAGTAGAAAAGTGACTAAGACAGAAATTGGTACCAGGAAGAGGACTATTGTTGATACAGGCCTATGCTATATTTTAGGAGTAATGTGGAAACTTTGGGACTTTGGATTAGGAAAGTACTTGAATACTCCTAGAAGAGCTTAATGAGCCATCCTAGTAGGGTCTTAGTAGATTATACTGCTGTAAAGGTATACAGACTGTGAAGGCCCTGCTCAAGACATTGCAAAGGGGAAAAGAATTAGCAATTGAACTATAGACCATTCTTGTGATACTTTAATAAAGAATGTGGTTGATTTCTGCCTTTTTCATAGGAATTTGCCTGAGGGTAAATTTAACAGTAATGGAATAATATCCTTGGTAGAGGAAACTTCAAGATAGCCTGCAATGAAAAAGACCAAATGAAACAAAAGAAAGCTTAAAATATACAATTTAAAGAGGAAAAATAAAGAGAACAAACACATCAAGAAGTTTAAAGTTGGAGACAAGCCTTGTGATGAAAGAGATGAAAGGACTAAGAGAGGACTGATATGACCTGAAAGGAATACAGAATTAAGACCTGAGAATAACACCCTGCCCAAATATTAATTTCTTAAACCAGTGCCACCAACTGGAGATGAAGTTCAAATGGATGAGCTTACATAGACATTCCCTATTGAAACCATACAACCACTGACTAGGTAAACAGGTCAATTGTCAGCAAATACTGGAGAATAAATATAAGTATAATACTACAGTCACTGGATAGGCAATGCCTTCCATGATAAGAAAAGGAATTAGCAATGAAATATTGTTGGTCCTACCAGATTCTGTGAATAGTAAATTTAAATATTGATAATTTGACAGCAACGAACAGAAATATGTAAATAGATGACAGATGGATAAAGAATAAGTATTAAGATAGATAGATGATAGATAGATAGATAGATAGATAGATAGATAGATAGATAGATAGATAGATGATAAATAGATAGAAATACAGATGGATACTCTACTAGTAAAGTTCTTGTCTATAAGAAAGATAAACAGGGAGATTGTAGATATGTGAAGTAGAGGAGAAATTTACTGGAAAGACATCATCTCCTGAAAGAACTCAGAAAAAGCATGTGAAAGAACTACAGACATGGGCAAGGATTCACATGTGAACAGCTATTCTATAACACATTGCCAGGGCATCACAGCCTACTCAGAACCTTTCCATCTCAGTAGACACTGAACACTGGTTTCCAAACTACACAGTTTGTAAGATGATATTTCAGCAGTGTAAACTTTTTAATTATATTTTTCAAAACCAAGACAGCAGTTAATGGAGGAAATTCTTTTTTTCTTTAAATGTAAAAATGTATAAAAACTCATTCTTACAATACAACCTTAAAGAGTATAAGGCTCGTAGCATACATTTGAAATGAAAGAAAGGAGAATATTGAGGGTTAAAGGATTAATCAGGAATGGGGGTGTGGGAGAGTAGAAATAGGGGTAAATTAACTAAAACTAAAGAGCTGTGAAAAACCCCTTGGGAGCCCACAAATTAATAACATATTTTCAAAACATAACTTCAGATAAAGAGTGGAAACACAAATTCTCTGCATGGATGGGTAGGTTGCTCCCAGAAAACATAGGAGAAAATGAAAAATGTAGAACAAGAGATGAAATTATTTCTTATGAATTTTTGGTCAGAGAAGTCTAAGGGAGCTACAAAATAAGACAAGCTATTGCAATCACCTCTAGTTATTCACCAAAGCTCCATGGTAAGCCTCTACTGCTGAAGACAGCACACTTAGACTTCAGAATATTGATAAATCAATCACAAATCAATCAGGGTGATGGGAAATGAATACATCAATGCTGTTACTCTATGCTGCACTTGCATGCTGCAGTAAAGACCTGCTACATAAGAAGTGTTTCTGGCACAATAATGGCCTGGCTCATACAGTGAACCTACCACTTTCTAATGGTAGTACTTCTCCATAGGAAGGAATTTCATGATTGGTCCTATCATCCATTTCAAACGCCCATGGTTGAGGAGCCATAGGTCATGAGATAGAAGCTATTGTTATTTTGAAAACTAGTTGTGTTGCCAAATTGACTTGTAAATATTTGCATTTATCCATAAACTTTGGCTTCTTTTAAGACTGTAGAAAGAAAAGCTGCTTTCAAGGTGAGCAGAAGTTAGCAGAATGATTCATACTCACAGAATACTGAGAACAAAAAAAAAGGTGTCCAGCCCCAAGGAGAACCACCACCAAGGCTCAGGGAACACAGTCTTAAACAGAACCGAAATAATGTATGAAACAAGAGAACAGGGAAGAGTGCTGTCTTCCAGGCATGGCATAGCTATTGCACTCAGGAACTCTCAGCTGCTATGGTTACTTTTATGAGACCTGAACAAGATTAAGCCACTCAAAATTGTGTAGACAGAATTCTCTCAGGCTCTTGCCTTACTGGAGAAATACTGGCAGCAGATAATTGCATATGAAGGAGAATCATTCTTTTGTGAGGATATGGCAACTTGTAGGATTTGAGTACTCCAGTTAGTACCCCACAGACATCAACCTTTGAGCAGCAGTAAATGGACTTATTGAAAGAGAAAGAGACAGAAAGAAAGTTGGAAGCAGAGATATAGAGGAAGATATGGTAGGAGTTGGAGGAAGAGAATGCTAAATAGACAGAATTATATTTCAGTGTATGAAATTCCAAAAATTAAAAAATATGTAGTTTTTAGTTTTGAATTCTTTCATATTTAGTATATTTGGTACTCTTATAGAAAATATGTAGATTATTTTGTGATTAAATAGCATTTCATGTTATGTTAATATACATACTTAGAAGTCTGTGAATTATTCTCATCTACCTTTTAATTATATTTAAAATTTATAGGTATGTGTCTGTCTTTGTGAGTTTATGCAATGTGTATAAAAGAGTAGAAATGACTATGTGCACAGATGCTTGAAGTGGGTACCAGGTCCACTGTAGTTGGCATTTCAAGTGTTTTCCTGATGCTCAGTTTGTTATATGGGTGTGTGGAACTAAATCTTGTTCTCATGATAGCACTACCAGTATTTGTAACTGCTGAACCATTTCTCCTGTCTTGCCATCTATTATAATAAGCATTCCTGTACTGTTTTGGATGTATTTATATACATTTTAATGGTTAGTGTTTTATATACTAGAAATAAAACCAATGAAAACAATAAAATCATTATGTGACTGAAAGTACACTGGGTTTTTTAAATTAATTTTGATTCAGAAATCTACTACCTTGGTCTTACAAACACTGAATGATATTTCTGTGAAAAGATGTTTAGAGAGAGGAAGTTTAAAGTTTGGTTCATAACTTTAATGAAGTAAAGATCCAGAGGTAGATTTGTATGGGACTTTCAAGTTTAATTTGGAGAAAACTTCAGTAGCACCAAGCCTTTGGAGCAGACAACTACTTCAAAGGCAACGAATCCACGGCAGCCTCTCTGCTCTTAGAGACACTGCCCACCAGCTTTCTCCTCATATCTCTCTGTACTAACTCACCAAAGATGAATCTCCTGAGATTAATTAACTAAGACCTTCCATGAGGTCAGATTAGCCATAAGAAGGAGAGAAGGCATGGGAGACTTTGAAGAAGCAATCAAATTGTCTACAGTGTCCAAATTTTAAAGTTCCCATGGAAGTATAAAGAGAGATGGAGACCCAGGGGTGAGCAGTGGAAAGAGAAAAAGAGCAGAAGAGAAGGAAGAAGTAAAAAATAAAGTCAAGCCTAACATAAGCACCTATCACTTGTATGGATATTCACGTTTAAGTTCATATCAAATGCAATCAAATTCAAGATTTCTGACATCCATTAAAGAATTTATTAGTTTTGTTTTTATTTTGGTCTTCACTGATCCTTAAATATATACTTTCTGTGGTTACAGCATTTCCTTGAGAATGGGTGTTAGTAATGTCACTATTCAATATATAAATTATACCCTCTGGTGATTTTCATGCTTTGAAAATCAGTTGCTGTGACTGTGGGATGAAAATTCCATCCATCACTTGATGTCCCATCTTCCTGCTGGAGGTGGGCTCTATAAGTTCCCTCTCCCTACTGTCGAGCATTTCATAGTCACAACTCCGACCCATAATTGTTCCTGTCTGAAAGAATTACAGGAATAGAAGGGGAGAGGAGTCTGAGGAAAGGGAGGTCTAGTGACAGGCCCAAAGTGGAGCTCAAAGGGAGGTCCTAAAGTCTCACACTATTACTGAGGCTATGGAGCACTCACAAAAAGGGTCCTATCATGACTGCCACACAAAAGACCCAACAAGCAGCTAAAAGAGTCAGATGCAGATATTTACACCCAACCCATGGACAGAAGCTGTTGACCTTTGTTGTTGAATTAGGGAAATGCCAAAAGAAGCTGAGGAGATGGGCAAACCTATAGGAGGACCAGCAGTCTTAAGTAGTCTGGATTATCAAGATCTCTCAAACACTGGACCACCAAACAGACAGCATACACCAGCTGATATGAGTCCTCCCTCCCCCCAACACACATACAGTAGAGAACTTCTGGGTCTGTGTTCATTCAGAGGTGATGCACCTAATTCTTAAGAGACTGGAGGCCCCAGGGAGTTTAGAGGTTGGGTGAGGTAGAAACAGGTGGATTTTAAAGTAATATTCTCATTAGAGTATAACAAAACTGAGTTTTCAATGAACAAGTAATATCACACCTGGTGGAAATTATGCCTTAATATACTAAATGCTTGTTTTCTGAAATTTTTTTTAATATAATATTTTATGCAAATGTCTATGATCATGTGTGGGTGGGGCTGTGAAAGAGACAGAGAAAACATGAGGTGTTTTTTGGTGTTTTTCATTGTGATTTTTTTGAGAGCAGGTCTCTCGTAATTTTGTGGTAGACACTGACTTAGGCTGGACTGACTGGTCACCCTACATCAAGAATTTGATTGCCTCTGTAACTCCTTCCATGGGTATTTTGTTCCCCATTCTAAGAAGGAATAAATTATCCACTCTTTGGTCTTCTCTTCTTGAGTTTCATGTGTTTTGCAAATTGTATCTTGTATATTCTAAGTTTCTGGTCTACTATCCACTTACCAGTGAGTGCATAACATGTGAGTTCCTTTGTGATTGGGTTACCTCACTCATAATGATATCCTCCAGATCCATCCATTTGCCTAAGAATTTCATAAATTCATTGTTTAAATAGCTGAGTAGTACTCCATTGTGTAAATGTATCACATTTTCTGCTTCCATTCCTCTGTTGAGAGACATCTGGGTTCTTTCCAGCTTCTGGTTATTATAAGTAAGGCTGCTATGAACATAGTGGAGCATGTGTCCTTATTACAAGTCGGAACATCAAAGTTTAGAGGTAAGACTGAAGGAAGGACCATCCAGAGACTGCCCCACCTGGGGATCCATCCCATAAACAAGCACCAAACCTAGACACTATTGCAGATGCCAACAAGAGCTTGATGACAGGACACTGATGTATTTATCTCTTGTGAGGCTTATGCCAGTGCCTGGTAAAGACAGAAGTGGATGCTCACAATCATCTATTGGGTGGAACACAGGGCCCCCAATGAGGGAACTAGAGAAAGTACCCAAGGAGCTGAAGGGGTCTGCAACCCTGAAGGGGTCTGCAACCCTATAGGAGGAACAACAATATGAACTAACTAGTACCCCCAGAGCTAGTGTCTCTAGCTGCATATGTAGCAGAGGATGGCTTAGTAGGCCATCAATGGAAGGAGAGGCCCTTGGGTTTCGAAGATTATATGCCCCAGTATAGGGGAATGCCAGGGCCAGGAAGCAGAAGTGGGTTGGGGAGCAGGGGGTGAGGGTATAGGGGATTTTCAGAGAGAAAACTAGGAAAGAGGATAGCATTTGAAATGTAAATGAAGAAGATATCTAATAAAAAAAAGAAAGAAAAAAAAAAAAAAGAATCTGCTTGCCTCTGCCTCTCCAATTCTAGGAATATAGACTACCATGCACTTGCCTGGCTAATCTCTCTCCCCAGATATAATCTTTACTTTTTGTAATGTTTCAGAAATGCCTTCAAAGAATCTTTGTTATGTTTTGCTGTCTTAATAGATGGTTTTATTTTTATATTAAATAGGAAATGTTAATCCCATTGTTAACTCTGTATATTCCACAAAGCCTGCATTGTAAAGCCTGAATCCAAAACCATTATCCACAGGGTGGTTACTTGAGCAGCTTTAAGCCTTAGTGTCTAGAGCACATAGTGTACCAAACCAGTGAAAAACTCCATGAACTGTTTCTTTTCAAGCATTAGCTCATTGTGCTTAAAAGCATTAAAGGAATAAAAATGAACCAAGAACACTGACATTAAGAACACTGTGAATAAGCAAAGTGTTAAGCCACAGATCATGACCAATCTATGTAAGGAGCTTGTGCTCTGGCCAGGGACCAGGCTTTAGTTTTGACTTCTCTTTTAGTTTTGATTCTCTTGCTATGAGGACCTACCATGGCCAAGTCAACCCTTATCAAAGAAAGCATTTAATTGTGGACTTGCTTACAACTGCAGAGGGTTGGTCAATTTATCATCACGGTGGGAGCATGTTGGCAGGCAGGTCAGCATGGTGTTGGAGAAGTAACAGAGAGTTTTATATTCTGATCCAAACGCAGAGGGCAAAGAGAGAGAGAGGGAGAGGGGAAGGGAATAGGGGGAGAGAAGAGGGAAGGGGAGGGACAGGGGTCTAATTCAAATACGTGAATGTGTTGGGGGTGCATTTTCATTCAAACCACTACATCTCCCTTGATTATTTGTTTCGAGTAAATTCTATATTTGGGCAAGATCTGGAAGCAGACTGTAATATGTATGCCACTTAATATCCAGTATGGGAATTTTTTAAACATCATCTGGCTCAAATATAGTTTAAGTTTGAACTGATTATTTGGGTTTTAAACCTTTTACTTGCTTAGACTTAATCCCTCTTAATTGATTCAAAAAACTTGTTATTTTCTGATATTTCTGGAATGGTTCCATTGTGCAACCTGAAGCATTGTTTTGATATTTCCATTGGGAGATATAGTATACTCCCTTTTATGGAGCTATGAGAGTAGAAATTTGGATTGTAAGATTTAATTAAGACAAGAGTCATCTTACAAAATATTTGGCAACATTCTTTCCCTGAATGATGCTTTAGTCTAACTGCTTCATAAAGCAGTGACTATGGTAGGCTAGTTTGCTGAAAGATGAACGAAATTTTCAACAAAGGCCTCCAAATTAACGCTGAGCTTAAATCATTTTTTTCTAATGTTATGGAATTTGGTACTTAAGGTTTAATATTTTATATACTGAGAAACAGCAAGATTTCTTCTACAAACACAAAAATTAAACTATGACTTAGAGTGAGTTTCCATTTGTAGGATGTTAGAGGACTAACAAACAAATGTTTCTTTTGTCCTACTTCCCACTTTAAGTCTATCTTTAGATATAGAACCAAATATTCAAGAGTCAAATGAATAGTGGTCAGAGGCTGATGACTTTTATAGAGATTCATTCACTATATCCATACAAAGTCACAAGGAACACTTTTCAATCATTTTTCCTATACTCATAAACACACAGATACATACATTCACATAGAAACACACAAAGAGATGTACATATACACATATAGACACAGACACACAAGCATACAGACACATGTGAGCACTCATGCATGTACACAAACATACATATGCATGCACATGTGCACACATACAAACACTCACACAGCCTCCAAAGTCTTTTTAAAAGACAAAATTTTCAATACTCATGTAACATTCATAACATAATTTGAAGTATAGTGTTATACAATAGCTTTAGATATAAGGAAGTGAAAGCCCAGGTTAAATTATCATGTTGGTTCCTTTATTACTTTATTCTGCATCTAATATGAGAGCACACTGAGATCTACCACTGGGGATTACTTATTTAATCATTGAAAACACATGAAAGTGGCCAAATGCTGAAGCTGTTAAGTACAATCCTCAACACACTTTTATTAAAGCAGTGTGTTAGCCAAGGAACATAGAGCCAGCAACTCCTGGGAGACTCTAAGACAGTCAACAAGGATGAATACAAATTGACTAATGAAAGCAGCTACAAGTTGGTAAGAAGCCCAAGTTTTAGAAGAATTAAAAAAAAAAAAACACTTTCAAATCTGCTATAATAAATTTTTCTTTTAATCTGATTTTAGTTTAAGTCATAAGGCCCTTGTGTTTTCTCATTCTATTTAAGGGAACTTTACTTCCTCCATTGAAATATTTGGTTGTACCGTTTTAAAAGTAGAACTTTTATAACTGCATACGTGAAAGTCTTCATATACACATCTCTAAACAAAATGCTGATACTTTAGATCCATTATTATGTCTTGTGGATGGAATATTTTTTTCTCAAAATCCATGTTGTGACTCTAATCGCCAGTGTGATAATATTTACCCATGGAAGCTTTGGGAGATGAGAATGGGACTCCATGTTATATTTCTTATCATTAAAATTAAATAACAAACATGGAATTGCACAGACCTTTTCCTTGAGATTAAAAATGTCAACCTTGGAGGAAACCTCCTTAAGACATAGGGGATTAGAATGAAGGTGAAACAACAGGATGTTCTAAGGGTATGTACTGGTTAGTTTTGTGTCAACTTGACACAGCTGGAGTTATCACAGAGAAAGGACCTTCAGTTGAGGAAATGCCTCCATGAGATCCAACTGTAAGGCATTTTCTCAATTAGTGATCAAGGGGGAAAGGCCCCTTGTGGGTGGGACCATCTCTGGGCTGGTAGTCTTGGGTTCTATAAGAGAGTAGGTTGAGCAAGCCAGGGGAGGCAAGCCAGTAAAGAACATCTGTCCATGGCCTCTGCATCAGCTCCTGCTTTCTGACCTTCTTTGAGTTCCAGTCCTGACTTCCTTTGGTGATGAACAGCAGCATGGAAGTGTAAGCCAAATAAACCCTTTCCTCCCCAACTTGCTTCTTGGTTATGAAGTTTGTGCATAATAGAAACCCTGACTAAGACAGGGTACATGGGTATTTCATCCTGTGGAAAAGCTTTAAGCTTGGGATATATACAACTCAAAAACTTCAGAAGGTTCCCAAAACTCATCAGCTTCATTAATCCTCTACTTTCCTAAGAATATAACAGCAGTAAGGACAGCTGGGATACATTTTCAGAAGAGCTGAGATTGCTAGAAGTGGCTCAGACTATCTGAGGAACTTGATAATAGTTAAAACCAGTGGAGCTATTTGGAAGTGGTTCAATCCAATTGAGACATGCAGAAAGGACACTGTCCAACCTATTTGATGAATGTTGTACAGTATGCTCCAGGTTAACAGTTTTCATGAGGAGTCACTCATGCAGGAGTGATTTTTTGTGATTGAGCTGTCTTTGAGTCATCTCTGCTCATGTAAGTCACTCTTCACCCATAGGTATGTTACTCCAATAAAGCTCATTGGCTTACCAAGAGGAACTTTGAAGGAATCCTTACTTAGATCTATCACCAGTTCCCTGTCTGGTGAGTGGATGTTTGTGCACGTATCTCCTGAAACAGTGTCATACACAACAGATGTCTAACATATAGGTAAATATGACTTTGTTTTAAAGGCATGAGCCAGAGAGTACTAGCGCATATGTGCGCATGCGCACACACACACACACACACACACACACACACACACACACACACACAATCTGACTATCTTACTATAAAACGTCAAATTGACCTTATGTGCCTCTATATGACCTGAAGCAAATTGACATTCCTTAACCTATTTCTGCAATGGAAATATGAGGGGGTTAAATCAAACCCATTTGACTAGGTGAAGTCAAAAACAAAAACAGACAAAGGGCTCCATAGTGTGGCTGGCAAGTGATGAAGTCTGCATTAGGCTAGATAGTTTGTCCTTCCTCAATGACATCCTCAGAACTCATAGCTCCTTAGAGTTAAAAGCAAATGATACTAGTCGATCACTCTCCTGCTACTTGGGCAAGAAACTTGTAGGCTCACTTTTCTATTCCTGCCAACATTCCACTGAATATTAATAAATACTTTGCTTTTTATGATGTCAAGAAGAAACATTTCACCATTTAAATAGATCTTCTGAAATGTATTATCCCTATATGAGAAGATGTTATTACCCTCTAAAATCTGGTTGTTTTCCAGGGGCCTTGAAACAAAACTCTAAACCTGTCTGAATAATATACAAATAACTCAGAGTAGTAATTTTTGTGAGTACAATACATGCTGGAAAAACATATTTTGGTTGCTGATGAGAATTCAATTGTATCTAAGGCAGGTGTCCTCAAGGAACCAAAACCAGTGGGGGGGAAAACAGACTAAAAGAAACATCTTAGAGTATAATGATTGCTCAGATAGCCATAATGACATTGACAGAAAAAAAAAAAGTTCAGTTGTGATTCATGTTGCAAACAGTTTTGGTCAGTATATAAAAATGAGCAGCCGGGCGTGGTGGCGCACGCTTTTAATCCCAGCACTTGGGAGGCAGAGGCAGGCGGATTTCTGAGTTCGAGGCCAGCCTGGTCTACAAAGTGAGTTCCAGGACAGCCAGGACTATACAGAGAAACCCTGTCTCGAAAAACCAAAAAAAAAAAAAAAAATGAGCAAACAGAAGAAGTATTCATTATTCTTTGAACCTTATAGTTTACAAGAAACAATACATTTAATATAAAATAAGTTAACCTTTAAAGGGACTGATATATGTAACATAACACTTCTGTTTATAGTCTTCTATTCCAGGAGGAGCAATACAAGTTACAATACTGCAACGAGCAATTTTATTAATGAATTAGAACTAGTTGTTACTGTATTACTGCTACCTAGTTATAGTCATAATAGTAATAATAATAATAATAATAACAATGACCTTTGACTTAGTCATTTCCTGATGCTGTGATAAAATACTCTGACAAAAGCAACTTAGAGGAGAAAGGACTTATGCTAGCTGACAGTTCAAGGTATGAACCATGATGTTGAGAAATTTAAGGCAGTAGGAACTTGAAGCAGGCTATCTGCAGGTGGAAAACAGTAGTGCATGCTGCTGCTCAGATTCCTCACATGCTATCCAGGACTTCCACTGTGCAAGCCTGTGACCCACAATGGGATACTTTTTCTTACATCATAACAAAATCAAGATAATCTCTCCTAGGCATATTCAGACCCTGTTTCCCAGGTGATGCTAGATTCTGTCAAATTGACATTCTTCACTACCACCTACCCCTCACATTTGACTATGTGCACATTTCATTCCAGATCTGTCCAGTAAGTAGCTGCCATTCTTCATCTTCCAGACAAAGAACCTGGAAGTCAGACTAACCCAAAAATGTGTTAAGCTAATTCATGTTGCAGGAGAATAAGAAGAGAACATCAACATTACTGAGACTTCTTTCTCAAAAATGAGAAACATGAGAAACAGAAACTCGTCTCCACCCTCCAGATGCCTCGCTCAGCTATCGTACTGGCTCCTACAGTCCTTGTTCTTAACTACTTAAAAAATAAGTTCACATCCTCATTTGCATCAATTAACATTCCAAGAACTCTAACAAATTCTGTTCACAAGCTCTGTTTATACTACATTTTTTCTTCATCACATTTTGAGTTATGAAAGTCAAATATGTTCATTATAGGTTACTGAAAACTATAGACAGATATTAAGGGAAAAATTAAACTATCATTTCTAAAGCCAGAAATAACCACAGATTAACACCTTTTAGCCAATTTTTCCCTTTGGTTTATTCATTGATTTAATAGAAAATACACTGATAAAATGCATATTATGTCACATCATTATTTTGATTAGTAAAAAGTGGGATACTATTTTATTTATTCAGTATGTACAAAACTAGTATGTTTCTTTTAAATTCTCACCCATCTTCCTTAATATCAACAACTTATATCACTATCATATACATTTTAAACTAGCAATGAACTAACTTACCATGCAAGTTGCATTCCTCTTAGACTTCACCAGTTATGACAGCAGCATTACTTTGTCTGCTGTAAAATAAAACCAGAGGAGCACAATGCATGTGCTCCTGTGCTTCTCTCTCTCTCTCTCTCTCTCTCTCTCTCTCTCTCTCTCTCTCTCTCTCTCTCTCTCTCTCTCTCTCTCTCTCTCTCTCTCTCTTCTGTGACACCATTTTCATCTGTCCTTCTTTTCCATAGAGTTAACATTGACCGGGTATTCAAGAAACTAATCCACAGTTTGCCCTTCCCCGATCTTCTCTGATGATCGGTTTCCCTCTCACCAAATATTAGCAAAAACATTGCAAGCCAATGAGTTAACACCCGAGAAACTCACCCTGATCATGTGGTCAAAGTAGACAATGCAAACTTTCATTTGTTCTTCCTTCTATATGTGTTAAGTTAGTCTTTTTATCTATCCGATGCTCGGGAAAATGCTACATTTACTCATACTTCCTAGAGTAGGAGGAGCTAATGTGTATGTGTGTGTGTGTATATATATGTGTGTGTGTGTGTGTATACACACATATATATACATATGCATATATATACATATATGTATATATATATAACATATATGTAAAATTTGTCTATAATGATTTATTCTGTCTTGCTATTGATTTAATTAATATCACTGTGATTCACAAATAGTGATTATTATAGTACTATTGTATTATTTATGTGTAGTTTACAGTGCTCAGTTTGTTCAGCAAGCTCTGTTCCCTCAGGCTCTGCAAGCTTTTGAAATGCCCTATTATCATTTGTGATGGCATGGCTGTTGTTCTGAGAGCATCTCTTTATATTTTTTCACACCAGAGTTTATGGTTATTACCTATCCCAAGACATAGCCATTCCTCCAAGGAGCCTGATTCCTTTTACTGGGAGAGGGAACTTATAGAGCCCACCTCTAGCAGGAGAATTTTTGTTTACTCTGTACCCCATTTTTAATAGGGTTATTTGTTTCTCTGGAGTCAAACTTCAGTTCTTTGTATATATTGGATATTAGCCTTCTACTAGATATAGGATTGGTAAAGATTTTTCCCAATCTGTTGGTTGGCATTTTGTCCTTATTGACAGTGTCCTTTGCCTAACAAAAGCCTTGCAATTTTATGAGGTCCCATTTGTTGATTGTTGATCTTAGAACATAAGCCACTGGTGTTCTCTTCAAGAAAATTTGCCCTGTGCCAATGTGTTTGAGGATCTTCCCAACGTTCTCTTCAGTCAGTTTCAGTGTATCTGGTTTTATGTGGAGATCCTTGATCCACTTGGACTTCAGCTTTCGACACAGAGATAACAATGTGCATTCTTCTACATGGTGACCACCAGTTAAACCAGCACCATTTGTTAAAAATGCTGTCTTTTATCCACGGGTTAGTTTTAGCTCCTTTGTCAAAGATCAAGTGTCCATAGGTGTATGGATTCATTTCTGGGTCTTCAGTTCTCTTCCATTGATCTACCTGCCTGTCATGGTACCAATACCATTCAGTTTTTATCACTATTGCTCTGTAATACAGCTTGAGGTCAGGGGTGGTGATTCCCCCAGAAGTTCTTTTTTTTTTTTTTTTTTAGAACAGTTTTTGCTATCCTTTTTTTTTTTATTCATTCCAAATGCATTTGCAAATTACTATTTCTAACTCTATGAAGAATTGAGTTGGAATTTTGATGGGGATTGCATTGAATCTGTAGATTGTTTTCAGCAAATGGCCATGTTAACTATATTAATCCTGCCAATCTGTGAGCATGGGAGATTTTTCCATCTTCTGAGACCTTTGATTTCTTTCCTCAGACACTTGAAGCTCTTGTCATACAGATCTTTCATTTGCTTAATTAGTCTCACATCAAGGTAAGTTATGTTATTTGTGACTATTGTGAAGTGTGTCATTTCCCTAATTTCTTTTTAGACAGTTTATTCTTTGAGTAGAAGTCTACTGGTTTGTTTGAGTAAATTTTACATGCAGCTCTTGCTCAAGTTGTTTATCAACTGTAGGGGTTCTCTGGTGTAATTTTTAGGGTCACTTAAGTATACTAACAAATCATTTGCAAATAGTGATATTTTGACTTCTTCCTTTCCAAATTGTATCCCTTTGAGCTCCTTTTGTTGTGTAATTGCTCAGAGTAGGACTTTGAGTACTATACTGAATAAGAAGGGAGAGGGTAGGCAGCCTTGTCTAGTCCCTGATTTTAGTGGGATTCCTTCAAGATTCTCTCCATTTAGTTTGATGTTGGCTAGTGATTTGGTGTGCATTGCTTTTACCATGCTTAGGTATGAGCCTTGAATTCCTGGTCTTTCCAAGACTTTTACTATGGATGGATGTTGACTTCTTTTGTCAAATGCTTTCTCAGCATCTAGTGAGATGATCATGTGGTTTTGTTTTTTGTTGTTGTTTTGTTTTGCTTTTGTTTTCGTATTTTGTTCTTGTTTGTTTTTTGTTGTGTTGTTTCTCTTGAGTTTGATTATATAGTGGATTACTTTGATGGATTTCCATATATTGAAATATCCCTGCATCCGTGGAATGAAGACTACTTAATAGTGGTGAATAATCGTTTTGATGTGTTCTTAAATTCGATTTGCAAGAATTTTATTGAGTATATTTTCATAGATATTTATAAGGGAAATTGATCTGAAGTCTCTGTAATGTCTTTGTGTGGTTTAGGTATAAGCATAATTGTGGCTTCATAGAAAAAATCAGGTAGTGGGCATTCTGTTTCTTTCTTTCTGTTTTTTTTTTTTTTTTCCAATATTGCTGTCCTTTTTTCCCTGTTATTTCTTTTTTGAAATTTTTATTGGATATATTATTTATTTACATTTCAAATGTTATCCCCTTTCCCTGTCTGCCCCATGGGAAACACTCTATTTCATCCCCCTCCCCCTGCTTCTATGAGATTATTCCCCCACCTACCCATAAACACCTCACTGCCCTTGAATTCCCCTTTACTGGTGTAAAGAGCCTTCACAAGACCAAGGGCCTCTCCTCCCATTAATGCCAGACAAGGCCAACCTCTGCTACTATTTTGTGAAATAATTTGAAGAGTACTGGGTATTAGGTCTTCCTTGAAGGTCTAATAGAATTCTACACTAAACCCATCATCCTTGGCTTTTTTTTTTCTGGTTGGAAAACTTTTAATGACCACTTCTAGTTATGGGACTCTTTCTTTAGATGGTTTGTCTAAGCCTGAATTAACTTTGGTACCTGGTATTTGGTACCTAGCAAATTGTTTATTTTATCTAGATTTTTGAGTTGTGTTGAGTATAGGCTTTTGTAGTATGATCTCATAATTTTTTGAATTTCCTCAGTTTCTGTTGTAATGTCTCACTTTTCATTTCTGATTTTGTTTACTTGGAAACTGTCTATGTGCCCTCTGGTTAATCTGGCTAAGGGTTTATCTATCATGTTGATTTTCTCAAAGAGCAAGCTCCTGGTTTTGTTGATTATTTATTTAATTCTTTTTATTTCTACTTTGTTGGTCTCAGCCCTGAGTTTGATTATTTCCTGTCATCTACTCTTCTTGGGTGTATTTATTTTTCTGTTCTAGAGCTTTCATATGTGTTGTTAAGCTGCTTGTGTATGCTCTCTCCAATTTCTTTTTGGAGGCACCCAGATGTATTAGTTATCCTCTTAGGACTGCTTTCATGGTGTCCCATAAGTTTAGTAATGCTGTGCCTTCATTTTCATTAAATTCTAAAAGGTCTTTAATTTCTTTCTTTATTTCTTCTTTGACTAAATTATCATTAAGTAGGGTTTTGCTCAGCTTCCATGTGTATGTGGGCTTTCTGGTGTTTTTCCTGCTATTTTAGACCAGCCTTACCCCATGGTGATCTGATAGGATGCATGGGATTATTTCAAACTTCTTGTATAAGCAGAGGCCTGTTTTGTGACCAATTATGTGGTTAATTTTGGAGAAGGTACCATGAGGTGCTGAGAATAACTTATATTATTTTGTTTAAGGATGAAATATTCTATAAATATCTGTTAAATCCATTTGGCTCATAACTTCTGTTAGTGTCACTGTTTCTCTACTTAGTTTCGGTTTCCATGATCTGTCCATTGCTGAGTGTGGGGTGTTGTAATCTCCAATGATTATTGTGTGAGGTGCAATGTGTATTTTGAGCTTCAGTAAAGATTCTTTTTATGAATGTGGTTGCCTCTGCATTTGGAGCATAGATGTTCAGAATTGAGAGTTCATCTTGGTAGATTTTTTTTCATTGATGAGTATGAAGTGTCCATATATATATATATATATATATATATATATATATATATATATATATGTTAATATTAGAGTGGTGATTCCAGCTTGCTCTTGGAACCATTTGCTTAGAAAATGTTTTCCTAGCCTCTTACTCTGAGGTAGTATCTGTCTTTTGTCACTGAGATTCACTTCCTGTATGCAGCAAAATACTAGGTCCTGTTTACATATCTAGTCTGTTAGTCTATGTATTTTTATTGAGGAATTAAGTCCACTGAGGTTAATAGATATTTAGGAATAGTGATTGCTGCTTCCTGTTATTTATGTTGTTAGGTGTGGAATTATGTTTGTGTGGCTTTCTTCTTTTGAGTTTGTTGAAAGAAGAGTACTTTCTTGCTTTGTCAAGGATGTAGTTTCCCTCCTTGTGTTGGAGTTTTCCATCTATCATTCTTCGTATGGCTGGATTTGTGGAATGATATTGTGTAAATTTGGTTTTGTCATGAAATATCTTGGTTTTTGAACAGAGGAAACATAGGAGTTGTAGGGCAGTGAAACTCCTCACAATTATGTAATAGTTACAGAGAGTTGTCATTAAAATTTTGCACCATAGAATATATAACACCAAGAGCTCATTTTGATATAGCATATGGATTATAGATGATAAGGATGGGTCAATATCTGCCTATCAATTTTAAAAAAATACATAATTTTAATGGAAGTCATTGATAATAGTGGAAGCTGTGCTTGTGTATAATGGGGTGTGGTTGAAGAAAAGCTATTAATATTTTCTCAATATTGTTGCAAATTGGTAAAATAAATAATTACATAAAGCCTATTAAACACTGCAGATGTATAGTAGCATCTCTAAGATAGACTGGTGCATACTTTCTCTTACAATACATGAAGACCACTTCTCAGAGCAAAATATTGAAAGAAGCATCTCTGACTATGAACTTGGGACTTCTTGCATAATTTGTCTTAATAATACCAAAAGTAACATTAAACTTTTAAAATTAAATTTCATGAGAAAAAAATTGTGCTTATAGCTTTGTAATAAAAATATTCCTTTGGGGGATGACTGTCAAAAGTTGGCTACATTGTGTCTATGGTTGTGAGACTAATCTTTATCTGATATATCTCTCCAGGGAACAACCCTACACAAAGAAGTACAGACAACTAGAAAATGCTGAGAGTGGGACAAATAGTTCTTTCCAGGGAAAAGCCCTCTGATTGGCTATCTAACAACCAAGTGGCCAGCTATGAAAATATACATACTAGTAATAATATTGAGTAAACATGGATTATTTATGTATTTTGGAGTATATATGTATATACAAATGAATATAGTTATGTAACAACAATTGCTTTTTTTGAGGATGTGAATTCAAGAGAGAGCAAGGAGGAGGTACATGGAAGCTTTGGTTGGAGAAAAGGAAAGAAGGAGATGATGTGATTATATTACAATTTAAAAAGTAGAAGAAATAATCAAGCAAAGCTGCCATATAGGAGAAGCCTAAGATCCACAAAGAGCAAACTTAAGGCCTTGTATTGATTTCCCCATAGAACCAACACTCAGCAAAAGCAGGCAGCCATCTTCCATTCCCAGCTAAAGACACCTCAAATAGTCACAGACTTAGCTGAGCTCTGAATCCAGTGTACAAGAGGTCTATGTTCCATGCTGTACATAAACCCAAACCAGAGAAGCATTCATGATAATATGTAATTGCTAATTTGAACTAGACAATTGGTGGTTAGCTAACTGCAGACACTTCACTGACAAGAATAGATGACCTTGTCAATTTATTATACTTGATAATTGGTGAGAAAAGTTGTTCATACAAGTAGAAGTAGCAAATGTCAGAAGATTATTAAAAGCTTTTTGACTGATAGACGAATTTTCATAATTACTAGAATTGAGATCACTTACTTTCTTTCACCGGTATTTCATAAATTCTATTATATCTGTGTTTTCATTAATTGATCAATGTAATTTTAAAAAACATTGCAATAATATGAAAATAACACAATGTTTTTATATCAAGTATATCAAGATACAAAGCTTTTTCTTACATATTTCAGACAGTGTTTTATTGGTCCTTAATAATTCATCTTAAAGTTTGAACTATATTCTATCTTTAAATGAATCATTCACTCCATATTTCCAAGAATAAATTTTGTTGTGGAAATACATGCTATATTTTCATGAGACTTTTGTTATTTTTCCTCTAATTCTTTTATGGACTCAACTAATGTAAACTTTATCAAACCCATAGACATTTTTCAAAAATATCCAACATAAGATTTATTTGGAGAAAAAAAGTGTTTTGAATTCTCACAGCTTGCAAATAAATTCTTCACAAAAGTCTATCTTTGGAAGAGCAACACAGTTCTGTATAAAACAGCAGAGAATGTTGTCTGATCTCATCTTTCACACACAGCTAAAAACAGGCAGTATAGGACAGCTTGGATTTTATTAGATTCACCATTTTGATAACATTATTTAATGTGAAACTTCAATCCACAACAAATATCTGTATCAGAAACCACACTGTGAAGAAAGGAGTGAATTTCTAGAGTCCCATATTTCTATTATAAACTGCATCCAAAGTCTTTACATTTTGTTTCTGATGTTTCTAAACATAGCACACAGATTTATGTGGCATTTATGAATTATCTCATTTGTATTGAAGTAGTCAGTGATTTTAAAATATGTATCTCCTGTAGATACATTTTATCTTTTGTAGAACAAGTTAAGTTCTCTAGAGAAAGTCTTTGAAATTTATAACTACTACTAGAATGTGTTCAATCTATAAAATAATTATTGATGAGATTTCTTTCTGATCACCAAACATATGTTCACTAGCTGTGTTAATCATCTCACTTTCTTCTGTGGTATAGTTTGTATATGGTTTAATTTTATCTCCTCAAAAGTCCATGAGATTGGAGAGTTGTCCCTGTAAAATGTAATGGAAAGTATTGTGCAACCTTCAAAAAGTGGAGCCTTGAGAGACTTCCTTAGAAAAGTGGATGGATGCTCTTGGACAGGAGCTTTCATGTAACACTTGAGATCTCATAAGAGAGTAATGAAAGAACAATCTGTCCATTCTGCTCCTGGTTTGAAATATGATTGCACATTGCTCTCCACTCTAATTTGACAATGTGAAGGGGAAACCCTGTTACAAACCTGTTTTGGCTATTTCTGGTTGTCAGCTTGACTACATCTGGAATGAACTACATTCCAGAAATGGAGGGCACACTTCTGATTCAGATCTTGAGGCTGGAAGACACAGACTTTTGACCTGGATCTCGACATAGGATGACATACCCTTTTGACCTGGATCTGGATGACACACCCTTTTGATCCATATCAGGAGGTATAGTGGCCCCGAAAAGCTTAAGTTCAGGCAAGATAATACACACCTTTAATCCAAGGAGACAGAGGCAAGCAGTTCTCTTGAGTTTGAGTCCTGCCTGAGACAGAGCAAGTTCCAGATCAAGCCGTGGTGGTATACACTTTAATCTGGGCTATACCTTCTGCTAGAGACCTACATAAAGACAGTGGAAGAAATAAGGCTTTCTTTTTCACCTGCTTACACTTACTTTCCAGCACATCTGTTGGAAACTATTTCAGGATTCCAGCATATTCCAGAAGACCAGCTAAAACAAATAGCTTCAAGGGACTGAGCAACTATGAGATTCTTGGACTCCCATTCATAGCTGCCCATTGTTGCATTAGCTGGACTGAAGACGGTAATTCATCCCAAAAAGTTTCCTTTAATATATAGAGACATTCCACAAGTTTTGTGACTCTAGAGAACCCTAATATAAGACTATTTTTCCTGAACTCCCCAAATGAAACTATGTAAAGTCTTTTCTTTAGTCCTCAATAGCACACATCAGATGTTTTGTTATAGTAATAAAAGATGACTGATGTATTTTGTATAAATGATCCTATGTAGTACATTTCAAAGTTATACAGCTGGTGACACAGATCAGCACCTACAGTGAGTTCTGAAAACCATGTGGATTCCAGATAAATACCTGAAAAGCACATTGTGAGAGGAGAAAGTTGATTCCCATAAGTTGTCCTATGACCCACATGGAGAGAGAGAGAGAGAGAGAGAGAGAGAGAGAGAGAGAGAGAGAGAGAGAGAGAAAGAGAGAGAGAGAGAGAGAGAGAGAGAGAGAGACCCAATCTAAAATGATGAACATACAAAAACGAACAGCTGCTGAGAGAGGAAGAATTAATTTTCCTTGGGAAGAGCTACTATTTGGTTTGTTATCCAACATGAAGTGGTGAGCCCTAAGAATATGTACATGCAGTTAAGACTGAATACACACAGAAGGCTGCATTTATGTGTCAAATGATTTATATGTATGTATATGTAATAATGGTTTAAGAGGAGGTGAACATGAATTGGAAGACAGTGGATGGGACAAATGTAGAAGGAATGGGAAGGAAGAAAGGGAAAGAGGAAATGATTGATTATGGTATGGTTGAATTAAAAAATAGAAATTTTAAAACACACATGTAGGTAATAAGAGAGTCAATCCATATTTGAATATTATAGAACATTGAAATTAGCTTTCATGTATAACCTGGTATTGCATAAGTGACCTTATATGAAGAATCTGTATTCATTTATTGAATAAATATTTACTTTGAGCCTAACACATGCCAGTCACAATTATTTACCAGTGACCTACAAATCAAAATTTCTGTTCCTGAAAGTATTATAACCTATAGGGTTGCAGTTCCCTTTAGCTCCTTGGGTACTTTCTCTAGCTCCTCCATCGGGGGCCCTATGATCAACTTTATATGCCCCAGTACAGGGAACTCCAGGGCCAAAAAGGGGAAGTGGGTGGGTAGGGGAGTGGTGGAGTGGCTATGGGGGACTTTTGGGATATCATTGGAAATGTAAATGAGGAAAATACCTAATAAAAAATTTTTAAAAAAAGAAAAAAAAAGAAAGTATTATAACAATAAAAATTGCCAAAAATTTCTATAATATGTATTATACACTGAAAGATATACCGAAACCAAATGCATTAAACAAGGTATTTTTCTCAAGGTATATTTGTGAATATAAATTCAAAGTTTTGTCTTTTTATCATTGTGTTATTTAAAGAGTTATAAAAGGAATCTGCTCTGTGCCTCTCCTGTAGTTTCTATTAGGTTTTGGCCATTTTGTTGTTCCTTGGTTTGTATAGAATTTGCTTTAACCTTTGCTTAAACCTCCATATGGTGTTCTTACTATATCCACATCTACATCCAAGTTTTCTTTGTTCATACCTTATATTTTTTTCATTTGTTTGTTTGTTTGTTTGTTTGTTTACTTATTGGCAGCAGTTCTCTTTTGGAGCCCAGACTGTGCTAAAACTTGGTTGGATCTCTGTTTCAATTTCCTAAGATCTGATATTATAGATGTGTACTACAGTGCTGGGAACTTTTTCCTTGTTTTATAATGACACTGGACATGAGATTAGAAGGTTATATTACTCCAATATGATTTGTCTCAACTAATTAAATCTTGTTTTCAACTCATGTCACATGCTGAAGGAATAGTGGCTAGAATTCAGCCTTGTAACTCCAGATCCAGTAGATCTAATACCTCTGGCACACTCATGTCACCCACATACACACAAATAAAAATAACAAAAATAAGTTTTAATTAATGAATTGCATACTAGAGGAAGGTAGTAAGCATATGCCCAAGAAAAGAGCCAACAGGATGATGGGAAAACTCTTAAGGCCATATGGAGAGACTGAACTTGAAGTCTGAAGAAGAAATAAATCAATGGAGTCACAGTGACATATGTGACAGAGAGAGAAGTAGAAGAATGCAGGATCAATGCTTAGCCAGCTCATGGAATGTTCCATAGGGAAGTGTGACCTTTGGTTCCTGTATGGAGTGAAACTGATATCCAACACAAACTTAAGACAGTGGCATGCTCTTAGTTTTATAATGGTAAGTCCTGCTTCTGTGGAAGAAGGGACTGTGGTAGATAAAGACCAAAGGCAGGAAACCAATTAGGGAACTACTTCTACAATTCAGATACAAGATGGCAAGATCTAAATCTAGAGTGACAGAGGTGATACATGAGAAAATCTTAAAGGTCAGTATTTATATTTGTACTATAGCAGAATAGAATTCCATTTGAAAAAAAAAAGGCAAACTCAGAAACATACAGAAGTTTATGATTATGAGGCTGAAAAGGATCTGCTATTGACTCAGTGAGACAAATTAATGGTAAATTAGGTTTGTAGCACAGCCTTTGTTGTAGATACACTCTAAAATATTTCATGGTATTTTCCAACTGTCGACAGTTGTGTTCATTTGTAAGATTGTACCTAATATGGGTTTCAAAAACTTACTTTAGTCACTACATTACAGAACAAGTGATGGAATGCCAACGTCAGTACTAGGTTGAAGAAGGATTGATTTTATTCTCAGACTCACTATCTGATTCTCTCCAGTTCTCTTTTTTCTTGAGAAAGTATCTAGGATGGAGTGAACTGCCCTCTGGAGAGACTAAGGTAGCATAAAACTGAGAGACAACTCTGTCCCAGAGCTTGTGAGACACTAAGGTTGTTGCGTTGCTGTTTCTTAGGAGGAAGGTTCACAATGATTATAAAATTCACAAAAACAATTTATAAAACTCAGAAGGCAACTCTTCAAGACTATTGAAGAAGAAAAATATTGATAGGGAAAGGAACATTCTTTGGTAGAGTTTTCTGCACCTTGTTTAGGAACCCATGTTTGCTGAGTTGTGACTAATGTTGGTTCTCTGGTGACAACACTTACCTTTCAGTCACCTATATTCCTATAAATGACCCCAATACATGTTTTGGTTTAAAAACTATACTTGGAGCTGGGTGTGGTGGCTCACGCCTTTAATCTCAGCACTCGGGAGGCAGAGGCAGGTAGATTTCTGAGTTCGAGGCCAGCCTGTCTACAGAGTGAGTTCCAGGACAGCCAGGGCTATAAAGAGAAACCCTGTCTGGAAAAACAAAAAAAAAACAAAAAAAAAAAGAAAGAAAAAAAACTATACTTGGGTAGAATCATTTGCTTGCCATTAGGGTTCTATCTATGTGAACAGGAATGCTCATGTTTCCCGTGAAAACAAGTCATTATGATTGACACCCAAACTAGAACAGACAGAACCTTGGTTTGATTTGGAGGAATGAAAACATGCCATATGATACAGATAATAAGATAAATAACTGAAGGTATGTTGGAACACAGTCAAGGAAATGATATTCCATGGTAAGAAATGCCTTGGAGAACTGTGAGAAAGGCTCCAGGAAAAATGGCAGAGGACATTTTACCTCAGGTCCATTTTGTTCCCTGGATTGTTTTTTGACAGTATTTTCATTCCTCCTGTGTTAAGCATTTATATTTAACTTCTAAGACATGTTTATCCTTTTGGAAGATCAGGACATAGCTATAGAACCCAGTATGGTCAGTGTGCTCTGATCCCGAATATGGCCTTCTGCCTCTCTCTTCTCTTTTGCTTCTCTCACAGTTTCCCAAGGCATTGTGTTGCCATGGGTCATTCTTTTGACCATGTTTTAGTAAAGGTAGAGTACCTGCAGATCTAAGCATGATATGGCTGTGTCTTCTAGTATATTATGGGATAATATTCTTCTTTTCACTTTTAGTAGTAGTGAGGTGCCACTTCTATAGATAATAAGATGTGTAAGATGTCTATGGATGGAGGATTCTTCTCTGGAGTCTCAGGGTGGTTTGTCTTCTTGATATCCATGAAAGGGATAATAAATTAAAGAAGATATTACAGACCCAGAAAGTAGCACATATTTGACAGCATTGGTAACAAGTTGTTGCACAAATTGTATGCCCTTGGCTGTAGGTAATGAGATATGCAGCTGCAACTCAGCTGCCATCACAAAATGAACATGCCTAGATAAAGAAGGAATTATAATGAAAAAGTAAAGACATGCAGATGCTTTTTATATTACCTCCAGATTGGAAAAAAAAAACAGTGAATAAAGGGGAGCATAAAATAGAGGGTTTAGTTTGTCACTGTTTATACAAAATAAGGCACAACAAAAAGACTATAAAGTAAATCTATGCTAAAAATCTCTGCCTTCAATAAAAACTGTTAAAAATCTATAAAGACTGACCATAATAAGGGTAGCAAGGAAGAAGGGATGGAAGAGACTTCTAATCTCCAGTCTAAACTCTAATGCAGAGAAAGGAAAGTCCATGATTAACCATGCAGAAGCATGCCTTAATAATGGCCCAGAACAGGAATCTACGGTTTTCCACTCTACTCTGCATCTGAGCTACTTGTAATAGGAAAACCTAATAAGCATCAAGTGAGACCTCCACATAGCCTGATTCATGCTTCTGTGACATATGGGGATGGATGGTATCTGTCTGGGAGTGAGAAACAGAGAAACTGAATAATACAACATCTCTCCCTGCTTAAGACAAGGACTGTGTGACTTAAGGCAGTTTAATGACAGGTTTATATACATAATTTTCAGAGACACGTAGTTGTTAGTAGAGATCACATGGACATAAGATAGTGGGAGACAATGAAAGATGAATAGAGATAATTGGAAGAACTTGTCATCAGGTAGCTTGTGTTTCATACCCAGTTCACTGAGCTAGACATGATTATGTCCATATAAGTGTCAACCACAAAGGAATTAGTTTAGAATGATTTTAAGACAAATATGAGACTTGGGTAGCTTTGATCAACCCCATAATGGAAGGAGACCTCCATGAGGTAAGTAAAAGAGACTTAGTGCATCTGAATGATTTATGCTGCCATGTAAATTAGTTTTATGCTAAAGCACCCAGGAGGAGATAGAAAAGAAAGGAAAATCAGGAAAAGAGATTGGGATTTCTCATGTCACTCAAAGGCAAATGTGGGAAGATTTAGGTTTAGGAAGAGTTCCAGGAGAAATAAATAACAGAAAACCAAATAGGTCTGCGAGTCTTTGGAGGGCTTTAAAGCAGTTCACCAAAGGGGTGCAAGAATTACGGAGCAGTTTATGGGAAACAGATTAAGGTTGTCTTAGTAATGACCTGTGTACATTTCTCCCATGAAATAATATATAAAGGAAATGTAGAGTGTCTATGGTCACTGCCTCTTCATTAAACACTTCTGGCTGTTTAAAAGGCTGCTGGGATAAGCTTTGCAATGATGCAGATACATTTAAGACACTTGTACTCTGAAACAAATACCAAAAAAATCATGGGTCCCCTGAAGTGGCCAGTTCTATGTCAAGTTGATACAAGATAGAGTCACCTGAAAGGAGAGAACCTCAATTCGAAAATTCTTCCATAAGATCTTGATTTAGAACATTTTTTTAAAATTATCAATTGATAGGGGACGACCCAGATCATTGTAGATGGTGCCATGCCTGAACTAATGGTCTTGGGTTCCATAAGAAAGCCAGCTGAGGCCTTGCACCTTGCCTAGGCAGCACAGGAGAACTGTCCCTGGTGGTGTGAGCTTGGAAAAGCTGGCTCCCAAGGCTGTAGGTGTGGGACATCTGGTCTTCACTCTTCACCCCACACCATGGGGTGGTGTGGGTAAGGTAGAGTAGATCCAGCTTTTTACAGGAGGCTGCAGAGCTAGCCTTGCCTTTCATCTGGGCAAACCAGGTGAGCTGGCCCAGGTGTCACTGGTGCAGGATAGCTAGCAGGCTCACTAATACAGCTACTACTCAGGTCCAGAACCCGAGCTTTGAGTTGGCCCTTCTGAACATCTACCCTATCTATGAACTGCTGGAGAACATGAGAGGGGGGAGGTTGTCAGTCCTGCACAACCAAACCTGTAGGATCTCCATGACATAAGACAGCAATGGGATATCTACATGGAGTCCCCATGAGGCTTCAGTATTGATTATGTAGCAGAAGTTGGAGGCCTCAAACCATTGCAAGTAAAGCTGACTGAACAAATAGGTATACTATGTGATACATCATGACACACTGTAGCTTCCAAGGTGAGATAGGGGTTTTTTGTTTGTTTGTTTTTGGTTTTTTTGTTTTGTTTTTGTTTATTTGTTTGTTTTTGCTGGGTTTGTTGTTTTCCTTTTCATGTTCTTGTATGTTTGTTTTATTATTTTTAGTTTTCTTTATTTTATTTATTTATTTATTTATTTATTTATTTATTTATTTATTTATTTTGGTTTCTTTCCAAGGGAGGTTGCAAGGCAGAGGGCAAACATGGAAGGACCAGAGGAAAAGTTGGATTGAGGTGCATTATGTCACTTTCACAAAGAATCAATATAAAAATGTTAAAAACAGATAAAATGAAACAACCCTGCTGAGGAAGCCATGGAGAGCAAGCTAATAAGCAGCACTCCTTTATGGCCTCTGCTTCAGCTCCTGCCACCAGGTTCCAGTCCTGTTTGAGTTCCTGTCATTATGGCTATGTGGAAGTATAAGCCAAATAAAAGGCAAAAGCAAGTTGGTCATGGTATTTCATTGCAACAGTAGAAACTCTAAGACATTCTCCAACCTAGATTTGAGTGTAGTCATTGCTTTGATCTGCTGTCAGTTTCCTATTAGGGAAATAAATATAAGTTTTTGCTATACCCAGAAAAGTCATTTAAAAACTGTCCTGTCTAAAGCCCATAAAAGAAAATGAGACACTGAAGTGACTTTTCTTCAGACACGCTCACAAATGAGAAAACAAAACTGTCCCAAAATTTGGTTTCAGTTAACTTCATGACTCACTCTTTGCCAAGGAACACAGATCAGAAATTAAAATATAGTAATGTTTGGTGATTAAAAAATATATTATTCTATCCTTTATTATAGAAAAGTTACATATATAAAAATAAAAACCACACACCAAAATTAAACATAGGCAAAACATTTGCTATTTTGAATAATTTTATTTACCATGATTTGTTAGGCAGCAATAGATAAGTAAAACAATCTTCAAAACTTATAAATAATTTAAGAAAAATTAAAAGGTCAAAGACCTTTCTCATAACCCTGATTTATTAGTAATATTCTATGCAAAAATGGTATTATTGCTCTATTCATGAGCTGTGACTCCAGGTCAGGAATGGAAGAATCACAGGACTCTGCAAAGCGCAAAGCAAAGATACTCACTTTATTGCTAGAAATAAGATTTAGATTTTAATAATATTTAATTTACCTTTAAAAAATTTATATAGCAAAAAATATTATATTAAAAGTATAAAGTTATCAGAAATCCAGTTTACTCCTTCACCAGCAGCAGTCCTCAGAACACTGTGTATGGCATCCCATCCTACAGCTTTGCATGCCACCCAAGAGTCCAGATCTAATATGGCACACACAGGTAAGACACCCCACCCATCTACCCCAAACCCTTTGAAAGCAGAGACCCCAGCAAGTCTAGCAGCCGTGGGCTCTACCCTGCAGGTTGGAGCTCTTCTAGTCCACACCTTCCTTCTAGTCCACACCTGCACCAGTGAAATTCACAGAGCAGGAAGCACAGTGCCCCACCCCTATGACACTGCTGGCATCCCAGGAGACTTCTAACATAACACACACAGGAGGCCTGCTCAAACCCAAGACACACAGCCCCACCTGCCTCTCAGGTAGCCTACTCTAATAAGGGACACTCAGGCCAATCAACACCAGAGACAACCAAAAGGGCCAAAGGCAAATGCAAGAACATAATCAACAAAAGCCAATATAATATGGCACCATCAGAACCCAGCTCATTTACTACAGAAAGCCCTGAGTATCCCTAACACAAATTGAGAGCAAGAATGTGACTATAAATCCCATCTCCTGAAGATGATAGAGGTGTTTAAAGAAGATATAAATAATTCCCTTAACTACAGGAAAACACAATCAAATAGGTGAAGAGGAAACAAAAAGTACCTTAAATAAATACAGGAAAATACAGTGAAACAGGTAAAGGAAACTGTGAGCTAAAAGTGGAAATAGAAACAACAACAACAAAACACAAGCAGAGGTAAACCTGGAGATGAAAGACCTAGGAAAAAGGACAGCATCAAGCATCACCAACAGAATATAAGAGACAGATGAGGAAATCTCAAGTGAATAATATACCACAAAAGAAATGGATTCATTGATCAAAGAAAATGCCAAATGTAAAAATTTCTAAATCTAAACATCTAGGAAAACAATGGGACACTATGAAAAGACCAAACCTAAGAATAAAAACAGAAGAGGGTAACCGGGCATGGTGGCACACGCCTTTAATCCCAGCACTTGGGAGGCAGAGGCAGGTGAATTTCTGAGTTCGAGGCCAGCCTGGTCTACAGAGTGAGTTCCAGGACAGCCAGGGCTACACAGAGAAACCCTGTTTCAAAAAAACAAAACAAAACAAACAAACAAAGAACAAAAGAGGGTGAAGATTCCTGTTCAAGAAAACATCATCAATAAAATCATAAAACAAATCTTCCCTAACCCAAAGAAAGAGATGACTATAAACAAAAAGCTTATAGAACACCAAAAAGATTTCACTGGGAAAGAAAATGTACTCACCACAGAATAATCAAAACAATAAATGCACAGAACAAAGAAAGAATACTGAAAGCTGCAGTGGGGGGGAAAGGCCAAGTAACATATAAAGGAAGACTTCTCAGAATGATACTTCACCTCTCAAAAGAGACCCTAAAAGTCATAAGATGCAGGACAGAAGTCTTGCCGACTCTAAAGTCAACAGATGTCAGCCCAAACTACTAAAGACAGCAAAAGTCTCAATCACCATAGATGAAGAAACCAAGATTGTTCATGAAAAGCCACATTTAAACAATATCTTTCTACAGATCCAGCCCTATAGAGGATACTAGAAGGAAAGCTCCAACACAAGGAGGGTAACTACACCCACAGAAACACAGGAAGTTAATCATCTCACAGGGGAGAGAGAGAGAGAGAGAGAGAGAGAGAGAGAGAGAGAGAGAGAGAGAGAGAGAGAGAGAGAGAGAGAGAGAGACAGAGAGAGAGACAGAGAGAGAGACAGAGAGAGAGAGAGAGACAGAGAGAGAGACAGAGAGACAGAGGGGGAGGGAGAGGGAGAGGGAGAGGGAGAGGGAGAGGGAGAGGGAGAGGGAGAGGGAGAGGGAGAGGGAGAGGGAGAGGGAGAGGGAGAGGGAGAGGGAGAGGGAGAGGGAGAGGGAGAGGGAGAGGGAGAGGGAGAGGGAGAGGGAGAGGGAGAGGGAGAGGGAGAGGGAGAGGGAGAGGGAGAGGGAGAGGGAGAGGGAGAGGGAGAGGGAGAGGGAGAGGGAGAGGGAGAGGGAGAGGGAGAGGGAGAGGGAGAGGGAGAGAGATTTTTACTTCCAACAACAAAATAACAGGAACTAACAATCACTGGTCATTAATATCTGTCAACATCAATGGGCTCAATACACCAATGAAACGATGACACAGACTGAGTCTGGATACTTAAACAGGATCCATCATTTTGCTGCATAGAAGAAACACACATCAGCAGCAGAGATAGAAGCTCGATATAAACAGCTAGAAAAACATTTTCTAAGCAAGCAGACCCAAGAAATAAGCTGGAGTAGCAATTCTAGTATCTAATAAAATAGACTTTCAACCAAAAGTTATCAAAAGAGAAGGGAAAGGATACTTCATATTCATCGAAGAAAAAAATCCACCAAAATAATGTCTCTATTTTGGACATCTGTGCCCCAAATGCAAGAGCACCCACATTCATCAAAGAAATTTTACTAAAGGACAAAACACACATTGAATCTCACACAATAATATTGGGAGATTTCAATAATCTATGCTCACCAATACACAGGTCATTGAAACAGAAACTAAACAGGGAACTAAAAGAAGTTATGGAACAAGTGGATTTAACAGATATCTATAGAATTTTCACACCAAAACCAGAGAATAAACCTTCTTCACAGCACCTCTGGAAACCTTCTTTAAAATTGACTACAAAATCACAAAGAAGCCTAAACAGATACAAGAAGATTGAAATAGCCCTTGCATTCTACCAGGTTTCCATAAATTAAGACTGGACTTCAAAAACAACAGAAATGACAGAAACCTCACGTACTTGTGGAAACTGAACAACTCTCTACTCAATAATAACTTGATCATGGAAGAAATTAATTAATTAATTAATTAAAGATGGTATAATTCAGTTAAAAATGAAGACACAGAAGACACAATGTAGCCAAACTTTTAGGCCACTATGAAAGCTGTGCTAAGGGAAAATCTCATACCACTAAATGCCTTCATAAAGAAATTGGAGATATCTTATACTAGTAACTTAACAGCCCACCTGAAATCTCTAGAACAAAAGAAAACAAAGTCATCCAAGAACCATAGGTAGCAGGAAATAGTCAAACTCTGAGCTGAAATCAACCAATTAGATAAAAAGAGAACAATACAAAGAATCAGCAAAACCAAGAGCACTTTCTTTGAGAAAATCAACAAGATAGATAAACCCTTAGCTAAACTAACTAAAAGAGAGTATCCAAATGATCAAAATCAGCAATGAAAAGGGGAAATACAGCAAAAGAAACTGAGGAAATCCAAAAAAAAAAAAACATTAGGTCTTACTTCAAAGGCCTGAACTCCACAAAAATGGAATATCTGAACAAAATCGATAAATTTCTAGACATATACCATACACTATATACCCAAATGAAATCAAGATCAGGTAAACTACCTAAACTGACCCTTAACCCTAAGGGAATAGAAGCAGTCATTAAAAATCTCCCAACCCAAAAAAGCCCAGGGCCAGATGATTTTAGTATAGAGTTCTACCCAGTAGCAGACTGAGACAGATGCAGATACCTATTGATAAATATTAGATGGAAGCTGAGGACCCTTATGGAAGAGATGGGAAAAGCATTGAAGGCCCTGAAGTATATTGGAACCCCACAGAAAAACCAAGAGAGTCAACAAACCTCTCCCCCTGGGACCTCTCAGAGTCTGAGCACCAACCAAGGGACATACACAGGCTGAAACTAGGCCCAGGCACATATGTAGCAGACAGTCAGCTTAGAAATCATGGCTACCTTTTCTGGCCTCAATAAGAGAGGATATATCTAATCAGGCTGAGATTTGATGTGTCAGGGTAAGGAGATACTCAAGGGGTTTACTACCCTCTCGGAGGAGAAGGGAAGGAAGATGGGGGAGGGACTCTGTGATGTAGAGACCAGAAGCGGGAGCAGCATTTGAAATATTAAATAATTAATTCATTAACTAAACTAAAGAATAAAAGAAAAGAAAAATGGATAAAAAATTAAAAGTATAAAGTCAAAGTTTTCTGTTTATATGAAATATATATATATGCATGTGCATACATAATGAGCCAAACAGAACATATTTGAGGTGACAGCAATATAAAGAACTTAAAATTATCATTGAATACCTTTTAATAAAAGTTTTGAAATATTCTATTAAAATATAAAGATTTTTAAGTAAAATAGGAAATTATAAATGTTGATGTTTATTTATCATAACAAATGAGAAATTATAAAATATTCTTGCTAGGTAATGACATATAACAACATGGATTAATTTCTATAATTATTGTAATCTATTTTTATTTTACAGTCAAAGTATATTTTTTACTTGTTTGTTCTGATTAACTATTATTTGTTTTGGAGAAACAAGAAAACTTATTTTAATGTTAAATCCAACACCAGAGTAATTCACTGTTGGCATGACAATTCTAATAATTATTCTATAAGAAATAAAAAAGTACATTTGACAAATACTTTAGATCAGTTAAGTTTTATGTGTTCATGATAATAATTGGATTCAAGGTCATAATTCTTGGCACTTGCTGAGCGTGGCTAGGACTAGATGCTAGGCATTTTCCTAGTGGCTTTGGAAGATTATGTATTCTTCCCATAATCCCAACAATAAGATGACTTTATTATTTTCATTTTACAGATGAAAAAGTGAAATACAAAGAAATTATCTAATTCTGGCTAGTATAAAACAATTGGCATGTGGGAAAGCCAGGGTATGCCCTGAAAAGAAGCCACAGCTGAATAATTAATTAGACAGACCAGAGATGGATCTATGGGCAGTGACATCCCTGGGACACAGTTTTATGCTGTCACCTTAAGCAGCACAAAGTATTTTCTTAATATTTTAGGGAGCTTAACTCAGACATATGCGGGGAACTTAATTCCAGGATTCATGGCTTCCATATTCAACAACAACAAAAACATGAGAGTCCAAGTGTTATTAAAAATAAGAAAGGCATTCAAGATAAAGAACCAAAGCCCACCTGAGAACATGGGTGTGGGTTTCACTGAGACAGAGAGTTTCTTAAAAGACATTTTAAAAATAGACCTTAATCACAGGAGATAAGGGTAGGAAAGTTTTAATGAAATATAAGCCATGCCCAATTATATCTCTTCAAAGGGAACATCATAATTAATTGTTTTAACATTAGCTGTAAATCTCTGAATACTGCTAAGAAACATCTTGTTTTCTCTTCACCCTCATTTGATAACTAAGATCACAGTGTACCTCTAAAGGTACCTTAGATCGCATTAAAATCTGATAAGGTAAAAACCATTAGGATTGTGCAGAGTATGTCCGACAATATTTCTAGAAAATTGCTAGTTTTCAGGAGAGAAAAAAGAAAAGCCAAGGGTTAAGTAGTTGTTAACTGTGCTGAAATTCTTTTATTTATTTATTTATTTATTTATTTATTTATTTATTTATTTATTTATTTTTATAAGATAATTTCTTTATATACATTTCAAATGCTATCCCGAAAGTCCCCTATACTCTCCCTCTGCCCTACTCCCTACCCGCCCACTCCTGCTTCTTGTCCCTGGCATTCCCCTGTATTACTGCATATAAAGTTTGCAATACTAGGGGGACTCTTTTCCCAATGATGGCCAATTAGGCCATCTTCTGCTACTTATGCAGCTAGAGATACAAGC
The DNA here is from genome assembly GCF_978045245.1 of Mus caroli. Taxonomy (NCBI): domain Eukaryota; kingdom Metazoa; phylum Chordata; class Mammalia; order Rodentia; family Muridae; genus Mus; species Mus caroli. The sequence continues at coordinate 49,531,689 of NW_028227258.1, forward strand.
TCTGGGGGTACTGGTTAGTTCATATTGTTGTTCTACCTATAGGGTTGCAGATCCCTTCAGCTCCTTGGGTATTTTCTCTAGCCTCTCCATTGGGGGTCAATCCCACTAAAATCAGGGACTAGACAAGGATGCCCACTTTCTCCATACCTATTCAATATAGTACTTGAGTTCTAGCCAGAGCAATTGGACGACAAAAGGAGATCAAGGGGATACAAATTGGAAAGGAAGAAGTCAAAATATCACTATTTGCAGATGATATGATAGTATATATAAGTGACCCCAAAAAAATTCCACCAGAGAACTCCTAAACCTGATAAACAGCTTCAGTACAGTAGCTGGATATGAAATTAACTCAAATAAATCAATGGCCTTTCTCTACACAAAGGATAAAGGGACTGAGAACTGTGCTGAAATTCTTGATTCTCCTTTGCAAAGAGGCTTTAACCAGACTCCAGACTGAGGGCCTCCTTTTTCTCCCTGTAACTTTTCCTACCTGACTCTCCACATCAGTGGTAAGATCAAAGGGAAATGGTATAATGTGCCTGTACAAAAATATCAATGGTCATGGGTACCACTTAGAAATTATGAAAGAGGGGAGGGCTTTGCCTGAGCATCAGCAAGAGACATCTTGGTTCCTGGACACCACCGAAAGTAGTCTGCACAGGTGAGAGAGTGAAGTACAGAAGCTAACAGCTTCTGGGACAGGCAGGAGCCACAGAGCTTCTGAGGCAGCCCCCTTTTCAGGCTCCAGACATCCTGGCACCTTCCCTGCCAGAGGATAGGTGTCCGCCCTGCCCAGGAGGGCTTTACAGGAGCACCTGGGGGAGCCATCATGGTTCTCGGATACCTGTGAGACTAGTCTGTGCAGGTGAGAGTGTGGAGTACAGAAGCTAACAGCTTCTGTGACACGCCGAAGCAACACAGCTTCTGGGACAGGTCCTGTTTTGGGCCTTCATCTTCAGCTAGGCGGGAGGTCCAAAGGCCAGATATCTGTGCACCTTCCCTGTAAGAGGAGAGCTTGCCCGCAGAGAGTGCTCTGACCACTGAAACTCACAGGAGAGAGCTAGTCTCACAGGTCTGCTAATAGAGGCTAACAGAATCACGAGAGGAACAATCTCTAACCAGAGACAGCTATAACAACTAACTCCAGAGATTACCAGATGGCAAAACGTAAACATAAGAATCTTACTAACAGAAACCAAGACCATTCAGCATCATCAAAACCCAGCACTCCCACTTCCCCAGTCCAGGGCACCTCAACACAACTGAAAAGCTAGACCCAGATTTAAAAGCATATCTCATGATGATGGTAGAGTACATCAAGAAGGACTTTAAAAACTCACTTAAAGAAATACAGGAGAACACTGCTAACCAGGTAGAAGACCTTAAAAAGGAAGCACAAAAATCCCTTAAAGAATTGCAGGAAAACACGACCAAACAGGTGATAGAATTGAATAAAACCATCCAAGACATAAAAAGGGAAGGAGACACAATAAACAAAACACAAAGTGAGGCAATGCTGGAGATAGAAACCCTAGGAAAGAAATCTGGAACCATAGACATGTGCATCAGCAAAAGAATACAAGAGATGGAAGAGAGAATCTCAGGTGCAGAAGATTCCATAGAGAACATTGGCAGAACAAACAAAGAAAATGGAAAATGCAAAAAGATCCTAACTCAAAACATCCAGGAAATCCAGGACACAATGAGAAGAACAAACCTACAGATGATAGGAGTAGATGAGAATGAAGATTTTCAACTCAAAGGGCCAGCAAATATCTTCAAAAAATTATAGAAGAAAACTTCCCAAACCTAAAGAAAGAAATGCACATGAACATACAAGAAGCCTACAGAACTCCAAATAGACTAGACCAGAAAAGAAATTCCTCCCAACACATAATATTCAGAACAACACATGCACTAAATAAAGATAGAATATTAAAAGCAGTAAGCGAAAAAGGTCAAGTAACATATAAAGGCAAGTCTATCAGAATTACACCAGATATTTCACAAGAGACTATTAAAGCCAGAAGATCCTGGACAGATGTTATACAGACACTAAGAGAACACAAATGCCAGCCCAGGCTACTATATCCAGCCACTTGGATGGAGAAACGAAAGTATTCCACGACAGAACCAAATTCACACATTATCTTTCCACAAATCCTGCCCTTCAAAGAATAATAACAGGAAAAAAACCAATACAAGGACAGAAACCACCTCCTAGAAAAACCAAGAATGTAATCCCTCAACAAACCTAAAAGAAGACAGCCACAAGAACACAATGCCAACTTTATCAACAAAAATAAAAGGAAGCAACAATTACTTTTCCTTAATATCTCTTAATATCAATGGACTCAACTCCCCAATAAAAAGACATAGACTAACAGACTGCCTACACAAACAGGACCCAACATTTTGCTGCTTACAGGAATCTCATCTCAGGGAAAAAGATAGACACTACCTCGGAATGAAAGGTTCTAAAACAATTTTCCAAGCAAATGGTCTGAAGAAACAAGCTGGAGTAGCCATTCTAATATCTAATAAAATCGACTTCCAACCCAAAGTCATCAAAAAAGACAAGGAGGGGCACTTCATACTCATCAAAGATAACATCTTTCAAGAGGAACTCTCAATACTGAATATCTATGCTTCAATTACAAGGGCAGCCACATTCATTAAAGAAACTTTAGTAAGGCTCAAAGAACACATTGCACCTCACACAATAATAGTGGGAGACTTCAACACACCACTTTCACCAATGGACAGATCATGGAAACAGAAACTAAACAGGGACACAGTGAAACTAACAGAAGTTATGAAACAAAAGGTTCTAACAGATATCTACAGAACATTTTATCCTAAAACAAAAGGATATAACTTTTTCTCAGCACCTCATGGTACCTTCTCCAAAATTGACCATATAATTGGTCACAAAACAGGCCTCAACAGATACAAAAATATTGAAATTGTCACATGCATCCTATTAGATCATCATAGACTAAGGCTGATCTTTAGTAACAATATAAATGATAGAAAGCCAACATTCACGTGGAAACTGAACAACACTCTTCTCAATGATACCTTGGTCAAGGAAGGAATAAAGAAAGAAATTAAGTACTTCTTGGAGTTTAATGAAAATGAAGCCACAACATACCCAAACTTATGGGACACGATGAAAGCATTTCTAAGAGGAAAACTCATAGCTCTGAGTGCCTCCAAAAAAGAAACTAGAGAGAGCACACACTAGCAGCTTGACAACACACCTAAAAGCTCTGGAACAAAAGGAAGTAAATTCACCCAAGAGGAGCAGACAGCAGGAAATAATCAAACACAGGGGTGATATCAACCAAGTGGAAACAAGCAGAGCTATTCAAATTATCAACCAAAGGAGGAGCTGGTTCTTTGAGAAAATCAAAAAGATAGATAAACCCTTAGCAAGACTCCCTAGAGGACACAGGGAAAGCATCCTAATTTACAAAATCAGAAATGAAAGGGGAGACATAACAACAGATCCTGAAGAAATCCAAAACACCATCAGATCCTTTTACAAAATGCTATACTCAACAAAACTGGAGAACCTGGATGAAATGGACAAGTTGCTAGAGAGATACCGGGTACCAAAGTTAAATCAAGATCAGGTATATTATCTAAACAGTCCTATATCCCCTAAAGAAATAGAAGCAGTCATTAATAGTCTCCCAACCAAAAAAGCCCAGGACCAGATCAGTTTAGTGCAGAGTTCTATCAGACCTATTAAAGATCTAATACCAGTTCTTCACAAACTATTCCACAAAATAGAAACAGAAGGTACTCTAGCCAATTCATTCTATGAAGCCTTAATTACTCTTTTACCTAAACCACAAAAAGACCCAACAAAGATAGAGAACTTCAGACCAATTTCCCTTATGAATATTGATGCAAAAATCCTCAATAAATTTCTCGCTAACCGAATCCAAGAACATATCAAAACAATCATCCATCCTGACCAAGTAGGTTTCATCCCAGGGATGCAGGGATGGTTCAATATACGGAAATCCATCAACTTAATTCAGTATATAAACAAACTCAATGACAAAAACCACATGATCATCTCTTAGACGGGGAGAAAGCATTTGACAAAACCCAACACCATTCATGATAAAAGTCTTGGAAAGATCAGGAATTCAAGGCCCATACCTCAACATGATAAAAGCAATCTATAGCAAAACAGTACCCAATATCAAAGTAAATGATGAGAAGCTGGAAGCAATCCCACTAAAATCAGGGACTAGACAAGGCTGCCCACTTTCTCCCTACCTATTCAACATTGTACTTGTAGTCCTAGCCAGAGCAATTCGACAACAAAAGGAGATCAAGGGGATACAAATTGGGAAGGAAGAAGTCAAATTATCACTTATTGCAGATGATATTATGGTATATATAAGTGACCCTAGAAACTCCACCAGAGAACTCCTAAGCCTGATAAACAGCTTTAATGAAGTAGCTGGATATACAATTAACTCAAACAAGTCAATGGCCTTTCTCTACACAAAGGATAAACAGGCTGAGAAAGAAATTAGGGAAACAACACCCTTCTCAATAGTCACAAATAATATAAAATACCTTGGCGTGACTCTAACTAAGGAAGTGAAAGATCTGTATGATAAAAACATCAAATCTCTGAAGAAAGAAATTAAAGAAGATCTCAGAAGATGGAAAGATCTCCCATGCTCGTGGATTGGCAGGATCAATATAGTAAAAATGGTTATCTTGCCACAAGCAACCTACAGATTCAATGCAATACCCATTAAAATTCCAGCTCAATTAGTCAAGAATTGGAAAGCGCAATCTGCAAATTCATCTGGAATAACAAAAAACCTAGGATAGCAAAACTCTTCTCAAGGATAAAAGAACCTCTGGTGGAATCACCATGCCTCACCTAAAGCTGTACTACAGAACAATTGTAATAAAAACTGCATGGTACTGGTAAAGCAACAGACAAGTAGACCAATTGAATAGAATTGAAGACCCAAAAATGAACCCACACACCTATGGTCACTTGATCTTTGACAAGGGAGCTAAAACCATCCAGTGGAAGAAAGACAGCATTTTCAACAAATGGTGCTTACTGGCGGTTATCATGTAGAAGAATGTGAATTGATCCATTCCTATCTCCTTGTACTAAGGTCAAGTCTAAGTGGAAGCTCCTGTCTCTCGCTGCATATGAATCAGAAGATGGACTAGTGGAAAGAGAGGCCCATGGGTCGTGCAAACTTTATATGCCTCAGTACAGGGGAATGTCAGGGCCAAGAAGTGGGAGTGGTTGGGTGGGGGAGTGGGTGGGAGGCTTGTGAGGGACTTTTGGGATAGCATTGGAAATGTAAATATAATAATACTCAATTAAAAAAAATTATGAAAGAGTAAAACTACTGTTATCCTATTCAGCAGCCTAAAATGAGCAATTACACATGGTTCAAATAGTCTGGCAATGATTGTATGTTTATAATCATTATATTATTTAGATTCTCCACACTATATAAATGATCATCACTGATAATGTGCAGGATTCACCACTTGGGAAATTCTGGATAAGGAATCTTATTTGAAGCTCGGCTGTATACAAGGCATCATGATTTAATCTGCATATCATTATTATTTTTAGTTTTATCTTTGCTTAACATTCTGATGAATATATGCTAATAAACATTCTGTTAGATTAAAACTCTATTCCACAGGCACTGACAACTAAAAGAATAAAGATTACAGAAGGGGAGAGATATCTCAATGTTCTTGTATTTAGCTGATGCAGGAGGTGTTTATTCTTGAAATTTATAGCACCTATCTGAGAACTTACCATATATTGTGATTTTTAAGAATGTATAGTGGGTGACATTCGCCAGCTACCCACAACACCCGCCACAGGATCTTAAGACTTCTGGTGAGTGGAACACAGCTTCTGCTCCAATCCAATTGTGCGCGGGACCTGAGACTGCATTAGTTAGGGAAGCAGAAACCGGCCTGAGTAGGACCACAGGCCTCATCCAGCCGGATCAGCACCGGGGTAGCTAGAGTTCAGGGTCGGCTGACACCCGCCAGCTACCCACGACCCCCGCCACAGGATTTTGAGACTGCTGGTGAGTGGAACACAGCTTCTGCTCCAGTCCAATCACGTGGGACCTGAGACTGCTTTGGTTGGGGAGGGAGAAATCCGGCCTACATAGGGCCACAAGCCTCTTCCGGTCAGAAAAACACCAGGGTAGCTAGGGCACAGGGTCAGCTGACACTCGCCAGCTACCCACAACACCCTCCACAGGATCTTAAGACTTCTGGAGAGTGGAACACAGCTTCTGCTCCAATCCAATTGCGCGCGGTACCTGAGACTGCATTAGTTAGGGAAGCAGAAAACCGGCCTGAGTAGGACCATAGGCCTCTTCCGGCTGGACCAGCACCGGGGTACTGCCAGCTACCCACGACCCCCGCCACAGGATTTTGAGACTGCTGGTGAGTGGAACACAGCTTCTACTCCAATTTTTAAACAGTGACAACGACAACAACTAACCCCAGAGATTACCAGATGGCGAAAGGTAAACGTAATAATCTTACTAACAGAAACCAAGACCACTCACCATCATCAGAACCCAGCACTCCCACTTCGCCCAGTCCAGGGCACCCCAACACACCGGAAAAGCTAGACACGGATCTAAAAGCATATCTCCTGATGATGGTAGAGGACTTCAAGAAGGACTTTAATAACACACTTAAAGAAATACAAAGGAACACTGGTAAACAGGTAGAAGACAATAAAGAGGAAGCACAAAATCCCTTAAAGAATTGCAGGAGAACACTGCTAAAGAGTTACAAATCCTTAAAGAAAAACAGGATAACCTAATCAAACAGGTAGAAGTCTTTAATGAAAAACAGGAAAACACATCCAAACAGATGATGGAAATGAACAAAACCATACTAGACCTAAAAAGGGAAGTAGACACAATAAAGAAAACCCAAAATGAGGCAACACTGGAGATAGAAACCCTAGGAAAGAAATCTGGAACCATAGATACCAGCATCAGCAACAGAATACAAGAGATGGAAGAGAGAATCTCAGGTGCAGAAGATTCCATAGAGAACATCGGCACAACAATCAAGGAAAATGTAAAATGCAAAAAGATCCTAACTCAAAACATCCTAGAAATACAGGACACAATGAGAAGACCAAACCTACGGATAATAGGAGTGGATGAGAATGAAGATTTTCAACTCAAAGGACCAGCAAACATCTTCAACAAAATTATAGAAGAAAACTTCCCAAATCTAAAGAAAGAGATGCCCATGAACATACAAGAAGCCTACAGAACTCCAAATAGACTGGACCAGAAAAGAAATACCTCCCAACACATAATTATCAGAACAACAAATGCTCTAAATAAAGATAGAATACTAAAAGCAGTAAGAGAAAAAGGCCAAGTAACATATAAAGGCAAGCCTATCAGAATTACACCAGATTTTTCACCAGAGACTATGAAAGCCAGAAGATCCTGGACGGATGTTATACAGACACTAAAAGAACACAAATTCCAGCCCAGGCTACTATACCCAGCCAAACTCTCAATTAACATAGATGGAGAAACCAAAGTATTCCACGACAAAACCAAATTCACACATTATCTCTCCACGAATCCAGCCCTTCAAAGGATAATAACAGAAAAAAAAAAAAAACAATACAAGGACAGGAACCACACCCTAGAAACAACAAGAAGGTAATCCCTCAACAAACCTAAAAGAAGACAGCCACAAGAACAGAATGCCAACTTTAACAACAAAAATAACAGGAAACAACAATTACTTTTCCTTAATATCTCTTAATATCAATGGACTCAACTCCCCGATAAAAAGACATAGACTAACAAACTGGGTACACAAACAAGACCCAACATTTTGCTGCTTACAGGAAACTCATCTCAGAGAAAAAGATAGACACTACCTCAGAATGAAAGGCTGGAAAACAATTTTCCAAGCAAATGGTATGAAGAAACAAGCTGGAGTAGCCATTCTAATATCTGATAAGATTGACTTCCAACCCAAAGTCATTAAAAAAGACAGGGAGGGACACTTCATACTCATCAAAGGTAAAATCCTCCAAGAGGAACTATCAATCCTGAATATCTATGCTCCAAATACAAAGGCAGCCACATTCATTAAAGAAACTTTAGTAAATCTCAAAGCACACATTGCACCTCATACAATAATAGTGGGAGACTTCAACACACCACTTTCACCAATGGACAGATCATGGAAACAGAAACTAAACAGGGACACAGAGAAACTAAGAGAAATTATGAATCAAATGGATCTGGCAGATATCTACAGAACATTCTATCCTAAAACAAAAGGATATACCTTCTTCTCAGCACCTCATGGTACCTTCTCCAAAATTGACCACGTAATTGGGCACAAAACAGGCCTCAACAGATACAAAAATATTGAAATTGTCCCATGCATCCTATCAGATCACCATGGACTAAGGCTGATCTTCAATAACAAAATAAATAATAGAAAGCCAACCTTCACGTGGAAACTGAACAACACTCTTCTCAATGATACCTTGGTCAAGGAAGGAATAAAGAAAGAAATTAAGGACTTTTTAGAGTTCAATGAAAATGAAGCCACAACATACCCAAACTTATGGGACGCAATGAAAGCATTTCTAAGAGGAAAACTCATAGCTCTGAGTGCCTCCAAAAGGAAACTAGAGAGAGCACACATTAGCAGCTTGACAACATACCTAAAATCAAGGAGCTGGTTCTTTGAGAAAATTAACAAGATAGATAAACCCTTAGCCAGACTCACTAGAGGGCACAGGGAAAGCATCCTAATTAACAAAATCAGAAATGAAAAAGGAGACATAACAACAGATCCTGAAGACATCCAAAACACCATCAGATCCTTCTACCAAAGGCTATACTCAACAAAACTGGAGAACCTGGATGAAATGAAGAAGTTCCTAGACAGATATCAGGTACCAAAGTTGAATCAAGATCAGGTTAATGATCTAAACAGCCCTATATCCCCCAAAGAAATAGAAGCAGTCATTAATAGTCTCCCAACTAAAAAAAGCCCAGGACCAGATGGGTTTAGTGCAGAGTTCTATCAGACCTTCAAAGAAGATCTAATCCCAGTTCTTCACAAACTATTCCACAAAATAGAAACAGAAGGTACTCTACCCAACTCATTCTATGAAGCCACAATTACTCTGATACCTAAACCACAAAAAGACCCAACAAAGATAGAAAACTTCAGACCAATATCCCTTATGAATATTGATGCAAAAATCCTCAATAAAGTTCTTGCTAACCGAATCCAAGAACACATCAAAACAATCATCCATCCTGACCAAGTAGGTTTCATCCCAGGGATGCAGGGATGGTTCAATATACGGAAATCCATCAACGTAATCCAGTATATAAACAAACTCAAAGACAAAAACCACATGGTCATCTCGTTAGATGCGGAAAAAACATTTGACAAGATCCAACACCCATTCATGATAAAAGTCTTGGAAAGATCAGGAATTCAAGGCCCATACCTAAACATGATAAAAGCAATCTACAGCAAACCAGTAGCCAACATCAAAGTAAATGGTGAGAAGCTTGAAGCAATCCCTCTAAAATCAGGGACTAGACAAGGCTGTCCACTTTCTCCATACCTCTTCAACATTGTACTTGAAGTCCTAGCCAGAGCAATTCGACAACAAAAGGAGATCAAAGGGATACAAATTGGAAAAGATGAAGTCAAAATATCACTCTTTGCAGATGATATGATAGTATATATAAGTGACCCTAAAAATTCCACCAGAGAACTCCTAAGCCTGATAAACAGCTTCAGTGAAGTAGCTGGATATAAAATTAACTCAAACAAATCAATGGCCTTTCTCTACACAAAGAATAAACAGGCTGAGAAAGAAATTAGGGAAACAACACCCTTCTCAATAGTCACAAATAATATTAAATATCTTGGCGTGACTCTAACTAAGGAAGTGAAAGATCTGTAAAATAAAAACTTCAAGTCTCTGAAGAAAGAAATTATAGAAGATCTCAGAAGATGGAAAGATCTCCCATGCTCATGGATAGGCAGGATCAACATTGTAAAAATGGTTATCTTGCCAAAAGCAATCTACAGATTCAATGCAATCCCCATCAAAATTCCAAATCAATTCTTCAACGAATTAGAAAGTGCAATCTGCAAATTCATCTGGAATAACAAAAAACCTAGGATAGCAAAAACTCTTCTCAAGGATAAAAGAACCTCTGGTGGAATCACCATGCCGGACCTAGAGCTCTACTACAGAGCAATTGTGATAAAAACTGCATGATACTGGTATAGTGACAGACAAATAGACCAATGGAACAGAATTGAAGACCCAGAAATGAACCCACACACCTAAGGTCACTTGATCTTCGACAAGGGAGCTAAAAACATCCAGTGGAAGAAAGACAGCATTTTCAACAAATGGTGCTGGCACAACTGGTTGTTAACATGTAGAAGAATGCGAATCGATCCATTCCTATCTCCTTGTACTAAGGTCAAGTCTAAGTGGATCAAGGAACTTCACATAAAACCAGAGACACTGAAACTTATAGAGGAGAAAGTGGGGAAAAGCCTTGAAGATATGGGCACAGGGGAAAAATTCTTGAATAGAACAGTAATGGCTTGTGCTGTAAGATCGAGAATTGACAAGTGGGACCTCATGAAACTACAAAGCTTCTGCAAGGCTAAAGACACCATCAATAAGACAAAAAAACCACCAACAGATTGGGAAAGGATCTTCACCTATCCTAAATCAGATAAGGGACTAATATCCAATATATATAAAGAACTCAAGAAGGTGGACTCCAGAAAGTCAAATAACCCCATTAAAAAATGGGGCTCAGAACTGAACAAAGAATTCTCACCTGAGGAATACCGAATGGCAGAGAAGCACCTGAAAAAATGTTCAACATCCTTAATCATCAGGGAAATGCAAATCAAAACAACCCTGAGATTCCACCTCACACCAGTCAGAATGGCTAAGATCAAAAATTCAGGTGACAGCAGATGCTGGCGAGGATGTGGAGAAAGAGGAACACTCCTCCATTGTTGGTGGGATTGCAAGCTTCTACAACCACTCTGGAAATCAGTCTGTCGGTTCCTCAGAAAATTGGACATAGTACTACCGGAGGATCCAGCAATACCTCTCCTGGGCATATATCCAGAAGATGTCCCAACCGGTAAAAAGGACACATGCTCCACTATGTTCATAGCAGCCCTATTTATAATAGCCAGAAGCTGGAAAGAACCCAGATGTCCCTCAACAGAGGAATGGATACAGAAATTATGGTACATTTACACAATGGAGTACTACTCAGCTATTAAAAAGAATGAATTTATGAAATTCCTAGCCAAATGGATGGACCTGGAGGGCATCATCTTGAGTGAAGTAACACAATCACAAAAGAACTCACACAATATGTATTCACTGATAAGTGGATATTAGCCCAAAACTTAGGATACCCAAGATATAAGATACAATTTGCTTAACGCATGAAAGTCAAGAAGAATGAAGACCAAAGTGTGGACACTGTGCACCTTCTTAGAATTGGGAACAAAACACCCAGGGAAGGAGTTACAGAGACAAAGTTCGTAGCTGTGATGAAAGGATGGACCATTTAGAGACTGCCGTATCCAGGGATCCATCCCATAATCAGCTTCTAAACGCTGACACCATTGCATACACTAGCAAGATTTTGCTGAAAGGACCCAAATATAGCTGTCTCTTGTGAGACGATGCCAGGGCCTAGCAAACACAGGAGTGGATGTTCACAGTCAGCTATTGGATGTATCACAGGGCTCCCAATGGAGAAGCTAGAGAAAGTACCCAAGGAGCTAAAGGGATCTCAACCCTATTGTTGGAACAACATGATGTACTAACCAGAACCCCGGAGCTCTTGTCTCTAGCTGCATATGTATCGAAAGATGACCTAGTCGGCCATCAATGGAAAGAGAGGCCCATTGGACTTGCAAACTTTATATGCCCCAATATAGGGGAATGCCAGGGCCAAAAGAATGGGAATGGGTGGGTAGGGAAGTGGGGGGCGCTATGGGGGACTTTTGGGATAGCATTGGAAATGTAATTGAGGAAAATATGTAATAAAAATATTAAAAATTAAAAAAAGAATGTATAGTGGTTTACTGCTAATTAAAAATTGTATAAGGATTATAAAAGATAGATAGATGACTCAGTGAATAATAGGGTCCACTGCTTTTTCAAGGACCCATGCTCAGTTCCTAGCATCCAAATCGGTGGCTCACAAATGGAACTTAGTTCCAGGGGTCCAACTTCCTCTTCTAACCTCCACTGGTACCTTTATGAACATGGCCAACATTCACACAGATACACACACACATACACATCAAATAAATTGTAAACCTTAATATGGTTTTTTACATTTTTCTTGCCTTTCATTTCATCTTTTTATTATATATTTTCTTCATTTACATTTCAAATGCTATTCCCTTTCCTAATTTCCTCTCTGAAAATCACCTGTACTCCCCCTCCTCCCCCTGATCTCCAGCCCACGCACTCCTGCTTCCTGGCCCTGTGTATTCCCCTACACTGGGGTATATAATCTTTGGAAGACCAAGGGCCTCTCCTCCCATTGATGGCTGACTAGGCCATCCTCTGCTACATATGCAGCTAGAGACACAAGCTCTGTGGGTACTGGTTAGTTTATATTGTTGTTCCCCCTAGAGGGTTGCAGACCTCTTCAGCTCCTTGGGTACTTTCTCAAATTCTTTCATTGGGGGCCCTGTGTTCCATCCAAAAAATGAATGTGAGAATCCACTTTGTATTTGTCAGGCACTGGCATAGCCTCACAGGAGACAGCTATATCAGGGTCCTGTCAGCAAATTCTTCTTTACACCTACAATAGTGTCTGGGTTTGGTGGTTGTTTATGAGATGGATCCCAGGGTGGGGCAGTCCCTGGATGGTCCTTCCTCCATCTCAGCTCCAAACTTTGTCTCTGTAATGCCTTCCATGGGTATTTTGTTCCCCATTCTACTCACTTTGGTCTTCCTTCATCTTGAGTTTCATGTTTTGTGAATTGTATCTAGGGTATTCTAAGTTTCTGCGCTAATATCCACTTATCAGTAAGAACATATCATGTGAGTTCTTTTATGATTTGGTTACCTCACTCAGGACGATGCCCTCCAGATCCATCCATTTGCCTAAGAATGTCATAAATTCATTCTTTTTAATAGCTGAGTAGTACTCCATTATGAAAATGTACCACATTTTCTGTATCCATGTCTCTTGAGGAACATCTGGGTTCTTTCCAACTTCTGGTTATAATAAATAAGTCTGGTATGAACATAGTGGAGCATGTGTCCTTATTGCCAGTTGGAACATCTTCTGGGTCTATGCCCAGGAGTGGTATTGCTGGATCTTCTGGTAGAACTATGTCCAATTTTCTGAGGAACTAACAAACTGATTTCCAGAGTGATTGTACCAGCTTGCAATCTGACTAGCAATGGAGGAGTGTTCCTCTTTCTCTACATCCTTGCCAGCATCTGTTGTAACCTGAATTTTTGATCTTAGCTATTCTGACTGGTATGAGGTGGAATCTCGGGGTTGTTTTGATGTACTTCTTTACAAAGATCTTCTCAGTACCATGAACTTCTTTCATGATAGTAGAGTTTTGTGGAAGGTTCCACCCATCCTGTACTCACCAGTTCTTTCTATGTCTTTCAAATAATTATTCAAATGATTACTATTACCTCAAATAATATTTCTAAGATCTAACTCCGAAAGCTTCCATTTTTTCAACACTTTTCTTGGATTCTATTGGGGCATGGACAATGTGTCAATTAAATGCCTCCCACAGGATTGGGAGAATAACCCATCACTCATATAAATTTACCTAAGGAAGACAAATGTAAATGAAAATATTATAAAACCTCTATAAATGAATCTTCTACAGAAGCTCTCCGTATCATTCTGTTTCAAACAAAACTTATACATGAGAGTGACCAGCCTTCATTCTGAATTTAATAAAGCTGAGATGTCTAAAACAAATTATAGAAATTTACAGGAATTAAAAATTAGCAATACAGGGCCATTTAGAGTTGAACAGAGAAAATTTTTCTTAAGAGTAAACATCATAGGAATTCCAATATTTCCATTCACTAATTTATTTGTTGGACATCCCCATCACAGTTTCCTTTCCCTCCTCTCCTCCCAGTCCCTGCCTCTCAACTCATGTCACTTGATGTGCCCCACCTTTCTCCTCAGAGAAGGTGAGGCCACCTATGGAGATCCACCTCCCGTGGCATATCAGATTGCATTAAGAGTTGGTATATCTTCTTCCATTGAGGCTAGACAAGTCAGCCTAATTAAGGAAATGGCTTTGAAAGGCAGGGAGCATACTCATAGACAGCAGCCCCTGCTCCAGTGGTTAGGGGTCCCAAGTAAAAACCAAGTTGCATATCTGTTACATATGTAAATGAAGCGTAGGTCCATCCCATGCATGCTGTTTGGTTGGTGGTTCAGTCTCTGTGAGGCCCAATGAACCAAGGTTGTTTGTTTCTGTAGGGTTTTTATGATGTCTTTGACCTCTTTGTCTACTTCAATCCTTTCTCCTCCTCTTCCACAATATTCCTCAGGCTCCACTTAGTGTTTGGCTATGGGTCTCTGCTACTTCCAATAGCTTCTGGGTGAAGCCTCTCAGAAGACAGTTATGCAAGGCTCCAAGTATACAAGTCTACAAGTATAACAGAATATCATTAATACTGTAAGGGGTTGTCTCTCTCTCTCTCTCTCTCTCTCTCTCTCTCTCTCTCTCTCTCTCTCTCTCTCTCATGGGATGGGTCTCAATATCTGCCAGTCCTTGGTTAGGCTTTCCCTCAGTTTCTGCTCCATCTTTATTTCTGCACATCTTGTAAGCAGGACAAATCATGGGTCAAAGATTTTGTGGCTGGGTTAGTGTCCCCATCCCTCCATTAGAAGTCTTGCCTGGTTACAGGAGGTAGCCATTTCAGGTTCTATATCCCCTGTTGCTAGCTTAGGTGTCTTAGCTAGGGTCACCTCATAGATGTGTGGAAGGTTCCTTTGCCCTGAGTTTATAGCGTATCACAGAGATGCCCCTTTCTGTTTTTAGAAACTCCAATTTTCATCTATGTTTTCATTTAGGTTTGTCTATCCACACCCTGTCTTAGTCAGTGTTTCTATTCCTGCACAAACAACATGACCAAGAAGCCAGTTGGTGCGGAAAGGGTTTATTCAGCTTACACTTCCATATTGCTGTTCATCACCAAGGAAGTCAGGACTGGAACTCAAGTAGGTTGGGAAGCAGGAGCTGATGCAGAGGCCATGGAGGGATGTTCTTTACTGATGTGCTTCCCCTGGCTTGCTCAGCCTGCTCTCTTATAGAACCCAAGACTACCAGCCCAGAGATAGCACCACCCAAAAGGGGACCTCTCCCCTTGATCACTAATTGAGAAAATGCCCCACAACTGGATCTCATGGAGGCACTTCCCCAACTGAAGCTCCTTTCTCTGTGATACCTCCAGCCTGTGTCAAGTTGACACAAAACTAGCCAGTACAATTGACCACTTGTCAACTTGACACACAAACACATCACTAGTCAGCCTCAACCATTAGTTTATTATTCATCCCCAATATCTAAACAACTTTAAAAGTTCCACAGTCCTTACATATTAAAAGTTCAATCCTTTTAAGATATCCAATATCTTTTAAAATCCAAAGTCTTTTTACAATTAAAAGTCACTTAACTGGGATCCACTAAAATATTTTCTTCCTTCAAGAGGGAAAAATATCAGGGCACAGTCACAATCAAAAGCAAAATCAAACTCCAACTGTCCAATGTCTGGAACCCAACTCACAATCTTCTGGGCTCCTCCAAGGGCTTGGTTCACTTCTCAAGTCCTGTCTTTTGTAGCACACAGCTTTTCCTCCAGGCTCCAGATGCCTGTACTCCACTGCTGCTGCTGTTCTTGGTGGTCATTCACGGTCCTGGCATCTCCAAAACACTGCATAACCCCTTCAGTCCTGGGCCATCAATTGCAACTGAAGCTGCTCCTTCACCAATGGCCTTCCATGGCCTCTCACAGTGCCAAGCCTCAGCTGCTCTGCATATCCCCTTCATGCTTTCAAAACCAGTACCACCTGGGTGACTCTTACACATTGCCAAATCCAGCCACAGCTTAAGGTACAACCTTGGCTATCTCTGGAACACAGCCTCTGTGCTCTCAGAAAACACTTCCCAGAAGATGTCATCTCAATGATACTGCTCTCTTCTTAATCACCGTTAATTTCTTAGCTCCAGCTAGCCAGCATCAATAGTCCCAATAATGCAAAGGTTTCACTTTATTGCTTCTGGTATCTTGTTAATCACAGCTGATTCTTCAGCCCCAGCTAACCGAACCACAGAATCTTCCCAATCAAAATAGCAATGGCCCTGAAAAGAGTATTTAATTTTCTCTCTGAAATTTCACAAGCCAGGTCTCTGTCTTCCGCACTGTTCTCAACATTATCTTCCAAGCTCCTATACAACATTTCACAGAGCTCTTAACACCTAATGGATCTTCTAGCCCAAAGTTCCAAAGTCCTTTCACAATCCTCCTCAAAATATGGTCAGGTTGCCACAGGAATACCCCACTATGCTGGTACCAATTTGTCTTAGTCAGGGTTTCTATTCCTGGACAAACATCATGACCAAGAAGCAAATTGGGGAGAAAAGGGTTTATTCAGCTTACACTTCCATAAAGCTGTTCATTACCAAAGGAAGTCAGGACTGGAACTCAAGCAGGTCAGCTGATGAAGAGGCCATGGAGGGATGTTACTTACTGGCTTGCTTCCCCTGGCTTGCTCAGCCTGCTCTCTTATAGAACCAAGACTACCAGCCCAGAGATGGCACTCCCCACAAAGGGACCTCTCCCCCTTGATCACTGATTGAGAAAATGCCTTACAGCCAGATCTCATGGATGCATTTCCCCAACTGAAGCTCCTTTCTCTTGATAACTCCAGCTGTGTCAAGTTGACACAAAACTAGCCAGTACACACCCTTATTGAATATTGATTCATCTGCTATTGTTACTGAAATTCCTCTAGCCATTTACTTTGTTAGTATCACTTTCTCAAAATAAATTATTTAGAAAATTGACATCCAATCCAAGATTTGAAAGAGAAATACTATGATGAACAGCATTAAGGAAGAAATAAAAGAGAGACCACAGAAAAATGTAGAAAACTCTCGATTAAATCGAACCTAAGATGGAAAAAAATAATTATCTTTAAAGAAAAAAACTACTTTAAGGTAGCACTGAACAAAACTACTTTAAGGCAGAACTGTGCTAAGAAGTAAGAGGAGATGCAACTGGCAGTGGTCTTTGAATTTGTGCTTAGAAGGAGTAGAGAAAAGTAGAGAACTATTTAATAATTAAAATGAAACCAGATGTTCAAGTCCATCAACCTTTAGAATTAGGACACAGGACAGTATACTTGGAGCAGACTTTCCAGCAAACAAAACTGCAATAAGAAGGTTTTTTTTTCCTTTGTTTTATTGCCAGAGACTAAGCTCCAATGCTCTGGTTCTCCCTTGTAGGTAGCTGAGGGGAAAGAATGTCAGCAGGGGAAGACTTGGTTTTGTGAGATTTAGGTTGCTTTCTATAATAACATTTACCCATCTTGACTTTCAGTTACTCAGATTAGAAGCTGCAGGCCTCTGGACCTACTGACATTTGTTGCATAACAGCAGGGGATTGAGTAAAGGATTAATTGCTGGGGCTTCTTTCTCTCTTGCTCAGATGCTTAGCCTCTCATTTGTCAGATGGGATAGGGGTTTGGAGCAATAATTTTTTTTGAGCCTGGAGAAGAGAGCTGGCAGAAGAAAAAGTTTTACACAAACAAATATGCATAAACACATGTGCATACATATATGTATTTATGCACACACACATACACCTTCATACATTTCTATTGGGTCAAGCTACTTATCTCCTATTTACATACTTACACACATGCATCCAAACTTACATGTGCATATAGAGCAAAATCCCAAGGGACAGTGCAGAAAGAACTTATTGTGGATGAAAAGTGAAGTCCAATCTTTATTGCATAGAGAAAATAGAAGATCCTGGCATTTTATTCCTAAATGATTAAACCAAATTCTAAGGAAAAAGCTGTGTCCTCTTTAGTTCTACTAAGCCTGTCTTGATGTTAAGAAAAGACGTGTTCTATCCCATGGTAAGGAGAAGCCTGCCTGCTCTTTCTGTTCTCTCTATAACTTCTTTGTCTCATCTCTCTTGTATGTTTTGTTATATTTTGCTATGCCTTAGTTTCTAATTCTCTTTCTACATTCTGCATTCTGCTCTCTCCTTCTGCCCTAATGACATTGTTGCTAGATTTTTGTACATGTTTTAAGGAGACTAGATTATATTTTAAAATAAAGTTCACTAAAAGTTCAAGCAAAAATTCAAATCATAATTGAATAAGAATCTCACAACAGAGATGTGTACATGTGTTTCCATTAAGACTAGTTATCTAGCTCGATTTTCATTATCTATCACTAGCTCCATAGGTTCATTGAGAGTTTAAAACTAAAATTTTCTTGTCTAAATTAGCACTGACGTTTTGTATGGATAAACCCAGTCAATATTCTATTTTCTGTTCTTGCACCTACAATAAATCATTTGTTCCCTTTTATGACCTTTGGTTAATTGTTTTACAGCTCTAAGGAATGTATTCTAAGTTGTAAATGCCTGCTTTCTATCTCAGAAGCAATTAACTCATGACACATGAAGCCTGGCAGAGTTCTAATTGCTGTTTTCATATTAGAGAGGGCTTTAATAGCAGTCCTATTATAAAGGGCTTAATAATTAGTAGTATAATTTTAGGAATTCTTAAAGAATCATCATTAAGAATTAAGAAATCATCTGCTTGTCTCTATAGCATTACTACAAGGGGATAGGTGATGGGGTGGACAGTTTGTGTGTGTGGGGGGGGGGTTACCAAGAAGGGAGACAACATTTGAAATATAAGTTAATAAAAGAATTAATAAAAGAAAAATAAATAGTCTTTAAAAGGGAGAGACAATACATCTTTGTTGATCTGCAGAAATCTGCCCAGTAGAGTGAGCTAATATTATAGGAATTATATTAATTTTGAAAGGACAGAAAAGGCATATCAGCTACAGAAATCTATCCTGAGATTTGTCTCTTAGGCCCTGCCAACAAATCTTCATTCATTTTATTTCCATGGTAAAACATCTCTGGAAGATCACCTGCTAGCTTTTAGCCTTTCCAGGATGGTTCCTGACATTTTATAACTAGATAACACATCCTAATTTTAAAAGGAAATGAATCAGAAATGACTGCTCAGTGATATCTTCCATGTGAGGAAAGTGTTGGGGGGGGGGGGGGCGGGAGGCTTCATTGTTGGTCTTCGTTTAACTTTGTCAAATAGAAACGGAAATAAAGCACCTCCCAGAAAAGTCCAGAGGGCTACACACCGATCTGATGGAATGAAGAACAATGAAGGCACGATTGATAAGTGTGGGGTGTTATCTGCGGAAACAAACTATAAGAAGATGTAGTTCCCAGAGCTTTAAGACCTCCTGAGTTATGAATTACTTAACATAGCAATAGTTAGTAATTAGATTTCACACAAACAAGGTTTTCATCCTGCATTCTAACTTATAATTGGTATAGTGGTAGCTCTAAGACTATCATATGATATTTGTGAGCCACAACTAATACAAATAATGTAGTGAAAGATGAGCACTATTCAAACATCATCTGGAAAGTAGTAGTGTTAAATAATCTCTTACCCCAATTAACTGTCTCTGTTTCATGTACCTAATTTATTCCTTTAAACCACTTGAGGACCTCCCATATAGCCACCTACTGATTTTCTGACCTCTACTGGTATTCCAACTGAAACACACAAATCTGAATATACAAAGATAATATCTATGAAGGAGAAAAAAATCATGGCATTTGTCTTTCTGGGTTTATAGCATATCACTCAGAATGAATGCTCCCACCTCTATCCATTTATCTGTAAATTTCATAATATTGTTATTCTTAATATCTGAAAAATACTCTATTGTATAAATATACCATATTTTCATTAGGATTAGAGAACATAATAGAGGAGGGAATATGGGAAGGTATAAGCTAACACTAAAGAACTTTTAAAAAGTCCTGTGAAAACCTACTATCATCCATGCTTCCTAAAATATAAACATATATATAATATGCATATAAAAGCAGAGATTAAATGGAGTTATCCTACAAAAGGGAGACCATGACTCTACTAGACATTACAGACTATCAGATAAAATGACCAGGGTCAGGAATAGGTTACTTCCTCAGTAGTTATTGGCCAGTGAGATTCAACCAAAAATTCCAGGCTATTTCAAGTGTTCTTGACTATATTCCAGAATTGTACAGCAAGGCCTTATTGTTGAAGACACCACAGAATTGAGTCATGGAACAGAGGGGAATCACGCTTGTGCTCACATGTAACTTTCACCTATACTGCTTAACTTTTATAGTACTAGAGGCACTTTATGCGCTATTGAAGAAGAAAAGTGATTACCAATCTTAGATAACGATAGGCTTGTAAGCTACAGCAGTGATCAAATGAAAACATAGTGACCAAACACTTTCTGATTGAATTTAATATCGCTCCACAAAAATAGAACCATTTTCTGGGTTCCAAACCTGTGACTGTGCAGCCTGTAAACTCTGGGAGAGGCTTACCACTATTATTATGCTAAACGGAATAGTATTAAATGGAGTCGTAATGACTTACCATTATACTCATAGACAAGTGAATCTTCCAACCTTCATTAGAGTCTTCTTTTTGCAATAGATGGTAGTTAACACAGAAACCTACAACTGGTAACGGTGCAGTGAATAAAAGACAGGATGATTTAACAATATAGGACATATATATTACATCCCCCCCCCAGGCTTTGTAATTATTTGAAAAGGGGGAGTGGAAAAACTATAAAAGCCAGGGGTGGTGGATGACTTTACTGAACACAATAAAGCAGTTGTACAGATGACAGCATATGCAAAAGGTATGCAAACACAATTAGACAAAATCCATGCATGGCAAGATGTGGGCACCAAGACCAGTCCCAAATGAAGCACTTTCAGCAACTCGTCATAGCTTCTGGAAGAGGGAGAATGAGTTTTAAAAGAATAGCTCTCCATTAAGTCAACTCTGTTCCAGTGTGAGGCTACCTATCCAGCAATACATATGCAGCACCATTTGGATTTGATGGGTTAAAGAATAAGGGAAAGTGAAACAAAATTGAGCAGGTAAGGAGAAGGATAGATATGGAAGAAGCTGGGGAAAGGGAAGAATATGATCAAACTACATGGCATAAAATAACTAGTAAAAATTGTGAAACAAAAATGTATGAACTGTAATGAGTGAGTGGAAAAGCAGAGGGGAGATTCATAGTGTAAAGAGAAAAAAAATCTTTTCAGGAGAGGCAGGGACTCTGCTTCATTGTTGAAGTTAAAAGCTGTTCAAGCTGTATCAGTGTAGTACCAAATTCATCCCCCTTTGAAGTCTTGTGTATCTATTACCTTTCTCTCTTCCTTTATCATAAATAACTTTGCCTAAAGAACACTGCTGAACACTGACAGAGTTACTGTGAGCTGCATCATAATGTGTTTGGGTTTTTTTATGCCACATCTGCAGACGGTAAATTTTTCATACTCTTAAATTTATAATTTTCAAAATTGTTATTTTTATATTAATCTGTTGTCACAGAAAATAAATCTGGCTAAAGTTGTAATCAATAAGGTATAGGTGTCTGACACATAATGAATTAAGCCATTTTTCAGTTTTAAAGCTTTTTAACTTAATAGTACAAATTACTACAAAATATTATATTTTTGAGAATAAGGGTTTAAGATCTATACAAACAAAAGATAATGTATTTGTGAACTGATCTTTGCCTTAAAGTACATTTAATAAAGAGATGCAGCATTAGGTAATCACCCAGAATTCATTTCAGAGAAACATTAACTGAACACTCACAAATAGTTTCTTTATGCAGTGGACATGATAATGCAAAGCAGAGAGATTTGTTTTCTGCCCTGAAATTCACATTTCACAAAAGCAGCAAAGATTCCTGCATAAATAAAAATCAAGTCAATAGATTGCAAGAATGGACTAAAATTTTTCTCACTATAATGAAGGTAGGCTAGAGGATATTGTTTCTATAACCTGGACAATGGTCATTTGAAGTCTACTTGAAAAAGAAGAGGGCTCAGTAAAGCTTCTAAAGAAAATTGGTATAAGTTGTACGAATACATTTTCTAAGTCAGTCGTCATTTCTTTTTTCTTAAATCATGGCTGTTCTGTACCTGATATTTATCTCACTGGAATAAAAATCATGGATTTTCACAAAACCCAAACTGTTATGCAGTTATAAAATAATAAAACTATTATTACCTCATTAATACTACATTGTCACCAACACCAATGCATGGCAAAAGCAATGCTAATTCTGACAACCTTGACCTTTGGGAGAGAAGACAATAAGAGCAGGATACTGGAAGCAGAAAATACAAAGCAATAGATAATTAACTATTGCAGTTGAATTTCTGTCCTGACTCCACAGATGAGCAAAAACTTGGCCTTGTCCATGTACTTCTATATCAGATAACCTCAGATGCTGAGCATCGTCTTCTGGGTACCCAGGCTCTATGTAGAAACTGTAGCCTATACGTGATTCCCTGTCATCATTGTTGATGCAACTCAACATGTGTTCTTTAGGCAAAGTTATTTATGATAAAGGAAGAGAGAAAGGTAACAGATACACAAGACTTCAATGGGGGATGAATTTGGTACTACACTGATACAGCTTGAACAATGGTTTTGTTCCATTTTAATACCTCCATTTACAGCCCCTGAATGCCTCAAACTTAGGGTCCTCCTGACTCAGCTTCCTAAGTGCTATAAAAATAAATGCATGTTCCTGTCTATGACCTTTTAAACACAAAAATAGACATAGATTGTCACCTATATCTCAAAGCAATTGGGTTACCTCAAAGGAGAGGAATATTGATTTTAATAGGGTAGATAGGACACATACATTACATGAGCCAAATTATAAACTGTAGGAGTTTCCAAAGTCAAATTAATTCTCAACAATGGGAGTGCTCATAGCCATCAATTAACACACAAAAACAAGCCCAAAACAAGGCAGATAACAAACAAGGAAAAGCATGTCAAATGAAGTATAGCCTGTATACTGTAGATATCTGTAGATGGTTGCTTTCAAACCCTTCTCATATAATCTAACTACTAGGAGGAAGTATTACGCTTGAGGGAGTCGATCAACTCTGAGATGGGCAAGGGCTTTTTCAGGGTGTGAGCACAGTCAATTACTAAATGGTAACCAGAATTTTAAGAAAGCTTTCCAACCGGTCCAATCTGTCATTGAGAATATTTTACATATTCAGAATATTGAGCCTAATATACAAAAATAAATTGAGACATGGGACTTATAAAAGGAACATACTTTTAAAGGGGCAAGGAAAAATGCAAAACAAAATTATCATAGAGTGGAATAATTGATAACTTACTAGTAAACACCATAAAGCATGATTTCATTGAGTAATCACAGACATCCCACAACAATCGAAGAAATCATCCTACTGTTGAAATTGAATAATAAATATAGCACCTTAAAAAATACATGACTTCCAAGATAAACAAAAGAGTGAGGGAGCCAGCACACATTGACCTCCAGTTCTTCAGTGTCCCTGCCTCTGGGAGAAAAGACCTACCATGATCAGACAGCACAGGGGAGGCTGCAGCAGCACACAGAGGCACTAAATAATGGATATCATCAGGAGCCCTGCTAGAGCCTGCAAAACTGCAGCAGAGAGTTTTCAGGAACCTTAAGGGTTTGTGGCAAGCAGGAGAATGCTATAGGAGAAATTAATAATAAATCTTTCAGTGCTCCGAACTGGGATACCCGATAAAGACTTTATCCATTTCAGTGGAAGAGTATTTGTTCTCTTGCTAAAATAATCTCCTCATAGTCAATGCATTAATAAAATCTGGTCCAATCTGAGAAAACAGGCCAATGCCATTCCATTCAAAAACATTTACTTGTTTAACTCCAGTTCACGAATTAGCACACATTAATTGACAAAACTTTTTTTTTTTTTTTGGCCAGGAATTTTCAGGACACTTTGCAAGTGGTTAAAGGGAGAGCTCTTATTGATCATGAGCACTGCTTATGTAAATGGAGGAGTGCTGAGGTGGCATTACTGTCTACAGTAGGATGCAGTTTGCAGCGCTACAGTTCCATCTCCCATCAAGCCTTCAGCTCCCTGTGCAGCCGTTATCTGCACATGCTGACACGTGTAATCTAACTTTCCCACTTTGCCACAGCTGGAGCAATTGCTTGACAATTTGATTACAGTTTCCTGTCAGCTCACTCACAGAGTATTTCTGCAAGCTTTCAGCAATTGTAAAATATTTTGATTTTTAAACGATAGTGATCCATGAGTCAAAATAAATATCTACAGGATATTGACTTTTGATCACAAATGAAGATTTGCATAAAGAAAGAATTGTGAGTGGTTGTGAATAGATAGATATGTATCGGCATATGTTAGATATGAAGGTTAAGCTAAGGGAACTACTAAGGGTTCAAGCTATGACAAAAGATTACCATGTGCTCAATAGCCTAATGGAGATAAAAGAATTACCACTCTACCGGTCTAATATATAATGCATATGCATCATGGACCCTCCGGAACACTCGTCTGCATTCCAACGGCTTAAGGTTCTTGGGCACATATAGAAAATCTTATAGTAAATGGGAGTGAATGATAAAATTTCATCACTTAGAAGACCAGTTATCTCTGATTTATACATCACATGTGTATATTTAAATGATCCAACCTCAATTGCTAAAGGTCACTTCTACATGTGAGAATTTTTGTTCTTTACTATAACATGGAATGAGACTTTTTCAATATATGAGTATGCTTGGCCCTCTTTGCCCTCTAATAGAGATGTGAAATAGGATTTGTCTTGAATTATTGACCTTACCCCAGGAAATGAGAATGTGCCAAGAAAGAACTCCACATTCTTTTTTGTTGCTGCAAAAATCAGTCATTCAAATAGTTAGGACCGGCATTTTAGGCCTGTCTACATAATGGTAGTTCTCCCACAGAATAATAGAAAACCGAAATTATTTCCACAAATGAACAAGATAAAAATGAGTATAAGATCAGACTGAAAAATCATGAACTTATAAATGGAGGGAAATGTTCTAAAATGAAAACCTATTACTATAGCCCTGGAGCTAAAGGTAATTTATAGGTAGGCCAGGAAAGCATGTGTACCTCAGAAACATGATCCATCATTGCACCTGGAGTCTAGCCACTAAGCAAGGCAGTGCTCTAGCATGAATCTAGAAGCTTTGTCAGTCTGCTGTTAGTCAAATAGCTTTTAAGGACTTCAACTTCTAGATAATGGCCAGTGCTTTTTCAATCTGTACCACAGCCTGTGCTTCTTCTTCTTCAAGACTCATTGTACACACAGACAAGCTGACGTTGTTACTATTCCAAATGGGGGAAACAAATGATCACACCTGGCCTTGGGAATAATAAGATGCCCACCAAAAATGTACTGGCCACTGAAATGTACTATCAGTTTTATAAATAACTTTCCAATTTTCACATGGTGAAACCATAATTTTTCATAAAAGACCCTTGAACTTTGAAAACCACAACCTCATGGGCACCAGAGTGGACAGGGTACTAGTAATCTCACCCTTTCCTTGCTACTCCATTCCAAGTATCCTCTTAGCCGTCCCTCAGTCATCAACAATTATATTCCCATAGTTCCGTCTTTTCCAGAGTGGCACACAAACAGAATTGGCCAGTAGATAGACTGTGTATACAAAATACCTACCAATAGTACCGCAAACTTACATAAGTACATATTGAATTTTTAAAAAGCATAGCATGCTCTTCTCATCATTTTTACATTCCTGCTCACAGGGTACAGCAGGTTTGGGGCATTGTTTGTTTGTTTGTTTGTTGTTTAATTTTCATTCTTAATTTTTTCTCTCTCTCATACAATATACCCTTGACCTCAGTTTCACCTCCCTCTTTCCTTCCATCCTCTCCTTTCTCCCTCAGAATCATGATTCCACCATTTTCTTTCAGCGAAGAACAGGCCTCCCAATGATAAGCATCCCAACACAGCTTAAAAAAATACAAAACAAAGCAAAACAAAAAACAAAATGAAACAAACAAAACAAGCAATCAAACAAAAAACCCAACTGACCTAGGCACAAGCCCTCTTATAAAGACTGGGCAATGTAACTGAGCAGTAAGAAAAAGGGTCCCAAGGGCAGATGAAAATGACAGAAATAACTCTACGTCTACTGTTCAGAGTCCCATAAAAACACCAAGCTAAATAGCTATAACCCATGCAGAGGACCTAGTGTAGACACATGCAGGTTCTGTGATTGCTATTTCAGTTTCTTGAGTTCCTATGAGCCCTGCTTACTTAGTTGCCATATTTGACCTCTCTGGCTCCTACAGTCCTGCCTCCATATCTTTTGCCAAGATTTCCTGAACACCAGGTAGAAGAACCCAATGAAGATCTCCAATTTTAGCACATGCTCTCTCCCCATCCTCCTCCCTCCCAATCCCCAAGTGTGGTTCATTGAATCTGAGTGCAGTAATTTTAGCAACTCCACTTCTTATAGAACTTGAAAATCATTAGTTTGGTGGGGGTTTTTTTCTCTTTCTTTCCTTTTCTTTTTTTCTTATAAAAGAAAACATTTCTTTGGGGCTGACTTACAGTTTCAGAGGTTTAATCCGACCCACACAGTGACACACTTCCTCTAATAAGGCCATACCTACTTCAACAAGGCCACACCTCCTTAGAGTGCCTCTCTCTATGGACAAGGACAAAGGAGGAAGTAAAAAGGGAAAGGAGGAAGGGCTATTTGTTCAGAGGGGAAGTGGGCAAAGGACTGTCTCTGGATAGAGGGGAGACAGACATGGCCCATAGGCAAATGGCAGTTTATAACAGAAAAGGGGGAAACCCCATGTTAACTTGAGTTAGTTGGTTAATTTGGATTGGGTATGTTAATTACTGTGGCCAAAAAAGGGATTTGTTTGTTGGACTTCAATACTTTGATAGCTGGACCTTGATAGTAAGTTGCAGGAGGAAGAAGTGGCCAAATAAGGCAATGGGCCTTGGGGCTAGCTTTAGGGATGTAATCTAATCGTTTTTTACCAAGGCAGAGGGAGAAGGGGACTTTGGCCAGAACCATGTTTGCTGTTCTCAGGCTGGCTATCTTCTCGTTTTTAATATTTTTTTGATGAATTAATTTTTTACACTTCATATTTTACCCCCCCCCCCCAATTCTACTTACATCCCATACCTCCTTCCAACCCCCATGACTCCATGGGGAAGTCAACACCCCCAATCCCAGCTGACCTCTAAACTCCCTAGGGCCTCCAATCTCTTGAGGGTTAGGTACATCATCTCTAAATGAACACCGACATAGCAGTCCTCTGCTGTATGTGTGTTGGGGACTCCATATTAGCTGGTGTATACTGCCTATTTGGTGGTCCACTGTTTGAGAGATCTCAGGGGTCCAGATTAATTGAGATTGTTGAAGCCCTGAGGACTACCAGGAAGATAGGGAACATACAACCTAGGGAAGTAGGAGGTTGGGGGGACACCCAGGAATTTGCCATAGACCTGTGAGGTGAGATACTCCCAGGACTCAAAGGGGGGGGGGAACCTTAGATGAAATGCCTGACAGTAGGGAAGGGAACTTATAGAGCCCACCTCCAGCAAGAAGACAGGGCCTCAAATAAGGGAGGGGGCAGCATCCCACAGTCACAACTCTGACTCATAATAGGTGAGGTTTTTTTTTAAAGCTATACATAATGAACTTTGAGGCATTTTTCCAGTATTGAAAATGTTATGCCTCTTGTCATCTGTTTATAATTTGTATCAGTATCTGTTCAAACCATTTGCTTATTTGAAAACTTGTGTTGATTGCTATGAAAGTTTTTAACATAGGTTACACACCAGGTTGCACACACTCCTTATAAAACTGAAATAATTTCAGGTCAGTTTACTGTAGTACTTTTAATAATGCCAGGCATAGAATAAAAGTCTCTATTTCAATGAAAATTAACTTATTAATCTTTTTCATTTATACATTATGTCTTTAGTTTGGAAGCTAAGAAATCTCTGCCTAAGCCAATGTCAAAATTTTTCTATTTTCTTCTCAATGATTATAGGGTAATCATAAGATAATTTCAAATACATTTAATACAGATGCAATCTTAGTGAAATTGGACTGAAACTTATACAGGATAAAGTGGGGAAAAGCCTTGAAGTTATGGGCACAGGGAAAAAATTCTTGAATAGAACAGCAATGGCTTGAGCTGTAAGATCGAGAATTGACAAGTGGGACCTCATGAAACTGCAAAGCTTCTGCAAGGCAAAAGACACCATCAATAAGACAAAAAGACCACCAACAGATTGGGAAAGGATCTTTACCTATCCTAAATCAGATAAGGGACTAATATCCAATATATATAAAGAACTCAAGAAGGTGGACTCCAGAAAATCAAATAACCCCATTAAAAAATGGGGCTTAGAACTGAACAAAGAATTCTCACCTGAGGAATACCGAATGGCTGAGAAGCACCTGAAAAATGTTCAACATCCTTAATCATCAGGGAAACACAAATCAAAACAACCCTGACATTCCACCTCACACCAGTCAGAATGGCTAAGATCAAAAATTCAGGTGACAGCAGATGCTGGCGAGGATGTGGAGAAAGAGGAACACTCCTTCATTGTTGGTAGGATTGCAAGCTTGTACAACCACTCTGGAAATAAGTCTGGCGGTTCCTCAGAAAATTGGACATAGTACTACCGGAGGATCCAGCAATACCTCTCCTGGGCATATATCCAGAAGATGTCCCAACCAGTAAGAAGGACACATGCTCCACTATGTTCATAGCAGCCCTATTTATAATAGCCAGAAGCTGGAAAGAACCCAGATACCCCTCAACAGAGGAATGGATACAGAAAATATGGTACATTTGCACAATGGAGTACTACTCAGTTATTAAAAAGAATGAATTTATGAAATTCCTAGCCAAATGGATGGACCTGGGGGGCATCATCTTGAGTGAGGTAACACAATCACAAAGGAACTCACACAATATATATTCACTGATAAGTGGATATTAGCCCAAAACTTAGGATACCCAAGATATAAGATACAATTTGCTAAACGCATGAAACTCAAGAAGAATGAAGACCAAAGTGTGGACACTGTGCCCCTTCTTAGAATTGGGAACAAAACACCCATGGAAGGAGTTACAGAGACAAAGTTTGGAGCTGTGATGAAAGGATGGACCATCTAGAGACTGGCATATCCAGGGATCCATCCCATAATCAGCTTCCAAACACTGACACCATTGCATACACTAGCAAGATTTTGCTGAAAGGACCCAGATATAGCTGTCTCTTGTGAGACTATGCTGGGGCCTAGCAAACACAGAAGTGGATGCTCACAGTCAACTATTGGATGGATCACAGGGCTCCCAATGGAGAAGCTAGAGAAAGTAGCCAAGGAGCTAAAGGGATCTGCAACCCTATAGTTGGAACAACATGATGAACTAACCAGTACCCCGGAGCTCTTGTCTCTAGCTGCATATGTATCGAAAGATGGCCTAGTCGGCCATCACTGGAAAGAGAGGCCCATTGGACTTGCAAACTTTATATGCCCCAATACAGGGGAATGCCAGGGCCAAAAGAATGGGAATGGGTGGGTAGGGAAGTGGGGGGGGGGTATGGGGGACTTTTGGGATAGCATTGGAAATGTAATTGAGGAAAATACATAATAAAAAAAAAGAAATTGGACACTAACAATAGCAGACAGTAACTTATTTAAAAATGAAGAAGAATGCAAAAAGCCTCAAGTATTTTGCATATTTATGAATTCCAGAATCATGATCAGTTCCATAAATTATAACAAATCATACCAACATGATAGTCATTTATTGATCAATATATCAGGAATTTATCGATAGCTCTGTTATGTTCCAATTCCTCTGATTAATGATTAAAATGTGCTTATTCCTGCAAGTGAGAGAGAGAATACAGAATAGAGGGGTGGGAAACAACAGGAATCACTATTTTCTTTTGTGCAGTGCCTACACGGGCAGTCTGTCTGATGTCACTGCTTTGGAGCTATGAAGTTTATGGCAGGATCCCAATCTCCAAGGGAAAGTTGGCATGATACCCAGATGTTCTTTACTTAAAATGATGGAAGCTACCTTTTTCCTTCCCATGTCAAGCAGCTAGGAATATGGAAGGAAAAACTCAGTTTTCTACTGTTGGAAATGTGAGTTCTGTTCAGTGATTAGAGGTTTTAATAACTGAAGTACGATTAAGGAGCCAGTATTCACAGATGCTACAAACTCAGAGTTTAAAACAAACAAACAAATAAACAAAACCCTCCCTTAAATGTTTTAATACAGCAGAGCATGGTGGCCTTTATCCCAAGCACTTGGGAAGCAGAGGTAAGTGGATCTGATGAATTCAATGTCAACCTGGTGTACAAAATGACTTTCTGAACAGCCAGAGATATTACAAAGAAATCCTATACTGAAAAAAAGAAAATAAATATTCTAATAAAACTAAATGAGACTAAGGAGAAAGTTAAGAAAATGAGATATAAATAAAAGATTATCTATCCGTATGAAGAAAGACACCCTGAAAATAAATCAAATGCAATTCTGCAGCTGGGATGTGAAGTGCCTGGAAGGGGCAATGAGGGAGAATCATCCACTAGCATGTTTGAGAAGACAGAGAAAAGGATGGATGCTGTGGCAGAGCAAACGATAAAACAATGTCTCATGAAAGAAGGAAACAGAAAAAGTTAACTGAAGAAAATTGAGTAAATCCTAAGGGACACAAGTGATCAAGACTCTA
Organism: Mus caroli; assembly: GCF_978045245.1. NCBI lineage: Eukaryota > Metazoa > Chordata > Mammalia > Rodentia > Muridae > Mus > Mus caroli. The sequence goes on from NW_028227258.1 coordinate 49,562,762, forward strand.
TCACGTGAGTCTATGAACACGTTGTGGGAATTACTAAAGTGGGAAAAGTAGTGGGAGAGAGGAAGGCAAACTAATGAAAGAAAAACTGAATAACTCTAAAATTTGAATTTTAAAAATTAATATTAGCATCCAACAAGTTGAGCAAACTCTAATATGAACTTGAACAGATCCACATGAAGTCGCAGTGTAACCAGACTTCTTAGTTCCTTCTCAGAGGCCAGAATATTCCTGATAAGAATAACGTTAAAGACTGATGCTCCATGGAAACATTCATGCAAGAATACTCCATAAAATATTAGCAGATATCATTGAACTCCATTAAGGTGTAGACAGCATTTAATATAATTTCAATACTGTTTCAAGATAAAAATATCAACAAGTAAGGAATAAATGAAACTACCTAGTATTCACAAAAGGCAAACCCGAGATTCTTTATAGCAAACATCACCCTCAGTGTTGAGAGACAAATGCCTTCCTCTCTAAGTTTACAAACAAGGCAAGGATAACAATGTTGCCTCTTCCATTCAACATATGCCAAAAGTTGTAGACAGAAAATGAATCAGAAAATAAGAAGAAAACTTAAACACAAATTGGAAAAGAGAAAATAAAATCCTGAATGCTCACATAGGATTCAGTCTTAGATGAAAAAAAAAAAACTCTTTAAAAACACACAGAAAATGTCTGTTTATTTTAAGAAATGAATTATGTAAGACAGCTGTGTACAAAGTTATGTTTATATACACTAACAATAATTAGTGAGTCTAGAAAGAATTCCATTTTTAGTAGCATCAAAAAATAATAATTCTTCAGAAATTAAGCGGGAAGATAGAAAATTTGAACATTGTATAATATTGCTGGAATAAACTAAAGAAAGCATAAGTAAATGAAAACATCTTTCATGTTTCTAGTTGAAAATCTTAATATTGTTAAGGTGTTAATGCCTTCCAAAGTAATCTTCTATTTCAAGCCAATGCTCACCCATACCCCAAGGCCATCTTTTCCAAAGGTAGGAAAAAACCTTATAAAAATTGTTTCTGATATCTATAGATCCCAATGGTCAAACTAACCCTGTAAAACAGAAAGTCAGAAGGCTATAACACTCAGATTTACTGATTTCAAAATCTGGTACAAAGCTACAGAATTTGAAATCAATATCATACTGGATAGACACATAAACATCTTATCCTAATCCAATACTCCAATAAAATAGAATACATAAGAAAAACTCATAACAAGAAGTTAGTCAAGATTGAATGTTTTTCTTCCTATGGTACAATAATCATTTAAGGAGGAATTGACAGTTTTTACAAAATGACCATGAGGAAACTGGATATCCACGTAGTAAACATGACATTAAATTCAATACTTTACAATGTAAGGTGATTCAAAGAAACAAATGTAAAATGTATAACTATACAACTAACTCAGATGATATATCAGGGTAAAGAAATAACATATGGGCCAGAGCAGTCAGTTCTAGGATATGTCAATGCAGCCACAGGGAAAATGTTGGACTTCGTAGAACGTCGGTTGATATGCGACAAATAAAAATCAATAAAATATAGATGATATTTCTGACAAAGTAAATGCATTAAGAAGTTTGCAGTAATTGTAATGTAATTCTGAAAGTCAGTAATAATTGTAGATGTAAGTCAAACAAAAGATTTGAATATACATTTGTCTGAAGGGGATGCGAAAGAGATCTACAAGCAAATGAAAGATGCTGAGCATCAATCACAACATTAAGGAAATGCAAAGCAGAACTGTGATGTAATTAACTACTGTCATAATGCAGACTATAAAGGTATTATCAAATAGAGTAGCAAGGATGTGGCACATCGTGAAATACAACATATGGTGGATAGATAGCATGCTGCAGCTGTGAGTGGGAAACAGAACCGTGCATCTTCAACAGGACAATGGCCACTCACCCAAGAAACTGCACCTCTAGACACTTATTCCAAAGAACCGACAGCTAGGTCTCAAAGAGATATTTGTATATTAGTGCTCGTGGTAGGTAGCATCATCCACATACTCAAAAGTTGGAAACAAACCAACTATGCAGGTACGTGAAATGTACTGTGCAAAGACATTCACCCTTCAAGAGGAGAATAACTTGAATACTCCAGTATGCATGAACCTAGAGGAAAACCAAAGGGAGAATTAATTTTTAGTGAGTATAGAGTTCCTCTCTTTTTATAATAAAAAGAATGGATGAGACAGATGCTGGTGCCAGTCACTCTACACCATGAAGTATGTATTATTAATGAACTACATATCTTAAAATAGTTATTGAAGACAATTTTAGGTATTTTACTAAAATAATAGTTAAAATATAGCTGGTCTTTTTTCTTAAAGAATTTGGCATTACAGTAAAGGGCATTTTAAAAAATACAGCAACACGTTCTGAGCAGGGAAGATGTTGACCAGCTATCCAAAGAGCCCTCACAACACCTTGTGTAAAAAGGAATTAGACAGTTAGCTACAGGCATTCAGCTTACTGGAGAATAAAATTGTAATTATGCAGGCAACTATTTTATAGCTAACTTCCTAAGTGCTGTGAAAGACACTTACAGGAAGTAAAGAGATTATGTAAAAAGACACAATTTAGCCCAGAGCTAAGGGAAGACATCCCTAAGACACTAACATAAAAAGGGAAGTTGAAAATTGTCAAAACTACTTTTTGATTGGTTGTAGTTTTCTGTAGTGGTCTCTGTCTGGCAAGGACCAGCCTTTGCTAGGAGAGAGATCCCTGAGAGAAGATGTATTTGGGAAAGTCAATTTGTGTCCAAGCTGGCGGCCTAGCTTCTGCTCAGTTGGCTTTCCAGACTCCCCCCCTACCCCCGCCGTGTGTGTGTGTGTGTGTGTGTGTGTGTGTGTGTGTGTGTGTGTGTGTGTGCACGTGCGTGTATATGTGTTCTGCTCTACTCTAGAGAGTTTTTCTTGCTATTCTAAAAACTCTAGTTGAGACAGCTCTCTCCGTTAGCAAAAGCTATAAAACCTAACTGGATAGTTCATAAGTTTTCTGACCAAAGTCAGAAAAAGTTGCTATAAAAAATTATTGAATCTTCCAACCAAGTCAGAAATCCTATTAGAAAAAATTATTGAAGAGTTGTTTCCACTCTCCAGATATCAACAGACAGTCAGCTATCTCTAGAGAAAAATCTAAAAAAGAATTGCTATCATTTTCTGCTAGCTTACCTCATGCAAACCAAAAGCCAGGTTTTTGTTTACTATCAATTCAGTCATTTACTTCAGGTTTTCCTTTGATTATCCCATGATCTCCTCCGACCCCCCACACACCGCCCCCACTCCAAGAGAATTTCTCTAGTCCCCACTCCCAACCCCATCAGGCCTTCCCATTCTCTGGAGCCTCAAGTCTCTGGAGTCCTGTTCCTCCACTGGAGATAGACTCTACAAGTCTCCCCTCCCCACTGCAGAGCACTTCATCCCAGGTCTGTCCCTTTGAATCCTGAAAGTCTCTCGCCTCCCAGGTCTCCAGTATATTCTAGAGTGCCACCCCACTCCTACCTCCCAAGATTGCCTGTTTTCATTCTTTTTTCTTTTTATTGGATATTTTATGTATGTACATTTCAAATGTTTTCTCCTCTCCCGGTTTCCTCTCCACAAAACCCTTATTCCATTCCTCCTCCTCCTGCTTCTATGAAGGTGTTCACCCACTCACCTACCCACCCATTCCCACCTAACTGCCCTGGCATTCCCCTACACTAGGACATCGAGCCTCCACAGGACCAAGGGCCTTTCCTCCCACTGATGCCAGATAAGGCCATCCTGTGCTACACATGCAGCTGCATGCATGGGTTTCTCCAGGAGTACTCTTTGGTTGGTGGTTTAGTCCCTGGGATTTCCAGCGGGGGGGCAGGGGGGTCGGGGCAGGGACGGTTCGGGGTCTGGTTGGTTCATATTATTATTCTTTCTATGGAGCTGCAAACCCCTTCAGCTCCTCCAGTTCTTTAACTCCTCCTATTCTTTCTGCTGACCCTGAGGTCAGCAGAATCCTGTCCCTTCCTCTGCCAATACCCGGTCATGTTTCCCTCTTTCCCCTCACTGGCCCCTCTTCCTCCTACCCAGGTCCCTCCAGCCCTCTGTGCCCCACCATGACTGTTTTCTTCTCCTTCTCAAGTGAGATTTAGGCATCCTCACTTGGGTTCTTCAATTTGTTAATAAGTGAATAAACATAAGTAACCTAGAGAGAATTTAATGCATAAAGAAGTACATCAGTTATATGATTGTTCTATATGCTATTTGATGTCGTTCTTTAAAATCCTCCATTATTACTTTGGCAGTGATTACAATAGTTTGCAGCCCTGCAGTATAAACAGTTCTCTTTTGTTCATTTTCTGGACAGAATTTATTCCTATTTCTTTGCCTAATGACTGCTACTCTGACAGGACAGGCTGAAATCTCAATATGTCTTTGATTTGCATTTCTCAAATAACTGAGGAGACAGAGCACTTTTCTACTTGTTTTGAGCAATTTATATTTTGTCTTCAAATGCTGTCTCTTCATTCCATCAGAATATTTATTGACTGTGGTACTTGATTTCTTGTGTTTAGCTTTCTCAGTTCTTTATATATTCAGATATTAATCCTCCATGGAATTCATAACTTAAAATTAATTTTTTGCAATTCTGTAGGCTTGACAAGTAACTTGGTTAAAGTCACGGATATCCAATAAACCATACCCACAGGCCTGCCTTATCCCAATGACTATTCATTTGCAAAGTCATTAATATTATAGCAATGTCACAAATCATTGGGTTTTTAAGTACAGATATAAATATCAGAATCCATTCAGTACAAATTTGATAATGCAAATTTATTTTGTTAATTTCAGCACTATGCTAAATCATGAAAATTCTATTTTTAGTTTATTTGAACATATGCATCTGTATTCTTCCTATCTGTTGACCAATGAGAAATGCTTTTAGATTCATATTTCACTAGAAGTTATTAATAAATGAAAACTTATGTTCTTCTTCAGGAGCTCATAATCCTAGATTACCAATCTATACATACACAAACTCAGAAAGAGTTTGCTAAGAAAAAGAAAGCCTTTAGCTCCAAAAGCCAAGGTTTTCGTATAAATCAGGTGGCATTTCCTAGGGTGCAACTCTAGGAGAGAAAGTTGGATTGCTAACAATATAGTTATTGGCAGAGAATTATATGACATTGATGTATACAGCAATTCACAGCCATAGCTTAAAGGCTGGACCCTTACTTCACTACCCTTTATACACCAGAACTAATTACCCATTTCTGTAATCACCCATTGACTGCAGAAACCATCATCCGGCAGTAAGTCCAGGAAGATAGATAATGCTTCTTATGATTGTTAGGGACACATGCTTTAGTAAAATGGGATTCTTTTTATGAAGATAAATCTGAGTATCTCCCAAAACTTTTAAACCTCAAATCACGAATGATGTTTACACATTTTAGTTCCCACATTTACATTTAACATATAATAAGCAAAAATATCCAAACTCATTACAGAAATAAAAGGCAAAAAGCTGTCTTGCAAATTGTCTGCCTTTTGTAAAATTGGTTTGCCTGAGAACATGTTTTAGAATGGAATGCAAAACATTCAATTAAAACACTTACTTGTATAAATATTGTACAGAAATCAGACTCTCTATTGGAGAAAAATGTGAAAGATAAAGTGGATATAAAGACTGGAAAGTATCCATGGATCTGTAACAAAACCTAATAAAGATCTGTGATCTGCAGTATTAGTCAAACTTGAACAATTCAGTGGATGGCAGTAAATATCTTTTAATCGCTGCTCTGCCAAACTACCCGAAGCAAAAGCAGCAGCCTTTGCACATAGGAAATTCAAGGATATTAATTCATACTGACTAAGCTTGAGATAGCTGTAACTCTGTGTTAGTGTCAAGGTCACGCCAGAAAGATGTACATATGACTCCCCAGCGACCATACGGAAAATATACATTTCCCATGCACAGTCTTTAGGAATAGCCATCTCCAGGGAATAGGTGCTTAATGACTGTTCCATGTTACACATATTTAGTAATATTTTAAAATTATAATTTGTAAGTTTTATGCAAGAACATTTGAACAAATGCTTAGATTTTAATTGCTCAAGTTCAGAGATCTATGTTGTAGTTTTTTTTCTAATCTTTAGAGATATATGATGATGGTGGATTTCAAAGGTACAAACTAATCCGCACAGTTGGGGTGCTATGTGCCATCCAAAGATCATGAAATTAATGAGGTTAACTTGAAAGAGGCCACATTTTCTTGAACTGGTTGGATGTGAGCAAAAATAACTGATTTTCATGTATTCTTAAATAATTTTTATTAGAATTATTTAATTTTGGGAAACCAGTCTAAAGGTTAGTTGAAATATATCTCTCAGTCCCTCCCTCTCTCCCCTCCTGTCTCCTTATTCCCTCCTCCTTCCTTCCCTTCCTCCAATTCTCAAAACAAAGTTTTAACTTTAATTCTTTCCTCATATATTACATTCTAACCACAGTTTTTCCTCCCTCCACTCCTCCAAGTCATTCCCTCATGTTCCCTATTTCCCAGATCAATTCTTCCTCAATTTCCCCTTTTTAAAAAAAAGAGTAGGCACTCCCACATGGTATTCCCACGAAACATGGCCTAAAAAGATACAGTAAGTAAGTCTGGGCATAAACTCTCACATCAGAACTTGACAAGGCAACCAGCAATCTATTAGAAAGAGATTGACAAGTTAGGAACAGATAGGAAGAATACAGATGCATATGTTCAAATAAACTAAAAATAGAATTTTCATGATTTAGCATAGTGCTGAAATTAACAAAATAAATTTGCATTATCAAATTTGTACTGAATGGATTCTGATATTTATATCTGTACTTAAAAACCCAATGATTTGTGACATTGCTATAATATTAATGACTTTGCAAATGAATAGTCATTGGGATAAGGCAGGCCTGTGGGTATGGTTTATTGGATATCCGTGACTTTAACCAAGTTACTTGTCAATCTCTTTCTAATAGATTGTCCCAAGTACAGGCAAAAGAGTTAGAGATACCCTCACTCCCATTGTTGAAAGTCCCCCAAAGCCATCATATAGCTGCAAGGTATATATAAAGGAGCAAGCTCAGATCCATACAGGGTCCATGTGTGTTGCTTCAATTTCTGTGAGCCCTATGAGCTCTGCTTAGTTGATCCTACAGACTATGCCCCCACGGTGTTCTCAACTTCTCTGGCTCCTGCAACCCTTCCTCACTTTTGTTGTGTGGGTTCCCGTGGTTCTGCCTAGTATGTGCCTGTGGGTCTCTGCATCTCTCCCCATCTATTCCTGGAAGGCAACCTTATAATGACAATTGAGCTAGGCACTGATCTGGGGGTATAACAAAAAATCATTAGGAATAATTTCATTGACTGTTTTTGCCAGTTGTGTTTGGTTCTCTCCAGAGTCTCTGGGCTATTCTGCCTCTTGTTTCTGGCCATGCAAGCAATAATAACCCAGAGCTTCCTCTCATGGCATAGGCTACAAGTTGAACCAGTCATGAGTTTGCCATTCAAACAATGTTGGTGCTACCATTGCCCTGGCATGTCTTGCAGGCAGGGCAGATTGTTGGTTGAAGATTTTATGTCTGGGTTGAGGCCCCAGTCCCACAGCTAGTAATTTTGCCTGGTTATAGAAGATGGTAGGTTCAGGGTCCCTGTGACCCCTTACTTCACTATGACACTCCTTTAGATTTCAGGATTGTAGATCCTAGTAAGTTTCCATTGCACTAGGTTTCTACATCACGCCCCCCCAAAGACCCCTAATTCCAGTCATTCTCCCAGTAAATTTATTTCTTTATCTCACCCACTGCCTGATTCTTCTCATTGCCATCCCCACCTACCCCCAGACCACCCACAAAATCTATTCTACTCCCACTTCCCAGGGAGATCCATGCATCCCCTCTGAAGCCCTCCTTGTTATAATTTAGTGTCTCTGGGTCAGTGGATTGTAACATGATTGCCCTTTACATAATAGCTAAAGTCCACTTATAAGTGAGTACATACCATGTTTGTCTTTCTGGGTCTAGGTTACCTCACTCAGGATTATCTTTTCTATTTCCATCTATTTGCCTGCAAATTTCATAATGGCATTGCTTTTTAACAGTTGAGTAATACCCCAGTGTATATATGTACCGCGTTGTCTTTATCTATTCTTCATTTGAGGAACAGCTAGGTTGTTTACAGTTTCTACCTATTATGAACAAATCTGAAGAAAACATGATTGAACAAGTGCCCCTTGTTAGGATAGAGCATGCTTTGGGTATATTCCCAAAAATGGTATAGCTGAGTCTTGAGGTAGATCAATACAACTTTTTCTGAGAAACCACCATATTGATTTTCATAGTGGCTGTACAAGTACATTCACCAATAAGGAAGAAGTGTTCCCCTTGTTCCACATTCTTGCCAGCAGGAGCTTTCACATGTCATTTTGATCTTAGCCATTTTGACAGGTGTACAGTGAAATCTCAAAGCAATTTTGATTGGCATTTCCCTGATGGCTAAGGAGGTTGAACATTTCTTTAAGTCTTTTTCAAAAAATTTGAGATTCCACTGTTGAGAGTTCTCTGTTTAGATCTGTACCACATTTTTTAATTATGTTATTTGGTTTCTTGATGTCCAGTTTCTCAGGTTCTTTATATGTTTTGGATACTAACTATCTATCAGGTGTGGGATTGGTGAAAATCTTTTCCCATTCTGTAGGATTCCACTTTTTTCTATTGATGTTGTCCTTTGCCTTTACTACTATATCTGAATAGTGTGGTTTTACATCAGGAATTGTGATACCCCCTGGATGATATATAATATATATTATATATACAATATATAATATATATTATATTTTAAACACACACACACACACACACACACACATATATATATATATATTAGATATCCTGGGTGTTGTTTTGTTTTTCCATATGAAGTTGATTATTGTCTGGTCAAGGTCTGTAAAGAATTGTGTTTGAATTTTGATGTGGATTGAATCAAATCTGTAGATGCTTTTGGTTGGAATAACATTTTTACTTTTTTTCTTTTATTAATTATTTTATTTATTTACATTTCAAGTGTTATCCCATTTCCCATTTCCCTATCCACAAGTGCCCCACCCCATCTCCCTACACTTCACTTACCCACCTACCCACTCCCACTCTACCCCTCTAGCAACCCCTTTCTTTGGAGCATCAAGTCTCCAAAGACCCAAACACATCCCCTCCTACTGAGGCCAGACCAGGCAGTTCTATGCTACATGTATATCAGGAGCTACAGACCAGCCCATATATGCTCTTTGGTTGGTGGTTTAGTCCCTGGGAGCTCTTAAGGGTCTGCTTAGTTGATATTGTTGTTCTTCCTATTAGATTGGATTATATAAATCACCTTGAATGTTATACATCAAGTTGCATGAGAAATTAGAGAGGAGGGAAGCTAAGACAAGAAAACCACTGAACCCCAATTCAAAGAAGACTTCAATTAAAACAATTAGTCAAATAAAATTGAATATTTAGTCTTCCAATGCAAGAAACAAATTATATCTTCTCAGAAAAATAAAACTTTCTTGACTTCTATTCAGTACTGAATCTCATCGTTTCACACTAGGTTCCTGTTAATCATCTACTTACTTCCATTCCTAGCAGAGAAAACTGAGACTTCTGAGAATTAAGATTTCATTGTCAATTCCATAGCTTCACCTTGTTCACTTTTGCTCTGACTGCAACATCTTTGAAAACCATTACATTCCTGCCCTCTTAAAGTGCTTTCATTGACTCTTAGGACAACTGCCATTCCTTTTTAATTCTCTTCCTGCTCCATCACAAATGTTGACATATTTCACTTTTTTAATTCAAGACTTTTTCTTGTTCCCCATACAATGTCGTGTTCATACCATTAATTCTGTATTCCATTGTAGATCTTTCGCAAATACACAACTCAAAAAGTATCAAAATTCTAACACATGGAAAGAGCAATTCTCAACTTCATGTAGAAAGACAGAACACACAGAATAGCAAAACCTATTCTCAACAATAAAGAACTTCTCGGGGAAGTCACCATCCCTGACCTCAAGATGTACTACAGAGCAATAGGGTATTGGTAAAGAGATAGACAAGTTGATCAATGGAATAGAATTGAAGACCTAGAAATAAACTCACATACTTATACACACTTGATCTTTGACAAGGAAGCCAAAACCATACAGTGGGAAAAAGAAAGCATCTTCAACAAATGGTGCTGATCCAACTGGTGGTCTGCATGTAGGAGAATGCAAATTAATCCATATTTATCACCTTATAGAAAGCTCAAGTCCAAGTAGATCAAGGACCTCCACATAAAACCAGATACACTGAATCTAATTTGTGGGCTGGGGGGGGGGGGTGGGGGAAGTGGGGAGGAAAAGAGCCCCAGGCTGGCCAGAGTTCCTGTGCTTTGGTCAGGCGGACTCTGGAGGACTGCCAGAAGCTTTCCATTCAGCCCTGGGTGGGCATCTAAGCCACTGACCCCACTCAATGGGGGGCGGACAAGGGGCAGCCCCCAATACCAAGGGCCCCAGGGCAACACCCTCGGCCCCAGAGATACACGAGAGAGAGCAGAGGGAGAGAGGTTCCCATGCAGGCAAAAGTCCTTAGTCTGGGCCTTGACTGGAGCACAGGAAGGCCTTCCATCGGGAGATTAGAAATGCCTCATTAGAGAAAAGCCTATCCCATCATCCAAGCACAGTGGGCCTTGATGAACAGAGACAGTCTATGGTTTTAGAGCTTTATTGTAGAAAGTCAGGAGAGAAGAGAGAAGGTAAGAGAGAGAGAGAGAGAGAGAGAGAGAGAGCGAGAGCAGCCATGGCCAAGAGGAGAGAAGGGGGAAAAAGGAGAGAAGAAAAGCTAGACAGTAAGAAAGAGAAAGTAAGAGGGAGAGAGTAAGAAGACAGAGAGTAAGAAAGTGAGAGTAGAGTAAGAGGGTGAGGAGGGGTCAAGCAGCCCTCTTATGTTGGGCTGTTATCTTGGTGTTGCTAGGTCACTGGGAGGAGTCTAGTCTGAAGGTCAGAAGATTGGAACATCCTTTATGTGACTGCTAGCCACATGCTTCTCCTGTGGGGGTTGTGTGGGGGGGGGGCGGATTCGAAGGAGCCAAGAGTCTTGGAGACATGAGGGAACAACTTCTGTCCCATGTAGGTGAATTATCAACACTGGGTTCCACCAGGGTTCAGACCTTAGCTCGACTGTCTTTGCATAGCCTATTGCCCCAAACTAATAGAAGAGAAAGTGGGAAATGTCCTCAAATGTATTGGCAGAGGGGAAAATTTCCTGAACAGATCACCAATGACTTAGGCTCTAAGATCAACAATTAACAAATGGGACCTCATGAACTAAAAAGCTTCTATAAAGCAAAGCACATTGTCAATAAGTAAAAATGACAACCTACAGATCGGGAAAAGAGCTTCACTAACCCTACATTCAATTAAGGGCTAATATTCAAAATATACAAAGAACTCAAGAAATTAGACTCCAGAAAACCAAATAACCCAATTTAAAATGGGGTACAGAGCTAAACAGAGAATTCTCAACTGAGGAATACCAAATGGTTGAGAAGCACCTAAAAAAAGGTTCAACATCCTTAATACTCTCAGAGAAATACAAATCAAAACAACCCTGAGATTCTACTTCACACCAGTCAGAATGGCTAAGATCAAAAACTCAGGTGATGGCAGATGCTGGCGAGGATGTATAGAAAGAGGGACACTCCTCCACTACTAGTGGGGTTGCAAACTGATACAACCACTCTAGAAATCAATCTGGCAGTTTCTCAGAAAATTGGAAATATTTCTACCTGAAGATCTAGCTATATTGCTCTTGTGTATGTACACAAAAGATGCTACACTATATCACAAGGACACATATTCCACTAGGTTCATAGAAGCCTTATTTGTAACAGCCCTAAGCTGGAAACAACCCAGATATCCCTCAACAATTTTACTTTCTTATATGCATATATCCATGATCATGGGCAATCTTTCCATCTCTAGATACCTTCTTCATTTTTTTACACAAAGACTTGACCTGTTTTTTATTAGATATTTTCTATATTTACATTTCAAATGTTATCCCCTTTCCTAGTTTTCCCTCCAAAAATTTCCTATCCCCTCCATCCTCCCCATGCTCCCCAACCCACCGACTCTCATTCCATGTCCTGGCATTCCCCTATACTGGGGCATAGAGCCTTCACAGGATCAAGGGCCTCTCCTCCCATTGATGACCGAACAGACCATTCTCTGCTACATATATAGCTAGAGCCACAAGTTCCACCATGTGTTTTCTTTGATTGGTGGTATAGTTCCAAGGAGCTCTAAGGGTACTGGTTAGTTCATATTGATGTCCCTTCTATTGGGGCTTCAGTCTATTTCAGCTCCCTGGGTATTTCTCTGGCTCCTTCATTGGCTACCTTGTGCTCCATCCAATGGATGACTGCAAGCATCCACTTCTGTATTTGCCAGGCACTGGCAGAGCCTCACAGGAGACAGCTATATCAGGTTCCTGTCAGCAGGCTCTTGTTGGCATCTGCCTAGTGTCTGGGTTTGATGGTTGTTTATGGGGTGGATCCCCAAGTGGGGCAGTATCTGGATGGTTTTTCCTTCAGGATCTCCTCTGAATGTTGTTTCTGTAACCCCTTCCATGGCTATAGTACTACCAGAAGATCCAACAATACCACTCCTGGGCATATACCCAGAAGATGTTCCAACTTGTAATACAGACACATGCTCCACTATGTTCATAGCAGCCTTATTTATACTAGCCAGAAGTGACAGCCCCCTTTTTGGGCTCCAGACATTTGGGCACCTTCCTGGCCAGAGGATAGGTGTCTGCCCTGCCCGGGAGGGCTTTGCCTGAGCATCTGCAGGAGACATCTTGGTTCCAGGACTCCACCGAGAGTTGTCTGCACAGGTGAGAGTGTGGACTACAGAAGCTAACAGTTTGTGGGACAGGTGGGACCCACAGAGCTTCTGAGGCAGCCCCCTTTTTGAGCTTGAGACATCTGGGCCCTTCCCTGCCAGAGGATAGGTGTCCAACCTGCCTGGGAGGGCTATGCAGGAGCACCTGGGGGAGCCATATTGTTTCCCGGATACCTCCGAGACTACTCTGTGCAGGTGAGAGTGTGGACTACAGAAGCTAACAGCTTCTGTGACACGCCGAAGCAACACAGCTTCTGGGGCAGGTCTTGTTTTGGGCCTTCATCTTCAGCCAGGAGGGAGGTCTAAAGGCCAGATATCTGTGCACCTTCCCTGTAAGAGGAGAGCTTGCCTGCAGAGAGTGCTCTGACCACTGAAACTCAGATGAGAGAGCTAGTCTCCCAGGTCTGCTGATAGAGGCAAACAGAATCACTAGAGGAACAATCTCTAACCAGAGAAAACTTTAACAACTAACTCCAGAGATTACCACATGGCAAAAGGTAAACTTAAGAAACTTACTAACAGAAACCAAGACCACTTGCTATCATCAGAACCCAGCATTCCCACCTCGCCCAGTCCAGGGCACCCCAACACACCTGAAAAGCTAGACCCAGATTTAAAAGCATATCTCATGACGATGGTAGAGTACATCAAGAAGGACTTTAATAACTCACTTAAAGAAATACAGGAGAACACTGCTAAACAGGTAGAAGACCTTAAAGAGGAAGCACAAAAATCCCTTAAAGAATTGCAGGAAAACACGACGAAACAGGTGATAGAATTGAATAAAACCATACAAGACCTAAAAAGGGAAGTAGACACAATAAAGAAAACCCAAAGTGAGGCAACACTGGAGATAAAAACCCTAGAAAAGAAATTTGGAAACATAGATGCGAGCATCAGCAACAGAATACAAGAGATGGAAGAGAGAATCTCAGGTGCAGAAGATTCCATAGAGAACATCGGCACAACAATCAAAGAAAATGGAAAATGCAAAAATATACTAACTCAAAACATCAAGGAAGTCCAGGACACAATGAGAAGACCAAACCTATGGATAATAGGAGTAGATGAGAATGAAGATTTTCAACTCAAAGGGCCAGCAAATATCTTCAACAAAATTATGGAAGAAAACTTCCCAAACCTAAAGAAAGAGATCCCAATGAACATACAAGAAGCCTACAGAACTCCAAATAGACTGGACCAGAAAAGAAATTCCTCCCAACACATAATAATCAGAACAACAAATGCACTAAATGAAGATAGAATGTTAAGAGCAGTAAGGGAAAAAGGTCAAGTAACATATAAAGGCAAGCCTATCAGAATTACACCAGATTTTTCACCAGAGACTATGAAAGCCAGAAGAGCCTGGACAGATGTTATACAGACACTAAGAGAACACAAATGCCATCCCAGAATACTATATCCAGCCAAACTTTCAATTACCTTAGATTGAGAAACAAAAATATTCCACGACAGAACCAAATTCACACATTATCTTTCCATGAATACCACCCTTCAAAGGATAATAACAGAAAAATAAAAAACAATACAAGGACAAAAACCACTTCCTAGAAAAACCAAGAAAGTTATCCTTCAACAAACCTAAAAAAAGACAGCCACAAAAACAGAATGCAAGCTTTAACAACAAAAATAATAGAAAGCAACAATTACTTTCCCTGAATAACTCTTAATATCATTGGACTCAATTCCCCAATAAAAAGACATAGACTAACAGACTGGCTACACAAACAGGACCCAACATTCTGCTGCTTACAGGAAACAAATATCAGGGAAAAAGATAGACACTTCCTCAGAATGAAAGGCTGGAAAACAATTTTTCAAACAAATGGTCTGAAGAAACAAGCTGGAGTAGCCATTCTAATATCTAATAAAATCAACTTCCAACCAAAGTCATCAAAAAACAAAAGGAGGGGCACTTCATACCCATCAAAGGTAAAATTTTCCAAGAGGAACTCTCAATTCTGAATATCTATGCTCCAAATATGAGGGCAGCCCCATTCATTAAAAAACTTTAGTAAAGCTCAAAGAACACACTGCACATCACACAATAATAGTGGGAGACTTCAACACACCACTTTCACCAATGGACAGATCATGGAAACAGAAACTAAACAGGGACACAGTGAAACTAACAAAAGTTATGAAACAAATGGATCTAACAGATATCTACAGAACATTTTATCCTAAAACAAAAGAATATACCTTCTTCTCAGCACCTCATGGTACTTTCTCCAAAACTGACCACATAATTGGTCACAAAACAAGCCTCAACATATACAAAACGTTGAAATTGTCCCATGCATCCTATCAGATCACCATGGACTAAGACTGATCTTCAATAACAAAATGAATAATGGAAAGCCAACATTCACATGGAAACTGAACAACACTC
The DNA here is from genome assembly GCF_978045245.1 of Mus caroli. Lineage (NCBI taxonomy): Eukaryota > Metazoa > Chordata > Mammalia > Rodentia > Muridae > Mus > Mus caroli. The sequence continues at coordinate 49,578,150 of NW_028227258.1, forward strand.
TTCTCAATGATACCTTGGTCAAGGAAGGAATAAAGAAAGAAATTAAGGACTTTTTGGAGTTTAATGAAAATGTAGCCACAATATACCCAAACTTATGGGACACAATGAAAGCATTTCTAAGAGGAAAACTCATAGCTCTGAGTGCCTCCAAAAAGAAACTAAAGGGAGCACACATTATCAGCTTGACAACACATCTAAAAGCTCTAGAACAAAAGAAACCAAATTCACCCAAGAGGAGTAAACAGCAGGAAATAATCAAACTCAGGGGTGGAATTAACCAACTGGAAACAAGCAGAAATAATCAAAGAATCAACCAAATGAGAAGCTGGTTCTTTGAGAAAATCAACAAGATAGATAAACCCTTAGCAAGTCGCACTAGAGGGCACAGAGGCTGCATCCTAATTAACAAAATCAAAAAGGAAAAGGGAGACATAACAACAGATCCTGAAGAAATCTAAAACACCATCAGATCCTTCTACAAAAGGCTATACTCAACGAAACTGGAGAACCTGGATGAAATGGACAAGTTTCTAGACAGATACCAGGTACCAAAGTAAAATCAAGATCATGTTAATGATCTAAATAGTCCTATATCCCCGAAAAAAATCGAAGCAGTCATTAATAGTCTCCCAACCAAAAAAAGCCCAGGACCAGATGGGTTTAGTGCAGAATTCTATCAAACATTCAAAGAAGATCTAATCCCAGTTCTTCACAAACTATTCCACAAAATACAAACAGAATGTACTCTACCCAACTCATTCTATGAAGCCACAATTACTCTGATACCTAAACCACAGAAAGACCCAACAAAGATAGAGAACTTCAGACCAATTTCCCTTATGAATATCTATGTAAAAATCCTCAATAAAGTTCTTGCTAACTGAATCCAAGAACACATCAAAATAATCATCCAGCCTGACCAAGTAGGTTTCATTCCAGGGATGCAGGGATGGTTCAATATACAGAAATCCATCAAGGTAATCCAGTATATAAATAAACTCAAAGACAAAAACCACATGATCATCTTGTTAGATGTGGAGAAAGCATTTGACAAAATCCAACACCCTTTCATGATAAAAGTCTTGGAAAGATCAGGAATTTAAAGCCCATACCTAAACATGATAAAAGCATTCTACAGCAAACCAGTAGCCAACCTCAAAGTAAATGGTGAGAAGCTGGAAACAATCCTACTAAAATCAGCGACTAGACAAGTCTGCCCACTTTCTCCCTACCTATTCAACATTGTATTTGAAGTCCTAGCCAGAGCAATTCGATAACAAAAGGAGATCAAGGGGATACAAATTGGAAAGGAAGAAGTCAAAATATCACTTTTTGCAGATGATATGATAGTATATATAAGTGACCCTAAAAATTCCACCAGAGAACTCCTAAATGTGATAAACACCTTCAGTGAAGTAGCTGGATATAAAATTAACTCAAACAAGTGAAGGCCTTTCTCTACACAAAGAATAAACAGGCTGAGAAAGAAATCAGGGAAACAACACCCTTCTCAATAGTCACAAATAATATATAATACCTTGGCGTGACTCTAACTAAGGAAGTGATAGATCTGTATGATAAGAGCTTCAAGTCTCTGAAGTAAGAAATTAAAGAAGATCTCAGAAGATGGAAAGATCTCCCATGCTCATGGATTGGCAGAATCAATATAGTAAAAATGGCTATCTTGCCAAAAGCAATCTACAGATTCAATGCAATCCCCATCAAACTTCCAACTCAATTCTTCAACGAATTAGAAAGGGAAATCTATAAACTCATCTGGAATAACAAAAAAACTAGGATAGCAAAAACTCTGCTCAAGGATAAAAGAACCTCTGGTGGAATCACCATGCCTGACCTAAAGCTGTACTACAGAGCAGTTGTGATAAAAGCTGCATGGTACTGGTATAGAGACAGACAATAGACCAATAGAATAGAATTGAAGACCCAGAAATGAATCCACACACCTATGGTCACTTGATCTTTGACAAGGGAGCAAAAACCATCCAGTGGGAAAAAAGACAGCATTTTCTTTCTTTTTTTTTTTTCTTTTTTTTTTTATTACATATTTTCCTCAATTACATTTCCAATGCTATCCCAAAAGTCCCCCATAGCGCCCCCCACTTCCCTACCCACCCATTCCCATTCTTTTGGCCCTGGCATTCCCCTATATTGGGGCATATAAAGTTTGCAAGTCCAATGGGCCTCTCTTTCCATTGATGGCCAACTAGGCCATCTTTCGATACATATGCAGCTAGAGACAAGAGCTCCGGGGTTCTGGTTAGTTCATCATGTTGTTCCAACAATAGGGTTGCAGATCCCTTTAGCTCCTTGGGTACTTTCTCTAGCTTCTCCATTGGGAGCCCTGTGATACATCCAATAGCTGACTGTGAACATCCACTCCTGTGTTTGCTAGGCATTTTCAACAAATGGTGCTGGCACAACTGTCGGTTATCATGTAGAAGAATTCGAATTGATACATTCCTATCTCCTTGTACTAAGTCAAATCTAAGTGGACTAAGGGACTCCACATAAAACCAGAGACACTGAAACTTATAGACTGAAATAAGGGAAAAGCCTCGAAGATATGGGTACAGGGGAAAAATTCCTGAATAGAACAGCAATGGCTTGTGCTGTAAGATCTAGAATCGACCATAGCAACTCTTACAGGGAAAGGAAAACAGAGTTCAGAAGTTTAATCCAATACCATTTTGTAAGGGAGCACGGTGACATGCAGGCAGACATGGTGCAAGAAAGAGAAGGAACTGAGAGTTCTATATCTGGATCAGTATATCAGGAAAGAATAAAAGATGCTAGACATGGCTTAAGCATCTGAGACCTCAAAGCCCAATCCTAGTGACACATTTCCTCCAAGAACACATCTACTTCAAACCTCCTAATAGTGCCACTCTTTATGAGGCAATGGGGGCTCATTTCTTTCAAAACACCACGGTAGCCCAATACCTTTGGACAGCACTAATTGGGCTCAGTGGATAATTGATAGTTTAGATGGAGATGTACTCGGGGGGGGGGGGGTGCAGGCATGGCCCATGGGAAGTTGGAATGGAGAAGTAGAGAGAAGTAGTGGTGGTTATATGTTGCTGTATTTGGTAAATCCAGGCTAATATCCTCAGTGGCAGCAGCAAGCATTCCTTGCTATCCACCCCAATGCTCCAGGTTCTCATATGAAAGCCACACACACACACACACACACACACACACACACACACACCACTTATTTTTAATATGCCTTAATCAGCTCAATGGCTGGGCCACTCCCAAACTTCTGCTTTGCTGATGCTTCCCCTCTGATACTCCTGAGTTATTACCTACTAAAATTATTTACTAAAATATTGCTTACTATATTCCATCTTTGCAACCCTAGGCCCAATTGGGCTGGGCCACTCTTCCCCTGGCTCTTCCATGATTGTGCCCTTTCCCTTCTGCAGCTCTCAAGCCTGGACCTTCTGCTTCCTCTGAGAATCAATCCTTCTTCCCCCTCCCCAACCCACCTTCACCCCATTCCCTTGCTCAGGAAATCTAATTTCTGGCCTGTATTCTTGCCCAGCTGTTTATTGCCAGCAACTTTATTCACCAATTAGAACTATCTGGAGGCAGGCAGTGTTTTACCTGCGGGATTCTAGTGTAATTTGGGGGGGAACCCAGTTAAGATAATACAAGTGTTAAATCAAATCCACAACAAATATCTTCAAGATATGCTGTATACATGTATGTAAATTCCAAAGAATTATTGAAAACTACTTTTCAGTCTTTAAAAATGAGTTGGACAGAGTCTAAAGTTTGTGATATCAGACTAGTAACAAGATAAATTTAATGACTGACAGAAGTCAGGGGAAAAGAAAAAAATAACCACAAATTGTTAACAGTTTAGAATTGTGTGGGAGGTGACTAACTTAAGTGTTAATAGCCACAACTCCATTTAAAGTACTCAGCAATTAATGAGTTTAAATAAAAGTAATCATTTGAAAGGACAACAATTATATCACTAATGTTGTACATTAGTGGGTGTGTGTGCATGCATGTGTGTATATTTATGTGTGTGTGTACACAAATTTTCACTGCTTAAGAAAACAATGACAGCCGGGCCTGGTGGCGCACGCCTTTAATCCCAGCACCTGGGAGGCAGAGGCAGGCAAATTTCTGAGTTCAAGGCCAGTCTTGTCTATACAGTGAGTTCCAGGACAGCCAGGCCTACAGAGAAACCCTGTCTTGAAGGATAAAACAGATGAAGAAAACAATGACAATTAGGCTTTAACCTTCTTCCAATATGACTTGAGGAAAATGGCAGAAATGTAAAATGAACAAATGCAGCGAAAGAAAGGACTGGAAAAACTGATAAGTTGGATCACCTTACAAATGAAAACCAATGTTCTAGAAGACTTTTGTTCTACAGCAATCCTATGGCACAGAACAAAACTAAGTATTTAAGTGGCAGACATCTGTGCTTGAGAAAAAGAGAGCTACTGCTAAACCTGGAGTCTGGAAATGAGGAAACAGGAAATCATCAAGACAGGGTGAATGTGAAAAAAAAGTTACAAAACAATGTGAAAAATCGTTTCAGTTTTAGAGTCTGAATCCATGAACATCCCAGGACAGTTTATTCAAACTGAACAATCCTGTTTCCTTTCTACATATTTGAGAAATAGAGATGACATTCTCCTGCTGTTTTCCACACCTCCATTGTGGGCTCAAAGAAAATCATGATTAAAAAGAAAAGGTCAAACAATGATGGAAACAAATAGAAAGTAAAACAACACTCTAAATCTCCCAGGCTAGAAATAACCATCATTAATTTTAGAAAATTTAATTTAACTCATTTCTTTTGACTGAACATAGATGAAGATTGTAAAGATGGAAAGGTCAATGCGAGAGAACTTGTCTGAATAGCCTACTGGACTATTTCTTGGTGATTAAATGCACACAGATAAAAATGCTTTGAATGAAGATTTAGAAAGGAAAAATCACACCATATAAATGATTTTAACATAAGTATTAATTTAATTTGTGTTTTGAATTGAGAATAAAACTGAGAAATAAAAAGAGAACATTAATGACATAAGAGTTTGAGTACAGCCGGGCATGGTGGCTCATGCCTTTAATCCCAGCCCTTGGGAGGCAGAGGCAGGCAGATTTCTGAGTTCAAGGCCAGCCTGGTCTACAAAGTGAGTTCCAGGACAGCCAGGGCTACATAGAGAAACCCTCTCTCAAAAAACAATAAAAAAAAGAGTTTGAGTACACAGTATTTCCTGAAACCACTCAATTATTTTAATAAAGATACAATAATATATTTTAAAAGTTGTAAACTTCCATCAACTGCAAATTGACTGTAAGTTATATGTACATGCATGTGTGTGTGTGTGTGTATGAGAGAGAGAGAATATGTGTGTGAATGTATGTTTATAAATAGTATGAATTTAGAATGGAGATATTAGTGAGGAAGGAGATAGGGAAGGAAGAAGAGATGATAATGATGAAAGAATATGAGCAGAATATTTGGTGCACATGGATGGGAATATCATGAAAAAACTTTTTATAAATAAATGCCAGTGATAAATACATATATTTATTTCTTTATACATTATCTAAGAACCTCAATATATGGGGTTCTGCCAATTACATTCTATATATACAGTACACCAGTGTTTTTATGTGATTCTGTGATACTGAAGTGAGTCTTTGTTTTAAGCAGGTAGATAGACATTGACATTTTTGTATCATCATTTATGGAGATGCAAGATGTCCTATTGAACCGTAAGTACAGTCTTCCTTTTGATGGAGATCTTTGAATACTGTCTCTTTCCCCTTTGCCTCAGTGATCTCTTCTGCAGGAACATCTGATATGCATGAGTTACATTCACATCTGCCAGCATCTGACTTTTGCACCTTTGATACTTCTACTTAATTTTGTATATTTCCCACACCATGTTCACTATATATGTAACCGCATTTTTAGTCAATGCAATTATATTTAAAATTGCTTTTACATGACTTCAATTCCAATACATTTCATTCATCCTTTTCATCTTGTCTGAGTACTAGCAGCCTGCTTGGAGTTTTCTCTTATGATGTATGGAAATATATTATTTAAGCTATTAAGTTTCTTTTCTGTTGTGTGTAAAAACAAGAAAATATTACTGATGTAAATCCTTTCTGTGTTTAAAGGGACTACACTTTCATATGGCATATGTTTCTTAGCTATCCATTAAGACTTGGAATTCATTTCTTTATTTTTTCCATTGTTTATTTGCTGCTGTCTAGCTTTCCCTGAAATGTAAATAGGGCTAGCTACCTGCTGAAAAGAAAAATGGAGGGGGGGAGGGAGGAGAAAGAACTTAAAATAAGAATTTTTGAGACCTAATTTGTGATCTCAACACCCTCATGCCAAATGAATTGCGCCCATTTTTTGGAACTCAGGCCTATCCTTGGTATTGAGGTAATGTCTTAGGGTTTTATTGCTGTGAACAGACACCTGACCAAGTCAACTCTTATAAGAACAATTAATTGGGGGCTGTCTTACAGGCTCAGAGGTTCAGTCCGTCATAATTAAGGCAGGAACGTGGCAGCATCCAGGCAGACATGATGCAGGAGGACCTGAGAGTTCTACATCTTCATCTAAAGGCCACTAGGAGAAGACTGGCTTCCAGGTAGCTAGGAAGAGGGTCTTAAAGCCCATGAGCACAGTGACACATTCCCTCCAACAAGGCTACATCTACTCCAGTAAGGCCACATGTCCAAATGGTGCCACTCCCTGGGCCAAGCATATTCAAACCACCACAGGTAATCATTGCGACTCATAAGGAATCAACCTAGCTTAAATCCCCCAGGCCACTTCCCCCGAGGCAGGGGGTATAATTCTTATCAATAACAACAGGGAGCATCCATTTGGTTCCCACATCAGTGCTAGCTCTCCTACTACTCTATGCTATTAGCAATCTACATAGAGTCTATTCTTTTCAGCAGTCTCTGTACCCCTTGGAACCTGTCAATATTAATCAAAGAGCCATTGTATATGACTTTCCAGACTATAACATTCCCTTTCAGAAAATCTATAGCCATTAATGTTCAGGGAGGCATGCATCATCTCTCAGCATCCTGCCCTGTTTGGGGCCTGATTTCATTTCATTTTGTGGAAGTGCAAATAGTTCATAGTTTGACATTATACCTATTTCTTTGTTTCCTTTTACCTCAAGTTATGATGCCTTCATTTCAAGGTTTCTTACCACTATTTTTGCTAGATTTGAAAGGGGGGGAGATAAAACTGCCTCCACTCTGCAATCTGAAACCTGAAGTGTCACTAATACACATTTGAACAGTGATTCAACAATGTAACACATTGACAATGATGCAAGGATGCATTCTGTTGTTTCCTAAAACAGGTTCAGACTTTGAATACACAAGCACACACACACACAAACACACACACACTTCCAAACAAAAAGAAAAGTCAGCTTTAAACCTGATCTCTTTCTAGTGAAGTTAGAAAAGCAGTGAGAAAGATTGGCCTAAGTGTATACAGAATTAACCTGGTATCATTAAAAGGTAGAAGAATTTTAGATGGATTATTTCTAAAGTGATACTTATGAACACCGAAAGCCATGAACACTTTCATCTATTTGATTTTAAGTACCTCTTGTTACAATAAGAAAAAAAAAAGTTTCTACCTGAAAAATTTTATCCCTTACAAGCCATTTTCTCCCTCAGCCTGACCCAGCGGTGAAGTCAAAATGACAAATCTATGACATCATAATCATTTTTTTTCCTCCAGGAACAAACTGAGAAGCCATTAACACAGGATGGTGACTTCACTGCAGGATCAAACAGAGCAGCTGGCTACAGAGAAAGAGGGAGCATTCTTATTCAAACACACATAGATCTTCAATAATAACCAGGGAAATTCAGAAAATTACTGTCAGAGTAAATTGCATTTTGTATAAATGCCAACTCCTTTCAAGTCTGCCCCAGCATGATCATCCTTCTTATATAGTATGGCTGCCCTTTTCTCCTAAGGGACCTTTGGCAGAGTCTACTTTTATGTTTCATGTATCATTAAAATGACTTAAATGAGTAGGAATAAGGCACACCTGGCATTTATTTTTAATTATTTGCATAAATAAAATGGTGTTCTTATTCTGTGCCTACTGGTGCTCAGAAAATACATTTTATCAAGTGGATTTTATGTTCATGTTTGTATCAAGCCATGAACAGGTGAGATCTGTGCATTGATTAGCTCAGCAGGGCAAAAAGGATATGTTTCTGTCTATGTGAGATGTTTTGAAAACAACGGATGGTTTCTAATAATTATTATTTGCATCTCTGTTCTATGTGTCTCTAGGAGGTATCAAGGGTAACAGTCTCTGCTTTTGAATCAGGTTAACATACAAAAAACATTAATCTGGCAAGGACACATGAAGAATGTCAAGTAAGCAATACATACTGCACATGCTGCGTTCAGAAGAGTATATCACGCCTGTGAAGGCTGTAGGAACTGAGAGTTCAGTCCAATATAAAATTCCAGCTGTCCTTATATCTGTGATGTCCTCAGCTATACAATAGGTAAAATTGGTATTGCCCTCACAGGATGTATGCAAACCAGAAATGAGTATTGTCTGAAAAGAACTTAAGAAATTGCCTTTGACAGATAGAAGAGCAAAAATGAGCAGCACTTTTCTAATAATATTAATGAAATTAGACTTTAGAATTTTAAGTAAAATAATTTAGAAGGCAAAAATCTAGGACAAGGTAATTATTCTGAGAATTCTCAAAAGAGATGATTGAGTGAACCTATGCAGTAGATTTGAAGAATATGATTAAATTAGTTTATTGAAAGGAAGGTGTCAAAGAAAGGAGAGAAAAGGAAAGTCTTAAAGAAATATAGTGTCACAAAAGTGGAAAAACATGTAACTCAAGCTACTTTTAGAAGTTTAATTATATTTCTTATGTATTCAACAATATGTGTTGAAAACATATTCATCAGAGTCATCTAATAAATAAAAATATAATAGTAAAGAGGCAGAAAATTTTCTATCTCTCTAGAACTTATACTGATCAAGAAAAGATAAGGGTGGCACAGGACAAGAATATAATATGATAAAATGTGTACTTTGGAATGACTAATTACATAATCATAAGGTGAAACAAAGACACATGGAGACCATAGGACTCTTCTACCATGCTACTGCAATGACCCAGGGATGATGGGAAACAATGGAGTATTAGATGGGAGGGATAGTGGGAAGTATTAATTTGAAAAAGATGAAAGAAATAACTCGTGATAACTAGAAATTGATTGCAAAAATGCTAAAGTTCAGAAGAGATTCTATTCTGATATTAATAGAATATTCAAGAAAAAATAGCAGACAAATTCTCTGAGTAGTTTGTGAACTTTCTTCTTTCTTTTCATCCTTCTTTAACTTCCTAGTTTATTAGCAATGATGCCTGGAAATGCGAACAGGTAAAACATCTAAAGACATCAAAAGAGAAAAATGTATAGAAAATGAACACATCTTAGGATTTCCTAGAGAAGGATGAAAATGAAACAGAAAAATTAAAATACACAACAAATTATTGTATTATAATGGGTCAGTTAGGAAGAGTTTCTGATGGAAAAGGTGTTCATATGTTCTAAAGGAATGAAAACACCAAAAAAATGGATCAAAAAGAAACTATTCAAATTGACAAATGAAGAAGTTAGATGGAGCCATTTAGATGAGTGATCTCATGAAGCTCTTGAAGAAGTCTGCTTCACTGCAGGACATGGTAACTCTAGAGAGACCACAGTTTTCAATACTTTTAATCTTAATACAGAAAAGTCTAAGTGCTTTGCGAGTCAAAGAGATGGTTAGCTATTCCTTTTTCTCACTTTCAAATGTAATTCCAACCAACTGTTTCAGAAGCACCTGCTCTCGATTGCTGGCAAACTAGCTAAATAATAAATGGCTCCAAGGAGAGTCAACAACTCTATGTATGATAGGAGGAATGATTTTTAATAGTTTTAAAAATGCATTTTCTTTATGTTGGGTCACGTGGTTAAATTAATTTTAATTTACCCAAGATTCTGTAGACTATAAGGGACTGGAATTATGTTTCAAGGAAAAACTTAGATGGACACTTCAACTAGCTCTGTGATGACACTACTCCATCTGTACAGAATTATAACAGGATTTCCCCTTTTGTAATACAGATTTATGGATAAGCTCCTCTCTTACCAGAATCCTTTTCTTCTTAAAGATGATAGAAACCTGCAGCTGTCAATCAGCAATAGGGGTAGATTTTCTTTCATTAAAAATCACTCTACAGACTGAAGGAAAGGCCATCCAGAGACTGCCCAACGTGGGGATCCATCTCATATACGGTCACCAAACCCAGACACTACTGTGGATGCCAACAAGGGCTTGCTGACAGAAACCTGATATAGCTATCTGTCCCCTTAGAGGATAAAGAAAATAACCAGTAAAAAAATATCACTCTATAGGGTGTTCCTTTGTAAAATCTCAGAGGTAAATACATTTTAAAACGTACATATCTGCAACCAGCCACTGTGAGGCTGTCAAATGTTCAGGCAGAGAGAGAGAGAGACAGAGAGAGAGAGAGTGTTAAAATCTCATATATGTGTGTGTGTGTATATATATATATATATATATATATGTATATATATGTATATACATATATATCATACATACATTTGAGTTAATGAGTTAATGTATAAAATATACAATTCTGGGATATTTATGTCTACCAAGGTAAGATCAAAAATCCTTTTTACCATGATTATCCTTTCAAACCATATCATCTCAAAACAACTCAAATGGCTTTGTAAAATCGCATACTCACTTGATGCTATCAGTAACACTACTCCTGAAAAGTCCTTCAGACTTAATGATGGAGAATTAGAGAACTTGAAAGATGATCTGACCATCAATTTACTGAAGACTTCCAGTTCTAGAAACTTCTTAAGCAATAAACATTTTTGTATTCCATATCCTGTAGCACAGGCTGAAATTTGCAATTTTCTTTGAGTTTGATATCATAACAATGAGAAGTTCTAGATTCCTTGCCCTTACATATACATTATGATCGTTCTATCCTTCTTCTAATGGAATGACTTACTCAATATTTAGCAAATTCCACAACTTGTTTATGTCTCGATCACAGAATCGTGTTAACAGCAATGTTCCAAAAGAAATCTGTTGCCCACAGTTTATTGGTGATCTTTTAAGAATAAGAATTGTCATGAGCATCCATATAGTTATGAATTTTGAAAAATAAACATAGAAAAACACATGGTATCTCATCTACCATTCAAATTCAATCATGAAAAATAACAGCCCAGAAAAAAAAAATAAATCAGTTCATCTCTATAAGATAAGTCATTCTCCAACTGTTTCTGATTCACTTTCTGTGACAACTTTGGAAGTTCACTGGCTACATGGAATTGGAGAAACAAGCCAACAACACTTAAAATCAGAAGATTATTGACTTAAGCTCAAAGTAAACTAAGACCTTAGAATGAACAGAAAACATTTGCTGAAGTCTCCTTCCTAAAGGGATTTGATAGCTGCTTGTATGATCTATTCGCTACCCAAGCCATGTTGGCTCCTTACAGCCTGTATTCACACGGAAGGATCCAGATAACAAGGCAGCAAATGATAATTTGATGATGTAAATTTCTCCTGGGAATTTTAAAGAAATAGAACTTGTATATTCACAAGTAAGTGGGATGAGATGAGATCCAAGACCTTTCTGGTGAGGTAATAAGCATGAATGAATGACAAAAAAGAGAAGGAAGAGTAGGACTGGTAAATCTGTAGACTAAAGATGACATAGATGTGAAGTAGATGTGAAGTAGGTGGGCCATGTCAGCCCAGCTGTATAGATGAATGGTGGTCAAATATCAGACTAATCTCAAAATATAAAAGGTTATTTAGAATTTATATGTGGTTAGAGATATATTATTGAATATAAGCTTCTTTCTCTGTCTGTCTCTGTTGATCTCTATCTTTCTCTCTCTCTCTCTCTCTCCACCTCTCTCTCTTTTTCTGCCTCTCTCTGTCTGTCTCTCTTTCTCTCTGTCTCTGTCTTTCTGTCTCTCTGAATTTCTGCTTCTCTCTCTGCCTCTCTCTCTCTGTTTCTATTTCTTTCTGCTTCTCTCTGCCTCTCTCCGTCTCTCTATCTCTGTCTCTTGTCTTTCTTTCCCTCTCAAACAAAATTAGGATTCTTGGATATATGGAACCAGGAAGATAAGATTATAGAGGTAAGCTAGATAGGCATTAAATATCCTTGAAAGCATAATTCTACATGTGGAAGAAGCCTTTTGTGTAATTTCTTTTGATGAGATCATTGCTTCACAACCCTACTGCCACATTAATTGCTTTTGAAAGATTATGTATTACTAATATCTGGGGAGGTTATTGAGAACCTTTGAATGTTTCCCGAGAGACACCAAAAGCCAGAAATCTCAAGATTAACAACCAGAATATATAGATCAGGCCACACTTACTGCACAGCTATGTCCTAGAAGGTAATTCACAGAGCCACCCACTATAGGTCCCTTCAGAAAGTCTTCATGCTGCTTTCAAACATTAGAAATATTATAAAGGAATGAAAATTTTTTGAAAGCAAAGCTTCCCCTCTTCTATTTCCTTTCATCTGGCAGCTGCCACCAGAAGGGGCTGCCCATATTTAGAGTAGTTTTCCCGTATTAACTAGTATAATCAAGACAATCCCATACAGACAAACCCATGGGCCAACCTGTGAATAAAAAAAAAACAAAAACAAAAACAAAAAAATGAGAAAGGAACATCTGGATGCCAGACCATGGGGTACAATGAGCTCTAATATTCTAGGTACAAGAAATGCTGAAGATCTGAATAAACTCAGCTCATGAGTAGAGACATGGGTGAATGAGGTAGCAGAATTTCATGGTACTATTTCTAATGGGGAAGGTATAAGGAAGAACTTGGATACAATGTTTGTGTTTTTTTTATAATTTATTTATTTCTAACTTGTGGTCAGTTTCAGCTTGCTGGTGATGGCTAAGCAAATCATATCTGAATGTACCACAGTGGGTCAACTAATTCTAAACAACTTGGAAGCATCCCTGAGTAATGATATAATATATATATGTATATATTATATATTATATATAATATATAATAATAATGAATAAGATACCTAGAAATATGTATTAGATAAGGCTTCTGTCTAACAAGCAACTAAGAGAAATGTAAGTCATGCTTACCTCTATAAATACTTATCAATCACAATACTTAACCACATTATAAATTAATAACATAAGCTGCCCTTGAGCTACTCTTAGAGTTTGCTATTGAGTACAATAGTTGACCTTGAATATCTTGAATATTTTCATTTATGAAGTGCCAAATATAAATGTGCTGCTGATTGTAAATGAATCTCACAGAAAAGGGAGCTATATTTTTGTTTGTATATGTAAATTTCTGTAAAATATCAATATTTATGCTATTTTATAAGATAACTTTATTCTGGCAGGTACTGAATTTGATTTACATGAAAGAGACACACTTGGTCAGAAATTTAATACATTCAGCTCAGAATTTATTCTTTGATAGAAGTAACAAAGAATGTGTTATGAAATAGAGCTTGCTAACCTCATTATCATTAAATTGAAGTCATTCATAGCTTTTTCTAAAAAGATGTTATGGATCTATGAGCTATGATATAAAACCTAAGATTTGAAACATCTAATTGTATTTGTGGGTTTGTAGTTATTTTTTATTACTATTTTGAATGTGTGTAAGGCTTTAAGGTAATGAGTTTCACTATTTCTCTCTAGCATGCTACCTGCTGTGTAAAACAGCTCCTCCATTTATTTAAAATGTCTAAAGCAATGTGAATACTAACCGTTAATCACTTGTATTAGCACAGATGCCCAACTTAAATGCCTAAAGTAAAGCCAGTGCAGAGAGCAGCACTAAGCAAAATGCAAGAGAAGAAAATAAGAGTCAGAAATTGCAGCTCTTTAGAACCATCAAGGAATTGGTAGGAAGAGCTGAGTTTTTTCAGATAGCTAAGATGTATTTCTGTCAGTCTCCAACTACTACCTTAAGTATATTGATAGCACTTTTAAGGTCTTTTTTCACATGTATTTATTTATTGATAAACATTGGTGTTTTGCCTGTATGTATGTCTGTAGGAGGCTGTCAGATCCTGGGTCCATAGTTACAGACAGTTGTGAGCCGCCCTGTGAGTGCTTGGAAATGAACCCAGGTCCTTTGAAAGAGCAGCCAGTGCTCATAACCACTGAGCCATCACTCCAGCCCCACCAGTCGTATTTTTTTGAAGTATAATATGCATGAGAAAAAATTAGAAACTTTAACTATATTAACTAATTAATGTAGAGAGTTGTTGCCTATAACAAAATATGCCATATTTTTGCCTATCCACAAATATTCTTTGCCACTCAGTTTTTATTGTAGTCCCCCCATTATGAACTCTTTTTTTTCATTCTTGAACCTAATGATATTGGAATCATAGACATTTTTACTTCTGTTCCATTTTCTGTTTTCACCATTTACATATATAATAGTAGTATTTTGGTTTTGCTATCACTTATTTGTCTCACAGCATCCCTCTGTGTGTCTACACCACAGTCAGCTATAGCATTCTTCTATTGATGGACATTAATACAATTTCCTTTGTGAGGCTGTTCTGATTAAAGTTAAAATAAGCACTCTAATATAAGCCTTCTTGTGGTCATATACATTTTCTTCTCTTAGTTAAATTAGGAATCCAATATCTGTGCCAAACTTAACATATAATTTTATAAAACAATGTCAAAGCATTTTTCAAAACACTAGTAACCTTTTTATTCCTATTAGCCATATGAGAAATGTTTAAAAATTGATTATAAAGAGTGAAACTATGAATTCAGTATCACTATATCTTCTAATTCTTTTCAACAACTCACAGATTCTAATTTTTTACTATTAAAAATGTTTACATATTACTGTTTAAATTAAATGAACATATGTAGCACAATATAATTGCTACCCACATGACCTTATAAGCAACCGATATGATAATTGTGGTATGTAACATACTTCCCTTAACTTCTTAAACAAAGAAATGTTTAAATTTTTATTTGCTTCTTAATAACTCAGATTACTGATTATAAGTTGCTACTAAGAATTTGCAAGCAATCGGAATATACTGAGGTACAAAAGGTGGCTCTCAACACAAATCCTTCCTTGGGGACCTGGGATAGATTTGTTGTATCAATTCTGTTTTCTCTAATTTGTGTGTCTCATTTATTGTCATGAAGACAGCAGTTGTCTACTCCACAAATAAAGTCATTTTTCTCATTTCTTCTAACTCTGCTTTCTACTATCTTTGCAGGCATCTAAATATTGTCATTTTTATAAAGAACTATAGAGAAGAAAAAAGAATGACAAGTATGAGTGGAGAGTGGAATGACAACCTAGTGAGAATAGAAGGAGATGTGAAGACACATGCCTGATGACATTGGTTTGTCTGCCTATTTATTTTCTACAATTGGATCACATTCCTTAGAAGGCAGTTACCAAGAGAGCTAAATTTTTAAACAGATATAATACAGCCCTTATCAATTAGTAATTTTCCCAAAGACAAAGGTCTGTGCAAAAGAGAGCAGAAGAGATATTACTACAATGTAATTTCTTCCAGGAAAAAAAAAAAAAACTTTTCTACCTGTGTTTGTCTTTCTCTATATAACAGAGCTGTATCTACTGAAATTAATTATGAGTATTTTATAATTAAAGATGATATAACTATTGGTATTCAAATATGCTCATATACAGTACAGTTTAAGTATGCTTTCTAGTGCTATGATAAAGACAAGAAACAAAAAAAAAATCAGGGAGGAATGGATTTATGTCATTTTACAATCTATAGTCTGTAACTGGGGAAAGCCAATTACTCAAGCAGGAACATGGAGGTAGGAACTGAAGCACAGACTACGTATGAACACTGTTTACTCACTGGCTGTCTATGGCTTGCGCTGTGTGCTTGACGACATAACAAAAGCCTTTGATGTCCATTTATATGTATAGCCATATTTGCAGTATATTTATGAGAAGGCAGTACTAGAAAATGTCATCCTGAGTGAGGTCACCCATTCACCAAAGAACATACAGGGTATGTACTCACTGACCAGTGGATATTAGGCAAGAAGCTCCATTACCCACAATACAACTCACAAATCCTATGAAGCTCAGAAAGAAGGAAAACCAAAGTGTGGATGCTTCCGTCCTACTTAAAAGGTGGTGGTGGACAAAATAATGGGAGGGACCTGGGAGCAAGACATGAGGGGGAGGGGAACAGGAGGGCTGGATCAGGTACAGGAGGAGACCGGAGTGATGTAAGAGGGCCAGGAAATGAAACAGAAGTGTGTAGCAATGAGGAATGGAAAACTGGGTTAGCCACCAGAAAGCTCCAGATGCCAGGAAAGCAAGAGGCTCCCAGAAACCAACAGGGATGACATTAGCTGAAGAAATACCAAACAAAGTGGGGGGGGGAACCCTTAGAGACCATGTTCAAAGGTTAGGCAAGGTCCCTCGTTAAGGAATGGGACCACCCATTCATCTCCAGAATTTTAACCCAGAATTGCTCCTATCTAAAGGAAATACTGGGACAAAAAGTGGGGCAGAGACTGAAGGAAAGGCCATCCTGACATTGCCCCTCCTGGGGTTCATCACATATTCAGATACCAAACCTGGACACTATTGGTGATGCCAAGAAGTGCTTGCTGACAGGAGCCTGATAGAGCTATCTCCTGAGAGGCTCAGTTAGAGCCTAATCTACACAGCTGGGGATGCTTGCAGCTTATCATTGGACTGAGCACAGGGACCCCAATGGAGGAGTTAAGGGAAGGACTAAAAGAGCTGAAGGGATTTGCAATCCCATAGGAAGAACAACAATATCAACCAACCAGAACCCCCACCCTCATCCCAGCCTCCTAGAGCTCCCTGGGACTAAACCACCAACCAAAGAATACACAGGTAGAGACCCATGGCTCCAGCCACATATGTAGCAGAGGATGGCTTTGTTGGGCATCAGTGGGAGGAAAGGCCCTTGGTCCTGTGCAAGCTTGATATCTCAGTGAAGGAGAATGCCAGGGCAGGGAGGCAGAAGTTGGTGGGTGGGTAGTTGGGTAGGTGGGTAGGTGGATGAGTGGGGGAAAATCCTCATAGAAGCAGGGGGGAGGGAGGATGGGATAGGAGGTTTTAGGAGTGGAAACCAGTAAAGGAGATAGCATTTGAAATGTAAATAAGTAAAATGTCCAATATAAAATGAGAGAGAGAGAGAGAGAGAGAGAGAGAGAGAGAGAGAGAGAGATCTTATCCACTTGATTGTCTACATAAGCCTTCAAATTGTTACCATTGGTGAAAATGGTTGAGTGAGACCAGATATAATAATAAATAATGTAACAATACAATCTAAAGTTTTAGGAACAGATAAAATGTTTCATGCAAGGGGCGGTCAGAGTTGAGTTCCATCAACTTACAAACATAGAAATGAGTCTGAACATGCACAGGAGCATAGAAGGCAGGATGCTTTCAGCCAGCCCATTCTTCGTCCAAAGCAACTATCATTATTAGGATTTGTCCCTGAGGTTGTTTCACTCGATGACAATGTTTTGGCTGAGTGTTCAGTCTTAGGGCTAATTAAGCATATTTAAGCATATCAAGAGCTTTCAGTTCGATCAGGAGTTATTTTTGTGATTTGGAGAAACCCAACTGTGAGAAGATACAGCTCTTTCCTCCAGTCTTAAACAGGGCCCTATTAAATCCTCTTAGCTAAAATCCTGAGAAAACTGTATGTGAGCAATATAATAAGAACATTTTGCTACCATTTCACTAGGAGATTAATAGGTTCTCTGTGGGTGCTCAAGTCTTCAAATGCATTGCATTTTTATACAGAAAATGATTCGTAGTCATTGTTTTCCTCCTTAAGGATAAAGCAGAAAAAATAGGGCAAAAATTGGCACATACTGTTTAATAGTGTCTGAATGGAACAAGTCCTTAGAGAGGCAACTGATAATTGTTGAAACATATTGTAGAAATTTGTTTCTCCAGAGGGAGCAAATTCCTGGTATGTAGACTGACTCCAGTCCTCAGACCCACTATGTAGCTTCTGAAGTCCTCTGATACACTGACAACTGTCATACAAAATTTCAAATCCTATGTATCTACCGCTAATTCTGGCAACCCTACCCTGCTGGATCTACACAGTCCTCTCTCCATTAAACTGGACGTGCTCTCCTCAGTACACACTACATTCCTTTCCTACCATTACAAGATTCCCTGTGAGTTTCCTGCCTGACTGTGTAGTCAACTATATTTTCAATGACCATTAGGCTGTCCCTCTGAAGTATTCACGATATACCATTTTTACGTCTGAAGTTTCAAACAGATACAAATTCCTGTCTTCCATTTTGACTAAATGCAGAAAACAATGTGGGGATGTATGCTAAATTTTTCTGACTCAAAAACAGTCATCTAGGAAGAAAACAAGCAGCTTAAAGCAAACAGATTCATATAGGCCAAAAAGTCTCTGGAAACACACAGCTTTGAAATATTCATCTTAAGAACATTCCGTGTGTTCTGAGAATAGCATGTGGTTTAGAAAATATTTTAGCGATTCTCACCCCCATGCTAACCTCAACATGCAAATTAATATGCAACAAAATCAAGGAATTCCTCGAGGTCATTTCTCCTTATACTTTACAGCACCCTCCAGATCTAATTAGAGAATTTTCTCTAAGGGGGAAAAACGGATGTAAATAAATAATTGTTTGCAGGGAAATAATAGCTGCATGCTAGGAAAAACAAAATCACCATCATATTCAAGTTCCACATGTTCAGAGAAACTATACAACTGTCACTGTCACAAAGCCCCCTGTGTGAGAGAAGTAATGTTATCTACTGTTCACTGTCAATACTGCATCCTCTAAGACAGAATGACACCAGGTTAGGAAACCAATAGGAACTTTAGATAAGAGAAACATTGTCTTTGAGCTTTATATGAGAAATCATACTGTTACATTTTTTTTCAAAATTATAATCAGATACCTAATTATAATATAAAAAAGCATAAAGATGTCTTGAACTAATATTTTTAATATTTTTAGGTTAGCTACTATCTTTGTTCCATTTCCTATGGCTGTGATAAAATGACCTGATAAAAGCAACTTTAAGTAAGAAAGGCATTGATCAGCTTACAGTCTAGGTCACAAGTCTTTTATTGTGAGAAACATTGGCAAACATTGAAGAAGTTACTCACCTCCACAGTCAAGAGCAGTGAGAGAGTGACTATATACATGCTTACAACTCAGCTTTTACAGAGTCTAGGACCCAGCTGCAGGCAATGTTGCCACCTACAGAGGACTGGGTCTTCCTGAATTAGTTAATGTTATCAAGAAAACCCTCCACAGATATCCTCACAGGCCACTTGTTCTAGAGTAGTGGTTCTCAGGTCACAACCCCTTTGAAAGCCTCTATCTCCAAAATTAGGTATATTACAGTTCATAACAGTAGCAAAATTATAGCCATGAAGTAGCAACAAAAATAATTTTTATGGCATTGGGGTCATCACAAGATGAAAAACTATGTTAAAAGGTCACCTAGCTAGGTAGATTGAGATCCACTGATCTTGACAATGATTAGTAAGCCTCTCTTCCCATGTGATCTAGGTTTTATCTAATTGACAATTAAAACTAGCCATCACTTCCACAAATAGGTTTTATCTTAACATCTTCATACATGGGTTTTATTGTACTTTTTCCTCATGGGTTCCCCTTTCAAACTGCCTCCCCATACCCCTTATTTTAGAGCTGTCCCCCTTCTTGCCTCCCACTCAGTACTCAAACTGCTTTTCTTATCAAATGTATTTTAATTCTCAAATTCAGCATTTCTCAACCCTTGGGTCACAACCCCTATGGAAAACCTTTATCTCCAAAAATATTACAGTAGCAAAATTATGGTTATGAAATAGCAATGAAAATAATTTTATGGTTGGAGTCATCACACCTTGAGGAATTTTATTAAAGGGTCACAGCATCAGGAAGGTTGAGAATCACTGCTTAATTCTTAATAAGTTTTAATTTCAGAGTTCTTCAACAGAGTTGTGTTGTGGTTTATTAAAATATATTTTCATATAGATTTTATGTATAAGAGTTAAAAGAAGTAGAATTACTGTGGGTATGAGCCTCTCAACGAAGGGTTGCATGCTCTCATGGTGGGCACTGTGTATAAGATACCAGATGCCTTTGGGATTTTGTTGGTTCATGATTTTCTTTTATGCATGTGTTGTACTTCTATGTGTGCAGGCATACTTGTGTGTGTGTGTGTGTGTGTGTGTGTGTGTGTGTGTGTGTGTGTGTGTGTGGTGGGGCACCCATGCCTGTATGTGCAAATGCTTGGAAGTCCAAGAGACAGTCACAGTTATCACCCTTCAGGCATCCTGGTCTCTTTAACATACTAAATTAGTCCTTTCACAATTATATACACATATGAAATTCATTCTAATTACTCTTAATCCCCAATCCTTCTTACCTCTTTGCCATTTCTGATAATGCCCCTCCTCTACCAGAGACTCTTCTCACATTCTCTTTTTGTTTGTTTTGTGACTCATGGAGTTTAGCTGGAGGTAACTATGTGACCATGGGTTGAGATCAATCCTTGAAATAATGATGAGTTTATCAGTGGGTAAAAACACAGAAGGCAATCACAGCTTGTCTCACCTCCCACAATCCATCCATAGCCAAGGAGCTCCTTCCTGGATCCAAGTTTAACTTTCAATAAGGCCAGCCTTTTTCAGGCCTAGCATAGGTAATTGCAGGTGCTGTGAGATCATGGTTGCAATGTCTGTGTCATGCCTGGAAGACAGCATTTGATATCCTTCTCCCTATCTTCCAGCCTTTTCGTTCTTTCCAGACCCTCTTGCTCAAGATTATCTTGGCCAAAGGACAGTTATATATGTATTGTTTTAGGATTGAGCACTCAACAATACCTTATACGTTGAATAGCCATGCCATTTATTACAAAGAAAAACTCCTCTAAGACTGAGTAGCAATTTTTCTGTGTGTAAAATCATAAGTAATTTGAAGGCACTATGCTAATGCCATTAAAGAGCAACAATAAGATCTCTCCCTCCTACAGCCTATTACTTCTCTCTTAAGGGGCTTTGGACCAATACTATAGGATATTTATGAATTCTATGCTGTGATAAAAGCCACAAATCAAACTATAGAGTGGTTGGTTGCACCATTAGTTATGCTACTATTGGACACTAATGAGCACATCTTGATTGGGTCCTTGGTGCTGTAGTTCATCAGGTTTACAGCTATTGAAGAAGTTTGGTGACATTTCTCCCACAACATCCTGCATAGCATCCTCCAGCACTACAGAGGAAGCTATCCAGTAAAAAGGAAAGTCAAGCTTAGGTCCAACTTGATTATAACTTGTAACCAAAGTGTATGTTGTCTTCAGCAATAGGGTTTCATCATGTATTTCTGGTAGACAACAAGGAGAAATGGCAAATTCACTATTTATGGGAGTGATCTAGCACCTCTTTGCCCAACAACTCATAAGAAGGTATCCCCCACCTAGCACTGGAACTTCCATTTAATATAACAACATAGCTTCTAAAGGCAGATTTATCCATATATGCCAGATATCTCTCTTCTAACATATTTTATGTTATTTGTTTGTTTGATTGTCTGTTTATGTGTTTGTTTGTTTATTGTCTGTTCAGGAAGCATTTTGTTGTTGCTTCAAGTATGAGAACTTTTACATGTGATGGACATTTAAAGCATCTCCCTCATGACCTGGCTGAGCTTCTGAACTGGGGTCTTTGCAAGCATATTAATGACTTCTCCCCAATTCTCGGCAATGCAAGCAACCATCTCATCCAGTCTTAACTTCAAATTTCAATACCTGGCCTTGCCTTGGGATGCTCTATAAGCACTGTCATTAGCTCAGAGAGAACAATTTCATATAAAGGAGATGCTGTGGTCACAGTGCAACTCATTTTTCCAGGGTAAATACTCACTGTGGTGGAAAAGACAAAGATGACTCCCTGATTGCTTAGGTGACCATTTTCAGCTAGTAAATTGATGAGGTTAGATATCAGTGGGGAAAATATTTCCCTTGTTGTGATGTCTTTCGTGGTTTTCACTTTGATGCAGTGCTTAAATATAAGAATTCAGAAGAGTAAGAGACACCTTGGCATCTTTCAGGTGTTGTCATAGTAGCAGCAACTCCTTTCCATTCAGTCTTGCTTATTCATTTTAGATGCAGCAGAAAAAACAGAAGTGGTACAGTGACCTTCAATGCCATATATCTAGACAGGGGGCCTCACATGCTTGGCAAAGGGCCTGACCACAGATGCACTGAAGCTCAGCGCCTGTTGGGACAGACTGGACACTGCTGCGGTGGCCATCTCTTCCTAAATTATATTTTTAATTGACTTATAAGTAGTAGGGTTTTATGCAGCTATCTTCTGCATTTCCTAGTTTTTAACTTCATGATTTTGTAGTAATAAGTAATAACAACAGCTACAATGTCCAAAGTTTAACAAAACAAAGATATCTGCTTACCATTTTCCATTGATATGGGCTCACTTTCTTGACTTTTTTAAAGTCTTGAAATAAGTGTTTTTGAAATTTTAAATAAACTTCTATTTGAAATACCTTATTAAGTTCTTGAACATATTTTTTATACTTTTTCCTTTTTATGTTATTGCATATGCTGTATATGCCTATGTGTATATGTGATTTTTAGTGCACAGACACACACATGCCTGTGTGCACACATTCATGTGGAGCCTTAGAGTTAAAGCAGTGGGTGCTTTTCCTGACTATTTTTCACCATCTACATGGAAGAGTGGTATTTCCATTGAATCTAGAACTAACTCAGTTAATGTAGCTAGCAATCTTGCCTCAAGGAGCTGATAGCTTCAGCTCCAGAGTCCTAGGATTATAGGCAAGATACCATCCCCAAATTTTTTTGAGTATGAGGACTTGAACTGGTGTCCTCATGCTTCAGGCAGCAGGTGTCATTATCCAATGAGATACCTACCCAGCCACCCACATAGTTCTTATTGAGACTAAAATGTATACTTTCCAAGTGAAGATATTATACCTCAGTCTTCATCTTAAATTATCTTAAACCCTGATCATAAATAAAAATCCCAAGTGATTACACACAGTGTAAGAAGCCTGGCTTCTTTCTTTATTTCTTGCCCCCCACTTGGATATTTTCTTTACTTGCATATCAAGTGTTATGCCCTTCCCCGTTTTCCCCCCTCCCAGAAACGCCCTATCCCATCCCTCTCCCACTGCTTTTATGAGGAGGTTCCTCCACCCACCCACCCATTCCTACCTCCCTGCCCTTGATTCCCCTACACTGGGGCATCTATCGACCAAGGACCTCTCCTCCCATTGATTCCTGACAAGGTCTTCCTTTGCTACATATGCTGTGGGAGCCATGTGTACTTGGTTGATGGCTTAGTCCCTGGGAGCTCTGGAGGGGTCTGGTTGGTTGATATTGTTGTTCTTCCTATGGGTTGCAAATCCCTTGAACTCCTTCACTCCTTTCTCTAACTCCTCTATTGGTGATCCCCCCGCATTCAGAGCAATGATTGGCTATGAACATCTGCCTCTGTATTTGTAAAGCACTGGTAGGGACTCTCCAGAGATAGCCATATCAGGCTCCTTTCAGCATGCACTTCTTGACATCCACAGTAGTATCTGGTTTGAGTAACTGTATATGGGATGAATCCCCAGGTAGAACAGTCTCTGGGTGGCCTTTCCTTCAGTTTCTGCTCTACACTTGATCTCCATATTTGCTCCTGTGAATATTTTGTTCCCCTTCTAAGAAGGACCAAAGCATCCACACTTTGGTCTTCCTTCTTCTTGAGCTTCATGTAATCTGTGAATTGTATCTTGGGTATTTGGAGCTTTTGGGCTAATATCCACTTATCAGTGAGTGCATACCATTTGTGGGGTTTTGTGACTGAGTTACCTCACTCAGGATGATATTTTCTAGTCTCTAGTGAGGCTATGCCGGGGCCTAGAAAACACAGAAATGGAGGCTCACAGTCAGCTATTGGATAGATCACAGGGCCCCCAATGCAGGAGCTAGAGAAAATACCCAAGGAGCTAAAGAGATCTGCAACCTTATAGGTTGAACAAGAATATGAACTAACCAGTACCCCCAGAGCTCATGTCTCTAGCTGCATATGTATCAAAAGATGGCCTAGTTGGCCATCAATGGGAAGAGAGACCCCTTGGTCTTGCAAACTTTATATGCCTCAGTACAGGGGAATGCCAGGGCCAAGAAGTGGGAGTGGGTGGGTAGGGGAGTGGGGGGAGGTATGGGGGACTTTTGGGATAGCATTTGAAATGTAAATGAAGAAAATACCTAATAATAATAATAATAAAGAATTTCATGACTTCACCATTTTTAAAGCTGAATAGTACTCCATTGTGTAAATGTACCACGTTTTCTGTATCCATTCTTCTGTTGAGGGACACCTGGGTTTTTTTCCCCAGCTTCTGGCTTTTATAAATAAGGCTGCTATGAATATAGTGGAACATGTGTCCTTATTACATGTGGGAACATCTTCTGGGTATATGCCCAGGAGTAGTATTGCTGGGTCCTCAGGTAGTACTATGTCCAGGTTTATGAGGAACTGCCAAAATGTTTTCCAGATTGATTGTACCATCTTGCAATTCCACCAGCAATAGAGGAGTGTTCCTCATTCTGCACATCCTCACCAGCATCTGCTGTCACCTGGGTTTTTGATCTTAGCCATTCTGACTGGTGTGAGGTAGAATCACAGGGTTGTTTTGATTTGCATTTCCCTGATGACTAAAATCGTTGAACCTTTCTTCAGGTGCTTCTCAACCATTTGATATTCCTCAGTTGAAAATTCGTGGCTTCCTTCTTAATAGAACATGTAACCTATATTCCAACCAGGACTCCCACATTCTTCCCTTGTCTTCACTGGAATGTTTCAGGAAAGCTCTAGAAACTGGAGTAGGATCCTTAATTGAGACACTGAGATAATGGTTAATTCAATCCTATATGCACCTATGACTATAGAGAAGGCAGCAATGCCCCGTGTTCTTTACTTTAGGAGCATTAGGTCTATAAATAGGACATTCTTGTGCACAAGATGAACAGGACATCCTGGAGCCCCCCCAACACACTCCCCACTCAAGGAGATGAAGAATGTGAGTGTGGTGAGTAATGCAAAGTTATCCAGCACCAACAAATACTAGTACTTTATGATATATTTATGGCACTCTAGTGGTATGCTCAGGTCCTATCATGCATGTCACTTGACCAGAGATAATGGTGTGATTGAGCTAGGATGAATTTAGCATGTGCAGTTCTCAGAAGGTACTCCAACTAGTGAGCTAGAAAAATCTCATTCGTCCTTCTGTCTTTCCTAGGATTCTTTTAATAATTCCTAAATTGCTTGGATCAGTGTATAGATTGTAAAAGTGCCAGTTAAAGAGACATGGCATAAAAAAGGAGGGACAGGAGAAGAGTATAAACTCATATAGTATTATAAGCAGCGGTTTGAGAGACAATTTAGGCACTAGCTATAAATGATTTGGAGTGAAAAATACCAAAATTATTTTAGATTCGTACTCTTGGGTATCAGTAGTCAATTTAAAAGAGTAAAGTTTCAAGTTTATTAACATTTGACAAGATCATTTGGTTTAATTGATAATGATTTTCATAAATAAAAATCAAATGGTGTTAACAATTTTATGGTGTCCTGACTGGCAATTGCATTTCATTGATTCTTATAAGCAACTGTTAGTACATTACCTTTTAGCAGCTTTAGATTATCAATACTACTATAGAAGTATAATTTTCAGTTTATCACTATTTGTATATAATTATAAGGACTAATTATTATGCAACTTTAAGATATGACTTAAATGTGTATTTGATGCCTCCCTGAATACACCAGTTTAAACAGCTGATCAGTTATAGATTTTTAAATGATACATTCCATCTGTTTAATGCAGTGGTGAGATTTCAAATTCATGTCTTTGGTCTCGATTTCCCTGCGAGGTAACCAATTTAAGTGAAATAAAGCGATTTTTAATGGAATAGACTGTTCAAATGACCCTATTTCCTGAAGAGGGCATTTTCATGAATATTTATTTAATCTCTTTTACTTTTCTCAGGTTTTATTTTAAATTATGTTCACCACTATAACCTCGGGAGTTGAAAAATCTATTTTTTTCATGAAGGCTCTGAATAATAAACACATACCTGTTGCATAAGTTTCTAAAAAGGTCCTATAACTTGCTGATAAAATATTCATCTGGTGCTGTCCCACCACAAATAACAGATATTCCTTCCCTTTCCCTTTAAACATTTAAAGAGGGATATTTTAAAAAAACGAAAACCAGCATCACAGAAATGATCTAATAGAAAGCTGAAACTACATAACTAATCCTCACAAATGCAAATGATTGATATGCACGGAAAATGAAGTGAGGATCACACAAACACAGAATTCAAGGTGTGTCTCCCCAAAATTCACGAGTGTATTCCATCTGCATAGAAAGCTTGAAAACAACTGATCTACCTTTTTAATTACCTGGGCCAAACTAACTCACTTAAATCTTTTTCCCTTTCTGAATGTTTTAACCAGAAAAATTACAGCATTTTTTTTATATCTTAATTTGTATTTTGGATTGCTAAAAATATCCAATAAACAATTTTGGCCTGTAAGATAAGTGAGTGTTCATGGAAGATCAAGATTATTTGAATTATTTAGAAAGGAAAAAAAAGTTTCTAAGAAACATCCTATTCTGATGTTTCTGAGTCCTACCAAAAATAGAGAGATTCCTGCAAAATACTCCTACTCCATGCATCCATGCTTAGAATCACAACTAACTTGTCTTCTCAGAAACAATATGTATCAAAAGATGGCCTAGTCGGCCATCACTGGAAAGAGAGGCCCATTGGACTTGCAAACTTTATATGCCCCAGTACAGGGGAACGCCAGGGCCAAAAAGTGGGATTGGGTGGGTAGGAGAGTGTGGGGGGGAG
This sequence comes from Mus caroli, assembly GCF_978045245.1. NCBI lineage: Eukaryota > Metazoa > Chordata > Mammalia > Rodentia > Muridae > Mus > Mus caroli. The sequence goes on from NW_028227258.1 coordinate 49,605,266, forward strand.
TGTATTGGGGACTTTTTGGATAGCACTGGAAATGTAAATGATGAAAATACCTAATTTAAAAAAAAAAACTTTTGGAGAGCAGGCTATGTGAGGTGGGTAGGAGGCTAACTACCCCCCCCCCCCCCCGTGCTATCACTGGAATCACACCGACAAACACCGGCGCACAGTTTGAGACCTGCTAAGGTACACATGTTTCATTTCCTTATTTCCCCTGCTTTCCCTCTAGAGACTAAATGAAGTATCAAACTCATGGGATATGAAAGATGCTCCAAGCAGTTGGCTTTCTCTCCCTCTCTCATCATCTTTCCTACCATCCAGAGTTTAAGATTTCATGTAAATATTGACTGCTTGAGTTGTTTGTCATAATAGTAAATAATCCATCTGCCTTTTCTGAACATTAGAGTTAAGAGACCTAAACCCACATCTTTGAGAAGTCATCTAATGTGTGTGAGAGAGAAGTGTACCTCTTTTCCTTATTGATAAGCTAAAGAAAAAAAAAGTAAAGGAAAAAAAGATACTGTTGGCCCTGTGGAGCTGGGATAAAAATAAACTTAGGCAATACACATGGAACTGGTGGGGGCACCATTACTTTGTACACATTGGCATGCTTATTCTAAATTAAAAGGTAAATATCTCCCACTGTCTCCCTACAACATCCAATAGAATAAATAAGTAATAAAAAAATAAGAACAAAAAATGGAAATGACTACTGAAATTATATAATGCTTTCTCCAGAAAACCAGATAACCAGATGTTGAAAGAGAAGGCAGCTCCACTTCCAACTAAAGATCAGTACAACGGCTGATCCATTTAAGTCCAAACCCTAGAATCAGATTGCTTACTCTGTCTTTCTCTCCCTGCCTCCATCTCTCTGTGTCTCCGTCTCCGTGTCTCTGTCTCTGTCTCCCCCCTTTCTCTTGATCCCCTTGAATTTTTGTTTAATGTTTTGATAAAGGCCATAGGTATAAATTCAGTTCAAGTTAGATTTTTCTGTCACCTTCAAAAGAACAAAAAACACAGTGAAAGCTGAGCTTATTTTCTTCATGGGTATAAAAGCACAATATAACTGATTTAGCCCTGCATGGGGAAAGTCCTGAGGCTTTTAGTTAACTGTCAATTCAATATAGTCTTCCTCTGTGAAACATCCACAAATAGTACCAATAACAGCAGCACCAATGACAATGGCAATACAATCATATCTCTAGTTGCCTCAGTTATCTTGAGAAAGCAAGCATTTTCGTACAAAACAGAACAGTTAGTCACTCATGTGACAGATTATCTTGCAATAACAGCAGTTAAATTTTACAATATCAGTCAATTTCAGGAACAGTCTTCAGGCATCTGGAATAAGGGAAGGAGGATAGTAAGATGCAGATTGTACAAGCTAAGGGCTTACAAGCTAAAGCAATGAACACGTAGATTCTTTAAGCAAAACAGTTTTCAAATTTTAAACACAATGCTGACCATCAAGCATAATGTGGATCATGACAGGACTGTTTTAAATGAGGAAGATGACATATCGTATATGACATAAAGCATGTAAATACAGAAGAATTAGTTTAAGAACTGAATAAAGAAGGCAGTAAAGGGAACTGAACTTATAGACAAGGGCAGATGAAGTGTGGAACATATTTGAAAACCTGCTGGAACAGGTAATGTCTGTCACATGGCAGCTTCATGATCTACTCTCAGAAGTACTTTCTGACTTTCGGTCCAGAACATTTTTTAGTGCTATCTTGGGGCCAAACAGAGTAGAAGACCCTAGAGAAAACCTTAGGGGCACAAATCTTCATGATTTACGTCTCTCTGATCTGTTCAGTTCTCAGAGCTAACTAACCCTAAAAAGTCCTCCTTCTCCTCTGATCTTGATTACTCTATCAGGCTAAGAAGTTTTTACCTGAAGTTAGTTTTTTCTTCCATCTCTTCCTTTCCCCTCCCTTCCACTATGATTCCCCTCCCTTGATTCCCCTGCCACCCCTGCTTCCTTCTATCACTACCCTGCTCCTCCATCTCTTCTTCCTCCGTCTCAGACTCAAGACTCTAAGCACCTTGAACAAGTCCTCCATCTCTAGCCGCACCCTCAGCTCTTCCCTAGCCTATGTACCATCTGTCTCCAAGACTATAGATTGCTCTGATGCCTCCATGATTTATCTTTTTCTTAAGGAATATTCTTCCATGGTTTTCCACAGCCTGAAAAATAAAGACTCTGCCTCCTGACTCTGTCTCTGCATACCTCTCGCGCACCTCTGCCCATGCTACACTTCAGACATGTACTTTTATCTTCAAACATGGCATCGTTTTCAATCAACACCAGCAATTCTATGAGACCTTCCTCTTCGTAAGGGCTATTCTATCTCCCACCTTATTTTATGACTACTTTTCAGAATTCAATAGACAATTTAGCCATCTCTTCTTATACTCAAATTCAATGTTTCTTTAATTTAATTTAACAACACACTATATGCCTCCTATCATTACCCTTTCTGCACTACTGCTAATGCTTGTCAACTCAGACTCCTGTCAGTCTCAAGATTACAGCTATCCCAGGGGCTGGAGTTATCCTTACATCTACCCAGCTGTCATTCATACATCACTATGTTAGGCATAGCAAATACTCAAGCACTAGATGTGTGTGTGTGTGTGTGTGTGTGTGTGTGTGTGTGTGTGTGTGTGTGTGTGTGTTTTGAATCCCAGTCACTCAAATATGATAGGAAACCACTCAATCATTGTGTTAAACCCACAGCATGATAACAATTTTTGAAAAAAGAGAACCATAAAAATTTCCATTCTGATTCAGTTGAACCCCATTTTTCTACTTCAGATATTCTAATCTTCATATCAATGTAACTAAAATTAGGTTTTCTATTTGTCTCCCCAGTTTATTATAAACCCCCTGATGTTAGGGAATGTATTTTATAGTCCTTATATACCTGCTACTTGCAAGCTGGTTTTAATGTGATAGAAATAGAGCACATTTCTGCTAAGTGAATAAATGACTAAAAGTCACTGGTTTCACACTATGTGCCCAGAAACTGTTCAGAGGTTCTAAACCAGTTGCCTGATTCTTTTGTAAATCATACATGAACACTGTTGTATAAAATATAAGTGGACATAAATTCTGAGTGATTCATATTATAAATGTCTACCATCCCTCCATTCAAATCAGTTCAGCCTCGCAAGACCCTTACCTGCAATTTTAACTGTCTACAAAACCACTCTTTGCCCTGATAGTTGATTAGTTTTCCATGTTATTCTATAGGCTAAGACAGCATTACCTTTGCGGTGGTCATGGGCAACCTTTCTATAAGTACTCTGATGCCATTGCCAATGAAGCATAGTCTATTCCTACACAAACTTCACAATTCAAAGGGTGTGAGTCACAAAGCACCAGGACAAAAGAGGAAAGGATGTCTCACTCATGCTGACCCCAAAGCCTCAATCCCTGTAATACAGCAAAAACTAAAGTCACCCTCAGCAGAGTCGGAACCATTGCTGTCTTCCAGGATATCTATTTTAGGATCTGAATGTATTTCAACTACCACAGAAAACTTTATAGAAATAAAAAAGCATAATTCTTAAGAACTCTCAACATAAAAGTCCCTCTTTACTCTCTATCTATTACATTTTTGACATTACTTAGTAATGCATGGCCCCTTTAGCACATTTTTGACATTATTTAATAATTCACGGCCCGTTTGCAGGGTCAGAATTGATCCCTGATAGGACACAAAGCTTGTGCTAGGAAAAAGATGTACCTACTGTTGACTTTTATCCATATCTAGAAAAATGCAGGTGATGGGCAAGGAACTGCAGACTAATAGATCACATAAATATATAAATTAATTAATAACCTAATTATTCACAATTCTCTATAAAGAGACCTATGGAATTTTCATTTAAGACCCTCCATTTACAATGAAATTCATCATACTTACTGCAAAATAACCTTGGTTTTTTGAGTATTTATATTTATACTAAGACCAACTTTAAGAACATTGTGTGTGAGATTCATTTATACATCAATAAGACAAGCTTTTCCTAACAAAGACTGTTTTGCTCCTTTTTCAGTTGAAGAAATTGTAAGAAGAACTGCTTGGACTTTGAGGAATGTGTGAATTGCAAAGCCTTGGATAGAGTTAAATAGGGGGGCACATGCCTAGAATTCATTACTCACAAGTGACTAACGGATCAGGAGTTCAAGGCAAGCTTCCTTTAAGTACCTGATGAGTTTGAGATCAGCCTGAAATGCATCAAACTCTGTCTAAATAAAAACAGAGGATGGGAAAAGCATGTATCACTTATTTTAAGTATCTGAGAATGCTTTAGATTCACTGTTATATGAGTCAATATTCCCTCAACTGCAAACAGTAGAAATGGATTCCATTTATTTCAACAAGAAGGCAATACATTCAGATGATATTAAGATAGATAACCCACAGGTTTTAAGGGAGAGGTCAGTAAAACCAGTGGTCCTGTAACAGGCAAAGAGAGAAATTGGCTATGGGATATCAGTTACAAATTATAACAACATCCCTACATACTGTAAACCAAGAACTTAGCTTTGTGTTCCCACATTCAAAACCTAAAATTATAGTGTTTATTGACCTCTTCCAGCATGTGTACATTAAAAATAAAGATTTCTGTTTCACAGAAACATTACATCTAAAATTAACAGAAGGGTAAGGTATTTGCAGTATACAAAACCAACAAGATATTTATAGTGAGCATCTGATGGGAATTTTTAAAAATTAATTAGAAAAACAGAAATCCCAATAGCATAAAAAATAAAACAAAACCTCGTACATAAGAAAGGAACAAATATTTCAAAAAAGAGAAAACTTCACAGTGGGATAGTATAACAAGAAAGGTTATGGCCTTCCAATAATCAAAGAAATGTAAATTATGTAGAGGGCTTAGCCTTGAAAGAACTGCCACCAACCACAGGCAGGGATTTGGTCCATGAGCAGCTGAGTGGCTGATGAGAATGAGACACAGGCAGGATTTCAGAGGTTGCCTTCCAGAATCATGGATTCCTAGGGTTTCTTAGGAATCTTAGATGGTAGAGTAGGGGAAGTAAGAAACCACATGGACCCTAAGAGCCTTGAATCTCTGCATTATCCCAGAGACACTGTCCTGGGGGAAGCCTCCAGAGTCTCAGTGCCTGCCCAGGCCTGAGAAGTTTGGTCTGCCATGCTTGTTTAAGACTGGCAAACAGTCAAATTCACCTGTGTTAGGCCCCTTGGTCCAGAGCAGAGCTTGGTCTACAGGCTGCAGAGTGTCTTGCCATTCCTATTTTTGTACACTTCTTCCCACTCACTGTCTCAGTCTTCTGTGCAAAGTCCATCACAGTGCACAGTAGCATTCACAGCTGAAGGGTCAGTTCTCCAGGTCTCAGTGTATCTGGTTAGGTCAGTTTCCATTTTGCCCAGTCTCGAAAGGATTGACTCTTGGACCTTTGGCTGGGTTGGGTAGGTTTAACAAGTTAGCACCATTCCTGTTCCGGTTAATATTCATATTATTGTGTGAACATCATCCCCAGGATTCAGAGGACAGCTCTGCCTCAGTGGCTAGTAAATGTGGTCAAGAGTAATGAGCCCTGGAGTATGTTTCTGTGGGTTATAATTGGGGAGAGGAGTTGGATTCAGAAAACATTGCCCTGGACTGCAGAATCCTAAGCCCTTCACTGTGTGCCTTGCTGGACCAGGGAAGAGGATAGAGGTCAGATCATCCCTGATGCCTCTGATGGTGTTAGGGGTGGGAGGCTGAGACACAACTGTCTCTGCAGTCCTTCAAGTTTCACACACAGGAAGCATAGCACCACACTTCAAAGCTGACTTCCATAGCCCAAGCTGGGGAGGCCTCCTGAGAACATGTCCTCATACAATGTGGTAGTTGGTGTATGGGGGTGGGGGAAGAGGGCAGAGGAGCAGGAAATAAAGCTAGTCAGAGAATGAGATAGCACCAGGACCAGACAAATTTAGAAAACACCCACTCTCTTTCACATGCATGGCCTCGTTTTTCACTAATTATTATAGCTTGTACAAGCATTTATGTATACACACATATATTACAGAGAGAGAGAGAGAGAGAGAGAGAGAGAGAGAGAGAGAGAGAGAGAGAGAAAGCATATAACCTGTTCAGTCTGTATACTGTTGCTTGTGTATATGTTTTCAGAGCTGACTGTTTGGCACTGGACAACCTATTGTTGAGGTGAATTTGATCCCTGCACTTCACAAATCATTGTGGTGACACATACCTACAATCCAATCACTCAGGAACTGGGGTCAGGAGGATCAGAAGTTTAAGGACATCCTTGGATACATAGAGAATTGAACTCCAGGATGGGTTTCAAACCCAAATAAATAGAAGCAGAATTTATTTCAGGGGTTTCCATCTAATATTTCAACATTCAAGCAAGTATGTTACCTTCAGTATTACTGTGGAAAAGATTTGAATGGTTTTTAATTCATAGAATTCAATTCATTTTAATTCCATAGAATGGAATGTAGTTTGCAAGCAGAAAATTAGAAATTTTCATAGCTCTCAGAATAATAAAAGAATTGCTCAGACACTATTCAATCTTTTTGAAATTTAGGAAGGCTTTGTCATCTACAAAGTTCAGACTTAAGACCCATACAATAGAGTTACAAGCAATTGAAAAGAAAACAAAAACTCATAATGTTACAATGTTGTATGTAATTTGTGATTTTGTGTTGGCCCCATCCAGTATCACATGGAACCTTTAATCCAGAATTGTACAGTCCTGACAAAAACTGAAATAGAAAGGCAGTGTTAAATATGTTATGCAATGCAATGCTGTTCATGTTTATTAAAGTTACACACATACAAAATAACTATATGCACTTTATAAAAATTCAAACACAAATAACTATGTCTTGTATGAATGTAGGAAGCATGTATCTGATGGGAAAGAAGGTTTAGGGTTGAAAGAAAAGATAAAATGGACTGTTAGTACTGGAAGTAAAACAGCAGCTATGAATGGGCTAGAAATTATACTGCATTGTGACATAAAATACATTCGTGTAGTCTTCTTATGCATATAATCCAAGCCCTCCACTTCAGACATAAATTCTAATCCCTTTGAATTCCTGACATATGTTGCTCCTATATTTGTTTCTTATTGGTTAAATTATTTTTCTCCCTTCAGTTAAAGGTATATTTCCTCCCATGTTGAAAATAACTTTTACGTTGAAATTGTCTCTTCCATCCCCTGCCTTCCTTGCACATGCCTTTTGAAATGCCCAGCGTATACCTTAGATGATGTGATTAGATCCAGAGCACCTTGCATTAGAACTTCATATTTTGGCTTTAACTATCCACTTAACCTTACCAATTACAACAACACTCTCTAAGACATGGGGTGACAGAAGGAAACTCCTTCCTCACAATGTTAGAAATAATTATGTTCACTTAGGATATGTCCTTCCCAAGGGCAAAGACTCAGAAATACAATTACTTACAAAATTTGCTCAGGTAATTTCCACAGCATCCTAGCCAGATTCCAAATGTCTACTTCCTTCTCATCAACCTTTAATTATTCAGAAACAACAGCAAGTTTGTGTCTCCATTTCCTAGAATATACATTTCCTCTTCTCACCATAGAACACAGTACTACAGCATGGCACATAAGTCTGTCTCAGAAATACAGCCCCCAAATCTTCTCTAAGTTTTGTCTTCTGCCAGAATCCTTCTTTCCATCATCATATTCTTTACTTTTTATGGTCCTATGACCAAATACCTAACAAATGAAGTTTAGATCTATTTCAGCTCACAGTATCAAGAGGTATCTATCCATCATAGCAAAGGAAGGTGTGGCAACCAAGCTAACTCAATGCATGTGATGAGAGTTCACTGCTAACAATCTAGCTATAGCTGGCAGGGAGCAAAGAGACGAGGTGAGTGCCTATCAGCTAAACGCTTGCTCCATCTGAAGTTCCTAGCCAGATATGATCTTTCCAACAGCCATTAACACCAAGTCACTTTCTTTATGTGCTTGTGACCTGCCACTAGTGTTCTATATGTGTTATATTACATACATTATACTTCATAATCAGAACCTAAGGAATAATCTTTTTTGTACTACTATAGTACCAGTAGAGACAATTATCTTATTCACCAGAATCCAAGTCACTGGGTTTTTTTGTTTTGTTTTGTTTTTTTATAAAAGCAACTTTTTCATGTGTAAAGAGGTTGACTGGATTGACTTACAAAATAGGAAGTGGATCACACAATAGCAGCTGTATGTATACTGAAAAGGCAGGGAAACCCATAGCTATTCAGTCCAAGAAGATGGAAATTGAATTCCCTATTGAACACTGAGGAGCTAGAAGCTCTATGAAGTGTTGTTGATGTTGGGTTCACGATGAAAGGCAGAAGAGGCTGAAGTCTGTGAATGATGACAGCAGACTTAAATGTGCTCACTCAGGTTGACTGCAGCTTGACCATGTGTGCTAGCTAGCTTGCTTTCAACCATTTGCCATCTGTGCTCTCATCAATGAAGGGTTCTACCAACTTTCAGAACATGTCTTCCTTTCTGTTACTCTTCCACATGACAATCAGGGCTAAAATTGCTACTACAGACAAACTCTGTCCACTATTTCCAGACAGTGCTCAATCTGTCCATGAGTTCCAGACAGCACGGGTTAAATTGACAGCAGCCTCCAAGCATGCTTGCTGTTGTGCAGTAAAAGTAGGATTTGAACACAGGCCATTTGCCTTTAGAATGTTGACCTTAAATGCTATGACGTACAGTCACTATATCATTATGTGGTAAAACTTTTCTAAAGGAAATTCTTGACTATAAAATGAAACAGAAGTCTTAAAAATGTATAGAATAAATAGAAAAACATGTGAATGAATTAGTTTTATTCATCTTCCAATGTCTTCTATTTCATCTGACACCCATTATTCCACAGCAGTGCATAATGCTGAAAACTTGGTCCTTGATGTATAAATAATCAAATTAGTAAAATCTCCCACATTCCTTACTATTTTATAAAAACTGCTCCCCATTGATTTCAATTTGCTATTAGCAATAAACATTAATAACTGACTGACTAAATTTTTAATTTACAGGTCTCCTTCATATTCAAATATGTGTTAAGCACTGTTTAAATATATTTACAAATATATTCTATGATGAATGTTTTAATTGTTAATTCATTTTTAATTATTTTAGACAATGTTATTATAAAAGTCAGGCTGATTTCAAACTCTGATCTCTTGGCCTCAGCTTCCCACATACTAGTAGAGGCTTTTTTATTTGTTTCTGTTTTCTTAATGTAGTATTTTATTTTTTATATTTTCCCTTTTCTTGGTTCTTTTCTCATACAATATGTCCTGATTACAATTTCCCCTTGATCTACTCCTCCGAATTTCTCTCCACCTCACCTTCCATCTTAAGCCTCTCACATTTTGTCTCTCAGAAAATAGGCTTCTCAGATATAACAACAAAACATTAAAATAAATATAATAAGGTAAAACAAAAACCATCACATAAAAGTTGAACAAGAGAAACCAACAGAAGGAAAAAGGCACCAAAAGAAGAATCAGGAATCAGAGACCCTCTCATTCACACACTCAGGAGTTCCACAAAATATTAAACTGAAAGCTATAATATACATACATAGGACCTGGTACAGACCAGGCAAGCCTTCTGCTAGCTACTTCAGTCTTTGTGAGTGCACATGAACTTTGCTCAGTTGATGTAGAGGGTTGGTCTCCTGCTGTTTTCCATCCTATCTGGCTCTCACATTCCTTCTGCTTCCTCTTTGTTAGAGCTCTAAGGGGAGAGATCTCATGAAGACCTTCCATTTATTTCAAGGTGTCTCTCTATACATAATGTCTGGTTGTGAATCTTTGTACCGGCTCACATCTATTACAGGAGGAAACTTCTCTGATGATGGCTGAATAAGACACTTCTCTTGCTTATAGTAGAGTGTCATTAGACTCATTTTATCAATAGTTTTAATTGAGCACAAAGAAAAATATTTTATTGGAATGATTAGTTGGAATTGTTGGTCATTAATGTTCTTTCTGTGTGTGTGTGTGTGTGTGTGTGTGTGTGTGTGTGTGTGTGTGTGTTTACCTCTGTGAACTGGATAGACTTCTGTGAATTCATGAACCAACCTAAGAATAAATATTTACCAATGACCTTTGCAATTTTTATTCTATACCTCCCCTTCTAAAGTGACTGTTTTACTGATTTATTTAGCATCTTTTTGTTAGTTTATTTCATTATGTGTTGATATAGAGATGAATTTGAACTGTAGAAAATATATGATATACAGTGCTTTGTTCTACTGGGAACTCCTTCTTTCTTGAGTATTATATGACAAAGAATCAGCCAATGTCTGTTTTTCCAGGAACTATAATGTTCTTCTATAAAAGTTGAGATCTATTGTGTTGCCATATTGTCATTGTAGGAGACAGGCGCCTCCTCTCTTAGTAGTCTGGGTCTTTTCAGATTTCTGAATACTCATACAATGATAAAATTAGTATATTTTTAGATTGAAACATTTTAAATGGATATAGTTAAACTCTAAGCACATTGTCTATTGATTTATTTTTAATAGGGCATAAAATTTTGTGCATGTGAGTCTGTAGCTAACTACCCAAATACATTAGGGATTACTCTATGTCTCACTTACAGTCCTCCAGTCTCTTTTAGTCTAGGTTGCTTCTTCAATAGCATTGTTTTAATCAGCCTACTATTTTTACAGCAATGATTAAAATACTACATATTTCCTTTGTTTGATTATGTTCAAGATATCTTTTAATAACCAATCACAAGGAAAATGAACTCTGCTTATCTAGAACCCAATGACATTGGTTATCATTGGTAATATTGGTAATTCCTCAGCAGACAACAGAATATGACATTATATAAGGCCTAAATAGAGAAAGCAGTGCTATATTGAAGTAAAGTGGAATGGCAATATCTGCAAAGGGGAAGAGGATGCTACAGTAGCAGTGTAAGACACCAACTTTGGTTACTGGTTAGGTCCATTGAGTGATCTCTGAGCAAATTACTTCAAGTCACCAAGCCTGCTTGTTCTTCTGTTTAAGGAAACTAAAAATCCCACCTACTTTACAGGGCTGCTATAAAGACTAAATAATTTTATATTTATAGAGTTAATAGAAAAATATCAGTTACATAGTACAAGTAAACAAAAGTATTTGATAATAGCTGATTTTGTTAATATTTCATACCATATTTACTGTACTGGCTGGTTTTGTGTGTCAACTTGATACAAGCTGGAGTTATCACAGAGAAAAGAGCTTCAGTTGAGGAAATGCCTCCATGAGATCCAGATGTAAGGCATTTTCTAAATTAGTGATCAAGGCAGGAGGGCCCATAGTGGGCGGTGCCATCCCTGGGCTGGTAGTCTTGAGTTCTATAAGAAAGCAAGCTGAGAAAGGCAGGAGAAGCAAGACAATAAGTAACATCCCTCCATGGCCTCTGCATCAGCACCTACTTCCTGCCCTGTGTGAGTTTCTGTCTTGACTTCCTTTGGTGATGAACAACAATGTGAATGTGTAAGCTAAATAAACCCTTTCTTCCCCAACTTTCTTCTTGGCTATGATATTTGTGCAGGAATAGAAACCCTGGCTAAAACATTTACCACATCTACTTACTTCTAACTCTAGTTTCATTTGATTCATTATGAAAAGAGGACAATAATCTATTGATATTGGTTTTGTGAGAATGTATTCTGTTGGTAACTATAAAAGATGACAATGCTAGAAGGAGGCCTGCTCTTTAAAACCATGCTCTGTAATTTCATTCTGCAAATGATGTTAGCTACATCTTGCTGCTGAGATAAGACACCATGATGATGGAAACTAAAAGAAGAATTCATTTGACTTGAGGCTCACAGTTTCAGAGCATAATAAAGTCCATGATCATCATGGCAGGAAACATGGCAGAAGTCCAGCAAACAGGACATGTGAGCAGTACCTGAGGGGTCACACATTGAGACAACAACTCTGAGTCAGAAAGGACAACTAGAATGACCTACGATTCTACACCTCAAAGCCCACCCCCAAGAGACACACCTAATCATAATTCCCAAACAGTTCTACCAACTAAGGATCAGGGATTCAAACATATAAGCCCACAGCAGCCATTTTCATTCAAACCACCACTGTATATATGTAAATTCCAAGTGAGGATATTGCTCTGACCTATATTCTGCAATGAATATTTATTGATCTTTTACTTTATGCAAAGAACCATATATAAGAGTTGGAGGGAATTTAAAAATAAATCAGACATGAAATGATTTTTAGCTGCCTACCACTGAATAGTAATGAGGTTCTATATATATGAAGATAAGGGTAGTTACACTCTCAGGGGTGGAGTCAATAACTTGTGAGGAAGTTACCACTGCGGTAGACCATGATGAAGGAGGACAGCATGCAGAAGAAGATTGCTCCAATGTGAGGGAAGCAGATGGAAAGGAAGTGAGTCAAAGTTGACTTTAAGGAAACTAAGGTCAGATGATAATAGCCAGTCATAGCTGATCATATGTAATGTTTTAGGTTTCTATCATACTAATTAGAGTAAATATAGTAGCATATTATTCTTAACATTAACCCCAAACAGATACTGATGTCATCCCATTTTACAGAAGAACATACTCACTATTAAAGGAGTTAGGCCTGATTTCTACATCCCCATACTTGTATCACTCATATTGAGAGTATGAAATCTCAGTAGAACTCTATACCCAGTCAAGTTGAAATTAACTTAGAATTGTGGATAATTTAAGGTATTTCATTTTAATTTTTCTTCTGCATTAAAACTGAAGAAACTCTACTCTCCATTTACTCACTTGGAAAAGAAACATGGCTTCCTTTTTGGCTTTTGTCTAGATCAGCTAGGGGGGATATACAACAGCCTACCATAAGTAAAGGTTTGAGTCCTAAATAAATGTTAAAACTCACATTGCTATCTGAATAAGGTACTGAGCTATGCAAAAATTGGTTAGAGACATTTCATTGCTTCAACTCCATGAAGACTGACAGGATTTTCATATAAGGCATCCTCATAGAGGTAGGGTTTTTTGTTTTTGTTTTTGTTTTGTATCAATGCTCATAGAAAAGGGATGAAGTTAAGAAAAATTGGACATAAAAAAAAAAATGTCCTGTAATCCTCAGACTACCTCACTTAAGAGCTCTGCCACTGTAATTACTCCTTAGAGATCTCCCCAGGAAGAATGAGGGTTCCAGTCTTTAAAACAGCATGAGTATAAGTCATTGAAAGAAAGACAAGGCTATAAGATGATGACTTTTGACAGACATAGATTGTTTGGTCTAGTGATTTTAAGGGTAGTTGAAAAATAATGGGTTCTCTGCTGACTGTTCTTCTAAAAATAAATTCTTCACTTTAATGAATGGTCTTCATTTAAAAAAAAATAAAGGCTCATCAAAAAGGCTCATCATAGTTTCTACCACAAATAAAACACTAAGCTCTAAGTTCACATAAACAAAGTTCATTTACTCCACAAATAAATTGCAGATGGCCATCCCGGACTGCTTTATCTTCTTGACCCTTCAAGATTAAATGGTGATGATGATGATGATGATGATGATGATGGTGTCTTTCTAGATATGGCTTCCTTTATCTTTGAGGCTCTATCATCCTTTTAATTCATGAACAAAAGGGGAAAGGAATCTCACAGGAGACTCCATGGCCCAAGATTGAAGTAGTAGATATTACTCTCACCCTCATTCCAAGGTGGTGGGGGAGGGGAACTTCAGTAATATTACAAGACTAACTAGAAAGAGAAAATATAGTGAGACTGGACATTCAGAAAGACAAACACATTTAGGACGTTCTTTATAAACCAGTTCTCTGACTTTTTTTTAAACTACCATTATATGCCTTAATAACTTAACATAAAATATGTGAACTATGTAAAAATGAATGAAATATCTGAGATGAGGTGAACATAACAGGTGATGTAGACAAATATAAGAAAAGTGGGAAAGTAGAGTCAAAGTGATTGACAAAACCTTCATCTTTATTGTTATTTTTTAACCTTGTCAATTTTTCTCCCAAGTATCATTATTTAAAAATTATACTTTAAGCCTTTTGATCTATTTCATTAATATTCCTTTTCAAAATATAGTTCTTTTTTATTTGTATTACTTCACTTAGACATCTTTGTCTTTGGGGCCAGGTAGTTAGAGGAAGACTTGAATGAACTTGCAGTTGAAATGATTTCTTAACCTACTTCAGAGAGCTCTTCAGTACCAACAGGATAGAGATGTGTTTTATAGCACAAATATCATAACTTTATGTTCATAAAATTCCAAGATTTAAACATTTACTCTAAATGCAGCATTTGTAAAAGGAACACAGCTTCCTTTTTGGCTTGTATCTAGATCAGATGGGGTGGCTATACAATAACATACCATGCTGGCATGCTTATTTTCTCAGCCTTCTGTCCCTAAACATCCTTATGTGTCTAATGTAATACTCTGACACTTTCTATCCTCCATTGGGTCATTCCAGTATGTTCTTCTTCCAGCTAGAGTCTGCAATATAAATAATCACATATAAGACATGTAGGGGTTATTTCTTTATAGGTAGGTACCAGAAATATCAAAAAGAAACTGGAAAAACTCAAAGGCTATTACAGATCTTTCTGCCTGAATTGATTCTAATGCCCTGTGAATAGAGATAAGCCATTCTAGTCCTGCATCCTTTATTCTTCTCATCTGTAGACCAAGAGTGGTAAGCCTCATCAAACAGGTGGTTGGGGATGATTATTCATTGGCCCAAATGTGACTGATGCTTGTTTTAGGGAGTTGCCCATCTAATTCTTATATACTTAAACTGCATGTTGTGTGAATCATTGTCACCTACCTCCCATTCTATAGATGATAAAAGTGCTTCATAAAAATATTAAATATGTCAAAGTTGAAAATGATAGTATTATGACAAAGGGTAAGGTCTTGTGTTGGCTTTTTTTTTTGTCAACTTGACATAAATTAGAGTTATCTGAAAGGAGTGAACACCAATTGAGGAAATGCCTCCATATGATCTGGCTGTATTAGTTAGTTATGTGGAGAGCAGCCCATTGTGCATAGTGCCATCCCTGTGCTTGTCGTCCTTGGTCCGTTCTTTAAGAAAGCAGACTTAGGAAGTTGTGAGGATCAAACTAGTAAGCAGCATTCCTCCATGGCTTCTGACTTAGCTCCTGTCTCCAGGTTCATGCCCTGTTTGAGTTCCTACCCCTGACTTTTCTCAGTGATGCACTGTTACCTGGCAGTTTAAGCTAAAATAGTTTTCCTCCCAAAACCTCTTTGGTCAAGATGTTTCATCATAGGAGTAGGAACCCTAATTAAAACAAATATGAATCCTATTCCCTTGCCTAGAAATTATACTTTAGAATATAGTGACAGTTGATGATGATCTACTCAAGATCATTTAACATATTCTTGTCCTGCAAAGATCATTGTGCATCATGGAATAGGAACCTAAATGAAATTCACCAACAGCTTTTCTAGACCTGTGTATGAAGTGCTTAGTTATCTGAGATCTATCAGCAACAGTTAATCTATTTACTCAAAAGTCCCTTGCCTTTTCCAACATTGATATTCAAAGCAGTAATAACTCACACAACTAAAATTATATCAACAAACTCAACTTAATGCAGTCTTGTTTCAACTTGTGAGTCAATGACCTCTTTGTGGTCAAACAAGCCTTTCACAGGGTTTGCATAGCAGATATCATGATATCAGATATTTATATTATAATTCATAACAAAAGGATTATAGTTATGAAGTAGTAATAAAATAATTTTCTGGTTGGGGGTCACTACAACAAGATGAACTGTACTGAAGGGTCACAGCACTAGGAAAGATGAGAACCACTGACTTAGTGTATTAATTATTCTGCACAAGCCCAACAATAAGCATTAAAATTATGTAATAAAAAATTAACAAACATTGATGCTGTAAAGGTTAATCAATTAAATTATATGTGAATTACCTTTAAAAAATAATTCCTAAGAAATTAAGTTTTTCATAAGAGAATTATATTATCAAAATATAATTTTATTTTGCAAATAATCTCTAAAAAATGAAGGTTAAAATTCAAAACTGTCACTTGTAAACATAAGAAATTAGAGCCACATTATATTTTTGTTATTAAATATATCACTCAAGATAAAATTTTCATATTTATCTATCTCCCAAATCTATTAGTTAAAGGAAAATGCACTTTATAATAAATGATTAATGAAGCAGAGCTTAAATGTATAAGGAAAAAGTATTTAAATACAGATTTTCATTGTTTAAAAGAAAACTCATTGACTCAAGAACTGGTTTCATGTTAGTTCTGAAAACACAAGAATAGAATAGCAGTTATTTGGAAGGAGAAGGTATAATTCTCTTTGTTTCATATCAGATCAAGATTGCCTAGATTGCCTGCTCTTGGGACCTTTTCCTCTTACTAGGTTGCCTCCTCCAGCCTTGGTATGAGGGTTTGGGCCTAATCTTTTTTTTTTTATGTTTTTTTATTGGGTATTTATTTCATTTACATTTCCAATGCTATCCCAAAAGTCCCCCACACGCTCCCCCACCCACTCCCCCACCCACCCACTCCCCCACCCACCCACTCCCACTTCTTGGCAGTGGCGTTCCCCTGTACTGGGACATATAAAGTTTGCACGACCAATGGGCCTCTCTTTCCACTGATGGCCGACTAGGCCATCTTCTGATACATATGCAGCTAGAGACACGAGCTCCGGGGGAGTACTGGTTAGTTCATATTGTTGGGCCTAATCTTAATTACATTTTTGTTATGCTATGTTTGATTGATATCCCTCAGAGGGTTGCTTTTTTTCTGAAGGTAAAGAGAAGTATATCTGGGGAAGAGGGTAGGTGGGGATGTGTTGAAATTGGTCTGGTGCTTCTATGTATTCAAATGCTAAATTCTCTACCCCTAGATCTCATTGCCCTAAGAACCAATTCTGACATACACTAGCTTTCGTTGTGCAAACCTTGCTCTCCAAGGCAATTGGTCAATAAAAAACCTAACGCCTGTGATTGGACAGTAGAGAATGATAGACAGGACTTCCTGGGAGGGAGAAAGGAACTCTGGGAAGAAGAAAGAGGAAGGTCCTTTCACCAGGAGACATCAGAGAGCCAGACTTGGCTACAGACCTGGAAGGTATAGCTAGCCATGTGGCTGGAT
This sequence comes from Mus caroli, assembly GCF_978045245.1. NCBI lineage: Eukaryota > Metazoa > Chordata > Mammalia > Rodentia > Muridae > Mus > Mus caroli. The sequence continues at coordinate 49,622,496 of NW_028227258.1, forward strand.
TAGTCTAGGTGCTCTGGTTAACATAGATGAACTAGCTGAGAGTTTACTTAGCTCAGGCCTAAGCTTTGAAATTTTAAAAGGCCTTTGTGTAGGTATGTGGGGAACCAGCTTCTTAAGGAATAACTGCCACCATATTAATTTCCTACGTTAATTAATACATACAGAATAATAATTTTATTTTACAAGGAGTAGTGCTGGAAGGAGTGGAGGAAGAGGAGGTGTGTTTGGGATGTATTGTATGAGAACAGAATAGATAAAAAGAAAAATGTTACCTCATTACAGGACAGTTTAAAGGAAGATGCCTAATCCATAGGACACACAGAGACTCACCAAACACCCTAACTATTGCTGTCCTCTTCTACCCGAGAGAAATTATTTTCCTGTCTTCATGAATCCCATATCATTATGACTCTTTCTAGTAACTTGTCATTCTATAGCTATTCTTGTGTCTTATCTTTTCTTATCTGCTGGTTAGAAGTTCTTTGGGGAAAACGAAGCCTGTTTGTGTTCTCATCCTCAAAGCAGTAGATTCACATCATTTACTGAATGCTTGAATGTAAGAAAGGATAGGCAGATGGACTGCATATGTAGATGATGGTAGCCTCTGCAATCTACTCTGGCCAAGTCTCATTGACCCATCTGCTCCCTCTGGAGTCCTCATATGCAATGGATGTAGACTTGAATCCACTCCTGAAAGCACTCACTAGCAACCATCTACTGATTCATTATTTTGTGTTTGGCAGGGCCTACAGAGTGGCCACAATTTATTATCCCCACCTCACTAATGGAAAAGTGCTCCAAAGAGGTTATGTAACTTGTACATACACAACTAGTAAATTTGTAGCTGTGGCTCTGAACTCAGAGCCTGTAGTCTGTAAAGGACATTTTAAAGAAGGAGTATTGTTTCAAGTATATTATTAGTATTTTTTAATTTTCCTGCTCCTAAAACAAAACGTTCAGTGCATTCTCAATGGCATACTTGCAGGTAACAGAGGAATAAATGTTCTATCACTACAAGCCATTCCTTTCTTGTCAGCAGTTGTTTGGATTTTTTTCACAATTGTTATTTTATTTAGTATTTTATTTCTCAGAAGTTAGTGTCACTTATCACCATATATATTTACACAGAAATATATTCAGTGATTCTTACTGCCATAGAAGAAAACAAGGTTTAGATTATCATATTATCTTCTATAAACGATTTTGATCAACTGTGCTATAGAATGAGACAGCCCTGTGGGGGATAAGATATTTTCATTTCCTCTCCGTTGACTAGAAACAATGCTTAAATAAAGACTCAGTGTAACCATCTGCCATGGTCAACATAAGCGCTGGCATGCAGAGTGAACTGGAAACATGTTTCTATCAAATTATACTTCCATTAAACTAATGAAAGTTCTGCCACAGAACTAAACAAGGCCCATAGGAGTCAGTGTGCTATGCATGGTAATCCCCCACTCTTACCATTAGTCTAGTGATCTGCTCACAACCAAAGCTTCTTCGTGACTCACTATGAAGTGTAGAGAATAAGGAGGCAGGGAAGGAGCTGTAGGCTTTAGTTTCAATTGACACGGAATTTGTCACTTGGTGAGAGTTTAGCAAACATTTGCTTTTGTTGATGTGTTTAAATTTTCCAACAACAGTCCATCAAAATGAACACTTTAGTCAACAACAGAAACATCTGATCACTTTCATTCAAATAGACATATTTGCAGTTCCATAATTAATTGCAGAAAATAAGCAGTTCTCCCTGGGACACTCACTATATAGCAGATAACTGTGGTCTAAATTGCCTCCATTCTCAAAGGTGGACAATAGATCCTGTCTTAACACCATAGAAGAAAGAAAGATCCAGATGGTGACTTTACAGTCTTTAGTCCCGTGGAACAGATGCTGATAAATGTAAATAGATGTTTTCAGTGGGGGGCTCTGAAGTCATCTCCTCCATGACCAAGGTGCAGTGTTTACTACTAACCAATTTTCTCCTACTCTCTCTACCTTCCTTTCATCCTCAGTTTTCTGATGCAAACAGAATATTTATTTCTTCCCACTCCTATGCCAAATGTTTCCAAATGTTCCATTGTGGAACAGGCCTAGGCATAGGTTAAAACCACCTTCCACAAAATGAGAGCAGTAAAAGATCAGTTAGATATCACCAATTAGTACATGTCCAATAATGACTGAATCCGTTTGATTCCAAATAGTCCAACATTCCCTAAATGAGCCAATATAACAGTCACATGACCTATATCTACATCTCATTCCTTAATTTTCAGCTAATAATAGATACTACAGTTCTTTCCTTGGCACAACTGTGAATTTTTAATCTGAAAAAATATTTATTAGTATTGTATTTGTGAAATGGACCCAGTTCTTATGAAGCAAACACACTGAAGAGGATACAGATATACTTGTCATGTGGAAGGGAAAGGAAAGCACGTATAAAAACAGATATCATAAAGTGTTATAGAAAGCTCAAGAAGGAAGAAGACCAGAGTGTGGGTGCTTCAGTCCTTCTAAGAAGGAGAACAAAATACTCACAGGAGCAAATATGGAGATAACGTGTAGAGCAGAGACTGAACAAAGATCATTCAGAGACTGTCCAACCTGGGGATTCATCCCATATACACTACTGTGGATGCCAAGAAATGCATGCTGAAAGGACCCTGATATGGCTGTCTCCTGAGAGGCCCTGCCAGAGCCTTAGAAATACAGAGATGAATGCTTGCAGCCAAACGTGAAGTCCCCAATAGAGAAGTTAGAGAAAGGACCAAAGGAGATGAAGGAGATTGCAATCCCATAGGAAGAACAACAGCATCAACCAACCAGTCTCCAAAGATCTCCCAGGGACTAAACCATCAACAAAGGAATACACATGGCTCCAGCTGCATATGTTGCAGAGGATGGACTTGTCATGCATCAATGGAAGGAGAGGTCGTTGGTCCTATGAAGGCTCAATAGATGCCCCAGTGTAGGGAAACTGAGGCCGGGGATGTGGGAGTGGGTGGGTGAGTGGAGGAACACCAAAATAGAAGCAGGGAGAGGGAGGTTTCAGGCAGGGGACCAGGAAAGGGGATAACATTTGAAATGTAAATAAAGAAAATATCCAATAAAAAAGGAAAAAAAAAAGAAAAAAAGCTTATAAAAGAGACACAGACAGGAGATCATTTCTCATTAAGAACTTATAGGAGAAAACACAGTCAGAAACTGGTATTGCTTCAGAAATGCAATCAGAAATGGCTCCAAGTAGCTTTTTGGCTGCCTCAGAAAGGACAGATAGAATTTCAACAGGATGAAATGTCCACTCTGTGATGCAATTAAATAATAAGCGTGGCATGTTAGGAAATGGTCAGAATGTCCACTGAAGTACAGGGCTTGTGGTGAAGGGTCCTGAGCACTAAAACTGGAATGAGAACAACCTGAAAATTTATCAGTGTTCACCCACATCTAACCTGCATCACACACAAGGAAACTTGGCCACACAGAGATTAAGCACCTGCCCCATGTCACAGAGATAATGGCTGAGCCAAGATGCCCTGAGCTCTTCAACTTTCCAGGTTGATTCACTTTACATTGCCTAAGATTTGGAGGTAGATAATGGGTGAAATCAAATACTGTACTAAGGTTCCTGTTTTTTCTCTGTAAAGAGTGATTTCACACTAAAACCCCTGAGGAGCAGAGGATGATGGTGAGGAATATAGAAATATGACTTTAAAAGCTTTATAAGAGGGAACTGGGGATGGAAGGAGCTGAGGTAGAATAAATGGAGCTGTGACCACCCTACCTGGATGCAAGGTAATAGGGTTTGATTCCTGGATAGGACAGACAGAAAGATTAAGAAACCAAGGACTACAGAAGACAGTTGAGAGACAAAATGTGAAACAGGACCCAAAATACTCTGCAAATGCTATTGAGAACCTCTTCTGCTCAAAACACCAAATAAAGATAGTATTACATATTATACTCCATCATACTCTGCCACTTCAAACTGATGGCATTACCATTTTCCTCAAAGGGGTTAAAAGAAATAAAACAATATTAGAGAAAGAGCACTGTTTGGTTTAGCTTTGCATTTGACTCCCTTGTGGGACCTAGTGAATCATTTTTCTGATTTCTCTTTGTTCCATAATATAACTAACTGGGAACATTACCTGGATAAGGTCTAGGATCCTTTCTATCTCTCATGACAGTGGATGTAAATCAGATATAAGAGGGAGCACAGAGGACAAGGGCTGCCAGGTAAAAAGAAGAGTCAACCTACTACAGGATTCATGCATATAGCTTTGGAGTTGAATGGCGCATGGCTTTGGAGATGTTCTCCTGTCTGCGCTCAAGAAGAAATCTGCTTCCCTGAACTCTGGTGTTAAACACATGGCCTTCGAAGGTACTAAAAATGACTCTACAAAAATGTGATTTATCAATATACTCCTGTGCCGAAAGGTCCCGAAATAGCACACTAGAGGCAGGAGGTTGCCGGGATACATGTCCTTCTTGACAGTGTGCTCAGCAAGTCACCAAGAATTCAGCTCCTATAGGCTGTAAGGCAGGAAGTCAATCAGGGGATTGCCTCCAGCCTGTAAGTACCCCATTGACTGTGATACTTTCTGAGAAGGCCTTTTCTTTTTTACCCCATCATCAGAGCTTCATGACAAGTATCTATGGATAATCAAGGCTATATAACAGCCCTCACATACCACATTCCTCCATGAACCGAGTCACCCACCAGAGCTCCAAACAGAAAAACTTCTGAGTATTTTTTGTTTGTTTCAGAGCCAATGCAGCATAGAACAATATGATGACTACATCTTTCAGTATCAAATAATCAATTATGCAGAATGGTTCATTAACAATAACTACTGAAGTCAGTGGCCAGGGTCATTACAATGCAGCTTGTCTGGGCTTGAATGCACTGACCCCACCCACTCTCCTTGTCAAGAGATATCAAGGAACAGATTCATCAGGAGTAATGGCCAGATGTTTGCTTGTTAATGGTCCTTCCAGAATCACAAATGTGATGAGCACAGGGCATTTAATCTTGTCAATTTTTGTGACAGAAAACATGCTTAATTTACCATAAGCTTTGCATAAATCAGTGCTCTTATTTAGACAAATCAAACCAGAAAAGGAGATGTGGTCTATCTGCACAATGAGTCAAGCATGATCTTTTGTAGAGCGTGATGAACTGATTCTGTTTTTGACATCATTATAATAGTGTTGGAAACTAAAGCAAGCATCTCTCAGACTATACCCCAAGTTCTAATAGGAACTAAGAAGTGTATCAAAGTGAACAGTAATGGGATATGTCTTTATTCTTTCAGTCTGTCCTTGAGCTACTCCATACCATGGCCCTCTCTTACCTACTTCTCAATAGGTTCTGCTATTTTCAATACTCATAACTACCTTTGCATTCAGTCATGTTCTCAGGCACCCTGAATGCCGTAAGACTGTGACTCATTAAAGTGATAAGGGATCAGCATGCATGTCTGCATGGTTTTGTGTCTCTCTCTGTGTGTGTGTGTGTGTGTGTGTGTGTGTGTGCATTTCCATACAGGGTATTCTTAGCCAACACTACCCAACATAGTCTACTCCTCTCTAACTATGATGTGCCTGAGTCTACATCAAACACAACTGTGCTGCAAGCTTATCTTCTTGTTCCTTCTAGTTCCTATCTCCTCAACCATGTCAAGCATGCTAAATGTGTCAGCCATGTTGCAACATCATCACCTGTGAAAATATACAAAATCCTCATAAAGGTGCCAGCAAATTCAGATAAGAAATTAGAATCCTAAACTTAAATTGGAGCCTGGCATTACAATTCAGCCTCCTACCTGCTCTGTGACTAAAATAAAGTATTTAACCTCTTTGGGACTCACGTTCTTCATATATAAAATTCTTATAAAGAGCAAGAAAATAGTATGTAAAGGGTTCTACATGTTACCTGGTGTCTTAGTCAGGGTTTCTATTCCTGCACAAACATCATGACCAAGAAGCAAGTTGGGGAGGAAAGGGTTTATTCGGCTTACACTTCCATGCTGCTGTTCATCACCAAAGGAAGTCAGGACTGGAACTCAGACAGGTCAGGGAGCAGGAGTTGATGCAGAGGCCATGGAGGGATGTTCTTTACTGGCTTGCCTCCCCTGGCTTACTCAGCCTACTCTCTTATAGAACCAAGACTACCAGCCCAGGGATGGTCCCACCCATCCCCCTTGATCACTAATTGAGAAAATGCCTTACAGTTGGATCTCATGGAGGCATTTCCTCAACTGAAGCTCCTTTCTCTGTGATAACTCCAGCTGTGTCAAGTTGACACAAAAATAGCCAGTACAATTGACCCCTTGTCAACTTGACACACAAACACATCACTAGTAAGCCTCAACCCTTACATTCTTATTCATCCCCAAGATCTAAATAACTTTAAAAGTCCCACAGTCTTTACATATTCTTAAAATTTCAATCTCTTTAAAATATCCATCTCTTTTAAAATCCAAAGTCTTTTTACAATTAAAAGTCTCTTAACTGTGGGCTCCACTAAAACAGTTTCTTCCTTCAAGAGGGAAAATATCAGGGCACAGTCACAATCAAAGCAAAAATCAATCTCCAACTGTCCAACGTCTGGGATCCAACTCACGATCTTCTGGGCTCCTCCAAGGGCTTGGGTCACTTCTCCAGCCATGCCCTTTGTAGCACACACATCGTCCTCTGGGCTCCAGATGCCTTTACTCCACTGCTGCTGCTGCTCTTGGTGGTCATCTCGTGGTACTGGCATCTCCAAAACACTGCATGACCCCTTCAGTCCTGGGCCTTCAATTACAACTGGGGCTGCACCTTCACCAATGGCCTTCCATAGCCTCTCACAGTGCCGAGCCCGAGCTGCTGTGTGACCCCTTCATGCCTTCAAAACCAGTACCACCTGGGTGACCCTTACACATTACCAAGTCCCACTGCAGAAGGAGTACAACCTTGCCTATCTCTGGAACACAGCCTCCTTGTGCTTTCAGAAAACACTTCCCAGAAGATGTCACCTCAACGATGCTGGTCTCTTCTTAATCACCGCTAATTTCTTAGCTCCAGCTAACCAGCATCAATAGTCCCAGTAATGCAAAGTTTTTGCTTTAGTAGTTCTGGTATCTTGTTAATCACAGCTGATTCTTCAGCCCCAGCTAACCAGAACTACAAAATCTTCACAATAAAAACAGCAATGGCCCTGAAGAGAGTCTTTAATTTTCCCCCTGAAATTTCACAAACCAGGCCTCCATCTTCTGCACTGTTCTCAGCATTATCTTCCAAGCTCCTACACAACATCTGACAGAGCTCTTAACAACGAATAGATCTTCAAGCCCAAAGTTCCAAAGTCCTTCCACAGTCCTCCCCAAAACATGGTCAGGTTGTCACAGGAATACCCCACTCTGCTGGTACCAATTTGTCTTAGTCAGGGTTTCTATTCCTGCACAAACATCATGACCAAGAAGCAAGTTGGGGAGGAAAGGGTTTATTCGGCTTACACTTCCATGCTGCTGTTCATCACCAAAGGAAGTCAGGACTGGAACTCAGACAGGTCAGGGAGCAGGAGTTGATGCAGAGGCCATGGAGGGATGTTCTTTACTGGCTTGCCTCCCCTGGCTTACTCAGCCTACTCTCTTATAGAACCAAGACTACCAGCCCAGGGATGGTCCCACCCATCCCCCTTGATCACTAATTGAGAAAATGCCTTACAGTTGGATCTCATGGAGGCATTTCCTCAACTGAATCTCCTTTCTCTGTGATAACTCCAGCTGTGTCAAGTTGACACAAAAATAGCCAGTACACCTGGCATGCAAGAAGGACTCAAAAGAGATTTTTTTTTAATTTTTCTTTTAGAGTGGTTCAACAAAAGCAAGAAACCATAGTCTCCTTCCCAATCCTCCCTTTCTCTTTCTGTTTTCATTTCTGTCTTTGTTTTCCTGTTGTCTGATTCTCATATGTGTACACATATGGATAAAAGGCTCAAGAGTTGAAGGATTAAAAAGGGAATGAAGTACAGAATCTGGAAAGAAATAAAAGGAGCCTATGCCTGAGCTGAGGAAAGGCCTTGCTTTAACATTATCAGAATTGTGTCAATCTGGCAAACATGTAGGCATGAAAGTGTTGAAGTGTGCCCTATTATCCTCTACTATATAACTCACTCGTTATGCTCCACGGCTCTGAATATACTTTATGCTTATTTTAAGCAGTGCAGCATTTAATTTATTGTCTTATTTATCACTATTATTAGCAGTGTTCTGTTACCATTTTTAAGTCAGAAGACATATCTTTAACTTATAACTTTTGCTAAAACTCAGTTTTCTTTATGGAATCAAATTAGGAGGCTGTTTCATGTTTATTTTTTTAAAAAATGCATTTTAAATCATTGTAGTTTAAAATGAATGCTGTTCCAAAACTATAATAAAGGCATCATAGAGAAGAGGAGACACTACAAGGAACTGGAAGAGAGTATACAGCAGTGGTTCCCAACCTCCCTAATGCTGAGATCCTGTAGCTTTGCTGCTGTTATGAATAATGAAATAAATGTCTGTGTCTTCCAATGGTTTTAGGTAACACCTGTGAAAGGGTCCTTTGATTCCCGGGGGGGCAGGGGGGGTGCAAACTAGGTTGAGAACCATTGATGTATAGTTTCATAAGTCACTTGTTTAAAGTTAAAAATTCCTCAGAATCCTACAGTCACTGCCAAGAACACTGAACTGAAGCAAGAGTGGAGAGTGGAGCATCATTTGTCTGTACATTTGCCTCTCACTGTGAGATTAGAGCTGCATGCAGATTCCCAGCATTTCCCACCTTCTGCAGAAGCATTCATTCTCCAACTGCCCAAGTCTGACAGAATCCATCTATGGGCGTCTCATCTCCCCCTAAACTTTATGCATCAGAATCTGGTGCTGGTGTGTGCCTAATGTTTCCATTTCATCCTCTCACTGATTGACCATACTAATGACTGCTATTGTGGGGTAACAAAAAGAAGAACTAAGATGTTGTAAGAGATGGGAATGGGAGAAGATGAAGACAAGAAAAAGGAAGACGGAAAAACCTTTAAGTAACAGAATCTATGTGTATATTTTGATATATATATATACACATATCAAAAAACAGGACTTGCAGCAGCAGTACATAACGCTAAGGAAACTTTGAGTGCGCATCTATTTATTTGGCAAGTTACAACAAAATGTCATTATGGAATTTTTGACTGTGCATTCTTAAATTTAAACTTACAATGCTGGCACTAAATAGCATTATCCTATTTATATAATCAAACAGCAATCCCTAATGGAGTTCTACAAATCTCATCTAACACAGTGCCATTAACTGGATTGGATCATCAAAAATTGGCACCTGTGTCTAAACAGTGGCTCAATCTAAGCTATTGGTGAGTCAGGTTGAGTGCTGACATGTCCGTTCTTGGTCTCAGTCAATGTGGTTCATCGCCAGCTTCTCCAAACCGAGCTGAAATCCATTCAGGCTGCCTGGAACTCTGCAGTCCACTTCTCCGCAACTCTGCCATCTTCACTCTTTGCTCATCCAGTCCCAGCCCATGTGTCTAGCTGACTTTTACAGACCCTCCCATCTCTGACTTGTGTGTGTGCTTCTCAGAGGAACCACCCATGACCCAAGTCTGGTTTAAGGTCCCTGTTAGATTCTTTCATGACACCATTATATTGAGTTTAGAGTAATTACAAATACTTATTCCATAGCTTTTTGTATAATTCTTAACCTGTGCTTTATTCACCACCTGACCCTGAGCAACACAAAGGCAGTGGATGCTTTTTTCCCCTTGCCACTATATCCCCAAGACTACTATAATATTCAAAATAAATATTAATGATTTGGTGAAACAATTTATTGGCAAATTCTATTACTCCTCCTTATCCAGGCAGAAATGTTTCTACATAGCTGCATCTCTATTAATAAATGTCTTTTTAAAGCATTTATTATATCCCAGGCTTTGTGACAAACATTCCACACACCTGATCTTTATGGCAACATTATATGGTAATAGAGTCATAATCACTGCCCCATTTTACAAATAAGGAAACTAAACATCTGGTGATACAGCTCAGTTGGCAGAGTGCTTCCCAAGCATGCAGAAAGCCCCTGGGTTCATTTTCCAGTACCACAAAAACATAACATGGTGGTTCATGCCTGTAATCCCAGCATTGAGGAAGGAAATATAGAAGAATCGGAGGTCCAAAGTCATCCTCACCTGCATGGTGAGATTGAGGATATCCTGGGCTATATGAGCCACTGTCTCTAAACAGACAGACAAATAGGCAGGGGGTAACAGATGTAACTGTATCTTTTATTTTCCTGATGTAATTGTTGTCCCAGAGACTTACTGCCTCTGTCTATTCACCTAGACCTGGGCCTAGTCCTGGAAGCTTCCAGCCTCCACACAATTTAATCTGGGCCTAGAATGTTATAGCCTCTGAGACTTACTGGTTAATAAGCTCACCTTTTCTAGTTTTTTCTGAGCTCTGAACCGACCTGTTCTGCCTCAAACTCCTCTCCAATCTCACTGATTCAATCTGGCTTCTCTCTCAGCCTCTGGTTGAATTGCTCTGCTTGGTTTCATACTAACTCTAGCAATCTGTTCTGATCTCCTTCTCATTCTCTGCCTTCATCTGTGCTTAGCTTGTTTTTTCTCTGAAACCCATCTCTCTATAACTGTCCTGATGAAACTACCTTGCTCTCAATTAGACATCACTTTCAAACATGGCTCCTTCCTCCTACAAACTAGCTTTACCTTCACTGTTTAGAACTAAGGGTGGGTATTTTAACCAAAGGGATTAAAGGTATGAGCTAAAGGTAAGCCATACCGCAACTTGAAATAGATTTTTTCCCCAGTAAACATCACAATCTCGGGGTTTACTATATGATCAAATATCCTGCAATAGACAAACCGACAAAGGAAACCCTGTCACTAATGATGGCATTTTGCAAAACTGAGATCCAAGGTAATCTTTCAAGTCTTGAAAAGGTTCCTGTAGTGCCCCCTGTAGGACATGGGTGGAACTGCATGGGGTTAGTCAAGAGAAAGGAAGAATGCATGCTCTGTTAACTCTGCCACATTTGCTGTCCAATGCTTTCTGTTTTAACCCAAGGAAGCTGGTTGTTGTTGTTGTTGTTGTTGTTGTTGTTGGGTTTTTTTTCTGACTTTTCCTTTCCACTGGCCATTTGTATTCCTCCTCCATGCAGAAGAAGGGGAACTGTACCAGTTTCCACAGCATAAGGCACGGGTGAGGATGAATTTCGGTCTGCAGCTGCTTGAGTTTATTTACTAGTTTGTTTGTTTGCCTTTAATGGCAACACAGAAGATTTCTCCTTTGCTGTCTTTAAAGCTGAATTCCTTTCTTGGCAGCCTTGCACACTAGCAGTCTTGGGTGAAAAAAACAGCTATGTGTATGTGCCAGGATTCACACCAGAGAATAGGAAACAGTAAAGTTTCTAAGGGAAATTAAATACACTCTGCTTTGGCTTGAACTCAAACAGCAAATGATGTTTAATTACATTTTTAAAGGGCAACCCACTCTCCAACCATAGAGTTGGCTCCATCTGAAACCCCACCTATTAAGAATCCCACAATAACCAACCACTCAGATTATAAATACACCTGCAGGCCTTTGCTCCTCCAAAACTGTTCCCTTGGTGACAAGTCTGTTCCCTGGGAGACAACTGATGCATTTCCTCCTCATGTCACTCATGTCACTGACTTTAATCAGAAGGAAAGCTTCCACTCCTCCACTGGTATAAAAAGCAGGACACAATCACAGCTTTCCTGGGGGTGAAAGACAGGTCTGTTGTGAAAGCAAAGCAAAGCCCTACTGGTATAAAACGATAAGGATCTAATCATGTTGCAGGAGAAATACATCTGCATGCCCCTGTCCGTTCTGGATGGTTCTTTGCTGTGTCCAGCCTCTGAGGAAGGAGGAGTGGAATGAATACAGTGCAGAGAAATGCTACCAATGAGGACAATTCCTTTAGATTCCCCTCTTTCCTGAGGGGACAGTATTTAATAGTCCTGGGAGGAACCTTAACCTCGTGCATTCTGCTTAGCCAGTTTATGGAATCGAGACTTCTTTTTTATATTAATCTACTTATGTAGGATGGTTTAACTGCAGTCTGTAATATCCTTTAGAATTTATTGCTTCTTTATTTAAAATATTATCTGGCTCTGGGTTTTCTTAGGCTTATTAAGTGACAGGCATTTCAAGGGGCAAAATAAGCAATTAGAAAACTTTGAAGTTATCAAAATAGTCTTTACAGTACAATTATTCTTTCTCAGCTTCCCTACAGATGATAAAATGATTGGGCACACAGGGTCTGGGAAACAAAATTGATGTCTATCTAAAACTAGATAACTTTTTAGCCAGAATTATTAGAAAGAAAAGACACATCTTAGGTTACTTCGACCATGTTCTGAAAGCTGTACATTTCTGTACAGCTCATTTTAGGTAGGCACCTGGGACATATGTCAGCTTTCTAAATTAATCATGCCTTTCCAACACCACAGATGAGGATCATTTCAATTTTAACAGTGCATTTTGATGCCTTGATATAGCTCATTTTAATCACTGAAGCCATTAAAACACAGGATTTTGAAACTCAGCATGTACCAGATAAGAACACTGATTTGGGTTACTGAGCACCTTGTAAACTTAATCATTCAGGGTATTGCATGGGAGAGGTTTCAGACTTCTTTTCCAAATTTTTGTCATGAGTAGTAGTAACTACCTGTGAGTTTTTTCTTCATATCTTCTCCATGAATAGTGTAAGGGGTTAAGGAAAGAGTGAGACATGGCCACATAATGAGACTTGGGAATCCAAGAGGAAGAGCAGGAATAGGAAACATCATCCAGGATCAAATTCTTATTTGAGGATCCTAGGTATTATATCCAGATACTTGGGCATGAAGGACCAGTACTCCATCCTTGTGCTATGCCACTAGCCTGCTTACCCAGCTATATTGAGCCCTCAGGACCTATCTCTTCTCAAACTACATCACAGAAATTTTTGTAGCATCCCTGGATGGTCCTCTAGAGTAGTTAATACTAATGTAGCACTCAGATCTCCCAGAGTGAAGTCAGTGACATAGAAACCATGCTTTGGTCATTCTATCCTGAGAAGAAACAGTATGTTTGTTATCTGGGTTTTCGTTCTATAGCTCCCTACCAAAGTCACAACAGTTATTAATAGTCAAGTGTTATGTGTTCAAAGTAATACAGGGGCATAAATATTTTGACCATTTTTTTGTAATTTGCATCTTCATGTGCTGTTCATTGCGATGGATGTGAAATACATAAATAAATGTGAAAATAAAATCAACTCCAGTAGTTTTTATCTCTGGGGAGAATAGCATAAATTCAAATTCTCTCTAGAATTTTACTAAACATACTGTTAGGCCATTTTGTCATGAGAGGAAACACACACAGGATAAGGAACCCTCAAAGATAATTAATGTAAATATACTTCTCCTCTTAGTTAAGTACAGAGTTGTGTGTTTTTGAGAGGATCAGCACAGACAGTGGATTTCCAGAGAGAAAGAAAGAGACACGCTCAACAAAGCATGAAGACAGCTACCCTCCAGGGCCAGCTCGTGAGAACAGTCCAGAAACTAAAATTGGAGTAAAATCGCAAAACCTTAACATGCTTGCCTCTGGGTTACACTGCAAGTCAATGTAAATGATAATCACAGAGTATGAGTCTCAGGCTATGGAACAGGAGGGACTCAGACTGTTGTCTGCTTGTAAGGACTCACTGGAAAATGCATTTGTGGTGGTAAGAGAATTCACAGCTGGATAAATCCAAGAAAAAGAGAAGCCCAGAGTTGAGGACAGTTATGAGAACGGACATCATTCAAGTCACCTTGTAGAAACAGAGACAGAAGTCCAGATGTAATTTATGCTACAGGTTGTGCATGCATTATAAATTGATCTTCAGCTTAATATGGTTCTTGTGACTATTGGTTAGGTTGAGTTATGTGGAACACACACGGAGAGCAAAGAACAGATACAGAACAGTTTGTTGACTCTGCTCATATCTGAAGATTCTCTATTATCTTTTACCATGGGTAGTAATTCAATTCTTTCTGTTTGAGTTATAGAAAAATCACTCTGTGGTCTCTTCGGGTCTTAGAGTACCCCATTCAGTAGACATTTGTCCATCATCTTGAAGATATAAAAAATGTGAGCTGAAAGTCAACCAAAGAGTTAAACGTTAACATTATGAGCTCAAGTTGGGCCCATGCCTACCTGGTTTTGTGGCCTCCAGTTTTGAAAACTTTTGAATAAGCACAAAGGAGAAAAGAAAAAAATTAGAAAGAAGAGCAGTGATTTACTCCTAAGTCTGTCAGGTAATGAGAGGAAACTTGTCTGTGTAAAAGGGCATTGTACATATTTGTCTTCTGAGAAAGATCTATGAGCCTGACTGGGCAGAGGAATAAGAGAATTCTCAGGTTCTTCTTTAACACCTGGAATCACCAAATGGACTAGAGCAGCTCTAATACCCACAGGATAGGTACAGTACAGCAATCCAGTAAAACATATTGTGGATCACTGGTTCAAACTGCCAGCCTGGGTTCTGATCACACAATCTCTTTCAGATCTCTTGTCTTCAAGATAGCCTCCTCACAGGTATGCTTCGTAGACTTATCAAAATTTAATAGTCAACTCCATCAGATTGTCTGGTATCTACAAGTAAACTAATGCTAGTTTAAAAGAGAATGGTAGACGCAACCACTCCTGAAGCAGAAATGACCAAAAATGCTTTTGAGTCCCTGTAGGCAGCCTTCTGAGAGGTTACAGTAATGAACCCAAAGCATAACTTCTATAGTTGTTGCCTTATTCTAATTAAGCCCCACCCCCACCCCAGTATGCCAGATTCAGGGTCTTTGCACACAGGAAACATAAGTGCTTTCCAGTAGGAATTTTGCCTCAGTGTTTTAGGTGAGACCTAAAGGCAAATGTACTGGTTATATTCATCGCTGCTGTGGCGAAATGGCCAAACAAATCAATTTAAGGGAGGAAGGATTCATTTGATCTTGTACAGGGTACAGTCCATCTTGGCAGGGGAGGTATGGAAGTAGTACACAAGTCTTCTGGTCATCTGGACGCCTTGAATTCACAATCAAGAAGCAGAGAATTATGAATGCTTTTGCTCAGCTCATATTCTCTTTGAACATTTTTCCAGGACTCCAGCCCACAAAACATGGTACCTAGAAGTTAACGATGGGACTTCTCACGCAGCTAAAACAATCTAGACAATCCCTCCCAGGCATGCCCAGAACCCTGTGTCTTAATTGATTCTACATCTTGTCAAGTAGACAGCTAATGCTAACCATCACAGCATGAGAATCAAACAAAGTTAATATCCTCTTACATTATGGATGTGATAACAACCAAAGGAGCAGGTGATTTAAATAGCACAACTACTTGATGAATAGAGGATTCTGAACACAGAAGCACCCTGAGGACCAGAAACACACAAAGAAACATTTTCTGAGTGACAAACATTGCTTTTGAGAGTTTTTTGTAACCCTAGAAAAAAACATAGCAAAAATCCAAGCTAATTAACATTAATTAATATCTCCATATAGGTCATGAGAGGGGTGAAAAACAATGCTACTCATTCTCCATCTAACTGATGAAGGTTCTTAACAGAAAAGCCAGAAGTAGCAAGAACACCGCTGGCTTCTAGGTATGTTGAGCTAATTGGAACAACACTGAATATTGAATAGATTGCTCTGTCTGCCAGGGGCCATATTTTGACACCCAGGAATATAGCTGCTAATGTGAATTCAGGCAGGGAGAGCAGACTTACTTCAGTCCCTTGAGGAAGAGATACAAAGTGAGGGGAAAATACAGTTTATCTTCTTGACAGACTGATTCTGATAGAGCCATCCAAAGGGTTAAGCGACAGTGGCATGTTGAAGGGAAAAACAAAAAACAAAAAAACAAAAACAAAAACGCCCAGGAAATAATTAATTTTCACTGCTGTATGGTACTTCCAAAGGTTGCTTCTATAATAAAATCAGGATGCTGCTTTATTATAACAGTGGAAGTAATTTTATTTACCTTTTTCCGTTAACACATACACACAGGGCGGTGAGAGCAATCAGCCGCTGCACTTGTTAGCTCACTGATTAAATGTGTTGTCGCCTAACTCTGAACTAATTAAAGGGAATTGAAGCTGTTTGTGCATTATCCAACATAGTATTAACTCTGTTCACTGAGGTTTGGGGCTTGCTTACCCTTTCTCTCCTGTATATTTTGAAAATCACTTTCCTTTTCAGTCATAATTTTACCAGTGTTAGAATATCCTGTTAGGAACCATCTTTGAATCTTTGGGGTGTGTTATTTCTATTAGAGGCAATTTGCATTTCTTGCCATTTGAAGGTAGAATAAAACCATTATAGGAAGCACTAGAAAACTGTAGAAGCCAGAAATGCAAAATTAAGTCATATAAATTTTAATTAATTTCCCCTACATGATGCTCCTATCTGTGGCTATGCTCTGTGTGTACTAAATTATAAATGATGTAATCCAGGATACATTGTCACCACCTCCCGGTAGGAAGAATCTGACCTTAACACTAACCCTTACACCCTCCTATGTTTCTACATCTGTACTTCATAATCCAACTCTCTATATATTATAAACTGAATAAGCAGAAATTTTTTATCTCCAAGGTATACAGATGCCAGTAGGCTGCTTTCTCTAATGCACTAGGTCAGAAACATATTTTTTATGCCTTATGTTAGTAGAAAATCAACTTTGCATGTTCAGTGGTATAGAAAAGAATACCTGGGCGTACGTAAAAGAGAAAGGAAAGGAGGGAGGAAAGGAATCACAGAAAGGAGAGGGGAAAAGGGAGGAAAGAATGGAGGAAGGAGGAATGGGGCGCTAGAACAAAGGCTGAACAGCCTGCCTGTGTGGAGTGTATTGCATCAAGTAGGTTGGTTTTTGTTTTTGTTTTTGTTTTTCCCCAAATGACACTATCATTCCCTTAAAATAAAGCAATGACAAAAATCAATCTTAGTATTGTGCAGTGTTCTTAATGCTTTCAATATTTCTATGCCATCCAGAAGCTAGTTTTGATAAAGGGAAGGGCATAAGGTATTCTGGGATGTTTTTAGGACTTCCAAATGAAAACAGCTTCCACTTTAGAAAACATATAAGGGCTTAGAAGCCTTGGATTGACCCACTCAGATTATCAGGGAAAGAAGTTGGGAAACCTGTGCATTAAACCATTTGATAGTCCGTCATTTAAATAGAATTGATGTACAAGGATGAGACACATCTACTTTTAGGCAAGGCTGATTTAGTTTTCACAGCACAGACCAGCCAATTGCTTTTTCAACCCCGCTGCTCATATTGACTTCAAATCGTATGAGATTTGAAAATTACAATCCCTTCAACTAAACAGCCTTGACTAAAAAATTGGACTAATTCTGGTGAACTGTAAGATACACACACACACACACACAATGAGCTTGGAGATATGAAATGGAGTAAGTGTAAAATAAACGTTGCACATACTCATGGCACTGACTTTCTTTTCTTGTTTTTAATCTTTTTCTGCTGAGACATATTTCTACATTTTTATAAGGTAACTGTAATTTGATTGATACAGAAATGCAATGTGTAATAATCACATCAGAGTAACAAGCATATTTATGCAGTCAAGCAGTAATCATTTTGTACTGGGAATTCAGTATGCTTCATTTCCAATTCTTTTGAAGTACTGATTATTTTCAATTATTGTAAAATTAAATACCATGGTAAAGAAAAATCAGAAATAAGCCTCCTCTGTATGTTGTTGTTCTTGTTAAACTTTGTTGTTGTTGTTGTGTTGTTGTTTTTATAAGACTGGTCCTCTTGCTCAAGCTAAGCAAATGCTCTACCACTAAGCTCAGCCGCAGCCTCTCCTCTTTCTGTCGCCTCCACACCTGATCTTCCCAGGCCTGGTCAGCGCTATTCTCATCTGCCCTCCTGAGAGATTGACTTCTAAGTCTGAGGGCAGCCAGAACTACATAGTGAGATCAGGAGTGGAAAGTAAATTATTTGAAAATACAGTAACCCACTCCATGTTATGTACTCAGAAAGGACCATAGTTCACACTGAAAAATACACCTTGCTACAGTAAGCATTGTGCAGTACCACGTGATCATTCAATATCAATCCCTGCATTGTACATTGCACAGTATATTATGAGTATTAATAAACCCAAATGAAATTAAAAGGTATGAAGAAAAATGCAGGGGATTGAAGACAAGAGTTGTTTACCGTGAGATAGCTAAAGAATTCTGTCCTGAAATACAGCAAATACAACGTAACCTTAAGACCTTTGCTAGAACTTGTCTTGACAGATATGCCTATCAGGCATCTTCCACAGTGCTCTACCGGTTGGAAAAATGCAACAGCTCCTCAAATATTAGAGTTGTTAGCTTAAGAGAAAGAAAGTGGGGGAAGGAGAGAGGGGCAGAGGAAAGAAGAATTAAGGGGTAAAGATAAGGGAGTGGTAGTGAAATGGGCGAGGGGAAACGAAACCCACAGTCATGAACAAACATGGAATCCATAGAAGAGATCCAGCTGGTGATTACTGTCCAAGCACAAGGCAGAAGGAGAAAACCAGGAAAAGCACAAACTGCTATTTTTTTTTTAAAGTCTTGCAGATCTCAGTGCAGACCTTCTGCTAACTAATGCTGAAACTTTGAACAAAACTTTTCTCTAAGGTAGATCCCTCCCAGCAAGAGTAGATTATAATGAACATCTTGAAATTTTACTTTAGTGGCTTCTCCAACCCCAGAAACGTGCCCTTGTTTACACTGCCACTGTGACTCATCAACAGACAATGGGATAATGTGTTTTCTTAAACACCTTAAAAAAGGAAGTAGGTGCTGTGCGTTGGTGGCGCACGCCTTTAATCTCAGCACTTGGGAGGCAGAGGCAGGCAGATTTATGAGTTCGAGGCCAGCCTGGTCTACAGAGTGAGTTCCCGGACAGCCAAGGCTACACAGAGAAACTCTGCCCAAAAAGGAAAACAAAACAAAAAAGGAAGTAGGCATTTCTCAGAGGTCCTCACATGCATTTTTATGCTTCAATAGAACATTTGATGTCTTGGAAGTTTCCAGAAGTTTCCAGACCCAGTCCCAATGCACACTGGTGGCTGGGCCTTGCTATATGCCAACTTAATCCATCAAGTTCTTAAACTGAAAGCTTTGGAGAGCTGAGGCAGCCAAAGGCATCAGACTCTCCCAGCAACAGCACAACTGAGGAGACATCCCCTCAATAGCTGTGGAGACATGGCCCAGATTGCTTTTTCACTAAAAGGATGTAATTGCTAATGTAGTTATTGACTTGATGGATCTGCCCCAGCTCTGCTTATCTCATTACAGCTGTGCCCTCAGCCATTTTAGGATAAAATTTCCTAGGTATCTAACTACAAAGAAAACTCTGGCTTCCTTTTCTCCCTGCCCCCCTCCCTGCCCCGCCCGTCATTATAATTGATTTAAATTTGTCAAGGGTTCACAATGTCCTGAGTACTCTAGAGTCTGCAGTTGCAATTCCTCAGCAGTTTCTATTCTAAATATGCTCTACTGGTGAACACAAAACAGCCTCTGTCTCTGTGATCCCTAAGATGCCTGTGAAAAGCTTTGCTGCCTTCATGAGTCAGTTATTTTCCACCACTTACGCTTCATTGATCCTCTTAAACAGTTGCTTTATCATTTCCATGTTCGTCCAAATATGTTTGGCAAACACAAGGTTGCCAAAGGGGCAGTTCTAGCCGGAAGCTTTGGGTTTCCCTGTGGTAGCAGATGGATCTTCAAGTCACTTCTCAGTTATAAAGGAGAAACCCCTCTACCCCACTGTAAGGTATCAGCCAAATACCGATTTCCAGAAAATTAGTCTTTGTGCACACCTTACACACTCGGGTCTGAAGTGTCTGTCATGGAAAAGTTGACTGGTTGACCGATGACACGCAGCTTTGAGCTCCATCTGAGGAATAAAGTATTTGCTATAAAGCAAAAAAGACGATTTTTTTTTTTTTGGAAGGGAATGAGAATTTTAAGAACAACAAAACCATGTGCAAACCTGATGGCTTTGAGGTAAACGTTTTCAGAATTGAGCTACCATGTCAGCAAGCAAAGCTGGTCAGGAATGAGGCCGTTCACCCATGCCTATGGCCACTATCCTAGCCTCGCTGTAATTATAGAGGGGTCAACCTTCCTCTAGAAATCACTGGTATGATTTTTTAGAGGTTTATGACTCAACCGTAAAAAAGAATCACTCCAGGCTGAAAACTGGCACAAGGCGGTGGGACTTGAGAACATGCTTTTTATAGAACAAAATCATTTCGGCTTTTTTAAGATTAGAGAAACTTTTTTTTTTCATTTTCAAGCTCACAATGAAAATAAATCTGCTTTATATATACAAATTTTCTATGAGTATATTGAGTTTCAATAATCTCTGATGTTTAAAGCTCTAAAGTATTATTTTTATATTCCTCCCTGCTTTTGAATAGATGCCTTTGATGCGACAGGCTTTGGGACTCTGGTAAATTTGAAGTAGAATAAACCACAAGAGGACGTCTTTCTTTTCATTTCTTTTTTTCTTCTTGTTTTTCTTCCTTCCTTTCTTCCTTCTTTCCTTCCTTCCTTCCTTTCTTCCTTCCTTCCTTCATTTCTTCCTTTCTTTTTTCTAAACTAGGGGTGGGTTTAACCCAGGGCCTCTCCCCCACTAAGCTATGTCCCTATTGCTAACTGGGTTTTGGTTTATTTGTTTGTTTGTTTTTTTGTTATTGTCATTTGTTTGTTTATCCTATGCTGAGGTCTCACTAAGTTGTTTGTGATGGCTGTCCATTCACTATATAATCAGGCCAGTGATCCTCCTGCCTCAGCTTCAGAAGTGCTGGTACTGCAGGCAGATTTGCATTATGAAACACTAGGCCCAACCTTCTTTTCCCCCAAAATTGCTCTGTACATTCCTAATATATTAAAGCTCACTTATTCTTTAAGTTTGTCAGGAATTCTCTCTAAAATATGCAACACTTTCAGGGGAAGTGTAAAGTCTATACTAGCTACAATGAAGAGAACTTGTCCTAGTGTCTACAGAAGAATATGTGATCAAGAGAACATAGTAGTTGCTGATAAAGCTAATGCCAAGAATTTGTTCAGACATCCTGAGCAGTAGTAAGCATTCGCCCTTGGGTGTCGAGGTTCCAAAGCAATGGAATCAGGGAAATGGGTGGATTTCTAAGGAATGTAAACTATTTTTTACTTTAATTTATTTAAAACCTCACTCAAATCATACTTTACCAAACGACATTTGCTTTATGAAGATTTGTCATTTAAGAAGACCATAAAATGGGGACCAGAGAAATATCTCAGGGTAAAGACACTCACTACAGAAGCCTGACAACTTGGTTTCTATCCTGGGAACCCATATGATAAAGAAGGAACTAACTCCAAACGCTGTCTTCTGACCTCTTCATGGGTGCATTGGCACACACAAGCTTCTGCACTCACCCCACACATACACACACACACAGACACAAACAGAGTACCACAACCACCACCATCATATAATAATAATAATAATAATAATAGCAATAATAATAAACAGTAATGCATTTCAAAGACCTTAAAATATATGGGAGTGGCATTTATAGACTCATTATATCTGAACCAATTCCATATCTGATAAACTGTACATCTTTCTTTATCAAGCAGTCTGCATAGTATTTCATTTCCATTGAAGAGAATGAACCCAGTGCCTTATGCATGAAAGTCACTATGAATCCTACTTTAATTCACTAATTTAAGATTTTTAAAAAATGGAAAGGGCATAATATGGGAATTATGAAGAGAAACATCTTGTTTTGTTTTGTTTTGTTTTCCAATTAGGGGATTCTTTTTTCTTTTCTTGTTTGTTTGTTTGTTTGTTTGTTTGTTTTATTATTTATTTATTTATTTATTTTAAACTCCAGATTTTGCTCCCTTCCTGGTCCATCCTCCTCCAACTGATCCACAACCCATAACTCCTCCCCTCCCCCATCTCTACGGGGATGTCCTCACCCCCAAGCCCCACCATACCAAACCTCTAAATACTCTGGGGACTCCAGTTTCTTGAGGGTTAGGGGCACCTTTTCTGACTGAACACAGACCCAGCAGTCCTCTGCTGAATATGTGTTGGGGGCCTCATATCAGCTGGTGTATGCTGCCTGGTTGATGTCCCAGTATCTGAGAGATCTCAGTGGTCCAGGTTAATTGAGACTGTGGGTCACCCTTCTCCTCAGCTTCTTTCAGCCTTCACTAATTCAACCACAGGAGTTAGCAGCTTCTGTCCATTGGTTGGGTGCAAATATCTGCATCTGACTCTTTCAGCTGCTTGTTGGGTCTTGTTGAGGACAGTCATGATTGGTTCCTTTTTCTGAGCACTCTATAGCCTCAGTAATAGTGTAAGGCCTTAGGGCCTTCCCTTGAGCTGGATCCCACTTTGGGCCTGTCACTGGACCTTCTTTTCCTCAGGCTCCTCTCCATTTCCATCCCTGCAGTTCTTTCAGACAGGAATAATTATGGGTTAGAGTTTTTGACTGTGGATTGGAAACATCCCTCACTTGATGCCCTGTTTTTCTGCTGGAGGTGGGCTCTACAAGTTCCCTCTCCCCAATGTAGGCCATCTCATCTAAGGTCCCCCTCTTTGAGTCCTGAGAGTCTCTCACCTCCCAGGTCTCTGGTGCATTCTGGAGAGTTCCCCCAACCTCCTACCTCATGAGGTTGCATGTCTCCATTCTTTCTGCTGGCTCTCAGGGATTTCAGTCCTTTTCCCCAACCCAATACCAGATCATGTTCCCCTCTCTGATCTCTCATCTCCTTTACCTCCCAGTTCCCTCCCTCCCCACTTGTGGTTGCTTTCTTCTCCCTCCCAAGTGAGACTGAGGAATCCTCGCTTGGGCCCTTTGGCTTGTTAACTTTTGGGATTGTATAGAATGTATCCTTGGTATTCTGTACTTTTCTTGGTTAATATCCACTTATTAGTGAGTATATACCATGCATATCCTTTTGGGTATGAGTTACCTCACTCAGGATGACAATGACTAGTTCCATCCATTTGCTGGCAAAACTCATGATGTGCTTGTTCTTAATAGCTGAGTAGTCTTCCATTGTGTAAATAAACCACATTTTCTGTATCCATTTTGTTGTGGGACATCTGGGTTGTTTCCAGCTTCTGTCTATCACAAACAATGCCACTATGAACATAGTGAAACCCGTGCCCCTGTGGCATAGTGGGGAATCTTTTGTGTAAATTACCAAGGGTGGTATTGCTGGGTCTTCAGGTATATCTATTTCCAATTTTCTGAGGGACCACCAGATTGATTTTCAGAGTTGTTGTACCAATTTGCAATCCCACCAGCAATCAGAGACAAGACAAGGATGCCCACTCTCTGCTTATCTATTCAATATAGTACTCCAAGTGCTGGGTAGAACAATAAGACAACAAAAGGAGACCAAGCGGAAACAAATTGTCAAAGGAGAAGTAAAGAAATAGTCGTACCTTTTTATTATTTGCAGATGATATTAGGGAAATTTCCTAAACAGAACTCCAATGGTTCATGCTCTAAGTCAAGAACTAATAAATGGGACCTCATGAAACTGGAAGGCTTCTGTAAGGCAAAGGACATAGTCAATAAGACAAATTGGCAACCAACAAATTGGGAAAAATCTTCACTAACCCCACATCCAATAAAGGGCTAATATCCAAAATATATAAAGAACTCAAGAAGCTAACGACCAAAAAAAAAAAAAAAAAAAAAACCCAAACAACCCAATCAAAAAAATGGGGTATAGAACTAAACTCAGAACTCACAACAGAGGAATCTCGAATGGCTGAGAAACACCTAAAGAAACGTTCTAAGTTCTTAGTGATCAGAGAAAATCAAATCAAAACGACCATGAGATTTCACCATATACCAATCTGAATGGTTAAGGTCAAAACCTCAGGTGACAGAACATGATGTCAGGATGTGGAAAAAGAAAAATATCTTGTTTTAAAAGAGGAATGGATCAGAAGAAGAAAAGTCACTATTTAATCAGCATCTTTAGAAATCAAGAATCCTTGGAAGCAATTCCTGTTTATGTCCTAAACTTAAGGGAAGAAAAAAAAATCAGCTGCATCTGAAGCCCCAAGAAGTTGTATCATGGTAAGAGATGAGTAAGGAGAAGATCCTATTTTAGAGCAAAACTCACTATTGCCTCTAGAAAATACTCTTGCCAATTTTGTGAATTCACAGATGTGTGCACCATGTCCACAGGCAGAGGGCCTCAAACTTCCCTCCTAGGAAAATATATGGGAAACATGAGTCACTTGCTGAGTGAAGCAAGCCATAACTTCTCAGTCATTTATAACCAACCCCCAATGAGTTTGGCCTCAATGAAGGAAATGTGCTCTCACAGCTGGCTCTTTGTTAAATCCCAGCATCTTCAAATGGCAGGGCTCCATATGGTTGCCTATTTAAAAAAAAAAAAAATACTCTCCCAAGAAAATAATGGAATATTCCAGGTGATCAGAAAGCTAGAAGACACTTAAGGAGATTTGGCTTGTGTTACAGCAAGCAAGAAAAATGTTTCCAATGACCCAATTTAAGAGACTATAACCTTGCCGGACACAGAAAAGACACAGCAGCCTGCAGGACAGGAGTTCTGTGATCAGAGGTGAAGCAATTCAGTGTGACATAGCTCTGACTTTGAGGCCAAGACCACCCACGGAGTCGGCCTGGCAGTCTGCACTTAGAATCCTTGCTCAAAGGACATTGCACTGGAAATCAGAGCACAAAAAGTGCTGATTGGCTGCTGGGAGTTTTAGCCTCCTCAGCACACCCAGGAAGGAACACCATCAACCCACCCAACCCTAAATGCAATGGGCAGGGACAGAAAGTGAATGTACTTAGTAAAAAGTCCTTCGCGGTGAGCGGCTTTTGAATACAAAAATATAGTTCTTAGGATTAGATGTTGTCCTGTCTTTGGTGTTTTTGAGGCATTCACATGGATTTATCAGTGAATGGCCAGGCTCTGTGATTTCCTTTTAATATTATATTGCTAAGACATAAAAGTTCTAGCCACAGCCTGGGGTTTGAGCACTTTCTGAATCCAGTTCACTCTAAACATTTGCAAAACAACAACAACAACAAAACCAAACCAAACAACAACAACAAAAAATAAAACAGAGGCATACATTTGGTCTCCATGCATTGTAGACATCCATCATCATTGAATTTCCAGGTTTTCCCAGGACAATGTTTTTTAAAATGTGAAGAATAGGTAGAGTATTGCAAACATCATTTTAGATATTTTACTTATGAAAAACTCAAAATTAAACTAGACTCATGATTTATTACTTGATGTTTATAACATAAAGAACGTTATAGGTGGGTCCTGAAAAGATACTGAACTACTTGTGAGTCACAGCAAGAAGAAATCCATTTATTTAAACCTGGAAGTGTTCAGTCCACGTTTCCTAAAAGATCTGCTTGGATGCTTTAGCCATCTACTAACTGAACTGTCCTAAGCCTAACCCTCCCCCTATTTGCATTCAACATCCTGGAAGCAAGCAGATAAACGTGCAGGTAAGAACACAACGCTTCCCTCCACATTCCTAATATGTGTGTTGCTTATTTCTAGACTGAGCTTGGAAACTGCAAACCTCTCCTCTATCAGAAAATAACACAACACACTTGATTACTCTGACTTAAGGCAAAGAACTCAGATCCAACAAGGTTCAGGTTTCCTATTTCTTAGATTTATTTATCTTATTTTATATATATGAGTGTTTTGCCTGCATGTATGAAGTGACCCACATATATGACAACTGCCCCTGGTGGCAAAAAGAGGCTCAGATCTCCTGGAATTGGAATTATGGTGGTTTCCAGTCACCATTTGAGTACTGGGGATTGAACCAGGTCCCCTGCAAAAGCAACAAGTGCTGTGGATCACTGAACTGTCTCTCTGTCCCCTCCAACCCGATTTTTTATGGTGGTTTATTTTGACAACCCCTATTGAAAAGTATTCTTCAAAGTATCACCTTTTAAAGGACCATTAAGTAAATGACAGTGTAGCTCAGGTTTGCCCTTTGTGTCTCTTTAGTAGGACTTATGAATAAAGTTGTTATGTAACTGTGTAATTGTGCCTAATATTAATGGTACCTGAGAGTTATCTTCCCAACTGCCTAGGAAAAAGAATTTGACCTAGTATCTTTCTGTGGCACAGTGTCTGGGAGGTGGTAATGTTCATCACTGATGATCAATGTCAACATAAGGGAGTATATGAGATATCTGATTTACAGATCAACCAGGGACTCATGTCTATTGGCCTTCTTCGCCTACAAAAATCAATAACTCTGGGAGGTAAATTATCATCCTTATAAATAGTTTTTGATTGCCCCTTCTCAAGGCTGGGTTTAAATAAAAGGTTGTCTAATTCCTAACTCTGTATCAGTGCACCTCACTCCTTGTTCTCATAGAAGATAATTTTTGTGATAGAATGTGTACATCTCTTTCAGATCCCTTGCTTGAGTTGTTTCAATCACAAGCTACTACGTTACTTATGGTCTCATGGCTTGTCTTCCCTCTTGCTAAAATACCTTTTGTATTCATTAGCTGGAGTAACTTTAAACGGTAAAGGAACTTTGCCATGCCTGTCTTCTGACATGACTCCTTCAGGTTTACACTTAGAGTAAAGTCCCTCTGCTTTGCATTGGCTAGCAAGACCTTGTGTGCTACTATGCTGACAAATTTTCTCATCTGCCCAAGTTAGAACATCTTTTAACGAATTCATATCCCCACATTGGAAAGTTATTCATTCAATACATATATTAATGGAAATTGATGTTGGTCTTTAGGAGACCACTAGAATTGGCTAGTGTCTAGACTCAGATGAACTTGGAGATTTTATTAGGAAGTCAGGTCAGAACTAGCAAGCTTGCTTTATCTAACGGTGTGATAGCCTCCATGTTATGATGTAGCAAGAAGGCCACCAGTGCCACCCTCTTGGACTTTCCATCACCACAACTGTGAAATTAACTCCTATTCTCTATAAATTACCCAGTATTATGTTTTTAGTTATAGCAGCAGGAAGTGAACTAAGACATAAGCTGCAGCAAGACTATAACTTCCTTAGGAAAGCCATCTCTAAAAGTTCAGAGAAGATGACCTGGCCTCACAAACACAAAAGCCCTAGCCTCTGCCACTCAAAGGAGAACCTGCTACAGGGTGTATGCTGTCCCTTTCCCCACCAGTGGACAGATACACAGGCTTGCTGTGTGCTGGGAAGTGGAACTTGAAAACTGTGCCATCTCTCCCCACTGTCTGCTGTCTGGGAGCGAGCCCTGCCTCTGGATCCCAGTGGCATCACCTACAGCTGGATCATCAGCTGTCAGGTTCACTGGCTCTGAGTTGTTTCTCCTTTTTATGTGTGAACAATAAACTGCATTAAAACATAAAAAAAAAGTTCAGAGAAGAGAGATCTTATAATTGTAAAGCTAAAAAATAATCAATTTCCATAAGTGTGTAATTAAATATCATTGTTAATCTGGTATGTAAGTAATATTACTTTATGTACCTTGTGTGTGTTTTCATTCACATGAATGTAAATGTAAGCACTGTAGGATGAGGATCTCACGGGTGTCGTGCATTTTATAGAAATATTGTCCAAAGATAATAATTCTTTTTTATGCTATTTACAGTATATGACAGATTTTAAGTAGTGATTTGAAAGTGTAATAAATATTAGTAAAGAGCCAACAGAGAAGCTGGCATATGCAGAATACACAGGCACCTCTTCCAGACAGAGTAAAGAAGAAAGAGAAAAACTTTCAACCAAGAGCTGATTAAGCCAGGATCCAAAACATAAGCTGAAGCAAAATCAGGTATGAGCTGAAACATGAGGTCGCATAGCAGGTCTGGGGTATGAGAAAGCTGCATCTAGAAATACGTTTTCCCCACAACTTCTTGCTCAACATCCTCTCATGCTCTACCCCATTATCTGACTCTCCTCAAAGAACTTACTATCACCCTCAAATACAAAATATTTGTTTATTTATGCTCTGTCTCCTTTAGGGCAAGGATTTCATTAGTCTTGCAGACCACTGTATCTAAGCTTTTAGAATTGTGTTTAGTACCTAGAAAGGGATTCATAAATAACCTTAAAATAAATTTGGAAGCCAGGCAGTGGTGGTGCACTTTAATCCCAGCACTTGGGAGGCAGAGGCAGGCAGATTTCTGAGTTTGAGGCCAGCCTGGTCTACAAAGTGAGTTCCAGGACAGCCAGGGCTACATAAAGAAACCCTGTCTCAAAATATAAATAAATAAATAAATAAATAAATAAATAAATAAATAAATAAATAAATAAATTTGGAAGGGTCTTAAAGCAGTAAAAACAAGGCTCCAAAAGAAAAATATAAGACTGTGGTTTAATATGAAGGGAGAAAATAGAAGGAGCTATCTGAGCTTGAAGTCTGAGGTAGATATGCAGAGAGCAGAACCAGAAAATAACTTAAGGAAATTGCACTGCACCTAAAAGTTCCTAAGTTCAAGCACCTCTGTTAAGTGATTTTAAAGCACCACTCAAGCTAAAGTGTGGAGCAGAGGTTGAGTGTATCTGGGGGACAGGTGGTCATTATTGTGAAGTTTCACAGGCATACATGAGAGAAATGACATGTTAGACCAAGATGAAGGCCTTGGCAATAGGGAAGGCCAATTTACAAACATGCAAGTGACAGAATGAACTGATGGAGTGGATAATTACATATACCAGGAGGGAAGAGGTAAGACTACATATTACCTCTTCATGGGCCCTAGATGGGCGATGGAGTTATTACCCAAGCAGCAAAGTCACTGGGGGACAAGAAATTTCATTGCACAGATGACAGTTCAGTTTAGGTACATGAATTGCAGTAGATTCTGGGTAAGCCCAGGGGAATAGCCAGTATTGTTATCTGAATGTAAGAGTAAAAATGGTTATTTGGGAGTTATTTCCACAAGGTTTTGAACACCTCCAGATCTTAGTCTACACATCCAAAGTTACATTTATAAAAGTATCTGTGCAGAGTTCTTTTGAAGATGATGTGGAAAAGCATCAAGATTCATTAACATAAGCTGTGTAGACTGTGCCTTTAATAAAATGTCAGCTATCACCAGTTCTTATTCAACATTTTAACATTCATTTAGCAGAACCATGGAGGTTCTGTTAAGGAGTCAATAGATCATTCAAAGTCAACACACTCACAGGTTAAACTACTACCATTCCGCATCTAAATTCAGATTTATGAGGATTCTATTTTTAAGCTACTGCCTTTCATTGCTACAGCAAGTACTGACACCATTTTTTTTACATATCAACTCTATATCATATTTTCCCGTTGTTCATATTATACTTCTGTTATTTTGACAAGGAGTTACCTGACCACCATGCATCCAATGTCAGGTACAGAAGCAGTGCTAAGGATTAAAGGTGCAGACTCACCATCTGTCATAAGGATTTTTCCAACTAACCATGAATAGTCACCCTAAGCATCCAGGTATATATTGAAACCAACAGTCAAATCATGGTCCCCTTCTACCGACAACACATGCTAC
Source organism: Mus caroli (assembly GCF_978045245.1). Taxonomy (NCBI): domain Eukaryota; kingdom Metazoa; phylum Chordata; class Mammalia; order Rodentia; family Muridae; genus Mus; species Mus caroli. The sequence continues at coordinate 49,652,145 of NW_028227258.1, forward strand.
ATGTCTACAAACATAAGCCACCTTAGCAGCCCTGATTAGTTTTAGAAGCTCTTAAGAGACTGGTCTCCAAGCCTTCCTTCAAGGAATCATCTTAATTGCATTAATTAAGCTAGGAAGCCCATTCACTGAGGATGGCATCATTCCCTGGGATGGAATCTTGGACTGTATAAATGAGAACATGAGCTGAGCACATTCATTACAGACTGGGCACAAACATTCATTTTGTTTGTTTGTTTGAAGAAGGCTGGCTCTTCACTGTGGGTACAACAAGACCCACAGGATCAAGCTCTTGCTGCAGAGACTTTCCTACGATGATGGACTAGACCTGTAAGTGAGATCTGAAATAAACTCTTTCTCCCTTAAGATGCTGGTAGTGGTGTGTTTTATTACAGCAGTCATAGAACAACAGAGATACTGACATTCACTGTCTTGCTTCCTTCCATCTACAATACAACACCATGAAATGGAGTCTTCGCATTAAGGAGAGATAGAAATAGAGTTTGTTGTGTTCACTGTGTTCACAAACATACACACATGCATACCTTTAAAACAAAGTCAAATAAAATGTGAATTATAAAACTGATTTCGGGAGAAATTTTTCTTTAAGGTACCTAAAGTATCCCACAGATCTGTGCTTCTAAGCCTCATTCAGGGTATCTCAGGCCCAAACTGGTGTTCTGAAATTCATAAGCTACAGCAGCAATATAGGACAGTTTCTAGAACCCTGCTCTTCCCTCAGCCCAGTGTACATCGTTAACAAATTCACTCCTGAACTTCACTGTGAACCATTTCTGCTGGACCTGGGTGTGTTTGTGATCTATAGACTTCCACAATTTCCACTGTTGGAGTGAACAGATGAACCTTAGCAAGGTTCTCTATGTTGCCTTTATTTACTCATATAATTATGGTGCTAAAAAATAAATAACCCGGTATAGATAATTAAAGGATTGATACTGAGAGTCATTGTCTACACAAGATTTGAAAATAAGGCTGGCATCTGTTACCAAGAAGGATTAATTAGGTATTACTTTAAATGATGAATCTTGGCTCCTTTTCCCATGAGAACAGTTGGTAAATGTACTGTTCTAATTAGGGATTTGGCTCAAAATATCATTTTATTCTAATCAGGAAGCCTATTAAGATTTTTATTAATACTATCAGTTTTACTAACTATGTACATCACACATGTCATATGACACACAGAAGCATTTTCCTCTGGTAAGAATATCTTATTGGCCGCTTCGTGTTTACAATGTAGGCTATGATTTTAGGGTACATTTTCTGCATTCTGATTTCCTTTGCTTCCATCATTTGTGAATTACTGGCAACGTGTACCACTGCTGCCACAAAATACATGGAAGAAGCAATGTAGGAGAGGGATTATTTTGGCCTATAGTTCATCGTGGAGGTGACAAGGGTACACTGGCAGGAGCAGCAGGAAGTTGGTGACCTTGCTCCCATAGTCAGAAGTTACAAAACAAAGAAAGCAGCAGCTCAGTCCCTTCTCGAACCCCTCTCATTCAGTCCTGGGCCCCAGCACATGGAATAGAGCTCCCTACATATATGATGGGTCTTCCAGCCTCCATTACTCTAACCTAGAAAATTCCTCACAGACACTCCCAGAGATTTGTTCCCATGGTGATTCTAAATCCCATTAACTTGACAATCAAGTTCAACCATAATAATAAGCTTTCTCCATGATGTGCTGTGAAAGATATGATATTAACCATCTCGTTTTTAAAATGCTATAAGTAACAGGAAAAACAGGGATCTACAAAGAGGATGGGAGACACATTTTATTTTCAATCACAGGCCTGTCCTCTGTAAGGAAAACCAGATCTTTCAAAGCTGTTTCCAAAGCCCTTACCAGCATCCCCAACTTTTAGTTTCTATCTCCCCATTTCCACTTCAATATACCATTGTATCTCGCTCTAGCAGCTCTGATGTTCTGTACCAGGGAAAGAACAAAAATGTTTGAATAGGTACCGATATTACAGCATTATTTTTCAACTTTATTATTTTTGCCTCCTTACTTGAGTCGCTAAATGCTCCATAGCTTCATTTGTTGTGTATAACACCAACTTGATCATAATGATACCATACATTTCTCAAGTGTTATTGTCAGGATTAAATGAGATGGCATGTGGAAGAATGACATGGCTAATTCCATACTTTTCAAGTGTCTTTCTCGGTACTTATGATAGCTGTCTTACATTTTCTGAAAGTATACTAAACCATCCAGAGCTGGAATTACAACATAGAAAAGAAAACAAATGCTTGAATTTGTGTTTTAAAATTGCAGTAAGTTCATTATGGATTTTATAGATAGCATGTAGATTTCTACAAATGTTTCATTACTATGTATGTATTATTATGTAGGTAGGTATTACTCATAGAAAAGATCTACCTTAATCTCACATAATTAATTTTTCCATATGCATGTTTGTATGTTTGTGGACACACTGATCTATGTTTCTATCTCTCCTTAATGCTAAGAATCCATTTCATGGTGTTGACTGTAGATGTAAGAGAACAAGACATTGAAAGTTAGTGTCTCTGTTGTTCTATAATTACTGCAACAAAAGGAAATTACAACTCTGTGTAATATTTCTGTTATGCTTGGTAAAGGGGAAAATTATTAAAGCATCCAATTATGCCATAGATATTTGGACAGGCTATTTGTATGGAATGCCTGTCCTGTTACAAATGCCTTCTCAACATCCAGACCATGGTATTACCTTGTCAGAAGACAAGGACATCACCAAGGCTGAGATAGAGCTCAAATCTGGGGCTAAGATGAAATGGGGCATTGGCTCAATACATTTCTACAGGTAGAAAGGCACCAGTCTTGAATGAGCAGCATGTGTGCATGCATGTTTTTACAAGGGGGCATTAGAAAGTCCATCACGAAGGGGCTAGTGAATGTATACTTTATGGTAAACTGAATGTTCATCAGGAAAATGTTATTGCAATTAATGTAGAAAATTAGACGCTCCACAGACCTGAGTACAGCTAACGAGCAGTCATATTTAGAAATATAATTTTAAACAATTTGAGAAAACACTGAAATATCTTACCCTGTCAAGATGCTATTCATTATATCAAATAATAGGGACATTTCTAAAGGAAAGAAAACATAAAAATGACTTTATTGGCTAATATCTATGTATCAATGAGTACATGCCATGTGTGTTCTTTTATGACTGGGTAACATCACTCAAATGATATTTTCAAGTTCCATCCATATGCCTGAAGAATTCATGAAGTCATTGTTTTTAATAGCAGAGTAGTACTCCATTGTGTAAATGTACCACATTTTCTGTATCCATTCCTATTGAAGGACGCTGGGTTGTTTCCAGCTTCTGGCTACTATAAATAAGGCTGCTGTGAACATAGTTGAGCATGTGTCCTCATTATATGTTGGAGCATCTTTTGGGTTGATGCCCAGGAGTAATGTAGCTGGGTCCTCAGATAGAACTATTTCCAATTTTGTAAGGAACCATCAGACTGATTTCCAGAGTGGTTGTACCAGCTTGCAATCCCACCAGCAATGGAAGAGTGTTCCTCTTTCTCCACATCCTCGTCAGCATCTGCTGTCACCTGAGATTTTGATCTTATAAATTCTGACTGTTCTGAGTTGGAATGTCAGGGTCGTTTTGATTTGCATTTCTGTGATGACTAAGAATGTTGAACATTTCTTTAAGTGCTTCTCAGCCATACAAGATTCCTCAATTGAGAATTCTCTGTTTAGCTCTGTACCTCATTTTTAAATAAGGTTGTTTGGTTCTCTGGAGTCTAACTTCTTGAGTTCTTTATATATTTTGGATGTTAGCTCTTTATCAGATGGAGGACTGTTAAGACCTTTACCCAATCTGTGGTAACCGTTTTGTCTTATTGTCAGTGTCCTTCACCTTACAGAAGCATTTCAATTTTATGAGGTCCCATTTGTCAATTGTTGATCTTAAAGCAAAAGCCACTGGTCTTCTGTTCAGGAAATTTTCCCCTATGCCAATGTGTTTGAGGTTTTGTCCCACTTTCTCTTCTATTAGATTCATCCTATCTGGTTTTATGTGGATGTTCTTGATCCACTTGGACTTGAGCTTTATACAAAGAAATAAGAATGGATTAATTTGCATTCTTCTATATGCAGACCACCAGATAAACCAGAACCATTTTTTGAAAATGCTGCCTTTTTTCCCTAGGTGGTTTTGGCTCCTTTGTCAAAGGTCAAGTGACCTAAGCTGTGTGGGTTCATTTCAGGGTCTTCCATTCTATTGCATTGATCTTCAGACCTGTCTCTGTATCAATACCATGCAGTTTTTATCACTATGGCTCTGTAGTACAGCTTGAGGTCAGGCATGGTGTTTCCCCCTGAAGTTCTTTTATTGTTAAGAATAGTTTTTGCTATCCTACTATCCAGCTAAATGTGAGAATCGCTCTTCCTAACTCTGTGAAGAATTGAATTGGAATATTGATGGGGATTGCATTGAATCTGTAAATTGCTTTTGGCAAGATGGGCATTTTTGCTATATTAATCCTACCCATCCATGAGCCTGGTTGATCTTTCCATCTTCTGGGTCTTCTTCAATTTCTTTCTTCAGAGACTTGAGGTTCTTATCATACAGATTTTTCACTTGCTTAGAGTCACACCAAGATATTTTATATTATTTGTGACTATTCTAAATGGTGTTGCTCCCCTAATTTCTTTCTCAGCCTCTTTATCCTTTGAGTGGAGGAAAGCTACTGTTTTGTTTGAGTTAATTTTGTATCTAGCCATGTTGCTGAAGTTGTTTATCAGCTGTAGAAGTTCTTTTGTAAATTTTTGGGTCACTTATGTATTCTATCATATCATCTACTAATAATGATATTTTTACTTCTTCCTTTTCAATTTTTATCCTTTTGATCTCCTTTTGTTTCCTACTTGTGCTAAGTAGAACTTCAAATACTATATTGAATAGATAGGGGGAGAGTGTGCAGCCTTGTCTTATACCTGGTTTTAGTGGGGTTGCTTCAAAGTTCTCTCCACTTAGTTTGATGTTGGCTATTGGTTTGCTGTATATTGCCTTTATTATATTTATGTACAGACCTTGAATTCCTGATCTCTCCAATACTTTTACCATGAAGGAATGTTGTATTTTGTCAAAGGCTTCTTCAGCATCTAATGAGATGATCATGTGGTTCTTTTTCTTTGAGTTTGCTTATATAGTGGATTATGTTGATGGATTTCCTTATATTGAATCATCCCTGTATCTCTGGCATGAAGCCTACTTGATCATGGTGAATGATCATTTTGGTGTGTTCTTGGATTTGGTTGCAAGAATTTTCTCCAGTATTTTCACATCAATATTCATGAGAGAAATTGATCTGAAGTTCTTTTTCTTTGTTGGGTCTGTGTGGTTTAGGTATCAGTGTAACTGTGGCTCCATAGAATGTATTTGGTAGTGTTCCTTCTGTTTCTATTTTGTAGAATATTTTGAGAAGTGTTGGTATTATGTCTTCTTTGAAGGTCTGATAGAATTCTGCACTAAAACCATCTGGTACTGAGGATTTTTTGCTTGGGAGATTTTTAATGACTGCTGCTATTTTGTTAGGGGTTATGGGACTGCTTAGATGGTTTATCTGATCCTGATTTAACTTTGGCATCTGTTATCGATCTAAAAATCTTTCATTTCATATAAATTTTCCAGTTTTTTTTAGTATAGTCTTTTATAGTAGGATCTGATAATTTTTTTTTATTTTCTTCAGTTTCTATGGTTATGTCTCCATTTTTATTTCTAATTTTGTTAATTTGAATACTATCTATGTGCCCTCTGGTTAATATGGCTATGGGTTTATCTATCTTGTTGATTTTCTCAAATAACCAGCTTCTAGATTTGTGATTCTTTGAATTCTTCTCTCTGTTTCTACCTGGTTTATTTCAGCCCTGAGTTTGATTATTTCCTGCCATCTACTCCTCTTGGGTGCATTTGCTTCTTTTTGTTCTGGAACTTTCAGATGTGCTGTTCAGCTGCTAGTATATGCTTTCTCCAATTTCTTTATTGAGGCACTCAGAGCTATGTGTTTTCCTCTTAGCACTACTTTCATTGTGTCTTATAAGTCTGAGTATACTGTGCCTTCATTTTCACTAAATTTTAAAAAGTCTTTAATTAGCCGGGCGTGGTGGCGCACGCCTTTAATCCCAGCACTCGGGAGGCAGAGGCAGGCGGATTTCTGAGTTTGAGGCCAGCCTGGTCTACAAAGTGAGTGCCAGGACAGCCAGGGCTACACAGAGAAACCCTGTCTCGAAAAACCAAAAAAAAAAAAAAAAAAAAAAAGTCTTTAATTCCTTTATTTTTTCCCTGACCAAGTTAACATTGACTGGATTGTTGTTCAGCTTCAATGTGTATGTTTTTGTTGTTTTTGTTACTGTTGAAGACCAACCTTAGTTGGTGGTAATCTGATAGGATGCATGGGATTATTTCAATCTTCTTGTATTGGTTGAGGCTTGTTTTGTGTATGATTATAATATGGACAATTTTGGAGAAGGTACTGTGAGGTGCTGAGAAGAAGGTAGCTTCTTTTGGTTTTGGGTGAAATGTCCTGCAGGTATCTGTTAAATCCATTTGGTTCATAACTTGTGTGAGTTTCATGGTGTCTCTGTTTAGTTTCTGGTTCCATGATCTGCCCACTGGTGAGAGTGGGGTGTTAAAATCTCCTGCTATTATTGTGTGAGGTCCAATGTGTACTTTGAACTTCAGTAATGTTTCTTTTACAAATGAAGGTGTCCTTGCATTTGGTGCATAGATGTTCAGAATTGAGAGTTCCTCTTAGCAGATTTTTCCATTCGGAACATATGAAATCCAAGAAGGAAGAAGACCACAGCAAAGTGTGGATGCTACAGTGCTATTCAGAAGAGGAAATAAAATAATCTCCAGAAGTAGGAGAGAGGGATCTAAGAGAAAGAGATGGGGGGGGGGGTCAGATATGGGAGTAGATAAGAGAAGTACAATGGGTCAGGAATTGGAAAGGAGGTGTGTAGCAGTGGGGTGGGGAGAGGGAACTGTGAGTAGCCAATAGCACTTCTCAGATGCCAGGAACCCAAGAGATTTACAGAACCAAAAAGAGAGGACATTAGCCAAAATACACAACAGAGAGGAAAGAGAACCTGTAGCGACCATAGCCAGTGGATAGGCCCAGCCCCTGGTTGAGGGATGGAGCCAACCACCCACCTCAAAAAAAATATTAATCCAGAATTCCTTCTGTCAAAAGGAAATGCAGGGACAAATAGTGGAGCAGAGACTGAAAGAAAGGCCATCCAGAGACTGCATCCCATCTGCAGACACCAAACCCAGACCCTATTGCTGATGCCAAGAAGTGCTTGCATACAGGAGTTTGGTATAGCTGTTCCCTGAGAAGCTCTGCCAGAGCCTGACCAATGCAGACGCAGGTGCATGCATCCAAACATCAGACTAAGTGAAGGGAACCCCAATGGAGAAGTTAGGGCAAGGACTGAAGGAGCTGAAGGGGTTTGCAACCCCACAGGAAGAACAACAGTATTAACAAACTAGACCCTCCAGAGCTCTCGGGAACTAAGCCACCACCAGCCAAAGAGTACACATGGAGGGACACATGGCTACCACTAGATATGTAACAGAGGATTGCCTTATCTGGCATCAATGGAAGGGGAGCCCCTTGGCCCTGTGGAGGCTCAATGACCCAGGGTATATGAATTCTAGGGTGCTGAAGCTGGAGTGGGTAGGTGGGTGGGTGGGGGAGCACCCTCATAGAGGCAGGGGGAGGGGGAGGAGTTAGGGGATTTGTGGAGGGGAAACTGGGAAGGAGGATAACATTTGAAATGTAAATAAGTAAAATAGCCAATAAAAAGTTTCTTTATTATTCAAAATAAAAGCATTGGTGCTTATGCTAATCCAATCCTATAACAGGAGGTAGGAGACAAAGATGGAAGAGCTGCACTTCACAAGGCAAACCCAGGTTACATGGTGAGGACATACATCAGCAAAAGAAGAACTGAACATAATAAGACAGAAGTGAGGACAATAATCTCAAAGCCATGGTCCACTCTTCCTTGGAACTGGTGATTTGGTTAGTTTGTTGTATAATTTTAAAATAGGATTTTAGCTTTGAGTAGCCTTGAATATAAAATGTCCCTGCCTCATCCTCCCTGCAAAGGGGGAGGGATGCAGGTGTGGAATACTACTCTGGCTTAACAGCCAACACATACTACTGTCTCAGTAGTGAGCTAGCATGATTGCATGAAGAGCAATCTAGAAATAAAATTTTTTAAAGATGTTTATGGGCCAGTGAGTTGGCTCAGTGAGTTAAGGTACTTCTAGTCAAGCCCAGTGACCTGAGTTTGATCACTACAGTGTACAAGGTGGAAAGAGAGAACCTCAGACCTCCACATACACATACATGTGCCATGGTACATATGCACTTTACACATGCACTTGCACACATACACATGTAATTAAAAATGTTCATCATGCAGGGTTTAGAATTTAAATTGAAATTAAACTTTATAGAGTTGAAAATAAACTTTATAGAGCCTTAAATATATTTATTCTTACCACTTACATCTGTTAAATAGAAGGATGCCAGTGGGAAAAAAAGTGGCTGTATACTTTTTCATTAATATATTCTTATGAATTCTTTGAGAATTTCATACAATGTTATCTTGGCCATATTCACTTTCTACTCCTTCCTCAAACTCCTCACAGATCCACTCCAACCTCTCTACCCATCTCTACATCTATCATTTTTCTTATTAGATGACATGATCACACAACAGATATCCTGGCCCTCTGGATCTTTCTGGCTCCTCTTCTGTGATTTGCCCTGACTGTATGGGTTGTATTGTACATTTATTTACTAGGAAAGGCACCCTAAGGTTAATTGATCTCTGCATTTAACCAGTTGTGGTTTCTGTAATGATCTTCCCTGTACATTTTGTTCTATCAAAATGTTCACAGATGAACACACTTCAGATATAGCAAAAAATAAAAAATAACAAACTCTCATGAGTTTAATGTGAAATATTTTTGCAATTATACTAATTTCTTTTTTTTTCTTGCAAGTATGGCTCAGCATTAGCAACATATTGAACCAAGAAGACACATGTATAGATAGCTCTGCCTTAAGTTGGGTTACCATTGCTGCAGAAAAACATAATGAAAAGCAACCTGGGGAGGAAAAGGTTTACTTAGCTTCTATACCCCAAGTTACAGTATAGTGGTAGAAGACAAGGCAGGAACTCAAAACAGGCAGGAACCTGGAGGCAGAAGCTGATGCAGAGGCCATGAATGAGTGCTACAAAACTGGCTTGCTCAGCCTGCTTTCCTATAGACCATGGCCAGGGCTGAGGACTTTCCCCATCAATCACCAATTAAGAAAATGTCCTAAAAGCATGCCTGCAGCATTTTCTCAGTTGAGGTTCCCTCCTTTCAGATGACTCCAGATTACTTCAAGTTGACACAAAACTAAGCAGCGCCAGGATCTAGCAGCAATAGTGACTGAAGAGATTCTGCTGAGGAACTCCATCGCATTTTGGAGTCATTTCCATCACACCCACTAACTACCTCTCAGCTATCCAGACTCACCCATCTCCAGCCCCAGTTTCCAGGCTGTATGATGAGTAGGTGGCCGGTGTCTGCAAGGAAGAATGGGACGACACTTTGGATTGCAAGGAAAAATGGGAGGACCCTTTGGATTGTGCATTCACTCTACTTCCTGAGTGGTTCCATTGTAGAAACTTTGCCCAGACTGAATATTAATTGGTCCTGGAGGTTGGAAACATGAAATTATGACATCATTTGAGCATTTGTATATCACAACAAGAAGGAAACTCAGATGACCTTGAAACTATTTACGTCTTTTCAAAAGTGCCTAGTCTTTGAAACTAATGATTAATCTATGAAGCCAAAGCAACTTGTTGCTAGCATTGTATCCTAAGAGCTGATGGTAGCTTCTGTGCTATCGCTGACTTAGTCTTTGTGGAGGAAAGAAAAGGTGCCTTCAGTCACCATCCAAAAAATAAACCATTCTCAACAAACACACCTAACTGGCTTAACTGTTTTTTCCTTAATTCAAACAGTTTTAACATATCTTTATAAACTTAGGCTGTAGCTTTCAAGTTTCTATATTCAGAAAATCCACTTTCTACTATTAAGACTGTGGCCAAAAGAAAGGAGATCCACTAAATATACAGAAATCATAGCAAAATCCAAAATGAGCATTTCAGTACCCTAGTGGAACACAATTTCAAGTTCTTGATGTGCTTGGACTCTATCCCAAACCGCTAATTACTTCTCAGCTCAAATGGGCAAAATCATTAGCAATTTACATCGAAATAGGTGAACAGATATGTTTCTTTCTTTCTATTCCCTGTAGAAAACAGTCTGCAGCGTACTGCAATGCTGAGAAAGTTTATTCTTAGCAGCATGTCTCCCCAGACAGTTTACAACAGCATGGGGAATATTAAATATATGATGAATAAATAATCACAACCCTGTGTCCAATCTCCAGCTCACATTCAGAAGGAGTCGTGATTATATAAGACATCTCAGAGAAGTTCTAAAGAGAATATTTATACATTTTAATTTAGATTTATTCCAGAATTAATGTACACATATTTACATATTCCATGCATATTTACATATGAAATTATTTTAACCATTATCAGTATATAGCTATCTCCAGGGAGAAATGCAATAAAGAACTTAGCAGCCGGGAAAACACAGTGAACAACAATTTAGAACAGAAGGTAGAGAGGGTCATAAACAAAGAGAATCTGAAATTAGAGAAGGAATTTTTAATTAGGTGGAATTTGATCACTCAGCTGGAATTTGTGATACTGGAACTAGAACGCTTTGTTGTTGTGTAAACTACTTTCAGATATGTCATTAACAGACCAAGTAGAAAATTTCATTTCAGTCTTCCACATTGCTTTCTCTCTCTTCCTAAAGAGTATAGTGCAATGTGAACTAGCTTATACAGAAAGAATGTTATGGTTACTTACTTAAGTGTAGTATGGCTATCCTTAACCTAGGTCTTGGATTTTGTTGGGTGGAAAGCCCCAAATTCCTGCTTGACCAATGTGACATTAAATTCCAAAGTTATAATCATTGTGACTACAAACAACAACAAAAAAGCTGCGCATGAGTAAGGGAGTATGTCTAGTCCAGATGCACCATTCTGTGTGTGCCAAGAGATGTCTGAGAAGCCTATGGTGACGGTCCCTAGCCTTCTTTATGCAAAATTATGAACTAAAATGCCAGACAGCCCACTCATTCCCAGGCTTAAGTAGGATTAAACAGAATGGCATAGCAATTAAAAACACAGACTGGTATCAGTGTGCTTGGGTTGGATTCCCAGATCTGCTAATCCCAGCTTTGTGTGACCCTGAGCAGGCAATTTAAGGAATTTGTGCCTCTGTTATTCTGTAAAATAAGCTTGATAATAATTATAATCTTTCACACAGTTGTTGCATGTGTGTTTGTGTGCATATAACACCTAAATAACAAAACAGGAAATGTGATCCATTTATTTACTAAATAAATACATATTATATGTGGCAGTTTAGGAGCTACAATCTGGTACTAATTTGGTACTCCTGCCCCTTTCATTGTTTTTTTTTTTTTCCACTCTGTCTCATAATAACTATAGATATGGGTCTTGTTCTATATGGTTACAAAAACTATTCTCACCAAGTGACTCCTACTATCTAAGTCTTCTCCATCTGATTTCAGACCTGTGATTTCTGAACTCCAGTTCTCTGAGATTGCTGATGATTTTGCAGCTTTTTTATTACTCAACCTTTTAATCTCTTAGTTGCAACCTCATATTGTACAAAATATCTAAAAATACTGATTTTTTTTTAAACAAATACAATTAGAAGCCAAGCCCTATAGCTTTCTTTCATTCTGCAAAAAGCATCAGTTAAAGAATCAGGCTGTCTGTGGTCATGGTGTCCCAATGATCTGGCTCATTGGGTGGCCCTGCTCAAAGCTCTCAATAACCAATGGCTAAAAAGGAAAAGAAAAAGGACTCTCCAAACCTCTGTAGCCTTGAAAGTTCGCTATGTGTTTGTAAAGAGTATAGAGCTCTCAGTATAGAATGCAGGGTTGGTTGATTTTTATATTCATAAATAGAATCCTAAATGAAAGCATCCCCTTTAGGTAGTGTAGAGGAGAATTATTGATTGAACTGACTAGACACCGCTCAGCCATTGGACTTGAGATTCTACTGCTGAAAGTGTGCAAACTAAGAAACCCTTAAAGCATGCCCTCTTTCAAAGCTTTATATCGGGGGTCTCTCCTTGGATTTTTCTTGGTAAGGTTTTTGTTAGCCATTCACTTTCTCTTTGTTTTCAGCAGTAAGAAGAACTTGGCCAGATTTGTTGAGAAAGTGAGTGGCTGGATCACTAAGAGGATTGTGGATTTTAATAGACTCTCGCTGCCCTGCCCGCACAGCCAGCTATTTCTTAAAACCCTAAGTATGAAGGGTTTGAATCAGAACTTTAAATATTATAGAGCTGAATCATCAAAGGCTTTTACACCTGTGACTGGGTTAATGAAGGACAGAAAAAAAAAATCTGGTATAGTGAATTCTTAGCTGTTAACAATGGTTCCCCTAGAGCAGACCAGAGGGAAACCAGAAAAGAAATGCTTGAATGAACCAAAATAAAATGCTAAAACATACATGAAAATCAAAGATTTCAAATGGCAAATTAAAATTGAGAGTGAAGAAGTGAAGGTTAATTTTTTTTTTAATCTCTCTTTTCTGGAGGCTGCTAATGCAGTGGCACTGGATGCTGGGAAAGATGCTGGAACAGACATAGTTAATAGTCCACTGAAATGTGAGGACAAAGTGATGCCCTTTCCCATTAAGCTTAATTTATTCAATTTAAAGAAATACTCTCTATTCTGGTAGTGTGTTGTGTCTGTGTGTTTGTGTGTGTTTTTTTCTTAAAATATCCTCTCTTTGAAAGAAATGATAATAATATATGATCCTTCTTTGTTGCTTTTTATTTGTGCTTCCTTGTTCTTACTGATAGCATTAAAGGTCAGCAATTCCATGTTGTCCTCACAAAGAAGAGAAAAATGCTTTGTCCCCTGAACACAAAAGTCTGAGGCCCAGCAATTTGTCAGTTCTCTTCAAGGTGGTGGAGGTACTTACAAGATAGATGCTGCCTCTACTCTTCATTGTGAGCTCTCAAGAAGAAATACAGAAGGAGGAAGATATGCATGATAAGCCAAAAATCTACTACAGACATTAATCGACAACCACTGCCCTCCATAGGGAATAGCCAAGTAGCATCCTTGCAAGACCCAAATCTTTTCTTCATTTTATATTTTTTCTTGAATCCATTCACCTTTGTGGACAGGAGAGAAGTAGTTTATAATGGATTTTCCAAAATGAGATGAATAATATTTCAGGAGACAAGCTTCTGTGTGCCACATAAAAAAGATCTTTGAAGGAGAAACTTCAAGCAAATGACAGTTCTTTTCATGAAGAAATCATAATATTCAGACTCTAGGGATATAACAAATATATTCTTGACTACAGTGCAAAGCTAAATAAAATCCTTTAGCTAATTCTAATAGAAAAGTTTCTACATACAAACCAAGTAAGTAGGCATAATCTATAAATATATATTCCTTGAGCTCCCAAGAGCTATGTGGAGAAATGAAAACAACCAATTCCCAAAATATATGAAATGGATGAATATGTAAAAGACAATCCAGACCTCTTTAAAAATGTTTAAGATATTGGAATGAAGAGGTGGCTCAAGTGATAAAGTGCATGCCACTGAAACATGAGAATCTGTGTTTGAAACACTCAGCACCTACATAATAAAATAGGAATGATCATATTTATCTGTAAAGCTAGCACAGGAGAGCAGACACAGAAGGGTCCATTAAGTTTACTGGACAGTCACTCAAGCTGATCACCTAATGTCAGGGTCATTGTTAAAAGACATTGTCTCAAAAGATAAGGAGTCATTCAGGAAGACAAGAAACACTGAACATCAACCTCTGGCTTCCATGTGCCCCATACTTTTGTAATACACACACAGAGAGAGAGAGAGAGAGAGAGAGAGAGAGAGAGAGAGAGAGAGAGAGTTTAAAATATTGAATTTCTGTCCACTCTTGTAGAGATTAAAATATCTTTTGGTTCAACTAAGTTGATTTGCTAATTATGTATAGGTGTGTGTGTGTGTGATTTATAATAAAGTTATAATAAAGTCATCCTTATAATAAAGTTTTGACTGATAGTTCATCCACTCCATTTCCTCCTCCCCCATGTCTCTTCAATCACATGTAAGAAATCTTACAAATCCTACTCATTCTTCAAGACCCAAAGTTTTTGTTCTGTTGGTTGGTTTTTGTTCTTTGTTTTGTTGTTGTTGTTGTTGTTGTTGTTGTTGTTGTTGTTGTTGGGTTGTGGGTTTGTGTGTGTGTATGTGTGTGTGCAAACACTGAACATGAAGCATGTAGCTGGCACTTCATTTTCCCCAAATGACTCAAAAAGCAATTATCGGTTTTAAGTAGATTTGCGCTTTAGAATGGAGACAATAGTCCAGACAACCAGCCACCTTCCTGGTCAGAGCACACGTGTCTGCCTGGCCTGAGAGGCTTCTGCCTCAGGTTCCACGGGAGCCAGCTTGGTTCCTGGACTCCGCGTAGGGCAGTCTGCACAGGTGACAGTGTGGAATACAGAGGCCAGCAATTTCTGGGACAGGCGAGAGCCACAGAGCCTCTGAGGCAGCGCCATTTGCCATTTTCGGCTCCAGACAACCTGCCACCTTCCTGGTCAAAGCACAGGTGTCCGCCGAGCCCGAGAGGCTTCTGCCTCAGGTTCCACGGGAGCCAGCTTGGTTCCTGGACTCCGCGTAGGGCAGTCTGCACAGGTGACAGTATGGAATACAGAGGCCAGCAATTTCTGGGACAGGCGAGAGCCACAGAGCCTCTGAGGCAGCACCATTTTCGGCTCCAGACAACCTGCCACCTTCCTGGTCAAAGCACAGGTGTCCGCCCAGCCCGAGAGGCTTCTGCCTCAGGTTCCGCAGGAGCCACCTTGGTTCTGGAACTCCGCGGAAAGTAGTCTACACAGGTGAGAGTGTGGACTACTGAAACAACGGCTTCTGTGACAGGCCAAAGCAACACAGCTTCTGGGAAAGATCCTGTTTTGGGCCTTCATCTTCAGCCAGGAGGAGATCCAAACACCAGATAACTTTGCACCTTCCCTGAAAGAGGAGACCTTGCCTGCAGAGACTGCTCTGACCACTGAAACTCAGAGGAGAGAGCTAGTCTCCCAGGTCTGCTCATAGAGGGTAACAAAATCACCAGAGGAACAATCTCTAAACAGAGACAACTATAACAACTAACTCCAGAGATTACCAGATGGCGAAAGGTAAACATAAGAATCTTACTAACAGAAACCAGGACCACTCACCATCATCAGAACCCAGCACTCCCACTTTGCCCAGTCCAGGGCACCCCAACACACCTGAAAAGCTAGACCTGGATTTAAAAGCATATCTCATGATGATAGTAGAGGATATCAAGAAGGACTTAAATAACTCACTTAAAGAAATACAGGAGAACACTGCTAAACAAGTACAAGACATTAAAGAGGAAACACAAAAATCCCTTAAAGAATTGCAGGAAAACATAACCAAACAGGTAGAAGACATTAAAGAGGAAACACAAAAATCCCTTAAAGAATTGCAGGAAAACACAACCAAACAGGTGATGGAATTGAATAAAACCATCCAAGACCTAAAAAGGGAAGTAGACACAATAAAGAAAACCCAAAGTGAGGCAACGCTGGAGATAGAAACCCTAGGAAAGAAATCTGGAACCATAGATGCAAGCATCACCAACAGAATACAAGAGATGGAAGAGAGAATCTCAGGTGCAGAAGATTCCATAGAGAACATCGGCACAACAATCAAAGAAAATGGAAAATGCAAAAAGATACTAACTCAAAACATCCAGGAAATCCAGGACACAATGAGAAGACCAAACCTACGGATAATAATAGTGGATGAGAATGAAGATTTTCAACTCAAAGGACCAGCAAACATCTTCAACAAAATTATTGAAGAAAACTTCCCAAATCTAAAGAAAGAGACGCCCATGAACATACAAGAAGCCTACAGAACTCCAAATAGACTGGACCAGAAAAGAAATTCCTCCCGACACATAATAATCAGAACAACAAATGCACTAAATAAAGATAGAATACTAAAAGCAGTAAGGGAAAAAGGTCAAGTAACAGATAAAGGCAAGCCTATCAGAATTACACCAGATTTTTCACCAGAGACTATGAAAGCCAGAAGAGCCTGGACAGATGTTATACAGACACTAAAGAGAACACAAATTCCAGCCCAGGATACTATACCCAGCCAAACTCTCAATTACCATAGATGGAGAAACCAAAGTATTCCACGACAAAACCAAAATCACCCATTATCTCTCCACGAATCCAGCCCTTCAAAGGATAATAACAGGAAAAAAAAATACAAGGACAGAACCACACCCTAGAAAAAACAAGAAGGTAATCCCTCAACAAACCTAAAAGAATACAGCCACAAGAACAGAATGCCAACTTTAACAACAAAAATAACAAGAAGCAACAATTACTTTTCCTTAATATCTCTTAATATCAATGGACTCAACTCCCCAATAAAAAGACATAGACTAAAAAACTGGCTACACAAACAAGACCCAACATTTTGCTGCTTACAGGAAACTCATCTCAGAGAAAAAGATAAACACTACCTCAGAATGAAAGGCTGGAAAACAATTTTCCAAGCAAATGGTATGAAGAAACAAGCTGGAGTAGCCATTTTAATATCTAACAAAATCGACTTCCAACCCAAAATTATCAAAAAAGACAAGGAGGGGTACTTCCTGGGCATATATACAGAAGATGTTCCAACCGGCAAGAAGGACACATGCTTCACTATGTTCATAGCTGCCATATTTATAATAGCCAGAAGCTGGAAAGAACCCAGATGCCCCTCAACAGAGGAATGGATACAGAAAATGTGGTACATTTACACAATGGAGTACTACTCAGCTATTAAAAAAAATGAATTTATGAAATTCCTAGGCAAATGGATGGACCTGGAGGGCATCATCCTGAGTGAGGTAACCCAATCACAAAGGAACTCGCACAATATGTACTCACTGATAAGTGGATGTTAGCTCAGAAACTTAGGATACCCAAGATATAAGATACAATTTGCTAAACTCATGAAATTCAAGAAGAACGAAGACCAAAGTGTGGACACTTTCCCCCTTCTTAGAAATGGGAACAAAACACCCATGGAAGGAGTTACAGAGACAAAATTTGGAACTGTGACGAAAGGATGGACCATCTAGTGATTGCCATATGCAGGGATCCATCCCATAATCAGCTTCCAAACGCTGACACCATTGCATACACTAGCAAGATTTTGCTGAAAGGACCCAGATATAGCTGTCTCTTGTGAGATTATGCCAGGGCCTAGCAAACACAGAAGTGGATGATCACAGTCAGCTATTGGATGGATCACACGACCCCCAATGGAGGAGCTAGAGAAATTACCCAAGGAGCTAAAGGAAACCCTATAGGTGGAACAACAATATGAACTAACCAGTACCCCGGAGCTCTTGTCTCTAGCTGCATATGTATCAAAAGATGGCCTAGTCGGCCATCACTTCAAAGAGAGGCCCATTGGACTTGCAAACTTTATATGCCCCAGTACAGGGGAACACCAGGGCCAAAAAGGGGGAGTGGGTGGGTAGGGGATTGGGGGGGTGGGTATGGGAGACTTTTGGGATAGCATTGAAAATGTAAACGAGGAAAATACCTAATAAAAAAAATAAATTTAAAAAAAAAGAATGGAGACAATAGCATGAAATATGAGTTGGAAGAAAGCCTGCACTGAATCAGGTAGGTCAGTTAGATTACTCTTGTAATAGGCTATGATGGTGATTGTCAAAGTGTGGCCCTGAAATCAACAAGATCAGAATCATCTGGACACCTGTCCAAAATGCAAAATTGTTTGTACCTTTTCAGACCTACCAAATAGCAAACTGTAGGCTCTAACAAAATACTTTCATTTTAACATTCCTTCTAAATGATACCTAAGGCAAATTTTAGTTGGTGAAGCACTAACTTAAAAGACCACTGAGGAGTAACAAGACTGTTGGCTATGGGTTCACAGATCATGAAACATCTCCAGATGTTCTGGTGGTAGGAGAGATGATAACTGCTTCCATGATGAAGAAAAAATGAAATATATTTTGAAGTTTATGATTTGTGAGAATCATACCTAATAGAGTATTTCGGAGATATAAAGATACCAACTAAATTAGGTTTAACAGAGTTAGCTGAAAATATGTGTTAATTTTATATAGAAATGCATTCAATATACAACCAAAGATGTCCATAATAGTTGTTGAATAGAGACATCCCAAAACAAAAGTGATTAAAGTGAGTAATAGGCAAAGTTCTCTAGAAATACAAAAATTAATAGACTATGTATCTAAATAAATGACTGAGGATTTATCAGCAAAATCAGTTCACATGTTCATGGCAGCTTAAAAGTCTGATTCTGGACCACCTTCAGGCTGGAGACACTAAAATGTCAGTAACACAGCTGAGTTTAAGTCTGAACACCTCAGAGAACAGGAAATCCAAACACACAAAGCCGAGTTTAAGGCTGAAACCTGTAAAGCAAGCCATTGTTCTATATCCTGACATCTAAAGGCCAGAAACCCTGGAATTCTAATGTTCATGACAGATCATGGCACACTCTAGCTTTTTAAGACTGATGTAAACTGAACAGTCCTTACTACTTCAGGGACATAGTCACTTGGATAGTGCAGGTACACACTGAAAGCTGGTATCCTCCACCCAAGGATGCATTTGCATGTGACTGTTATGGATTGTCTGGAAGCAACATCACATGCATATCCACAATAAAGTTTTTTTTACAAAATGTACAGTTCTACACTCTTTGGATATTCCTAATCCAATCAACTTGACACTTAAAATTAATCACAACAAGGTCAGAGTAATTTTTTAAATTGCCAGGGGTAGTGGTTTATTTTTGCTTGTTTTTTTTTTATTGTGATATACACTGCATGATCTTCAACACAACTGACCTTAAACTCAATCTCAGTATACAGTCAAAGTTGGACTTGAAGATGTTGGACCTCTTACTGCCACTTCCCAAGTACTAAGATCATAAGCAGAAGCCACTATGCCCAGAAGAACTGATTTAAGGATAATTAAAGTGAGGAGGGCATGGGAAGTCACCAAAGAAAGATAAGAGAAAGTAAATGTCACTAAAAGTAGGACCTCAAAAGCATTAGCATTTAAAAATAGAGATGAAGCAAGATGGCCACTTGTTCCAATATCCTATAGAAGTCACCTCCACATGGCTTCACTTTGAATAGCACAATGTGAACAAGAACTAAACTCAGGAAATGACAAGCCATAGTGCCTCAATTTCATGTAAGAGTAAGAAAAGATGTAATGAAGAAGGAAGAAATAGGATGCCTGTCTCACCTGTTGCCAAGGTAGAACCTAGTCCTGGGCAAAGCCTCACAACCCCTTTCCCAAGGCTAGTGCCATATGACCCAGCTCTGGAACTGCTTTAGCCCCATAATCAAAATAGCCTCCACTACCCATTCTTTGACTCATGAAAAAGATTTAAAAGACTTTGCTCTTTGAAAACCAGGTACATGTACATACACACATGCACACGTGCGCGCACACACACACACACACACAATTTGGAGAGCAGTGAAATCCACCAAACAGCACAGCTACAGAGGAGGAAGACAGACAGAGACCTATAGACTACCATGCTACCCACAGACCTGTCATAGCCACCCACTTGACACTACATCCAGAAGCTGATCAGCCATATGGTCATCCTGCTGTTGGAGTTCAGACAATATGCAATGTCAGAAGCCATGTAGGAAAGGCTATGGCAAGCAATGAGTTTTCTGGAGATGGTTCATCCTTTTGCATGGCTGAGATGGGTGCACTCTGAGATGCAAGGTCCTTAGAAATCATCCTAGGATTGCTTCTCACTTCTGAAATGCCTTTCCTGTTTCCTGGGCATCAGCCTACCCTATTGGGCAGATTTCCTGCAGAATCAATATGAAGATGTACTTCATGTAGTAGTGCTGTATAGAGGAGTTGAGGATTTCATAATTCCTGATATGATTTTATAGAACTAATAAATTGATACAAGTAATCTCCAGCCCCATATAGAATAAAAGCTACAAATAGACCTCTATAAACATTCATGTGTCTTAGGCTAATTGCACTAGGAAAAGAAAACAGGCTTAGAAAAAATTTACAAAGAAAACATTCCTTCTAGGTTAGAAAGGAGGCTATTGTCTCATAATTAAAGGCTGTAACTGGGAATGGGCAATTTATTGTAGGTACAAGGACAGAAAATATATGATGGACTAATTTCTCTATATAAGACTTCAAAATAATAAGACACAAGGCAGATAATTTGTCTCTTGACAAAACTGCTAACTTGTGACATAGAAACCATTGCTTTAAACTTATAATGAACTTGTGAAGCTAGAAAATATATAATGAATGCTTAGTCAGGTACTAGTCTTAATTAAAAGACATATAAACAAACCTGTTGTAACTCTTTAAGCCTGAAAATAAGTTTAAACTTACTATGAGTTTGTAGAAGGTAAAAATGCTTAAAACACAATGTGATCAATTATCCTGAGAAGGTATAAGAACTAAGAACATCAATTGACAGTAAAGCCCTTTTCTGCTTTGTCCAGGATGCGTGTGTCTGTGTGTGTGCCTAAATTTATTTCTTTATTCCTTCTCTTCTCTTCTCTTCTCTTCTCTTCTCTTCTCTTCTCTTCTCTTCTCTTCTCTTCTCTTCTTTCTTTTCTTTCCTTTCCTTTCCTTTCCTTTCCTTTTCTTTTCTTTTCTTTTCTTTTCTTTTTCTCTTTTCTCTCCTTTTCTTTTCCTTTTTCTCTGGCTCATGAGCCTGTTTCCTGGCCAGGGAGTCAAAGACATAACTAGCCCACATAACAGGAGAACATCCTTTAATTGCTGGTAGAAGTACAACCACCTTGGAAATCAATGTGGCATTTTCTCAGAAAACTGAGAATAGTTCTACCTTGAGAAGCAGCTATAGCACTCCTGGGCATATATCCAAAAGACATTTCAACATCTCACAGACACTTGCTCAACTATGTTCATAGCAGGTCTATTTGTAATAGTCAGAAACTAGAAACAACCTAGGTGTCCCCCAATTGAAGAATGGATGAAAAAAATGTGGTACATCTATATAATGGAATACTACTCAGCTATTAAAAGCCAAGACATCATGAATTTTGTAGACAAATGAATGGAACTTGAGGATACTATACTGAATGAGGTAACCCAGTCTCCAAAGGACATACATGGTATGTACTCACATATAAGTAGATATTAGCCATAAAATACAGATATCATGTTAAAATCCAAAGACCCAAATAAGCTAAACAAGAATACTCACGGGATGAAACATGAATCTCAAGTATAAGGAGAAATAAAATATTCATAAAAGGCGGGTGGTAGGAGGGAACTAGAAGGCAGGGGAGATGAGGAATGGAATGGGGATTCACAAACAGGTATGGGGAAGGACAGAAAAGATAGACATGAAAATTAATGGAAATCTGCAACTATTGGGGGTAAGAAGTTGGGGGTCATTCCCAAGATGAGACATGGCCTGGGATAAAGGAAAAGTCCAAGAGTCAATGGGGGTGACCTCAGCTGTTACTCACTGCATTAAGGATATGGAACTTGAAGAAGCCACCTTCTGTATTCAAAAAGGAAACCCAGTGGAGCAATAGAGACACCAAACCACCCACAAAACTTTCAACCCAAAATGTATCCTGTATACAAGTAACACAGGCACAGGGGAGGGAGCAGAGACTGAGGGAATGTCCAACCAATAACCCAGCTCAACCTGAGATCCATCCCATGGGCAAACAACAATCCTTAACACTATTAATGATACTCTGCTTTGCTTGCAGAAAGGAGCATGTTGTCCTTTGAGAGGTTCCACCCAACAGCTGACTCAGACAGATAAAGACACCCACAACCAAACAGTGGATGGAGCTCCAGAATTCTTATGGAAGAATTCTGTGTCCTAAAGGGGATAGGAACTCCACAAGAAAATCCAACAGAGTCAGCTAAGCTGGACCCTTGGAGCTCTCAGAGTCTGAACCATCAACCAAAAAACCAAACACAGGCTGAACCTAGTCCTCCCTGCTCATATGTAGCAGATGTACAGCTTGATATTCATGTGGGTCCTGAACAACTGGAGCCTGACCTATAAAAATGTAAAGTTTACCTAGGAACATTGGATGAATAAGTTTATATCTGCATACAAGTAGAACACAGGAAACTGATCTTCCTTAACTGTTATGGTGAAACTCATTCTCTTATTTAAGACAATACAAAAGGTAAAACTAAGCCAAGACCCCACACATCCAAAGTTCTAACTTGTGAAGATAAATTTGTATTTGAAAGGAGAAGATCTGAACTGAAAATGTCAGAGAAAGGGAGTCCCTGCTTTTCAAAAGCAACAGCCTAGGAAAGTGAGGTTGCAGACTCAGCCACCAAAGTACAGAGGTTACTATAGCTGTGGTTCAAGGATGACAGGCTACATCTCAAACTGGCAACAAAACTTGGTTGCATGTCCATGTGGTACTTTTATATATAAATCATCATATATATATATATATATATATGATGATGGAGCTAGTCCTTCAGTCTCTCTTTACAGGTTCAGACAGTAGCTGAGGCAAGTGATATGTAGCAGAGACTGAGAAACCACTAAGTAAAGCTGTAATGATGAATCCTAAGTTGCAGTGAAAATACCACAGTGTTTGAGGTGCCAAGACCATAGCATATCCACTGGAAAAGAAGCTGTAGGAATGGAATAAAGATGGCCAAAAAATGTGGATATGTGTTCTAGTCAGCAGAACTGTGGGATAAACTATTCAAGCCCTTTGGAGCACCAGTATCTCCAAACACCAAATACAGGACTATGGCATTCAGTGTCTGCTTTGTTCTTATAGGTTTGCTTTAGCCCCAAAAGTTTTCTCTGTTATCCTTACTCATTTCTTTGGGAATTGGAATGTTTACTCTGTGTCATTATATACTGGAAATGTGTCATTGTGATTTTTTTATTTCATAGGGGATCAGAGTTAAAGGAGTGCTTTGAGTCTCAGAAGAAACTCAGACTTTGAACATTAATGCAACATTGGAAATTTAGACTATGGGGACTTTTGAAGATGAATTGAATTCATTTTGCAACAAGAAATGGAGGAATATTAAGGTTTAAAAGATTTGTATGTGGTTATCAAGTTGATGAGACACAGTGTGATGATTAATTTCAATTGTCAACTTGATCAGATTTGGAGTCAAAATGGAAGTGAGCCTATGGGTTTATCTCTGAGTGGGTTTCTAGCTTAGGATTTTTTTGAGGTGGAAAGGCATACTTTAAATGTGGGAGGTACTATGTTGTGAGTAGATATCTTGGGTTGAGTAAAAAGATAAAAAGAAGTTCTATCTGTAATCTCCTTCTGCTTCCTGTGGTGGATACAGTGTGACCAACTGCTACAGCCTCTCGCTGTCATGAATTCCACTGTGATCACTTATTGAACTCTAGAACTATAAACCAACATAAACTCTTTTTCCTGCTGTTCCTTTTTTTCTGGGTGTTTTGTCATAACATAACCCAAAAGGAAGGTTTTGGAAATAACATGCATATTTTATAACAAAGGATAGTCTTCAGGCTCCTGTTGTTTATTAACAAAATCTCAGTCATTCAATTTTACCAGTGAGGACTCCAGAAGCCAGATGCTGGAGTAGAAGTCTGCTAGCTTAGAAGGCAGAGGAAGCTCCCCATTGACCTTTCTCATCAGCTGACATCCCAAATAGAAGTTCCATCTCAAAAACTCCCCATACTCAATGCCCCTCCCTTCTACAGCTGGTGTGGCACATCACATCTCTATCTGGCCTCCTCACTCCCTCTTACTCTCTATTCTGTCCTCCTATGTTTACTTCCTGTCAACTGGTTGCTTGCTTTACCTCTTGACCTATGGTTGAGTTTATTTAACCTGCTTTCAATACGTGGATAGCTCTTGGATTAAAAGCATGTTCTAGGGATGTGGTACACCACAACTAGAAAGAGGTTTTCCCAGTAAACAACATCACCTCAGGGCTCACAGTGTGATCAAATATCCTGCAACAGTTTCCTACTACTCTCATTCACTCCCCACTAGGTGCTCCAGATTGCTGAAGTCCTTAGACTGCCTGCTCACCGCTAACCATCCCTAATCTGTCTAGGACCCATGAATAATGTACTCCTTCTGTTTTATAAATTTGGGTTTTCTCTTACCATATATCAATTGACTGACACATTTCTATATGCTTCCTTAGGGTTATTAGCATCATTCCCAAGAGAGATATAATGCTAAAAACAAACCACAATAATAGAAATCTAAACAAGGAAGGAAAAGGTATATAGGAGATCTCTGTACTGTCTGTATAATTTTTCTAAAAATCTAAAATTAGTATAAACTGTTTAGTTTTTTTAACTGTTGAATTTATTAACCATAAAAAAAATTGATGACAGTGGAGAGGACTTTGTCAGAGCCAGATCAAGAAGGGGTATGTTATACTATAGAACCGCTGTCAAAACAGTCCAGTCATCATAAGGAGAAGTGTAAGGACAAAAACAAACCTCGGTATCTCTAACACTTGCTCCTGAGCAGGTGAGATGGACCATGCTTATATTATAGCATCCAAAGTAGGTTTACAGCTGACAGGAGCAAGAATAAATGCTCAAACCTAAGTCCCTCGTGAATGGGTCCCTTAAGACTCAGCAAATCTTCCCAAAGTTTATAGATTCACATCTCATGGCTGTCATTGCACCACAGCTGAAGGACCCTGGAAGCACTGCATCTGGAGTTTACATATTCCGGTTACAGTCTGCCTCACTGAGTACAAGCATTGCAGGACGTTGTGTACTCACAGATAAAAAGATATAGCCCAGGTTATTCAAAACATATTCTTCTGTCTGGATAAAAATGTTACCTTCCTAGTACATTCTGCAGTCATTCCAAGAACTACAAATGAGAGCAGAAAGACAGAGTTTAACAATGTCATCTGGAAGCCTTTCCTGCTACAAAAGACTGTTGCACAACCAATGATAATATCTCAGGGGAGACATCAGCTTTGGCTAACCAGGATTCTTAGAAGAACATAGGAAAGTCAACAGTCAATGACTTCAAAGGGTATTATCACAAGAGGTCTTAAGGTCAGTAAAATACAGAACCAGCAGAAGCAGCTTATAGTAAGAAAGCAGAAGTGAGGCTGAGTATGTTTCAGTGGGCAAAACACTTGTTACACAATCATGTAACTTGGATTTGAATGCCTAGAAACCAATTCAAGCCTCACACAGTAGCCTATGTCTATCATCCCAGGACCTCTGCTGTAAAATTAAAAGTGAAGACAGAAGAGTCTTCTGAAGCTTGCACACCAACAGCAGTGAATAACAGAGACCCTATTAACAGAAGGTGTGATGGTTTGTATATGCTCGGCCTAGAAAGTGGCACTATTAAAAGGTATGGCCCTGTTGGAGTAGGTGTGGCCTTGTTGGAGGACGTGTGTTACTGTGGGTGTAGGCTTTATGACCCTCATCCTAACTGCCTGGAAGCTAGTATTCTGCGAGCAGCCTTCAGATGAAGATATAAAACTTTCAGCTCTGCCTGTACCATGCCTGCCTGGATGTTGCTATGCCTATGCCTTGATGATAGTGGATTGAACCTCTGAACCTTTATGCCAGCCCCAATTAAATGTTGTCCTTTTTAAGACTTGCATCAGTCATAGTGTCTGTTCACAGCAGTAAAACCTGAACCAAGACAGACAGACGGTGAGGGTGAACATCCATGGATCATTTTTGGACCTCCACACTCATGATAGGACATGCATGTGCCTGCATACACACACACACACATACACACACACACGAGAGAGAGAGAGAGAGAGAGAGAGAGAGAGAGAGAGAGAGAGAGAGAGAGACTTCAATTAAAAGAAAAAGATGGAAGCAGAAATTGGGTTTAATGAAGGAGAATAAAGAGAATCAGCTGCATAGGGAACATAACTGGAAAGAAGATAAAAAGAGAAAAAGTGTGAAGCCTACATATGAAGATATCCTAAGAAACTAGTTACTCTGCACACTAGCCTAAAATATTGCTAGGTAAATAAATGGGTTCCCATGCTTGATGGGAGAATGGAATTTTTCATTTTTTTTTTGACAGAGTAGGCAGTATTTCTATTTCTTGGAGTTGGTACACTGTATAAGCAACAAATCCAGAGTGACTACATAGTGAGCTCAAGTCTGACATAACTCAGAGCATTTTATATGCAGCATAGGAACAGAAAAGGCACTGACAGGGACTATTTTCCTCTAGTTTTTTATTTTGTGCTTTAAATTGGATTGGTGTCTAGCTAAGTAGTCTGGGATACCCTGGATCCAGTGATCATTTTGTCTCTGCCTCCAGGTTGCTGGAATTATAACCTTGCAAAGCTAGAGCTTATTTAAAAGATATGCTGAACCCCTGTCAGCTCCTATCTCAAAATGCCAGGCATACATTAGTAAGGTATGATATAATTCTAGAATCAACCCTCAAAGGCTGTCTTGTATCGGGATACCCTGTAGTCTTGGCTGAACCACCTTCAATCTCCCTGAGAGCAAAGACCTGGCTCCAAAGACCTGGCATCATCTAGGTGAGTGTAGCATCTCTCCATAGCTTCAAAGACATGGCCTGGTCTAGCAATATCTACAGCATGAATGAAGGCTTCTCAGCCCCTGGCCTGAGTGCACAACTGAGGTGAATACAGCTTTCAACAGACACCTACCAACATGGGCCTAAGAGCCCTAGTGAAGCACCAAGAATGGTAAGATGTGTTCTTTTTGGATAGGAACAAGCTCTGGGACGAGAATCCCCCACACCATGGGCAACCACAGCCTCTATATAGAATGTTTGATTCATAATAAAGTCTGGACAGAAGAGTAAGATAAATCTCTCTATATATCAATCTGTGTGTGTGTGTGTGTGTGTGTGTGTGTGTGTGTGTGTGTGTGTGTGCATAATACTAGTAGTAGTAGCCAGAGATCAGTGTTGAATGTCTTCCTCAATCACTGTATAGCACTAGCTGATCAAGCCTCATGATTTTGTTTAGTTCCAAACACTAATAAATTACTTGATTTATCAAATCAAGTATTCAATATTTATGGTTGAAAATTGCATTCCTTTTTAAGGTATTTTTACAGTATTGATAATTAATATTTTGTTGTAAATCTTACATAGTCACCATGTTCCAAGATGTTTCTAAATACTATGTATCCCCTATTTAGCTGTATCTTGAAAATGTCCAATTAAAGCATTATACTGTCCCATTTTACTGAGGCAAAACACAAGAAAAATCTTTCTATAGAAAGCTACAAAACTCTGATAAAAAGAAATCAAAGATCTGAATAAAATTAGAGACAGCCCAAGTTCAAGAATGAATGAAAAGACTCAGTGTGGTCAGAATGCTGTCTTTTTGGTCTACGGATTCAATAAAATTCCAATTTATATCCCAGCATATTACCCCAAGGATTTTAGTGACATATTTCAAAGTTTTGCATGAAGGAGAAAACGATTCAAACTATCCAAAGCAATATTCACTGATAATGTTGAAGGAATAATTCAACATACAACAAAAGACACTTGTGTGACAATGTTTACTGCAGCACTATTCACAAGAACTAAGTTATAGAATCGAAACATCTGTATGTCAACTAGAAAATATGGACCATATGGGATTGTATACAACCATAAATAATAAAATTCTGTTGTTTGAGGAAAATAAAACTGAAAATGATCATAAGAAAGAAATGAGTTACATTGAGATGTTGAACTGGATATTCAATAAAACATATCTCTCATAGAAACTTCAGGCTGTGGCCACATAACTGTCATAATGACGTAGAGTATCTAAATCAATGAAGTGAAGCCCTGTAATTATCAACCAGACCTCAGGATGAATTGTACTAAGGAGTCCTCCATGTTTTTGAAAGTTGACAATTAATATCAGTCTTTCAAGTTCTACCATTCCCTTGTTCTGTATTGCCCCTCAATTAGAGAAACACTACAACTCAATAGATCCTCTATTGACCTCTCAACTTCTCATGTTCTGACTGGAGCCAAATAGAACATTCTCTTGGAGCTCATTCAATGGCATCAGTGTGAATCATTTATAGGTGTCTGGAGACCAGATCTTGAGTATCTGCAATAGTTTTGCAAATGTTTTACACTGGATAAGATATTTTTCTATTTAAAATAGATTGGATGGTTTCTTTTTACTACTAAACCCTAATGAGCTCATGCTTGTAGAAATACATAAATAACATTTTCTGGAGTGCTCATAGAGGTGTGGCATTAACATCAAACTTAATAGTTGAATAGATTTTTAAGAAGTTTAATCATGCTTATATCTCTATAAGTTAAATGTGATAATAACAGATACATGCTATATTTTAGCTTATCTTAAGATGCTTCTCACACATAATCACCAAGTCCTGTGGCTGTGATTCCAATATCAAGAAATGACAGGTCAGACCAACTATGTTCCCTTGCCTCCTCCCCATAGAACTAAAATAAGAGAAAAGGGTCTTTCCATTGCTGTCCCTATAGAGAAGCAGCAATGAGAGCTCTTATGAGGTCCACTGCTAGCCTGTCATAGGTCTCTTGTTGACAGAAACCAATTTGCTGCAAAAACTATACTTTTTTTTAAACTTTTAAGCACTAATACAACATGATATTACAGACACAGATAATGAAATGCATACGTATCCTTATCTTCATATGCATATTAAATTTGACCATACAGCATTAGATAGACCCTGAAGAAGTATTTACCATGTACCCTTTGGTGTCTCATGAATGAGGGCTCCTCTTGCCTATAACCTTACAATTCCTTTCATTTTATAAATCTAATAGGTTAAAATTATACTGTTTCTTGTTTTGATAATTAAAATGGACCTATTTTCACTTGGTTTTTGATGTTTTAAACATCCTCAGAGGGTTAAACAGATTATTAAAAGCTTTACTGTTAATCTTCAAAATAGTTTTTAAGACTTCTTTGTAAATGCCATATTCTAATCTTCTGCTGTATACAATAAAATGATCTACTAAGCAATGATTTATTATTTTACCTTCATGTTGTTACTCATAGAAGTCACATATTTTGATATTTGTATTTAATCAAATAATTTTATTATAATTTATATGGTTTTGATAATAATTTTGTATTTTCCATCTATATACTTGAAAGATGTTTTCCAACTGAGAAAATCTTTTAAATGTCTAAAAGTTATAAAGAATTAATTTGTATATTAGGTTTTAGTAATCTTACTGATATTGCCTTGAGTAGGTAAAAAGTAAGAATCAAATATACATTCTTTGCTTTATGAGTGAACCAACTCGTCATTTATCAAGTTACCAATTTTAGTTCCATTATTTCTATCCTGTCTCCTCTACTTCCAAACAAATTCTCAGTAACTTAACAGTATTATTAAAGTTTTGTCTTAAAACTCTGCTGTCTAATGATTACAAATGCTGCCAAGCAAGTAAGGGAAAAGAGTCCTCATACTGTACTGATTAGAATACATCCATTATATAAATCCTGTGGAAGTTTATCCAAAAACTAAAAATATAGCCTGATATGGAAATGTATACATTTGTTCTAAGCACTAGGAAGGCAGAGATGGGCAGATCTCTGAATTCTCAACCAACCTTGTCAACCTAGTGAGTTCCAGGCAAACCATAACTATGTAGTAAGGCCCTGTCTCAAAAAAAATTTCTTAAAATAGAATAACCATTTGGTCTATCTAAGTTTTTAGGCATATAACCAAAGGATTCTGACTCAATATAGCTAAGAGATATTTGCACATGTTTATGATGATATGATCTACAATAGCCTAGAAATGCAACCAAACCTAAATGTTCATTGACAAATGAAGGGAAGAAAAAAATGTAGCACATATACATAAGGAAATTTTATTCAACTCTGAAGAAAGATGAAATCATGACACTTGCACAAAGAGGAAAAAACTGGCAAAAGCAGAATATTATTATATTAAAAAAGTAAACCAGACAAGAAAAGCCAATAACATGTTTAACATGTTTTCTCTCATTTATAAAACCTATATTTAAAGTGTGTGGTGTGTGTGTGTGTGTGTGTGTGTGTGTGTGTGTATGTGTGTGTGTAGTCATGAAACTAGAAAGGGATCATGAGATGGAACTAACAACTAACATATCTCAAGCAGAGGAAGAGGATGGATAAAGGAATACATGTATCATGAAAGAAAGAGAATTACCTGGATGAAAGAAGACATGTAGAAATGCACTGAAGAAATAATAACTGTTAATCATGCAGTTTTCTCCTTGATGAAGAAAATACATATCTGTTTTCCACCCAGAAGGCTGGGCATGGATGTTTTTAATAACCTGGTAATCTTTGCTATCTATAGGGCCAGTCTTCATTCAAATTCTCCAGAATATTTATCCAAACCCTCCACAGAACGTAATCTTTAACTTTGTTTCCTAGTCAATAGAACCCATCCTTAATAGGGGTATCACAAGTACCATATAACCCAGTCTGAGACCACACAGAGCCTTAACCCTTAAGCTATAGAACATATCTTCATAGTATAAGTCACATGTACTTTGCAAAAAAAATGTAGTATTACTGCACAAATGGTATTGGTATAATTATTATTAGAAAATTTTTTTTCCAAAATTGTACTTAAATATGTCTAGAATAAACTGGCATGATGTCAGACTCCAGAAGATTAAATCACCCGGTCTAAGTTATGTTGAATCACATTTCCTTCTTTGCCATTGACCATTCCAGCAATGGCCCTGTCCCACAGAGGAGATAAGGAGTCAGTGATGGAGGAGTGAGTCAGGCTCGGGGCTCAGGAAGGAACCTTACAGCCTGACTGGCATTTGGAATGTTTGTTTATCAATTTTGTCCCTGAACACATGTTTTAACTTCCTCTTGTTCATAAGTTTAGTCTTCATTGATAAGCAGTGAAAACCCCATAACCCAATTTTTAAGAATCTAGAGGCATATCTTGCCAAATCATGACAGCCCTTCCTCAGGCTGGTAGCCCTTTCAATTTCAAGGGCAATAGACAGAAAAGAAATCTCCATGTTAGCCTGGGCAAATTTTCATGTTCCAAGAGCAGTGAATTATTAATTCTTAATTGTTAGCTTGCCAATTATCATTAGGCAGAAGAAAATTCTTCAGGCTAAAACTGCTGCAGTTATTAAACTTTTGACATATTATAATGTTTATATCTTTGTAGAATTTATGTATACATCTAATGGTGATTTGTTGTTGTGGTTGTTGTTGTTCCTTGGTCTTACAACACAACAGTGGCCTGTATGAGATAACTTTTCTAAGAAAACAAGGTCTTAAATTTTCATTCTTTCATCATTTATTCACACTGCTCTCTGTCCATCAATACAAGTCATTGTGTAGGGCAGAGATAACTCCAGTCAATCTAACTTTGCTGCTTTATCTTTTCTTGAAGGGGCAGACCATATGCAGCCCCCAATCTTATATGCCACATAATTGCCTGAGCTTACAGTAGAAAGAGGCTTTTAATTTGATCTGCAGCCAAATCTTCTAGCCACTGAATCTTGTTTACCTTTTTAAGTTTAATTTTTTCTGATTATCTTGTTCCTGAGTACGTACAGAAGCAGATGATCCAAGAGTATCTTGGAGATAGAGGCTCATAAGGAGATTTCTGCCATCTTTTTTTTTTGAGTCACAACCTCCAGGGCATAAGAAAGATCTTTAAGTAGGGCCAGATAAGGATATCTCTCTAAAAGCAGGATTGGTAGTATGTTTGGGACTTTTCTGGGGAAGCTTAGAAGCAGTACTCCTAGGAGTGATTCATAAGAAGAAAAATCCATCGATTCAATATCCCAAATTATACAAAATATTAAAAGCTCCCAACCATGCAAAACATGTAAATCAAGACCAAAAATGGAAGACATTTCAGAAATTACCAAAAACAGATTTTTGTGTTATTTGGATTTGCTTCATTTGAGGCAGTGTTTCACATATTTCAGGCTGGCATGCAACCCCACTATGGAGCTGAACTTGACCATGAATTTCTGACCTTTGTCCACCCCTGAAGTCCTCAAATTGCAAGCATATGTACTGTTGGAGTTTATGTAGTGCTAGAGAATGAAGGCATTACTCAAACTAGACAATCACTCTACCTATTTAACTAAATCAGCCCCACAGCTTCTAATCTGGTTCTTAATTAGCCAGTGTATCCAACCCTAATGAGCTTATTGTCAGGAAAGATATTCTAGCCAATGCTCTATTATGGGATATGTTGGTATTTTAATTACTTCTACAAATGTGGACTATAAGATATTGAATACAGTAAATGATAAATTATTTAAATGTGTAATAGTTCTCCTGAGAAATTTAACCAATAGGATGGATTAAGAGGGACATTTTGCATGTGACAATTGATTCCCATGATTCTAAATCCTTCTAAGACTCACCATGCCACCTGCAAGCTGGAAAAAGAAGAAATCCAGTAGTATAAACCAGTGTGTGGTCCAAAGTCTGAGTACCAGGAAGGCAAGTCAGAGAGTTCTAAAGCAGGAAACCAACAGGTCCATGGTCTAAGGATAAGAGAGATTTCCAAACTTTAGAGAAAATAAATTTCACCCATGGGGATGCCTTTGTGTTGCATCCCAACCTTGGAAAGACTAGGTAACAACTGCCCATGTTGGTGAAGACAATCCCGTTTACAGAGCCTAATCATTCAAATGATAATCTTTTCCTGAGATGTTCTCTTGGACACACTCAGAAATAATGTTTGACAGTTATCTAGATGTCCTTACTCTATACCAAGATGACATGGGAAATTAGCCACCATGATGCCAAATGAAGTAAAAGACACCTTTTCTCCACATTTCTTAAATTGTTGATGAACGTGCTGTCATTTTCAACATGAAGAGTATTGAAAATGCTTTCAACTTTCATAAATTAAAGATGGATACTGCCTGTCTGAGCTTAGTCAATGCTGAGTTACACGAGGAAGGCACTTTGTGGTGCATAGAAGTAGCAGCTGCCAACCAGCTACCATCACTACCAAAGTTCTCTTTCTTTTTCTTTTAGGTTCTTTTCCGATGTCTGAAGCTCAACTGACATTTCCTAATATCTAAAGCTTCCACTAAGCCTTGGCTCAATTTTAGTGTGAAATCAAGCTTTCCAAATCATGTGTGGATCTAGGCTAGGTTCCAGAGTCTGATGCCTGATCTCTTCCCATTGCTCAAGAATCCTCCTCCCTCCTACTGGCTCCTTATGGGGGAAACCCTTTGGCTTGTCTTATTCTTTCTTGTGTAGTGTACAAAAGCCAGGTGGCCCTCTTCCCAGACACAATTTATTTGCCAATTCTCCCAGTCATCTTTTGAAAACAACAAAACAAGGGAATCCCCCTTCCTGACACTGTAAAAAAATTGGTGTAAATATTCTTCATTTGTTTTGTTCTGGGTTTTTTTTTTTTTTTGATAGAAGATTTGAATCTCTAAATATCTGCCAACTTCTTATTGTCTCTGTGATCATTTAGGGTCAGTTTCTATAAGACCAGTCAATTCCCCTGGTTAAGTACTTTATAAAATGAGCTACCAGTTTACCAGCTGGCTAGATTTATATGTTTATACAATAGAGTTTGAAAATATCCTCAACTATTAATATATATTAGGGGAAAATACCAGTGTAATTGTGTTCTCTTCACGTATTTCATAGCCAAGCAAAAGGCCAGAAAACAGTCATACATTTTTGTCCAAAGTAAACATTATTTAAATGTTGCTGTAAGTCACAATCTGAACTAATGGCATCTCTGCTTGTCCACACTTATCTATATCTCAATTCTAACTTATTCCTCATTTTCCTGTTACTAAAGGCTAGTTAATGCCTTGGATTTAGGGGAGGCAGTTGTGTATTAACATGTCTTTATTAAGGCTCAGGTTAGAAGCTGCAGAGTTCTTCATGTGATGATTCAGATATGCAGACTACCCCATTGTAGAGCCATGTCAACTAGAACAGGAATATTCTAAAGTCACTATAACAGAAAAGATATGTGAGGCAGCTTAGTGGTACTTAGTTATGTTATTCAGGCTATAGTGGGCATGTATATATTTTAGTATCTAGAAAGGTAAGACAGAAGGGAGGCTGGAAAGTAGAGGAGAGCACAAGGGCATTCGATGAGTATTATTCCTCTCTATGCAAGTATGTTCATAATTTTTTCTCCTTACCTTAGATTTTTTCTGATGCTACAGATGTGTCTATCATTAAAGAGCAAGTTTTATCTTTTTTGATACAGTGTGTGCAGGCTAGTTTATGTCAAGTTGACACAAGCTAGAGTTATCTGAAAGGAAGGAAACACAAATGAGAAAAATGCTTTTATTAGGTCTGGCTGTAAGGCATTTTTTAAATTAGTGATTGATGAAGGAGGACCTAGTCCATTGTAGGTAGTGTTATCATTGAACCAGTGGTCCTGAGTTCTGTAAGGAAGCAGGCAGAACAAGCCATAGAGAAGAAAAGAGTATGCAGCACCCCTCCATGGCCTCTGACTCAGCTCAAGGATCCTGCCCTGTTTGAATTCCTATCTTGACTTCCTTAGATGTAGAACAACTATGTGGAAATGTAAGACAAATAAACCCTTTCCTCTCCTACTTGTTTTTCAGTTGGGATGTTTCACTGAAGCAACAGAAACCCTAAGACACAGTATTTCTTGCAGCCTAGGCTTGGATAAAAGTCATCGTTTAGATAAGGCTAACATTGAACTTCAAGTCTACCCACCTCTACATCCCACCTGAATCCTGGAGTTACAAGCATGTGTCACAGTGCCCAGATATTTGGAAAAAGCATTTTTTTTCCTGCTCTAAGGATATATTGTCTTTCCAAGAAACTGGTTATTACAATTTTTACTCTACAATAGTTTTCAAAATAAACTGAAGACAAAGAGATAGTCAATAGAAGGCTTGCTGTCATCTTTTATTGTGGATAATGGAAATGAGATGTGGAAAACAGGTCTGGGAAGAGTTTTTATAATTTATCTGAATATTTGTCACATGATTTTGTTCCCATGCATTCACAAAAGCAAAGAAGACAAAGTACTGTTATGTTGTTTCGCATATTCCCGTGTACACCTACTCTATATTGTTACCTGCCAAGGAATTTTCCATGTTATAATAAACTACAAAATAGCATCACTGACTCACTTACAAAAAGTAGAGAAGGGTCATGATGCTCTTTCAAAAGATGACATCTCATCAGGCAGTCTAGTGACCAATTTCAGCAAAAAAGAACTACCAAATGTCAAACAACATAAGAGAAAATGTATGTTACTCTCTTTACATTTTAAAAAGTCTTTGTATCATTAGCATTGCACAAAGATCCACCAGAGGATGATGCATTTCATCCAGCCAGAATGACAAATAGATGCTAGCTGAGAATTGAGAGATACCATGCCGAAGGCACACAACCAAGCCAGCAAATGACTACAATGTGAGACAAAGATATTCTTCACTCAGATGAAGCCAAATGACTTACAGATGCTCATCACCATCCTTCAGGCTTTGGTCCACAACTAAAATGAGCAAAGTGATAAAGAATATAATCAGCTAAGATCCTCTTCTAAGCATACAGAGAGAAGTCACTAACACCAGGAATCCTAGAAAGTAACAACTGTGAAAAGCACTTAAAATGTCATGGTATCCAGCAAGTTAGCTCAGTTAAATGTTAGAATTCATGATACCAACCAAGATGACAACATATTTAAACGCGCACACACACACACACACACACACACCTAAACCAGTAGTTCTCAACAGGAAATAATTTAATAATTTTTGCCTCCAAGGAACACTTGACAGACTCTGAAGAATTTTTTTTCAAAATTTATGACTTCTTTTGACATCAAGAAAGTTGAGCCCATAAAAGCTGATAGGTATCTTGTAATGCAAGAGACAGCTCCTTTCCAATCAACTGTATAACAAACTGTTTCAAAGCATCACTGCTGAGAAACCCTGATCTGAATGAACCACGGTAACGATTTGTCAGCACAAAAGAAATAAGAATGATGGCTTGAATAGGAAATGTGTCCCCATGAACTCAAATGTGTTGCAACAGTTTGCCTGTAGCTTATGTCACAGTTTTGGAGTTTAGGGCGTTCTTTAGGATGTCAAATCTTGCTGGAAAAAGTGTGTCACTGGAGATAAACCTTAAAGCTTTATAGCCTAACACACTTTCTAAGTCCTCACAACCTCAGAAAATGCTGTGTAACCAGCTGCCTTGTGTTTCTACCACAGAGCCTTCCTTGCCATGAGGGGCTGTACCCTTAAGCAGTAAGCCAGAATAAATCCTTCCTCTCTTAAGTTGTTTCTTGTCAAGTAATGGTCACAACAGGAAAAGAAACTAACATAGTGCTTTTGTATTCTCTAGGGTCACTTGTTTGTTTGTTTGTTTGTTTGTTTGTTTTGTCTTAGGAAGTATTTGTTTGCTTATTTATTTATTCATCATCTTTCTCTATGGCTGAGGCTAGCCTGAAACTCACTATTAGTCCCAGCTGCTTCACACTTATGCTAATCTCCCTGCTTCAGACTCCCAAATGATAGGAAAATAACTGTAATATATCAAAACATGGTAGGCATTTTTAGCTTTGTTTTGTTAATCAAGAGTAAGAAAATTCTATTCAACGAAAAATGCCAATTTTTCCACATTTGAGTAAATTTAAATTAAGAACTAGAGAAGTTTTGTCAAACAGTGCTGGAAAGTGGGATAAGTGGATAGGTGACAGTTTCTATCATGTTATTTCCCAATGCCAGTGAATTTACTTGAATGTCCACTATGACACCTTCTCAGAATTTCCCTGTTGTAAGCTGAAACTGAATGTCCTGCTTTTCATTCCCATGGTAGAATAGACACCAGGAATGGATTCCTGCACTGAGTTACAATTGGACTGCTAGATCAGGAACTGGAGAAGATGGTTCCATGATATTCTAGACCATTCCTAACATGCTTCTGTTTATTTTTCTGTCCCCAATCACTAAATGCCAATCAAATCTCCCCTGTTTATTAATATAGCAATAAAAAGTACCAAAATACATTCTCAAACCCTCCTTTTATAGCAGCAATACAGACCCTGGCAAAGAATCCCTGAGAAAGAACATTTTTTCTAATGCTGTGACTGTTTAATCAACTAATACTGATGTCTTACCCCAAAAAAGAAAGGAAACAATGAAAATGAAAAAGGAGAAAATGGACTTTCTTATACTTTCTCAAACAGAGATATCAAAGTTCCTAGATATGTGATGCTGAAGGAATGTCATTTTATAGGTAACTTATGTTTTGATAAGCCAAGCAAATTTAAAAACCAGAACAATAGATGATAACACAGCTCTGGGTGCCACCAAGGGATTGAATGTTTATTAATAATGTTGACTTAGTGTGGAGAACATTTTCAAAGAGTTGACATTTCTCTCTTGGGTTACTCTCTTCAATTTCTGCTTGATTGCTTCTAATCTCTGGGTTCTAAAGTAAATATTATGAATATCCAAAATCCCCTATCAAAATATCCAAACTATCCTAATCTCCATAAAATACTTTCAGACATTTGGCCAGGTGCTTTATGATCCAGAGTTACCTTTGGAGACAGTACTGTAGAATAATGATTAAGTGTCTGTAGGACTCAAAATTCCTCTCAAGCTCATCCTTTTATATCTATGGAAGATGACATGGAGAAACCCTGTCAACAAGCAAGGGAAATTTGGGCACCTAGAGGAAGGTACCTCATGGGACTGAAATTGGAGAAGATAATCTTAAGATAAAACTATAAGCAGTAAAAGCTATTTGATGGCTAGCTATTCCAATAGTAACAGCAGCCTCCATTATTAGGAAATTAATGTGGTTTTTAATTCTAAAAGACTTACAATGCTTTGACTTAACGCCATAGTTTTCTTAGTCACATATAATTGAAATCCCCTTGGGCAGAAAAGTGTGATGAGATGTTATTGAAGTTTAAGGAAAATCTTTGATCTACATATTTTAAAATATTTTATTGAATGGTAGAACAGATCTTTTTAAAAATTCTTTTAGTTGGAGACAACTTCAAATATCTCCAGTAACATGTATGTTGGACGAAGTCACATGCGGTCATTTTCTCATCTCAAAAGGCCTATTTTGCCCTTTGACTACATTTGGATCTTAACAAATGTCGATATGAATACATGAGTACAGCAGCTTCCCTGCAAATCTGAACACAGAGTGGATAATCACAGGATTTCCTTCTTTGGTCTCTGAAGAATAAATTGGAGAAGATTAAGACATCAAGCAGAGGCATCAAGCTGCACATATCTAATGACCATCTCATCTCCAAACACCTCACCAAAGCAACAGCAAGCAGACTGTTTCCTGCCACCTCTGCACAGTGGTGAAGACTCCAGGAGGAAGGACACAGCAACTAGGCTTGCACATTGGAAATCAGGAGACATCATCATATAGCAGTCATAAATGGAACAGGGCAGATCCACACCAATCCTATTTGCAGAGCTTACAGATAGAAAGCTATCCAACTGTACTGCTAACAGTTCTGCTTTATCTCTAGCTGAGGAATCCTTCTCTACAGAACACAACCACCCCAAGATAAAAGCCAAGAAGAACAGTTTCCCCATGCCAGTCCTCAACAATCACCCCACAATGAAGGTCACAGAGAAATTCCTTTCAGGTCCCTATACTCCAGTCAGAGTTTCTTTCTTCTGTCTTGAATATGAGACAATTAAGTCATCCCATACATCTAAGGGAATATTTAATAAGATCATAATAAACATATAACTGAGATAAAAGTCATTAAACAGGGAGAAGACGCTGGTGGCCAAATGGGTGAAGAGAACTTTTAAAATACATTTTAAAAGTACAAAAGTTCTATATGTTAATACTACAAGGAAACTCATTGTAGGGCATGCAAAAATTTAATAAAACAGTAAACTAAAAGTATTATGCCTGGAAAAAGACAAAGAAAGTTATGTTATCTATGGAATAAGAATTGAATTTTTAGAAGCAGTTTTGGAACAATAACCAAAAAACGAATACCTTCTTTTGGAATTAAAATACACAAAAGTCAACTGGTAATACTTTGTTTCTCTATGAGCAATGGCAAATAGGAACAACAACAACAAGAAAGCTTTAAGAGGCTTTATCAGATAATCTAAACTCCAAGTAAAAAATAAACAAAAAGAAAATTGACATTAACAATGAAACAATGCAGGAGTGTGGGGAGAGGATGGTATAGCATACAAAAGGCCTTAAGAAAACTTTTCTTGCCATTTTCAGGGGGAAAAAGTCCTGCTACAGCAGAGAATAGCATGCAAGTTTGATGGGAAATGGGGAGGAGTGAGACTATTACACAGACAAACAGATACTGGAGTAACCTTGGATCTCCACCAGCATCATTCTGGCAATTCCAATAGAGCACAGCTATGAATTAAGCCTTGAAGTCTTAATAGTATTTATTATTGATGTCTACCCATTCAAAAAGAAGATATCTATATTTAAGTATATCTATATTTAAGTATAAGGTACTTAAATTTAAGTATATAAGAGGTTGTTAAGTAGGAGTGTATATGTATGTGTGTGTGTTTGTGTATGTGTGTGTGTGTTGATCACAGGAACTAAAGAAGATACAGCTAAGCTTTTATTCTTCTAGAGGGGATATATATTATGCTTTCAAGCTAAAAATATCAAAATCTAAAGTGGCATTTCCCAAAGAAAGATGTAATTGACCAGAAAGCATATGAAAATATAATTACCATCATTAATAATTATTGCACTCAATACTATAGTGAGACAAAACTTCAATCCAGGAAAGAATAACTACTACCCAAAAACCAAAACACAGTAGTTGTAAGTAGGTAGAGAAAAGAGAATCCTTGCAAGCTCTCTAGTTAGAAGGTACTTTGGTGTAGTCATTATGAAAAACAATATGGAGGATCCGTGGCTTATCTTTTGCTATTGCTGTGATAAGATACCCAGACAAAAGCACCTTACATAAGACAGGGGATTCTGGTTTATCTATCAGTGTGTAGTCCACCATGACAGAGAAGTGTTGAGACAGATGGCCACATTGCGTTCACAGTCAAGAAGCAGAGAGTGATAAATGTTTTCCCTTTTCTCTATTTTACATAACCTGGGAACTCCAATCCAGTAAATAGTCCAGCCACAGTCAAGATGATTCAGCCACCTCAATTAAATTAATCCAGGTAATTCCCCACAGGTCTAGACTGAGGGTTATCTCTCATCTGATTCTATATTCTGTTAAGTTGACAATATCAGCCACCATGATCTTCAAAAAATAAAGATAGAACCACCATTCATTGGGATATTTTACCACTGTGTATATGTCCAAAAGAAATGAAATTGCTATATCAAATTGTAGGCAGCCGCACGCCCAAAAGATGGCGCCGACCTCCAGTACACCGGCGCCGTAAACAATGCCATTGCGCAGGTGCCAGCCCGAATCTGGTGCCAACCCCTCCCAAGCGGGTGTTACATATCAAAGGGGCCGACAGACTGACAAATCCCAGGAGGACACATAGCTCTCCCCAGTGCTGGGGTGGAGATAGGTGGTCCTCCCGGGGTTTCCGGAGTTCCCGAGTAGCATGGACGTGTTCCTAAAATAAAGAAAGCTGTTGAGAAGAATCGACCGTGTTGCGTCTTTTCTTGCTGGACAAGGTGAGCGCAACATCAAATGAATACCTGTACCGCTTATTAATTGCATATCTGTTCATAATTGTCCAGAAATTAAAGCAACTTAAATGTCTATCCACTTATGAATAAAATAAAACTGTGTTTCACCTACACCAAAACTTGTCCCTCAGCCATAGAAAAGCATGAGATGATGTGCGACTGCACGGGTGGAGCGATATGCAGTGAATTCAGCCAGACACAGAAAGGGAAGCACCACATGAAAGCACTCATAACTAGAATCTGATCAACTCAAGAGTGATGGTTACAATAGGCAAGGCAGAGGAGAACAGAGGATGGGGTGGAGAAAGCTAACTAATAAGTAACAAGCTGTGGAGAAATATAAATTAGAAATTCTGAGGTACTCCTGGATCTGCAGTGATAATGGACTGCATAGCTAAGAGGATTTTAGGTGTTTTTACAATATTAAAGTGAAAAATGTTCAGAGAATTAGTTTTTAACTTGATTTAAATAGTATATAATATATACTTGTAAGAAAATAACTCAATACATCGTAAGCATGCACAACTTTGGCTTTTTTGTCTCAATCAAAACTAAAATCAGTTTAAAAGTGATAAATATGTTATTTAGAGGATCGTGATGAATACAATACACAGTACACTTTAAGATAGAAACTTATGAAGCTCAGGCAATAGATCGATGATATAGAGATTGGATGGCTAGATAAATGATAAATGTTTAAAAGAAATAAAAATGTTTTGTCTGGAAAGAGAAAAGTGAATAAAATAATAATCAGGAATGGACTGCCTTTTATACTTCAACCAAAAGAAAAAAGAAAAAAAATGTCCTTAAGGAGCCCAGTGAATACACAGTAAAAAAAGGGGGGGGGGAGTGGAGGAAAAATATTGCTTAATTATAAAAATCCTGAGTTTAGTTGACTCTTTTTTAATGTTTTTAATTGAAGTAGAATTCCACCATTTTCTCTATTCCCTTTCTTCCCTCCACTCCCTCCTGGGTACCCTCCGCTGAGTCCCTCTCCACCCTCCACTCTTAAATTGATTAGGATTGTTAATAAATAACTCGATTTTTAAAATCTCTGTGTCTTTGCCTGCTCTTAGGGCCCTTTTCCTTCTACTGCGTTCCCTTGTCCAGTCTTTATGTGAGTCTTATTGTAACTTATGACCTGTTGGCTTGATATTTCATGGAGATCTGCCCTTTTCTAGAGAGAAACAAGAGGAGTGGATCTGGTGAAGAGGGGAGATACAGGGGAGGGGCAGGGCGAAGCACAGGAAGAGCAAACTGTGTTGGGAATGTAATATATGAGAAAAAAAAACAAATAATTTTTTTAATCTGTCATGTCTACATGTTTAACAAAAACTTTCAAATGCATCATTGAATTAATAAAATAAAGCCACATTTTGTGTTTTATATTACTTTTGAATTGATATTTGCATTAATTTCCTTTAGCTAAGCATGTCTTTGAGCGAACAGCCCACTTTCTCACACTTTCCAGTAGCCAGCAGTCCTCTGTATGTGAGAACGCTGCTTCAAGCTGATTAGCGAATGAGCCGTGACAAAAAGTAAAAAAAAAAAAAAAAAAAAAAAAGTGAAACCAAAAACAAATGTCACACACACACACACACACACTGTTTAATATGTCTACTAAGCACACAAACATTTAATTAGCTGAAATGTGTTGACAGAGTAAGACCTTCCTGATGGCTCAACAGTTTTCCACCCGAGGAATATGCACCAAAAGTCTGGCTGCGAGAGGGACTTTGTTGCAATGCTTACTGTCAGGTTCTATTGCATACATATGCTCTATCTCAGAAGAAGCTTAAAGAGCAGCAAGGAGCGTCAGTGCTCATTAGTAGGCACTTCTAAAATCAGTTTCCGGCTAAGAGATTCGGAAAGATAGTCCTGTTATAGGCACAGGCTTGAGCCTAGTTTTGTGCTGATTAGATGCAGATTATCTAAGCCCGCTTTACACCATATGTCCTTAATTTACTCTGCCTAAATGTTTTCTTTGTCAACACTTTAGTTATAGATGCAAACGTCTCTGCATGCACCAAGTCACAGGTTCTCATTTCCATAGTCACTATCACCAACATCATCACCATCACCATCACTCCCCTCCCAAACTCCCCACCACCATAAAATACTATTCGCTCATAGGAAATAAAATACTAAGAATATAGGCTTTGATTCGCTTATAGGAAGACTGAAAAGACTTCATTTCCTCAAGAAATTTTTTTCAATCATCCTTCACTGGTAACTGGTCTTTTCATTAAATATGAAAGTACTATCTCTTAACCCTTGATAAAGGTATGAGGAGAAAGCAATGTCAGTTCTGGGTTTTGTTTGTTTTTACATTGATTTACACACGGTCCTCATATCTTTATCATCCCTATAGTCTTGCCTTATTACTATAACATGCTAACTCCACTGCTTTACAGCTTCAAGTGAGAGGCAAGGATCTTGATTTTTCTCATTTATAAACTGAAGATAATAGAATTGCCTGTTTCATAGGCTGCAATGCTTGTGCATCAAAACATGTAAAATGATTATGATAATTAAGCTATTACAATAGTGTAAGCTACTGTATTGACTTATTGGACAAATAAGTAAGACGTATGTCAATTCCACAGGTCAGATATACTTGGACCTCATGATGGCACTGTATGATGTTAGCAATAGAGGAAATCAGCTCCAACCCCATCTTCCCTTGCTGGCATTAGTTCAATAGTCTTCATTATATAGGGATAACCACCCTGCTGATTTCACAATCATTGCATTCATCCTCAAAT
The DNA here is from genome assembly GCF_978045245.1 of Mus caroli. Taxonomy (NCBI): domain Eukaryota; kingdom Metazoa; phylum Chordata; class Mammalia; order Rodentia; family Muridae; genus Mus; species Mus caroli. The sequence goes on from NW_028227258.1 coordinate 49,695,845, forward strand.
ACCAGTAATAACTGTTATTATGCTACCCATTTTGCCAAGCTAAGTCCTATAGTTAGTTATTCCAGCATAGAAGCTTCTTAAAAATATGTAGATATATAGAAGGAATTTAAACAGAATCACCAATAATAGGAGACAAAGCCCCAAAGTACTTGTGACCTGGAGAAACTTTTAATGTTGGGAATAGATTTATAACGAATTGTTTTGCTGACCAAATTATGCCCGTGGAAACCACTAAACAGCTCAGCCTATTGCAAAAGCTGTTGGTTACATTCCACAGACGGACTGTAAAGCCCTGTTGATGCAGACAACACCTATAAACCTCACTGAACGTTAAGAGGTTGAGCTAGTGCCTACCTACAGCCTTCACCCATGCTGACTACTGTTCATGGTACTGGAAAGTACTGTGCACACTACCAGAGGAGGAAGATGAATGCCAAATATTGTAGATCACAAATTGTGTGATCTACAGTGGTGAACTGTCTATAAGATATGCTGGTGCAACAGTAGTGAAAGTTTTACATTGTAGAAGTAACAAACCATTAACTGATTGGATGTAAGTCCCACTCCATGAGAAGTCTGACACTCCTTGGGTGGCCAAGAGCTTGAGTCAATATAATAGGCCAGGAATCTAGGAGAAAAACAATTATTATTGTAGGATCATAGCAATCAAATGACTTTTAATGACATTCTGCTATACCAATCATCAGAGAACTTACACCTGCAGTTGGTGGAAACTAATACATGACCCACAAATGGACAATGCAGAAAGTGAGAAAAATTGGAACATTCAGTTCTAAATGAGTGGTTTTCATCAAATTTCTCCCCTTGTGGCTCAGGGAGCTGTGCGTGAGAGGAGGCAATGGGATGGAAGACACCAAAGAACAATGACTTCTATACACAACAGTACTGACACACATAGGAACTTATAGATACTGTACACAGATACGCAGGACCTGCATGGGTCCAAATCAAATGAGGTTCCAGCATCTAAAGGGAAAATGGACACAAGCTCCCACCTCTAACCCAGAAGTTATCTCCAATTGACAATCACAATGAAGTTAAAGTTTAGTTTTTGAAAATTTCCCATGGAGCTTCACTGGGTATACAAACCACACTTTAAGGAAGTTTCAGGTCCAGCACTATATGGGAAACACAAAAAGTACTCAACACTATGTTCAGATATGTTTTGTCTCATAGTGCTTGGAGTATTTTTACCTCACTTGTCTTTTGCTTATCAATTTCATGGCTTCTGATTTTATGTTTTCATGGGTTTTGTGTGTGAGCATGGGTATATTTCTTCATGTGTATATTTCCACCTGCCTTTTTTATTAGATATTTTCTTTACTTACTTTTTTTTTCTTTTTGGACAGGGTTTCTCTGTGTAGCCCTGGCTGTCCTGGAACTCACTTTGTAGACTAGGCTGACCTCGAACTCAGAAATCTGCCTGCCTCTGCCTCCCAAGTGCTGGGATTAATGCTCCCCAACCCACCCACTCCTGCTTCCTGACCCTGGCATTCCCCTGTATTGGGGCATATAATCTTCACAAGACCAAGGGCCTCTCCTCCCATTGATGGCCAACTAGGCCATCCTCTGCTACATATGCAGCTAGAGACACAACTCTGGGGGGTACTGGTTAGTTCATGTTGTTGTTCCTCCTATAGGGTTGCAGACACCTTTAGCTCTTTGGGTACTTTCTCTAGCTCCTTCATTAGGGGCTCTGTCAAGAAGAAGGAAGACCAAACTGTGGATACTTTGCTCCTTCTTAGAATGGAGAACAAAATACCCATGGAAGAAGTTACAGAGAAAAAGTTCAGAGCTGAGATGGAAGGAAGGACCATCCAGAGACTGCCCCACCCAGGGATCCATCCCATATACAACTACCAAACCCAGACACTATCCCATATACCAGAAAGATTTTGCTGACAGGACCCTGATATAGCTCTCCCTTGTGAGGCTATGCCAGTGGTTGTCAAATACAGAAGTAGATGCTCAGAGCCATCTATTGGATGGGACCACCTGCCTTTTCTTTGGTTTTGTTTTTCTTGATTTTATTCTGATTTGTTTGTTTTATTTCAATTAGCATGCTTGTTTTCTAAATATATAGAGAAAGAAGGTATGGAATTGGATGGATTCAAAGGATCTGGGAGGAGATGAGGAAGGAAATATGTATGAGCAGAATATACTGCATATAAAAAAACTATTTTCAATAAAAAATAGAAGTTAACCTCAACCAGAAAGATAATCTAGAAGAAAAAAAAAAAAAAAGAAAAAACGAGAACAAAAATGCTTAGTCAACAAACAATGGACTCCATACAGAATTTATTTCACATTTTTAAAAACTATTCATTGTCAGATGAAATAGTTACTACTTTAAAAAAGGTATTCACTAAGAAATATCCACTTTCAAGAAATGGATTGCAACAACTTTGTAAAAACTAGCACAGTTAGCTATGTCTTTGCAAGTGGGTACATAAAGATTTGATCTTTTGAGGTTAAAACAGACCATTAATTTTGTTTAGTTTTTTTTTAATCTTTCTACACCATTCTGTCATGAGACATATGCCAATTAAAATGTATGTACTTCTTTATGAAGACATTAAATGGAGATGACAATCACTAATGCAATACCAAAGCAAATAAGTTGTTCTGCTGTGATGAGCTCTGGAGGTGAACAGTGCATGAGAATCTGCAGCCTCAAGCAGTTTTGTTGATGGCTTCCATCGCTGGCAAAACCACCAAGGAAGGCTCTAATAGATGTTGTGTCTGCACATATGCTGCTCCTTGCCCTTCCTTCACGCTTACGCAGCCCTGGCTGACTTTGCACATCTGTTGTAATTTGGTAAATAATATTAAATCTATTTTCTACAATGTGTAATACTGTAAATTACACACAATTAAAAATACATTGGACAGCCTAGATTGGGGGAAAACAGCATTGTGTCATGAATTACCTATGGTAGTTGTACCAAACTAGGATATTAGAAATCTGTGTTCTGATCTAATCCTTCTTGTCTACTTTGCTAGATGGCCTTGGGAGAATTTCTTAACTTTTCCATTTCAATCATTCATCTAAGAGTAGGGCATAGCTGTTTCTATTGAAGCTGTTGTACTGAGCGGTTACAAACATTGATTAAGGGATTTCTAAGCATAAGAAAGGAGTCTCTCACAAATCCATATTTACAGCATTTTTTTAAGGTTTTACTGCCCTCCATCTGGTTTTTCCATGGTTCCTAAATGACATGGTTTCCTAAAGGACCACACACTAATCATTGCCTTTCAGAGAACAGATTTGACATTCCTATTACCAGCTAGAAAGCTTCCCGTTGTCTTCTAAAACACAAGTCAAAATGTTTTGATCACCCATCGAAAGGTAAAAAGGCAGCAGTTGAGAGACTTCCCAACTTTACAGGCTAGACGGAAACCTCAGAGATTCAACTACAGGTGAAGACTATAAATTATTTCACAAAACTTTTTCTCTTTCCATTTCTTGCCAACAGGTAGCTTTTGTTTGTCCTGGATGACTGAAACATGCCTTGATAAGCAGCTAGATTGCCACAGAGTGGCAAAACAGCTATCTTCGATGATTATTCTGTACCCATGGAAATGTTCTCTGCTGTTAACTCACTGCAAATTAACTCAGTAGTGCTGAAATTAATCACCCATACTCTTTATCTCTATTTAGAAAAATAGGAACTCCTTAGCTTTCTGTTGTTGGTACTAGGAGAAGCCCCATACAATTTTTGCATCATTTATAGCACTCTGTAATTGCCTTAATAGGCTTAATTAGTATACAGGATTTTGTTTTCCAAGAGCTTGCATATTTTTAATGGGTTTGCTCTCTTGTTAAATGGTCTAAATGACTTTTCATGAAGACCATATCCCAGTAGAGGCAGGCTGCATATCAATAAAAAGACTACCACTCTCAGGATGCTTCTCTGTATGATTCAAGTCTAAATATTTAGTGATGAGTTCCTATCAACTGCAAGCAAATTAGCGGTATTAACTGTATCAAATGCCTTTAGAATATCAAGTTTCATGATTTTGATTTGACTATTGAAGAGTATATTTGCTTCATTAAAAATAAAGATAAAATCTCTTGTGTTGGTTTTAAAGGCACTTTCTCAATAATAGTAGTTAACATATTAAGTGAAATAAATAGTATCTTCTCCATAAAAAGCACCACAATGTGTTACATGGTGGTATTCATATTGGCATATGTACATTATTCAAATAACTCATAGACTACACATAATCTAAAGATTACTATGAAGCAACATTATCCTTATGACTTTTAATGAATGTTTTGCACACTTTTACAAATTAAGGGGAATTTAATGACGGTTCATGATTGGAAAGTTTATTTAAGTATATTATTTGATTAAATAAGTGATTTATAAAAATAATATCAAGATCAAAATAGATCATGATGATGATAGACAGATAGATAATAGATGATACACAGTAAATGATAGATAGATGATATAGATGATATATGATAGTTAATAGAGAAAGACGATTTCTTCATAGATAGATGATGGTAGGGAGACAATAAATATATTTGCTTCATGATTATATAACATGTTTTAAAAATTATTTTATTTATTTACATTTCAAATGTTGTCCCTTTCCTGGTCCCTTGGCCTCTAAGAGGGTGTTCCCCCAATTGCCCATCCACTCCCCCCTCACCCATCTAGGATCTCCCTTCTCTGGGGCATCAAACCTCCAAAGGACCAAGCACATAACCTCCCACTGAGGGTAGACAAGGCAGTCCTCTGCCACATATGTAGCAGAAGCCACAAACCAGCCCATGTATGCTCTTTGGTTGATGGCTTAGTCTCTGGAAGCTCTGAGGGGTCCACTTAGTTGATACTGTTGTTCTTCCTATGGGTTTGCAATCCCCTACAGCTCCTTCAGTCCTTCCCCTAACTCTTCTGTGAGAGTTTCCAGGATCTTTCTAATAGTTGGCTGAAAGTATCTGTATCTGTCTCAGTCAGCTGCTGGTAGAGCCTCTCAGAAGACAGCCATGACAGGCTCCTGACTGCAAGCACAACATGGCATTAGCAATAATGTCAGAGTTTAGTGCCTATACGTAGGACTAATTCCAAGTTGGGGGCAGTCTCTGGATGGCCTTTTCTTCAATCTCTGCTCCATTTTTCTCCCTCTATTTCCTTTAGACAGGAATAATTCTAGGGAAAAACTTTTGAGATGAGTGGATGGCCCCATCACTCAACTGGGGCCATGTCTGTCTATTAGAGGTTGTGTCTTCAGGTTCCATCTCCATCCTGGTGGGCATTTCTACTAAGGTCATCCCCATTGGGCACTGGGAGCCTCTCATATCCCTGGTGCCTGGGAATTTCTAGAGGTTTGCCTGTCCTCCACCCCACACTGATGCATATTTTTGTTTGTTCTCCTGGCCCTCTGGGCTTCTCTCCTGTCTCCCCCATACCTGATTCCGTACCCCTTTTTCCCTCCCCCTCCCCTCTTCCACACAGGTACCTCCCTCCTTCTGCCATTCTTGATTGTTTCCTTTCCCCTTCTAAGTGGGATTGAAGTATTCACACTTGGGCCTTCCTATTGTTAAGCTTCATATGATCTGTGGGTTGTATCACAGATCTGTATTCTGAGCTTGTTGGCTAATATTCATTTATCAGTGAGTACATAGCTTGTATGGCCTTTGGGGTCTGGGTTACCTCACTCAGGATGATATTTTATAGTTTCATCCATTTACCAGTAAAATTCATGATGTCCTTTTTGTTTTTTTGTTTTGTTTTTTTTTCCCCCGAGACAGGGTTTCTCTGTGTAGCCTTGGCTGTCCTGGAATTCACTTTGTAGACCAGGTTGACCTCGAACTCAGAAATCCACCTGCCTCTGCCTTCCAAGTGCTGGGATTAAAGACGTGTGCCACCACACCCAGCGATGTTCTCTTTTTAATGGCTGGGTAGTATATTCCACATTTTCAGTATCCATTCTTGAGTTGAGGGACATCTGGGTTGTTTTTGGCTTCTGGCTATTACAAATAAGGCTGCTATGAATATAGTGGAGCACATGTCCTCATGATATAGTGGAGCATCTTTTGGGGTATATGACCAGGGATGGTATCACTGGGTCTTCAGGTAGAACTATTTCCAATTTTCTCTCCCTATTCATTTAATATACTCCAGCTAGAGCAATCAGACAACAAAAGGAGGTTAAAGTGATACAAATTGGAAATGAAGAAGTCGAGGTATCACTATTTGCGGATGAAACAATAAATAAGTGACCCAAACATTCTACCAGAGAACTCCTACAGCTGATAAACATCAGCAAAGTGGCTGGATATAAACTTAACACAAACAAATCAGTAGCCTTCCTTTATTCAAAGGAAATAGGGAGAGAGTGGGCAGCCTCATCTTGTCTCTGATTTTGGTGGGATTGCTTCAGGTTTCTCTCCATTTAATTTGATGTTGCCTGTTGGTTTGCAGTATATTGCTTTTATTATGTTTTCATGTGTGTCTTGAATTCCTGATCTCTCCAAGACTTTTAACATGAAGTGGTGTTGTATTTATAACATGGGGTTTTTTTTTTCCTTCAAATGAAAATGAAAATACATTATGTTAGATACTAGTCCTCCAGTTACTGTGGGACATTTGCATCTTTCCCAACTTCCTCAAACCTTAGTATGCTCTTTTATAAAACTAACGTAATTTCTTATTGCTTTTATAAATGTACTATCAAAATCCTGGTCATATTCCCAGGCATTTTGTAAGGTGTACAAAATTAACAGCTGCTTATTTACTGTCAATATAGTTTTGGGTTTTTAAATCATCATGATTTATATTAGCAAAACTCCAGTTATTGGCAGCAACATGCCTTATACCAGCCCATGTCTGAGTGAAATGGCGAGATCTGACCCTGGCACAATGCACTGGCCGCTTTAGAGAATGATGTGCTAACCTTGCATTATTAACTTACCTTACAGCAGATGGTACTTTGAGATAGTGTTACCCCTGGGAGTTACACTATGTGCTGTGTATTTGATTGGGAAAGCCACACTAGCACTGAACAAACAGTGACCAACATCTACAGGATTGCAGACTGTGGGATGGAAAAATAATAAAGAAGGCTGTTTACATAACTTAAGTGTATCTCTTTTATGACATAAAGAAATTTTAATAACAGACATCATTCTCTCCAGCAAACAGTAGCTATACTCTCTGAGGTCCTTCCTATCAAAGGAATTCTAAAATCTGAATGCTTTGTTGTTTGAGAATTTTATAAATGCAGATAATATTTTGTGATCAGATGCATCCCCCACTCCCTTCAATGCCTCCCTTATACACTACTGTTCCCTCTCAATTTTATTTTATTTTTTTAATCTACTGAGTTCAGATAGTGCTGCCTATATTTACAGGAATTTAGGAACACCTCGTAAAATATGAATAAGCTCTCAATTGTTTTCCTTCCACTGGAAGCCATCAACTGCAAATAGGTCCTCAACAAAGTATAGAGCTTTCTGAGACACCCCCTTATCTGTGTTCAGATTGTGGCTAGCTTGATCTTCTCCAGATCTTGTTCATGCAATCACAGCTGCTTTGAGTTTATTCATAAAATGGTGGTGTCGTATTTTAAGAATGTTGTTTTACTCCAGGTATCTACCAGCTCTGACTCTTAAAATCCTTCTATCCCTCATCTGTGGTGATGTGAAATCTTTGGCAAAGAGGTGCAACATAGTCAGCCCACTCAGAGATGGCCACTTCATAATCTGTTATCCCTTGCATATTGTCCAGCTGTAGGTCTCAGTACTAAGCAGCGTATATTGTAAAAAGAAGCTTCTCTAAAGAGGGTTGGGAAATGCACTAATCTATTGGGTACAAAGGTAAGAACTTAGGGGGCAGTTTATGACTGTGACCTGCATTATCCAGTTACGGGGTGTGGGCCCAGTTAGCAGTACCAGGCATGAGTGTCCATCGGAAGGTGGTTAGTTGTTGCTTCATAACATTCGGGCTTCAGTTGAATCAGTGGGTATGTACAGTTAAGACCCGAGTTATTGAACTGCAGGATTCACAGATGGACAACACCGTTGATGGCTTTTCTTTCTGGGTACTTTTCATAGAACCTTGCAGCACTATAAAAAAAAAAACTAGCTTGTAGGAAGACAGCTTCCAGGCTAGTACCATTTGGATATCTTTATTCTCCAGAAATCAAGGCTGGTCGTGGTATCTTCAGCATGGCGGTATTACCATAATTTGTATTCCAATATTTGTATTGCAATGGCAATAGTCTGTGATATACATAGAGAGAAAGAGAGAGGAAAGGTGGCAGAACCCCTTTAAGGAACAACTCAGAAATGTAACTCAAACCTAGTACTGTGCTTTACTTATTTGGTAGCATATTGGGGGAGGAGCACTACCCCCTCTACAGGGTAACTCCATTAAAAACCTTTATATATGTACATAGTTAAAATGCTTGTATGGTAGTAGATTTTCATGTCTTGTGTTCATAGGTCTTTAGTGTTCATTATACCTCCCATATTTACTCTTTTATCCTGCCCGTTCATCCTTTATTCTAACTCTAACTGTTCCACTGTTCCTCTTTCCCACACCCCTCATACCAACTGCACTCTGCCTCCCTTCCTTTAACCTGTCCCATGGCCCCTTATGAGTCCCCTGCCATCTATGAGAACTCTAATTTAAACACACATATCTGATTGAAAGCTAGCATCCCCACTGGAAATAGAATGTGTGATGTTTGTCTCTCTGGGTCCACACTATCTCATTCATAATGATGATTTCGAGCTCTGTCCATTTACCTGTAAATTTCAGTTTTCATTACAGCTAAAAAATATTCCATTGAGTATATGAGCTACATCTTCATTAGCAATATGCCTTACTTAAGGTTTATATTGCTGTGGTGAAATAGTATGACCACAAGCAACTTGAGGAGAAAGAGTTTTATTTGAACTTACCCACAGTATTCCATCATCCAGGCACATCAGAGGAGAAACATGTAAGAAGGTGATGCAGAGACCATGAAGGAGCATTGTTTACACAGTTGCTCCTCATGTTATGCTCAGCCTGCTTTCTCACACCAAGCAGAAACACTATCCCTGGAGTGAACCAATGCTTTCTTATAGCAACCAAGAGCACCACCCTAGGGGTTAGCTGTACCCTTCCACAGCCTCTGCATCAGTTCCTAATGCCAGATTTCTGCTAGGCTTGAGTTCTTACCTTCACTGTTTTTAGTAATGATCTGTTATATGGAACTGTGAATGAGATAAAGCCTTTCTCCCCAAGTTGTTAGTTTGTTTGTTATTGTTGTTGTTCTTGTTTTTAATTCTTGATTTTGTGAGGTTCCATTTGTCTACTCTTGGACTTAATGCAAGCAACATCTTGTCTTTCCCATACCTGTAAGCTCAGGAGTAACTTCTTTCTATCTTTCAAGTCAAATTCTTACCTTGAGATCATTAATCCACCTGGAGCTGAGTTTTGTGCAAGGTGAGACATAACACTCTAGTTGCTTTTCTGTATCTCATAGCTATCCAATTTGCCCAGCACCATTTGCTGAAGAAGCTCTCCTTCTCTGATAAGTATTTTTGACATCTTTGTTAAAGAACTGGTGGCAGAAGTGTGGCATTTTATCTCAGTCCTGGATTCTATTCCGATGATCAAAATGTCTGTTTTAATACTGATACCACATCGTTTTTATTACTATAGTTCTGTATTATAATTTGAAATCAAGAACAGTGATATGTCTGGTAGTATTTATTATTGTTCAGAACTGTTTTGGCTGTCCTTGGTCTCTTGTGTTTTCACATGAGTTTTGAAATTACAGTTATAATTTCTGTAATTGGGAATTTGATAGATGTGTCATTAATTCTGTAAATTGCTTTTGGTAGGATAGTCATTTTCACAATATTAATCCTACCAATCCATGATCATGGAGGGCATTTCATCTCCTAATTCAGTATATTTCTTCTTCCTTTTATATTTTTTAATTGTGCAAATCTTTTACTCCCTTTGTTAAATTTATCACAAGATAATGTTTTCATGCTCTGGTTAATAAAATTGTTTTCCTGATTTCCTTTTCATTACATTTGTTTGTTTACATAAGAAAGCTAGTAAGATTTGCCCAGAGCCAAGTCTGTGTGGAGTATTATGTTAATTAGTGATTTTTTGTCTTTTGCAAGTCTCAGCTTACTGTGAGTGTGCCATCCTTATGCAGGTGGCCTTGAATTATATAAGAACCAACAAGGCAGTAAGTCCTATTCCTCTGCATCAGTTGTGACTCTAGGTTCTTGCCTTGAATACTTGCCCAGATTTCCTTTGATTATGGGCAATCATTTGGAACTGTATGCTGAAATAAGTCCTTTCCTCCAAAGCGTCTTTGTTCATTGTATTTTATCACAACAATAGAAACCCTAACTAACACACTTGCCTTTTCCTGGTCACAGAACTATGCCTAACTCCTGGGGTATTTTGTCTGTATGTGTGTCTGTGCACTGTGTGCATGCCTGGTACCATGTAGAGGTCAGAGGGGGATGACCAGTCCTTTAGAACTTGAGTTAGAGATGTTTGTGAGTGGCCATGTATTTGAGAGGAGTTGAAACAGAGTCCTATGGAAAAGTACCCAGTGCTCTTAACTGCTGAGCCATCTCGTCAGACCCTCAATAACCTTTTCTATTGCTTCTAATATTTTATCTATAACATGTTAGAATACATTTTTTCTCATCCTGTCTAATTGTTGTTCTGTGAGTCTCTAGTATCATGATAAGCATCTCTTTTTATAAATTTAGGTTTTGTTTTGCTTTATCTATTTCTGTGATCTCTTTTGAACCCTTTGGCATTCTTTTCCTTCTATGTCTATAATTTAAAGTTTATATCTTTCCATGTTCCTCAAAACTCTCCCCTGTTCTGACCATACATCTATTTTTAAACCTCTTCTTTACAGAATGATCACCTTGCTATGCCTTGCCTTTTATCCGAGTCTCTGTTTTCAAATAATTTTGTTTGCAAGGCTTTCCACTGAGGTTTTCTTTACTTACAGGGTTTTGGTTTCTGGCATTATTTCTGTTTGATTGTTCTTCAGCAATTCCATCTCTTGACTTGTCTTCTTTATTTACAGCCCTTTGTTTTTAGTCTTCTCTGAGTTGTTGGAGCATAATTATATTGAATCCTTTCTCTGGAAATTCTTCTAGATAGTGATAATTATGGTTAATGAGTATGTGGACTCGCTAATGGGGGCTTGATCACATTGATGAACATTCCTCAGACCTAGTCCAATCCCATCTTGAAGGCCTTGCTCCTGATACCGTCACATTGTATACCTGATTTCTAGCTTTGGAGACACAAACATTCAGATTACATCACGTGCACATTAAAAAAAAAAAAAAAAAAGCTGGGCGGTGGTGGTGCACAACTTTAATACCAGCACTTGGGAGGCAGAGGCAGGTGGATTTCTGAGTTCAAGGCCAGCCTGGTCTACAGAGAGAGTTCCAGGACAAGCCAGAGCTACACAGAGAAACCCTGTCTCAAAAAAAAACAAAAAAACAAAAAAAAAAACCCAAAAAAAAAACAAAAAAAACAAAAAACAAAAAACCAACTCTGGGATGATATATTCAAAATTAATCAACATAGTTACCAATGGAGTTGAGTAATGATAACCAAGCAAAGGAGTGGAAATGTGCAAATGAGATGTTTCACTGCATATTGCTGTACATTTTTAAATTATTTCTAAATTTCAAAATGATAACCACCTTTCCTAAAAATTAAAAGACCAAACAAAAGCTAGAAAAATAATTCAAGAGAGAAATCACATCAATACTGTATCCCTAAAATGCAATTCATTTCCTTTAAGCCCCTCCATTGAATAACTAAGAGACAAAAATGTGAAACTAGAGGAAGAAAAATATTTTTTTCTCATTTTTACTCCATGAATACTATGTTAAACTGTGGAAACTGGTAAAAAAAGAAAAAAGAAAAAAGAAAAAGTTACTCTTACTTACTGGATACTAATGCCCTGCAAACCTGTCAGAATTTCAAACAAAACAAGGGAGGTAGCACTGTCAGCACCAACAACAAGCACTGACACTAAGCAGTGTCACTTGCAGAATGAGTAAATGATGTACAGCCACGTTAAAGATAATTTCCACATGATAGGAGCAAATAGATACCTGAAAGGGAAGTCTTCCAGCTGAGACCAAAAGCAAATGGAACAGAGCAGAAACACAGCACTGTTGTTGAAATAACAATCAAGATAGTGGGTGACAGAAACAGAAAGAAAATGGAAACAGCCAGGAAATCTTCCTTATATTGAGTGTCTGAAGATTTCTTTGGAGAAACATTCAAGGTTCCAGTGTCCCCACCTTTAAAGTGCTTTATAGGGAAAGCATTTAGAGGCAATCACAATGGTCCAGCATTTGACATTCTATCTTAAGCTTTTCTATAATACAGTCTCTAACAAAGCTAGGCTGTTCTTAACCCCTGGTTTAGAATTATATGTCTTTATATCTATGTGCCAACATCTGTATGTGGTATGTATTCAAGCTGACTTCAAGCAGTTCATGCTGTGAGACCTAAAGTCCTTATGAGATTATCAAAAATGAAAAACCATGTCAGTAGGGCCTGTGGTGTTTCCACCGGCACCAATTGTGTCCAGGACGAGATCCAATGTGAGTTTCTTACTGAAAAGCAGAAAATCACTGTGAAAGTATTGAAGGCACAATCTTAGAGTCAGAGAGCAAAATAAAATATGAAGCATTTTTTTCAATTGAGATAAGTCAATGTAACAGAAACCGATTTCTCTACTGTGTATCCTCAAAAGATACTGGACCAAGTTTGAAATCAAAGAAAGACAAACTAATAAGCTAAAAAGGATGAATATAAAAATAAATAGACACAGGGACAGTTCACCTAAAAGATGGAGATAAGAAAAATAATAGCTAGGCTGAGAATCAACAAGAACAAATAGCATTTGATTATCAACCCATCCGGACTGCAGAAAACAACACAAACTCTTCCTTCACAGACCATGGGAAATAGAAAAATAGACACTACATAAATGTAGTGTGGTCACTTTGGGGGGTATCAGATTTTTTAAAAATGTGTTCAAAATATGCCAAACTATATCAATATTAAGACTAGTGGGTAAGCCTGCATATTCAGCTTACCTTTACAAAGTAGGACAGAAAGGATTGCAGAGAACAGAGAGACCCTTGTGCTCAAAAATGGAAGTACTATGTGAGAAAGCTAATGCATGCTTGTGGTCTAAGTTAGGAAGAGCAAGAAGTACAATGTGGGAGCACATTTTCAGTATAGGGAACTGTAACACCATTCCAACTGACTGGCTCACACAGTTAAAAGATACTTTTCATAATCCAAAGACCAGATTGTGAGTACCATCCCTGCCTTGCCTCTAGTTGATTGGGTCCTCACATGAATGCAGGAATCATTTTTCCTCCTCTCTCTCTCTCTCTCTCTCTCTCTCTCTCTCTCTCTCTCTCTCTCTCTCTCTCTCTCTCACACACACACACACACACACACACACACACACACACACACACACATCTTTCTTATACAGTTTCTAATTCCACCACAAGAACTGCAAATTCTTTTGGCACAACCTCTCTCTAATGAGCTCCCTATCACACTGGGGTTCAGGACTCAATCATAGGAGGAAATCTGAAGGAAATACAAACATTCATTGCTTAACAAGTAGTTTTGTTAAAGCACTCACTGGGTCATAATTTACATATTAATGAAAGCCCTGTTGTGAGGAGATATGGGGGTTTTTTTTCAGTTATTTGATACTGCTCTTATGTTTTAAATTCAATGTACTTAAATTTTACAAAAATTAATTCTCTATTCTCTTCACCCCTAGATATCTTATTTTTACCCCATCTTATTCCTATTCATCACACACACACACACACACAACACACACACGCATATACATGAATATATATATATTCCATTAATAACTAGCTGTATACATAAAGCTATGAACTCAATACCACCAACTATGTAAAAAAAAGTTGGACATAGTAATTTACACCCAGTTTTTGTGCAAAACAATATTTTAGAAAATAGAGGTTTACAAGTCGCCAATATCAAGTGAGATAGTTAATTCATTTGTGCAATGTGCCCTCGGCTAATTCCCCATGCCTCATATTAGACTCAGATACCTGTGAGCCTTCCTGACAAAGTAGAAGCATGTCATCTATTTTTTGCAAAACAGCTGTCAAATACTTAAGTTTTAAAAATGTGCTGCTAAAAGTCTGCTTTTGCCCATAAACGTCATGTTTACATCTTTATTACTCTCTATTCTGGTACCTTCCTTTGAAAGCAGGTGGCTCACATTTCAAAATTAACAAAATACCAAAAATAGATCAAAATGCATGTTTTACAGGATCCTAAAAGATATACCAGAACACAGCCCAATTCAGAGAGCAGCCCAATCCCTGCTGCAGATCATCCTGCAGAGCTCATTCTCCATGGAGAGCTTTCCTTTTGCTGCTGCTCTCTGTGGAAACCACCAAGGTTAGTCTGGAATCTGCACTGGCTGTGTCATGCTGAACAAGAAGGAATGTATTTTTATAATAACTCTAAGCCCTATAGACCATAAACTCTTTGTGATCCAACCTACAGATTCCAAAATCTAGAGTCCAAGCACTTTCTAGCTCTTAGACCACTGAACATATTCTAAATTGAGAACTCTAATCTGAAAAGTAGTCTAATGATAATAATGACTGCAGCCTAGAATCATTATGAATTAAGCTCTTGGCACCGTGTCCTATAACAATGCAGACTTGAGTGCAGGAAACATAGCTGACTTAGTACAAGAGTTCATTTTCTCTCCTTGAAACCATTCCATGGTAGGGTTGCTTTATTTCATTTATTTCAAGGCTCAAAGTTACAAGGACAAAGAGAACAGAAGAGCAGAGAAAAACAAGTACCATTTGAAGACCCAAAGACAAATGACAACTGGCTGATGTTAACCGGCAGTGGCCACATAAAGGCGAGAAGCAATCTGGGATTGAGGCAATCAATAAGTCACCCTACTTGCACTGTGTATCTGCTCTCCTACCAAGGTGTGAGTGCAAATATGGCCAATGTGTGACGATCTAGAGAAATGTCACAGAATGGGTGGTCCTTCCATACTGTCAGCAGACAAGCTGGCGAAATCTCCGTATTTAACATTTAGTTCCCACCTTCCTAGCCTGTACACTCAACAGAAGTTGAAAACTCAGTAAACATCCCTCAGATGAGAGGTCAGAGGGTTTTCAGCCTAATTTCTACCTTGAAAAAATGGAGAGTGAACAGGAATATCAAAGCTTCTCAATAGAAATATAAACTGTACAAAGAGAAGAGATCTTCAAAATCACATTATTCACTTTGAAAACATGGTAACGGATGCTTGGTGGGTGTGGTGGCTGGTGTGTAATTCCAGCCTCAGGAGCCAGAGATGAGTGATCCCAGAGCACCTGTACATCCAGGGTTTGATTGAGAGAGCCTGCCTCAGTGAATCAGTTGGAAGAACCATAAAGGATGCTAAGAATGATTTACTAACAGCAACATGGGGCCTCTGTGTGTGTGTGTGTGTGTGTGTGTGTGTGTGTGTGTGTACATCATTTCCCATGTGTACTTGTTCACATTTATGATAGAGATTTCCCACTTTGCCAATGGTAACATGTAAGTATCTCTGTCACACTCTCTTTATATTTCCACATTCACTTTTTAACTCTCTCTTCTTATGTGGATGCCTCTTGTACTATTTTAGTATATTTGTCTCCCATATTAGTGTGTGAAGCTGCTCCAAAAAGGGGGCATTAATATCATTAAATCACAGCATACTGGCTGGCTTATTAGTAGGTGCCCAAGAAATGTTTGTGGAATGACTAAATTGGATGCTTATGTGAAATGCTGACATACTAATTCGATATGTCCCCAGCACACATAACCCCAAAGAACACTATTAACATTCTGAAGCCCCCTGCTAGAAAAGCTTTACCATAGAGGGGGCAAAAACATTATATTGTTTCAGTAATGTGGAAATGAAAGGATAGAATTGCCCTTTAGTAAATAATGCCAATTAACTGTAAAATGTACTTAATTAGAAGAAAAACACATTTTCAAAGAAATTATGAGATTCTGTTTCCAATTGTGAACTCAAGTAATATATGACTATGACTAAGGTTTTATTTAATATTTTAAGCTAATACTAGTTATATTTGAACTCAATTCATTTTGCTTCTATGATTTTGTGCTTTTTATTATAAAGCATGGGGGCGATACTTAGAAAATAAAGTAATAGATGTAAGAAATAGTATGAATTGAAATTAATGTTGAAACAAACTTAATTTTTCAGCAGATGCCCCCACTTATACATGAAATGTATTTTGAAATGTCGGTTGTTGTGGTAAATCTCCAATCCTGGGCAATGAAAACACAACTCAGTTAACATGAATACATGCTGTGCACCTAGATTGGGCAGATCTACCACTATACTACCATCTTTCCCATCTTTGAGACCCCTTAATTTGTGGTTTCTCCAGGCCATGTGTTTCTGTTCCACATTCCTTCCACCTCCTCCTCTGTCCTTTGTCGTCCTCTCTCCCTTTCTCTCCCTAAACCTTCAATTCCACCTTCCCCTTTTTCTTCGCCCAATCTGCAACTCTAACCTTTATTTATAATTAAAGTGGAAAGAAGGTTTACAGGAAATCACCTTAGGGCTGACTTATTCCTTGTTTGCAACCCCTCACAAGAGACCAGAATTAACATCAAATACAATTAGCTCCAGGGGTATCGGCAACAGCCAATGACATAGGCTTTTCAATCTTCTTTATTCATCAAGATCAGTGGTAGTGTGGACCCAACTCCTCCCAGCTTTATAGAATCAATGTCAGTAGGTGAGAGTCCCAGACATGCTTGTCTATCAAGTTACTTGAGTGTCCAGACAAGCCTAATAGTCATCATTTATAGATCACAGGACGTCTCACTAATGGGTCATCATCTTAGTTCACAAGCTAGAACTCTGCCTAATCGGTCCCTTTGGTGACTTTGTTCACATCTGATAGGTAGGGAAGGAAGTAATCGATCATCATCTGTCTTAGAAAAAGAGGGGTGAAGAAAACGACATAAAGATTAAATCTCCTCAGGGTGACAGTTGAACATGTTTTTATCCAGATCTGAGGTGGGTATTAAGCTGAAGACAATGACTAAAAGAGGATTTATCAGGCTTACTTCAAGTTTATCTTGCGTTTCTCCATTTGTAACTGCTAAGGAGCCATTTCCTAAGGGATTACCTCTATTAAAAACTACCCTCTTATCCCTCTTACCAGATATTCCTTCCAAAGCCCTACAAAAGCTAATTTTACTTCTTAGAGCTAGTTAATCAAATAGATGTGCAAGTTCATCTGCCTTTGCTAAAAGTTGACACTGAAATAAGTGCTTACAGCATGTGCCTTGAGCTATTAACCATGCCTTCTAGCCATTTTTCTTCTTTTCTCTCAACTTAAAGGCTAAAATTCTGTTAGGTTGTCATGTTACTTTCGTACATCATACAGCACTTAAAGAGTATCACTATCATGTTAATATAATGGACTATTCCTATAATTGGGTATGAGGACTATCAATTTGTACTCCTCCAGGGTGTTAGTTGTATCTTTTAAATGTAGATGAATAGTAAATAATGTACCACAAACACGCCGACCTAGTCCCAAAACCTGCAAAAAAGCTATAAAGTGGTACATTCCCTTAAAACATACATCAATCTGATCAGGTAAAAGTAATATAAAAAAAATAATAATTCTGTCAGTAAACACAACTGTGGTGGAGACTCTACAGCCACAGTTTAGAATATAAGGAGAAAGCCAGGCGTGGTGGCACACGCCTTTAATCCCAGCACTCGGGAGGCAGAGGCAGGCGGATTTCTGAGTTCCAGGCCAGCCTGGTCTACAGAGTGAGTTCCAGGACAGCCAAGGCTATACAGAGAAACCCTGTCTCGAAAAACCAAAACCAAAACCAAAACCAAAAACAAAACAAAACAAAAAAAAGAATATAAGGAGAAAAGTATCAAATCTGCTTCCCGCTCTTGGAGAGAGCCCGCAACTCTGTGACCATGAAAGAGAAGAACACTGTAGGGGATTCTGTCATCTGGGTACATCCTCATTTTGCCTATATTGACAAAACAAACACCCCAAATAACAACAATAATTATCTGTCATTTCATAGCCCTTTATAATAGGTTTATGTGCATGAAACTGAAAATTAATTGAATTCTTAATTATGATCATTACAATGTCCCAATAATACCCTAAGGCCTATCAATTAGGAAACAAAACAATGCTCATCAGAAAACCAAGAGGGTATTTGTTCAAAGCAGCTAGAAAATTTAGTATAAAATTTAAATGTCTGCAAGACAGAGTAGGAATAGTATTTTTATAGTAGGAGAATTATCCTCAGTTTTATGAGATATGAACTCACTACCACTTGTGCATTGGTGTTCAGCTTCATTTCTCCATTTAAAAACAGTTCAGGATTGCCCACGTAGGGGATGGCATTGCCCGTACTGAATTGGGTCTTCCCATATCAATTAACTTAATTATTATGACAATCCTTCATTGATATACCCACAGACCAAATCAGTGTAGACAGTCCCTCAATGAAATTCTCTTCCAAGAGCAGGAATATTGCTATCAGAAAAAAACAATAATGATTCCATTGAACTGGAAGTTAAGAATGGCGCTCTCACCACCCTGCCTCTGAATCAAGATGGAAAAAGAACATGACAATGTTGAATGGAAAAGGTGGACTACTACTCCACAAAGAATTGCAGAGATATAAAGGCATCTCTAACTGATGGGGGTGGAGAAGTAGGGGGCATCTCCAAGAAGATACAGAGACCTGGGATAAGGTTGTTGCCCAAGAATCAATGGGAGTGTCCTTAGCTATGATTCACAGCATTGGGGTTATGGAACCTAAAGATGCCACCTTCTGTAGCCACACAAAATCCCCAATGAAATGGTAGGAACACCAACACAGCCACAAAACTTTCCACCCAAAATGTATTCTCTCTACAAGTAAGGCAGGGACTGGGGATGGAGCAGAGACTGAGGGAAAAGCCAACCAATAACTGGCCCAACTTGAGACCCATCCCATGAGCAATTCCCAACACTATTAATGATACTCTGATATGCTTGCAGACAGGAGTCTAACATGACTGCCCTCTGAAAGGCTCCACTCAGCAGCTGACTCAGACAGATGCAGACACCCACAGCTGGACAGTGGATAAAGTTTGTGAAGAACAGGAGGAAGAATTAGAGCCCTATAATGGGATAGAAACTCCACAGGAAGACCAACAGAATTAACAAACCAGGAACCTTGGGACTCTCAGAGACTGAACCACCAACCAAAGAATGGACTGGTCCTAGGCCTCTCCACACATATGTAGCAGGTATGCAGCTTGGTCTTCATGTGGGTCCTGTATAACTGGAACAGGGGCTATTCCAAAAGCTGTTCCCTGTATGTGGAATATATTCTTCTAGCTGGGCTGCCTTGTCCTAGTGGGAGAGGATATGTCCAGCTGTGCTGAAACTTGATGTTCTAGGATGGGGGGATACCCAAAGGGCCCCTACCCACTAAAAGGAGAAGGAGAGAGGGATGGCAGAAGGATTGTGGAAGAGGGCAACCAAGAGAGGGGCAGTGAGAGAGATATAAAGTGAATAAATAATAATAATAAATAATAATAGTAATAATAACAACAATAATAAAGATGTCTCATTAGTATTCTCAGTGATTGCAGTCAGCCAGTAAAATTATAACAGTTCAGTTCAGGCAGGTTCATAAATGATTCAGACACTCTAGAAACAAAAGTAGGAGGTCATTGAACTAAAGAAAATGCCAAAATAACTAAGATGCTTGCTGAAGGCGAATGAAGTAAAAAATGGAAGCTTTGTGTTGGCATTTAGGTGTCGACTTATCTGGATTAAGGCATACTAAGAAAGCTAGAAATGTATTATTTGTGATCATGTCCATGAGAATGTTTCCCAGGAGGACTGTCTTATGAATTAGTAGACTGGGAGTGATAGATTCACCCACAGTGTGGGCAGATGTCATTCAATCATTTGGGTACCTAGATAGAATAAAAGAGAGAAATAATTTGTCTTCTCTCTCCTGAAACTGAGACCCATTATTCCTCCTGTCTTTAGATAACAGGTCTTAAATTCTCTGACCTCAGGACTCCAGACTTGCATTAAGAGTACCCTCAGTTCTCAGCCTTTCTGTCTCAATCTGAAAATGAAACTATCAACTTCCCTGATAGTTTTAGGATTCGTAGAACTAACTTGTGACAGGACTTCTCAGCTTTCACAATCATATGGACCAAATGCCCTAGTAAATTCCCTCACATCTATCCATCCACACAGATTCTCTTTTGACTTAAAATAGAGTTATATCCTGGTAAAAATCCATAAGTTAAAAGCATCATAATTCAAACACGTGCTTAGTACATTAATGTACTGACCAGCACAGCTTGAGAACATTACTCAACATAAGGTTGCTATTAACTTTCATAATCACGTGGTCCACTAAGAGCTACTGATGGCTGTCATGATCCAGCATCTCAGGAGAGCATCATACTGTACATTTTAGCCCAGAGAAATATTAAAATCCAAAATTTTAGTACAGCTTCTACTGACACCATTTATTACATTATTAGAGAGCCATGACCACATCCAAACAAAACTTTGCCAGCATCAATCTTCATCTTGTTCTTTCAATGCTAACCTCTCTACTTTTTCAAAAGTGAGCATCTCAAGAACAACATAAAAGAATAACATGAAAGATTATTACATTATCACCATCATGAACTTGAAAATCATTAATCAGACCTTAACAAGTTGGGTTTGTTTTGTTTATACCTTACTAGTGTTATGGTTTAAAAAGACTCTGATTAGTTCAAGATTATTCCTGTAGTGGTTTAAATGAGAAATGGACCCAGAGGCTTATGTGAGTGAACACTTGATTCCCAGATGTGCTATTTGAGGTTATGGAACCTTTAGATGGTGTAATCTTGCAGGAGGAAGTCTATTACTGGAGTCAGGCTTTCAAAGTGTATATTCTCCGGCCACATCATTTTTACTTTCTCTGCTTCCTATATGTGGATGAATGTGATAAGCCTGACCTTACTATCCATTGCCATTTCTTCCCTACCAGTGTGGACACATCCCCTAGAAGATGTAACCCCAAATAGACTCTTCTATAATCAGCCTTGCTCATGGTATCTCACCACAGCAACAGAAAAGTAACTGATAGAATTCTCAAAACAATATCAGGTCCAGAGCACCAGGGATTTTTACCCACTGTCTTTACTCCTGTTCTTTTAGGGCAATGTAGTATCGGGTATTCAGTAAACCATTGTGAGTGAATTTTGTACATAAAAAAAAAAATGCAATGTTTCATGCAGAGAGAATACACAACATATAATATGGGACAAAGTTAAGCTGTTTATAAATATATTATCAAATGTTAAAGGTTAAAAGAAATATAAAGAAAAAATTCCAAAAATAAATGAAATTCCTTGCAGGAAAAATTACGTCCATCTAAGAGAATCTGTGTAGCAAAAGCATGGTTACTTGAGTTGGTGTTTTCACAATGTAAAATAAAACAAAGCAAACTTTCTACTTTACATAATCACATGGATAAATCAAAGGACTCTAATGGTGAGAAAAAGGAACAATACATGGGGAAACACACTGTGTATGTTAAGTTCATAAACCAAGTCACCGATTCTTTTATATCACTCTTGAGATGCTCACCTCTGAAAAAGAGAAAGAGTTTGCCATTGGAAGAACAAGATGAAGAACTGATGATGGCAATGTTTTGTCTGGACCTGGTCCTGACTCTCTAATAATTCACTGTTCATGTAGCCTTGTGTTAATCAGCTTTTTTTTTTCTGCTATGGTAACAACCTTAATACCCCAGTGCTCAAACAAGGAGCTTGCTTCTATTACATGAGAGCTTTGGCCTGTTATGTTCTCCTGGGTCAATTTGTTCTCAGCTCAATCTGGCTTCATTCCAGGAATCGTCTCCTTTGGGACCCAAGCTAGTAAAGGAGTTACTATTGGGGACATACTTTTCTCATTAGCAGGGTTCCAGAAATTCAAAGGCAACTGAACAAACTGAACGGTAAGCTGCACAATAATTTTCTGGTCACAGGTAGTACTTAGCTTGTTCAAAATTTAGTTTGATTTTCTTGTACCAGACCTCCTCATTTCCACATAACAGGAGCTACACTCCAAAGTCTCCAATGCCAAGGACCAGCCTTGGCTAGTTCTGGGTTCCTGAGAGAAGGGTGTTTGGGAGCAGTGAAAACAAACTACTTGAAGTCAGATCACAGATCCATGCTGGCATCCTGGGTTCTGCTGAGATGGCTTTCCTAGACAGCTCTCTGTAGATAATTCTTGGCTCTATAGTCTGCTCAAGACACCTCTCTCTGATTGAGACAGCTCTGTCCGTTAGTAAATATTCTAAATGCTCTCTGGATAGCTCAGGGTTTTTCAAACCATGACCACAGTCAGAAAACTTGCTATAAAAATTCTAGGAACTTCCAACCAAGTCAGAAATCCTGTTAGAAAAATTCTAAAAGTAATTATTTGGTTTTCTGATCAAAATCAGAAGGCCAAGAAAAAAACTTTTTTGTTAAAGAGCTGTGCTTACTTTTCAAACACTCTTCTCTGGATAATTGCTAGAAAATATTCTAGAAGAGCTGTCTTAGCTCTTTATAGAAATCTTTCTGACCTTGGTCAGAAATCCTGTTAGAAGAAAAAAAAAAAATCTTGAAGAGCTGTGTTAACTCTAGAGATCTCCAGACAGCTCAGCTCTCTCTTACTGGTTCTTTTAGTATACATCAAGCAAGGAAAAAATTCAAGGTCAACATTTGTTCCCTCAAATTAAAAACAAAAAAGGGAGAGATGCTGAATCCAACAAGGCCTTGGTGGGGACAGAATGATGAGGCTCCTCCAAGTCCCTCTGAGGAATTCCCCCCCACCCCCCATTAAGGTTAATGATTCTATGATAATCAGAGACAGCATGAGTCTGGGATGTGAAGGTGTGGCTAATGTCTCAGCAAAATGATAAACACTAAGATCTTCAGGACAACCCTTAAGGCTGTGGGAAAGAACTCTAAAAACATGAGTTCAAATATATATATATAATTTCTCACCTATGCAAAAAATATAATGATGTAATACGAATTATATAAGGAGCTTCACAGATCTAACGGAACAGAGGCAGCTACACTGTGAGCCAGATTGTCACAAAGATACAGAGACAAGCAGATACAAATGCAGGCAGATTCCTCAGTTTGAGGTCAGCTTGGAAAATAGGGAATTTAGATTTAGGTGTGGTCAGAATAGTAATTCCAGGGTGGGGTCCCACCCAGCTAGTTTATCTCCTGTACTTAACAGAGGCAGGCAGATCTCTGAAGTCTTTAATGTATGCTGCATATACATCCACCTGCATGAAAAGGGCATCAGATCCCCCTATAGATGGCTGTGAGTCACCATGTGGTTGCTGGGAATTGAACTCAGGACCTCTGGAAGAGCAGCCAGTGTTCTTAAACGCTGAGCCATCTCTCCAGCCCTAGTTCTCTGAATTCTTTTGCAATGTTTAAAAAAAAAATGTGCTTGCTGTCGCCTAAGAATCAAGGGGCTGGGCGTCACAGAATGCTGATTCCTAGGATAATCAAGAGAGAATTAATAACTGAATTGATATGTAAATAAAAAGCTTTGGTCTACATGATATGAGCTAACAGAAAGTGATAGCAGTTCTTTAGAACGTTTTCTCTGGGAAGACTGAGCTGTCTGGAGATCCCTGGACAGCAAAAAGGACTCTTCTGACCCTGACCTTGGTCAGAAATCCTAGGGATTACTTAGAGAAGTGGCATAGCTCTTTTAGACTGCTTTCTAGCAGCTATCCAGAGAAAGCTGTGTGAAGATCAAACACAGCTCTTTAAAAAAAATTTTTCTGGCTTTCTGATTTTGATTGGAAAACCCGACTTACTTTTAGAATTTTTCTAATAGGATTTCTGACTTGGTAAGATGATTCAAGATCTAGATATAGATTAGATAGAGATAGATATCAGTGTTTCTGACTTTGGTCAGAAAACCCATGAGATATCCAGGGAACTTTTAGAATTTTTAATAGCAGAGAGAGCTGTCTTGAACAGAAATGTAGGTGTCTCAACCAGAGAGTTATTACAATAGCAAGAAAAAGCTGTCTACAGCAGAGAAGAACACACAGAACAAGCAAGCTGGAAAGCCATCTCAGAAGAATGTAGGCCACCAGCTTGTAATCCATGATTTGACATCCAGCTGTTTGTTTCACCACTCTCAGACACCCCTCCTCAGAAAGCCTCTCCAAGCAGAGGCTGGTCCTTGGCACTCCAACACACTTTCTACAGATACTTTGTTTTTGTCCCCTTCAATGAGAAGAAACCTTCAGTAACTTTACCCTAAACCATTTTCTCCAGATGAACATTTATTTTATGCGTACAATTGAGGTTCAAAATCAAATTTGAGCTTATCAAATAAATGTGAGTCTATCCTGAGCCAGGGGAAGGCTAACTAGAACTAGAATGTTCCTGAGATCAGAAAGCCTCTCTTGGGTAACCTTGAAGAAATAAGCTTACCATTCTGAGAAAGCCCATGGGAAGTATCACATGATGAGGAAGTCACAGCAGAAGACCCATGATGAAAGATGTCCCCATGAAAGAGGCACCTTAAATCTACAAGTTCAAAGACCTGAATTCTTCTAACAATTTCATGAGATCAGGAGACAATTATTGGCTGCAAAAACCAATTGATTGCAGCCTTCCAGAGTAGTAAAATTATTTTCTCAGCTCCTGACTTCAGTGAATTGTTGCTGCTGGTAGCGACAGTGCTGGCCGTTAAATTTGTAGAAACCTGCAAAACGGTGACAGTTTTGGTCCTTTTCAAATTACCTAAGTGGTGGTTCTCAATGTTTCGTTTGTATTACACCACTTAAGTCTAAGTCTTAAGCCTGGGTGTGCTGCTATTAATCTAGAGAAGACAGACTGTACAATCACCTGATCATCATTGTTAAAATTCCCTCCTCTTTTCTTTCAAATGCGGTGGATAGAACCCTGCCTTGTTTTTGGTAAGTAAGCACTCTCCCACTGTATCCCATCCCAACCATTACTCCCAGGCTCTTTAAAGATCCCCAGCAACAAGCTATGATACAGTGAGAGCATAAACATCTGATAGAAGCTAGTCCTTATTTTCTTTCACAGGAAAGATTTTCACAAGAGAGGGAGCTATCTCATTGAGTGATATTTATTAATCTTAATACTTGATTATCATTAAGCTGCCTCATTCTTATTATGCTTAAGGCTTTGAGCACATTGCTCATGTCATGTAGGCACAAGCACAGTGCTTTCCCCATATTGTAAAGCACATTTCTGTTTTTCTACTGTATACATTTTAGTGGTCTGGTTTGTAATAGAAATAGTAGGAATAGCCTAGCCAACATGTATACTTGAAATTGATAAAATGCTATATTCTATATTCTAAGAGGTCAATAAATATGAACTAAATTGATAATGTGGTGTTAGTTCAGAATATCCCTGTTGTACTACATAAATAAAAATACATTAACTGTTTTTTTTTTAAAGAACATGTCTACTCATAACAGCATCACTGGAAACTTATCAACTTGTTATTCATCTATTATTGAGATTAATAGCTGGCCTAACAGACCATGTAGCCAAAAGACAGTATATTCACCAAGGATATAACATACCTAGGTTTTTATGTTTGACATTCCTATCCAAACACTAAAATCGCCTTTTATTGTTATTTCTACAAAGGATATTTTTTTCTTGACAGAGTGCCTCTTTTGATGTTGGAAGCTTTGGAGTAACTTCAGAGTGTCAAGGACTTCATGACTTAATGAATAGTCATATCAAAGTCATGTTTATAACATGTTTCATGTTAATGCTGATTGACCCTTCTTCAGCACACAGCTTGAGATTTACAATGAATTCTTGAAATCATGGAAGAAATCTGTCCAATCTCTATAATAGGTTTTAAAATATATTTTTAGACTGTAGATCCTTATATCAGGGAGAAATAAGAAATATGCATTTGTGGAGGTAAAACACATCAGGAAATCCAAGATTAAAACTGTGCAGGAGAGAGCTGGCATTTAAGTGCCATGTTAATTTGTAACCAAGAAAACATATGAATATCCTCAATAAAATGCAAACCATGCCAACAGAGGTAAGGTTTCTCTCTTTTTCTTGTTTATTGGGATGTTCCCCGATTTTAGAATGACATTTAATACCTAATAGACACCCAAGATAGCTGGTTCAGCAACAGGATAAATGAAATTGCTATGCAGACTGAGTGCAAGTAGGCTAAAAAACAAACCTTCCATTTTCCATGCCTTTTATGTGAGCTGCCACCAGAAGGTGTGGCCCAGAATTTAGGGTGGATCTTTCAACCTCAAATGAGGTTTAGTATGGATCTTCTTGACGAACCAATATAGAAGTGTCCCTCACAGTGTGCTCAGATGGTTGGGTTTTAATTAGTTCCAGATGTAATCAAGTTGACAGCCAAGATTAGGCACCACACAACCCAAAGTGAAGATTGTGGACATATTAAAGTTCAAAGGTCAGGGAGAATAGTAGCCTGTGAAAGCTAAAGTTTTTAATTTCATCCTAAACCAAGAAACAAATATAGTATACTCAGCTAAAACTAGTTTTATGAAACAATACCTGACTTTTATAATTTCATAGTTTGAATATCTTTTAATCCAGTTCATCTTTACTAAATTGCTAGTCAAAATTCATTGTTTCAAGGTCCATTTGTTTGAAAAACATTAGGTTTCATCACTAGATGGATGTGAGGGTATCCCACAACAAAAAGAAACACAGAGAACATTCTGCCAGCACATCTGTAACTCTCCTCCTATCTCGAGGAGGTGAGTAATATAAGAGTTACTGCTGAACTTTAGTGCTGAGGAAGCTAAGATCTGGATCCCTTTTCCACTGCAAAGTACTCCATGTGCAGAAGAAGAAGGAGGAGGAGGAGGAGGAGGAGGAGAACTCCAATGCAGAAGGAAAGACACCTTAGAGAGAGGCAGCCGGGCAGGTTCACAGATGGAAATGGCCCTAGCCATGCATGAAGCTGAAGGCTATACGCCAGTTCCTCTGAAGGTAGAGCTGCTCTACAGAACTTTGGCACCTTTTATTTGCTCACTCATCACTCTGGGAAGATGGGATCTGGGAACTTCACAACCACCCCAGAGAGGCAGGAGTGAGGTCCATGGTCAGTCTAGTCAGATGACAGCTAATGGAGTGGAGTTTCTGCTTCATAGACTAGAGTCTTCTGCTAACTTTTGCCACACCTTTACAAAGTCGAGATAAAAGAGATTTCTTTTACTGGGCAGTTGTGATGATGACCTAAAATTAACGTATGATAATTAACTGGTACATAATAGAGAGTCAACAAATGCCTGTCCTGTGTTCCTGTACTGCAAAAGTTCTCAGCAGCAGCATGGTAAAAATACAACCTGCCAAAGCACAATTACAAACCAACTGGGCAAACTCCAAACTCCATATCTGGTATCAAAGCACTCTTTAGATCTCCAATTCCTTTCATCCTTGTTGACTATTGTTGGCAGATCTGGCATTCAGCAGGAACAAACTTCACTCTCTTGGGCTGGTTCCACTGCCTATTAGCAGTTTTTCTCGGCAAGAACCCCACATCTCTGACCTCTCTAACATCTTGTGGTATCCAAGGCAACTTCAACTTTACAATTTCTACAACTTCTAGTGTCTAAGAGCCATACATGGTCTTCTGGGCTCCTACAAAGGGCTTGGGTCACTCCTTCAGTTCTGCCCTCTGTAGCACTTTAGGCTCTAGTTGACTCCACTCCACTGCTGCTGCTGTTTTTGGTAGTCATCCCATGGTACTGGCATCTGCAACACCCTGGGTCTTCTGATATAACTAAGCTTCACCAAAACCTATCATAGGCTTTCTTCATGGTGCCAAGCCTCAACTTTTTTGCATGACCCCTTCTGTCCTAGGCTATCAACTGCAACTGAGGCTGCACATCCACCAGTGGCCTTCTCTGGCCTCTCCCAGTGCCAAGCCTCAGCTGCTCTCCACGATGCTTTCATAACTTCAAAATCAGTATCATCTGGGTGATTCTTACACATTACCAAGTCCAGATGCACCACAAGGTACAACTTTGTCAATCTCTGGAACACAGCTTCATTGTGCTCTCAGAAAACACTTCCCAGAAGATGTTATCTCAGTAATGCTGGTCTCTTTTTAATCACAACTAATTTCTTAGCTCCAGCTAACCAGTCTCAATTATCCCAGTAGTCCCTTCGATTCTTGACTCTAAAGTCAGAGCCACATGGCCAAAACTGCCAAGTTCTGCTTCTTGTGGGGCTGGAACATGGTCCCCTTGTTTTATTATATTATCACTAGCTTTCTGTTTTCCAACTCCTTCACTGCCTAAGCTTGGCTGTCTTGGAACTTGCTCTATAGACTAACTACTTGCCTATCTCTTAAACACTGGGATTAAAGGTATGGTTCACAGAGCCTAGATTTAATTTTTTCTACACTTAGAACTTGCTCGTCTAGGCTGGACTTGAACTCAGAAGAGATCTGTTTGTCTTTGCTTCCCGGGATTAAAGACTTGTACTACCATGCCTGGACCTAAATTCAGCTGGGTAGGATCTTGCCCCAAGGTCACTACTCCCTTAATTCAATTTAATATCATTGAAAACAGGATTCAGCTCCATTTCACTTCCTGATGTCCCCTTAATACTAGAACCATATATTTTATATTTTTCTTTCTCAGATTGCTACACTTATTTAAAAGTCTCTTCACAAGACCTAACCAGAAAACAAAATCTATGATGGGCATCTCTGAGACTTCCTTTGTCAATGCAATTAACCTGAGATTCTTTACCTTAGCCTCAGGCAGACTCTTTAGACAGGGCAAAAAGTGGCCATACTCATCACCAAAATACAACAAAAACAGTTTGCAGGCCACATATTGAAATTCTCCACTGAAACCTCTGGGGCCAGGTCTGCACAATTCAAATCACTCTCAGTCTCCCATAATCCTACTAGGATAGCCCATTTAGCCCCATTTAAAGCATTCTGCTGGTTTCCAAATCCTAAGTCCCAAAATCCACTTTCTTCCAAACAAAAGCATGGTCAGGTCTATCACAGCAATACCCCAGTCCGTGGTACCAACTTCTGTATTAGTTTGGGTTTTACTGCTGTGAACTGACACCATGTAACCAAGAAAGGCCAATCACATTGAAACCACTGATGTAAAGTGATAATGAGAGAATTCTTTTCCAGAATTCGACTATTCCTGAGTATGGGACCCAGAAAAGATGTATTGGTATAAATGGGCAGTATATCTTGATACCACTGAGGAGTTAGAATTTCTGACATGATATGAGATAGGAAGGGATGGGGTGGAAAAGAATGGGAAGGGAAAGGATGGGAAGGGATGGGTAAAGGATAGGATGGCATGGTAAGGGAAGGGAGGGTATAGGAGGGGAAAGAATAGGATGGGAAGGGAAGTCATCTGAGTTTACCTGATTCTCCCAGCCAGAGAAAGAGAAACCCCTCAAGCTAATGATGTGATTTTATATGGGTTTTCGTAAAACCCATATTAGCAATTATATGGAGAACGGGTTAGTTGGGGGTGTGGCTAGCTGCAGTAAGATTCCATCAGAGACTGCCAGGCTAGAAAGACACCTTCATCTTCTGTAGAATTGGACTTTGGTAGTAAGAAATGTCAAAAAGCCGATGAACTGACAAACTTTTATTTAAAGATTTTTTTTTACAAGAAACTAAAAAGAAGTAAATTAAAAATTGGGTTAATAATAAACACATTCTGGGGCAGGGAGATGACTCGGGAGGAAAAACACTTACAGCCAAGCCTGACAACTGGAGTTGGATCCCAAGTACCACATTATAAGGAAAGCCCCAACCTCCTTAGCTGTCCTTTAACCTCTACAAGCATCCTATAACACACAAGCAAAATAACAAATATTAATTAACTCTTCAAAAGTGAAACACTGAACACACCCAAAAGGGAAACTTGGCGGTTTGAGATCAGAGTGGGAGAAGTATAGGCTAAGGGAAAGCTCGTTGTGTGTTATCAAATTCTCACATTTATAACTAATCTCATGTGCTATTCTAGGCATTACTTCATTAACATAAGATAAGAAACCAAGGTAAAAAGGAAGAATACCTATTTTATGGATTTTTCAGTTATAGGTTGCTGAGCCCTGACTATTGAAAATAATGATATAAGATTTAATTAAATCAAAATTAGCCATAATCATCTGGTTTCACATTATGACTCCCCAGCAGCTTTAAAAACTAGATGCCTGAGTTCCCCTGAGTGGCTCTCATTTAGCTGGGTTGAGGTGGACCCTAGCATGAGTATTTCAATAAAGCTCCATGGAGGGTTCTAATGAGCCAGGACTGGGAGCCTTGAGATTACAAGTACAGCAGAGGATTTCATATTAATAAACCAATTTCATTACTGACACTAATAGAGAGAAAAGGGGAAGAAATTCTGTTGCCTAGAATTTAAATGTAGTTAAACAAGTATTTTTAACACACACAAAAAGCCCATTTTCTTTTGTGTGATTAGTTTTTAAGCTTGAAAAATGTTATTCTTAATAAGAAAATAGTTCAACATCTTTTCATTTATTAATTTTATTTTAATTTTTGTTCTATGTTTGGACATCACATACATACTTGCTACTCCTGGAGGCCAAAGGAAGGCAACATGTCCCCTGGGACTGCGGTTAAAGCCAACTGAGAGCCTTCATGTGGGTATTTCTAATCTAACCTGGGTCTTCTGGAAGAGCAGCTAGTGCTGTCCATTGCCCCTGTACCAGACACCAGTACACATTCTTTAAATTATTGTTTTTATGTTATGGCCAATGAAGAGATTAATTTATTGTTAATAAAGCTTCTTTTTGACTAACAGAAAAAATAAAATAACTGAGCCTGTGGGTATCAATTCTGCCTTTACAAGGAGATATAGCAGGTTTTTTTTTTTTTTTTAAGTGAATTGCATTGGAAAAGTAGTCAAAAGAAATGAGTTCCACCATTTCTCCAAGCAAATGCTTTTACATAGACACACAGATTTATGTGTATGTATGTGTGTATATATAAGCTGGTCACCAAAGACACTGGAAATGGGTTTGAGAATATCATACCCCTGATGTTAATTGTTCTTTAGTTTGAACTACAGAAATTTCAGAACAGGACTCAAGACCAAGTAAACTATTCTCCAGAGACACCAGTGATGGCTGATACATTTCATGGCCACAGCAGTTCTTCAGTATTTTCCCTGGATCATAAAGTACCTCAGGGATTACTTTGGACTCAGAATCAAGATCTTGTATTATTTGGTTTTCACTTTGCCCCATACATATTCTTTGTATCCTATCTCTGGTTAGAACAGAGAGTTTGATGAGTTACAACTATCAGGGAAGGGACAAGAACTGTGCCACCATAATTCAGTAGTGGGGGGCAGGGGGAGGTCCTGTGAGGGGAGCATAGACATGTAGCTGTAAGTGGTGTGCCTACGTCAAGAATGTGTAAAAATAAAGGAGGAGTGTAGTGACTATTCCTGGTTATCAACTAGACTATATCTAGAGTGAACTACAGTCCAGAATTGGAAGGCTCACTCACCTGTGATCTTGAGGCTGAAAGACACAGGTTTCTGACCTGGATCTTTGTGTGGAGATTTTGTTTGGTTGGTTGGTTTTTTTTTTTTTTTTTTTTTTTTGAGGCAGGGTTTCTCTGTGTAGCCTTGGCTGTATTAGAACTCACTTTGTAGATCAGGCTGGCCTCAAACTCAGAAATTCGCCTGCCTCTGCCTCCCAAGTGCTGGGTTTAAAGGCGTGTGCCACCACACCCGGCCTTGGCAGGAAGATCTTGAGGCTTACTGGCCAAGAAAAGCTTAGCCTCAGGCAAGGTAGTACAAGCTTTTAATCCCAGGAAACTGAGACAAGAGTTCAAGGTCAGCCTAGGATGAGTAAATCCCAGATCCGGAAGTGGTGATACACACCCTTATTCTGAGACACACCTGGTAGAGGCCTATATAAGGGCACTGGAAGAAGGAAACCTCACTCTTTTTCTGCCAGGACGCCGTGTGGGACTGAGCATCTGCTAGATTCTTGGACTTCCATTCACAGCTGCTGCTGACCATTGTTGGGGAGTTGGACTACAGACTATAAATCATCAACAAAGTCTCTTACTATATAGAGGCTACCCATACGTTCTGTGATTCTAGAGAACCCTGACTAATACAAGGGGTAAAAGGAAAGGGCAAGAACTGAAAGGATCTCGGGAAAATAGTGTAGTTTTAGAGAACAACTTGTCATGGCTTTAGAGGAACAGAACGAAGTGCCAAGATTGACTCTGGTTGAGCCTCTGCCCTCAGGAAGCGGGATGCAGGAAGCGGACTACAAATCCCAGCAGGCCCCCGGGACTCTGAGCCTGCGCACTGCACCGCGCAACGAATGCTGGGGGTCGGCTGCCGGGGCCAAGATGTCGCTGAGCAAGAAAAGGAAGCTTGAGTCGGGGGGCGGCGGAGGCGCCGGCGTCGGCGCCGGAGGTGAGGGAGCCGAGGAGGAAAATGGCGGGGAGCAGGAGGCGGCCCCGCCACGACCCCGGAGGACCAAGCGCGAGCGGGACCAGCTGTACTACGAATGCTACTCCGACGTCTCGGTCCACGAGGAGATGATCGCCGACCGGGTCCGCACCAACGCCTACCGCTTAGGCATCCTGAAGAACTGGGCCGCGTTGCGAGGCAAGACGGTGCTGGACGTGGGCGCGGGCACCGGCATTCTCAGCATCTTCTGTGCCCAGGCCGGGGCCCGGCGCGTGTACGCGGTGGAGGCCAGCGCCATCTGGCAACAGGCCCGGGAGGTGGTGCGGCTCAACGGGTTGGAGGACCGCGTGCACGTCCTGCCTGGCCCGGTGGAGACGGTGGAGCTGCCGGAGCGAGTGGACGCCATCGTCAGCGAGTGGATGGGCTACGGACTTCTGCACGAGTCCATGCTGAGCTCCGTGCTCCACGCGCGGACCAAATGGCTGAAGGAGGGAGGTCTCCTCCTGCCAGCTTCCGCGGAGCTCTTCGTGGCTCCGATTAGCGACCAGATGCTCGAGTGGCGTCTGGGTTTCTGGAGCCAGGTGAAGCAGCATTATGGCGTGGATATGAGCTGCATGGAGAGCTTCGCCACGCGCTGCCTCATGGGCCATTCGGAGATCGTGGTGCAGGATCTGTCCGGAGAGGACGTGATTGCCCGGCCGCAGCGCTTTGCCCAGCTCGAGCTGGCCCGAGCCGGCCTGGAGCAGGAGCTGGAGGCTGGTGTGGGCGGAAGCTTCCGCTGCAGCTGCTATGGTTCCGCGCCTCTACACGGTTTCGCCGTCTGGTTTCAAGTGACCTTTCCCGGAGGGGACTCGGAGAAACCTCTGGTGCTGTCCACCTCGCCTTTTCACCCTGCCACCCACTGGAAGCAGACGCTCCTCTACTTGAACGAGCCGGTGCCGGTGGAACAAGATACGGACATTTCCGGAGAGATCACCCTGCTGCCCTCCCCGGACAACCCCCGGCGTCTGCGCATACTTCTGCGCTACAAAGTGGGAGACCATGAGGAAAAGACCAAAGACTTTGCCATGGAGGACTGAGCGTTGCCTTTTCTCCCCCTCCACCTTCTTCGGAAGGTCCGAAGAGAAAGGGAGATCGCCTATGCAATTAGGGGACATAGCTGTCTCTTTTACCTCACCGCTCCAGTCTTCATTTGAGAACATTCTTCTGGCAGTGTTTATTTTAAAAGTGAGCATCCCTGACCAAGGACTGGTGCAGTGTGCTTACTAACGGGCTTTTAAACCTGGAAAGCATGTAGTATGAAGAAACTCTTGTATTTCTGTTTGTTTTGTTTAACTGCCCGGGTTTGGGGGGGGGGGGCAATAAATGTGATCCTTTTATAATTGGTCCACGAGCTAATCTGACACCTCCCCATCCCTATCAGTATGAAACTGGGAGAAAGGCAACATGGTCTGATTACATTTCAGAAACTTGTAGAATGATTTTTAAAGCTGTTTTTTTTTTTTTTAAGCTGAATTCTCTCAAGTCTTGGGTGCCTGTAGGATATGATATCTTCCTTATATTCTAACATTCATACTGTTAGTAAGGAAGTGGAACACAGAAGTATTTTAAATAACCCTGCTCACGTTACGGAATGCTAAATTTGATGAACCTTAGTAAAATGGCTTAATTTTACAGCTTGCATAGGCAATTCTGAGTGACAGGAGAAAAAGTCTAAAAGTGAATAGGGTGTTAATATTTTTATTTTGACTTTCAAGACTGAGTCAAGAAAACCTATGTTTTATAATATAAATATTTTTGTGACTCTTGTAAAGCTGTCTGATAAGGGAAGGTTGCTGAACCTAGCCCAAGGGCGAATCCTTTACCTCTTGTGCTTGCTTTATTTGAGCACAGGTCTAATTCTGTATGAAAGGAACACGAGCACTCTAATCTAGTTAAAGTTCCTGTCTTCCGTTCTCCTTAGTTCAGACAACTGTGAACAGTGTGCATTTGGGGAACTCCCTTACAATGAAGTGTGAGTCAGATTGTCACATTTACTTCACATATTTATCTTCCCTCCTTTCTGTGGCAAATAAAATGGAATTCTCACTTTTTATAGCTGAGGTCTTTAGACGTCTTGTGTGCTGTCCATGAGTTTACTATAATGCTGTTACCTTTCTCTTGGTGTCAGAGCTCCTGCAGAACTCAGCTTTAGAACAGCTCAAATGATGATTAACATGGTTTTGAGCTCTAGCTGTGTAAGACTTAACGGGTGTGGAAAACTGCTGTTCTTAAGTACTCTTGAATTTCACTTTTTGTAACCTTGGTTCTGTTTTTGGCTTTTTAAAAATATTGTATATTAAATTGCTAAAGTATTAAAACTTAATTTGCTGGGGCTCTATTTTGAGGGAAAAATACAAATATAAAACCACCAGTTTCACATAACAAGCATATTTTGATACCAGAATACTTAACATCTTTTATAAATGCTTGGTTAGAGGTTTAAAAAGTTCCTTTGGGGTCTTCTATGTTTTTAATCAAATTTTCGCCTATAGTGATTGCTGGTGATTTTGATTAGCCTTTCTATAGCAATTCCTGTAGTATTTAAGTGCCTGGAATCCTTTTCTGCATAATTCTGTAAATAGAAGTACTATATCCACCCAACCCCTCAAAAAAAAGTAAAATCTAGTTAAAACTTGGGAGGGTGTGAGTGGAGACTAGATTTTCTTGACTGAGCAAAATGTTTCAAAATTCTAGTTGCATTTTCTCATAAATGAATTAGAAATTCTGGGAGCTGAAGCAGAAGCTAAAGTCAGGAAGCAAACCAGCCCACCCCCCATGCAAACCAGAGAAAACAATAGTACCACTCCATAAAGAACTGGAGATACAAGTAATTAAAGTAACCTAGAAGTAAGCTTCCAGTACTATGATGCTGAATTTGTGCAAAAGGCAAACCTAGAGCGATCTGATGCATACAAAATGTGCTCCAGAACAAATACTCATTGGTCTTTTTTTGTTCTCCACAGGCACTGGCAGTATCAACATGGCTATACATGAAGAGCAATGTATGCCACAGGGTACCAGATGATCCAAAGGAGCCCCACAGCCTTTGGGAGGAAGACATATGGGATGGATGAAAGCCTGAGGTGTGTGGACACCCAGGCACTATCTGATGTAACATGAAGCCCTTAGGGCTGCAGGAGGGAATTATCAGACCCTAGAGAGAGCATCATGATAAAGTTCCACCTACCTCCCTCATACCATACATTTATTTAGCCCTCTGAAAATTCCCAATCTTGTCATTAATTTTATTAAACCAATGAGCATAGTTGCTAGAAATGCATTCTAATAGGCATAGGTATTTGGAATTACAAGCTAATGTGAACCCTGCTCATAAATAGATGTCTACCACTAAAAGGCCATATGGTAGGTTTGTTAGGACCTGGATGGTTTTAGTGTCAGAGAAGATGAATAATCTGTTTTAAACACTAAGTAGAAAGGTTTCTAGAGATGCTGATAGACTTGACTAAAGTTCCATACATAATTCTTGCTTGTGAAATGGGATCATACAGTGTGCAAAGGGGACTTGGAGCCCAATATGGAGCTGAGGATGACTTTGGACTCCTGAAGCTCCTGCCTCCACCTTCCAAATGCTGGAGTTAACAGCACTGTACCACTGTGCCCAGCATAGATCCAGTTTTTGCCAGAACCTTAGGCACAACTCTGACTTTCTAAATGTAAACAAAAATTCACTCTTGTTATACTAATCCTGCATTCTTCAGTTAAAAACTAGAAACTACATGCCACCTTAAAGGTAACAAGGGTTTTATTATTTGGTAATGAAGGGACAGTGTTACATACTAGAAAGTCTAGAGCTGCCCAGAAGAACCATCTGCAGTGTATAACTTCTTGAGTTTGACGTAGTAGGCACTCATTTGGACAGCCCCATTGTTCATTTCCTTAACACTAATCGGATGTGACACTTTCTGGGGTCCCCAGAAAGCTGAATCCATGACAGTGGCAAAGACAAGTGAACTGGTCATTTGGTCATTTGGGCAGAGAGATGTGGATGTAAAAGATCAAATGGAGTTCAAGGTGACTGAAAGGCACCTGCTGCAAACAGCTGCCTGACATCCTGTTTCCTGCCAGCCCTGCTGTTATCCCTACAGTTTACCTAGTGCTGAGGAAAGATGGCTCCTAAGGAGCCTTTTACTAACAGGCCCCACTCCACCTGCTCATCTCTGTAGATGGATCTCCATTAGTTTCATTATCAGCAGCTACAGAATATCTAAGCACTATAATGAATGAGCACATCTGCCCCTCAAAGAACTAGGATACAGTGGGAACAATAAAACATCAGTGATTTTCATGCA
Source organism: Mus caroli (assembly GCF_978045245.1). NCBI lineage: Eukaryota > Metazoa > Chordata > Mammalia > Rodentia > Muridae > Mus > Mus caroli. The sequence goes on from NW_028227258.1 coordinate 49,732,866, forward strand.
TCCATAAGCCTGGAAATCCTTCCCAGCGCTTAGCTCCACTGAGCAAGGATGGAAAGGCAGCTGTCATCCTTTAAGCCTCTCTGAGGATCAAAAGTCGTGTTCCTATCATCAGGAAGATTGTGAACACCTGAGAAACTTTACCACCTGATGGTGCAAAATTAGACAAAAGATGGTCTGTTTCATAATAGACCAAGTATATTAAATAGGTGATCCTCAGCTACTAAAATAAAAACTAAGCCAAATTTATATTCAGGTGTGTGTGTGTGTCTGTGTGTGTGTGCGCGCGCATGCTCGCACACGCAGGTGTCTTCCTCAGCTTCCTATGTGATTTCCATGCTTCAGTTTGTTTATGATTTATCCTCTTACTTGTAATAAATATTACATGTATTTTTCAAATTTGTAACCTGGTCTATTCTTTTGGGCATTAGAGTAGTTTTGGAGAGCTGGAGTGTGACTCGATGGTTGAATACATAGCCATCCCGGGCAAGTCCCTGAATTTGATAACTAGCACTGCAGAAAACAACAGGCTTTCTGGAAGGAGGAGAAGTGAAGATGAAAAGGTTCCATTCTGATGAAGGACCAGAAGATTCTAAGCATGACACCTTTGTTTCCAATAAAATATGGTTGTCTGAGGTTTGCCATCGGGATGAGTAGCTTGTCTGATCCCTTCTTTTTTAGCCAGTTTTACAGATGACATTTTAAGATGTGGAAAGTGTTAAGATATTTTTTTTTCCTAAGCTTAAACCAGGCCCTAATAAATCTTATGCATCATAGTAAGGAAGAGGTACAGATTCCTAAAGAGTTTTCAAAATGCATCAAAATATCTTAGGAAAGATACTGTATAATTAAACTATATCTCCAAATATTTGTATTTGTGGCAAAAGATATCTGGGGGATTTAATTTACTACTAAAAGGATTTTTAATATTAGCACATGAACAGTAACAAGTGTGGTATTTTGGAACCTTTTATAATTTCATAAAAATTGTAGGGGAAGATGGGTGAAATCAGTCAACTAGAAGGTTTTAAAGACTTATAGCACAGACCAGGGAGATGGGTCAGTGGTTAAGAGCCCTTGCAAAAGACCCAAATTCAAATTCCAGTATCCATATCTTGGTTCACAACCATCTTTTACTCCAGTTCCAAGAGAGCCACAGTTGTATGATAAGAAATGAGGGTGGGGATACCAAATAAAACCCATTGAGTTTGGTCACAGCATATTGGCAAAACCACAAATCCAAGTAAAAATAGTTCAAAAGAGAAAGTCCCAACAAACCCTGAACTAAATACAAGCAAACAGTTCTTGATGAGAAGGGCAAAGGAAGACTTTAAGAACAAAATACCTAAAGATAGGGTGGGGGGTTAATATGCAATTCTAAGAAGAGACTATGGCCAAAGAGACCCAGTGCAAAGCTTCTGTGGGCCTAGCATGAGATGCTTTCTCTAAAGCTTGATACACTCAGCTTGCTTTGTGTTCAGAATGATCTCACCTGAATCAGCTTCCTCACTGTCTGGGGATACATTTCTAATGACCAATAAATTTTAGTTTATTTTTCACATAGGCATACATTGTAGCAAAATATTCTGGGTTTTGTTCATTTTTCAGAAATGAACTTGAAATGATATTGGGTTCCTGAAGTTTGCCAAGGCAAATTAGAAGGGAAGTGGAGTGGAAGCTAGTTACAACTACCCTTGAGTATGAATTCATGCCAGTCATTGCTTTCCGAAGGGAATAAAGAGGGAGGAATACAAGTGCCGAGTGACGAAACCCGGTGATGAAAAACAAGGAAAGTAGGTGAGTTCAGGAAATATCTGAACTCAGAAGATACCTGGTATCTTGGAAAGATGAGGTTAGTGACAATAGTATTGCTCCAGTGACATAAAAACACCTTGGGCCCACTACACACCTTACCCCCAATCACCATTACCTTAGGGGGTTTCTGAAAACATAAAATAGCTATGCTTAGACTCATGGTCTATTACTGTTTACTTTGATATATGTCATTTATTTGTTTACTTATTTATTTTGACTTTGAGATAAGGTTTCCCTATACCATGTAGACTATGTAGTCCAGGCTGGCCTAGGAACTGTGTGCTCTCTTCTTAGCTTATTTTCTAGGCCATTTCAGGACTCCCTTTGTAAAAAAACTACTCAATCTTCTCTTGTCAATAAAATTTTTCACACTCTATGTGCAACTTAATAATGTGGGGTACAGAGTAGTGTATTAACTTTATTTTAAAACATCAGACTTATTATAAATTACATACATTGTAATTATATGTAATAATAACATACTAATTATAAAATTTTATAAGGACAAGTTATAGATTCTTTTACTTTTAGTTAGACAGGTTGATGAAGAAAGGATTAAGATCCATAAATGGTTAAAAAATTCGATTCTGTATATGTACTAGCATCAAATTTTCATAAAAATAATTTATAAAAATACCAATACTATTTTAATGGGAACATTTTAAAAATCTATCATCATTAATCATCCAATCAAAAATAGGAAACATTTTAGTGTTATGAATACACATTAAAAGATAGAATTTTAAAGACAGATTTAGGAAATCCTAAGATTAAATACACAGTCCATGATTAATTGAGAATTTTTCTAGTCAGAATAATTAGAGGAAAACAAGGAGAGAATGAGAGCAATTACAACGAAGGGATTTGAATATAAGATGGAATTAGAAACCACCAGGATATGTGTTGTTTGTAATAGAATTAAATTATCAGTTGCCTTTCCTTGACTCATCAGCCAAGGTGATTTTTACAGAGTCTGGCCCTTCTGATAAGGTAAGATCTTTCAGAAATTTATTCCTTAATTCTAGGTCAAGAAAAACATGGTATAGCTGCCAAACATGAGTCCTTATACAGATAAAATGGTCAAATGCTGCTAAATAAGGTAACATTAACCCCATAAGTATATGTTAACCATCCATGTAAATAGTAATTTTGTGACATTATTCAGAGTTAATATATGGGTTACAATTATTAATAGGACAACATTTTTCAATTTTAATTAATTTTCGCTATTTTATACCAAATCTTTACTATGTTAAATTTGAATACGTATTTAATTTCTGAATATATATGAATCATAGTATGCATGTGTACATATATGTATATTGTTTTGTTTGTGGAAGTCAAAACTTCAATCACTCTCCACTTTATTTTATTTAGGCAGGGTCTCTTCCTGTCCCCTAAGCTAGCAATTCAGGCTAGTCTAGTGTCTTAGTCAGGGTTTCTATTCCTGCACAAAACATCATGACCAAGAAGCAAGTTAGGGAGGAAAGGGTTTATTCAGCTTACACTTCTACATTGCTGTTCATTACCAAAAGAAGTCAAGACAGGAACTCACACAGGTCAAGAACTTGGAGTCAGGAGCTGATGCAGAGGACCTGGAGGGAGGCTGCTTACTGGCTTGCTTCCCCTGGCTTGCTCAGCTTGCTTTCTTATAGAATTCAGGACTACCAGTCCAGGAATGGCTTAACCCACAATGGACTGGACCCTCCTCCCGACTTGATCACTAATTGAGAAAATGCCTTACAGCTGGATCTCATGGAGGCATTTCCTCAAGGGAGGCTCCTTCCCATATGATAACTCCAGCTTATGTCAAGTTGACACAAAAAAACAGCCAGTGCATCTAGCTAGCCAGCTTGCTCCAGGGTTTCTTCATCTCCTTCACAGACAGTTGTCATGCCTTCCCAGCTTTTACAGGAACTCTGAGCATCCAAGCTCTCATCATTGACTCTCTTCAAGTCCTCATGCTTGTAAAACATTATCCACTGTACAATTTATCCACTGAACCACCTCCCCAAGACCTGATATGAATTTTTAGGCTGCAGTAAAAGGTTGCAAACATAAAAGAAACTTAGAATAGAAAATATCAATAATCCTCTATTCTGTACAAATCAACATTTATCTTCAAATAAATATATACTTTTGTACATTTTTACAAAATATGTACATAAATTCATATAATTCATCTTGTGTTATATTTCAGGTTCAAGTATGTATACTAAATATAACAAGACAATATATTCATATTGCTTATTCTTACTGAAAGTAATATGGCAATCTATAATATGCATATTCAACTAAGTTTCTATCACTAGATAATGTTTGCAATCCTTGCTATCATCACTTATACCTAACCTGTTCCCTCAGTCTTCTCCTAGATGATCTTAACAAGTCCTATAACTTATATTTTGGTGGTGATGGTTTTGTTTATTGGTTGGTTGGTTGGTTGGTTGGTTAGTTTTTGAGACTGGGTCTTACTATGTAGCTTTAGGTGGCCTGGAAATATGTAGACAAGGCTAGCATTGAACTCACAGAGATCCATCAGCCAATGCCCCAACAGTATGGTTGACTCTCAAATTTATATTATCTTGAAATTTCTATTATGCTAGTGTACTGGCTAGTTTTCTGTGTCAATTTGACACAAGCTGGAGTTATCACAGAGAAAGAAGCTTCAGTTGGGGAAATGCCTCCATGAGATTCAGCTGTGGGGCATTTTCTCAATTAGTGATCAAGGGGGAGGGCCCCTTATGGTGGTACCATCTCTGGGCTGGTAGTCTTGGATTCTATAAGCAAGAAAGCTGAGCAAGCGAGTGGAAGCAAGCCAGTAAGTAACATCCTTCCATGGCCTCTGCATCAGCTCCTGATTCCTGACCTGCTTGAGTTCCAGTCCTGACTTCCTTTGGTAATGAACAGCAGTGTGGAAGTGTAAGCTGAATAAACCCTTTCCTCCCCAACTGCTTCTTGGTCATGATGTTTGTGCAGGAATAGAAACCCTGACTAAAACAGCTAATAATATGTCGGTTGCCATTAGCTTTTGAATATAATAGCTATTTCAACCTTGACATAAAGAAACTATGTGTCTGTAGTATAATTTTTATATTATACAAATATAAATCTGTGTATGTAATTATGTATAAAATGTTACCACATGCATATCTCTAGAATGCTTATTTCTGGTTTATTTCAGAATTTTATAAAACCAAGCGTTGTGATGTTCTCCAACAATAAATTTACTTACCATCTCTCCATTTCTCTTTTCCAAGCAGCAACAACTATGATCTACTGAAATCACTTCATTTCTTTTCTTTGACATTGACTCTCTTCAGATCTCGAAAACGCAATCTTCTTCTGCATTCCAGAATTTAGTTAGTGAATACATACTACTGTTAACCGCATTTCTTAGTTAAGGTAATTGTTGCTGTGAAGATGCACCATGACCAAGCCAAGCCTTATTCTTTTCTCCATCTATTTATTTATTTATTCATTCATTCATTCATTCATTTACATCCCGATTGCTGCCCCTGCTCCCAGCCCTTCCTCACAGAGTCTCCCACACAACCTCCCTCCCCTTCTCCTCTGAGAGGGTGGGCAGCCTTCAGTCCTTCCCCCAACTTTTTCATAAGAGTCCCTAAGTTCTGACCAATGTTTGGCTGTGGATCTCTGCATCTGTTTTAGTAAGCTGCTGGGTGGAGCCTCTCAAAGCACAGTTATGCTAGGCTCTTTTCTGCAAGCATAACAGAGTATCATTGATAGTGTCAGGGATTGGCACTTGCTCAGGGGATGGATCTCAAGTTGGGCCAGATATTGGTTGGCCATTTCCTTAGTCTCTGCTCCACCTTTGTCCCAGAATTTCTTTTAGAGAGGACAAAATTTGGGAAGAAGCTTTTGTGGGTAGGTTGGTGTCTTTATCCTTCCACTGGGGAGGCCCTGCCTGCCTACAGGAGGTGACCTCTTCAGGTTCCATATCCCCACCGCTATGCATCTCAGCTAAGGTCACTCACATTGACTCCTGGAAGCCTCCCCCATCCCATGTCTCTGGCTCAACTCTTATTTAAAAAAAAAAAGTTAGTTGGGGGCTTCCTTAGAGTGTCAGAGGATGAGTCCATCGTCATTATGTCAGGAAGCATAACAGCAGGCAGGTAGGTAGATGGACAGATAGACAGACCAACAAGGTCCTAGAGAAGTAGGAGGCACTGTGTAGACATTAGGCTTTTCAAGCCTCAAAACTTTCCCTCCAGTGACAAACCTCCTCCAACAAGGACACACCTTCTCCAACAAGGCCACACATCGTAATCTTTGCTGTGAGCCCACCAACTGACACCCAAACATTCAAATATATGAGGCTGTAGGAGCCATTCTTCCAACCACCACACTTAGTTCGTGAGCTGCTGTCTTTCTCTATGTTGAAGCCAGCCTTTCCTAAGTATTTGCTCTTTTTTATGAATCTTAGCAGTTTGCTTTCTGAAACGCCCCAGTAATTCACACTCCCTTTAATGATACATAAGATAGTTTGTATCACAATGTCACTGTGGTGGTTTGAGGAAGGATGGTTCCCATGGCCTCATGCATTTGAATTCTTCTTTCTCACTTGGTGGATCTGTTTGGGAAGGCTTAGGATTTCTGGACATCCTTTGAGGAGGTGTGTCACTGGGGGTGGGCTTTGAGGTTTCAAAAGACTCAGGCTATTCTAGTGTGTGTTTCTGCTTCCATCTATAAATCAGAATATAAGCTCTGAGCTGCTGCTCCTGCACCGTGCCTGTCTGCTACCAGAGTCTCACTTGTGATGGACTCTTTTTTTTTTTTTTTTAGATTTGCAAGGAATATTTTAATAGTAAGAGGGAAGGAGGCAATTATATTTCCTCATGTATGTCAGATCCAATTATAAATCAATAAAGAAAAAGTTAAGTATTTCCTATATAAATCTATAAGCTGTTCACATTTTTTTAGAATTTGAATATTTAATCAATAATTTTTAATTATTGGTTAGATTAATAAAACAAAACTACTAAAATTGTGATTCTTAAGGTTAAAATTTAACAGAGATAAATCTGCAAAATATTTTTTTTAATTTTTAATATTTTTTATTACATATTTTCCTCAATTACATTTCCAATGCTATCCCAAAAGTCCCCCATAGCACCCCCCACTTCCCTACCCACCCATTCCCATTCTTTTGGCCCTGGCATTCCCCTATATTGGGGCATATAAAGTTTGCAAGTCCAATGGGCCTCTCTTTCCAGTGATGGCCGACTAGGCCATCTTTCGATACATATGCAGCTAGAGACAAGAGCTCCGGGGTACTGGTTAGTTCATCATGTTGTTCCAACTATAGGGTTGCAGATCCCTTTAGCTCCTTGGGTACTTTCTCTAGCTTCTCCATTGGGAGCCCTGTGATACATCCAATAGCTGACTGTGAGCATCCACTCCTGTGTTTGCTAGGCCCCTGCATAGTCTCACAAGAGACAGCTATCTTTGGGTCCTTTCAGCAAAATCTTGCTAGTGTATACAATGGTGTCAGCATTTAGAAGCTGATTATGGGATGGATCCCTGGATACGGCAGTCTCTAGATGGTCCATCCTTTCATCACAGCTCCAAACTTTGTCTCTGTAACTCCTTCCATGGGTGTTTTGTTCCCAATTCTAAGAAGGGGCACAGTGTCCACATTTTGGTCTTCATTCTTCTTGAGTTTCATGCGTTTAGCAAATTGTATCTTATATCTTGGGTATCCTAAGTTTTGGGCTAATATCCACTTATCAGTGAATATATATTGTGCGAGTTCCTTTGTGATTGTGTTACCTCACTCAAGATGATGCCCTCCAGGTCCATCCATTTGGCTAGGAATTTCATAAATTCATTCTTTTTAATAGCTGAGTAGTACTCCATTGTGTAAATGTACCATAATTTCTGTTTCCATTCCTCTGTTGAGGGACATCTGGGTTCTTTCCAGCTTCTGGCTATTATAAATAGGGCTGCTATGAACATAGTGGAGCATGTGTCCTTCTTACCGGTTGGGACATCTTCTGGATATATGCCCAGGAGAGGTATTGCTGGATCCTCCAGTAGTACTATGTCCAATTTTCTAAGGAACCGCCAGACTGATTTCCAGAGTGGTTGTACAAGCTTGCAATCCCACCAACAATGGAGGAGTGTTCCTCTTTCTCCACATCCTCGCCAGCATCTGCTGTCACCTGAATTTTTGATCTTAGTCATTCTGACTGGTGTGAGGTGGAATCTCAGGGTTGTTTTGATTTGCATTTCCCTGATGATTAAGGATGTTGAACATTTTTTCAGGTGCTTCTCTGCCATTTGGTATTCTTCAGGTGAGAATTCTTTGTTCAGTTCTGAGCCCCATTTTTTAATGGGGTTATTTGACTTTCTGGAGTCCACCTTCTTGAGTTCCTTATATATATTGGATATTAGACCCTTATCTGATTTAGGATAGGTAAAGATCCTTTCCCAATCTGTTGGTGTTTTTTTTTTGTCTTATTGATGGTGTCTTTTGACTTGCAGAAGCTTTGTAGTTTCATGAGGTCCCACTTGTCAATTCTCAATCTTACAGCACAAGCCATTGCTGTTCTATTCAAGAATTTTTCCCCTGTGCCCATATCTTCAAGGCTTTTCCCCACTTTCTCCTCTATAAGTTTCAGTGTCTCTGGTTTTATGTGAAGTTCCTTGATCCACTTAGACTTGACCTTAGTACAAGGAGATAGGAATGGATCGATTCGCATCCTTCTACATGATAACAACCAGTTGTGCCAGCACCATTTGTTGAAAATGCTGTCTTTCTTCCACTGGATGGTTTTAGCTCCCTTGTCGAAGATCAAGTGACCATAGGTGTGTGGCTTCATTTCTGGGTCTTCAATTCTATTCCATTGGTCTATTTGTCTGTCACTATACCAGTACCACACAGTTTTTATCACAATTGCTCTGTAGTAAAGCTTTAGGTCTGGCATGGTGATTCCACCAGAGGTTCTTTTATCCTTGAGAAGAGTTTTTGCTGTCCTAGGTTTTTTGTTATTACAGATGAATTTGCAGATTGCACTTTCTAATTCTTTGAAGAATTGAGTTGGAATTTTGATGGGGATTGCATTGAATCTGTAGATTGCTTTTGGCAAGATAGCCATTTTTACAATGTTGATCCTGCCAATCCATGAGCATGGGAGATCTTTCCATCTTCTGAGATCTTCTATAATTTCTTTCTTCAGAGACTTGAAGTTTTTATTATACAGATCTTTCACTTTCTTAGTTAGAGTCACGCCAAGATATTTTATATTATTTGTGACTATTGAGAAGGGTGTTGTTTCCCTAATTTCTTTCTCAGCCTGTTTATTCTTTGTGAAGAGAAAGGCCAGTGATTTGTTTGAGTTAATTTTATATCCAGCTACTTCACCGAAGCTGTTTATCAGGCTTAGGAGTTCTCTGGTGGAATTTTTAGGGTCACTTATATACTATCATATCATCTGCAAAAAGTGATATTTTGACTTCATCTTTTCCAATTTGTATCCCTTTGATCTCCTTTTGTTGTCGAATTGCTCTGGCTAGGACTTCAAGTACAATGTTGAATAGGTATGGAGAAAGTGGACAGCCTTGTCTAGTCCCTGATTTTAGAGGGATTGCTTCAAGCTTCTCACCATTTACTTTGATGTTGGCTACTGGTTTGCTGTAGATTGCTTTTATCATGTTTAGGTATGGGCCTTGAATTCCTGATCTTTCCAAGACTTTTATCATGAATGGGTGTTGGATCTTGTCAAATGCTTTTTCCGCAACTAACGAGATGACCATGTGGTTTTTGTCTTTGAGTTTGTTTATATACTGGATTACGTTGATGGATTTCCATATATTGAACCATCCCTGCATCCCTGGGATGAAACCTACTTGGTCAGGATGGATGATTATTTTGATGTGTTCTTGGATTCGGTTAGCAAGAACTTTATTGAGGATTTTTGCATCAATATTCATAAGGGATATTGGTCTGAAGTTTTCTATCTTTGTTGGGTCTTTTTGTGGTTTAGGTATCAGAGTAATTGTGGCTTCATAGAATGAGTTGGGTAGAGTACCTTCTGTTTCTATTTTGTGGAATAGTTTGTGAAGAACTGGGATTAGATCTTCTTTGAAGGTCTGATAGAACTCTGCACTAAACCCATCTGGTCCTGGGCTTTTTTTGGTTGGGAGACTATTATGACTGCTTCTATTTCTTTGGGGGATATAGGGCTGTTTAGATCATTAACCTGATCTTGGTACAACTTTGGTACCTGGTATCTGTCTAGGAACTTCTCCATTTCATCCAGGTTCTCCAATTTTGTTGAGTATAGCCTTTGGTAGAAGGATCTGATGGTGTTTTCGATGTCTTCAGGATCTGTTCTTATGTCTCCTTTTTCATTTCTGATTTCCCTGTGCCCTCTAGTGAGTCTGGCTAAAGGTTTATCTATCTTGTTGATTTTCTCAAAGAACCAGCTCCTTGATTGGTTGATTCTTTGAATAGTTCTTCTTGTTTCCACTTGATTGATTTCGCCCCTGAGTTTGATTATTTCCTGCCATCTACTCCTCTTGGGTGAATTTGCTTCCTTTTGTTCTAGTGCTTTTAGGTGTGTTGTCAAGCTGCTAATGTGTGCTCTTTCTAGTTTCTTTTTGGAGGCACTCAGAGCTATGTGTTTTCCTCTTAGAAATGCTTTCATTGCGTCCCATAAGTTTGGGTATGTTGTGGCTTCATTTTCATTGAACTCTAAAAAGTCCTTAATTTCTTTCTTTATTCCTTCCTTGACCAAGGTATCATTGAGAAGAGTGTTGTTCAGTTTTCATGTGAATGTTGGCTTTCTATTATTTATTTTGTTATTGAAGATCAGCCTTAGTCCATGGTGATCTGATAGGATGCATGGGACAATTTCAATACTTTTGTATCTGTTGAGTCCTGTTTTGTGCCCAATTACGTGGTCAATTTTGGAGAAGGTACCATGAGGTGCTGAGAAGAAGGTATATCCTTTTGTTTTAGGGTAAAATGTTCTGTAGATATCTGCCAGAACCATTTGATTCATAACTTCTGTTAGTTTCACTGTGTACCTGTTTAGTTTCTGTTTCCATGATCTGTCCATTGGTGAAAGTGGTGTGTTGAAGTCTCCCACTATTATTGTATGAGGTGCAATGTGTGCTTTGAGATTTACTAAAGTTTCTTTAATGAATGAGGCTGCCTTTGTATTTGGAGCATAGATATTCAGGATTGATAGTTCCTCTTGGAGGATTTTACCTTTGATGAGTATGAAGTGCCCCTCCCTGTCTTTTTTGATGACTTTGGGTTGGAAGTCAATCTTATCAGATATTAGAATGGCTACTCCAGCTTGTTTCTTCATACCATTTGCTTGGAAAATTGTTTTCCAGCCTTTCATTCTGAGGTAGTGTCTATCTTTTTCTCTGAGATGAGTTTCCTGTAAGCAGCAAAATGTTGGGTCTTGTTTGTGTAGCCAGTTTGTTAGTCTATGTCTTTTTATCGGGGAGTTGAGTCCATTGATATTAAGAGATATTAAGGAAGAGTAATTGTTGTTTCCTGTTATTTTTGTTGTTAAAGTTGGCATTCTGTTCTTGTGGCTGTCTTCTTTTAGGTTTGTTGAGGGATTACCTTCTTGTTGTTTCTAGGGCGTGGTTCCCGTCCTTGTATTGGTTTTTTTTCTGTTATTATCCTTTGAAGGGCTGGATTCTTGGAGAGATAATGTGTGAATTTGGTTTTGTCGTGGAATACTTTGGTTTCTCCATCTATGTTAACTGAGAGTTTGCCTGGGCTGGAATTTGTGTTCTTTTAGTGTCTGTATAACATCTGTCCAGGATCTTCTGGCTTTCATAGTCTCTGGTGAAAAATCTGGTGTAATTCTGATAGGCTTGCCTTTATATGTTACTTGGCCTTTTTCTCTTGCTGCTTTTAGTATTCTATCTTTATTTAGTGCATTTGTTGTTCTGATTATTATGTGTCGGGAGGTATTTCTTTTCTGGTCCAGCCTATTTGGAGTTCTGTAGGCTTCTTGTATGTTCATGGGCATCTCTTTCTTTAGATTTGGGAAGTTTTCTTCTATAATTTTGTTGAAGATGTTTGCTGGTCCTTTGAGTTGAAAATCTTCATTCTCATCCACTCCTATTATCCGTAGGTTTGGTCTTCTCATTGTGTCCTGTATTTTCTGGATGTTTTGAGTTAGGATCTTTTTGCTTTTTCCATTTTCCTTGATTGTTGTGCCGATGTTCTCTATGGAATCTTCTGCACCTGAGATTCTCTCTTCCATCTCTTGTATTCTGTTGCTGATGATCACTTCTATGGTTCCAGATTTCTTTCCTAGGGTTTCTATCTCCAGTGTTGCCTCATTTTGGGTTTTCTTTATTGTGTCTACTTCCCTTTTTAGGTCTAGTATGGTTTTGTTCATTTCCATCATCTGATTGGATGTGTTTTCCTGTTTCTCTTTAAGGACTTCTACCAGTCTGGTTGTGTTTTCCTGTTTTTCTTTAAGGACTTGTAACTCTTTAGCCATGTTCTCCTGTAGTTCTTTAAAGGCCTTCTTGATGTCCTCTACCATCATCATGAGATATGCTTTTAGGTCCGTGTCTAGCTTTTCCGGTGTGTTGGGGTGCCCTGGACTGGGTGAAGTGAGAGTTCTGGGTCCTGATGATGGTGAGTGGTCTTGGTTTCTGTTAGTAAGATTATTATGTTTACCTCTCGCCATCTGGTAATCTCTGGAGTTGTTATAGTTGTCTCTGTTCAGAGGTTGTTCTTCTGGTGATTCTGAGTATCGTCTGTCAGCAAACCTGGGAGACAGGCTCTCTCCTCTGAGTTTCAGTGGTTAGAGCACTCCCTGCTGACAAGCTTTCCTCTTAAAGGGAAGGTGTACAGATATCTGGCGTTTGGACCTCCTCCTGGCCGAAGAAGAAGGCCGAAAACAGGACCTTTCCCAGATGCTGTGTTGCTTTGGCAGGTCACAGAAGCTGTCAGCTTCTGTGGTGCACACTCTCAGCTGTGCAGACTAAGTTCCTAAGTTCAGTGGAGTCCTGGATCCAAGATGTGCTCCCTGCTCCTGAGGCAGAGGGCTCCTGTGCAGGGCAGACTGCTGTCTTCCAGCTGGGAGGGTGCCGGATGTCTGTGGCCCCAAAGGGTGCTGCCTCAGTGGCTCTGTGGCTCCCGCCTGTCCCAGAAGCTGTCTGCCTCTGTGGTCCTCACTCTCACCTGTGCAGACTAAGTTCGGTGGAGTCCCGGAGCCAAGATGGCAACTCCCTGCAGTACGGACCTCTGTCCTCAGGCTGGGCTGTGATGGACTCTTATCTCTCTGGAACTGCAAGTCCCAATGAAATGCTTCCTTCTGCAAGCAGCTACTGAAATGGTGTTCATGACGGCAATAGAAAAGTAGCTGAGATAGCCACCTAGCTGGCTGTTATCAGGCAGCTCTTTGTGAACACTGAGTAAAAGTTGCCTTTTTTTTTTTTCCTACTCTTCTACATCCTAGGGCACTGAGCATCTTCCCGAATATTCTCTGGCCATTTATGTTCTCTTTTCTCCAGATATACTCCCATTGAATTTTTACCTAGGAGGGGCATTTTGCTTTCTGGGGGTTTTCCATCATCTGTGCCATAATTTTCATTTAATTTTAATATGTCAATACATTGTTTTTGGCAAACATAATGTACTTTAATTACTTGCAATTGATCAATCTGTGTATTATTTTTTTAAATATCATTTCTGGTTAGAAAACTATTCTCCACAAGCCCCTCCCCTTAACTGGGGTATTATTGACGATTGATGGCTTCTGGAAAGGGAGAATCAGGGACCACTCATAAGTCAACCATGCCCCAGTAGATGTCCTGACATCCAGATATCCAGGAGTATATGGGGAGCACAAACTAAGCTTAATGGGTTACTCAAAGTAAGTGTGGGTGAGTGTAAGAGTTGAGCTGTATATGTATCAGTTAGGGCTGGGCACCCTACTGTCAGCTGTTCTTAGCACACTGAGTAGTTATATCTTTCTGAAATGGACTCTATGTGCTGCCAAAAGGCTTTGTTGTGGGGTGGGAGTTACCTGTGAGTATAAGGGTAAGTATTTAGAATGTAGTTAGAAATTATACTGGTGAGTCATATTTGAGTTGCATTTTAATTAAAAATAAAATAATGGCAATAAAAGGGGGGACATGAGTCTAGGAGGAGCTGAAAAGAGGAGGTGGAGCCAAGAGGAGTTGGAGAGGAGTGAGGAATGAAAAGGACTAGAATACATTGTTAGAAACACTTGAAGAACTAATAAAAATAATTTTTAAAGAGAACCTTTATTTGTCAAGTATGAGAGAAATATATTAAAATTACCTCCCATTCCATAATTTAGGATTTAGATATTAAATAGATTCAAAACATAGCATATTGAAGTAAAGATTCTTTTGCTTTCAATGTGAAACTATAAAATGCACTTATTGGCCACCACGGGGTTTTGCTTTTTGGCATATGGTGAATGGTGTTCTTTACAAGCTACATCGGCATTTCAGAAACATGAATTTTACTAACAGATAAGATGGGAGGGAAACGATGCTGCATAAGAGAAAAGGCAGGGGTGGGGAGCAAGCACTTGCTTGGTGAGACTATCAGAGTTTGATCCCAGGAGCCACAAAGGAAAGAGAGAACAACTCAATATTGCATTATCCAAATAAAAGGGGAGAGGCAATTTATATAAAAAGCCACTTAGCTTATATTGCCAGTGCTGCCCTTGTTTTTAAACTCACATCCTTTATATTACCAGTTATTTTGTTCACGATATTAGACTGAGGTTATGTTATCACTGCAGAGAAGCAACTACAAACAAATCCCCTGCCCTGTCCCCACCAACAGGAGGGTTGCTTCCTTGAGCTCAATTCACTTAATGAGGAGCCAATTCAGGAGAGTTTACTTTGCACAACCAACTAATTTTAACCCTTTCAGTCAGCTATGCACATTCATAAAAAGAGCTTACATGCTCTGATCCCACACACCTAAGAAACGCTTGAGAGAGCAACTGTGACTCAATTCCTGAAAACTGTGATGATATCATCCCGATAAATGTCATGCGATTCCCCATTTCCGTATTGTGTGTGTGTGCTGCCTCCTCTTGCTTTGCTACACCACCCATCTGCTCTTCTTCCTCTTCTGTGTCCACCGAAGCTCTTTTCTTTTAACGTATTCACTTTATATCCCACTCACTGCCCCCTCCTAGTCACCCCTCCCACAACTCTTTCCCCCACTCCCCTTCCCCTTCTCCTCTGAGTGGGTAGGGTCCCCTTCCTTACCCCCCCCCATCCCCTCCCTCACCACCATGGGCACATCAAACCTCTTCAAGGCTGGGGACGTCCTCTCCCACTGAGGCCATACAAGGCAGTCCAGCTAGAAGAACATATCCCACGTACAGGCAACAGCTTTTGGGATAGCCACTGTTCCAGTTGTCCAGGACCCACATGAAGACCAAGCTACACATCTGCTACATATGCAGATGTGCCTTGCTTAATGATACCTTTCATGCTAAGTATCTCCTCACCTTTTATGAAAGTCACCCATAATCTCCCACTCCCCTGTGTCCACTCTAATCCTGAGCCTTGTGTGTCCCGTCTTCTTTGGTTATATTGTCTGTTAAAGGGAGAACACATTTCTTAATCATCAGAGCATCCCCCATTTTTCTGGCATGAAATGCTTGATTGTTTTTATTCCGAGGCCTTTTCTGTGTTTCTTCATGTTCTTCACAAGGGAAGAGAGTGGTTTTGTAACTTCAGTCAGATTTCCTGGCTGAGTTAGTCACCTTCTGTTCACAGGAGAAGTAACTGAGATAATCAACTTACAAAGAGGAAAAGGTTTATTTTGACTGAAGGTTGAGAACTCACTCCAGCAGGGCCAGTTGGCCCTCTTACTGTGGGTGCATTGCTATATCATGGCAACAGCATATGGCAAAGCCAATATGCTCCTCACCTCCCAGCTAAGATGTGAAAAAGAAGGGGAGGGGCACTTACCCCCCTGAAGACCATCGACCATGGTCATTATGCTCTCCGTGGCCTAAAATCTCAGCTGTAAGTCTTGAGAGTTCTACAATGGGGCTGGAGGTCAGTAACTCAGAGCACTTGCTACTCTGACAGACCTCCCTGGTTCAATTCTCAGTTCCTACCAGGCAGGTCACAACTGTGTGTCACTCCAATCCCAGGGGATCTGACACCCTCTTCTGGCACATAGATTTATATGTCTGCCAAAGATATATACACAAAAGATCAGTTTAAAAGAAAAAAGTCCTCCAACACCACTATTCAGGGAAATGGGCCTTTATGAGACAGACCTTTGGGACAAAGCTAAAGTTAAATTATAGCACTATGTAGACTGATTTTATTGAAGTGAAGTTGGCATTCAGATATTGACCAATGAATTATATTACCAAAAAAGGAAACATGGTATAACATATGTGTCATCTCAGTACTAGGTAGGTACAGGAAGTAAAATCAGGGTCATGCTCTGGGAGTTAAAGGCCAGGCCAAGCTATAAGAGACCTTGTCTCAAAGGAAATCAAAGTATTGTATCTAAGCTGAAGGTGGTTTATTCTTTTTTTTTCTGGTTTTTCTTTTTTCTTTCTTTTTTTTTTTTTTTGATGGTTTATTCTTAATTGAACAACGATGTTGAAGATCAATTCTGGCAGGTAAAGTAATAAAATATCTCTTTGTAAAGTAACATTTTGAACATGTTATTGTCTCAGAAATATCATAACCAATTTTTAGAAGGTCTTATGTGAAAGAAGTTCATCTGAAACAGTAATGTATATTCCAAATTTTACATAATGTCTTAGCATTGCTGCAGCATTTATGATTCCACACATCCAATGTGCACAGGATCCAATACGTTATTATCAGTGTAATTGTTTTCAGAAACTTTAAAATACAGTATTTTTAATTAAACATTTGCCTCACAATATATTACCTAAAAGTCACTTTATCTCAGAAAAATTAGGCAATATTTTAACTAGATTTTGACCAAAAAAAAAATGCATTAAGTCTATTTTTAAAAAAAAATGTTTGATTGCCTGCAAGTTTCAGCCTGAAGTAATTTTAAAATGGCCAAGTTATAAACCCCTGAAAATTGGAGTTTGTAATGGGAATACTGACAGACCTTTAACGTTGAGAAGAACGAATACACTGTTGTAATAACATTTTCTGGTGCCTCTGCAGTCCCTGTAACAGTTCGACTATAGGGCTACATGTGGAATTTCAGATATAGTATTGGTGGAAACATGCTAAAACATCTTCCCCTGTTTCTAAGTTTCTAAGAAGTTCATTTTATGCTTTGCAAACTCTTTTTCTCTCTCAAACACTGAGGCCCCACCCACTTCTTCTCTATCCCTCCCTCCCTCTCTCTCTTCCCTTCTCCTTTCCTTGCCCTTCTCCCAGTGCTCCCATGCTTTCTCTACATTGGTTTTTCCACAGAGATTTCCTGTCTGAACAGGTCTGAGCTTTGCCCCTTTGCTTAAGCCAGAAAGCCAAATGTCAGTCCTAACTCCCAGCATTATGTCTTCTTCACAGAGAATCCACTGAGCGCTTTATTGCTGGGATGGATTTTGCAATGACCATGCTTCTTGGTAATTGTTGCTATCACTTCATTGTCTACACCAGAATGACCTTTGGTCAAGCGCATCACAATAGTTTCTTAGAATAAAGCAAAAACCCTGCCTTCATACCCTGAGATGTGACATCTTACTCTTTCTGATGTATCCCCACGTCTGTTCCATCAATCCTCATCAACTTGGCAAGTCTAAGAGCACTGATTCCATGATGGTCTTCAAGTGGTGCCTAGAATACAGCACTCTCTTTGGGCCTCTGTATTTTCCCTTAAAACACTCCAACTTTTTTCATTAGTCCTAACTTCCAATGCCATTTGTGCAGAGACATCTCTACCCACCCAAGTGTACATACTCCCTCCATGACTGTATGTTCTAAGGAACCTATTCATTTAATTCATATCATTTGATATCAAATATTTCACTTTTTTTTCTTTTACAAAACTCTGAGCATCACAAGGAGAGACAGCATGTTTATTTCTTCACAATGTATTATTTCTTGTTGTTTAGCAAGGTGTTTGAGAGCACTAATTACAGGGATGCTTTTATGTAACAATGATTAATAATGACTAATGTTTGCTGAGCAGTTGTTGTGTACCAGTTACAATTGTATCTGCTTTCTGGTCCAAATCCTTTAATCTTTACCACCTGGCATGATAGGTGATATTATTAACCTGTTCATAAGTGAGGAACCTTTAGTAATGGACTCTACATTTTATCATCCTCCCTCCCCCCTCTCTTGTACAGGTCTATGTAACTAAATTCTTACAAATTGGAGAGTATTTTGCTCTCAAGTTCCAGACCAGCCAGAGCTACATAGTGAGAGCCTGTCTCCAAAACGGGAGATCTGGGAAGGGTTAAGGATAAGTTGGAGCCTTCCCTTGTGCCTAGGGGTATTTAAGAGGTCAATTGCACAAGACTAATACCCAGAACATGTTTTCAAGAAATGATTAAATGATGGTGGATCAGTGAGCTAACTGAGGAAGAGAATGTCCCCTTGGATGAAACTGACCATGCTGTCAGATTTAAATGTTTCTGGAGACAGAGTCATATGTAACTTACTATATAGTTGAGACTGCCTTTAAACTAATGATGCTCTTGACTCTGTGCCTCATGAATACTCATTTGTAAATGAATTGTTCAGTGGGTCTAAAAGCACATGAAAATAATAGAAGTGCTATACTACTGCATTGGCAGTTTTGACTCTAAATATTTGCACCAGGTAACACACCCCTGCCTTGTAAGGCAACTTCCCTTATGGAAATATTTATCTTTACACTCTTGTTTCCCGGACTGGACAGCATTTTACCCATTCATTCTGATGCTGAATCCAAGGCTCTGAAAGAAAGCAAAAGACTGCTGACATTTATATTCTTCTTTACCTTTCTAAACATCAACAAGGAAGGATTTCTACTGGTTCTGAGGTAAGATTCTTCTCTGCTGTTCTGAGAATCAGGGATGTAGGACCGCAAGCGACTGCAACAGAGAGTTAGGAATATAAGCCTCTGAATTGTCTCTTAATATGCAGCCCAAGGGACAGAACTACATTTTCTCCTTGGAGGGATGTGCCTATCAAATAATTCTAGTTGGCAGTAAGAGGTATGAATAATTGTTCAAAGAACAACTGAGTTCGCTGGGGAAGTACAGTGCAATTTTCTAGTGAAATGCAAACAATCAGGTCGTAGGCTTTTCAAGGAATATTTTTGATTACATTCCCAGAAATAATTTGGGCTCTGATCTTAATCCAGAAAATAACTTGATCCAAGAGGATTAATAAAGCACCCCCTAATGCATACTGAGGATTATATAAAGTAGTGATTAATAGCATCACCTGCAGGTTTGTTTTTTTCACTAATTTTGCTTTAATTGGCTAATATCAGGTTGTAACTCTGTGTTCTTGATATTCTCTATTCTGATTGTCTGTGTACACAAGCAATAACACTAGGTGTTTTATCTCTGAATAATGCAAAACTCCTTTTTAAAAATTATTCCTATAGCCTCTTTGTTAGAAAAAACAAGTTTAATTCTTCCCATGAAAAACAAAGCACAGATACAAAAACAACAAAAAAACAAAAAACAAACAAACAAACAAACAAACCACTGTCAAAGCTGGGGTGGTGGTACATACCTTTAATCCTAGCACTTCAGAGGCAGAGGCAAGAGAATCTCTGCACCTTTGGAGGCCAGACCGGTCTACCCAGAAAACTCCAAGTCAGCCTGGGTTGCATCAAGAAATCTTGTTCAAGAAAAAGAACCACTGTCAGCGGTCAATAATTAAGAACACTGTTGCTTATCCAGAGGACCTGAGTTTGATTCCCAGTACCCTAGTGGAAACTTACAACTCTAGTTCCCTGGTATCTGGCAGTCTGATCTAGTTTCTGAGACACCAGGAGCAAACATAGTTCACACAGACAAAATACTCATAAGTATAACAAATATAATAAAAGTAAATAAAGGAAAGTTTTTTAAAAAAAATTTTTTTATCATAGGCTATGGAAATGGCTCAAAGGGTAAAGTACCTGATGACCATTTGGGCCGCAGAAATAATGTAGAAACCAGAAGCACTGACTTCTGTAATCCCCAGGCCCCTGTAGAGATGGGAGGGTAAAATAAAATAATCTCCTGAAGTTTCCAGCCTAGCAGGTGGGGCAGAGAGAGCAGGGAACAGCCACAGACCCTGTCTCAAACAAGGTGGATTAAAATCAGAGCCCAGATTACTTCTGAGAATGTAATAAAAACTGTTCCTTGAAAAACCTATGACCTGATGGTTTGCATTTCACTAGAATTCTATCTCCTACATACATTCTATGGCACACTCACACGCTGGCCTCAAACATAGCTATACAAAATTATGTGTGTGTGTGTGTGTGTGTGTGTGTGTGTGTGTGTGTGTCACACACACAGAGCCACACAAAAACTCTCAGGCTTTCCTTTTATATGGTCTTCCCACCAAGCACTGTAGCTCTAGCTCCAACCCTGATGATTTTAAGTTTGTAACCACCAGTACTGTTAAAGCCAGGAATTGTGGGATCCAGGGAAGCCAAGCGCAGCATTCCCTCTCTTCCTATTTCAGCCCTCTGTGTCTAAGCCAATGGTTAAGAATCCAATCAGAAAAAAAAAAAGGAGTAATAAACTGTGAATTCCTTTTTCCCCCACTCAGAGGAGCAGACAATGAAGACGTTCTAGAAATTGATGACTCAGGCAGAAGTTCTGGCTAGTAAATATGCAAAGGCATCTCCCACTTCTCATTCATCATGGTTTCTCAAAGTTGAGAAAGCAAGCATATTTCTTGCAGAGACGTCATACCAGGAATATTGTTCTTAAGATTTATTTCCTTTTATTCATGAGTATATGCATTAGTTTTTATTTGTACCATGTTTGCTCATGTGCTCACAGAACCTAGTAGGTGTCAGGTCAGGTCCTTGGGACTGGATTTACAAGCAGCTACTATCCACCTGACCTGAATGCTGGAAACTGACCCCTGATTCTCTGCAAGAGCAGTAAGTACTTCTAACTGCTCAGCCATGCCCCTAGTCTGCCTTAGAGATTATTTTGGAAATATGAAGTTCCTATTTTTGAAGAATATTATTGGTCACTGTCTTAGTCAGGGTTGCTATTTCTGCATAAAACATCATGATCAAGAAGCAAGTTGGGGAGGAAACGGTTTATTCAGATTACACTTCCACATTGCAGTTCATCGTCAAAGGAAGTCAGGACTGGAACTCAAGCAGGTCAGGAAGCAGGAGCTGATGTAGAGACCATGGAGAGATGTTCCTTACTGGCTTGCTTCCACTGGCTTGCTCAGCTTGCTTTCTTATAGAACCCGGGACTATCAGCCCAAGGCCAGCACCACCCACAATGGGCCCTCCCCCCTTGATCACTAATTGAGAAAATGCCTTACAGCTGGATCTCATGGAGGCATTTCCTCAAGGGAGGCTCCTTTCTCTGTGATAACTCCGGATTGTGTCAAGTTGACACACAAAACCATCCAGTACAGTCACACACACACACACACACACACACACACACACACACACACACACACACACGTTAATGAAGTACTGGTGAAGAATTGAGGAGTTAGGATTGTTTCTACAGCAAAGGACTTGCTGGTACCTGCATGGTATAAGGGACTGGTACTCAGTTATTATAAATGTGAGTCATGAATGTCCCTTTGGGCTGATAGGGACATGAGGGTGGTTTTAATTTTAAAATTAAATATTTTCTTTTTAACTTATCTTTTACATTCCTGTGTGTATGTGTGTGTGTGTGTGTTGTATGTGTATTGGGGATATACCATTATGGAGGCCAGAAGAGAGCAGTGAGATACCCTGGAGTTGTAGGCTGCTGTATGGGTGCAGTATTGCTGTTAGATGTTGAGCTATTAAATAATGAAAAAATTCCTTCCAGATTTAGTTGAGAGTTACCTGGCGTGTATTTTGGGTAACCAGGTCTTTAATAACCTAGGTCACTCCAGGATAGGAATCTAACATCAATCCACAGGACAAAGGAAATTCCTTATATTTTATAGCCTTACAAGGTAATGGCGTTAGATCTTAGAGGGAAGGAATTTTAGGGTTTAGCAGCTTGGAAACTATACTAGATAGGATATACAACTGTAATTTAGGAAGTCAGTCTTATTTCCCTCCTCACCTTGGGCCTATTCCCTAAATTTAGCAGTTTAGGGACGGTACTGAGTAGGCTCTTAGGTTTGGCTGTTACCCTGTGCCTTGCAGCAGAGCAGGGGGAATTATGGAAGATTTCCTAGCCCTGGTATGCTTCCAGGTTTAAATGACTCCAGCCTTTATTCCCTGGCCTTTGCTAGTATTTAAGACTCTCTGACCTCTTTCCTCTCCAATTTTCCCAGTCTTGATCCCAGATATTTCCAGACCTTCACAACACGGTGAAATGGTAAGAAAAAATACTGTTGTCTTTCCTGTCATCATCAAAGTATTTGATGTATATAATAATGATGATGATAATGGTATCCTTATATATGTCAGGTAATTTCTTATCCTACATATTTAAAAATTTTTTATTTGTAATTCTATCAAACTTGTACTTTAAATATGAAACTATAAAACAAGTGAAGTATTTTGGAAGTCACATTAATGAAATTCTATTTCTACCTGCATTCTCTCTTAATTTCCTTCCCATAGACTGAGTTGAAGGTAACTACCATAGAGTGAAAATATGTCATGTGCTAAGTATAAGGTATGTAGAATTTTGTGGGGATGAGAAATAAATTCACTTAATGGCCCTTTGAATTAATAGTCCAAAAAATATCAATGTCATTCAATGGATCTCTTTTTTCCAGAATTGAAAATGACAGGTTCCTGCTTTTCTTGATGCTGTTGGTCTTAACAGGTTTTATTATTGTTTTTACGGTAGTTTTGCTAACAATAAGACTGATTATTTATTAATTTTCCATGAAACCGGTGGAATTGTTCAAATTTCCTGTCAAAGTCAAGCAAGCCCAACAACATAAAAACATAAACATTTTAAACTGTATGTTGTACAATTCACAATGAAGAGAGAAATCAACAACTCTCATCCCTGTGTGTAGCATCTCTTCTCTACCACTTGTTAACTAGTTCAGCTTGCATGTGGGAACAAAGACTCCTGGAAAGAAGCTCTGTTTGCAAAGATTGGCTGACTGACAAGAATTTCAGTACTATGGAGAGATTAGAATGTTGCAGATCTAAAGGCTAGTAGTTAGCTTATCCTGGGCTAGTTAGCCTCTGGATCTGCAAGTCCTCTGGAACAGCCATTCTTTTCCCCACCTCTGTATCAGAACTAACATCATGTGAATAATAGATTTAAAAAAAATTCCTTTTGGAGTCTATTAATTTAGCAACACACTTGCTTCCACCAGATAGTATCTTAAGGCTATAGAAAAGATTCCTCATCTCTCTATACCTCCCTCTCTGATGTATTTTAAACTTGCCTGGATTTATTAATTTATTTGTTCTGAAACACTATAAAACCTTAATGAAACTTCTTTCATGTTGGAACATGGAATTTGGGGTGACCTAAATCTCTGTTCTCAAGCCATGATCACTCAAAATGTCTCTAGAATGAAGTGTCTCTTATTCCTTTTACAATGAAAGATGTGAGATTTTTTTTTCACTGACACATGTTCAATTAATAGTAGGTAAATACTCTTGTTTTATTTCTGTATGTCCCTAACTACTACAACTTCTTAGATGATGTAGTAGGTGCTTGATAAATATTGGTTAATTAGAATTTGTTTAATTCAAACATTTCTAATCACATAAGATTTATGTAAGAGGCAAGCACTTGAATAATTGATGGCAATTAAACCAAAAATTAAATGGCAATTAAACCATTTAAAGGGCCAATAGAGAACTGGAAATGTGGCTAAGTGGGCAAATGTCTGCCTGGCAAGCATGAGAATCTGACTCTGACCCTCAGCACTCAAAAAATTGCTAGGTGTGGCCATGTCTGCAGCTGGTGGGGAGCAGTAGCCAAATCGAGAGGCCCAGAGTCAGTGAGGAACCCTGCCTCAAAAATATAAGTTAACAGCTCCCAGGGACTAACCCATCAACCAAAGCATATACATGGAATAACCCATGGCTCCAGCTGCATATATAACAGAAGATTGCCTTATCTTGCATCAATGGGAGGGGAAGCCCTGGGTCCTGTGAAGGCTTGATGCCCCAGCATAAGGGAATGATAGGGCAGTAGGGCAGGAGTGGTTGGGAGGGTGGGGGAGCACCCTCATGGAGGCAGGGGGAGGGGGGCTGAATGGGGGATCTTCAGAGGGGAAACCTGGAAGGGGGATAACATTTGAAATGTAAACAAACAAAATAATCAATAAAAGAATTAAAGTTAACATCAGTAAAGGAAGAAACTTTAACCATGTCAACCTCTGGCCTGGCCATGCGTAGGCTCACAGATGCACTAACAAGCACGTTCATACACATCCACACATAAAAGACTGAATGCAGACTGGAAGTAATTTTAAGGGCAAGAAAAATACAGAAAAGAAGAAGAAACAAACCAACTAGCTGCTTTTAGAGAAAGTGGCTTTGCAATATCAGAGAAGGCTATTTACTTGAGTTGGTCTATAACACAATTGTTGTTACCCAAAACTAATGCTCTGCAGGACTTCAGAATCATTGACTGAATAATCAGATAACTAGTGACCTTGAACACAAAAGATGGCACTCTAAGGACAGCCCAGAGGGATGTTCTACAAGTCATTCCAATGATACCACACATTTGGTTGAATCCAGGAAAGACCTAAGATTGAGTTCAAACTCAGCCAGACAAGGAACAGGTGATATAGCATCAAAGTATATAGTTTGAGTCTCTGTGTTGCACAAGAAGACTCTAACTACATAATACTGAGAGGGATTTTAAGGCCTGAGAAACCTTTGTCTTCACTTGCTAATTACGTATTTACACACACACAATTTTAATATAATGCTTGGTGAGGTCACTCAATCTGATAGACTGTTTCTATTGAGTGTTCAAGGTAATTTGCCTGATAATATACTGAATATAGTAGCCATATTTTTATTGTTTTCTCACACATCACATGACCACCAGGACTGCAGGGACATCTGGTTTACTAATAATAACTACATGTACCATTCCTTAACTAAATATGTATGGAGTGAATGCATAAATTAAAAAAAAGAACTGTTTTGACTGTTTTGTTATTTGAGATTATAAAGAAAAGCCTTACATTTTACCAATCTAGCTTTTTAAGATAATTTGTTACAAATAACTATTAAGTATTCACAGTTTTAATGACTTGATAGAATCCCAAGAATTTTTTTCTGAATGGAAACTCAGACTTACATTTCTCATAGAAAATATAAATTTTCCTCTTTTCATATAACTTCTGATGAGACTCATAAATCTTGATTATTTTTGTTAATTCCGGGCAGAACAGGAATGACATTAGCCAAAATACCCCCCCCCCAAAAAAAAGGTAGATAGAACCTGTAGAGACCATTGCCAGCATGTAGGCACAGCTCCCAGTTGAGGGATGGGGCCACCCACTCATCTTAAAAATTTTAACCCAGTATTGTTCCTATGTGAAGGAAACTAGGGAACAAAAAATGGATCAGAGATTGAAGGAAAGGCCATCCAGAGACTGCTCCACCTAGGGATCCATCCCATCTGCAGACACCAAACCCTGACTGCCAAGGAGCACTTGCTGACAGGATCCTGGTATACCTGAGATGCCTTATCTAGCATCAATGGGAGGGGAGGCCCTTGGTCCTGTGGAGGCTTGATGCCCCAGCATAGGTGATGCTAGAGTGGTGAGGTGGTGAGTGATGGATGGAGGATCACCCTCATAGAGAGAGGCAAAGGGGAGCAGGAATGGGATGAGGGGTTTGTGGAAGGGACACGGGGAAGTTAGCCAAAATTTAAAATGTAAATAAATAAAATTACCACTAAAAAAGGAAACATTTTACTATGAATTTTATAATTTAAGTAGTTTAGGTAGCATTCCCTTATTTTCATAGTGTTGACATTTACTGTCATTAATATAATTTAGCTTAACCTGCTATTTGTACATTTTATCTTTTTAACTTGTCTCATTGACCCAGAACCCTTCCTATTAGAAATTGTTAACATTGAGTCATATGGTGAGAATTATTTTAACCACAGTGGTGTCAGTTTTTCTGTCTTACTTATTATGGCTATTTGCAGTAAAAATGTAAGTTATAAAACAACAAAATCAGCCTTAAGGATTTGCACCTGTGATGCTATATACATTGCCCAAACTGTTTGGTAGTTTCTCTTGACAAGTTTTCTTGTCTGGATTTTTGAGATCCAAAGACCTTGTGACTTGCCAAAGCTAGTGGAGTTAAGCAAAAGACTGTATGACTTTTGAGCAAGGGCTCAAAGCTCTTGCAGTTTCTCCTTTTGCCCCTTTGAAACCTCAGAGCTGCTAAGCTCAAAGAAGGCCAGCTTAGCCACCTCAGAGTTTAAAACATAGTCATCCCTCTTCTCTTCCTAGCATCAGGCACCTCTTGACCTGTGGTCAGACAGCAGACTCTTGAGAAATCTCAATTAAACCAAGCTTAAGGATGGCTCAGCCAATCCCAGCATTAAGAGAAAACAGATCATTGTTTAAATCCACCTGGTGTGAATAGTCATTCAGAATAAGTAGCTGATAAAGGTCTTTGTTTATGATCAGATTATTTTCTATCAACTCATCCCACAAAAATGTCTTAACTTTTCTAGTTTATTTGATCCCCCTCCCATATTTAGAGCTTTAAATGGAACTTATTTTTTGTTGATCTAGAATTATAACATGATTCTCATCCAAGTCATTCATTAAATAAGTTACATTTTCTTCATGCAGCTGGTTTGCATGTTTCTGTGTATGTGTACTTGTATGTGTAGAGGCCAGAAGACATCCTCAGGTGACATTCTTCAGGTGTCATCCAAATTAATTTGTAACAGGCTCCCTTATAGGTCTGGAACTTGCCAGGTGGACTAGGTTTTAGGGCAAGCTAGTATCAGAGCCCCAGGGAACCAACTGGTTCTGCCACACCAGCACATGGATTGCAAGCACTTAGATGACCACATGACAGCAGTCAGAACATAAACAGGAGGCTTCTCCATCTGCAGTCCAGACCTCCTTAAGGTATAGAAATTGCTTTCATTTTTGCTTTTTGTTCTAATCTGTTGTTGCAAAGAAAAAGACTGGGAACAACTGCTTTTTTGTTGTTTTGTTGTTAGGCTTTTTGTTTTTTTCTTTGTTTTAATTTTTTGTGTTGTGGTGTTTTGTTTAGTATGAAACCAATTTATTCCCCCTGAATGGGGCAGGGGAAATTCTTTATAGAATATAGACATCACCACTAAATCCCACAGCATGCAAGTCTTAATGAAAAGGCTGCTTTAACCATTCTTTAACTGGGTCTGTGATACCTGCATCTTTCTAAAATGGGAAACATCGAAGATTTTGCAATTGCTCCAGCTAATTCATTAGGCACTGAATGACTGCTCTTAAAAAAATAATTCAATTAAAAGTATAGTGTTTAATCTCAATTTTGTTCAGATTGTACTGTTCCAAAAGACACTGTATAAAATTTCTGCCAGAGACTTGAAAGTATCCTGTAGTTTCCAATGTCTTTTCTCTTTTTGGAGATTTCAGTGAGGAATGAGTGATAAGGTCTCACTTTTTCCTGCATCATTCCTGGAAACACCAACACTTAATGATTGCTCTGTGTATTATACAGTCTATATGCTTCATTAAGAATATAAATGTAACACTGTGATAACAGGGATTTTTTTCAACAGAGTTTCATTTCAAAGATAAAATACGTGCATAGCATGTTGACATTCAATGAAGTGAATTACATAAGAGACTTAGCTCAAGTGAGACAAGATCCCAGTATAGAAGAGGGGGAGGTCCACAGAAAGTTTTATTCCCACCTGAGGAGCTATTGGTAATTAATAGCGACAAGGAGAGGAAGTTAATTTTCTTGAATGGTGTGGCCAATGATAGGCTGAGCATACATTCAAGAGTTTCTAGGCACTGGTAGATTAGCTATACACCCAGGAGTTTATAGGCACCATAAATTGGACTCCATGGGTTTAGAAAAAGAGATTTACTAAGGGGAGGGTAACTGAGAGGAGCTTGGAAAAGCGGTAATACAACCAAAATAAAAATATCTAAAACTCTCAAGGAATTTTCTTGTGTCTGTTGAGACTTGCTTTGTGGTTGAGTATGTGGTCAGTGCTGGAGACAGTTCTGTGCTGGTGCTGGAAAGGCATACTCTATTGTCTTTGGGTGAAATGTACTATCGGTATCTGTTAGGTCCAGTTGGTTCACAGTATCTGTTAGCTCCATTATTTCTCTGTTTAATTTCTCTTTGGATGTCTTGTCCACTGGTAAGAGTGGAGTATTGAAGTCTCTCACTGTCAATATGTGTGGCTCCATGTGTGTTTTAAGACTTAGTAATATTTCTTTGATAAATATGGATGCCCTTAATATATATGAGGCATATATATTAAGAATTGAGACATCATCTTAGTGTATTTTTCATTGATGATTATGAAGTATCCTTCTCCATTTTTTAAATTAATTTTGGTTGAAAGTTTATTTTCTTAACTATTAGAATGCCTATACCAGCTTGTTTATGGGGTCCATTGCCTTGGAATATTTTTCTAACCGTTTACTCTGAGTTAATGTCTATGCTCAATGTTGAGGTGTGTTTCTTGTATGCAGTAGGAGGGTGGATACAGTTTTGGCATCCATTCTGTTAGCCTATGTCTTTTAATTGAGTATTTGGGTTCACTGATATTGAGAGGTATTAATGACCAATGATTGTTAATCCCTATAATTTTGTTGTTGTTGGTGGTGGTGGTGGTGTGTGTGCGTGTGTTTCCCTTCTTTTGGATTTACTGGTCTGAAATTACTTGTTGCCTGTGTTCTGTGTTTTCATGGGTATAATTAACCTCTTTGAGTTGTAATTTTCCTCCTAGTACTTCCAGTATGGCTGGATTTGTGGATACATACTGTTTAAATTTTATTTTGTCATTAATATCTTGTTTTCTACATCTATGGTGATTGAAAATTTTACTGGATATAGTAGTCTGGGCTGGCGTCTGTGGTCTCTTAGAATCGGCAAGATATCTTTCCAGTCCTTTTTAGCTTGCAGGTTCTCTGTTGAGAAGTCAGATGTGATTTTTATGTTTGTCTCCATATTCTACTTGGCTTTTTCCCCTTGCAGCTTTTAATAATCTTTCTTTGTTCTATATATTTAATGTTTTGATTAATATGTAGTGGTGGTGGGGACTTTCTCTCTAGGACAGTCTATTTGGTGTTCTGTAATCTTCTTGTAGTACAATAGAAACTTCCAAGCAGCTGTGAAAACTCCTAGTAAAGAGGATACAGAGCCTGAACTAGGCAAGGCTTCCAGTGGAGGGAATGGGACACCAACCCAATCACAAAACCTTAGACCTACAATTTGTCTTGCAGAACTTATGGGTGTAGCCAACCAATGACAGGCCCAACTTGAGACCCATACCATGTGAGAGAGCCCATGCCTGATACTGCCTGCAAGTCCAGAAAGCAGAGTCTGGGTAGCTCAGAGACCTAGGATAGAACCAAACAAGACCAGCAAAAGAAGAAAAAGAAATTTCAATGTAATGATTTATAATGATACTCTGCTATATTCAGAGACCAGAGCCTAGTAGAATCTTCATTAGAGAGGTTATATCCAGCAACTGATGGAAGCAGATGTAGAGACTCATAGCCAAACACTAGGCAGAACTTAGGAGCTCTGAAGAAGAGGGTGAAGAAAGATGATATGAGCCAGAGGGGTTAAGGACATCACAAGAACACAGCCTAAAGAATAATCTAACCAGGGCTCATAGGGGCCCACAGAGACTGAAGAGGCAATCAGGGAGACCATCTGGGTCCTCTGCATCTATTTTATGGTTGTGTGGCTTGGTGTTCTTGTGAGACACTTAACAGTCAGAGTGAGGCCTCTGACTTTTGTCTGCTTTTGGGACCATTTTCCCTTATGGGGTTGCCTCATCCAGCCTTAATATGAGGGCATCTGCCTAGTTTTATTGCATCTCATTATGCCAAATTCTGTTGATATCCCTTAGAGGTCTGCCCTTTTCTGAAGGGAAATGGAGGAGGAATGGATCTGGGGAAGATGGATCTGGGTTGGTGAGTGGGGACTGTGAGGAGAGGAGGTGGGGGGGAAACTACAGTCAGGATGTAATATATGAGAGAAGAAAAAAATTCTCAAAGAATTAGTAAAAATATCAAAAAACAACTTGTAGATGCAGTTGCTATATGAATACATGGCTGTTTATGATTACTAGGATAGGTATGTCTTTCCTTTTCTTCCACTTTAATTACAAGCCAGCATATCAGACAGTTTTAAAATTGTGTTAGCCAGACATAGTGCTGCGTGCCTTTAGTACAAGCACTCTAGGAGACAGAGGCAGGCATTGCTTCGTGATTTTGAGATGAGCCTGGTCTACACAGAAATTTCTAGGCCAGCCAGGACCACATAGTAAGACTGTTGAAACAAAATAAAATAAAACATAAAATTCATTCTGAACATCTTGATAATTATTTTTTTCAAAAATATTGACATTTATATGATAACAAGATTTTCTGAAACTACTGTCTTGTTGTTGTTCCTGTGGGAAGAACAAGTGTCAACTAACCCAGACCCCTCAGAACTCCCAGAGACTAAGTTCAAAACCAAGGAGCATACAATGAGCTGGTTTAGGGCTCCAGGCACCTGTAGCAGAGAACTGCCTAAATGGCCTCAGGGAGAGAGGATGTGCTTAATCCTGTGGAAACTTGATGGCCCAGGGAAGGGGGATGCTGGTGGGGGTAAGACAGGAGTGGGTAGACAGGTGTGGGAACATCCTCTTAGAGACATGCGGAGGTGGGAGGAGGATCGGGGAAGGGGGCAATTTTTGGAATGTAAAAAACTGTCTTGGTTTGCTTTAATTGTTTACTTGATACAACCTAAAAATCACTTGGAAAGACAAACTCAATTTATTTTTTTATTAGATATTTTCTTTATTTACATTTCAAATGTTACCCCCCTTTCCTATTTTCCCCTCCAAAAATCCCCTATCCTCTCATCCCTCCCCCTGCTCCCCAACCCACCTACTCCTGCTTCCTGGCCCTGGCATTCCCCTATATTGGGACATAGAACCTGCACAGGACCAAGGGCGTCTCCTCCCATTGATGACTGACTAGGCCATCCTCTGCTACAAATGCAGCTAGAGCCACGAGTCCCTCTGTGTGTTTTCTTTGATTGGAAGTTTAGTTCTCTAGCCATTGGGGACCCTGTGCTCCATCTAATGAATGACGGTGAGCATCCACTTCTGTATTAGTCAGGCCTCTCAGGAGAACGCTATATCAGACTCCTCTCAGCAAAAACGTGTTGGCATCTGCAATAGTGTCTGGGTTTGGTGGTTATTTATGGGATGGATCCCCAGGTGGGGCAGTTTCTGGATGGTCATTCCTTCAGTCTCTGCTCCAAACTTTGTCTCTGTAACTCCTTCCATGGTATTTTGTTCCCCCTTCTAAGTGTCTTCTCTTTGGTCTTCCTTCTTGAGTTTCATGTGTTTTGCAAATTGTATCTTTGGTAT
The DNA here is from genome assembly GCF_978045245.1 of Mus caroli. Classification (NCBI taxonomy): domain Eukaryota; kingdom Metazoa; phylum Chordata; class Mammalia; order Rodentia; family Muridae; genus Mus; species Mus caroli. Next base: position 49,764,362 of record NW_028227258.1, read on the forward strand.
TCTGAGCTTCTGGGTTAATATCCACTTATCAGTGAGTTCATATCATGTGTGTTCTTTAGTGATTGGGTTACCTCACTTAGGATGATATCCTCCAGAACCATCCATTTGTTTAAGAATTTCATGAATTCATTGTTTTTAATAGCTGAGTAGTACTCCATTGTGTAAATGTACTACATTTTCTGAATCCATTCCTCTGTTGAGGGACATCTGGGTTCTTTACAGCTTCTGGCTATTATAAATAAGGCTGCGATGAACATAGTGGAGCATGTGTCCTTATTACAAGTTGGGACATAATCTGGATATATGCCCAGGAGAGGTATTGCTGGATCTTCCAGTAGAACTATGTCCAATTTTCTGAAGAACCGCCAAACTGATTTCCAGAGTGGTTGTACCAGCTTGCAATCACACCAGCAATGGAGAGGTTTTCCTCTTTCTCCACATCCTCACCAGCATCTGCTGTCACCTGCGTTTTTTATCTTAGCCATTCTGACTGGTGTGAGGTGGGATCTCAGGGTTGCTTTGATTTGCATTTCCCTGATGATTAAGGATGTTGAACATTTTTTTAGGTTCTTCTCAGCCTTTCATTATTCCTCAGTTGAGAATTCTTTGTTTAGCTCTGTGCCCCATTTTTAATAGGGTTTTTTTGGTTTTCTGGAGTCCAACTTCTTGAGTTCTATATATATATATATTGGATATATGGTTTAGGATTGGTAAAGATCTTTTCTCAATTGGTTGGTTGCCAGATAAACTCAATTTAGAAATTACTCAATCAGATGGGTCTCTGGGAATTGCTACAAGAGTGTAAGGGTGTGTGTGTGTGTGTGTGTGTGTGTGTGTGTGTGTGTGTGTGTGTATGTGTTGATTGTTATTTGATGTGGGAGGACCCATGCCAGTGTGGACAGAACTATTTATTCAACAGAAAAATAGTCCTGACCTGTATAAGACAGCTAGCTGAACATAAGCCTGCCTGCCAGCCAATCAAAGCACAGTGTTTCCAGTGGCCCCTGCCACATTTCTTTGGCTGTGAAGTAGTTTTATGCATAGAGGTAATGCTTACAGAATAGAAAGCAGGCCTGCTGTACTGGCTGGTTTTGTGTGTCAGCTTGACACAATCTGAAGTTATCTCATAGAAAGGAGCCTCCCTTTGAGGAAATGCCTCTATGAGATCCAGCTGTAAGACATTCTCTCAATTTAGTGGTCAAGGAGGGAGGGCCCAGCCCATTGTGGGTGGTGTCATCCCTGGGCAGGTGGTCCTGGGTTCTGTAAGAAAGCAGGCTGAGCAAGCCAGGGGAAGCAATCCAGTAAGCAGCACACCTTATGGCCTCTGCATCAGCTCCTGCTTCCAAGTTCCTACCCCGTGTGAGTTTCTGTCCTGACTTCCTTTGGTGATGATAGCAATGTGGAAGCTAAATAAACCCTTTCCTCCCCAACTTGCTTCTTGGTCATGATGTTGCCATGGCTTTTCTCAGTGATAGACTGTGACTTCTAACTGAAAGCCAAATGAATCCTTTCTCTCCAAAGCTGATTTTGATCAGTATACTTGTCACTGTGAGAGAAATGAAAAATAGAATAAACATTGACATATTTATACAAGTACGTAGGAGCTATACTATTAACACCAGGTTCTCTAAAGAAACTACTGCCGGGCGTGGTGGCACACGCCTTTAATCCCAGCACTCGAGAGGCAGAGGCAGGCAGATTTCTGAGTTCCAGGACAGCCTGGTCTACAAAGTGAGTTCCAGGACAGCCAGAGCTATACAGAGAAACCCTGTCTCAAAAAAAAAAAAAAAAAAAAAAAAAAAAAAAAAAAAGAAAGAGAAAGAAAGAAAGAAAGAAAGAAAAAGAAAAAAAGAAAGAAATAGTACTGAACAAATGAACATACACACATACTCATTAAGATTTATTAGAGTGGTTTACAGATCCTGGTTGTAATGGCTGTCTCTCAATAACGGCTGTCTCTCAATAGAAGGGTCAAAATCTAATAGTTGTCCAGTTCACCAAATGGGATGGCTCAGCAGTCCCAATTTGATGCTAAGGTCCCCTAGGATCCCGAGAGAGAACTACTGGTCTTTGGTCTATGCTGGAATCCTGAAGACCATCAAAGGAATGTCCACACAGCAGAGTCGATGAACTTGCCAGTGAGAATGGGAGAAACCAGGCAAAAAGCAAAGGCCTGTTCTTCTATGTGGGCTGCCACCAGAAGACATGGCCCATTTTTAGGGCGTGTCTTGCCAAATCAAATGATACAGTCAAGAAAATCCCTCACAGGGAGCATGTTGGTTTGATGTGTGATTCTGTTAATGTGGTTTCAATACTTTTAAAATTAATTTTACATGTATTTTGATGCAAATTCTTATATCTATATCAGGAAATATTTGTACATGGATTTTCTTTCCTTCCTTTCTTTCTTTCTTTCTTTTTTCTTTCTTTCTCTCTCTCTCTTTCTCTCTTTTTCTCTTTCTTTCCTTTATTCTTTCTTCTTTTCTCTCTTTCTCTCTTTGTTCCTTTTTTCTGTGCTTAGGAGATATGACCCTTAATTGTGGTATCCAAAGAGAAATACAGGTTAGACAGGGGAAGTAGATTTAAAGCTGGAATTTCAGGAATTCTTAGGATAAGGATTGGTATTTGGCCCTCATGTGACAAAGGCGGCCTAGAATCTGGATTTCTGGTGTGTTGACTGTGGATCTGTTGATCTTGTGTTCATCTTGAAACTTCATTTATGCTGTTTAGAGAGCTCAGCGGGCAATTTCAAGACTTCTGTTCAATACAGCAGTGAGAAAACAAGTGTTTTTAAAGCTGTGGCATCACTCTTAATTTGTGCCATCAGCAAAAGAAAAGTGGTATACACAGTGTCTTGGCTACAGTTTTACTCCTGTGACAAGAAGCCATGACCACAGCAACTCTTTTTTTTTTGTTGTTATTTTTTTGTTTTGTTTTGTTTTGTTTTTGTTTTGTTTTTAATTTTTAATATTTTTTATTACGTATTTTCCTCAATTACATTTCCAATGCTATCCCAAAAGTCCCCCATACCCTTCCCCCCCCACTTCCCTACCCCCCCCCCCATTCTCACAGCAACTCTTATATAGGAAAACATTTCATTGGGGCTGGCTTACAGTTTCAGAGGTCTGGTCCATTGGCATCAGGGCGACCAGCACAGCAGCATGCAGGTGGACATGGTGGTGGACAAGGAGCTGAGAGTTCTACACCTTGATCCACAGGCAGCAGAAAAAGTCTATGTGCTATCCTGGGCTAAGCTTGAGCTTCTAAGACCTCAAAGCTTACCCCCTAACAATGACGTACTTCCTCCAGCAAGACCACACCTACTCCAACAAGGCCACACTCCTAATAGTGTCATTCCCTATGTGCCATTTGGGCCCAGTTACATTCAAGTTACCACACAGGGAAAACCCCCATTGATCAAATGTATATGGACTTCCTAGTATGTCTTCCACATGGTTTCAGGCAAATGCTTATTTTATTAAATTAACTAGAATGGTGGATTCCTTTTTAATTTTGGAGGAAATTTGAGAATAATTTATATTGCTTCTTTAAGTGTTGTTGGAATTCACCATTAGAGTCATTAGAGTACAGAACTTTTCTTTGCCGAAAGTTTTTTTTTTTTTTTAATTTTTAAATAAAAGTTATTTTAACAAGTGATTCAATATTCCTAACAATTCTGGATCTTTTTAGATTTTGCCTTTGCCATTTGGTCTTGGTGGACTTTCTGCTTCTAGACATTTGCCAGGCTTATATAGATTATAAAATATTGGGGATACAATTACAAACATTTTCATTGTCCTTTCTTACAGTTATTTTTATTTCTGTAGAATTGATGCCTTAAGCTTCATTACCAACCTCAGTTAATTTAGAATATTCTCTTTTCTTTAGTCCATATATTTCTTGTTTTCTATCTATTGATTTTATTTTTTTAAACTTTATTTCTTCTGTTTTCTCTGCTCTAAACTATATTGTTTTCTTTATTGTGTTAACTTTGCTTTAGTTTGTTATTACAATTCCTCACTGTGTAAGTTTGAAGTTTTTCATTTGAGAACTCTCTTGGCTTTAATGTACTTCTATTTATGAATATTTTTGCTGTGTCTATATTTTTGATTTATAATATTTTTACTTTTGCTTATCTGTAAGCATTTTCTAAATGCCCTGTTGTTTTATTCTCATTGTCTAAGTTTGAATTATTTTCTTCAAGGAAACTATACAGAGTTGTGAATGTTATAATTTTGTTTCTGTTTCAAGACCAGCAGTTAGTTATCAAAGCACAGATGCCCACTGTTTGACAGCCAGGTTCATTTCCTCAACCTAATGTCTCACCGTTCCTGGTCAAGCTGCTCAGAAAATGTGCACCCAACTGCCTGTCACAGAGAAAATTGGCTACGTACAAAATTGACTACTTTACAAACGTATGTCAAGGACTGACAACTTCAGCATCTGGTAAGCTCTGTTCTCTGATGCTGAAGAAGAGTAAGGTAGAAAAGACCAATTATTTGATAAAGATTTATTGATTTAATTGATATTTTATTTAAATAACTGCTTAGACTGCCCAATTTTCAAGCATAGCTTCACGTGCTACCTGGAACAGAATGACATAAATAGCTCGAAATACTTGGTCATGGCCCTTAGCAACCTGCTGACTGCCACCTACTTTTGTAAAATCTTACTTGCCCACACCACTTTGTAGTTCTAGAGTATAAAATGAGAATGCAAGCTGGTCTCAGTATTAAAGCCTTTCAGGAACTATCCTGACTTTGGTTGTCCAGTGTGGTCTCTTTTCTTCCACTCTCATTAGTGTCAGAGTGCTTATTCCAGAAGGATCCCCACAACAATGCCAAGATGGCACCTTGTTACAGTCTTTCTAGAGGGTAGGAAAAAATCTTTGTCCTCACATGGAAGAGGGTAGGTGACAAACATGGCCAAATTCTGAGTGAAACTCCTTTACAAAGGCTCAGATCCTATCTACCAAGGAGAAGCCTTCCTGATCACACCACTTTATAAAGGCTTGATCTCCAAATGTCATCCGATTGGCTATTAGTTTTCAACATGTGAGTTACAGGAGAGCATACTCAAACCAGGACATCCTGGGTGTCTCTTCTTTCTTGTTTATCTCCTAATCCCACTTTTGGCTGTCAGTAACTCAGGGCACTCAGATCCAACCCACTGATAGTTTACTACCTGCTTCATTCTCCTCTCTAATTATGGTACTCTTAGTTTGAAAGTTAAACACTTCCTCTAAGAATGTTAAACCTTAATTGTATCCAGAACTCTAAGCCATTCTCCATACCCCTGTGAGATATTTCTAGGGCTATTATCTTTAAGTTAAAACTCCAGATTCTGCATCACACAGGGTAATTCACATTCTGGCTCAGACCTTATTCCTTTTCCAGCCTATTCTCTCTTAAAATTTCATTTGTGTGTGAACTTCCAGGTTTCTTTCACTAAAATAAAAATTCCTCAGTTTTATAATTTCTTATTTTGCTATAATCCTGCTAAGAATGGAATGGATGCTGAATAAATTTTTACTAAGTACTCACCTGTAAGTACTTACTAGTGTGGACAGATATCTGAATTCTGTGTGTTTACACATTTGAGCATGCTTGCATGGGTTAATTGTATTTATTGGCCAAATTTCAAGTGAACAATCTTTTTGAAACAACAATACTCCAGGTAAGAGGTTTTCCTTCTTTTGAAGTGTTCTTTTTCTTTTTTTAATTTAACGTTTTATTTATTTATTTATTTACACTCCAGATTTTATTCCCCTCCTGGTCCACCATCCGACCGTTCTATATCCCATACCTCCTCCCCATTCCCTATCTCAAAGAGAATATTCCTACCCCACCAGATCTCTAAACTCCCTGGGGCCTCCAGTCTCTTGAAGATTATGTGCATCTTCTCTGAATGAACCCAGACCCAGCAGTCATCTGCTATGTATGTGTTGGGGACCTCATATCAGTTGGTGTATTATGCCTGGTTGATAGTCCAGTGTTTGAGAGATCTCTGGGGTGCAAGTTAACTGAGACTGCTAATCCTCCTACAGGGTCACCTTCCTCCTCAGCTTCTTCCAGCTTTTCCCTAATTCAACTACAGGGGTCAGCAGCTTCTGTCTATTGATCAGGTGCAAATATCTGCATCTGACTCTATCAGCTGCTTGTTGAGTCTTTGGAAGAGCAGTCATGTTAGGTCTCTTTTAGTAAGTGCCCCATAGCTTCAGTAATAGTGTCAGGCCTTGGGGCCTCAAGTAGGGAGGGAGGGCTCTAGGAGTGAAAGTGGATGGGTAGGGTTGGGGGAAGAGGGGAAGATGATCTGGTATTAGGTAGGGAAAAAGGACTGAAGCCCTGAGGGCCAGCAGAAAAAGTAAAAACAGGCAACCTCGGGAGGTATGAGGTTGGGGGGGGGGCTCTAGAATGTTCTGGAGACCTAGGAGGTGAGAGATTCTCAGGACTCAAAGGGAGGAGGAACCTTATATGAAATGCCCTACAATAGGGAGCGAGAACTTCTAGAGCCCATCTCTAGCAGAAAGACAGGGCATCAAGTGAGGGATGCAGTTGCCATTCTACAGTCAAAACTCTGACCCATAGTTGCTCCTGTCTTAAAGAACTGCAGGGATGGAAATGGAGAGGAGCCTGAGGAAAAGAAGGTCCAGCAACAGGCCCATAGTGGGATCCAGCTCAAATTTTCAAATTTTCTTAACTAAAAGCAATATTCTATGTATATTTACTAACCAATCATATATATATATATATATATATATATATATATGATTTGTTAGTATATATATATATATATATATATATATATATATATATATATATGGAAGGAAAGAGGGAGGGAGAGAGAAAGAGGCTATTGTTACAAGGCTTCTCAACCTTGTCATTATCGGCATGCTTTTGTTTAGATACTCTTTTTCTGAACAAAACAAAACTAGGGTCTCCCTATGGAAACCAAGCTTGCCTCAGACTCAGTCACCTGCCTCCTGAGTACTGGGATTTTAAGTATGTGCTACTCTGCTTGGTTTTATCTAGATATTGCCTTATTGCAGAGGGCTGACTGTGTGTATTAAAGGCTATTCAGCAAATCTTCTCATTTCTTCACACTTAATCCCTGTTGAAGCTCCTCAATTCAGATTTATAATCAACAGTGTGTCCAGACATTGCCAAATGTCAGGGGTAGGTGTAGGGAGAATGAAATGCACACAGTCTGAGAGTCATTCTGCTGCTCTCTGGCAATTATTAGCTCTCTAAAAAGTATGTAGGATGAAGGACGCACACAAAGGTCTCAATTATTATAAATCAGTAGAAAAGTGCACTCCAGAAGAAAAGTACACCATAAGGAAATTAAGTAAACTTGTGTGTTGTCAAATAAAGTAACTTGTTGTGTAGAACAAAGCCAACAAACTATATGGCATTCCAAAAACCATGCCATGACCCATAACAACACATTCCAAATCAACTGGTACACCATAGAGTCCATATACATCTATATAAGAAATGTATACCTACTCTTCCTTAATACAATTAAAAATACACTTGTAAAAATATATATGGAAGGGGTTCACTTTGTTATTGGAAGACAGTGTTCTCTGGCTATTGGTAATTCAGTAGCTTTATTTCCACAGTCAAAGGTTTATTGATTGTCACACACATAATTGTTTGTGTGTTTAGGTGGCTGATCTTTTCCAGAAGGTTAATTTCAAAATGATTTCAGCAATCTAAGTTTGCATAGGAGTTGTCACCACATTTTCTAATTTCTCTTCATGTTTTGAGTAAGCCTTTTAAATTGCTGGGGTATAATGCTCTGGGAAATGACTTGAGTTTCATGCAGTAACAGCTTTTCATTTGTATTATGAGTCTTAACATCCACTTAGAGTATCAGCTCGCATAGTTCCAAATACGCTATTATGAGCCACTTGGAATTGTAAAAGCATTTATAAGTGAACACATCCTGGAATAGCTCAAATTGGTTGCCTATACCAGACACATTGAAAAATTAAAACAAATAATATCAAAGTGTATATGCACTTTGGTTAAATGGAATAAGTGTATTTTGGGTCATTCAAATACATTTCTCATTATACCAGGTGAGCCTTTTGGAAGAAGCTTTAGTGTTTTATTACAAGTAGAAAGTAATACCTTAGAACTAACCAGTACCAGGAACTGTGGAAACATTGGCCAACACATAGAGAATTTTACTTGATTGTATCCATGAGGAGGGAAAAATCTGAAACCTATAGTCATTTGATTCTCTTTAATATTTATGTATGTAGTACATTGAAACAAACTATACAAATTAATAAGGGGATTTATTACTCTGTATTCAGTACACATTGTGTTTGTAATCAAGTTAAATTACACATATTGAAAATTGAATAATAACCATCATATTTTTTCAGCTCCTTACATTTTAAACTTTAAAATGGAAGAAATGTCAAATACTCTTACTTTGAAAAGTCTAATTTTTCCATCCATCTCTACTTCCATAATTCCATCCACTTCATACTTGAGTCCAAGTATATGAGAACTACCCTGCTGCCTTGCTGAATCTAGATCTTGGCGAATTTTCAGGTCATTTGCAAGTTTTATTGCTGTGCACAGGAATCTTTGTCTAGAATCTTACCTTCAAAGGTAAGTACAGAAGTAGCTATCACTGCTTGAGTTCACATGTGAGTATGAATAGAAAATATAATTCTTGTGTTGGCCCAGCAATATTTATGTTTTTCTAAGCTCAAAACTGGGTGATATCTATCTTCTCAGATAACCCATTTTATTTTTTTCCTTCCCTGCATACTCTCAACCCCCTTCTTTTTTTTTTTCTGAATCTCCTCTAAATTTCTTTTTTTTAAATTTTTAATATTTTTATTACATATTTTCCTCAATTACATTTCCAATGCTATCCCAAAAGTCCCCCATAGCGCCCCCCACTTCCCTACCCACCCATTCCCATTCTTTTGGCCCTGGCATTCCCCTATATTGGGGCATATAAAGTTTGCAAGTCCAATGGGCCTCTCTTTCCATTGATGGCCGACTAGGTCATCTTTTGATACATATGCAGCTAGAGACAAGAGCTCCGGGGTTCTGGTTAGTACATCATGTTGTTCCAACAATAGGGTTGCAGATCCCTTTAGCTCCTTGGGTACTTTCTCTAGCTTCTCCATTGGGAGCCCTGTGATACATCCAATAGCTGACTGTGAACATCCACTCCTGTGTTTGCTAGGCCCCGGCATCGTCTCACAAGAGACAGCTATATTTGGGTCCTTTCAGCAAAATCTTAACAAAAGTTTTAAGGTAGTTTCAGATAGATCTTTAGAATTATTATTACTATTATTTTAGAATTCTTATTAAGCACTGTTATTGACACAAAAGAAGCAAGACCAAAGACAGTCAACCTCCTCCTTTATTTTTTCTATTGTTTTAAGATACAGAGAATAAATTAATAATTTAATAGGCCACCAACTACATATTGTCTGCCCTCACAGAAGTCCTAAAACACATGCCATTTTGAAGAGGCACATTGAAACTGAGAAAGACGAGCTCTCATGTTCATAGGTACAAAACTAAGATATTCAAATCTGGTTCTGATGTTCATCTCCATAGGATTCCAATTCTAAATATTTCATATAAAGGAGACAAGACAATGAATGGCTATATGCTACAGACAGGAGTATAGAAGAATACTTTCAATCCTATGTGTGTTATCTCTGATAGAAAGAGTATGAATCCCACAAAGAAACCTGAACCCTATTTCTCTGACCCTGTGATGTGTTTGGTTATATAGAAAAAGAAATTTTAGTTAGCCAGAATTAAGTTGCTGATCAACTGACCTTGCAATAAAATCATTCTGGACTATGTGAACAGACTTAGTATGATCATAAGGATTTTTTAATATGGCAGAGTGGGGTATAGAAGTGAGCCTCATAGTGATTTTTACTTAGGGTGGAGTAAAGTGGCTATTACCGTTAATCAGAGGGATAATGGTACAAAATAATGTATGTGCACTTCCTCTGGAACCAGAAAGAACAGGCAAAGAAACTCCCCTATTAGCTAGAAAGAATATCACCCTGCTGGTATCTTAATTTTGACCTATTGAGACTCATCCTATTCTTTAGAACTAGACAACTGTAAGATAATGAATACATGTTAATTTTATCCACTTAATTTGTGGTATTTGCCCATATGTATTTTATAATAGAAATAAATGATATAATGTCAATGTTTATTTCATCTTTAAAGCATTCTAAACAATTAACACACAACACAGGAAAAAATGTTGAGTTCCTCTTGTCATCAAGAAATTTGTAGCTCTAAACTGTGTAAAAAATGTAAACATTTCCACTTTTTATTTCTTTATATTTACTCAAGCATATAGCAAGTGTAGCAACAATTACTTTTTGATAACCTTTTTATAGTTTTATGCAGAGAAGTTGTTGAGAGGCAAATTAGGCAAGAATTCTGACTTTCAAAGGCATATGATAAAAAAACACTACATAATTCAATTCATTGGAAGCTTGGTATGAACTTGTTGCATACCTGAATCAATGAAGAGACAATTAGAGATTACAAGGTAAGTTCACAATGATGTCATCTTCATGCTCAATTCAGTGATGGAGACATAAGTTTTGGAACACAGCCTCTGGGGGGGGGGGGGCTCACCTAGTTCTGTGGAGCACAGACATTCTCTTTTCCAAAATCAGTGTCCAAGAACCTCTTCCTTCCATATGACTAGCCTTTAAGGTGTTTGACCTTGAGAGTGTTTTCTCTTACTCAATTTTCTTTTAGTATTTTTTCTGCTAATCATTAAAGACTAATAGATAATTAAAATGTAGTCAGCATCAAGAAGTAGAGATGAATTTGAAAAGCACTTGCTGTTCTTATTACAATGGTTTTCTTTACTATATTTTTTCTTCATTGTAGATATGTGTGGTGGGGAAGTTTCATGTGTGTACAACCATGTGTAGGCCAGAATATGGTCTCAGGTGTCATTCCTCAGCCCTGCCTATTCTTTTTATAAGACAGAATCTCTCATCCAGCCTGGAACTTACCAAGTAAGCTAAGCTGGATGACTAATGAGTGTCAGAGATCTGCCTATGCCTCCTTCCCAGTGATGAGATTACAAACACTTGTGCTGTCATCTACACGTGCTGGAGACCCAACTCAGGTCCTCCTAGTTGCAAGGCAGGTACTTTACAGTTGAGATATTTCCTACATTGATTTTGGATGTTTTTCTATAGCAAGAATACTTTTCTGATGTTTCTGACAGGGTATCATATGATTATGATACACTTTTAGCTACTAACTCCATATATAATTATGCCCACCACGATATAAAATCAAGGTAGAACAAGTGACACCCACGGCATCTCAAGGGGAAACTGCATCTCAGAGAAAGATGAAAGCCGAAGGTGATACCTAATTCTCCAGGGTGCTCAATAACAATGCTCAAACAAATCAGTTCAAGAATGATGTTAGAGGGTTTATATGAGTAAGACTTTCCTTTTTAACAATATTTGTAATCTAAATTTCTTACACTTATACAATGTATTTTGATCATATCCATTAATTATTAGCTAATTCTAACTCTCATGAGTGAACACCAACCCATCTCCCTCTCAACTTCATGTCCTCTATTTGCCTGTGTGTGTATATGAGTGAGTGTGTGTGCTATTGAAAAGTTCAATTAGTGCTGCCTATATGCACATGGGTGGAGGCCATCCACTGAACCATGGGTAAAATATTAGTAGTCATAACTTTAATAAATGGTGACTCTCGTCTCAGTCAATAACTGTCACCAACCCATTGTCAATAACTTCTCCAACAAGGATGATACTTCTGGAGCCCCTTTCAAATTTGCATTCAAATTTTGACTGACTTGACATTGGTACAAAGTCTTGTGTAGATAGCCAGTTTCTATAAGACACAACTGTCATGTCCAAAGGTCAGCCTTTCATAACTAGTCGTATTGTCTTCTGTCTCGATGATTCTTTTTTTTATTATTACGTATTTTCCTCAATTACATTTCCAATGCTATCCCAAAAGTCCCCCATACCCTCACCCCCACTTCCCTACCCACCCATTCCCATTTTTTTTTTTTTTTTTTTTTTGGCCCTGGCGTCTCTGCCCACTCTTCTGTGATTTTTCCTGAGCTTTGGATAGGAAGCAGTTGAAATAGATGATTCAACCATAGCTGAGCTCTTTGAAGTGTTAGGAGACTCTGAATTATCTGTGAACCACGGGGAAAAAACACTGACGAATGTTGAGAGCAACTTAAATCTATGGAAATAAACAAGTATTTAGAAGGCAGTTTGATAGTATAACTCTTTACCACAAAAAAAAAACAATAGGTTTCCTGTTAGGGCCTATGATCTTCCCAGGTAGGAGCTTTTAACCAGGTTTATAGCACCAGGCACAAAATCCTTCCTGTGGAGCAGGCATCATATCAAATCATAAAGTGGCTGTTTGTCCCCATAACTATCATGTCACTCCTGCACCAGTGAGTGCATATTGCCAGGTGGCTCAATATATTATCATGTAGCATCCAGAACTTTATAAGACCATTAATATCTTCCCTCTCTGTATAGCACCTCCAGGCAAGCTATAAGTTAGAAGCTGTTTATCAAAAGTATTTTTGACAACCATTCTTTTTTATCAGTAAGTATATTTTCAAATTTTCAATATAGCAAAAGCTCTTTGAAGTTAAGAATTAAGAAAATGTTAATTTCATGCACAGTGAGAAAAATTGTCAATAATATTTGATGATGTTTGTAGAATATGATTTTAAGATTTTCAACTGTTAATATTAAACAAACAGAATAATTATTTTAAGATATAGTTCATTGTTATTTCTCCCTTTTAATTTCTTTTTTTTTAAATTTTTTTATTATGTATTTTCCTCAATTACATTTCCAATGCTATCCCAAAAGTCCCCTATACTCCCCCCCCCCCCCCGCCCACTTCCCTACCCACCCATTCCCATTCTTTTGGCCCTGGCATTCCCCTGTATTGGGGCATATAAAGTTTGCAAGTCCAATGGGCCTCTCTTTCCAGTGATGGCCGACTAGGCCATCTTTCGATACTTATGCAGCTAGAGACAAGAGCTCCGGGGTACTGGTTAGTTCATCATGTTGTTCCAACTATAGGATTGCAGATCCCTTTAGCTCCTTGGGTACTTTCTCTAACTTCTCCATTGGGAGCCCTGTGATTCATCCAATAGCTGACAGTGAGCATCCACTTCAGTGTTTGTTTGGCCCCGGCATAGTTTCACAAGAGAGAGCTATATCTGGGTCCTTTCAGCAAAATCTTGCTAGTGTATACAATGGTGTCAGCGTTTGGAAGCTGATTATGGGATGGATCCCTGGATATGGCAGTCTCTAGATGGTCCATCCTTTCATCACAGCTCCAAACTTTGTCTCTGTAACTCCTCCGATGGGTGTTTTGTTCCCAATTCTAAGAAGGGGCACAATGTCCACACTTTGGTCTTCATTCTTCTTGAGTTTCATGCGTTTATCAAATTGTATCTTATATCTTGGGTATCCTAAGTTTTGGGCTAATATCCACTTATCAGTGAATACATATTGTGTGAGTTCCTTTGTGATTGTGTTGCCTCACTCATGATGATGCCCTCCAGGTCCATCCATTTGGCTAGGAATTTCATAAATTCATTCTTTTTAATAGCTGAGTAGTACTCCATTGTGTATATGTACCACATTTTCTGTATCAATTCCTCTGTTGAGGGGCATCTGGGTTCTTTCCAGCTTCTGGCTATTATAAATAAGGCTGCTATGAACATAGTGGAGCATGTGTCCTTCTTACCGGTTGGGACATCTTCTGGATATATGCCCAGGAGAGGTATTGCTGGATCCTCCGGTAGTACTATGTCCAATTTTCTCAGGAACAGCCAGACTGATTTCTAGAGTGGTTGTACAAGCTTGCAATCCCACCAACAATGGAGGAGTGTTCCTCTTTCTCCACATCCTCGCCAGCATCTGCTGTCACCTGAATTTTTGATCTTAGCCATTCTGACTGGTGTGAGGTGGAATCTCAGGGTTGTTTTGATTTGCATTTCCCTGATGATTAAGGATGTTGAACATTTTTTCAGGTGCTTCTCTGCCATTCGGTATTCTTCAGGTGAGAATTCTTTGTTCAGTTCTGAGCCCCATTTTTTAATGAGGTTATTTGATTTTCTGGAGTCCACCTTCTTGAGTTCTTTATATATATTGGATATTAGTCCCTTATCTGATTTAGGATAGGTAAAGATCCTTTCCCAATCTGTTGGTGGTTTTTTTGTCTTATTGATGGTGTCTTTTGCCTTGCAGAAGCTTTGCAGTTTCATGAGGTCCCACTTGTCAATTCTCGATCTTACAGCACAAGCCATTGCTGTTCTATTCAAGAATTTTTCCCCTGTGCCCATATCTTCAAGGCTTTTCCCCACTTTCTCCTCTATAAGTTTCAGTGTCTCTGGTTTTATGTGAAGTTCCTTAATCCACTTAGATTTGACCTTAGTACAAGGAGATAGGAATGGATCAATTCGCATTCTTCTACAGGATAACAACCAGTTGTGCCAGCACCATTTGTTGAAAATGCTGTCTTTCTTCCACTGGATGGTTTTAGCTCCCTTGTCGAAGATCAAGTGACCATAGGTGTGTGGCTTCATTTCTGGGTCCTCAATTCTATTCCATTGGTCCTCTTGTCTGTCACTATACCAGTACCATGCCGTTTTTATCACAATTGCTCTGTAGTAAAGCTTTAGGTCCGGCATGGTGATTCCACCAGAGGTTCTTTTATCCTTGAGAAGAGTTTTTGCTATCCTAGGTTTTTTGTTGCTCCAGATGAATTTACAGATTGCACTTTCTAATTCGTTGAAGAATTGAGTTGGAATTTTGATGGGGATTGCATTGAATCTGTAGATTGCTTTTGGCAAGATAGCCATTTTTACAATGTTGATCCTGCCAACCCATGAGCATGGGAGATCTTTCCATCTTCTGAGATCTTCTATAATTTCTTTTTTCAGAGACTTGAAGTTTTTATTATACAGATCTTTCACTTCCTTAGTTAGAGTCACGCCAAGATATTTTATATTATTTGTGACTATTGAGAAGGGTGTTGTTTCCCTAATTTCTTTCTCAGCCTGTTTATCCTTTGTGTAGTGAAAGGCCATTGACTTGTTTGAGTTAATTTTATATCCAGCTACTTCACTGAAGCTGTTTATCAGGCTTAGGAGTTCTCTGGTGGAATTTTTTGGGTCACTTATATATACTATCATATCATCTGCAAAAAGTGATATTTTGACTTATTCCTTTCCAGTTTGTATCCCCTTGATCTCCTTTTGTTGTCAAATCTCTCTGGCTAGGACTTGAAGTACAATGTTGAATAGGTATGGAGAAAGTGGGCAGCCTTGTCTAGTCCCTGATTTTAGAGGGATTGCTTCAAGCTTCTCACTATTTACTTTGATGTTGGCTACTGGTTTGCTGTAGATTGCTTTTATCATGTTTAGGTATGGGCCTTGAATTCCTGATCTTTCCAAGACTTTTATCATGAATGGGTGTTGGATCTTATCAAATGCTTTTTCCGCATCTAAGGAGATGATCATGTGGTTTTTTTCTTTGAGTTTGTTTATATACTGGATTACGTTGATGGATTTCCGTATATTGAACCATCCTTGCATCCCTGGGATGAAACCTACTTGGTCAGGATGGATGATTGTTTTGATGTGTTCTTGGATTCGGTTAGCAAGCACTTTATTGAGGATTTTTGCATCGATATTCATAAGGAAAATTGGTCTGAAGTTCTCTATCTTTGTTGGGTCTTTTTGTGGTTTAGGTATCAGAGTAATTGTGGCTTCATAGAATGAGTTGGGTAGAGTACCTTCTGTTTCTATTTTGTGGAATAGTTTGTGAAGAACTGGGATTAGATCTTCTTTGAAGGTCTGATAGAACTCTGCACTAAACCCATCTGGTCCTGGGCTTTTATTGGTTGGGAAAGTATTAATGACTGCTTCTATTTCTTTCGGGGATATAGGGCTGTTTAGATAATTAACCTGATCTTGATTCAACTTTGGTACCTGGTATCTGTCTAGAAAGTTCTCCATTTCATCCAGGTTCTCCAGTTTTGTTGAGTATAGCCTTTGGTAGAAGGATCTGATGGTGTTTTGGATGTCTTCAGGATCTGTTGTTATGTCTCCTTTTTCATTTCTGATTTTGTTAATTAGAATGCTTTCCCTGTGCCCTCTAGTGAGTCTGGCTAAGGGTTTATCTATCTTGTTGATTTTCTCAAAGAACCAGCTCCTTGATTGGTTTATTCTTTGAATAGTTCTTCTTGTTTCCACTTGGTTAATTTCGCCCCTGAGTTTGATTATTTCCTGCCATCTACTCCTCTTGGGTGAATTTGCTTCCTTTTGTTCTAGTGCTTTTAGGTGTGTTGTCAAGCTGCTAATGTGTGCTCTCTCTAGTTTCTTTTTGGAGGCACTGAGAGCTATGAGTTTTCCTCTTAGAAATGCTTTTATTGCGTCCCATAAGTTTGGGTATGTTGTGGCTTCATATTCATTGAATTCTAAAAAGTCCTTAATTTCTTTCTTTATTCCTTCCTTGACCAAGGTATCATTGAGAAGAGTGTTGTTCAGTTTCCACGTGAATGTTGGCTTTCTATTATTTATTTTGTTATTGAAGATCAGCCTTAATCCATGGTGATCTGATAGGATGCATGGGACAATTTCAATATTTTTGTATCTGTTGAGGCCTGTTTTGTGACCAATTATGTGGTCAATTTTGGAGAAGGTTCCATGAGGTGCTGAGAAGAAGGTATATCCTTTTGTTTTAGGATAGAATGTTCTGTAGATATCTGCCAGATCCATTTGATTCATAACTTCTGTTAGTTTCACTGTGTCCCTGTTTAGTTTCTGTTTCCATGATCTGTCCATTGGTGAAAGTGGTGTGTTGAAGTCTCCCACTATTATTGTGTGAGGTGCAATGTGTGCTTTGAGCTTTACTAAAGTTTCTTTAATGAATGTGGCTGCCTTTGTATTTGGAGCATAGATATTCAGAATTGATAGTTCCTCTTGGAGGATTTTACCTTTGATGAGTATGAAGTGCCCCTCCCTGTCTTTTTTGATGACTTTGGGTTGGAAGTCAATCTTATCAGATATTAGAATGGCTACTCCAGCTTGTTTCTTCATACCATTTGCTTGCAAAATTGTTTTCCAGCCTTTCATTCTGAGGTAGTGTCTATCTTTTTCTCTGAGATGAGTTTCCTGTAAGCAGCAAAATGTTGGGTCTTGTTTGTGTAGCCAGTTTGTTAGTCTATGTCTTTTTATTGGGGAGTTGAGTCCATTTATATTAAGAGATATTAAGGAATAGTAATAGTTCCTTCCTGTTATTTTTGTTGTTAAAGTTGGCATTCTGTTCTTGTGGCTGTCTTCTTTTAGGTTTGTTGAGGGAGTAACTTCTTGTTTTTTCTAGGGCTTGGTTCCCGTCCTTGTATTGTTTTTTTTCTGTTATTATCCTTTGAAGGGCTGGATTCGTGGAAAGATAATGTGTGAATTTGGTTTTGTTGTGGAATACTTTGGTTTCTCCCTCTATGTTAATTGAGAGTTTGGCTGGGTATAGTAGCCTGGGCTGGAATTTGTGTTCTTTTAGTGTCTGTATAACATCTGTCCAGGATCTTCTGGCTTTCATAGTTTCTGGTGAAAAATCTGGTGTAATTCTGATAGGCTTGCCTTTATATGTTACTTGGCCTTTTTCTCTTACTGCTTTTGGTATTCTATCTTTATTTAGTGCATTTGTTGTTCTGATTATTATGTGTCAGGAGGTATTTCTTTTCTGGTCCAGTCTATTTGGAGTTCTGTAGACTTCTTGTATGTTCATGGGCATCTCTTTCTTTAGATTTGGAAAGTTTACTTCAATAATTTTGTTGAAGATGTTTGCTGGTCCTTTGAGTTGAAAATCTTCATTCTCATCCACTCCTATTATCCGTAGGTTTGGTCTTCTCATTGTGTCCTGGATTTCCTGGATGTTTTGAGTTAGGATCTTTTTGCATTTTCCATTTTCTTTGATTGTGTGCTGATGTTCTCTATGGAATCTTCTGCACCTGAGATTCTCTCTTCCATCTCTTGTATTCTGTTGCTGATGTTCGCATCTATGGTTCCAGATTTCTTTCCTAGGGTTTCTATCTCCAGTGTTGCCTCATTTTGGGTTTTCTTTATTGTGTCTACTTCCCTTTTTAGGTCTAGTATGGTTTTGTTCATTTCCATCACCTGTTTGGATGTGTTTTCCTGTTTTTCTTTAAGGACTTCTACCTGTTTGGTTGTCTTTTCCTGTTTTTCTTTAAGGACTTCTACCTGTTTGATTGTGTTATCCTGTTTTTCTTTAAGGACTTGTAACTCTTTAGCAATGTTCTCCTGTAATTCTTTAAGTGAGTTATTAAAGTCCTTCTTGATGTCCTCTACCATCATCTTGAGATATGCTTTTAAATCCAGGTCTAGCTTTTCGGGTGTGTTGGGGTGCCCTGGACTGGGTGAAGTGGGAGTGCTGGGTTCTCATGATGGTGAGTGGTCTTGGTTTCTCTTAGTAAGATTCTTATGTTTACCTTTTGCCATCTGGTAATCTCTGGAGTTAGTTGTTATAGTTGTCTCTGTTTAGAGATTGTTCTTCTGTTGATTCTGATTACTGTCTATCAGCAGACCTGGGAGACAGGATCTCTCCTCTGGGTTTCAGTGGTTAGAGCACTCTCTGCTGGCAAGCTCTCCTCTTACAGGGAAGGTGCACAGATATCTGGTGTTTGGACCTCCTCCTGGCTGAAGAAGAAGGCCCAAAACAGGACCTTTCCCAGATGCTGTGTTGCTTTGGCAGGTCAACGAAGCTGTCAGCTTCCGTGGTGCACACTCTCACCTGTTCAGACTAAGTTCCTAAGTTCGGTGGAGTCCTGGAACCAAGATGGCGCTCCCTGCTCCTGAGGCAGAGGCCTCCTGTGCAGGGCCGACCACTGTCCTCCGGCTGGGAGGGTGCTGGATGTCTGCGGCCCCAAAAGGGTGCTGCCTCCGTGGCTCTGTGGCTCCCGTCTGTCCCAGAAGCTGTCTGCCTCTGTGGTCCTCACTCTCACCTGTGCAGACTAAGTTCCTAAGTTCGGTGGAGTCCCGGAACCAAGATGGCACTCCCTGCTCCTAAATCAGAGGGCTCCCGTGCAGGGTGGAGCACTGTCCTCCGGCTGGGAGGATGCCGGATGTCTGCGGCCCCAAAAGGGTGCTGCCTCAACGGCTCAGTTACTCCCGCCTGTCCCAGAAGCTGTCTGCCTCTGTGGTGTACACTCTCACCTGTGCAGACTAAGTTCCTAAGTTCGGTGGAGCCCTGGAACCAAGATGGCGCTCCCTGCTCCTGAGGCAGAGGCCTCCTGTGCAGGGCCGACCACTGTCCTCTGGCTGGGCTCCCTTTTAATTTCTAATTATATTAATTTGGATACTCTCTCTGTGCCCTCTGGTTAGTCTAGCTAAGGGTTCATCTATTTTGTTGATTTTCTCAAAGAACCAGCTCCGAGTTTTGTGGATTCTTTGTATAGTTCTTTCTGTCTCTATTTGGTTGATTTCAGCCCTAAGTTTGATTATTTCTTGTGGTCTACTCTTCTTGAGTGTATTTACTTCTTTTTGTTCTAGAGCTTTCAGGTGTGCTGTCAAACTGCTAGTGTAAGCTCTCTTCAGTTTCTTTTGTGGGGGCGCTTAGAGCTGTGAGTTTTCCTCTTACCACTGCTTTCATTCTGTCACAAAAGGTTTGGTATGATGTGTCTTCATTTACATTAAATTCTAAAAAGCCTTTAATTTCTTTTTTTATTTCTTCCTTGACCAAGTTATCATTGAGTAGAGTGTTGTTCAGCTTCCATGTATATGTGTGCTTTCCGTTGATTTTGTTGGTATTTAAGACCAGTCTTAGTCGGTGGTGATGTGATAGGATGCATGGGATTATTTAAATCTTCTTGTATCTGTTGAGGCCTGTTTTGTGACCAATTATATGGTCAGTTTTGGAGAAGGCACTGTGAGGTGCTGAGAAGAAGTTACATTCTTTTGCTTTAGGATGAAATGTTCTATAAGTTTCTGTTAGATCATTTTGTTCATAATTTGTGTTATTTTCCCTGTGCCCCTGTTTAGTTTATGTTTCCATGATCTGTCCATTTTTGAGAGTGGGATATTGAAGTCTCCCACTATCATTGTGTGGGGTGCAATGTGTGGTTTGAGTTTTAGTAAAGTTTCTTTTATGAATGTGGGTGGCCTTGCATTTGGAGCATAGATGTTCAGGACTGAGAGTTCATCTTGGTAGATTTTTTTTTCTTTTGACCAGTATGAAGTGTTCCTCCTTATCTTTTTTGATAATTTTTGTTTGAAAGTTGATTTTATTCGATATTAGAATGGCTACTCTGGGTTGTTTCTTGGAACCATTTGCTTGGAAAATTGTTTTCCAACCTTTTACTCTGAGATAGTGAGTGCCTGCCTTTTTCACTGATGTACCTTTCCTGTATGCAGCAAAATGCCTGGCCCTGTTTACATATTCAGTCTGTTAGTCTATGTCTTTTTGGAGAATTAAGTCCATTGATGTTAAAAGATATTAAGGAAAAGTGATTGTTACTTCCTGTTATTTTTGTTGTTAGAGGTAGAATTATGTTTGTGTGGCCATCTTCTTTGGGTTTGTTGATAGATTACTTTCTTGCTTTTTCTAGGGTGTACTTAGTTTTCCTTCTTGTGGTGGTGTTTTCCCTTTATTAACTTTTGTAGGGCTGGATTTATGTAAAGATATTGTGTAAACTTGGTTTTGTCACGGAATATCTTAGTTTCTCCATCTATGGTAATTGAGAGTTTTGCTGGGTATAGTAGCCTGGGCTGGCATTTGTATTCTCTTAAGAGTCTGTCTGTCATCTGCCCAGGAACTTCTAGCTTTCATAGTCTCTGGTGAGAAATCTGGTGTAAATCTGATAGGTCTGCCTTTATATGTTACTTGACATTCTTCTCTCATTGCTTTTAATATTCTACATTGTTTTGGGCATTTGGTGTTTTGATTATTATTTGACAGGAGGAATTTCTTTTCTGGTCCAGTCTATTTGGAGTTCTGTAGGCTTCTTGTATGTTCATGGGCATCTCTTTCTTTAGTTTAAGGAAGTTTTCTTCTATAATTTTGTTGAAGATATTTACTGGCCCTTTGAGTTGGGAATCTTCACTCTCTTCTATACCTATTATCTTTAGGTTTGGTCTTTTCATTGTATCCTGGATTTCCTGGATGTTTTGGGTTAGGAGCTTGTCTTAGTCAGGGTTTCTATTCCTAGACCAAGCATCATGACCAAGAAGCAAGTTGGGGAGGAAAGGGTTTATTCAGCTTACTCCTTCACATTGCTGTTCACCAAAGGAAGTCAGGACTGGAACTCAAACAGGTCAGGAAGCAGGAGCTGATGCAGAGGCCATGGAGTGATGTTCTTACTGGCTTGCTTTCCCTGTCTTCCTTAGCCTGCTCTCTTATAGAACCCAAGACTCCCATCCCAGAGATGGTACCACCCACAAGAGGACTTCCCCACTTGATCACTAATTGAGAAAATGCCTTACAGTTTTAGATCTTGGATGGTTTTGTTCATTTCCTTCACTTGTTTGGTTGTGTTGTGTTTCCTCTTTAAGAGCTTCTAGCTGTTTACCTATGTTCTCCTGTATTTCTTTAATGGAGTTATTTATGTCCTTCTTAAAGTCCTCTATCACCATCATGAGAAGTGATTTTAGATCTGACTCTTGCTTTTCTGGTGTGATGGTGTATCCAGGACTTGCTATGGTAGGAGAATTGGGCTCTGATGATGCCAAGTAACCTTGGTTTCTGTTGCTTATGTTCTTATGCTTGCCTCCTGCTATCTGATTATCTCTAGTGCTACCTGCCCTTCCAAATCTGACTGAAGCCTGTCCTTCCTGTGATCCTAGTTGTGTCTGAACTCCTCAGAATTCAGCTGTCTCTGTGATCCTGATTCTGGGATCCTGTGATCCTGAGTTCCTGGGTGTGTCAGAGCTCCTGGGAGTCAAGTTACCTCTGGGACCCTGAGATCCTGGTGTGACCAAGCTCCTGGGATCCTTGGACCCTGAGATCCTGTGGTCCTGGGTGTGTTAGAGCACCTGGGAGTGAAGCTTCTTCTGGGTGTTGTGGAATTGGCTGTGAAGTTAGTGCCCAATGTCTGCTCAGGGCATCTTTAATCCTATGATTCTGGGCATTTTAGAGCTCATGAGAGTGGATCTTTCTCTGGGAGTTGTGGGACTGGCTGCAGAGTTCGTGCCGGAGGTTTGCTCAGGACACCGGCTCAGGCCGGAAGAAACCTGTGCCACAGGTTGCCCCAGTTCCTGGGTGCCAGAGTCCTGCTGGTCTCAGTTACTCTCGGTGTTGGGGCAGATGTTGTGTCCTCCTATGATCCTGGGAGTTTTAGAATGCCTCTTTGACAACCATTCAAAGAAGAAAGACATAACAGGAAACTATATTTGAGTAACGGAGAGTTTATGCTCTCATATTAAAGTTTTAAAGTTTTTAATACGTTCATTTATTTATGTAGAAGGTAAGAGCATGCACCATGGTATGTGTGGGGAAGTTAGAAGATAACTCAGGAATCAAACTCAAGGGTCATCAGCAAGAGTTTTTACTCAATTATCAAACTGACATTGAGGTTAAGTTTTTTAGAATATGTATATGTGAGTGTATACACACACACACACACACACACACACAATGTATATATATGTATATAAACTCAAGAGTTCTGAGGAACTTACGAAATAATGATAAAAGTTAAAGAAGTTTGAGGAACTTTCTTTCTTTAATCTTGTTTTGAGATCAAACAAGCTCTGACTGGTCTTCAAAAATGATCAAAATATTCAAAAATATGTGAGCATCCATGTAGATATTTTTAGTTGTCAGAATATAGTATCAGCCCCTGGAGTTGGGGTTAGTTGTGAACTGTCTAACATGGGAATTGAGAAACCAACCTCAGCCCCATTTACCTACTAGCCATCAATTCAGACTCCCTAATACAGTTCTTCTAATAAGCAATAAGAACAATAGTAAAAACAACAATATTAATAATAATAATATGAGTGGAGGAGAATATTTCTAATAATATATGCATATATATACATATTTATGATGTAGAATGGAGATAAATTTATAAATAGTAAATAGTTAAGTCAAAGCATATTCTGATTATTCCTCCCAAAGGAGCTTATACCTCAAATTGTCAATCTTTTAAGATATGCAAACACTTCAAGAGAAAAGTTGGTATCTGTTTCTCATGGGTTCCCATGAGTCACAAATGCACTCCTGTATGTGTTGTACACTGATTTTACTCATGATGAAATTGGTTTGTAGCTGTAGATCTTCCCAGTGTGAGGGAAGCATAATGGGGATTACACTCAGAAGACTATACTTTCCTGCAGAGTTGACTAGTTTGTTGACTTCACACTCAGAGGTATGATTGTAACTTCAAAAACTCAGCTGTACAGTAGAGTCTCAGTTTCTGAGTTCACTGCTAAATTAGTATTAGTGCGTTAATCAAGCATTTATATGTTAAAGGTAAACTCAAGACTTCTGAAGAACCTACAAATGATGATAAAAGTTAAAGAAGTTTGGGGAGTTTTCTTTCTTTAATCTTGTTTTGAGACCAAACAAGTTCTGACTGGTCTTTAAAGAAAATTGTATCAAAGCTGATACAACTTATAACAAACAAGCTCTCTTGTTTTTAACTGAAGGCAGGAGAGGTGAGGGATTGTACACATGAATCAGCTAATTCTGGGAGAAAATTAAATGACAAATTAATAGAAATATGACTTCCTCCTATACTTAGCACATAGCTAATAAATCTACCAAACACATATTTTCTTGAAATGTTTTAAAATCTTCACTAAAGCACTATGCCTACCTCCCTACTTGCAAGAACTCAGGAATATTAGACTACCTCTCATTCATATAGAACTTTGATCTATTTTTAATGTTTGCATACATTTTATACAAGGATTATTCATGCTCATTTTTGTTTAAACATAACCAGATGCAATCAATAGGAAAATTGAACATGTATGCTTTTGACAATATTTAGTTTAGTGATAAATAAAACCAATTACACGGTAAACAAACAACTGAACAAGCCACATCCCTGAGGTTTGCACAGTGGAAATGGATTTATTTACCCTGCATCTGCTATACTGAACTCTACAGAAGTATCATTCCTTGAGATACTCTTAGTCTTGGATACATCATGGAAGCCAAACACCACGCTAAAGATGCATGTATATTCTTCCTCTATGTCTACCTGTTAAGCATTGTCGAACTGTAGTAAATGCAATCTTTAATTTAGAATTGCTTCTTCTCCACTGCTCAGCAAGCCATTCCAGAATTTAAAGATGTCAGTTACCAATATAAGCCAATAATGAAAATACCATGTTTTCGATGAATATGGGACACAACAGTCAATTCACAAAATAATTTTCTTTGTCTTGTTAGGCTTCAGATGGACTTCCTTTTTGTCATGATTAGCCTGGCTGAAGCATGGATATAGTAGGATGGAGCAAAGAATCCAAGGAAGAGATTCAGGAAGGCTGGCATGGATCAACATCTCTGCTGCTAAAGCTTTTACACTATTTTTTCCTATAGGTGATAAGGAATCATTGGAGAAAATTTCATTAGGAAAATAGCAAGAAAGCTTCCATTTTACAATACAATTTTATTTCCAGTGTGGAAGATGAATTGGAATAAACCTAGAAATAAGTACATAAATACATATTTTATATGAAAGAA
Source organism: Mus caroli (assembly GCF_978045245.1). NCBI lineage: Eukaryota > Metazoa > Chordata > Mammalia > Rodentia > Muridae > Mus > Mus caroli. The sequence goes on from NW_028227258.1 coordinate 49,789,140, forward strand.
TAAATGGATTAATTTAAATTGTAATTTCATTTCTCATTCTCTTCCTCTGCTGCCTTAGGCAATTTGCCTTATCATTCATTGAAAAACAGTGTATTCTAGAATATACAAAATAGTCTACAGAGTTATTAATAAATGATAACATTTATTAAGCCTACTGTGTATTGTCATCTAATCTTTATAATAAATTATGTTGTGAGAATCACACCCATCCCCTTTTTACACAGGGCAGACTGAGACAGAGACCATGACAAGTTATACAGTTATTTGGTGGCAAATCCAGAATTCTAGCTAAACAAGGTGAACTGAAATCAATGCTGTGAATTCTGACAGAGACCTGAGCAATAGTAGATCCTGAGAACATTTTTACCCTGTTCTACAAGGTTAATAAAGAAAAATTTGGGAGAGTGTCTGGAATATAAACAGTAGGATTGCTAGGTCAGAAAGGTCAACAAGCTGAAGGGCCCAAGTGAGGATGCCTCAGTCCCACCCGTGACAGAGAAGAAAGCAACCACAAGGGAGGAGGGAGGGACCAGGAGGGAAAGGGAATGGGGGGGAAGGGTAGAGAGAGGAACATGATCTGGTTTTGGGTGGGAGAAAAGGACTGAAATCCCTGAGAGCCAGCAGAAAGAATGGAAACATACAACCTTGGGAGGTAGGAGGTTGGGGGAACACTCCAGAATGTACCAGAGACCTGGGAAGTGAGAAACTCTTGAGACTCAAAGAGAGGGACCTTAGATGAGATGCCCTACACTGGGGAGAGGGAACTTGTAGAGCCCACCTCCAGCAGAAAGACAGGGCATCAAGTGAGGGATGGGGTTTCTATACCACAGTCAAAACCATAAATTGTTCCTGTCTGAAAGAACGGCAGGGATGGAAATGGAAAGAAGCCTGAGGAAAAGAAGGTGCAGTGACACGCCCAAAGTGGGATCCAGATCAAGGGGAGGTCCCAAGGCCTGACACTATTACTGAGGCTGTGGGGTGTTCACAAAAAGGGACCTAGCATGAACACATTCCGAAAGACTCGTCAAGCAGCTGAAAGATATTTGCACCCCAACCAATGGACAGAAGCTGCTGACCCCCCTGTTGAATTAGGGAAAAGTTGGAAGAAGCTGAGGAAAATGGTGATCCTGTTAGAGGACCAGCAGTCTCAACTAACCTGGACCACTGAGATCTCTCAGATACTGAAACACTGACCAGGCAGCATACACCAGCTGATATGAGGACTGTCGGGTCTGGGTTTAGTCAGAGCTGCACCTAACCCTCAAAAGATTGAAGGCCCCAGGGAGTTTAGAGGTCTGGTGGAGTGGAAATGGGGGTGGAGACATCCTTGTGGAGACAGGGCTTCGGGGAGAAGGTATGGGATGTGGAACAGTAGGATGGTTGACCAGGAGGGGAATAAAAATCTGGAGTTTTAGATAGATAGATAGATAGATAGATAGATAGATAGATAGATAGATAGATAGATAGATAGATAGTCAGGCAGACAGATGATCGAAAGCTCACTAAAGGCTTTCTTGAGATTATACATGAGTGACTCTCAAAGGGTGAATTTCTTCCTGGAAGCATTCATTCATTCATTCATTCACCCAATATTCTTGAATACTAAAGGTATATGGCACTATGTCAGGAGAATGACTATTGTGTTTTTGTTCATTTGAAACACATTTTGCAGTATGTAAAATCAATAAGAAAAATAATCACAAGATTAATCTATCATTGTTGCTATGCTAAATGGATATGCTATTAAACCGCCTTTCAAATATGCATTTTTATCCCAATAGATAAAATTCTCATGCAATTCTCAGCCTTTCTCAGAGCTTCTTGTTGCAGTGGGGCCATGATAAATTCAAGGTTAGTAATTGGCCAACATGATGAGTATAAGTAGCTATTGAGTACTCAGCCAGAAACATGACAACTAAATCATCCCCTCCAAGGCACAGAGAACATGGTAGAAGAGGAGGTAGAAATTATATATATATATATATATATATATATATATATATATATATAACAATGGATAAAAAATGCTATAGAACACTGTGTTCTGGACGTGCTGTGACTAGGACTACCCACATAAGACCAGCTTAAAATGAGGCCCATCAACACTAATGATGGGCTCATGAAACCCAAATCCTCAAGGAACTATTTTCAGCTAATGGTTACTGGGGAAACAGATATTATTTTCTTCAGTGATGTAGCCACTCGTGATTAGTCTTCCACTCGCTAGTAAGTAATGCTACATCCATACTCATACAGCAAGTTCACTAAATTCAGCAAGCTGTTCCAACACACAAACATGTACAAAACAAACAAAACAAACAAACAAACCCCCTGAAAGTGGAAAGGAGATTCGTTGGGAAGAAGGGTTTCAGAAGGCAATGGAAGAGTTAACAGAAGAGAAATTGCAAAGAAGAAAATGGCCAAAATTCATTATATGTGTAAAATTGTCAAAGTATAAAATAGAAATAGGGATATGGTCCAAGAAGGAAGGAAAGCTTAGAGAGTCATAAGTGCAGTTGGACCACATTTAATCTGAGATATCCACAGACTATCTAAGGAGTTCAAGGTGCGGGTTATGATGGAGTTAGCAAAGACATCTGTAATGAAGATTTAGATTATAAGATTTCTGATAAATTAATGCTTGATGAAGTCATGTAATTGCTTAGCAAAGGAGAGCAGGAGGGCAAGAGGGGTAAGAGGGAAGGAGGGAAGGGAGATGGAGAGAGAGAGGGGAAGAGACAGGGGCTTTTAATAGAGCTAAAGGGCATTTCAAAGTTGGCATGTTATGAGCCAAGGATACAGAACCATTTCCTGGAGACTTAGGAATTAAAATCAAGCAAGACAGCAGTTCAGAGAACTTTGAGGTGGTACAGGTTGTTTACACTTGGTCTTAGCCAAAAGGCCAAGAAGTGATGGAAGGGGTTGTTTACATGTCATTTGCTGACAGGAGAAAAAGTAGAACAAAAAAGAAAACGTGTTGAATTTAGCCCCCAGGAGAGCATTAGTTCCAGTGGAATGTTAAGGGTGGGTTGCACTGGGAAGGTAAAACATCTGTTTGCAAAAATTCTTGTTGAGAAGAATGTAAGATATTAACTGAGGTGAGATAGAGGGTCAAGGAAAGTTTGTTTATTCCACATTGGTTTTGTTTGCATGTTTTTTGTTCTTGTTTTACAATGGAAGGGCCTGAGTCATATTTCAGTGGTCTAGGAGGACTTACCAAGAAAGAAGGATGAATGCTTGTACGTCAAATTCTGCCCCACCCCACACATACCAAGAGGAAGGAGGTATTTTAAAGCGTGAGATCAAAGAGAAAAAAAGAAATCACAAAGATCAAACATGACTTGGAAGGTGGGAACATGACCAGAAAACATATTGCTGCTGCAATAGTGTACATAAATCTTTCCCCCCGAGAAAAATTTTCCTCAGAACTTCAAATAAATCTTTGGTCATTTGTAGAGCCATTAATTCTTTCCTGTGAGGTTTGTGGCTCTTAATGTGGTTAATAGCCCAAATATTTATTTAGCGTAGATAGCAGTTCAGCATTACGTATGTTCAATGTGCCCAGTGAAAGAATGATCTCATTCTTGCATTTCCCAGATGCCCAACAATATCTTCACACCGAAACAAGCGTATATCTTTAAAAATAGCTCTAGCTTCTCAGCTCCTGAAAATGAAATTAGCACAGGTTGCTACATGTCTTTATTGAAATCCAATGCTTTGGTATGCCATAGGAGTGAAATAAAATTCCTCACTGGAAAATTAATGACCAACAGATATCTCTGGAGAGGTGTCTTTTTTTTTCCCCCTGTGAAACAGGCACAGAAGAGTAGAGCTAAAACAGCAACATTCAAAAGTATATGCTACAAAGAACACAATAGTACATGCATACAAACAGCCCAGCTCCTAAAACATCTTTATGTACAGTTTTCTCTCACTTCTCCCCAAAGAACCAAGGAGTTATGGTACACACATAAGACTACCTGGATGTAAGTGTGGATAATTGATTGTGGATGGTTGCACAGTGAGCATCCTGTGAAACAGTTAGGAAGAGTAAATAAGATGTGCATTTATCTTAGTTACTTTTCTATTGCAGTGAAGAGGCACCATGTTCAACGCTAATTATAAAAGAAAGAATTGAACAGGAGTGTTGCTAACACTCTTAGGGTTTAGTCCATAACTGTCATGGTGGAGAGCATAGCAGTAGGCACATAAGCATTGCCGTGGAGCAGTAACTGAGAGCTTGCATCTAATCTACAAGTTGGAGCCAGGGAACAAGAAAGACTGAGCCTGACATGGGTTGCTGAAATCTTAAAGCCAGTCCACAGTAACACATGTCCCCAAAGAAGGCCACACCTTCTAATCCTTCCTCAAACAGGCTACCAACTAGGGACCAAGCATTTGAATAGAGAAGCCTATACGAGCCATTCTCAATCAAACCACCACAGCATGTATGATGTGGATGGAAGTTAGACTATTTCTGAAGTTTAAAAATTTTGGATGGTTCTACACCCATGCATTTATGAACAGTACTTACTGAAGTTAGTATGTTATGAAAAACTATATGATGCTGGAAAAGAATCATGATTGTGATGGTCTATGAGGAGTTGGAGAGGAGTGGGGTGTTGATATGATCAAATTACATTGTTTACACAAAATTTTCAGAGAATGAATTTGAAAATTTTAAATTTACTGCAGCTACTACTACTACTACTGAGAAGACACACAAAAAAGATTTTAATGTAAAATTGGAAGAACTAAATAAAATTTAATAAAGTTAGTGTGTACAAATTGATATTTCATATCAATGCTTAGGATATCTGGCAAGATGAGAGGTCAAGCAAAGAATATACAAGTGACTGCTGAGAAAGGTTCAGTTAAATAAGGAGCAATGGGACTAGGAGATAATGATACACCATGACTTTAGACCTGTGATTTGTTTACAGAGATCTGTATGCTCCCATCTAGACAAGATTTTTAAAAATTATAAACAATGATAAACATATATACATACAATACACACACACATATATATACATACACACACATATATACATATACATACATACAAACACACACACACACACACACACACACACATATATACATACACACACACACAGACAGAGACAGAGACAGAGATTGGGAGAAATACAATACCTTATCTTCAAAAGTAAGCTGGCTGCTATCTGAGGAGCAACAGGTAAGCTTCACTTCTGGCTTCCATAGAAATGTACACCCACATGCTCCCACAACTGCATCCATGTGTTCCCACACATTCATCCACATGCTCCCACAACTGCATCCATGTGTTCCCACACATTCATCCACATGCTCCCACAACTGCATCCATGTGTTCCCACACATTCATCCACATGCTCCCACAACTGCATCCATGTATTCCCACACATTCATCCACATGCTCCCACAACTGCATCCATGTATTCCCACACATTCATCCACATGCTCCCACAACTGCACACATGTGTTCCCACACATTCATCCACATGCTCCCACAACTGCATCCATGTGTTCCCACACATTCATCCACATGCTCCCACAACTGCATCCATGTGTTCCCACACATTCATCCACATGCTCCCACAACTGCATCCATGTGTTCCCACACATTCATCCACATGCTCCCACAACTGCATCCATGTATTCCCACACATTCATCCACATGCTCCCACAACTGCACACATGTGTTCCCACACATTCATCCACATGCTCCCACAACTGCACACATGTGTTCCCACACATTCATCCCCATGACACAAGCACACACATACAAAAAGTATATGAGGTATGCAAATAGGTTACAAAACCTTGTGATTGTGAAAGATTGAACAGCATGTAAATGTAAGATGGGGCAGACTTTCCACCCGTGGTCCTGTTCAGATGAACAAAGCATGCAACAGTCTTTCCTTCAGGCTACGATCGATTGACCGGCCTCTCCACAGCAGTTCCAAAAGTCACATAGTCGAAAAGGTCAGAAAGGGTACAGAATAAGATTTTGAGTGAAGTGATCCCTCAGAGAAAGAACAGGAAATTTGGGAGAAGGGTTAAAGTAAAATCTCGGTAGGCTAATAAAAACCTCAGGAGATGGATCAATTTTGTCAAGCTCATTTTGAGATTGCATTCGTATATTGTAAAATATTTTAAGAGACAAAGAGGTAAAGACATTGCCAATTAATAAATACAGAGAATCTTTGAACTGAATTTTTTTACTAAATTAATATTTTATACTTGTATTGAATGTCAATCTTGACCTGAAGATGCTATGACTTTGAACAGAACAAAAGAAGGTCAAAACCGCCCTTCACATGAAAGTTTTATATTCTGACAGCACAAAGGAGTGAAATACTTTCTCATCTGAAATAGCAGTTGTCTGGGAGGTTCTTTTATTCTTTCATCAGCACATAGTAAATTGAGTCTTTTCAACAGTAATGCAATTGGGAACTTTAAAGATAATTAAGAAACATAAAATATGTCAGTCTTCTCAAACATAGTTGGAATATGAGTTTTAATCTCTCTCCTTCAAGAACATTAGCATAAGTTTAGGACTTTACTCTCATAACTTAAAAAAGTGCCTATCATTTAATATATACCAAGAAAATATCTAATAACTATGTATAGAAAAATAGAATGCATTTGCTTTTGTAAGTATTTTATAAATATTTAATAAGAGCTGTACTGGAAATATATTGCTGATACATGAGCAGAAATATCTTAATAGGTTGAAATAACACAGCAGAACATTCAAAGAAGAGAGAAAGAAAATACAAGAAACCTTGGACTTGATGAGTGGTGGTGGTATAAAGATGAGATGTCAGCTTTCTCCTGCTTGTCTCAGAGACCACAGACAACACAGAGGGACAAAGTGTGGCTGTCACTGTCCACAGGGTTCTGGTAGCTAAATTGAGTGTAGCACAGCACAATTTGTACCAGAACCTGTATAATCTCCTATGACAACTAAAGACAACATGAGGTTTCTAAAAGTGCCAAACCTTACCCCCAAGTTTAGAGACTCTAAGAAAAGCCTTGCAGGTTGCATAGCCTCATGGTAGTTACAATGCTTGCCTCAATTCCAGTTCAGAAAAGAAAGTTTTCATGAAATTTCATGCAGTCAAAGGCTCTCCATACACTGTCACTTTATCCCTTTTTTCTCTTTAAATTAATTCTTTTATAAAATTTTATTTAACTTTATTTATTTATTTTCCAATTCATTCTTTTTTTAATAGATATTTGCTTTATTTACATTGCCAGCAAGATTTTGCTGACAGGACCCTGATATAGCTGTCTCTTGTGAGGCTATGCCAGTGCCTGGCAAATACAGAAGTGGATGCTCACAGACATCTATTTGATGGAACACAAGGCCCCCAATGGAGAAGCTAGAGAAAGTACCCAAGGAGCTGAAGGGGTCTGCAACCCTATATGAGGAAAAACAATATAAACTAACCAGTAACCCCAGAGCTCATGTCTCTAGCTACATATGTAGCAGAAGATGGCCTAGTCAGCCATCACTGAGAGGCCCTTGGTCTTGCAAAGATTATATGCCCCAATACAGGGGAATGAATGCCAGGGCCAGGAAGCAGGAGTGGGTGGGTTGGGGATCAGGGCAGGGGGAGGGTATAGGGGAATTTCAGTCACCTTATTACCATTTCATTCTCAAATTATACTTTTCTTATCTACCCTGTACCCAAACCTATATTTAATAAAGATTCTATCTGTTTTTATAGAGTTACACAATTTAAAAGTGTTGAATGTTAAAAATGTATTTGATTCCTCCTAAAGGCCTAAAGAAACAGAGCAGCATACAGTGAAGACTGTCCATCTTCACTAGGGTCCAGAACCATGGACCGCAACATCAGAATGCTTACTGAGCACCAAAAGCCTCCTCAGGATCCAGCATCATTTCACATATGAGATTTCCAAGATCTCAGGGATCCTCCATAACACAGAAAACAGGATCCCAGCTGTCAGTCTCCTTAACTGTAAATACACTGTGCTCTAAAATGAAAGAAATGCTGACTCTCACTAGGAAGGCTGGTCAAATATCTAAAACCAACCCAAAATTGCCATTTAAATATATAGGCTTTAAGCATCATCGACCGACATATAGGAGTTCCATATGTGCAAATATTAAGAGTCAAAATATAAAATAGAATATTATTGGATGATACATTAAGCGAATGAAGTTCACTGACCAAAGTTAAAAACCCAAAGCAGTTTTCTAAAAGTAAGATGAGAAGGGACCTCTTAAGGAAGAGAAGGTCTCCTTTGACTCATGGCTTGGGCATCCAGTTTATCATAGCAACAGGAGTGAGGCAGTTGGTCATATCACATCTGCAGTCAGGAAGCAAGAGATGCTACTGTTTCCCTTTGATTCAGTCAGGACTACAGTCCAAGGAGTAGAACCCCTGACATTTATGCTGCATCTTCTCACCTTGGTTAGCCCAACCTAGAAATTCCCTTACAGAGATATCCAGATGATCGTATTGGAGGTGACTCCTCATCCTGTGGAGATGAAAATGTTAGTTTCCCATGTTAGAATTATGATTCTCATCTCTGCAGAAGTATCTCTTAGGATTACAGAACCAGAAGTTGGGAGGCCATATTCCTCAGAAGACTGGTAGAAGATAATGAATGAATGAATGAATGAATGAATGAAGTAATATTTGTTCCTTATATCTCCTGTTAGAACAGCTTATTTTCAAAATTATTTTGGAGCAAGAACTGGGAAAGTAGACAAATGAGAAAGTGTTAGTGGGGGAAAAATAGTCAATTAAAACGATCTCAGAAAAACGTGAACCCTCACTCACTTGTATCTATTTTATAAGTGTCAATTAAAGAGACATATTGCTATATTTTTTTCTTTAGTGGTGTAAATGGAGTAGTCACTGATTTACTCAGGCAAAATCCACAAGTTTTCCACTGTACTGACTCTAAGTGATGCTTATGGGAACGTTTATGGGTAGGATGGAAAAAAGTAAATTAAACACATTTTATTTTAATGCATGACTAATTATAGAATTTGGATTTGCTACATTCCTCATCATCGTTAACAAATGTCTGACAGACTGCTACAGAGAGGGCATGTTTATTGGACTCATGTTTTCAAAGGACATGAGTCCATATTGGTGTGTAAAGGGAAGCAGTGGAAGCCAGTCAGGCCAGAGGATCAGGAGCGTGAGCTGGTGACTCTTCATACCTTCCCCCAATGGAGGAGCTAGAGAAAGTATCCAAGGAGCTGACGGGGTCTGCATCCCTATAGGTGGAACAACAATATGAACTAACCAGTACCCCCCCCCCCCCAGCTTGTGTCTCTAGCTGCATTTGTATCAGAAGATGGCCTAGTTGGCCATCAGTGGAAAGAGAGGCCCATTGGTCTTGCAAACTTTATATGCCTCAGTACAGGGGAACGCCAGGGCCAAGAAGTGGGAGTGGGTGGGTAGGGGAGTGGGCGGGGGGGGGGAGGGTATGGGGGACTTTTGGGATAGCATTGGAAATGTAAATGAAGAAAATACCTAATTAAAATAAAAAAAAAAGAATCAGGAGGAAGGGAAACTAGATGAGAAACAGACAATGGTGTTATCCAGCCCCAGCCCCAGTGACCTACTTCTGTTAACTAGGCCAGAGTCTCTAAGGTCTCCTGGTCCTCCACATAGTATCACCACCTGGGAAATGTTATGTCAAAGACCAATAGGAGGCATTTACTACTCAAACAATAACAATATTCAAACACAATTAACATAAAAAATTAAATGATTTAACATAGGGCAACTTTAATAGGATGCAAATAAAAGCATAATTTCTCTGCATCTTCCTCCTGAAGTAGTGTGGTCAAGTGGTTGGACTCAGAAGACTTACTTTCTGTGAAATTGGCAGATGTGTAAGGCTAAGGCCCTGCAAGGGAAATACTGGCCCGGTTGACACCATGACTCACGTTTCTGGCATCATAGCCCTTCTTTATTGTCTGGCTTGGTCATGGACTAGTGGTCTCCTTGACAATCTATCTCAGTATCACTAGAAACTAAGCCCTGTGACAGACAGATTACTCCTTAGAGCATTGACTTACACAATATACCTGATAAACAACATTTTTGAACAATGCACGAATCATCAGAAAGGAGATACTTCTGAGTTCCAGTTCATTCTCTCTGCCTACACCCTCGTTTGTCTAATCCTCATGACTTACATTCTGGCACACAGCTTGTGACTAGGTAAATTATACCCCCAAATGCCCCTTAGAACTTGGCATGTCTCATCTGACCTTTGATCTATTTCCAGTACTTGTATACCCCCTTCAAAAACTACCTGGTGGCTCTTTTGCTGGTGTTGTTTAAGAATTACTGTAATAAAATGCCTTATATGAAGTAATTAAGAGAAAGCAGGTTAATTTTGGCTTACAATTGGAAGAGATAGTCTACCATGGCATGAAGAAAATGATGGTGACAGAAGAATGAGGCAGTCGTTTTATCATGTGCCCAGTCACATGACAAAGAGAAATGAATGCTGGTACTTAGCTTGTCTTGTCTCCTTATTTAGTCTTGGACCCCAGCCCAAGAACCCAAGCCCATACCTTGAATGTACCTTTAACTTCAGGCAGACCTGACTGGAAATAGTATCACAGGCATACTCAAAGGTGCATCTTAGGTGATTCTAATTCCTATCAAGTTCACAATTAAGATTCGCCATCAGAATTCTTCTAGAACCTAATTTAATATCCATGAAGATCTGTGTAGCATTCTTCCTTATAATGCCCTTGGAGAGTCTGCATCTATTTCTCCTGTGTCTTAATTTCAATCTCTCAAGCTCCTTGCTTGCCATTAAAGGGAATTCCTGCTTAGCTATATCTCCACTGTCTCCACCTGGCTTCGGATTGTCAGCAGATCTACCTTTCTGCATCATTCCAGAAGTCCCATTCCATCTTATATGACTCTGTCTGAAACTCCTTTACGTGGTCACAGTGTACCTAAAATTGTGGATCTTTGCTCTACATTAAAAAAAAAAAAACAACCAATTATAGATTTAAATCGGATAAGCTCACTACAAATATTGCAAGGTTGTAAAAGCTTGCAACTTTAAAAATAGCAAACATTTATTGAGCTTTTATTATGTGCCAGACATTGTGCTAAGCATTTTGTGTAATACATCACTAACATTTGGGCAACTTTATGAATAGAGCTGGTTGCTTTAGTCCCACTATTCAGACAAAGAGGACAAGGACAGAAAGACCAAGACATTTGCCCAGGGTCATCTCCTGACTTGCAGCACCCTGAAGTTTGAGGGTTGGGTTTCTCACCATGTTCTGAAGAAGCGCACCAAACCCCATTAGTTACTCGTGGACACAAAGGAAGAATTTTAGCACAGTTTCACAATTCATTCATTAAATATTTGAACTGAGTAAATTCAGAGGCAAGCAATCTTTTAAATGGCAATATAAAACAGAAAAGAGGATGTTTGCTGCTCAGAAATGTCTTTGATTTGGTGAATTCCCAGAGGATCACTGTGATTTCAAACAGGCAAATGGGTTCCAATGAGGCAGAAATATCTTTTTGTTCTCTCTACAGCAAAATCATCTTGTCTTTACTCATTTTTCATGCTATATTACATTCATATTTCATTGGTGAGAAAAAGACAACTCGAATGTTATTTCTTTAAAATTCCCTCTTATATTCCTCAGAGAATGACTTTGACCATTAAGCTGTCATGTGATATATATTTTATCTGGCGGCAGTTGCGCTTTCAATTAGTAACTTAAATAAATGCAACAGCACCTCACTGCTCGGTAATGTGACCAGACGCAGTGGAACTGGCAACTCTCCTTCAAATTATTCACCAGCCTCATGATATTCTAATTACCAACATAATCTTGGGGAAAAAAAGCATTTTCTCATATTTTCTCTCCATTGTAATCTTTTTTGTAAACATTGCTCAGTATGGATAAGCTATAAAATATACTAGAAAGCAATAATTTTTAACAATTTAATTTCCAAATGTATTTTACATTCTTCATGCTGATAAAACCACCCTCTGAGTCCTTAAGAAATTTGCAGAGGTGGGGCTCCATTCTTAAGAGCATTACTTTCTCTTTCAGGGACCTGGGTTTGATATCTATCACCCACATGACAGCTCACAAACTATCTGTAGCTCCTGCCTTTCTATGGGCACTGCATGCTTATGACGCACAGACATGTGTGCTGTTGAAACACTATACATGTTAAATAAGTAAAGGCATGCATACAACAAACAAACAAACAGTGGTTTAAAATGTACATGTTAGCCAAGCTTGGAATTTGCCTGCAGTGGCTTCAGCAATCTCCAAACTGAGACTATCTTCAGAATCTGAACAGCTTTGTGACCCTGTCCCCATTTGTATGTATGTAGGGTCATTCCTAAATCAGGTAAAGTGGCGGGGAAGAAGATGGTCAGTAGAAGACAGAAGTTAGTGGAACACATTATGGCTGCCTCAGGAAGTTCAGCTCCTGCAATTTACAGCTAAATTTCCTTCATATCAAATCACTCAGGCATTGTTGCTAAGTCTATACACACTCTTGCTTTCTCTTTCAGCAAATAAGGCTTTCATGCCTCTTTCAGAGCAGCAACTACTTCTGTCAACAACCAAAGCAGTTCACTGCTGTGAAAATAACTTGGAGTAAAAACCAACCAACCAAATAAAAAAATATATTTGTTCCTCAGAATTGAAGTGGAAAGAAAATACCCGGGGATACAGTATTCAAAGACATATGGTAAGGAGGTTTATGAAAAAAAATATGCTATAACTCTTATTGAAAATAGGGTCCTGTAGTTGAAATTCCTGCAGGTTAGCAGCCTTTCTGGCATTCTTTGACAACGAAATCCTGTTGGTTGTATCATCCAGAGGCTAGTGAGCTTCGACAGTTTCATTGACTCAAATAGCCTATGAAAGAAAGAGGGATATATATTGCGATCATAAGCGTCGATGTATCCAAAGCTCCCAGCGTCTTATCTCCTGTACACATTTTGTTATTCACCACATGATGCTAATCACAGAGTTGGTTGATTGACTGGAAAGTCCTCTCACTGAAGAGTGAGGCTGAATGTAGCATATACAACTTTGCTCCTCTTTTGAGCAGAAATGCTCTAGAAACCCGTAAAACTAGGTGTCTGAAAATTGAGCATTAATGTGTTAAATGACAAAAATAAGTTGTTTTCATGAATTTTCAGTTAAAATAACTGGGTTTGCAAAGTGGCTGTGAAGCTGAGATGAAATTGGATGCCCTCGTTTATTTATTATAACAAAGAACACCCTGAAGTTCTATGAGGCTATTAAATATTCAGTATGTATTATTTCAATGGTCACATGACTTTTGTTAGGAAAACTCCATGCATCTCAGCATTTACTGACACTACAAATTGTAGATTAAAACTCCTTACAAAGGGCTATGGGAATTATTCTGTTGGTAAGTGCTTGCCTTGCAAGCACAAGAACCTGAGGTTGATTCCCCAGAACCCATGTAAACAAATAGGGTTTGATAGTGTACATTTGTAATTCCACAACTGGGCTTGCTAGCCAGCCAGTTTAGCCTGGTTAGTGAGCTCAAAGCCAAGGAAAGCCCTTATATCAAAGAAGATGGACAGCATTTCTGAGAATGACATTTGATCTCGTCTTCCAGCCTCCTCATGAGGGTACACGGCTGCATGCACACTTGGAGAAGGGCGAAAAAAGCTCTTTACATCATTAGGATTTTAGGAAAGTCTAGCTTATCCAGTAATTATAATTGACCACACCTATATCATTTACAGACCTAAACTCTAATATACACAATCTCACTTAGCCCAAAGTATATTAGCATACAGTTTAATAGGGGAAAGAATCCTCCTCAAAAAAATCATTATTTTATTCTTTCTATTAAACAGTCACTATGTTGTCTCTTTCCATAAATTACTTCATAAAAAGTAATCCTCAATATAAAATGAAAAGTATTAAAGGTCCAACAAGTAGACATATTTTTAAGACTTGGAACACATTTTCCTAAGGGTTAGTACCATCAGCCTATTTAGAATTACACTGCAGTATCTTTACTCTTTAACAAATAAAGTTGCAGGGCTGTTAAGTTAATGTATATCATTTCATTGGTAAACATGTGCTGGTAGCTCCTGGATAAACATCTGTTCTTTCGGATAATCTGACCTTAGTAGCAACTTAACCCAAAGCTTCCTTCCAAAAGCAATTCTCACTTTTTTTAAGGGTTGAATTAATTAAAAAATTAATTTATTTGAACTCATTTATATTTATAAACGCCATCAATTAAGATTCAATAAAAGAAACAGACATATATACTATGATAACAGATAAAAGATAACTAGGTAGCTAAGTAGATATAACTAGAAAACTAGATAGATAGATATATAGATAGATTAGTTAGATGGATATATAGATAGATGGTAGATAGATAGATAGGTAGATAGATAGATAGATAGATAGATAGATAGATAGATAGATAGATAGATAGATAGATAGATAACCAGCCAATAGACAGAATGTTATTTCAAGGATGTGACCTTATACAATATGTATGCTTATGTAGGTTAAGATGTCTCTGTAAAATTCTTGTCCTTGTATCTATTAGTGTAGTATCATGTAATAACTATTAGTTTTTCCTGACATTGGTTGAAGGCAACTCTGTGTCCAGAGTGGGTGGTTATTTTAATAGAAATAGATAATGCCCTATTATGATGGTAGTGAACTGAGTGAATGCAAATACTGTGACATGATCTTCTATAGGAACAATGGTCCATAACGAGTTTCATGACTGCATATTAGTCTTAGCATCTGTACTTTGCTCTACCTGGTAACAAACAATGAGTGTAACCAAATTAACCTTGAAGAGAAGTTGACAATGCCAAGTTCACTTAGTATCTACATTTCTACTTTCAGGGAAATTTGCTCACAAGTCCTCTAGGTAACAACAGACCTGACTGTAGAATTAGGTTAATTCTGCAGCAGAATAGGTTCTTCTATCCTGTGGTTATGAAAACCATTACCTATTGAGGCCATCCTTTATTGAGTATTCTCAAAGAACACAAAGTGTCAACATCTGCTTGTTTCTAAAAGTCATCCATTTATGTAGTCCCCACATCTGCTAACAACTGACTTTCCAAATATATTCCTCTGACATCCTTGATCACCATGCCAAACTATAAGCCACAGTTCATAAAATGATATAGCCTCACATATGTTAATCTTTCATGCAGGAAAAATGAGTAGCCATTAGTAATGTTGCCATTTCAACTGCTGGGAGGACTCCCTGCCATCGACAGCCCTTCACTGTCTT
This sequence comes from Mus caroli, assembly GCF_978045245.1. Taxonomy (NCBI): domain Eukaryota; kingdom Metazoa; phylum Chordata; class Mammalia; order Rodentia; family Muridae; genus Mus; species Mus caroli. The sequence goes on from NW_028227258.1 coordinate 49,804,460, forward strand.
CCAAGTGGAATTCTGATACTGCAGTTGGGGAGCCATATGTGCCATAAGTGCAGGATCTCTCTTCTCCATCAGATATGGGCATTCAGATCACTCTCTGAATGGGACAGATGCATGCACTAAGCAAGATAGGAGTGCTGACAGAAGGGAAAATAGTTTTCACTAGGAAAGGAGACACTAACTGGTTATCCAACACCAAGCACAGAGCCTTGAAAATACACATGCAAGTAATGTTACATAGACTGAGCAGGTTGTATTTATGTACTTGGGGTGTCGGGGAGGATTTGAAAGATGGCAGAGTCATAAAGTTTGGAGAGTGCAAAGGGAAAGAGGAAATGATCAATTTCCTTTTTATTATATTTAAATTCCCACAAATAAAAGAAATTTAAATGAAAAGATAAAAGCTAACAGGATGGAGGACAGAAAGTTGTACTTTGGTCATTTCCTCATATAGTTTACTTTGTTTTTCCTTCTCCGTCTCCGTCTCCGTCTCCGTCTCCGTCTCCTGTATAGCCGTGGCTGTCCTGGAGCTCACTTTGTAGACCAGGCTGGCTTTGAACTCAGAAATCTGCCTGCCTTTGCCTCCTGAGTACTGGGATTAAAGACATGCGCCACCACACCCGGCTAAAAATTGTTTCAATTTTTAAAGAGAAGTTAGGGCATTGAACTTATGAGCTCACATCAGCTATGCTAACTTGCACAAAGCCTACCCAAAAGCAATCATCTCAAAACTCCAGCATGGACATGAGAGGAGCTCATGAGGACCCAGCCCCAATGAAAGAGCTGTTGACAGTTAGCTTCTAGGGGGTGGAAAATGGTTCTTTTGAGGTGATATGTGTCTGGTGGTTTGTATATACTCCTGTGGATGCTCCATATGCATGTACATATGGGAAACACTGATTAAACAAATGGATCATGAAAAACTGAGAGAGAAGATATGCTTAGAGAGCAGGAGTCTTGAAGAATGAAAATGGAATAGATATAATCATATTTCATTATATACATTTACTAAAGATCAATACACTTAAAATAATAGTAGTAAATTGAAACCAAATATATGAGATTTTCATGAAAAAGACCAGCAGATAGAAGATGATGGGTTTATCACAACATCCTAAGGGTAAAACCTGGGAGGGTTCTGAGGAAAGGGTTTGAATAACATTTCTATTTCCCACTGACACTTATGCTGAATCTTTTAGGGTGTATAATCTAAGCAACAGAGATCTGTCATGGCAGTCTGAACCTGTCACAAGTCTCTTAACTCTGAACATGAGCAATTTTGGGGTCATTCAAGACTCAGAGAGACACACCCGAATCAAATCTAGTTCCTTCCTAATCCAAAAGGTTTCACTGAATGATGTGCATCTTTACACATCTTGTATAGATTGCACAATGGCCTTGTATGATAATATTCCCTTCACTTTCTGTGGGATGCTAGCTGCTTCTCAAGCCACCACACCTTCTGAAGAGTCCCCTTGTATTTCTATGATTTACCAAGTTCTCCTTGTATTTATATGAACTATGCAATCTTTACTTAGTTGGCAATATATCAGGTCTAATGTAACTTTATTTTTTTCACTCTGTTCTCACATCCTTAAGATACTTTTCACACTCTCCAAGTTTGTTCAAAATAAATAGGTCAAGCATGCATCTCAGTGAATATTCTACCTATTTCAGGTCACAATTTACACCTTTCCTTTTATGCTGGCTGGGAATTGAGTGCAAGCTAGAGTCTGGAGGCTGCATGGCAATGCCTTGGAAGGTAACTGCATCAGGAGAAGCCTTCATTGATTCTTAGGGGAAAAGGAACATTACCTAACCAAACAGGAGAGGAGAGGTTGTTTTCATTAAAGTAGGGAAGATCATTTTTGTGGAGGGATATTAAGTCATCATAATTCATCACATACCTTATGTCACATACCTTATTTCATCTAAGGAATTCTTTCCTTCTTACAGAGCATTGGGAGTATAAGAAAGAAACACTATATGGTTGGGGAATTTCATTTATATCTGAATCACCTATCTGTAATATTTGTCTTTGGATTTATTCTTTAGGAAATCATGGCCCCACCATGACAGGTAAATGAATTTCTCTCAGAATAGTCATGAAGTTTTCAAATCCTTTATACAGACCTTAAGGTGGGAATTTAAGTCACTAAGCTTGTTTTCTTGATTCATATTCTCTAGCATAGTTAGAAGCAGCCAGCAAATCCTATTATGCTATACATTTCTACTAAACTATTCTGAGACTTTGGATACCTAGACATGCCTTGGCTTCTAAACACTTTTGATTCCACAGGTCATAGATTGAATAACTATGTTGCTCATGAATGCCATGGATTACCAGTGCCATTTTGACATGAAATACATTATCATCAATGCCCTTAAACTTAATAGCAGCAGAAAACCATTTTGTCAGCTTAGAACCAGTATAAAGAACTCATTCCTGAGAGTTTGCTGCTCATACTTTGGCCCATTTTTACTACTAAAAAGTGGTTGTTCCTCAGCATTTAAGAGAAGAAAAAAGCATCTAGAGATACATAGATACTATGTTCATTGATGAGACAAATACTTTAACAATTTAAAAGAAGAAATATTTATTTTGGCTAATAGTTTCAAAGGTTTCTATCCACAGCTGATTGGATTCATCACTTTGACTCAATGACAAGGCATTTACCAGGAGAGGGACTATGTGTCTCATGGCTGCCAGGAAGCAAAAAAAGGGACACATGAAGGGTCTGGGCAATGTTTCCACAGAAGACATAATGACCAAGGTTGTCTAATCAATCTGCTCCCCTTCCACAATTTCACCACTTTCCAATAGCATATTTAAAATGTGATCCCATCCATGGGTAACTTTGTTGATGATATCAGTATCAACCAGATGTGAGCATAGTGGATAGTTAACAGATGACTGACTGATACATAGATAAATGAATAGATAGATCATGGAATGGATAGATAGGTTCTAAGGATTTGATCCCATCCAGTTGTGACAGTTGAAGTTTAAGCTGACTCTGTGAGGCTTTAATCTTCACATTTGATGAGTGATCCATAAGTTTATAAGGCAGAGCATATTATAGAAAATATAGCTACAGAATGTAGAAGTATAAGAAGTTAGAACCCATGAAATAAATTGGAATCTACAAATGTGAGCCAGATCTGGTTCATGAGAATCAGATTTGCAGGAATATCTCTGTAACTAATGTTTTAAAACCCCAATTTTAATGATGGTTCTTAAATGCTTTAACCTCCCTTCTAGCCCACCACTCAACAGAGGTAGTGGAAAAGAAAGGATACAGGGGAAGGTGACCTGTTTATAGAGAGTTCTTTGGAGCAAATCCGATCTGCCTTGTCAGGAAATCAGCCGTTCAGTTAGCAGGAGTCAGCAGAGGCAGCTCCATCTACTCACTTGCAAACACTCCAAGGATATACCATCATTTCAGTTCAATAGAGTGGGGATAGCAAAAACGAATCAGCAGCAGTGGCACTACCTAGCAGAGACAGCCAGCCTCAGCCTCAGCCTCAGCCTCAGCCTCAGCCTCAGCCTCAGCCTCAGCCTCAGCCTCAGCCTCAGCCTCAGCCTCAGCCTCAGCCTCAGCCTCAGCCTCAGCCTCAGCCTCAGCCTCAGCACAAGTCAGCAGGAGGGACCCAGAGAGAAGCCAGTAGTTTTTGACTGCTTCTCTCAGCAAAGTGAAGATCAGCAAAGACCAGCAAGCATTGCACAGGTAATTCTATAAGCAAGCCTACTTCAGCCCTCCGTCACTGTCTGTTGAGTCCTTTGTTGTGTGCCCTTCAAACATCACTTGTCCTCCACAGCTCTTGCCTCAACATGTGTCTTGCCTCAGCACATGAGTCTGTTTCAGCTGACATCACTCTACCTGAGTCCTCTGAAATAGCAAGAAGCCACAGCATACTACCACAAGATTTTTCGTGCGTTTCTCTCTGTGGAGCTTCAACAAAAAGAGCTCAGCTATGAAATCTAAGGCCAACCAACACATGCATGTGCTTAGTGAAGACTCTTTCATCGTGTGTTCTTTCACATGCTCACTTTAGTAGAACATTCTTTTCCTTATGTCTGCCTCAATGAAACATTTCTGTATGAGTCTATCTTAGCCTTCCACCTGTGTCTGCTTCAGGAAAAGTCTTTCATGTGTTTTCCCCAGCAAAACATGATCCAACACAACTAATTTTCCAAAGAACCCTTAAGTTTCCACTTCATTTCTCATTGCCTTTGACTGTATGAGGATGCTATATAAGTCAGAACTGTCTTCAAGGAGGTAGGCCCCAACTCACCTCAAAGCACCAGGAAGATCCAGGGACAGATGGAGCAGTGGTAATCCCTGCCACGCCCTCTTGTCAGCACTGCATATTAGCAGATGAGTGATGGGTGATGGGCTTGTATCCTATGGCAACCATTGTCACTGCTGTCCTCTACTACTCAAAGAAGCATTCGTCCTTCTTTTGGTTGTCTGACAATCAAAAACACAGAAAAAAATAGTGAAACTTAATTCATCTGAATGTTTTCTGTCATTTTCAAAACCCCATATAGCCGAATACAACAGTAGAAAACTTCTTCAGGTATATGATAATGTTTCCCAGGCTCGCCTGAACTTGTTATCATTGTATGTAGCCTAGCCGCTGAGTTGCTGTTAAAAAGACTTTTAGCTAAAAAGGCAGAAAACCATATAGTAAATATCTTTAATAGAGAATCTAGGCTGAGTAAGGAACTTCTGTGAATCAAAACACAAATTATATTACTATACCAGAATACAATTACAACACACCAACCTCTAATTCCCTTTATTGATCTTAACTAAAATGATACTGCATGCTTATTTTCCACATATGATTTTAAAGATTTTTTTCCCCTCATTGTTGTAGGTGATTTATGTGAATCCTGTGGCTAAAAATTCAGATCTTGGTTTCTGCCTCTTTTGTTCCTATAAGGTATTCCTAAATAAATACTTCTTCATTTTAAAAAATAGAAATAAATTTCACTATATATCATTTCTGATACTTTTAAAAATATACCACTTTATAAAACATTATGTTAATACTTAAAAGATAAATTAGTCATGCCATATAGTCTAGTGCTAGAACTTGGTGGCACACAGCCTTTATGTGGCATATTCAAGGCCTTGGATTCAATCCTCAGAACTACAGTGAGAAAGAAGAAAGAAAGAAAGAAGGAAAGAAGGAAAGAAAGAAAGAAAGAAAGAAAGAAAGAAAGAAAGAAAGAAAGAAAGAAAGAAAGGAAGGAAGGAAGGAAGGAAGGAAAGGAAGGAAGGAAGGAAGGAAGGAAGGAAGGAAGGAAGGAAGAAAGAAAGAAAGAAAGAAAGAAAGAAAGAAAGAAAGAAAGAAAGAAAGACTGTTGTTCTTGTTATTTATGATTTTCATTTCCATTTTAAATTATAAGAAAATTAATTTATGCTACTAATATCTTTATAAACAATATTAATGTAAAAGAAAAGGTTAAAGTTTTTAAAACCTTTGTCTATTTGGGAGGTAATCATGGTTGATACTGAGTTACTAATTTTTCATTTATAAAAACTACTTGCCTGTTCCATTTTTTCCTCATATTTATTTCTCTCCAACTCCAAGAGAATTCACTACCTTCTCCTGTGTGATTTCCGTGTGATATGGATTTCCGTGTGTTATGGATTTCCGTGTGTTATGGATTTCCGTGTGTTATGGATTGATTGCCAATAGTGGGAGGTAAGGAGTTGTATGAGTTGTTTTTTCCTAAGGTTCGTTTCTCGATCATCCCAGCCCTGTGGGCAGGTAAAACAACAGGAGAAAAATTCAGGGGTGGGCAACACAGTAACGTCAGGAGGAAGAGATACACCCAGGAGTTCCCAGCCTTGGCTTGCAGATATGGGTGGTGAATTAGAGGAAATATTTTCAGTTGGACTAGACCTGAAGGGTGGTTTTAAGTGGGGTGTAGTGAAGGGCAGTCTATAAGGCAAAAATTTAAAACAATTTGGAAAGACCCTGTAAGCAGACAAATACAGTGCAGATAGCTATGTGAGGTGAGAAAGGAGAACAGGGTCTTTGAAGGCAGGCAGAGCCATGTTTGTATGCCCTGTATCCCAAAACAATAGGAAGCTATTGAAGGTTGCTAAGTTTGAGGGGTCATGATCAAGCCATCTTAGAAAAATCAATGGGGATGCCTACACAAAACAACATGGAAGGGCAAGTTCACCGGCAGAGGTTGATTAGATTATTCACAAGGCATTACTAGTGGCCTTGAAAGGGAATGAACAGAGAAGGAGACTCCAAGATGGTAGATTTGTTAGGCTTTCATGAAGTAACAAAATGTCAAAACAATTGCTTCTCATATTATCTTAAGCAAGGGATTGGAGTAGACAGGAAGGAGTAAGGAGTGGTAACTTTTGCACTTAAGATCCTCTAAGTTGGGTTTTCTCACAGTCATTTCAGAAGTGATCATAGAGGCATGAAACACAATTATGAGGTGAAAAAAAACAAAAACAAACAAAAAAACAAACCTGTAAGCGATGACGTCTATTGGATCATAGATGCTACTCACTCAGACCCTACGGTGGTAGGAGATGTGGTGAGATGCTCTCCAGATACCCACCAAGATAGACTAACCTATTTTCTCAGCTGCTGAAAGTGATGTCAGCTGGAGGGCCCTTCTAGAAATGACTATGGAAGCGATTCTGGGGCTGGGAGAGGAGGAAGGGGGAGAGTTCCTGCATATCAGTATCAGTATCATTTGAGAAATGATTGAGAAGGCAAGTTCACTGTCCCCATCATAGCTCAATCAGAAATGCTGGCAAGGGGACCTAGGTTTTTTGGGGTTTTTTGTTTGTGTGTGTGTGTGTGTGTTCCTGAAGGTCATGTGTGGCACCTGCTGAGCTTGAGACCCAGTGGCCTCAACTAGTACCAAAAAGCCTTTTTTCTTCATCCTATTTTTCATATTCATCTTCACTCTTTTTTTCAGTTTATTTTTTTAATTAGGTATTTTCTTCATTTACATTTCCAATGCTATCCCAAAAGTCCCCCAGACCCCCACCCCAACTCCCCTACCCACTCACTCCGACTTCTTGGTCGTGGCATTTGGAGACTGTACGATGGCCTACCTGCTCTCTCTGCAGTACCTTTCTCCTTCTCAGAGATATCTGCCCTGAGAACTAATCTCCGGCTCAGATTTCTTGCCTCAGATGACTTGGATATTGATAAGATAAAAACCCAGATCCCTGCTGGAAAGGGGTGTGGCTAGGGCTGTTTGAGACAGCTTTGAGAGTGAAGCTGCAGAGTTAAGCTATGAGGAAAATGGTTGAACTAGGCCAAGAGCAGGAAAAATGTGGTCCAAGAAGGCAGATGCTAAAGGGAGCACTGGAGGTTGATCACCCATCAGTATCCTGGCGATGTCAACCCATCATTGGGGTATGTGGGCTCATGATAAGAGCAGTAGTGAAATTTTTCCATTCACTGCTCGTAAATGGGATTGACATATCAGGAGGAGAGATGTTCTAGAGGGTATAATATAGCAGATGTCTGAGGAACAGGGATAACTTAAAGGAAAATGGAATTATTTTGGTAATTAATGAGGAAAGCTGATACTTTTGAAAAGGTAGTGAAAGGTTAATGGTAGTTAATCAGCAACTCTGTGGTAAATATCAAAGCTTGGTGTCCACTTTGACAACATAAATAGACTCATATCCCTTAAAACATGATGTCAAAAACAAATGCTAAGAACATTTAGCATTTTAAGTGCTAGACCTTCAAAGCAGGTTGAGTATTTTTAAGATTTATTTCTATTTGTGTGTGCATGTGTGTATGCGTTGGATGAGCACACTTGGCCAGAAACAAAGATGAATGTGTTTCTATCTTCCTACAATTTTACAGTTTTTTAAATGATTTATTAACTAGATTTAGAATTTTAATGATAGCAATTTTCATATAGAAACCACCTATTTTCATTGAGGTGATATGACATTAATTTCTAATATGAAGTGCCATATCATATGTCACACAGCAAACCGTAAATATATTTCTTTTTTTTTAAATTTTTAATATTTTTATTACATATTTTCCTCAATTACATTTCCAATGCTATCCCAAAAGTCCCCCATAGCGCCCCCCACTTCCCTACCCACCCATTCCCATTCTATGTGGGTTACAAAATGTCTAACAGCAGCAACAGAGTTCAACAGGCTTCAGAAGTGGACTGAGAACTGTAGTCAGTGTCAATAAGATAACAAGTCAGACCAGTGCCAGGAAGGAACTGTTGCAGATAGCAGGTTTGGTAGAGAAACTACTGAGTTCAGTTGATGGGTAAGCTGAAACAATCTCAAGCAGGAAACAGAGGGCCAGGGCCATGTACAGATGCACAAACAGGTAACTATATATGTATTTAACTAGACTTGTCAACAGTAGAGAACAGAGATAAGTGAAGTCCTCAGTCTTTGGCATGCACACCAGTTCCTCTCTGGATTAGAAGTCCTCAGAGCATCCTAAACCCTGGTCACAGGTAGGTCCACAGCTCCCTAGGTAGAGTGGTTGATGTGAGGATTTCTAAGGGTTCATCTATTTGTGGGACCCAGGAAAGGGTATTCCATCCTGTCCTTGGTCTGGTGTGTTGTAAACTCCCTGATATCAGTGTAAAGATTCGAATTTGGGTCCTCTGGTAGAAGAGCACTCCTAAACACCAAGACCTCAATCCAGTCTCAAAGGTTAAATTCTTGACCCAATAAAATCTGCTATGCTGGGACTGGCAAAATTGATGGGCTGAGAGTCACAGACATCCCTGATAGACAAACTGACACAGAAAAGAGGCTCTAGGCAGACTAATGTGCTTGTCATTTAAAAATGTAAGATGATTGACTTCCTGATTCTTCTAAGTATCTAAGATAAAGACTTGGGTTTTTCAGGTAGCTGGTTTTAGACTTTCAAAGTTTCCACTGGAGGCCTGCTGTGGTAGTGTCCACTTGACTTCCAAGTCTTTGTCTTGATTAACCCATCTTCTTCAATAGGCCAAGGCAAACAACTTTGAAGACAAAAGGGAACTAAGTCATGTTTTACCAGGCATATACAAAATCTGCTCCTCTCAGCTGACTCACTAGCACTGGGTTTCTTTCTCATCTAGAAAGTCTGTCTTGTTCTCTATCATCTACCTGTCTATCATCTATCTAAAAACATATCTATCTACCTATCTATCATCTATCTAAAAATCTATCTATCTATCTATCTATCTATCTATCTATCTATCTATTTATCTATCATCTATGTATAAATCTATCTATCTGCCATCTCTGTCTCTTTGTGAGTTCGTGTGTGTGTGTGTGTGTGAGTGTGTGTGTGTGTGTGTGTGTACTTTCACTTTCACCAAAATTTTGCTGAATTGAAATCTTACTTTTCCTGCTTTTTGGTCTTTGCATTGCAAGAAAAAGAGACTGTTCCTACAACCTTAGATGATATCATACTGATGGCATCAACAAGCAAGGCACTATTTTGCTCACTTTTGCTAGTGAGACACAAGTGAACATTCAGTCACCCCAGGTGATGGATGCCTAGCAATGACAGACCAGAGCATAATTTCAAAATGTACAACTCTATGAGACTCATAAACTTGTTAGGCTTTCTTTCTTCCTTCCCTCCCCCATCCTCCCCTTCCTCCCTCCTTCCCTCCCTCCTTCCTTCCCTTCCCTTCCCTTCCCTTCCCTTCCCTTCCCTTCCCTTCCCTTCCCTTCCCTTCCCTTCCCTTTTTTCTTTCTTTCTTTCTTTCTTTCTTTCTTTCTTTCTTTCTTTCTTTCTTTCTTTCTTTCTTTCTTTCTTTCTTTCTTTCTGTTTTGTCTTGTTTGTTTGTTTTTTGAGACAGGGTTTCTCAATATAACTCTGGCTTTCCTGGAACTCATTCTGTAGAACAAATTGGCCTTGAACTCACAGAAATCCACCTGCCTCTGCCTCCCAAGTGGAGTGCTCGAATTAAAGGTGTTCACCACCATTCCTAGGCTTCCACTTTAGGAAGAGGAGTGGCCCACACAACATCAGAATATGATCATAACAGCCACAGCAGAAAATAGAAAGAAATAAAGTGCTCAATTAGGGGCAGACAGGAGGCAATACATTATATAAAGCCTAATGTCTGCCCATCATCTGAGACATTCCATTTACACAAGCAACCAGAACAGATTTGTGACAGGGCCAATAGGCATCATATGTAGCACACTTGATGAGATTTCTCCAAGTCAGGGCTGACAGTCACAAAAGGCTGACCTCAATTTCAATACAGTGACAAGTCTTAAAATGGAAAATATGAAGTATTTGGATTTCCTAGACTGAATATTGACAACTGTTCTTGCTCTGCTGGTCACCATTTTTTACTATATAGATATTTGTTTCATTAAACTTAAATATTATAATGGTATTATAAAGTGTATCCAACCTGTTGCCTGCCACAGGTATCAGACCAATACAAAACTGTATTGTAAGTTAACTAAGACATTATGATTTTTCTTTGCAAGTTTTTTTAGTTTGTTTGTTTGGGGAAGAATTGAGGGTTTTACTTTTGTTTGCTTGTTTGTTTCTAATTCAATTGCATGGTTCTTGAGTGTGAACTTTGTAGATAATGATGTCATGCTGTACTGTCTGAAGACTGAGTATACCTGATTAATGAGCACCTGCATATCCAGTTGGTAACGTCCCACTCTCCCACAGCTAAAGGTACAGCATCAAACAGAAGCCCGCCAGGCTGCTTCTGATCAGTAAAATTAGGTTGTACTAGCTGTTTAACTTCTTTGATATTTTGAAACATCTTAGTATATTAAACCCATTGGGGGAAAAATGTAAAGAATAGGCCACCTGTGGTGATGTGTGCCTTTAATCTCACCATTAAGCAGGTAGAGGCAGACAGATGTCTGTAAGTTTCAGACCAGCCTGGTCTACATAGAGAGTTTCAGACTAGCTAGGTCTGCATAGTGAAACTGGTACACAAAAATAACAAACAAACAGACAGACAGACAGTAAAAAAAAGAAAAAGAAAATTACACTTAGTTATCTATTCCTACATGTAGCACATATTGATGTATATTGGCTTTAAGTACACACTAACACTTTTTGCAGCATGACAGTTTACATGTTCTATCATACTTACTTGAAGGACAGCATGGAGATAACAATGTTAAGGAAGGAGGACAAGAGGTGTAATGGAAGACTTAGACGGTGTTTCCCTGGTTACAATTCACACTGAGAATATAGACTACATAAACAATATACAGTTATACGCCTCGCTTATATTAATTCATAGCCCCAAACTTCTGCATCTTTAAGAGTTTTCCATTTATATTCAAGAATCCCTTTGAATGTAAAACACATTATGTTTTCTATAAAACATGTATTTTAATCCCTTCATTTGCTGACCTAATATTGTAAAATCTCTGTAGACAACAAAAATAATTTTTTAATAATTCTTCCAACTCAGACAGACCCCAGCCAAATATTCCCGCAAGTGTGAAACAACAAAGGCAATAGATGGAAATGAATCAACGACACTGCCTGAAATCTTAGCTTAATTTGTTTTTCAGTTGCTCAAATATTAATAACCCAAGTTCTGATCTTTTTAAACATGTGGAATCTTCTTAAGCTTCTAAAAACAAAAGAAGCCAAACAGAGATTTAGCCACACATTAGAAGGCTCAATCCCAGCATGGCAAGAGAAGAAACAAGGCTGTCACATGATGTGCAATTGTCATTTCTATGCACTCAAAAAAAATTGTGATCACATGGCCCACGGAGTCTACAGTTGGGGGATTTTGAACCATGTACATGCTCTTTTGATTGCTTTACCAGCTATTCAGACATTAACACAAATCGTTCAATGAGCAGAATATTGGTGGTTCTCAGAGGTTTGACTACACAGAATATACTAAAATGGAACTCAGTTAAAAGCTGGGACTCTCATATCATCATGGGAGAACTTTCAAAGGCTGACACCAAACATCAAATCTTTAAGTAGAAAGCAATTCTTTTTTTGTTGTTGCTTTTTCAAAGTATAAAATATGGAACAAGAAATCATCCAAACTTGGTCACTGAAACTTGGGTGAGTGTGCTACTCTTGTTAAAGAAATTGTACAAGGCATGAGAACATGATTTTCCTATTTGAACCTAGGGTGTAGTTTACCTCAATTATAAATGTTTTTGTTCACTGGAATCAACATGGGACTCATATTTTAATTTGTACAATGGGAACCTTAAATTTAAGTACCTAATAAACATGGTATTATACACCAAATGTTGACTATACACCTGGTGCTTAATAAGTAAATTGATGTCCATTATTATTATTTTATCAAATATTATTAAATCATGTATTTTTACTTTGTCAAATGAAGAGCTGTAATACTTCTATAAAATAGCTTTGCTACTTTGTAGGCAAGATAGGCTTTTGTGGACTTGGAACTTAACTGACTTTTATAAAACAAAAGCCTTAGAAAACCACATTTCCTGTCTCAAGTCACTAGTATATAGCTGTAGGGGCAAACGTACACGTTTAGAAGGGACAGTTTGAAACAGGTAGTGTGTGAAGCTAACCAAGGAAGTCAATTATATCCGTGATTGTCTATATTAGGCTGCTCTCTGGAACGTGGCTCAGGTTACATAATGGCCTCATTTCTTTCCTTCCTTTACCTATTAGATAAACTAAGAGGCAAAAGGTTAAGAGGTCAGTCCGACTGGGGAGATAGGTACCAGGGTACTCCTTTCCTGACAGGCCATGTTGAAGATTCTGTTTTTACATTCAGAGCAATACAGAACCCCAAAGATTGTTAAGTAAAAATCTCATCCTCAGTGAGATGTGCCCATAAGATCATCCTCCCTGTCATAATGGGAGGAGCTTAGACAAAGCATGAGCATGTGAAGAGAACAGAAGGTTATTTCAGTGGTTTGGTGAAAAATATAACTATCTGCGGTTGTTATGGTGGCAAAACGGGAAAGCTAGGGACAAATCATGATCTTTTTCTTTCAGAACACCACTGGAATCTAGGCTGTCTTTGTAGCATCTCCTATGCCATTTCCACATTTATAACAGGGACAAATTGCAATTATCCCTTGTAGTAACTATGAGGTAAGGGGACTCTTGCCCCTAGAAGGCCAGGCTCAAATTGTCTCCATTCAGCCTCTCCCTGTGTGGGCTTCCAGGAGATTTAAGCATGAAGATATCAATACAAGGCTTAGAACTATACTTAGCGTAGTATAAAGTCTCATTCAGTGTGACTGGTGGAGGCGGTTGTTAAGAGAAGCTTAAATCTCAGTTTTATAATTATTTGGCTTCATCATTAAAAAAGAAGAAGAAGGAACAATTTTAGAAGGCCAGCACCACTGCGAGTGTCTTCCTACATAGAAAAGTTGTCTGAGCGAGTGGTATGTGGAAACCTTCCATAGCACCTGCAGGAACGATAGATTAGCAAGGAGGGAAGTTGCTGACTCTTTTACCTTTCCACTGACTCATAAACCTTTAAGTGTTGCCTCCCCCACCCCCATCAGGTATTAAACATCTAGAGTGTAAAAAATAAATAAATAAATAAGATGTGTAATTAAATCAAAACTTGGGAGAGAACTAGAAAGACTCCAAATTAGTTGTCAATAAATCAAGTGACCCCAGAAACCATTCTACAGTGCCCGTGCCCTTGCAGGAAGAATACATCCAAAACATGCTTGTGGCGTTGATTTGCTGCAGAACTTGAAAGGGAGGTAGGGGTTCCACAGTTCCACTCGTGGGGATAGTTGAGCCATATATTCTTGCCTGAAATTCACAACACAGGAGAGGCTAGCTGGAAAACTCATATGCATGACAACGATACATTGTGCCACAGAAGTCCAGTTGGCAATAAACTATAGAACCAAAATGTGGGTTTTTACATTTGGAAGAAAAAAAAAAGAAAAACAGGTCTATAAAATGAGTTAGCCAGAATATATCATAAATACCACTTTTTAAAGAAACTGCAGGGAAACAGACCAAATTATGTTTTCACAGAACATCTGCCTCAAAAGCTGAAACCTATGCTACTTCTGTCACCTTACCTAGAAGCCCATTCCTTCAGGAACCTGTCCATATAGATTACTGAGTCATTAAGAACACGTCTTCTGCATATCATTTAGATATTTAATTCCCAACCCCTTCCAACATCGTTATATTAGCAAAATATAACTGAAGCAAAATTAAAATTCTAACATGCTTTTTAAAAGCCTAGACTTCCTGACGATAAAAAGTCAGAAAAGTAAAGCATGTAGCTTCTTCTTATTGTTCAGATTCATACACAAAGCAGCAAATAGAAAAAATGTCTCAACCAAATGCAATGTTTCTTGGTGTCCCAGAAAGGGGCTTTTCAATTATGACTAAGGCAACTGTGTTTGCTAACTAGAAAGTAGATTTGGGTACTTGAAGGCTACTCTAGTTCCGCCTCAGCACAATCACATCAACTCTGCCTGAATTGACTTGTTTTTCTTCAAGAGAAGAAATATGCGGCAAGTTATGGTACCAAAGAAAGAAAAGCTCTTTCTTCCTCCACATTAGTGGGAGACTCACTTCTTTGAACTTCAAATGTGTGTCACACATGAAGGACAATGAGTGTTAGGTATTGCTGTGATAATTGTCTAGCCAGCCCAGGAAGACTAAATTCAAGTTAGGTTAATAATCTTTTGTACTCAAGCCTCCTTCAGTGCTGGAATGTCTGTGACCATGTCTCCTGTGGGGCTCAATTGTGTTTGTTAAATCTCTTTCTTCTCTCAACACTGCGTGCATTCTCAATTGTTTCATTTGTGTTCTGTTGTATAATCAGAATTTTCAAAAAATATCACACCGATAAGAGTATTTAGTTTTAAGCAGCCATTTACTGAAAAAAAAAAAAAAACTAACAGCAATGCTTATAGAAAGTAGTGAGTACCCAGTCTCTTACCTCCTAGCCCAAATTGTATACATATTTACTCTTTGGGTATCCTTGACTTTTCAAAGGACCTATGGTGATGAGCCAACCATAATGTGAGCACCTCTTTTGGAGAATGACCTATGAAGCCTTTAAAAAGCTTAGTAAGACTTATATGTGGACACTTAAAGAGGGTGGAATTATAGGATTGTGGTTATGGGGAGCCTTAGAGCACAACCATTCTAGAGCACTTTGCAGAAAGAAGAAAGAGACTGCTTTAGTTCAAAGGGGTAACATTCTTCGAACCATAAGGGCAGAACTTTGCAGACAGATGGGGCCAGATTCAGTGGGGTGTGATGTCATCATTTATCACAGCACAGAGCAGGACAGGGCAGGGCAAGTGACAGTGCAGGAGAGCCTTCTTTTGTCAAATATAAAGCTATAAGATTGGTATTACATAATGCCACCATGTCTGGTGGTGACAAGAAACATAGGGAGCTCTCAGTGTAGACCATTTGGCCTCTTCTCCTTGTCTATAACTCTAATCAAGAACTGAAAGATCATAAAGCCTTTTAATTCCCACTTAATCAGTATCTGAATGGGCTGGGTTGTGGCTTTTCTAACTCAAAGACCCCACCCCTACTCTGCATTTGTTGGTGGTGTTGTGGTGGTTGTGGTTGTAGTTTGTGAGGACCTCATTACATATCCCTAGCTAATCTGGAATTCCCTGTGTAGACCAAAGCTGGTGTGGAACCTATAGCAATTCTACTGTCTATACCCATCATGACCCAGGATGGCAGACTTGTAGGATTGCCAGTATATCAACTAACTCAGTCATTCTTTTCACAGGAGCCCAAGTAGCCAAGAAGGCTTCTTCCAAATTCAACTGCAAGGTGACTGGGTGGAGAAATGGAAAAGAAAGCAGAAGACAGCCCTTTGCTAGAACGGCAGCCTCTGAGTGCTGAATTCCATTGTTTTGTTCATCAGGAATCCTATTGTTCAGTTAACTCTGGGTATCTGTGTAATTAGGTTATAGATACCACTCTGAACACCAAAATTTTCAGATGGTGAAGTTCCTTATATAAAAAGGTATAGGAATTATTTAAAACCCTGAGAGCACCCTTTCATATACTTTATATGATCTCTCAATTCCTGATAATAGTTAATATAATATAAATAGTATGTAAATAATTACCATATTGTGTTGTTCAGTTGGCAATAATAGCAAAACAGCCCATATACTCAATGCAGAGGCATTTTTTTCCTAAATATTTCTTTCTATGTAATTGGCTGACTCCATAGAGGGGTTAACTAAGCATAACTCAAAAGTAGACAAATGCTTTAACTCGGTCAGCAAGGCTAGAAATATCCTCAGTTTCAACAATTGCTAGCTATTCATGAGAGAGTGAAATTTTTCATGCACTTGTGGTTTTACATCAAAATATTCTAGAAGCAATTAGCAGTCAACATTTATTGAATGCCTACAAGGAATGAAGCACAAGAACTGTGGCTTGGGAGCTAGATGTTGTTACCCCAATTCACAGATATGGGCTGGGGAGAGCCAAAGATATAAAGCAAAAGAATTGGGATAGTGTCAGTGGCAAGTGGCCAGAGATGGGCATATTTGGCTTCGGAACTTGCGCCTTAGCTGGATTCTCTGCACTCATAGCTTCCCAAAATGTTCTCCTTAACATATGCTGGATAAATCTGCTCAAATGAAGCCCTTAGTCAGAGAAAGTAGGGGAATAGAAATCTGGTCATTGGCAGTGGGCAGTAAGGATAAAGATATGCTGTTTCTGTGTAATTCTGTATTTGTATGCGCACCAGCCCATGTGTGTGAAGGTCATCCTGTGCTGTGCCCATGGAAGTCAGAGATCAACCCTGAGTATTTTGACTTAGAGTTGACCCATATTATTTCTTTCTTTTGTCCTGGAGCTTGAAAAGAAGTCTAGGTTGGCTGGGCAGCACGTCCCAGGAACTCAACTGTCTCTGTCTCTCCAGCATTTGGATTCAAGTCATATGTCACCGTTTGTGCTCCCCCCCCCCCGCCCCAGGAGATCAACTGAACTTAGATTTCATGCTTGCATCGAAAGCATTTAACTGATTAAACTACTGCTTTGAACAGTTTTTATAATTCAGAATCTAGAATTAGGTCACTACAAAAAGCTATTATTAGTTTTTTTCCTTTCATTATCATATGACTTTATTAAAGTATAAGAACTAGATAAAAAGAAATTAATTAAAGAGAATATGGAGGATAAAAAGAATACATTGTACTGCAATGTGCATTAGGAAGTTCAAATACCAAGATTAATCCAGAATTTTGGGTGTAATTATTTTTTTCTTGTATTTTCTTCATATGTTTGTAGTATATGTTTATGCATGTTCACGTGGGTGTGCACTCACTTCTGTGCAGCTCTGCTTCTATTTGTGTGGCTGTGTGAGTGAAGAATCAGGGTTCACTTTGGAGTCTGTTACTTTTGGACTAAATGCAGGCAGCATCTCTCTCTTGAAATCAGGGCTCACTGTTTCTTCTACTCTGGCCAGCCAGATTTCTCTAAGGACCGCCTGCCTCTGTCTTCTGAGCATTCAGTTACAAGTTTAAGTCTCCTCCCAGCATTTATGTAAAGACACCTGTATTGGCTGGTTTTGTGTGTGTCAACTTGACTCAAGCTGGAGTTATCACAGAGAAAGGAGCTTCAGTTGGGGAAATGCCTCCATGAGATTCAGCTGTGGGGCATTTTCTCAATTAGTGATCAAGGGGGAAGGGCCCATTGTGGGTGGTGCCATCCCTAGGCTGGTAGTCTTGGGTTCTATAAGAGAGCAGGCTGAGCAACCCAGGGGAAGCAAGCCAGTAACTGCTCTCCATGGCCTCTGCATCAGTTCCTGCTTCCTGACCTGCTTGAGTTCCAGTTCTGACATCTGTTGGTGATCAACATCAATGTGGA
This sequence comes from Mus caroli, assembly GCF_978045245.1. Lineage (NCBI taxonomy): Eukaryota > Metazoa > Chordata > Mammalia > Rodentia > Muridae > Mus > Mus caroli. The sequence goes on from NW_028227258.1 coordinate 49,822,292, forward strand.
AAGTGTAAACTGAATAAACTCTTTCCTCACCAAAGGCTTCTTGGTCATGATGTTTGTGCAGGAATAGAAACCCTGGCTAAGACACCACCCAAACTCCAGAACTCCAACACACTAACCATTGAATCATCTCCCAGCTCCCAAATTATTATTATTATTATTATTATTATTTATTATTATTGTTATTATTATCATTACTATCAGTAATGGAGACATATGGGAGGTGATGGACTTGGTTGATTCATTCAAATTTGGGAATGATGACAGAGAAGTTGTATTTTGTAAGTTACACATATCCAACTACAACAAATAACTTCACGTAACCATATGAGCACAGCAGTCCTGAGCTGATGCAGTGGCCTTTTATACCAGGAAGACAGGGTTGTTTATCATTATTTTGCAGCCTTCCACATCTGGATTCCAAGAGAACTCAAGATGGTAGATTCTAGCACCTGATGTCATCTCTGTATTTAATCAGAAGGAGAACAGAGATGAGGAGAGCAGATCCTTTCCATTAAGAATATTTCCAGGAAGGTTTATATACATTTCTTTTTAAAAGATGGAAAATGCTCTCAGTGAGAATTCTGTTGATAGAACAGAAGAAAAGAACGGGTGTTGGGATCACAGATGATAGGCAGGATGTACTGGTATCTGGATCTTAATGGAAAAAGTTGAAAGTCACCCCATTCTGAAAGTTATTTCAAATCGTAAAAATTTTACCAGTTTTATGAGATGTATTCCTTGGCTACTGAGCAGGACATATTCCTGGCATGTACTCCAAATGAAAAAAAAAGTCCTATACAAGCGAAGACCACAGCAGCTAGAGGACCCTCTTGTATCATTGCCAAGGTGCCACTGCTTTTCAGGAAGGCATTACAACTGAAGAACTGTGAAGATGAATCCCTTAAGATTGCCAGTTTAAAAAAAATTTTTGTTTATGTTTTATTTATGTGAATGAGTGTTTCCTCAGCATGTATCTGAGAACCATGTGCATACAGTATTGATGGAGGCCAGAGAAGGTATCAGATTTTCTGGGACCAAAGTTACAGTTAGTTCTTAGCTACCATGTGGGTGCTGGGAACTGAACCCTGAGCCTCGGGAAGAGCCTTGGTGCTCTTAACTATGAAGGCATCTTTTCAGCTTCAAGATTGACAGTTAAAAAGAAAAAGGATTCAGTGATACACCTTTAAAAATAATATGTGACATATTTTTATTCTAATGTTACAATTAAATGTAATGCTTGTGAAATATTTAATGCATTTATAGGGTTAATATGTATAATATGGCTTTTAACAATATAAAGCAGTGGGTATTATAATTAATGAAATTATTATTGGTGTGCCTGATGTGTTCAAGTGAAACAACATTTTTACAGGTATGTTCTTATTATAATATTTTATTTATTTACATTCTAAATGTTGTCCCCTTTCTGGTCTCCCATTCATGAGTTCTTTACCTCCTCCCCCTCCCCCAGCACCCCCCTTCCCTGGGGCATCAAGTTTCTACAGGATTAAGCTCATTCTTTCCCACAAAGGCCTGAAAAGACAGACCTCTGCTACGTATCTGTTGGGGACCATGGACCAGCCCATGTACACTCTTTGGTTGGTGGCTTAGTCTTTGGGAGTTCTGAGGGGTTGAGGTTAGTTGATATTGTTGTTCTTCTTATGGGGTTGCAATCCCCTTCAGCTCCTTCTGTCCTTTCCTTACCATTTACAAATAAAGTTTAAGATTTAAGCTTTGTCCAGTCTTTGAAACTTATGAAAATCCATAAGATAGATGATAGATAGATAGATGGATAGATAGACAGATAGATAGATATCTGTGTGTGTGTGTGTGTGTGTGTGTGTGTGTGTGTGTGTGTGTGTCTTGATTCTTAAGATGCTTATACTCATCTCTTGGAATTAGATACTGCCCTTTTCTACATATTTCTATCTAAATACTTAATAAACACATTGATTTCACTTCCATTGATTTTGTCTTATCCTGAATTATTTCAGTGGCACACCCAAGAATCCAGCATCACTTGAGTGGAGGTCTCTGAGGAGAATGAAGAGTCCTCAGGCCCTTGGCAGCTGTGTTAGGCTGTGTCTACTGACACCTTCTTTGAAAACTTCTTGAGGATTTCTCTGAAGAAGATTGGGCAAGTTTTATTTGACTACCACTTATGTGCTTAACCTTACTCTCCTGGTTGTGTTTCTTTCTTCTTTTTATTTTTCTGTTTTCTGGCTAGAGACCTGTAAAGTATTTACTGAGCATCTCAACTGTTAAATAGAGGGAACCCTATAGAGATTTCCATACCCCATTCCTGGGCCAAATAAAGTAAAATGAGGCCTACTCAGGAGAACTTAGTTCCAGAAGGACCATGTTTAAAGGAGCTGGCTCTGCTGCCCAGGTGTTAACATTTGTGAGTTATCTCAAGTTCAGAGAGATTGAAGTCGGTTATCATGGGTATTAAGTAAGAAACTTGGCGGTCATATCAAAGCCTTCTGCCTCTGAAAATTCATGTCACCTGTAAGAAGTCCTCACCCCTTTCTCAGCAGCAGATCTAGCATATGTGAAGGTCATTGAAACCCTAACAACATGTGTATACTCCAAGAAAAAAAGGAAGCACACAATGCATTTTGAGAATGGAGTGGTCACGCCCACCTCGTTTTCCTCTCAATACTATTTAATCACTTGTGATGCACATTTTCTTTCCCATACCTTTAAGAATACTGGGGTGACAAATTAACTTTTATCAGAAACTAGGATGGAGGGTGAAAGTTGTTTTGAAACTCTCATTTGCAATATTAATCTATGGCAGAAGAAGAAATTAAGCCAGTAAGGAAAATAATAGCCAAAAGGGGAGTTTACCAATTTTAGAATAGTCCTTATTAATATTCTGCTAAGTGTGAATGTTCTTTTGGTTTCAATGTCAGTAATACCTTTTCAATATTGGTTTTCATTATTTTTTCATTTACTTGTATATGTTAGTCTGTGTGTAGGTATGTGCACCTGTGTGCAGGTGCCCATGGTGGCTAGATTCCTTGATTTAAGTTCTGGATTCCCCTTGGAACTGGAGCCACAGGTGCAGGTCATCAAATGTGTGTACTGGGAAATAAACCTATGTCTTCTGCAAAATCAGCAAATGCTCTAAACCATCTCTCCAGGACACAGATAGTATTTTAAAAAGCTATCCTACTGGCACTGTTGAAATAGTATAGTTAATTAGTAGCAATTATCTTTATATATTAGAAAATCGATCATGGGTCTGGGAAGACAGCGTAGTGGGCAATTGCTTATCATGCAAGCATGGGGACAGGAATTCTAACTCTTATTCTTAGCACTCACATGAGTACCAAGTAAAGATGATGATTTTCCTGTAATCCGTTCTTGTAGGCAGTAGACACGGAATATCTCAGGAACAAGTTGGCAAGATTAGCTGAACTGGCAAGCTCTGGATTCAAATAAGAGACCTTACCCCAATATATAAGATGAAGAGCGACTCCAGGAAAGTGCACACCACCAATGTCAAACTTTCCTAGAATACTTGAGGCTCTGTGTTCTATTCCTGGCATGGCATAAACCAAATATTATGGCGTACAACTGTAATTTCAGCACTTGAGAGATTAAACAAAAGCACGGAGAGTTAGAGGTTCCAGGTCATCCTTGGATACAGAGCAATTTTTAGACTAGTCTGGGCTAAATAATACATTCTCTTTGAAAACTAAAAGATAGATAGATTGATAGGAAAGAAGGAAGGAAGGAAAGAAAGAGAGAGGAGGGGGGTCAGGCATCCAGGCATGGTGGCCTGTAACATGCCTTTAACTCCAGCACTCAGGAGACAGAGCTTGGTGAGTTCACCAAGAGCTGATATGATAATGTTCTTGTATCCATCTGTTATTTCTAGCTATTCTTTTACTTTTTCTTGTTATATAATTAACTCATTCAAAGCCAAACTGTGGCTTATTGTTGGTCATTCTCTGGACACACTGAGCAGAAGCTGGGTTCCAAACCATAGTTTCCCATTCTCCTAATAAAAACATAAGATAACACGAGAAGCCCCTCCCACATTCACTTGGTCTGAATTCGTATCTAACTGTGAAACAAAGAGCAGAGTTGTAATCTGCTGCACTTGTAAACACACACTTTTATGATACTGTAAATAAGAAATGGGATTCTTTTTTTTTCTCAGATGGATGCTTCATATGCATACCATGTCTTTTCCAGAGATGCTCAAGGCAATCAAGGGAAGTTATAAATCAAACTGTCTTTCCAAATGATATAGTTTTTCTTATTATTTGTGTCTATTGCAGGAATGTGGTAAAAAGAAAATTGATCTACTGTTCCATATTTACTTTTGAAGGAGTCCAGGAAGTTTGCTTATGTTCATACCACAATGAAAATTACGCTTCATTGTTTTAGACAGGACCTCGCTATAAGCCCAGGTAGCCTTGCCTCTCAGTCTTCTCTTTCGTTCTTTTAAGGGCTGAGATATCAGGGATGAACCACTCTGTGTCTATATTGTCTTCATACATCTAGGAGTTTTTCAATCTAACAGATGTAATCAGTTGTGTCACATGACCACTCTTTTCTTATCCATTGGTAAACCTGGGGACAGTGGTGGCACATGAACATGATGGTGTGCATTTTAAGCTTCATTCCCAATTCAACCTCATTTCTGCTGGTTTTTTGGTAGAAGTCATATTTTGTGTGCATCTTATAAATGGCTTAAAATCCATGATGGCTGATGATAGTGGGACAGATCAAAAACTAAAATGAGAGAAAAAAAAAACCAAAATTGCAAAAATGAAATTTCCAGATAAAATTAATGATCTTAATAAGCACATTAATACAAGCCAACATAAATTAAAAAAATGCTACTCTTCATGTTCATACTTACCTGTGGTTGTGCCTGCACACATGTGTGTGTCTCTCTGTGTGTATATGTATATATATATATATATATATATATATATATATATATATATATGTATATGTGGTTTTGAGTCTTTTAGAAATATTTAATTTTCTTTAAAATGAAATAGTTGTCTGTAGGATGGGTATATCATATGTCCCCAAGGCCTCAATTTGATTATGCCTTAAGAAATGATACAAACAAGAATTTGAAAGGTGACTTTCTATAGATTTCCATCAGTGTTTAACATGAGTCTCTTCATCTCTATCCACACTGACTTCTTCTAGGCAGACTCTTTGTCTCCTGCTTTCCTTCATAAGAACATCACCCTTGTCTCCCTCTGTGGGCCCAGCTCAAGTTCTGTCATAAGCCTTTGCTCGGTGCCTTCCTCTCTGTGATGGCCACACTGACCATTCGTTTACATCTGCAATTCACATCAAATTCCACTGTCCTTTCCTGCTCCCCTCACTTGCGTGCGTACTTCTTTTGGAGATGTAATAGGTAATTAATTTACTGTGTGTGATGTTGTTCCTATCCTTTGCTCCCCACCTGCGGTGTGAGCTCCCTTAGTTGATTCCTTCTCACCCATCGATAAACTTCAACTTCCCAGAACACGTCATATACGATGCGTTCAGATCGCATTCAATTAAATGAGTGACAGCTCTGTGTACATTGAACAGTTGATTAAAAGTGGAAATATTCAGGCTTTCATGAGGCTGTTTTTATTGTCATTATCTTAAGAAGAATATTTAGCCAGGTAGTGGTGCTGCATGTCTTTAATCCCAGAAGTTGGGAGGAAGAGGCAGGCAGATCTCTGAGTTCAAGACCAGCCTACACAGAGAGTTCCAAGACAGCCACAGCTAAGCCAAGAAATTCTGTCTCAGAAAAGGGGGAGGATGAGAAGAGGCTATTCAGCTTAAAATTATTTTGCTGCAAAGTATTGTTTTAAGGAGAAAAATTTTTATTATTAATGACTTATTTACCTTACATCCTCATTGCAGCTTCCCCTTCCTCTTCTCCTCCCAGTCCCACCCTCTCCCCTCCCCTTGTATCCACCTCTCATCCCTTTTTCCTCAGAAAAGAGGAGGCCTCCATGGGTATCAACCAGCCTTGGCATATCAAATTGCAGGAAAACTAGGATCATCTTCTATTGAGGCTGGACAAGGCAGCCCAATTATGAGAAAGGGATCCAATGGCAGGGAGTGTAGTCAGAGACAGCCCCTGCTCCTGCTGTTAAAGAGAACTACAAGAAGACCCAGCTTTATAACTATTACATATGTGGTCTACCCATGTATGTTGGTGGTTCAGACCCTGTGAGCCCGTATGGGCCCAGAGTAATTGATTCTGTAGGTTTTCTTGGGGTATCCTTGACCTCCCTGACTTCTTCAATTCTTCCTCCCCCTCTTCCCCAGGATTTCCCATGTTCTCCTTAATATTTGACTGTGGGTCTCTGAATCTGTTTGTTTTTCGTTTGCTGGGTGAAGCTTCTCTGATGACAGTTATGCTACGTTCCTGTCTGCAAATATAGCAGAATGTCGTTAGTAGTGTCTGGAGTGATCTCTTTTTCATGGCATGGGTCTCAAGCTGGGTCAGTCATCGGTTGGCCATTCCCTCAATTTCTGATCCATCTTTCATCCCTGTACTTCTTTCAGGCAGGAAAAATTGTGGTTCTAACGTTCTGTGGCTCCGTTGGTGTCCCACTCCTTCCACTGGAAGTTTTGCCTGCTTACAAGAAATAGCCATTTCAGACTCCATATCCCCCATCACTAGGCGTCTTAGCCAGGGTCACCCTCGTGCATTCCCAGGAGTTTCCACTGTCCTAGGGTTCTAGCTTCTATAAGTAATTTTTATGAGAAATCTCAGTATTATCTCATTGTCCTAGCATCTGATGTCTTTTTACTTTGATTCTTTAAGACTATTTCTTCCATGAAAATTCAAAGATAATTTATTTTCTGTGCAGATTTATAAATATATTTCCATGTGTTTCATTCAGAGTTATTGTGAAATGTTATCTACTATACTGGCATGTGTCAAAGACCAGAGTTCAAATTTTTGACTCATGGCCTTACAGAGAAAGGTATGTACAGCCTTGGTTTATGGGTTTAAGCATTCTCAGCCCATTGTCTTCAGCTGTAACAGGAATAATGGGAATTCCACTTGGAAATTCACTTCATCTATATTATCTCCTGGATACATTTCCACCTCCTCACTGGGAAAATCAAGAAGCTTGGTTCTTCTATTTGCTTATTTAATTTTTCAAATGCAGGCCACCCATGTTCTAACATAGTCTTTAGTTGCAACCACTGTGAAGTTCACCTACAGTAGCCTCCCATGGCTGGCCATCACCAGCCCCTCTGAATTTTCCTTAGTTCTTGGTGATTCCCTGGTTCCCTACATGATTTGCCTTCCAACCCTAGAACAGCTACCTCCCTGTCCCACAGGCTTCAGGGAAATAATCTCAATCTGAGAACATTTGTTCTCAATAAGTTTCATTCTTACACTACGTGATGTTTGTCTTCAAGTAAAATACAAGTTCTCTTGTAGAGACATTATATCGGATACTGCTGAGTCTATTTTTCAGAGTACTTGATACACTGTTTGCATAATAGATGACCTAAAATGTTTGTTAAGAAAATTAATACATGTCAGGATTAAAGTCAGCATTAATAGGAGGTTTGGTAGCATAATGTGTCAAATAAAACATAGCAAATGTTGCAAAGCATTGGGGTTTTTTTTGTTTGTTTGTTTTTTAACCAAATATCACATTTAATCCTCGCAAGTGTCTCACAGGATTCTCCACTTCATTCCCATTATTTCTGTTCAGCAGCTGAGAAAAATGGGGCTGAGGAAGGTTAAGCCCGTGAACTAAGGCTGTACCTCTACAGAGCCTCGCGCCAGGAGCTTAAACGTTGGCTCTTTGACACTTGCCTGTGTATATACATTTTACAATACCTTTAATTTCAAAAATGAAAATATATTTATAAATGTACACATATTAAAAACACACATACTTCTAGAGAGTTTACTAATGTTTTCGTGTGAAAGGCTTTGGAGGGTCTGACCTGTGTGTAAGTCTGCAAACAGTAAACTAACTACATGGCCATTTTGCATACACATATTATTTAATGCTGGTAGAAAGTCTGATAACCACTGACTGATTTTAAAAAACTCAGCCAGAATGAAATGTTCAAAAGCTTCTAATACCTCCTGACTGGATCTTCTGGTAGTTTTCAGGGACCTGTATTTACTAGTGTAGGAATACATTTCTAGCAGAGATTATGGTAGCTTATAGCTAATTCATATATTCTAGAAACCGGGCCTCAGTGAGCATAGCTACAAATTAACTGTCTTATGTGGCAAATGCCTGATTTCTTTCTGCCTTAAAAATATGATCTCAAAGTCCTTGGCCTTTATTTTAACTAATCTTTCTGGGAATCAAACTTATATCCCACTTAATTCTAATATATAGAAATTTATATACAGTTTTCACAAATCAGAGATTCTATTATCCAAAAATATGAGAACTAGATTTCTTTTTTACCTTAGCCTTCATTTAAATTAATCCCTACCTCAAAGCAAGACTCAAAATATAAGAGTGTGAAGCATAGTTTAAGCTTGAGCCACCTAGACTTTATTGTGGTTCAGCAGGAATCCCCCAAGTGGATGCTGATTTGGTGGCTATGGGATGAGCCCAGCTACCTACTTTGTAACAGGCCTCCAAGGTCCTCCAGAGGCCGGGAACCTGCAGACTGCCTTTGATTCATCAAACCTAACCCCTCATTTTATAATTGAGAGAGGTAAGAAGTGAAAATGACTTACATAACAGAGTTGAACAACACAGGCTGGAGCTCCCTTGTTTACTTCTATTTTTTCTATCTGCTTTTTCAATCATGTTGGAATTTCTGGGAAAAATTCCTCTTGAAATATGTCTATCTCTTCCCCTGTCTTTCTGTTGGTCTGTCTGTCTGTCTGTCTAGGAGATTTCAAGCTAAATTTCTTATGTCTCTCTGTCATTTTTCTATTGGAAGTAAAAAGTTTATACTTCTAAATATTTTAAGGAGTCTTGACTATCTAGCTTTCTTTGCCTATCAGTTCGTCAGAGTTATTGTAAGGTCCTAACCGCAGTACGTGTGTGTGTGTGTGTATGTGTGTGTGTATGTGCATGTGTGTATGCATGTGTCTGTGTGTGTGTATGCATGTGTGTGTCTGTATGTATGTGCATGCCTGTGCATGTGCCTATGTGTGTGTGTATGTGTGTGTGAATGTATGTGTGCATGTGTGTGTATGTGCCTGTGGGTGTGTGTATGTGTGTGTATGTGCATGTGCCTGAGTGTGTGTGTGTGTGTGTGTGTGTGTGTGTGTGTGTGTCTGTGTGTGCTGCTGTACCATAACTGACAGTCTAGCACTCTCTTGTTGCAGACTCACCCTTCATGGTGGTAGCCACTGATATAATTTTATCACTGACAAAACAAGTGATTGCAAAGTCTGATTTTTCATAGCTATCAAGAAAAACTCAAGTTTGTAAATGTGGAAGGCAGTGGGAGTATGTGAGGAGGGCAGGTAAAAAATATAAAAGATGATTCAGTTTTTATTCTAGTGCCAGTATGTATAGCTCCCAACCTTTAGGTCAGAAACTATGTAAGAGCCTAATTAACTTTCTGCCACAAAAGAGAAAAAGAATTCTGCAATTTTTTTTTATTATTTTAAAGAAACAGGGGTTACTATCATTAATCAATTAATCACCTCTTCCTTCCACAACAAATGACTTCTACTTTTCTTTTGTTTTATGCCTTATTTTCTGGATTTTCATATTTTCTTCTTTTGTTTCAATGAACAGGTTTTTAAATTTTAAGAAATTACTGTTTCTTTCTTTCTTTTTTTTTTTTTTTTTTTTTTTGGTCAAGGTCTCACTACGCACCCCTGGCTAGTCTGGAATTTTCTATGTAGGACAGACTGGCCTCAAAATCTTTGAGATCTGCCTGCCTCTGCCTCCTGAGTACTCACACTAGAAGCATGCACCACAATGACGGGCTAATAGTGGTTTTTAATAGGAAGTTGGAATGAAATACAGTTACTTAGGATGGCAACTATGCAAAGCAGGGCTGAGTGGGCAGGACCTGGTCATTTTGTCTATGGCTTAACTGAAGACTGGGGCTCTGCACGATTCAATTGTCTATTATCTAACGTGCCTGGACCTTAGCTTCCTAGCCCCCAGTCTGCTCTTCAGTCACCTCGTTCTGTTGCTGCCACTTTTTCAGAAAAATCCAACTAATTTTATTTAGTAAGAACCTAAGCACACAACTCCACTAGGAAGCCATATTGCCTGCTTTTAAAAACATAAGAAAAGCACATGATGTGCTCTAAAAGCAAATATAGGATAAATAAGATTATTTAATGGTTAAAATCATTCTGTTCTCAATGCTTTTTAAAAATCTTTTATTTATTTGTTATTTTATTTTATTTTACACTCCAGATTTTATTTCCCTCCTGGTCAACCCTCCAAGTGTTCCACATCCCATACCTCCTCCCACACCCCTGCCTCCATGAGGATGTCCCCAGCACCCAGCACCTACCCCACCAGACCTCTAAACTACCTTGGGCCTCCAGTCTAGAACTGAGTGGGAGGTATTTGGTCACGTTAGGTTGGAACATATGAAGTTTCCATTTTTAGATCATTAATGGAAAATCGTATCCATATTTATGGGCCTTGATGTAAATGACCTAAGATGCCTTGTTTCCTTGCTATTTTTCTCTATTGTCTTCCATTATTGTCTCGGGTTTTTGTTGTTAAAATGGTTACAAGTGATCATCACAAAGGCTACCTTTATGTGTTGTAAGCTGTAGTCATAACAAACTACTTGCATATCCCCAAATATTTTCTCTCAGATTACATTCCTGGCTTTCCTATCCTTGGTTTTTTGATCTCCATGAATCCTTATGTTCTTCTGTGTGTTAATGGGTAACTATTTATCCTCTGTGGTGCACTGTGTGAATCACTCAGTCTATCTAGCTTTATTCCCAAGAAAGATCTTTGAGCTCCTTTGTTTCTTGTTCAGTTACTGTGGCGATGTGCTGTTGTCTGTTCTGTTCACAAGTTTTCTTTACTAAACAGGTAAGCCACACAAGAGACCGCCATTGTCATCTTATATCCGGTTCAGTCTCTAGCACAGAGTAGACGTCAAATTCATGTCTGAGGAAGAAGAATAAGACCAGGGGAAGAGAACAGGAAATACATTCTATGAGATCATAGGAATCCGACGCTTATGTTATTTTCTATAGGATTTCAGAGTTCAGAGAACTGACAATTGGGTATCTTGCTGGCTTATTGAAATAAGAAGGCTTCATAATGCCTCTGCTCTCAGTCTTTTGCCTTGCAAATGGAGGCAGGATTTAAGAGACTTAGTCATTTTCTCAGCAGTGGGAACCTTATTGCAAAGGAAGACAGCAGCCCACTAGGAAGTAAAGACCACTTGGCACAAATCGGCCTTACTCACCAGCAGCCAGCAGCCAGCTCCCACCCACTGCTTCCATTCAGGTTGAAGGCTGGAGCAGTGGAGATGCACCAAAAGCAGTGAGCGGGATGGCTGGAGACCGGCAAACCTCAAACTGAACCCGGAAGTAAGAAATCAAGAAAAGGAGGAACATTTGTCTGGATGACGTACACCTCCAACCAGATGCTGCCCTGTTATCCCAGCTTTCTCCTCTGTAGCTGCGTAGTCCCAGTCCAGATCACGGATACTCTCAATGCAGCGGTTTGCTGTGTAACTGGTCCATGATTGCATTGTGTTCCATATTCACAAGGTAGCTCACAAAGGCATGATAGTGCGCTGCACTGCATCCTTGTCTGGATCACTGGACAGGTAGAGTTGTCTGTGTACTTTTCCCCCACTTTGGTTATGGAATGAGTCTCTGAGTTTCATAGTTCAATGACTCCTCCTTTAAGTTATTTCTAGTCATATTAACCCTGCTCGTCACCGATAGTTCTCCAACTCTCCTTCCAGGGTGATTTCTGAACACCGATTGAGTTTGGTATTTACTTCAGTACCCAGGAATGTTCCAGAAATGACTGTGAGTTCCTTCAAAGTTCACTGTATAGAATGACTGACGATTAGGATGGGGTTGATGGAGAGATCTCTGAGGTAGGCAAGAGAAGTTAGTCAGCTATCATCTATACATTTTCCTTCTTGATTATATAAAGTTGCTTTTCTGTTGCTGTTGTTGCTGGTGTTGCATATTAACTGAAAGTATGAAGATTTCCTTTGAGGAAATGTTCAACAGCTTCTGACTTTTGACAATGAATGTTCTCAGCCAATTTATGACATTCATGATGGGATCTCATCTTTTTTAAAGAAATAGGTCAATGGCTTTTGGCTGGCAAACTAGACATAATGAGAGAGTTCTCACGATCTTACTTAGTTTGCAGAGACCATAGCATGATCCATAACTGCTGGTGGCATGCTTGTCTTATACACTTTGAAGAAAAATAAACTTAAAAAAAATTAATTTGTTGAGTTACAATGTCTGGTGTCATATATTAATTAAGGAATAATTGCTATTGGCTTTATATGGATGAGAGAGGGCAAACAAATATACAAACACTTTAAAGCCCTTCTAGTGTTCTCAGACAAGAATGGCTATGATTGGTGGAATGTATGACTAAAACCCATCTTTTTAAGTTATTGTGCTTTCATTTAAAATAAATCCAATGCCATAGTTTTTGAAATTAAAAAAAAATTTTTTTTTATTTCCAAACTCTTGTATGTAGCACCGTATATTATAAAGCACATGCCTGCCAGGGATTATGTTCCTTGCATCAGCCATGAGCCATCAATGAGTGGTTTATGCCATCAGCTTCGTCTCTGTGTTCCAGCATCAGTATCCTGTAAGTGTGTGAAGATTTTTTTATTTTTATAAAACACTTCCTTTGGTCTGTCATCAGCCCTGAGAGAAATTAAAGGAGATTTTTGCTTTGTTTTGTTTTTTGGTTTGGTTTGGTTTTTTGATGTACATCTTTAAAACACAGCTTCCCTGGGTACATCTACAATACTATAGCAGGGCAATGCCAGCATATACTAATGAGAGAGCCTGGGTCAGACGTTTAGAGCTTGCTTGAGGTTTGAATGTCAAAATATTGAAGCATTTAAAACTTTAGGTAAAAGAACTTCAAAACCTGTCAAAATGAGACTGCTAATGGCTCTGTAACAAAACATGCCGGAGAACATGGGGACGCCAGGAAAGAACCAAAGGCTTGATAACTGCTGGGCAGATACTTATACTGGACACAAGCAGCAGCTGTGATTATAAATGCTATTATATATTATATTATGAACTATGACATAGAACATAATTATTTAGATAGACTTTACCCCGAGTAACCGACTGAGTTTTCCTGTCCACTCCTATAAAATGTTTAAATTCTAATTTCACCTTGATGGTATGATGGATGGCCTTTGGAGTTGGAGCTTTGAAGAGGTTACTAGGTCACAAGTGTAGACCTCTTATTAGTGAAATTAATTCATTTATTAAAGGGACTCTAGAGCTCATTAGTGCTCCTCCCACTATATGACAACTCAAAGACGAGGTATCTACAACATACAAGGGGTCTCTAACTAGATCCCCACTATTCTGGCACTCCAATCTTGTTTGTCCTCCAGACAAGTGAAAATTATTATTATTATTATCATTATCATTATCATCATCATCATCATCATTAATTATTCCACTAACTATGGAATTTCTTTTACAGTCTCCAGCATTCCCTGACACCCTGATTTGTATATTTCTATAACCAAGACCTAATTTAATAGGTGGAGACTAGTTCCCATTATTCAAGTGAGTTCAGTAAAACCCAAGAGTGGCCAAAAGTAGTTGACACCAGCAATGAACATTTATCTTATGCCCATTTTTTATCTGGTGCTATACAGTAGTTATAAAAAGACATGTGTCTTCTTGGACCAGGTACCTTGCAAATCTGCCATCACTAGCAGTTTGGCACACTGGAGTTACAAGTCTTCACACACCCTGCCAACTCTCTAAAGTGATTTTGGGAAGCTAAGAACCTAGAAAAATGAGCAACAGTTAGAGATCTAACAGGATTACAAATAAATGGATATCTAAATTGAAGAAGAATGAGGGCCTTGTGGAAACCAGCCAGAGAGCCAAAGCCAGACAGCAGAGAGATCAAACTGTTTGCCTCTAAAAGAAGAGAGGAAAAGGAGAGTTGAAAGGCTAAATAAAAACAGAAAAGCATTCTGTCCAAAGAAAGCTAAATATACATATGTGTGTGTGTGTGTGTGTGTTCACTTCTAAAGGCAAAAGTAAAGTATGCCCTATATTATTTTCCATGAGGTCAATGAAATAACTCAAGTAAGTTTCTGATTGGCTCTTAGCACATACAAATATGAAAGGATATATTCAGGAAAGCAAGTTTAATTTGTGCATGCATTAGTTCATGGATACACAGGTTTGGTTTGTCACATCCACCCAAAGTTCTGCTTTGGAAAATCAAGAGAAAATATACCACCGCCGAGAACCATAATTCTCCCCCCTTCTACCCCCATTGCAGGGCAGGAGGAAGCAAGACTGGAGGAGAACCGAATTAGGGATTTACAAAGCCTCTGAGAAGTCTGAGGTGCTTCCCAGAGTTCAGACCTAAGTATTCAGTTAGTTGTTTTCTGATTCTCTGCAAAGGTCAGGCACATGGTTGAGTGAAAACCCAGCTTTGGAAGATCTGTTTCCATGGAAGACATGAAGTCTCTCCAGTAGATCTATGTGGGGCCATTGTCTGCTTCAAGGAGTAGTGAGATGTCTACAAGTCACAAAAGACTTCTCAACAGAACCCAGAATCCTGGAAATGGGGACATGAATCAGAAAAACAGGGAGGGGTTAGTTGTAGGGGCTAATGTTTCAGAGATTCCAGTATATCTGGGGAGGGCATTCTCTTTTTCTGTATAAATCTGTTTTCATTGTGCTGGAGAAACACTTGCATCAGCTGATGTTGAGACTCAGAACTCACAAAGGGCTCTCCTGGCCTGATTGCAAAGGGCAGTGAGGAGAAGAAAGGCTCATAGCTGTCAGTGGTCCAGGGTCCAGGCCATGGCAAGTAAGAGGTGAGATGGCCACTGTGGATGCTATATCAGGTCCTTCTGACAGAGCCCGTTAGTGCTCTGGGACCAGAGAGGGAGGGTGAGTGGGTGGGTGGGTTGGTGAATGGACAGTATTTCCACAGTATCAATATGCTTTGCTCCTGGAGGAGACAAGCTAGAGGCAGAGCCAGCAATGGCTGCGGGCTTGCCAGCAGCTTCATCCCCTAAGGATGAGACTCTGCTCTTAAAATTTCAGGGTCAAAGAACAAAGAGAAAGGAACGGGGAGGGGAAAGCTCAGGCTCCAGCCCTGGGAAGAACACTGGGAGGATTCCCTGTCTTCTCTGGTGTTGAAGGAAGGCCAAAGTGTTGGACAGGTCCTGGTGGTTGGAATCCCTCTTCCTTTCCAGACCTCAATTTAGTAGCCTTCTGGCAGCACACCCTCTCTGCCAGCACCAATCCCAGCCATGGCTGGAAAATGTCCCTGCCTCTTTTAGTTGCTTGCCTTCACTTTGGGGTATTTAGCTAGTGACTAGATGCTCACAGGTAGCCATTTCTGGCCCTTTGTTTTACACTGAGTGAACACCTCTACTCCAGTGTCCCTAACAAGCACGCACGCGCGCGCGCGCGCGCGCGCGCGCACACACACACACACACACACACACACACACACACACACACACACACACAGGAGCCCCTTGTCATTTTACCCCCGCCAGCCTGAGAACCATCTCCTTGTCAGTTCCTCCCTCAAATCCTTGAACCACAGAGACAGGTTGCTGTCAAATCCAATCACTTGTTAGTCAAGACAGCTCCTTACATGACTTCTTCTCTTTCCTGTATAGGAAGAGCCCAGGTTGGGGAGTGCCATCAAGATGCCTATGTCTTTTCCTCATTACAATGTCCTTTTTCTAATTAACATCTCTCCCTTCCTATGTAAGTCGGATTGGTTTGCAGTTCACATTAGAAAGTAGCTAAGGGGAATCTTAGGAGAGTCTGAGACTTATTAATGGGAGAAGGAAGCCCTGGGGCCAGGTGGCTTTTGTCTGTCATAGAGAAAAACAAGGATGCAGTTGATGCAGAGCTCCTACTTGGACTTCAACTTTTTAAAGTGGGATAGGTTTCATTCACACCACGGAGGTCCGAAGCTCTGGCTCTGCAAACTAATTCCAAGTTAAAAAATACCACCCACCGTGCTCCCAGTTAGGGTGAAGAGGGTGTGCTCCGTTGTGTGTGGGGAGGTAATGCAAGAGCAGAGGGGAGGGGGCAGAAGTAGAGGGTAGAGGGGGAGCCAGTAGCAACCGTGCTTCTGAGTATCAACAAAGGTGGGAGATAAGCCTGTGGGTGGTCTTGTTGTCCTAGGTTGTCCTAGTAGCCGGAGGTCCCTGCGCCGTGGCAGCGGTGGTGGCCAGAGCAGCAGCAGTAAAAGCAGCGAGCGGGACGGAGTTAGGACCGCTCGGAGCGCCCAGGTCTCGAGGTAGTGTAAGGTTTTTTTGCAATCCTTCCACTCGCTGGCAGTTGCAGAAGATCTGCTTTTTAAGTGAGAAGAACACGCCACCCCTCCGAGGGCTGCGGCTTCCTGGGGCTGTTTCGTCGCTCTTTGCTTTGCCGGCCCCTGGCGCTCACTCTCTAATTCGTCCGCGCCCCTAAGTTTGCCGAGAGCTGGCTGCGGGCTGGGAGCAGGGTCCCGGCCGGGCGCCGCGGGCGGGGGCTGGGTAGCCACGAACCGCAATCCCGAAGCATCTTGGGGCCATGTATATTTCATCAAACGGACTTTGGGTGCGTCGCGTCTCGCAGCCATCAACGCTATGTTCAGTGACATTTCTGACTTGAGTGGAGGAATGCGCGAAGAAAACCGGGGCGAAATTGCTTCGAGAGGATCTTCTTGGCGCCAAGGCTAATTGTCCTGATTTATGTCGCTTCTGACAAAAAAGAAAAAAAAAAGACCTAACGTCTTCATCTGAAATAAAATGAAAGCGGTGCCAAGCGGGATAGAGCCGCCTGGCCGCTGGTTCTGATCCCCTGGGATCCAGGGGGGGAAAATCGTTCTGCGGCTTAAAAGAAAAGAAAGGAATAGAAACAGAGAAGAGAGAGAGAGAAAGAAAAAAAAAAAAACCCACAGTAAAAGTTTAAGGCGAGAAGTGGTGGTGGCGGCGGCGGCGGCGCGGGGAAGCTGCGAGCGGAGAAGGCTGCCTAGACCTCGGAAGGCGGCGATTTGGTTCCTAATCCCACTGTATTTTTGGAGGGAGAGGCACCTTTCTCATCCTCCCTTCCTCTCCGCCCACCCCTCTCCCTCCCCCTCATCTACCTGTCAAAGTCACTGATCTTTTGCATTTTGGAAGAGGACGTCAACGGGAAGGAATTCCCCCTGTCAGGGTCCCGGCTCCGAGAGGGGGTGACGGGCGACAAGGCAGCCCCAGGGGCAAGAGACCAAGGTAACCGGGGCGGGGGGCTCCGGGCGCCGGGTGCTGTGGGGTCTGGGGTTGCGGACTCCTCCTTCCCGCTGCCAACAGGGTGCTTGCAGGGCGGGATACCCCGGGGCCACGGTGGCAGCGGCTCAGGTCCACACCCGCCGCGTACCCATTCCACCCGCGCCCCGTGCGCCGCCAGTGGGTCCCTGAAGCCGCGGTCTCCGCCCCACGCGGGACCAAGCTGGGCAGGGGCGCCGCCCCGCGCCGACGGCTGGCCTCCCGCCCCGTGGAGGGCCAGCGGGGGACCTGGGTAAGTGCAGCTGGCTCCCCTCTCCTCTAGCGACCCGTGCCTCTCTAGGTGGCTCTTCTCCATCAGTTCCCTCCCTCCTTCTATCCCTCCCTCTGCCAACCCCCGGTGCCCACCGAGGGCGGGAGGGGAGATCCGGGTGGGCGAGGAACTTTGGAAAGCGCCTTAAGGAGGTAGAGCGGAGCCTGTGCGCACTCCAGAGCTCGCACCGCTCACACCCACACTACACCCTAGGCTTGCGCCCAGCACCGGGTCGCTGGCTGTTGCATCCTGAGCCTCCATCCACCCACCCGCAACGCGCAGCGCTGTCTCCCACACACACCTGACCACACGCATCGCACAAGCTTTTTCTTTTTCTTTCTTTCTTCTTTTTTTTTTTTAATTTAAATTTTCTTTTTCCAGTTTTCTCATCTGGGGAAAAAATAAATAAAAACTTGCCTTGTTGCTCGCCCTGTGGAGGGCTTTGAAGTCCCTCTTTTAATCTCCTTTATTGGTGCGAGATTAAAGCGTTACTACCACACATCGGGCAGCTGGGGAGAGAAGAACGTGGAAGGAGGGAAAGACTCAGCATTGGGAAGCTGGTGGGAGCTTTTCCTCCCATACTGATTTCGTATTATCAGTTGATGGATTCGACTAGGGACATGGAGTTTCTCTCTGCTATGGATCTGTGGATATCTATATATAATACAAATAATACCGAATATTATTGGGCCCAAAATAACCAATTAAGTGATTCATAGGAGAGAAACTTAGATTAAAAAAAGAAACTGCGCCCTCTGCTGTTTGTTTTGGTAACCTCATCCAGGGACTTCCTCCACCCCCCTCCCACCTTCTGAAATCCCCTAAGAGTAGCTGTCATTTTACAAGGGCATGGGAGGAAAATCCTTAGTGGGGTGGTGTGTAAGGCGTATTTTAAAGCAACTTTATTTGAAAAAGTGTCAGGCAGGGTTGCTATGCTTGTGCCAGGTGTGGATTTTTAGATACTAGGTCCTCTGGCTGTCTCTTTTGTGCCATTTCCTTGCCTAAGGAGTACCCAAGCAGCCTACCACTCTTCACAGTGGAAAATTCTGAGCAAGACTCAGAATTCCACCAAACATATGGTGAATCTGGCAACAGCTTTGCTCTGGAATTTCAGGCCCTGTTTTATGACTGAAAATACTAAAAGTTTTCCGATCTTGACAGGAAAAAAATAAAGGAAAGAAAGATGTTTCCCTCAAAATCATTTGTTCAAATATACATAGTGATTAGGCTTGCTAGAAAGTTTGTGTCGATGTTCGACGACGGCAAGGATTTTCTGAATTGTGTGGTTCGTGAAGAGTAAAGTACCTCTAACCAGCAAGAAGGTCTGCAAGCCTTTGGTACTTTGTCTCTTTGAATGCCCTACCCACCAGCTTTTCTCTTTGGCAGAGGGAAACCGGCTCAGGAATTGTTTAAGACTGTTTTGAAACACAAGAAACTTTTAGGCTTTCACTAAAACCTGGATCCTTGCAAGGGATTCGGGGTACAAAGATGAGATCCACCAGACAACTCTCATACCATGCTGTTCCCTTACCAGGGGGATGTTTTTTCTTCTAGACACCCTCCATGACATGAGAGGTCTTTCATCACTAAATACCAACATGAGCATTAAGTCTTTCATGTAATTTGGCTTTTAATTTGTAGGCATTTCCTGTAGTTTGTATTTAAGGAGAATCATCATACTTATTTTAAAAGGAACTATTTTATTTGGACATAAAACTGTGTTCCCATTAGAGTTTTGTTTTGTCTGCTTTCACTGGGCATGGGTTCAAATGATTCAGGCTGGTGTTCTGCTTTGTTTTGCTTTGTGTGTGTGCCTTGGTTTTGTTTGTTTGTTTGTTTTGTTTTGTTTTGTTGGGTTTTTTAATTTATTTAGTTTTAGGAGACAGCTGATGCATGTTGAAGTTTCTTTCATATATTTACTATTGGGAGAAAAACCTCTCTCTTAGCTCCCCTTATGATTCTGCAGACCATCAGACAGTGTGTTTAAACAATTAAACCGGTGTGCATTTAGCTAGTAGGTCAGGGTTTGAAGAGAGTTTCTGAGTAACAAAAACCCCAAGTCACTGGAAAGGAAATGAAATCTCATATGACCTGGGAAAGCAAGGATATGTTAGTATTGAAAAGTGCACGTGTGTGTGTGTGTGTGTGTGTGTGTGTGTGTGTGTGTGTGTGTGTGAATTATGTTGTGTTATAGGAAGTAAGTGGAAGTAACATATTTTCAGAAAAGTGTTTTTAATTTTAGAATCTGGAGTTCTGTTTCAAACTTTAAGTGGGTGTAGAATTTTTCAGCTGTGTCTGTGGAAGCTTGTATTTCTGAACTTCCCTATATTAGAAGGAAGGATCTATCTATGATTTACATGGCAGCGGGATGTCAGGTTTCGTTTAGACTTAGTGGATTCTGAAGTCATTTTTACATATTATCCCTCCACAAACATCCTAGAAAATATGCACTGACTTCCATCATTGATCTTCTATTGATAAAAATAGAAATCTTTAAAATACTAATGTGGGGTACTTGTTTTTCTAAACTCCCAGGATTTTTAAAATAATACCCAGTCATACTTCCTTATAAGTAAGATCTGTCAAAATTGTTGAATTACATTATGTTTTTGAGACAGTTAACAAAAAGACAGGAGCCTCTGTTTCTTAGGAAGAAACCCAAAGATCCTATTTTCACAACAGACAGGCATGTACAAAGAACACTGAAGGAATGCAAACGCATCTCATGTGACCTCACTGTGACTTTTCACAGCTGCTAATCTCGACAGGCTAGGGGCTTTGCCTCCTGTTACCTCTGTAGTTCCTTTAGTCAATGAAACGTGATTATTTTCAATTTTCCTTCTTTTCATACCCATTCAGAAACATGTACTTCTATAAAAGTCTTAATGCCTGTAAAGTATGAGTCAATGGCTGTCTATTTCAGGTGCCCCGATGAGCTGCAGATTTATGGAATATTTAGCCTATTACCACACCCCCACTTCCTAGTGAGATTATATAATAAAAAGAATCCTAAACTCCAGCCGAGAGTTGGTAGATTTGCTGGCAATATTTTCCTCTCAGATGATGAAATTGGCAATTGCTTTGAGACTATAATGACTATATTATTTTAATTATTATTAGTTTTGTGTAATATTTTGGATCTATCTCTCTCTCTCTCTCTCTCTCTCTCTCTCTCTTTCTGATGAGGAGAAGGGTTTGTGCAAACTCCTCTGCAAAGTTAATCCAAGGTGGAAGGGAAGCAGCTACACATTCCTGGGAAAATGTATGTTCCATGGATGCAAAGCCATTGGGTAGCCTATTTTTAACCTTAATCAATAATATCTATCAACCTGAGATCCATTATGTAATTTTGCATTTTTTATTAGCTCCGTAAACTTATTCACCAGAGTTCCATGGACTTGTGGCATATTAATGGGGAATTTTTTTTTAATCAAAAAGGACTTCTTACTATTCCATTTCATATGTAGATGGTGGCAGTCTTTGATTGTTCTGAGATCCCAAGGTGAGAAAAACACAGATTTGGAGCTTGAGCTGCCCAGAGCCCTTCTGAAGTTGCCCTTATCCCAGTGACCCGCAGACACTTGAGACAAATTCAAAATCGTTTGAAATTAGTTCAGTTAAGTGCCAGAAAGGACTCATTTAGGATACTAAGTCCCCAAACATGTCATTGGCTGCCCTTCACCTAACCAGTTTGTCTAACCACTTGCACCCATGGCGAGGCTTTTAAGAAAATATTGGTATTTTTAACCTGGTTGAGAGGACAGCCAGCTGGAAGTCAGCAGCATTAAGTATTGAAGGTGGTGGTGTAAATAATATTCTATTTTTACAACATTTATTTCCTTTGAAAAATCCCCTAATTATACTTTTGTAACAAATCCCTGATTCTCCTAAGGCACGTTTGTCACTAAAGTTCCTAGATTTAATTTCTTCGAATACGAAAAGTGAAGGATTTATCAGGTAGCCTGTGTGATAATGAGAAGTAAGGACACTTCCATATGAAGGGCCCTAAAGAGAGGATGCTACAGACTTCAAAGTTAAGAGGGAAAAAATAATTACGCTAAAGAATAGCTTATGACTATACACTGGTTTGCATTCTGCTGTGGTCAATACCTTTTTCTGTGTCAATGGGAGCTCATTAAATGTAAATTCTGCAGACCAACTGGGCCACGCCATATTAGTGCTTGCCAAAGCTTGACATTTTTAATACATTAATAATATGTCTGTAATGTAATGGAAAACTATTAATCATAACTGGTTAGGGGCCAGAAATTTAAGCTATAATTGGCTGCTTCTTGTCAAGAATGTCTGTCGCACAGTCCTGCAACTGCCTAGTATTCAAATATCTTGCACCCCTCTGCATTTTTCCCTGTCAATTCTCTAACTTCGATCAATGATGTAGTCCATAATTCTGTGTAATGGCCGTCATTACAGTTCTGGTGGACTTTAATGAGAATCCCTTGCATCAGAAGAGCTGCTGTGTTTCAGTAGGGGATAACAGTGACATGCATTTCCATAGCATTTCCTTCCTGTGCACAATTTTCATGTAGAAATACACCAGATGATGTCCCTGGGGTAAAGGAGACAAGAGGACAGAGTAACAAAGAATAGGTGGTTGAGGGAATAGTATTGGTTAAAGAGGGTAAACACTAATCTCAAGGGTCATTTAAGCCTAGACAACTTGAAAGAGCCTTTCAAAAACAATATTACACATTAACTAAATATTCACTCAACTTAAACTCAAACCCATTGGGTCCAAGTCTTTTAGATTATGTTGTTCCTGGCATACAAATTGCTCGTTTTTGAAACTAAAAAGGTGATGTTAATAATTTTGGAACTAGTAGATTTTGTACAACCTCACCCCTAATATTTTTTGTCTTTGCTTTCTAAAGTACCTGCTTCCTATGATAGGAATGTAGTAAACATATTGAAAAAAAATGAATCTAGGAAATGTACATTTCCTTCATCTTAACATCTTTTCCATTTATTAATTGTAAATGTGTTGGATGTTTCTGAAAATATTAGCTTAATGAATTTGAAAACAAACAAACAAAAGCAACAAGGCTTGAGTAGCCACAACACATGCTCCTGTGGTTTTCTTTTTCCTTTTTAACTTGGGATTTCAAAATGCATACCACTGAACAGTGTCAAAGTCACAAAGAAGAAGCAAGTTTAAATCTGTAGTTTATACGTGTTTAGACATACTGCTAATTATTGCTTCATGAGAACTCAAATATTCAACACTCTTCCTAATAGAAAATATCACAAATTGCAGCTGTATGATAACATTTTATGAATCGAATATAATGAAAATTGCACTTGCATCCATAAAGCAATTATTATAAATTACTTTGCTATGGAAACACAATTCAACCATCTGTTGGCATTTCATAGTCTCTGTGGCTTAGTTCATTTTAAGATGGTGCATTATTTAAATATAGTGAATTCCCTTTATAAGATGTCTTGAAGATAGCGAACTTCCTTATTTAAACTGTTTAATATGAATCGGAGAGTCTATAATGGATTTTTCCAAAGCCGTAGGCCTTTTATTTTGTCACTTTAAAACTGAAAAGTATTTAATAATTTGAGCTAGGAAGATGAACCAATAACTAAGAAATTATACTTTCATACCTGGGATGCAAATGCTAACATTTGTTAAGATGTGACTAGTTAAAGAGTTGCTAGTAGAACCTTATCATTGACTAGTATCTGTAAGTTACCTAGGCTGCTTCTTAGTTTACCCAAAGTACTTTGGAATGGAAATTTTATTTTCTCTTAGAATTAGTGCCCTGTTTTGTGCTTCATGGCCTGTTAACTCACCCTCAGCTATTTTTATATGTGCATTTTAAATTGTATGCTTTACTATGGAGCTTTCGATTTTTAAACCAGCCTATAAAATTCACCTTACAGACAAATTCTCTTCTGCTATAGAAAGTAACTGCAAATGCAGCTGTGAGGGCTATAAAAGGATGTAAGAAAATAGAGGAATCTTATAAAAGGAATATTTGCCCCTTTGGTTTTATTTTTTGAGTTATTTTCAGAGAGGCTAATTATCTTTTTTCAATAAATACAACTAAAGAAAGATGTTAAATTCTCCCAGTATAATGAACACATCCTGAGACAGAAGATCAGTTTCCACTCACCCACCCCTAACCAAAGCTAAGAAATATATAAGGAATTTGGAGAATTTTAGGGTCTCTGTGCCAAGAGGCAAAAGGCTCACAAGTCGTTGTCATCATCATAACAAAGGTTCTCTTTATTCCAGTGTTCTCTTGGAAAAGTTTTAGCTAGCTCTGAGAGAGCTGTTTACATCCAGAAACTTGCTTCTCCTGTTCACCTTGCTCACCTAGAACTTATTCATTTGTCTTTCTTATACAAGAGTCAGAACTTTCCCATCAAAATGCTCCCTAGTGTGAATGGGTGCCCTGGTCGTTCTAGCAAGGCTTCTAACAGAAGTTTATCCCTATTACACCAACCTGCTTTATATCATACTGAGCCTCCAAAATCTCAACATACTGTGTATTTCCGAATGCATTGATCCTAGGGCAGTAACTCTCACTCTTCTTGTTTCCAAAAGGTTGCTGGTGCCGGAAGAGGAGAGAGAAAGGATTGATGGGACACAGACACAGGACCATAGACACCCATCCCTTTGCTTCTGATACTGATACTTCAGCTCATCTGAGGAGCCCTGATGAACCCTGAGCAGCAAGGATCACTCAGTATTATCGGATGTACAACGGGAGAGCCATCACTTTGCTAAATTATTATCTGCTCCTGGACATCTTTCACAAATGTCTAATAGATATGTTCTACAAGGAAAAATGGCTGCAAGCTGTTAACGCCTAACACATAAGCATGTTAGGCTTCTACCAAAGTCCTCAGCATACCTGACCGCGTAGAATATTTCAGTCTGTCACATTCAGTCTGTTTTGGAATCTGCTTTGAGATCTCAGCCTATTTTTTTATATATATACAGACCTACCTACATAAAGATACATATACACGTGTGCACACACACACACACACACACACACACACACACACACATATATAAGATACTCATGTATATTTAAAAGAGACACTGATTGCATAGAAGACACGAAGACTGCCAAGATTTTAGAGATGTATTTGTCAAGATTCCTGTCGATCCATGCCCTGTGGGTGACAGTGTCCTCTGTGATGCAGCCCTACCTTTTTGTGTGGGGACATTATGATGTATGTAAGAGTCTGATTTACACAGAAGAAGGCAAAGTTTGGGATTACACAGCCTGCCAGCCGGAATCCACGGACATGACCAAGTATCTGAAAGTGAAACTGGATCCTCCGGATATTACCTGTGGAGACCCTCCAGAGTCCTTCTGTGCAATGGTGAGGCAGTGCTTTCGAGCAGAATATTTCACATAAATGGCATTATATCTCATGGGCAAACAGATGTGGTGAGTGTGAAGGGCTTGGTTTGCCAGAGCCAAATTGGCAGGTAGCAGATTTGTGCTGAGAGCCTGACTTCACTCTTAGTGGAGGCCTGTTCTGTCTGGGTTGCCACACACAAGATGTGACTGATGGATGGAAATTTCCTGCTTGCCAGAAAGTCAAAAGTTTCAGTGAGGCAGGTTCAATACACACACACACACACACACACAGACACACACATATGTCAAAAAGCCAAATTAGTGGTTAAATTTTAGAATAGAAACTGGAATGGAATGTTTGGTCATCTGGGTTATGTTTTTATTGGTTTGATTTTTCTATTTCTTTATTTATATGAGTCAGGGTTTCTCTCTGTTGACCTGACTGTCTTCGAACTCACTCTGTAGACCAAGTTAGACCCAAACTCAGAGACCCACCTGCCTCTGGTGTGTCACCATGCACTGGTGAAGTAGGTTATGTTAAAGATGAAAATCCATTGGTAAATCAATTTTAAGAAGACAAAGTCTTATTCTTACACATAGATGAAGACAGGCCCAAATTCTATAGTTCAAGACTAGCTGAGATCTCCTGTATCCTTTACAGGCAGCATCTCTGATGGAGTGTCTCAGGTAAAGGGCCAGCTAGAAGAAAAATAAAAGAAAGGACAGTAGACTTTTTGAGGGACTTTTCCAGAAAGCGTATTTTCCAGATGAAATGTTAAAAAAACATATTTGCTGAAAAGCAATGGCCTGGGGGGCATGTAAGTTTAGAGAATAATACGAGTTATAACACTCATTATTCTTGGAATTTATTTAAAGCCCTTTCCACGTGGAAAGTATAGTACAAGAAAGGTAGAATTGGAGGAGCATGCCGTATTTCCATACCATCACAGCAGAAAATATACCTGTAAAGTGTTACTAAAGTGATGAGTGATTAACAAGGAAGGCATCAGTTAGTGTGGTGCGGAGTGGAGTCAGTGTGTTCATTTAGTTTATGATGTTGGTTTTTTATTATAGGAAGTCTTCATTTGATATAAGAACCATGACCCCATTTTTCTCCTCATAACAGATAGAACCATGTAGCCGATTTTAATAGTATCTTACCTGACTTTATTATCTTGAACCTGGCCTGGCATTTTCAGGCTCGTGAAACTATTAATCAAAGGAGCATCTGCTCACAGTCCCCAGTGAGTTAAATTAACATAAGATCTCTCAGACAGAGCACTATAGAAGGGTTTTGTAACAGGAAACAATTTTGAGCAATAAAGAGTGTTTTCACCTAAAAGCGAAGGGCTTGCCATTTTTCAGAAGTGCCTTTGGGGACTGCTTTGAATTATAGTCGAAACCTGATTTTGTGGAGAGTGAGAAAAAGATCTTGGCTATTAGGTGTCACTATGACTAAAGTGCCCTAAATGGCTAAATATTTCAAAGAGAGGACCCGTCTCTCTGGGTAACAGGTCTGCAGTTCTGAAAGAAGTTGCAGTTTAGAACCTGTAGGGCTTCCAGTGGAGTTTATTCAAACGTATCAGTAAAACTCCAATAAATCTGTAAAAGAGCAGGGACATTTGTTGCCTTTATATAAGGTCTTTAGTAATTTCTTATGAAAGGTCAAATTTAAAATCTCATTGCAAATGTGGTGTGAAATTACCGTTTGGTTGTAGGTTATTCAAGCTTCCATTCTTACAGCAGAGCACGCATGCATTCTGGGTCCACTGTTCTTATCAAGAGCTCTCTAGCTCTAGTTATCGGTTTCTGTGACACGCAGAATAATACGCCTCTTCAGGAGCTGCTTAGTAATTTGTGCATTGAAGTGAGATAGCGAATGCCCTTTGCCAGGCTGCCGGTTCTACTCACACAGGTGCTGTAGGAGGAGTTTGAGGTAGGATTTGTCTGTGCTGCTTCCCCGAACTCAGCTCTGGCCAGAGAACGCTTGCTCAGCATCTCTCCTGCCCAACATCTGAAGACCTCCACATTCAATATTCTTCTTTTCTCCCAACATTATGGGACATCCCAGGCCAGTCTTTCACAGGGACATGGCCTAAGTCTCTTAAGTGAGCCTATTCCTATTAATCCAGTGGCTTAATCATGATAGAGGTACCACGAGAAGAGAGAATTAAAAGAATACTCATAGGTTGGCTCTAAGTACCACTGTGTTATAGATATGTGTTCATAGAAAGCCCCACCCAGGCTGTACTGTATTAGAATGGAGGTACTCAGATGCTTTGGTAGACTTAAATATGTCACTGGGCTGGGTGCAAGATTTCTGAGTTACCTACCAGTCATTAATTTGTAGTCCTTAATGTGCATATGATTGACATAACAGATTTAATAATTTCCTTTAAGTGTGTACTTTGGGATGGCTGGTTTACATGTTCTATGCCAATTCTATGATAATGGTCTAATACAGCCAAACCTCCCCTCTGCAGTTGTGGGTTTTCTATAAAACACCTTAGTGTAAGAGTTCTTGACACAGGCTATATATATATATATATATATATATATATATATATATATATATATAAAAGCGGCTCAGGATGCTGTCATATCAGGCCTGTTGAAGAGCTCCTTAGCCCAAAGTCTAATGGGAATCCATAAAGTCACTCATGTTAGGACGTACAGGTCCTGCACTCACTGACACTCACATCCATTTCAGTTCCTCCAGTGTCATTATGGCCTATTACATCACTGGAGACTGGAGCTGCCAAATAGACACAAGTACTACTTAGCCCCTATATGTAAATGTTTGCTGTAAAATGGCTTTGCCTCCTCTGCCAGCGACACCCTTATTAGCAATGACTCCAGGGATTCTGGACACTGAGAATACATTCAGCCCTGGAAGTGCTCTGTAATTCCCAGGGAATGCTATTAACATAAAGTGGAAGTTCACTGGGATTGTGTGAAAAATGTGTGGTGCTGCTCTCTGTATTCGGTCTATCAGGATATGCCCGAGACCACCCATGAATTTTACATCTATTTTAATATGGGGTGATTTTTGAGGTGGAGGGGCAGCTTATGATTCTATTCTTTCCTATTATGATTCTAACAATAGAGCTCTGCTTGCTAACCTGGATGTCCTATCTAATAAATCTTCTAGGTCCAGTAATCAAAAATGCTTTTATATTAGTTGTGTAAGCATTTATGAGCAATAGTATAATGGAAAAAAAATTTTTGTCTGTCTGTGATAGTTTCAGTCAAGACTATATACTAATAGAGGGCATATGTGTGTGAATATTATATACATATATGCATGTGTGTGAATTATTTATTTTGAAATGACTTGTTTTCTTTTTAATTTAATATATTCCTTTTAAGTTGACAGTGGCAAAATCCCAAACAAGCAAACAAACAAATCACCACCACCAACAACAACAATAAACAACAACAACAATAAACAACAACAACAATAAACCGCATACGGCTTTTGCCTAAGGGGAGGGACCTGAGGGGGCACAGGATTGGCTGGGTTTGCTTTTACAGCAGAGGTAACCTCTTTGCTTCCATCCTGCCCTTTCAGCCTCAATACAAGCTTCAGGTAGCATGCCTCTGCCAGACATGGGTCGGCTGGTGACAATGATTTCATTTGCATAAAGAGCAGATAGGATCATCTGATCCCCTAGTGCAAAGCCGAAGAGACAACACAGAGCTGCGACTTGGTCTTTGTGTTTAGATAAACAGAGCTGTCATGCCCCCCAGGCAACACCCCAGTGGCTTAAAAATGGAAAAATTATCTGCAATTATCTCCAGCTTGCAGCCAATTTTCTGTCTAACTTAAACAGAAGCATTGAAAAGAAGCCTCCAGATGAAAGATGCCCTGTCCTTTTGAACAGTTTACGGGGCAGAAGTGCTGATGGCTGTGGTAACGGGAGGCCTCGAGTGCTGCCGTGGATTCCAGAGCCAATCAAAGCTAAATGAGAAAACAAAGATTATTAAAAAGTCTTTTGTGCGTGTAATTTTGGCATAATGTTATGAGGTGGACATTAAACGTTTACCACGGAGACTTGCGGCATCATTAATGCAGCGTGCCCTTAATTACAAATACACTCGTATGACTAAAAAAATGGGGGAAATAAAGTCCTCCGAGGTGTACTTAGCGACACCCTCATTATGTTTACTGGAATAATTAAAAGAAAGGGCATAATTTTTCTAAATAAAATGTCAGACCTTGAAATGGAAATGGATTTTTCTTGAGAAAATTTACTGGTGTGTGCCTGTGTTCTCGGCAGGCATTCATTCAAGAACCTTAACAGGTCTGTTAATGATCATTCCGTATTGTGTCATTTCCAGATAGACTCCTATTAAGAAAAAAATAATTATTGTAAGCATTGTGGATAGAGCATATCTCATTAGAGCTAAAGAAAATTTATAAAAGTAATAGGAAACTTTTGTTTTCTGTTTTCAAAGGAACGAGTGGGACAACCAGTTGGCCACACAATGTCTTCCGGGCTATCCTTAGCCTAAGTTTCTGATTTGACAGCATCTCAGGTTCCCATCTGGTGGCTATCAGGCGACCTTTGAGAAAGTAATTTGATAAGCTCGATTATATTTTTCAATGCAAAGGGAATAATATCAATTTTCCGAAATCTGGTCTTATCATAATTTGATAAGTCAATGAAGTTTTAACAATAATGACATCTTTCATTTCAACTGATTTACCCCTTACATTATGGCAGAATGGAGGGTTTTTTTTATAATAACGGTTTTTTTTCATTAACACTTCTTGATTATTAGTTTATTATTTAGACTTATTTCTCTGGGATGTCTAATTCACGTGGAAACGGTGAAGTTCCACAGATATCAGTGTTTCCCTTCATCACTCCATCACTTCATCGCTCCATCAAGTAACCTCTTGTTGAGTAGCTCCCAGCAAGCAGCTCCTTTTTATGTAAGGCACCCAGTCTAATGTATTCTACCTGCTTCATAACTCTGCCCACTAGGTCCTGATAGCATCTACAGTGAGCCTAGCAACCTGATAGGAAAGGAACTTCTGCACTTGAGTTGAAGCTGGATTGGTTTGCTATGGCAGCCATAGTTGATGGGGATGGAGTAGGTCATGAGAAGGAGACTGTAATGATTATGGCCAGGATAGCAAAACCAACACAACTACATGTTATTTACTGTTACCTAATTGGATTTCTTTTTCAGAAAAAAATAAGTTCATTTATTTAGTATTATTAATACTATTCCTGGGTGGAAGACATGGGCATACATGTGGAGGTCTAAGGACAACTTTCGAGTATTGAGTCTGTCCTTCCACCACGGGTCCCTGGGAACAAACAAAAGGTCCTCAGACTTGCTCAGCAAGTGATTTTACCTGAGCCACTGAGCCATCTGGCCCACACTGGGTTGGAAGGGATTGTCTCTGTTGCATTTCAACAACAGTTTGGTGACCTGGTAAATGACAAGAGGATATCTCCTTCAGGACACCTGAGGAGTGAAAGTCACCTTGTGCCACTTCACAAGTATGAGAAGGGCTGAAGATGTAGCTCAGTGGTAGATTGCTTTCTTACAGTATAAAAAGCCAGGACCACTCAAAAAATAAGATGAATAATTGTTAGTTACCACAGGTAATTGGGAAGAGACAATAAAATATAACATATAACACTGAAATCCTTTGAAAAAATTCTGGGTGTCTCTCCTTAGATATTTCAAGTGTTCTATCTTATAAAATTGGAATCATATCACATCTATTTTTCGCCCTTTGTTTTTATGAATTACACTTTCATCATTTGGTTGTCATCCACTCTTCAAACTGTGATTTTAACAGCTCTGGATACCCCATTATATAGCTTTGCTGTAATGTATTTTCCTGCCTAGAGAAAACTAGTACGATTTAACTTAGCAGACCTGTCTCCCACTGACTGAGATTGCAGGGTTAAATGAAAGTGTGTCTGTACGTCTTGGGTTGAAATCAAGAGGAAGGGCCATCTTCTTGTGTTCTCAAGGATGGAATGATCACTCACTGGAGAGGCAATCTCCACGTTAGTCATGACAAAGAAAGTGTCCTGGGAATCAGGCAGGTCTGTGTCCCTGAGCCTTGCTCCCTTTGGTTGGACTTCAGGATCCCACAGAGGTAGCAACAAGATGAGTTTAAATATCAAAAATAAAGCCAGGATACCATTTTTTTCAAACAAAATGCTGAAGACAAATAAATAATGCCATGTACACTGCGAGTCTGTGGCTTTAAACTGACCCACAATGATAAGCACATATTAGATAAGAATTCAGTAAACATACATTATCCATATCATAGCCAGGACAGAAGTTTTATGGTATAGGATTTAGCCTTTTGATGTGCTATGCTATTTCTTATCCTGAATGTGAGCCCCAGAATATGTGTAGTATTATTGGACTTTAGAACTTGCTTATATGTTTAAACGCTTACATGAAAATATTGTAGATAGCATGGAATAAGTTCTTATTTTAACCCAACACTATAATTTTATACATACCATTGTGAAACATTTTGACTCTGTGGATTTTTTTTCATTTATCCTTGTATTTATGGGCATTTAGGTGGTTGGGTTTTTATACCTGAAGACTCTGGACAATGTTGGCAAATTGCCCACCAGAAAGTTACTGAAGGACTATAATCAATATCATTCATATGCTATGAAGATGTACAAATCATCAGAGCCTTAACAATATTTGAAAATATTCTTAAAAATTTTTATTATGAGGCTTTCACATAGAAAAAGGAGATTGGAGATACAATTAGCTAAGAAAATGTGGGTCAAATTATGCACATTGCTTCCACTCTTCCCTCTACTGTTAAAATGTTTAAAATTTCACCCAGAGATAAGGACATATTTTGGAGACAAGTGACACTTTGTTTTATTAAACTTGCATTTATCGCATTTCTTTTCCTAGTTTGAAGGCTGGTGCCTGAGTTTTTGTCCATTGTCTATCTTCATTTCTAACTATGGTAGTCTTGTTACTTGTAATTTTATCTTTTTTTCCTCCAGAAGACACCTATATGTGTGTGTGTGTGTGTGTGTATACACACATATAAATGTGAGCCTTTCCATACTCAGCTTCAGTTTTGTCATTCAGTTCCAAGTGTGAGCACCCTTTCTGCCTGAAGGCAAGAGTTTGTGTCTGGGATTTTTCCATGCTCTTCAATCTAGAAACACCCTGAACTTCTGCCTTGGATTTTGTTGGCAGGCTTCCCCAGATCTGGGCTAGCAAAGATTGTTTTAAAAGCCCCCATCGATGTCTCGTTGGTTCATAATATAAAAACTTTGCAAAGTTGATATTTTCCTTAAGCAAAGAGTTTATTTTCTTCCAGAATCTGTGTTGTTGGAAGCAATTGCAAACAACAACGTATTCTTTGTATAAAGCTGCTGGTATGAATTTTGTTTAGGTTTTAATTTGTCAGACCAATGGGAATACACATCTTTTATTTTTCAAGCGACATTTTTCTTTTTAATTTTCAGAATTTCTTTTCATACACTTGGGAGGAAATGCCAAAAGTTTCACAAGCATCATATTTGAAAATAAGTTCCTGAGATTGGCAGGTGGTCATTTCCTTCTCCTCTTGCTGGGAATAGAGAGATTCACATAGTATCTATTCCATGGAAATTAAAGGTGTGAGCTGAGGAAGAAACCAGAATTGGTTTTCATTTTTTGACCTACTTTGAAGCTGACTTCTAAAATATTAAATGAAGAGTTGAGCCAAGTATTGCTCCTGTACAAAGAAAAAGCCCTTTTCTTCCAGAAGGTCAATGTTCACAGAGAGCTCCAGTTGCTGACATTATCATCAGGTCATGCCAGCCAATAATTTTCTACCTTCTCGTGAAACTTTTTGTTCCTTTGTTGTTGATCCTCTTCTTCCTTGGAAATGATAAAATGAAGAGATCAAATACACTTCCAAGTAGGTTCTATACGTTAATCCTGTGTTTTAGCTTTGTTGCGGTTCCTCTGTGTTGATTTGTATGAAGGAGAATCAGTACTTTGGTAGAAAAGACCGAATAAGTGTGAGGAAGATGAAACCAGCTGAGAAGACAACAGGCCATCCTAGAGAAAGAATTCTGTAGTTCAAAGAAAGATATTTTAGGGCATGTAATAGGTGCTAGGTGACAAGAAGACAGGATGTGTAGAAGTAAATGTGTCTGCCAGACATGGAGAGCTGAGGTCTATAGATCATTTGATACTTACTGTAGTGTTCCTCATTATGTTTTCAAGTAAATTCAAAAGCTGTGACTTGATTGATGAATCAGGTAAAGTATGGTCATTTAAACTATGGCCCATTTAAAGCCTCTATATCAGGAGAAGAGAATCTGGCTGATTCTATACTCATTACAGAAAAAGACAAGTGCATGATATAAATAAAATGAGCTAATGACCTATATCTTAATCCAAGCTTGGTTGTATGTATGTCTATCTATCTATCTATCTATCTATCTATCTATCTATCTATCTATCTATCTATCTATCTATATGTGTAGATACATAGATATTTATGTACATATACGTATATGTATAGATACATAGATATAGATATAGATAGATATAGATAGACTAGGTCAAATGGATTTTTACTCCATAGTCTTGACACAGTCTCTACTATAAGGTATTCATATTGATATGACTATTATCTGGCTCACAATAATGCTGTGCTTAGCTGCCATGAGAGTTGGTGCCTTTTAAGTGCCGGATACACTGTGATATGTATAGTGCATTTTACAAATATGATTTGTAGCTAATGTTGATTTGATAAAGAACTTATTGGTGCTCAGCTTTGTATGCACTTTGATGCATATATAACATATCATGATATGTTACAACATGTGTTTAATTGTGTTAATAGAGCAAGAGATAAAAAAATGGAAGACAATTAAAAGATACAGGGTTCAGCCTATCCCTGAGGACTGGTTGAGACTAATTCCTGACATCAAGGATGATGAAAAATGGTCAGATTTGCAATATATCCTGAAGCTTTTGGTAACAAGTTCTGCTGGTATGTGTAAACACTCATCATGGCTTGCTCCTATTATCTTCAATTCTGTCATTACCCTGGTTTACCAGGTAAAGTGAGTGAAGCATGAGACCAAGTCGGGTTTTTTTGTTTTGGTTTGGTTTGGTTTTTTTTGTTTTTTTTTTTCATCCTCAGAGGAGGAATGCAATAAATGCAGGCACTGTGGCTTGACATCCATGTCCCCCTCTTAAACTATTCTATTTCCTCTTCATTTTATTTGAAGCATATTTGATAGATCCACTATGAACCACCTTTAAAAATTACATTTATGATGTGGACT
Source organism: Mus caroli (assembly GCF_978045245.1). Classification (NCBI taxonomy): domain Eukaryota; kingdom Metazoa; phylum Chordata; class Mammalia; order Rodentia; family Muridae; genus Mus; species Mus caroli. The sequence continues at coordinate 49,856,665 of NW_028227258.1, forward strand.
GTAAGTTACAATGCTATAATTTTTTTTTATTTAAATGCCTTTTATCTGAAATAAACCCAGAAAATTGGATTCGGTAAACAGAGGGCACCGAGTGTTGAAACTGCACATAATGTGATGAGAGTCTTTGTTCAGGCATAAGAGAGCCAATCAACAGTGTTTGTTTCCATTCTTGCTTTCCTTTCCATTAACATGTTCATAAAAATGGAAATCGGCTGTTAGACAACACAGAGAGCTAAGAACACACAGTACACTCACCATCTCACACCAGAACGATAAGTCAGCAATTGTTGACTAGTTAGCAACATCATATCACTGCCGGGGTGAGGTGTTGAGAAAAGTGGTTGGCCTGATGCTTCTGTTTGTTTTACAGTCTTAATAAGAACCAGTGTCCTAGAGCAGACTGCCAACATGGTGTCTCTGTTTGGATGTTCTGCTAGGCATTTAAAGTCTAACAGGTTAATTATAGAAGTTTTGGTTTTTTTTTTTTTCTCTCCAAGCCAATTCTGCTTCCATTTGGTCCCTATCTGTAAATGGCAGCTTATATTCATCTATTGCTCAGAGTAAACAATCTAGGAACCGTCCTCAATTCCTCTGTAATAACACATACCAGCAGAACTTGTTACCAAAAGCTTCAGGATATATTGCAAATCTGACCATTTTTCATCATCCTTGATGTCAGGAATTAGTCTCAACCAGTCCTCAGGGATAGGCTGAACCCTGTATCTTTTAATTGTCTTCCATTTTTTTTATCTCTTGCTCTATTAACACAATTAAACACATGTTGTAACATATCAAGATATGTTATATATGCATATACATAAACATATACATACACACACACACACATATATAATAGATATAATAATATATAAATGTGTAGTTGTTATGTATGTTTGGCTCTCCACATCTTTTTTTTTATGTCTCCATTTTCTTTTTTCTTTTTTTAAAATTAGGTATTTACTTCATTTACATTTCCAATGCTATCCCAAAAGTCCCGCAACCGCTCCCCCTCCCACTCCCTCACCCACCCACTCTCACTTCTTGTCCCTGGTGTTCCCCTGTACTGAGGCATATAAAGTTTGCACAACCAATGGGCCTCTCTTTCCACTGATGGTCAACTAGGCCATTTTCTGATACATATGCAGCTAGAGATAAGAGCTCTGGGGGGGGGGTACTGGGTAGTTCATATTGTTGTTCCACCCATAGGGTTGCAGAACCCTTTAGCTCCTTAGTTACTTTCTCTAGCTCCTCCATTGGGGGCCTATGATCCATCCAATAGCTGACTGTGGGCATCCACTTCTGTGTTTGCTAGGCTGCGGCATAGTCTCACAAGAGACAGCTATATCTGGGTCCTTTTAGCAAAATCTTGCTAGTGTATGCAATGGTGTCAGCATTTGGAGGCTGATTATGGGATGGATCCCCGGATATGGCAGTCTCTAGATGGTCCATCCTTTCGTCTCAGCTCCAAAATGTGTCTCTGTAACTCCTTCCATGGGTGTTTTGTTCCCAATTCTAAGAAGGGGCAAAGTGTCCACACTTTGATCTTCGTTCTTAAGTTTCATGTATTTAGCAAATTGTATCTTATATCTTGGCTATTCTAAGTTTCTGGGCTAATATCTACTTATCAGTGAGTACATATTGTGTGAGTTCTTTTGTGATTGGGTTACCTCACTCAGGATGATGCCCTCCAGGTCCATCCATTTGCCTTAGAATTTCATAAATTCATTCTTTTTAATAGCTGAGTAGTACTTCATTGTGTAAATGTACTGCATTTTCTCTATCCATTCCTCTGTTGAGGGGCATCTGGGTTCTTTCCAGCTTCTGGTTATTATAAATAAGGATGCTATGAACATAGTGGAGCATGTGTCCTTCTTGCCAGTTGGAACATCTTCTGGATATATACCCAGGAGAGCTATTGCAGGATCCTCCGGTAGTACTATGTCCAATTTTCTGAGGAACTGCCAGATTGATTTCCAGAGTGGTTGTACAAGCTTGCAATGCCACCAAAAATGGACGAGTATTCTTCTTACTGCACATCCTTGCCAGCATCTGCTGTCACCTGAGTCTTTGATCTTAGCCATTCTGACTGGTGTGAGGTGGAATCTCAGGGTTGTTTGAATTTGCATTTCCCTGATGAGTAAGGATGTTGAACAGTTTTTCAGGTGTTTCTCTGCCATTCGGTATTCCTCAGGTGAGAATTTTTTGTTTAGCTCTGAGCCCCAATTTTTAATGGGGTTATTTGATTTTCTGGAGTCCACCTTCTTTAGTTCTTTATATATATTGGATATTAGTCCCCTATATGATTTAGGATAGGTAAAGATCCTTTCCCAATCTGTTGGTGGCCTTTTTGTCTTATTGACGGTGTCTTTTGCCTTGCAGAAGCTTTGCAATTTTATTAGGTCCCATTTGTCGATTCTCAATCTTACAGCACAAGCCATTGCTGTTCTATTTAGGAATTTTTCCCCTGTACCCATATCTTCAAGGCTTTTCCCTACTTTCTCCTCTATAAGTTTCAGTGTCTCTGATTTTAAGTGGAGTTCCTTAATCCACTTAGATTTGACCTTAATACAAGGAGATAGGAATGGATCAATTCGAATTCTTCTACATGATAACTGCCAGTTGTGCCAGCACAATTTGTTGAAAATGCTGTCTTTTTTCCACTGGAGGGTTTATGCTGCCTTGTCAAAGATCAAGTGACCATAGGTGTGTGGGTTCATTTCTGGGTCTTAAATTCTACTCCACTGGTCTACTTGTCTGTCGCTATACCAGTACCATGCAGTTTTTATCACAATTGCTCTATAGTACAGCTTTAGGTCAGGCATGGTGATTCCACTAGAGGTTCTTTTATCCTTGAGAAGAGTTTTTGCTATCCTAGGTTTTTTTGTTATTCGAGATGAATTTGCAGATTTCTCTTTCTAATTCGTTGAAGAATTGAGTTGGAATTTTGATGGGGATTGCATTGAGTCTGTAGATTGCTTTTGGCAAGATAGCCATTTTTACAATGTTGATCCTGCCAATCCATGAGCATGGGAGATCTTTCCATCTTCTGAGATCTTCTTTAATTTCTTTCTTCAGAGACTTGAAGTTCTTATCATACAGATCTTTCACTTCCTTAGGTAGAGTCACACCAAGGTATTTTATATTATTTGTGATTATTTAAAAGGGTGTTGTTTCCCTAATTTCTTCCTCAGCCTGTTTATCCTTTGTGTAGAGACAGGCCATTGACTTGTTTGAGTTAATTTTATATCCAGCTACTTCACTGAAGCTGTATATCAGGCTTAGGAGTTCTCTGGTGGAATTTTTTGGGTCACTTATATATACTATCATATCATCTGCAAAAAGTGATATTTTGACTTCTTCCTTTCCAGTTTGTATCCCCTTGATCTCCTTTTGTTGTCGAATTGCTCTGGCTAGGACATCAACTACAATGATGAATAGGTAGGGAGAAAGTGGACAGACTTGTCTAGTCCTTGATTTTAGTGGGATTGCTTCCAGCTTCTCACCATTTACTTTGATGTTGGCTACTGTTTTGCTGTAGATTGCTTTTATTATATTTAGGTATGGGCCTTGAATTCCTGATCCTTCCAAGACCTTTATCATGAATGGGTGTTGGATTTTGTCAAATGCTTTCTCCGCATTTAACGAGTTGATCATGTGGTTTTTTGTCCTTGAGTTTGTTTATATACTGGATTATGTTAATGGATTTCTGTATATTGAACCATCACTGCATCCCTGGGATGAAATCTACCTGGTCAGGATGGATGATTGTTTTGATGTGTTCTTGGATTCGGTTAGCAAGAACTTTATTGAGGATATTTGCATCGATATTCATAAGGGAAATTGGTCTGAAGTTCTCTATCTTTGTTAGATCTTTTTGTGGTTTAGGTATCAGAGTACTTGTGGCTTCATAGAATGAGTTGGGTAGAGTACCTTCTGTTTCTATTTTGTGGAATAGTTTGTGAAGAACTGGGATTAGATCTTCTTTGAAGGTCTGATAGAACTCCGCACTAAACCCATCTGGTCCTGGGCTTTTTTTAGTTGGGAGAATATTAATGACTGCTTCTATTTCTTTAGGGGATATAGGAGTGTTTAGATCATTAACCTGATCTTGATTTAACTTTGATACCAGGTATCTGTCTAAAAACTTGTCCATTTTATCCAGGTTCTCCAGTTTTGTTGAGTATAGCCTTTTGTAGAAGGATCTGATGGTGTTTTGGATTTCTTCAGGATCTGTTGTTATGTCTCCCTTTTCATTTCTGATTTTGTTAATTAGGATGCTTTCCCTGTGCCCTCTAGTGAGTTTGGCTAAGGGTTTATCTATCTTGTTGATTTTCTCAAAGAACCAGCTCCTTGTTTGATTGATTCTTTGAATAGTTCTTCTTGTTTCCACTTGGTTGATTTTGCCCCTGATTTTTATTATTTCCTGCCTTCTACTCCTCTTGGGTGAATTTGCTTCCGTTTGTTCTAGAGCTTTTAGGTGTGTTGTCAAGCTGCTAGTGTGTGCTCTCTCTAGTTTCTTTTTGGAGGCACTTAGAGCTATGTGTTTTCCTCTTAGAAATGCTTTCATTGTGTCCCATAAGTTTGGGTATGTTGTGGCTTCATATTCATTAAACTCCAAAAAGTCCTTAATTTCTTTCTTTATTCCTTCCTTGACCAAGGTATCATTGAGAAGAGCATTGTTCAGTTTCCACGTGAATGTTGGCTTTCTATTACTTATTTTGTTATTGAAGATCAGCCTTAATCCATGGTGATCTGATAGGATGCATGGGACAAGTTCAATATTTTTGTATCTGTTGATGCTTGTTTTGTTACCAATTATGTGGTCAGTTTTGGAGAAGGTACCATGAGGTGCTGAGAAGAAGGTATATCCTTTTTTTTTAGGATAAAATGTTCTGTAGATATCTGTTAGATCTATTTGTTCCATAACTTCTGTTAGTTTCACTGTGTCCCTGTTTATTTTCTGTTTCCATGATCTGTCCATTGGTAAAAGTGGTGTGTTGAAGTCTCCCACTATTATTGTGTGAGGTGCAATGTGTGCTTTGAGATTGATTAAAGTTTCTTTAATGAATGTGGCTGCCCTTTTATTTGGAGCATAGACATTCAGAATTGAGAGTTCCTCTTGGAAGATTTTACCTTTGATGAGTATGAAGTGCCCCTCCTTGTCTTTCTTGATGACTTTGGTTTGGAAGTCGATTTTATTAGATATTAGAATGGCTACTCCCGCTTGTTTCTTCATACCATTTGCTTGGAAAATTGTTTTCCAGCCTTTCATTCTGAGGTAGTGTCTGTCTTTTTCCTTGCAATGAGTTTCCTGTAAGCAGCAAAATGTTGGGTCCTGTTTGTGTAGCAAGTCTGTTAGTCTATGTCTTTTTATTGGGGAGTTGAGTCTATTGATATTAAGAGATATTAAGGAAAAGTAATTGTTGATTCCTATTATTTTTGTTGTTAATTTTGGCATTCTGTTCTTGTGGCTGTCTTCTTTTAGGATAGTTGAAGGATTACTTTCTTGTTTTTTCTAGGACATGGTTTCCGTCCTTGTATTGGTTTTTTTCTGTTATTGTCTTTTTAAGGGCTGGATTCGAGGAAAGATAATGTGTGAATTTGGTTCAGTCGTGGAATACTTTGGTTTCTCCATCTAAGGTAATTGAAAGTTTGGCTGGGTATAGTAGCCTGGGCTGGCATTTGTGTTCTCTTAGTGTCTGTATAACATCTGTCCAGGCTCTTCTGGCTTTCATAGTCTCTGGTGAAAAATCTGGTGTAATTCTGATAGGCTTGCCTTTATATGTTACTTGACCTTTTTCCCTTACTGCATTTAGTATTCTATCTTTATTTAGTGCATTTGTTGTTCTGATTATTATGTGTCGGGAGGAATTTCTTTTCTGGTCCAGTCTATTTGGAGTTCTGTAGGCTTCTTGTATGTTCATGGGCCTCTCTTTCTTTAGGTTTGGGGAGTTTTCTTCTATAATTTTGTTGAAGATATTTGCTGGCCCTTTGAGTAGAAAATCTTCATTCTCATGTACTCCTATTATCTGTAGGTTTGGTCTTCTCATTGTGTCCTGGATTTCCTGGATATTTTGAGTTAGGATCTTTTTGCATTTTGTATTTTTTTAGATTGTTGTGCCGATGTTCTCTATGGAATCTTCTGCACCTGAGATTCTCTCTTCCATCTCTTGTATTTTGTTGCTGATGATCACTTCTATGGTTCCAGATTTCTTTCCTAGGATTTCTATCTCCAGCGTTGCCTCACTTTGGGTTTTCTTTATTGTGTCTACTTCCCTTTTTAGGTCTAGTGTGGTTTTGTTTATTTCCATCATCTGTCTGAATGTGTTTTCCTGTTTTTCTATAAGTACTTGCAACTCTTTAGCAGTGTCCTCCTGTATTTCTTTAAGTGAGATATTAAAGACCTTCTTGATGTCCTCTACCATCATCATGAGATATGCCTTTAATTCCGGATCTAGGTTTTCCGGTGTGTTGGGGTTCCCTGGACTGGCTGAGGTGGGAGTACTGGGTTCTTATGGTGTTGAGTGGTCTTGCTTTTTGTTAGTAAGATTCTTATGTTTGCCTTTCTCCATCTGGTAAACTCTGGAGTCAGTTGTTATAGTTGTCTCTGGTTATAGCTTGTTCCCTCTCATGATTCTGTTATTCTCTCCACATCTTAAGATTGTATATCTTAATAACCAACCAGTTGGGATTTAAAAAAGAATTGTCAAAGATCTTGTCTGTCCTAAATATGTACAGATATTTTCACATCATTATTCTCTAAGTAGTAATGCTAAACACTTACTTACATAGTATCACATGGTAATGGCTAATCTAAAGCTGATTTAAATACACAGAGAACTGTGAATAGTTACAATACACCATTTCATATAGTGGGTCTAAGTGCCCATAGATTTGGTACCCACAAAGAATACTAGAACCAGTTCCCATGGATTTAGAGGAATGACTGTAACTTTAAAATTTTGATTCTTTTGATCCCTTCCGTATTCTCTTTTATCCTGTAACACTGCACTCATTCAAAAAGATATCCAGCCTGTTCCCACTGCCTGTAATGTTCTACATAACCTTCTAGAGCTCTGCCCTCTACAATGCTGGTCCCTCCTCACTAGGCCTTTTCTCACTAACCTCTCCTCAAGTCCCTCCTAACAGTTTTTTTCTGCCTCTTTGATGGGGCTGCGATCTGGGGACACAGAGATGCTTGTCAGCATTGGCAGATGACCCATTTGGCCCTGCTTGCACCTCAAACTACATCATGGGATGTAATTCAGCTTAGATGATCTCAGAACATCAGAGCTCCAAAGAGGACACTTTCCCATCCTATAATCAGATTGATGCTTGCTTGGCTTTCAAGTTTATAGGAGATGTTGTGTTCAGGGTGACATGCCCATGGGTGTTGCATTATATTCATCTTCCCATATCTGGTTCTCGCTAGCAATTCAGGTCAATATATTTTTTTTTATATCCTCTCAAGGAAGCCTGTCTGATCCTCATTGCTAACATTCTTCTCTATATTCTTTACCAGTTCTCAAGCATGCTTGATATTTTTTCATTCTATTTCTTGCAGAACTTGATTAAAAACATTTAATAGTCAAGACAGTGCAGTCAATCAGACAGATGGTTGGAGGCTATTCTTTGTCTTTTACCTTCTGACTGATGTCAGTCCAGTTACAGCTAACTACTTATTATGTCACCTATTCACCAATTTTTCCCTTTCCAGAATATATAATCCTAAGGGCAGGAATTGTGTCTTGTATGACTTTAAAATACATATGTTGAAGAAATGAAATAAATTAAAAGATAGGGTTGGTAATGTAACTATGTCTAAGATTATTATTTAATACAATCTGCTTATTGGAACAGAATTGGCTGTTCTGTGAGTCCTTATCATTTGAAGGTACTTAATCTTAAAAAATTATGAACATTTTATTTTTTAAATTAAAAACACCTAACCAATAAAATCAGTACATGTGCAAACACCAATTAAAATACACTATGATAATATACTGTTTGTTTTTCTGGATTAAAGAACAGAAGTGAAAAAAAAAACAGAAGTGATAGACAGAGCTGGAGTTTATCTAGTTTGTCGCCAACTTTGACCTCTTTCTTAGTCTGTCTTTCATCAAAAGAAGACCCTTGTCTTGATTTGGTATTTCTTCTTCATCCATGATTTTATACATTTTGTACTGTTTACATATTTAAAAACGATATGTAGTCTTAATATTGATTTTAAAAATCTGTCTAGTAACTTGATTTTTGTCATTCTACATTATATTTTAAATTCTGCAGATATCTATACAACCTAGTTTGTTCATATTAACATTTATTACTAATATATTGACAGGGTAATAACATTTGTTATGAACAATATTTACTATCAACACCAGTATATAAGAGCATGCATACATTTGTGTGTGCATGCATTATACTTGTCTGTAGGAATTTAAGAAGTTTCCTTTTGAAATTTTTAGTTTTTTTCTGCCTATGAGTTATAAGCCACTCACTCCCCCCAATACACACATACACAAGAACACACACAGAAGACCTTTACTATACCTCTGGTGTATATTGGAAAGATTTTAGTTTTGCTTTGTTCTTCCTAAAGTATGCACACTGAACCTAGTGTGTTGGAGACCACGTGTACTTTCAGCACATATCCTACCCTGTTGTATACTCCTTAACAAACAATTCTAAGCTACGCTCTACATTCTTTACTTATATGCTGTTATGCCATTCAATACATAGAAAAATTATGTTTCATATATTTCCTTAACTCTGGGAGCCACTCATAGCCAGAGCTCATGAACTCACAGAAAGCACAATCAACTCAGAATTCTTGATAAAACTGTATGTACCACGACTATTGATTTTTTCGTATGTTTAAATTATTTAATAGTAAATCACTTGGAGGTTGTATAGCATTCCTAGTAAATATTCATCATGATAAGTCAACAGGCAAGAGTGCTGATATTGTGACAGCTACACATCTAGCCCAGCCACATACAAACTTTATCTGGGTCTTCACACAGGGACTACACATTTTAAGAGTGTCCTCTTGGAACTGACCATCTGAATGGAAAGGTGTGCTAGGACCTATATATATTTCTTACAGTTTTAAAATTATGGTAAGTGGTTAGCCATATATAATTATTTTTCCAAATTCACTCTCTTCATTGCTGGATTCTGACCATAGCCTTGTAGAGCTATTTAACTGGAAGTCCCTCTGCTTGCTTTGCAAGATGATATATAAACACTGCCTCATCTATCATCAGTGGAATGACTTGTCTCCTAGATGAAAATCTGGGGGTGATGTGTAACCGTAATAAATTTGGACAGCGAGGGAAAGGTTCCATTTTCAATTAAAACCACAGTCAGGAAGTTTCCATTTAACCTGACAGAGAGGTAGACCAGAATGTATTTTTAATATTTTCTGGTTTGTTTTGGGAGGGAGGGAGGGATTGGAGATACGATAGCAGTATTGTCAGGAGGCTTTAGCTTTCTCTGTGCTCACCTATGAACGGCTCATTGATTTTTGGAACTGTGAGTTGTAGCTACTTAAAAACAGGTATCCATGAACAGGGGTGCTAACATGAAGAAGTGCATGCATGCCTTTAAGGATATTTTATTTGGATTCAAATTATCCATGAAGGTTCATTTTGAAGTTTAACCAAGTCTCTTCATTTCTTTATTCTGAGGAATAAGATGATGGTATATTTAGGAGGTGTGTCTGGGAATTTCTAAAGGTTCAGTGCACAGTAACTGTCTTTATCATTGTTATGACCACGGCGTTTGCTCAAAGCTTCTGGTTGTTCAGTCTCCATTTTCTGCTCTGAAGGTGTCTTCTGAATGTTTTCCTGTAGCTCCCCTTTCTGTGGCCTGCCTGGCTTTCCCTGATGTTGCTAATGGCATTTAATAACTAAGGGCTTATGAGGTTCAGACTCCAAGCCACGTTTCTAAAATCAGAATGATTTCAGAACTGTGGTTTTAAAGTAAATGAAATGTATTCTAAATAACACAGTATTAAAATAATCATTCATAAGTGCAGTGGCATTTGCACTGAGATTATAATGGTTTCCTGTGTTAGCAACTACACTGAGCATGGCTACAAACACCACAATTTCTAGTACAAGAATTCTATCAAAATAAACTTCTGTGCAAATAAATAAAAGATGATTTTTGTTAATAACAATTTGGGAAGAATTCAGAAGCTCAGCACAGCCCAGAAATTTCAGGCGGTAACTAGGAATGCTTGGTCTCATATTGGTTAATATTCATCTTCTCCATCTTATGCAAAGCATCCCCAGATATCTGTAAAACAAAACTATTGATCGAAACCTTGGCTCTGTAAATTCTACTTCGTTTCATATTATTTCTTTATTGTTTCTATTTCAATATAATGGGTTCAGCTAGAATACCAACACTTTGTACCATTAAGATGACTATGTGAATTGAGAAGTACTACAGTTTTCTTTAAGAACTGTACCTTGCATTATGGCTTAAAAAGGGAAGGTGATGTAGAGCCCAGATTCTACCTGAAGCTCACCTGAGGAGATTTGGGTTTAGCACAGCCTATCCAACGGTGCTTAAAGGTCCTGTGAATTATGAGGATGCCTCAGATATGACTAGATCTTCCACAGGATTTATACAGCCTTTTGGAATGAGTACCACACAAGGAGAAAACCCTTTGGCAGGCTATGGAGAAACATCATTGGTATAACATTGGATGACACAAAGTAACTAGTGTTCATAATTTACCTCACTGAACACCAGCTATGAGCAATGTGTTGAGGTAGTGATACAAGGATAGAGGAGACATAAATGCCTGGGAGAGTATATATGCATAACACTGGGGGAGCAAGAAAAGACCATTCAGCTTATGGCAAGTCCACATATTTTCAAATGCTCAATTTGCTCAAAGGTGCTTTTAATTTTACACCTTTATTCTTAAAGCTCTTACATGTCCAGTTTTATCACTGAAATTTCCACAATAAAATAGCTTTTCTCTCAAGAGTAGAAATGTATCCACTGATCCCTGGTTCATTGTAAACTATACCTTTTGAGCAATTTAAAAGCAAGTTTCTTAGTGATAAAACTGCCCTGTTGTGGTAGGTAGTTTTCTTAACAACACCTCACAGTCCCCCACACCTCATTTTGTAGTTTTTAGTTTCTACTCTGCTTCCCACAGCAGATTATAATGTCTGCGAAAACAGTAACAGTAGAGTCTTTTCTCTGTTGTGTCCCTAGAATATAGTGTCTGGGACATAGGGGGCTTTTAACACAGGGCCATGGATAAAAAATTCTACCAGCCTGATTCCTTCAACTTCTGCTATACCAAATTTTATTCTTTTATTTTTAATTTTTGTACTTTTTTTTCTGTTATCCTGTCAATTTTATATGGAAGACTCTCACAGATGGAGACTCAGCAAAAAATTTTTGTGTTGTGCCCTAGTTTAGACATGGTGTTGATGTTCCCAATGCTCCACATGTTAGAAATTTGTTCCATGTTATGACAATAATGGAAGATGATGTGGACTTTTAAGAGACAGGGTGGGGGTGGGGGTGGGGGTGGGGAGCCTTCAGATTATTGTGGACTTGCCCTTGAAAGCTACGAAGTATTTTCTCATGGCATTCTTATTAATGGGATAAACAAAACTAATTTTCTTCATTGTGAAGCCCTGAGAATATATCATTATGCTAACAGCATGCTGGTGGATGTGCTTATATTTCTCCCTTAATCACACCTTCTCTAACTTAATGGTGTTCCTGTCACAGGTTAGTCCAGTTCAAATATACTACTTAACTATTATCTCCCACCCAGTTATTTCCCTAACCTCCTACTTTTCCCATTCAACTCCAAACCCCATTCCCCATTTAGTATTACCAATAGGTGCATGGGTGTGTGACAACCTATTGGATCATGGTTAGCTTCTCGGGGCCTGTATCCCTAAAGAAAACTAACTCTTTCCTTCCCCACCAACTACCAATTGCTAATAGACCCTTAAATAGAGGTACACCTTCACGAACCCCTCCCCTATTCATGCTTGCTTGTATTTGGTTGGCTTGATCTTGTGCAAGTCGGGTGGCTGCTATCCCATGCATTGTGTGTTCATGTGCAAAACTGTGCTGTTATGTCAGGCATGTTCTGTTTTGCTACAGAAATCTATAACCTCTGGTTCTTTTCTTTAAAAAAAAGTTTTACTTATTTATTATATGTAAGTACACTGTAGTTGTCTTCAGACACTCCAGAAGAGATCTCCTTATGAATAGTTGTGAAGGACCATGTGGTTGCTGGGATTTAAACTCAGAACCTTTGGAAGAGCAGTCAATGCGCTTAACCACCAACCCATCTCTCCAGCTTGCTTCTTGTTCTTACAGTGTTTCTCAGCTCTTTTTTTTTTTTTTTTTTTTTTTTTTGGTGATAATTACAGAGCCTTATGGGAAGGATTTGTAATATAGACATCTCATTTAAATTGAACAGCTTCTTGTTCCCTAAACACTGACCCACAGTAGGTCTCTGTATTAATCACCTTCCACTGCATAAAACTTTTCTGATGAGGGGTGAAAGATGTACAAACCTATGGATATAAAGATAAAATGTAGGGGTAGTTTATTGCTATGTCCATTTAACAGAATTATAATTGTGGGTTCTTTCCTAAGACCTATATGACCTTAGCAAGCCGAGGTTTTAGGCTGGTTAGTGGTACTAAGGATGGGTCCTATCTTGTAGTATGAGCTTGAAATGAAATTACAGAGTGGTTGGCTACTCTGTATAACATATATGCCATTATTGCATATTGTATGGTAAGTGACGATATCTTACCATACCAGTCTTCATGATATATTGTACAGTTCATGGCTGGATAAGACTGTTGATGCTTTTTCTCTACTGTATCTTACATGGAAGTTTCCAGTTCTGTGAATGCTAGCCAATAGGGATGAACTGTTTTGGTTGGTACAAGTTTGATAATTTTCTTTTATGACCTATTGCTTTCTAAGAAGAAACATTTATAAAATTATTTAAGCTTTACTTGATTTGTCCTATTGTGTTTGAACTGATGGGTTTTGGTCAGCTGGACACTAGACATACCTAGGAAAGAAAACTCAATGGAGGAGTGGCCTTTAGGGCATTTTCTTGACTGCTGATTGATGTAGGAGAGTACATCTCACTGTGGAGAAAGCCATCCCAGTGCCATCCCAGGGGAAGCATGCCTGAGCTATATAAGAGAGATAGATACCTGAGCAAGCCAGAAGTCACTTTCCTTTGTGATCTTTTCTTCACTGCCTCCAGGTTCCATCCTTAAGTTCCTGCTTGTGTTTCCCTTGATAACAGACTATAACCTGTAAGCTAAAATAAACTCTATCCTCTCCAACTTGTTTTTGCTGAATGTAAGATAAAAGTCACTAGGGCGGTATTCAAAATCCAAAACTTTAAAGCTCTGCGTCTGCCTTCAATACTCCTTTAATTGGCCCCAAATTATGGATTATATTAAGAAAAGCTTTACTCCAGAAGAATCTAACCATAACTTATCAGATATGAGTATTGCTTTTATGTAGTTTATTAAATATGTAGAAAAGTACATGATTCATTGTTACCATCCTTAACATTATTAAGTTCTAAATTTAAAGATGATATTTTTAAACTAATAATTCATATTGAGTAAACACAATTTTAAATGTTTTCATGCATCTTGGCTCATTAATCCTAACATACAGAGGTGGAAATTATCCTATTTTTTAAAAATAGAAGACCCAAGAGTTGAAAAGATAAATGGTTTCTTCTAAGTCCCAATAACTAATAAAGGGTGTCGCTGGATTACCACGTGTACTGTAGCTTATACTTAACCTTCATTGAGTATATTGTAGCAGGCACTAAGTGCCCAACGTGACTAAGTAAGTCCTTGAATGAAAGCTTGAGTAGATTTCAGAAGGATGTAAATATATTATCCCTGAGTTTGCAATTTCTTTCAAAGCAATCTTTGTTCTTTTCATATGCATGTTGCTTGTTAGCTAAGTAAGCACTTGGCAGAAGAACATTGGAGCTATTATTGATGCTTCTTACCTTGGGTTGACATAAGGCTTATGAAAGGCTTTCACAGAAAGAATGCTGGCCTTGACTCCTCTGGGTAACAGCAGGGCCACTAGCACTGGACTATTGACAAATGGACACCAGAAAAGAACTTTGAGATCTCTGGAGGTAGAGCACCATGTAATTTCACAGAATAACTAATGGGAACTTTATTGTGCAACCAGGAGGTGATTCATGTAGCCATACTCTGAAAAGAACGAGGCACTTCTTAAATGTGACTCCACTGTGTACTCTCTCGTCCTCCGTCTCTTTATTATGTGCATAGCATGCCATTTGCAACGTCCTCAGTTCATTTTACAGTAATCCAGGCAAGAAAGGACCTTAAATCAAGATTCAAATAAAAATAATGTCAGGAATGTGTAAATTCATGTTTTAATTAAATAGTTATGAGTCTATATAATGAGATAATACATCCATAAGACTATTTTTGATAGGTAAACCCAATTTGTTTTTTAATATGCTAGGAAATAGTATTTCTCTCTAAGTAGAAATTGCCAGTGTCCTGTGCCTGGTGGCATGTTTCTGTATATTTTTGCTCATGAGCCTCTCTCCACTCATCCCCTTAAAATAGAAATGTGTCAACTCTGAGAAGATATTTAACATGAGATAATATGAGGTTTTTATAAGATAATAATAAAATACAATAAGATAAAACAAAAATTATTTAGACAAAACAAACAGAAAGAAAGAAAAGAGCCCAAGAGAAGACATAAGAAACAGAGATCCACTTATTCTTACATTCAAAAATCCCATAAAAGCACCTGAACTGGAAGCCATAATATATACAAAAAGGCCATCTACTGCTGAGCATGAAGCCTACCCTTAAGAGTACTTTGTTTCCCCAGTGGGACTCCCTTTTGAGGAAACAAAATTTTCTTTTGGAGGTGGCTATCAGCTGGAAATTGCTTCTGGGTTATGGACGAGAGCATGAGTCTGCTCATTCTTTGGAACTAGTCCTTCAACTGATGTAGACTCAGGTAGCTCATAACATTCTCTTGATTTAGGGGACCTCCTTTTCTTGGTATCCTCCACACCTTTAGGGTTTTACACTCTTTCTGCCTCCTCTTCTATGGGGTTCTTCGAGACCCAAGGGGAGGGATTTGATGGCAATATCCCATTTAGGACTGAGTGTTCCAAGTCTCTTACTCTCAGCATAATGTCTGGCATTTGTTCCTGTCGGCTGCAGGAGGAAGTTTCTCTGGTGATGCCTGAGTAAGGCACTGATTTATGGATATAGCAGAATGTCATTTAGAGTCATTTTATCACTTTACTTTTTCAGACCTGTAGTATTTGGTTTCAGCCTAGGTCCCTGGGCTGTCTATTCTTTGGTGTTTGGTTATTCAAGCAGTGTCAGGTGTGCATGGCACCTTGTGGAGTGGGGCTTCAGTCAAATCAGATGTTAGCTGACTACTCTCACTAGCTTTGTGCCACCTTTACCTAGCATATCTTGCAAACTGGATCAGTTCTTAAATAATTATAATCTGAGGTGCCTCCTGGATAAGCAAGAGGGCAAGATGATTGTATGGTGTTTGCATATATGCGACCTCATGGATCCTTTCTGCTCAGAATGGATTTATCTGTTCCCCAGTCATAAAAATCTGACTTACAGAAACAATAACGCAACAATATCTAGAGAAACACCTGAAAATCATGGGATATATTTAGAGATTTCTTGAGAGCTTGAAAAATTGATTGAATTACTTACCAAATTAAATCATATACTATACTTGCTTTTGATAGACTGAAATGGATAGAGACCAACTTCCTACATAGACTAGCTTTCTCTAACTTTCTTTTTCATAAGTCACATTTGTATATACATTTATTGGTATTGGAAAAATTAAAATCAGATATTTCATCCCAATTCTGATTGTTTGAGTTTGTAGACTTTTTCCAAGAATGAAAGATCATGGTAGAGCCTCTAGCCTCTCCATAATGATGTCTTCTGAGGTGAATATTCTGGGCAAGTCTTAACTCTTGAGAGACGGCAAAATTATAATGAGCAGGACTCTAATGACGTGTGGATGGAGAATATTGGTTCTGGTTTGTTCTCGAGCAAAGGGAGATAGCCCAATGGCGTTTAAGAGTAAAAACAAAGCACAGTTTGCTTCTTCCTCTTCTCTCGGTCTGGAGTTTCTCCCTTGTGGGTTCCACTTTCTCCTTACCTCAAGCAGGAACAGAAATCCCTCATAATGAAGATCTTCATAGGAATATTTAATGCTGTAACTCCATTTAGAAAAATCTGCATTTTATTGTTTCTTACAAGATGGTGAATGAAGTCAATGATGAAATTTAAATGCTGTGGTATAGGTTCTAACGCAAGAAATACATTTCTGCTTTCTCTATTCTCTGATAACCCCTCTCTCATTCAACTGATTGTTTTCTCTATGGCCATAAGTAGGACTAATAATAGACACATGTTAAGATAGGCACTATAACTAATCATCGTATAATACTGTGGGGCTGGTTAGAGTGGTCCGAATTAGGTAAGATGGGCTCTCAGAAAGGGTAGTGGGATGATCTGAAGCTGTCGTCCACAGCTGGAATATCTCCCTATTCCTAAAGGCCTCAGTTATGCTCTTAAAGCCTTTAACTAATTCAGCCAGGCAGAGGTGGCTCATATCTTTGCTCCCAGCACTCCAGGAGGCAGAGGCAGGCAGATCTCTGAGTTTGAGGCCAGCCTGGTCTACAGTGTGAGTTCCAGGACAGCCAGGACTTCACAAAGAAATCCTGACTTGAAATTTCAAAAATAAAAGTAACAACAATAATAAACAACTAACTGAATCAAACTTATTGCATAGCCTGAGATAATGTCTTCTGTTTAAAGTTAACTGACAACTTTAATCACTTCTATGGGTTGCTATCATAGACACAGCTCAGTTAATGTTTAAGGAAAGAAGTGGTAGCCTAGGAAAGTTGATACATCAAATGACCACATCATATCTGCTTTATAGGAGTACTAAACTATTTTCCAAGTAGATTAACTATGCTTCCTTTTCTTCAGTGCATGTGTATATGTGACATGTGCACATTCTTGTGTGTGTGTTTTCATGGATGTATTTTGCGTGTATGTGTGTGTGTGTGTATGTCAGAAATCAACATCAGCTGTCCTCCTCAATTTCCCCACCTTATGCCTATTCAGAGTCTCTCATCACCTGAGGCTCTCACCCTTTCACCCCGTAAGCCTCAGTGTTCTCTTGTCTTTACCTTATTATTGGTAGGATTACAGACATATGCCATCGTACGTTGAATTTTTCGTGGGTCTGGGCTTCACAGAGAAGATCCCCATGCTTTGCTAGAAAGCACTTGGCTGTCTGAGCCACTTTCCCATTCAGTTTACTATTTAGGATTCTCACTTAAAAGACCCTTTAGACCTCAAGAAATGAAGTTAGATCAAAAGATTCGAATTTAAGAAAGAAAAGTAAGATATTACTTTTTTTTCTTGGCCCACAACTTTGTCCTGTTATTTAATGCAAGAAAGAAACCAGTATCTATCCAATATTTATTTAGTATTCTTTAGTAATCTTATGCAGGACAATTTACTAAGTTTAAGGAACACAGTACAAAATTGATTAACTGTCTTTGTAAATCATAAGTCAAGCAAAAAGTATTATTATGGTGACACTAGTAAAAATTATTGTTTAAATGGCAGATGTATTATTATTACGATTCATAAGCAGGTGCAAACTGAGCATAATTACTGGTGCTGATTGTTTAAAACATTTGGAAATTAAATGATTAAATAGACTGGCGTTATTTAAATGTTTTATCAGTAGCTACTGTGGGTCAGGTTCTGAAAACATATTATAATTTATACTTATCACTGCTGACTTCATACCCAAATATAGTCAACCATTTTTTATATTGAAGGATATCTTTTTCATATTTCAATTCTCTTCTTTGAAACTTTTTAACCTGAGTGGGAGGTTATGGCAAGGAATTCATTCTCTGTGCCTTAATATGGAGGCCATCTTTACTTGTAGCCCACACAGACAGTCAGTGCTTCAAACCATGCTCAGATAAGACAAAGTGTCCTTGTATTGATTCTGGCCCTTAGTATGATGTGAGATTGGATCAATTAGTCTGATTAGGTTTAGTCAATATGATACATATATACACATACATATATATACATATATATGACATTTTCTATATTTTGAATCAACACATTGTGCCTCATTACTTTTATATGCTAGTGTCTGAGTTATTAATGTTTACAAATGCATAATATATATTTTCTTTTCCAGTCCATCTTTTTGCGTATATGATTATAACATTACTTTGCTAGCTAGTTCTCTCTATATACATAAATTATCTATTTATAGAGAAAGTATATATACATATATATAAGATAGAGAACTAGCAAAATACATATAGACATAGAGAGACATCTATATACAGACATATATCATATATGTACACATATATATGTAGAGATAGAACTAGTAAAATACATATAAACATATATAGACATATAGAGATAATATGTAGACAATATATACACACAATATATGTATATATGAATATGTGTATATGTATACACACATTTATATTTGTATACACACACATATACTCACAAGTCTACATATACTTATATACCACTTTGGAGTCTGTATCTCCCAGCAAATAGCTTTTTTCTGCCTTTGCAGCATTTTTTGGAAGCCAGTGGCAGAAGATACTGAAAAGGAGAGCTTTTTGACTTGGGATTCTGGTTAAAATCACTGGGTTCCTATTTTGGTCCCCTAGGTGGCAATGGTCTGCCATTGTGTGTCCCAGCAGGGGCTTAACAGGCTTCCTGGGCCAAGTAAACTGCAGGGATTCCTCAACTGTTGCCATTCTCAGTGCAGGTGCTGGATACCCGCTGTGTTTATTGCTATAAATTCCAATTTCCTGCTCCTTGTAGGCAGAGCTGCTCATCCACTCACTGAGAACTCTCAGTAAGTCTGGAAGCTGAAGTGACAATTGCTAATCATATCCCAGACATCATCTTCATCATCAGTTTTCTCATCTCACATTTATATTGACACATAAAAATAGTCTTAACTACCCTTTGTAGTCTCGCTCTTGATTTTTTTTTTGTGGGGGGGGGGCAGGGGAGTGACAATGCACACATCTAGCTTTCTTTAGAATGACATAATTGCTTATTCATCTTCTTGTTGGTGAAGTAGAGCGCATGCTATGTGCACTAGACTGCACGTGCCAGGCATTCTGCTCAGGGCTTGTTTTCATCAATTGTATGATGTTGACCTTTCTTTTGTTCTAGCTTTGCATTTAAGAACACTGAATCTAAGAGAGAAGAAAGGGTCCAAATCACAGCATTTAGAAAGCTACTGGCGGATCCATCCATATCCAATTCCAAAGCATCATCTGCTCAGGGAACTCTTGGGCACCCTGTAGTAATAAATTGATAGCTTATTTCTGTTGAACAGTGTCAAGAGATACTGTAAGACCTACATGTGTTCATTTATAGTGATCTCAATATCCCATAACAATTATTGTTCTCTATCTAAATTAGGAGTCTGGAACCAAGAAAAAGAAATCAACCAACCAACCAAATAAACTAAAACAACAACCACAACAATCTATAGAATTTGTCCAAATTTACACAATTACCAAAACTTTTCAGAATCTATTTCAGAAAGACCACATTGAAGGCGTATGCCATAAGTTAAGTTTCAGAATTTAAGATTTAGAACTGTCTTCACACTGTCACTAAGAACAAAGCAAGCATGATTTGGTGAAGGCATTCTTAGAAGGAGACAGGCACTGTCTTAGCCTTTAAAAGTTGTCTGAGAAAAAGTAGACATTTTAGAAAATCAACGCAATTAGGAGTTTTCCTTGTTTAGAGGTTGATTTTACCAAGTGTCATGGCTTCAGGGCTTTTGTCCCCCTCCTCC
This sequence comes from Mus caroli, assembly GCF_978045245.1. NCBI lineage: Eukaryota > Metazoa > Chordata > Mammalia > Rodentia > Muridae > Mus > Mus caroli. Next base: position 49,876,645 of record NW_028227258.1, read on the forward strand.
CGAGCCCTGTTGCCTCTTCTGGAAGTCAGTGGCTGAAGGCACAGATGAAGCCTTAAGACTCAGCTTTTCCCTTTCAGGTGTTTGGGAAATTCAGTCACTGGGTTCTTTGGTGGAGGTGAGGGGACAAAACTCCAAAGTGGAATTCCAATGAAAGTAAATTTATTGAATTATACTGGAAAATAAAGGAACCTGACATTTTAAAACCCTCCATGCCCGGTACCTTCTTCAATATAAGAAAGTAGTTTTTCTATTAATCTCTAGACTAGAGGATTTGGAATTATTCTTCTGCGATTCTCATGTCCTGAACTTGACTCTTAAGAATAGCTACGATTTCTAGAGACATCATACCACTCAGGCTAGATGGCTTTTCTGTTTCAAATTGGTGTGTGAGCTTGGTCCAGGAGAGCGCAGTAATGAATTAACCAGCCCACAAGGGCAACATAACAGCTCTCTAGTAGGGCCTGAAATTATACTTCACTTCCAAGCCATTGTGTGATATGAGTCCAAGAATCATAGAGCACTGTTTCAATGAGTAATTGAAACACACACACTCAAGATATTGTCCTTTTTTAATGCTTTGCTTTGCCTAATGCACTGTAACACATTCTCCCAGTCCACTGGTTCAATGCTCTTTTCCAGTTTGAGTACTTCCTTTCTTCTGCACTCCATTCTATGAACTCACAGTCAGAAGCACTCTGACCTAGGACACAGAAAGACTGGTACATCTTTAGAAAACTCATCCCTGGTTGAAATGGGTGGATATTTCTCATTTTTAACGATAGATAAATTGGACAACCTTAAGTATTTTCCTTTTGACTCGAACCAGAGGAGGAACCAAGGACTGAGGCAAAGTTCTTCTGACAACCAGTTATGACCCTGACCAGAGTCTCTGTGATTTGCCTGATAGTCTTGTATGCTAAATCCTTCTTCTTTCAATGGGCCCCATGTATTTGACATCTTGCAAGAGAAGTTTTACAGTTATTTGTCCTCACAAAAGACTAAACTGTAGAAAAGTGAGGTGCTTTCTGAAGCTTAGTTGGATCAGTAAAAAGAATGGTTTCTCTCTCCTGGGAGAGATTGGAATTTTTGGATTTTCTTTTCTCAATAAATTTAAATTCTATCTTGATTTCTTGGTACTGATTAATGAGCATTCTATACCAGTCAGTATCAGTACTGGCAGTGGGTTAATGTAGCATACAAAGGAATGTTTGCTCTTTCCCACAGCAAAAATGAATGAATGAATGAATAAATAAAGGAATAAACAAATGTAGGAATAAATAAATAACCAAATAAATATAATGTATGTTAGCATTGCTGATATTAAACAATCATAATTTACCCTCCTAATCCATACACTACTCCAGAAACTTTTAAAAGTTTCTGGGGTAGAATCAAACAGACTGAATGATGGCCATGAATGACCTAACTAATGTCATATTTTTTCTATTCTTTATAAATACTTCATGAGGTATTTATTATCATCCTCAAATGTATACGTGGAAATAAGAGTCAATGAAGTCAGTAACCTTCTCAAGGATATACCTGGGTATTTGAACCCTGTTGTGGAATGCAGCATTTTGGGTAGAGGCTTGCAAAAAGTGTGGTACTCAAATATCAACATATGCTTGCTGAGGGTGATCCTCATTCCCTGATCACTTTTAACTTTTAAGCCTTATGGAACCTGTAGGGTTGTTTTCTAGCCAGTGTCCTACAAAGATTGAGTTTTATGCCTTCCCATAGTGTTCAGATTGCATCTATTCTTGCAGTGGCGTTTGAGCACACTGCTGAGTTTGGTTATGCAGTTCACCTGTAAGCATAAGAACTTTTATTTCTAGGTCTACACAAAGAACCTTCTAGAGTGTTTTAAGGAAATGTCAATGTTTAGAACCTACCTTTAGGGGTAAATTCTCATGAATTTTTTTGTAATAAACCTAAGTGATTACACAGTTTTCAAGATCAAGAATTGAAAGGATAATTCATTCATATTTTCATATCCTATAATTATAACAAGTGATTAATAATAAACAATTGTCAGTTGAATTGATAAATGAATGAGTGAGTAAGTGGATGAATGAATGAATTTTAAAAACAACAATTTTAACGTTGACTTAAAGTGTTGTTATATGATGCTGGAGAGATGACTTAGCTGTTAAAGCCTAGGCTCACAACCAAAACTGTAAAATACCAATTTACCATATATTTATTTCATTTTACTTTATTTGCATTGCATTTTTTGCATTATATTTTACTTATATATCCGATCAATATGTAGTCAATGAATGTATGAATGGCAGATTATTACCAAATATTGAACAATGTTTATAATACTAATTTACTCTCTGATTTATACAACCAAGTTGTATTTGTCAACTGGATCTTGACACAGGGTCCTTCTATAATGCTCCAAACTCAAGAAAAAACAATTTATCTAGGGGATGTTTACCTGGGATTTGAAGGGCATTTGCTTCCTGGTATGTTGTATCATGGTCAAATTTAGTATCAGAGAACAAGAGGCATTTTAGAATTCAACAAGCTGTGCAAGATCCTGGCACCAGCACACAGCAGGCTACAGCCTTGGGCTACTTCATAGGAGAGATCGATTCTTTCCCTAGGTAGCTGCCAGGATATTACTAGATTTCTTAGCTCCCTAAGAATAGTGTGCTGAGTTTTCAGGGCTGTCAAATATCTAGGTCAAGTTTTAATGGCAGTCAATGCCCAGAGTCCTCCTTTCAAAGTACTGGAAGACATCTTGTAATGAATGCCACCAAAATATTGTTTTTCATTTGCTTTGTTTTGTTTTGCTTCTTTAAAGAAGAATTTATTTTATGTATATGAGTACACTGTAGTTGTCTTCAGACACACCAGAAGAGGGCATCAGATCCCATAACAGATGGTTGCAAGCCACCATGTGGCTGCTGGGAATTGAACTCAGGACCTCTGAAAATGCAATCAGTGCTCTTAACCACTGAGATACCTCTCCAACCAGTACTTTCTGTTTTTAACTAAGATAGTTAAGCAAGTTGTAAGATAGGTGTCATGAAAAGCTGCTACAAAATTTGCAAAACAAACAAACAAAAAAACAATGTCAGTCTCCCACAGTAATGGAATGTTGAAGGCAAGGAGACAGCATTTACATGAGACCAATGGTGGAAATTCCATAGGATATCACATTTCATTTATTATAGGCATGGCAGGAAAAGGTAGTGATATTAAAAGGAGTATGGTAATAATTTACAAATTTTTAAGTTGGACATATCTCCGTATAAGATCCTAAGAAATTGTAGCGTCTCCAAGTACAAATTCTTGCTGGAGGCTCTCTGAAGTTAAATCCAGCAACTCCATATAAATCAATAGTTACGTACTAGTTGGGGCCTCATTATTATAAGAGCTTGCATTTACTCTGGAAGAAACTTGAACAGGACAAGGTTCCTAACTTTGAGAGACTTACTGTTGTGTGAAAAGTCCTGTAGCTTTTGATTAGACAAAGAAAGTTTTATTAGAAGTAAACTAAGTTTATAGAGTTGCAAAGTTTTAGACAGTATTGGAGGGAAGGTTAACTGATTCCAATTTCTTTGAATATTCTTCCCCCACCTCCTTTATTTAACTACAAATAGCAGCTCATTTACTAAAAGAAGCTTAGAAAACTATGTGTGCTTTATTTGTCCCTGGAATTAGTTTAAAAAAATTGCTATCTATTTCCATAGAGATGAAGAAGAAATTCCACTCTCTCTGAATCTGAGATGCTTAGAAGAGATTCATTACATTAACCCTTATAAATAAGTCAGTCGTATCGATCACCAGCTAAGGAATTCAAGGATTGCCTAGTAAAGCACAAATATTAACATCATTGTTAAGTGCATGGGCTGGCAAGAAAGAACTGCAGATGCACTCACAAGAGGCTTCAGGAAGCCATGCGAGTGCCTGGAAAATTGCATTGTTAAATGCATGGATGTGCCACATTAGGGAATTCACTGATCTAGGTAAACAGAATATACTTCTTCACAAACCATATTTTCAAGGTTTCTTTTCATTTTTATTTACCTTTTCTCTCTGGCCCTTCTCCTCTCTTCCTAATCATCTTTTGCTCTTTTGCTCACTCCCTCTAATCTTTCATTCAATCTCTTCTGACAGTTGCCAGCTTGTTTGCCTTTATCACTCATCAACAGGGGAAGGCAAGGCTTCCGAACCTTGACACAATGCGTGGTCCAAGCTGCATAATTCTCATAGGGACCTGTCTTGTACATCACAAGGTGTGGAACAGTGCTCTTAACCCCTCCCAGGGAGAAGCCAGTAGCTTGAACATCCAGCTTTAGCAATGCCTCTAGGTACTGCCAAATATCTCCTGTGAGGAAGAATGGCCTCCGTTGAGACATTCATCCAAGTCAGCTACCTCAATATTGTTCATCTGCTTCTCCTCTCTTCACAGAGCCTGTGTAAACAATTTGCAAAAATCATGTTGGCAAAGTCTGTATGTCACTCCCATACCCACAAATGTTCAGTGATTCCTTCCATTAATATTCTAGGCCCTTCACTGACTCCACCTTGTCATTTCTGATTTTTTCCCCAGTGAGCCACTAATATGTACAAAGCAGTACAGAAAAGCTCGAAAGCCAAGTTGTCTGGGTCAGTTCTCTACTGTCATCTAATAGAGTGTTTTGGTTTATCTTCAGCAGTTTTCTCCATAAATCTCGATATATTTACACTTATTTGACCTACCAAAATACAGAAAGGCTTATAGTCATTTGACTTACTAACAATAGGTAATAATCTAGGCAGTATTGATTCTTGCTCTGTTTGAAAGATATTGTAACAAAATAGTGTAATTTGCCTTTCTGCTTCTTAGTCTTCCTGCTGTTGATGTTTATGTGATCTTTAATCCTTTGGAGAAATATTTCAAGAAAAAGATTATTATTGGTCAATTGACTTTCCAAATGATAATTTTATACTCCTGAAGTTGGGTAGGAAGAGGATCAGGAGATAATCTTTGAGCTTTGCTCCCTAGTAAGTTGAAAACGTTCTTCTTTACTCTTTCCTCTATATCCATTTCTTCTTAATAATGTTTTTTTTTGTTTGTAGTGTATTGAGATTTTCATTATTCCTTAACAATACAAGCAAGTCCTATGAGCTCTATCATTAGTCAAAACACATTAGACCAAATTTTCGTTATTACAACTATGCAAACATTTTTCAACATCAGGTCTAGGGGGATCAGTTATTCTGTTACCAAATCCAAAGCCATTAGTCTTGCATCAGCTGAAGGATATCATTAAGGTCAATGTAAAAGAAAGCCTTCCGCCTTTAATAGCACTTATTGGCTGTGAAAGATCATATGGTATTTTACACTGATCCATTAATAACTTGCAGCTTCCCGTGAGCTTCTATGTGCCTTGTCTGGCTCTACTTGCCTATGTTTCTTCTTTATAGACTCACATGCATCCTTTAACCTCTTCTCGTAGATTTCAACTCTCCCCCAACCTGCCACTTCTCTTCATGGTCCTCCATGAAGACCCACAATTTCCTCTATACTGTAAATTTGTAATTTTGGTTTTATCTTCATTTTCCTAAGGCATAGGTTCCAGTAACTAACAAAGTCTAACGGAAGTAAGCTTTGAACAGGTCCTTCTATAATAAAAGCTGTCTCTACTATACCCCCCCAACTTAATCGACAGTTATTCCTAGAATTCTAAGTTAAATTTTTTTCACATATCCAAAGGCATAATTAGATTTGATACTGTTGAGAAAATATATGCCTCTTTTTTCCCTTTCTGGTAAAATTTTTATTCTTTTATATAAGGTTTTACTAAGTTAGGTCACAAAGACATACAACCCCTTAATCTTAGCAAACTGCAATATATTAGCTGTGGGCTGACCCTAGTTTGGTCAAGTTGTGTCTTTAGACGTCTTTGTCTAGACTAAAGGGATAGCTTGTCCTGAGAATTAAGCCATAAAAAGGGAAAGGAATGTGGGACCAGTCCACAATGACACTTAAAATTGCTTTGACACTCTCTGTATGGTCCTTTCTTCTATCTCAGCTCCGAACCTTGTCTCTGTAACTCCTTCCATGGGTATTTTGTTTCCCACTCTAAGAAGGAACGAAATATCCACACTTTGGTCTTCCTTCTTCTTGAGTTTCATGTGTTTTACAAATTGTATCTTGGGTATTCTAAGTTTCTGGGCTAATATCCACTTATCAGTGAGTACATATCATGTGTGTTCTTTTGTGATTGGGTTACCTCACTCAGGATGATATTCTCCAGATCCATCCATTTGCCTAAGAATTCCATAAATTCATTGTTTTTAATTGCTGAGTAGTACTCCATTATGTAAATGTACCATATTTTCTGTATCCATTTCTCTGTTGAGGTACATCTGGGTTCTTTCCAGCTTCTGGCTATTATAAATAAGGTTGCTATGAACATAGTGGAGCATGTGTCCTTATTACAAGTTGGAACGTGTTCTGGGTATATGCCCAGGAGAGGTATTGCTGGATCTTCTGGTAATACTATGTCCAATTTTCTGAGGAAGCACCAGACTGATTTCCAGAGTGGTTGTATCAGCTTGCAATCCCACCAACAATGGAGGAGTATTCCTCTTTCTCTACATCCTCGCCAGCATCTGCTGTCACCTGAATTTTTGATCTTAGCCATTCTGACTGGTGTGAGGTAGAATCTCAGGGTTGTTTTGATTCTCATGGATTCATGCCATAGATAACCACCAAACCCAGACACTAATTTTTTTTTTGAGACAGGATTTCTCTGTATAGCTCTGGCTGTCCTGGAACTCACTTTGTAGACCAGGCTGGCTTCGAACTCAGAGATCCACCTGCCTCTGCCTCCCGAGTGCTGGGATTAAAGGCATGTGCCATCACACCAAGGCAAACCCAGACACTATTGCATATGCTAGCAAGATTTTGCTGACAGGACCCTGATATAGCTATCTCTTGTGAGGCTATGCCAGTACCTGGCAAATACAGAAGTGGATGCTCACAGTCATCTATTGGATGGAACACAGGGCCCCTAAAGAAGGAGCTAGAGAAAGTAACCACAGAGCTAAAGGGGTCGGCATCCCTATAGGAGGATCAACAATATGAAATAACCAGTACCCCACAGAACTGTGTCTCTAGTTGCATATGTAGCAGAGTTGGCCATCAATGGGAGGAGAGGCCCTTGGTCTTGCAAAGATCATATGCCCCAGTACAGGGGAATACCAGGGCCAGGAAGCAGGAGTGTGTGGGTTGGGGAGCAGGGCGGGAAGAGGGTATAGGGGACTTTCGGGATAACATTTGAAATGTAAATGAAGAAAATATCTAATAAAAAAAGTTTCTACAGTCAAAAAAAAATTGCTTGGACACTAAGTATACCAGTCACATATTCTAACTTAACCAAAAGGAGTATTCCCTCCCAGCCTCTTTGTCTCCAAGTTCTTTCATTTATACCAAAACAATGCCCAGGCAGAAGCCCTGGAGGCCATCCTTATGGTGAGAAACATTGAATAGCTAGACTCAACAGTATAGTGCACCACACTGTATACAAATTGAAGGACTTTTTCCTTTTGGTTTTTTGAACATTTGTGATGCTGATGTGTGCAGACAACTCTTTAATCTATTGACTATCCTGGATATTGGTGAATGTTCTTCATGCAAACCTTCCAAATGCTTCTTGTAAGAAAGATTTCCCTGATTATCTTTTAAAATAACTACTTCCTGTTCTTTCTTTCTAAAAGGCAAAACATCTGAATTTGTTTTTGCATGCCTATTCTTATGTTTTATTTTGTTTCATTGTATGACATTTTTCCAGGCATATACACTTGAATAGATTTGAAAAACTTTAGTAGTAATTCATTTTACTCAAAATACTTTGCTTAGGTTTTAAGAGTATAAAACCATCTTAAACTTCTCTGAAGAAAAAATAAATTGTCTTATTTTGTTCTATGCTGAAGATTGAGCTCAGTGATTTATAGACATCAGGCAAATAAGATATCTTTATATTGGGGACTGAGCCCAGGGATTTATGCCCCCTAAGCAAACACTTAACCACTGAGCCACACTCCCAGCAAGAGCAGTTGCTTTACTTGAATGTTGTTTTGTGTTTATCAGTTCTATCTGTTTCCCTCATGAGGAACTTTTCTATGTGATTATTTTGTTTCTCTTCACAAGAGTTTCTGATTAGCATAGGGGTGGTGTGGTTTGGTGGAATCCTATTTGATTAGGGTGTATGAGGCACTGGGTTCGATTCTCGGCACTGCTTTAAAGAAAAGAATCCTACCTTTCAGGCTGAGTCTGGAGATCAGGGGCAGAGTGCATGCTTAGCATACACAAGAGATCAGTCTTCACTCAGAAGAAATGAAAAAGGGGGAAGAAAATGAAAGAAAAGAAACAGCTTCTTTTATTAAAATTAATATTTTGGTGTGTGTGTGTTTGTGTGTGTGTGTGTGTGTGTGTGTTTATGTACATGTACATGTGGGAGCCAATAGGAACCTGAAGAGGGCATTGATGTCCTGGAATTGAAGTTACAGGTGGTTGTGAGCTGCCATGTAGGTGCTGAGATGCAAACTCTACTCCTCTACAAGAGCACTGAACACTCGACTACTGACTGAGTTCTCCAGCCTCCAGGAGTTTCCGACAAGAGATGCTGTGAGAGAAGAGTCTAGTTTTGCTTTAGAGGGTAACATGTCAGGAGATGGCTGTCTGAAGTGCGCAAGAACACATAGGCTGTACTTTGTAGCTCCTCTATATTCACCAGAGTTTTACCTTTGCCTAGTACCAACTACAGGATGGAGAGTACTTTATGATTTCCTGTCTGAAGACATAATTGTGGATTGATATCCACCTGTGGCAACAATCTAGGAACTGTAATAAAATCTATGCTTCTCTTTCAAGGGTCCATTAGGAAATGAAAATCTATTTGCATTTCTATAAGGTTGTAAATTTCACAAAGCTTGTTTTGCCTATCAGAAGAGAAGTCCCAGATAACCCTTTATTTAGTAAGTGCAATAATCAAGTTGGTCTGACTTCTCTACCCTCCATTTCAATGCATTGTGTTAAATGATTTGATAAAGAACCCTAGAGCTCAAGCTTCCAGGCCATTTTAATTGAAATTAAAGGCCATTTTAATTGAAATTAAAGGCAGTGTAAAGGCTAAATAAGCATATATATAAGCAGAAATATATATTTAACTGAAATACAGCACAAAAGTGCCTTATCTTAGAAATGAATATATATATATATATATATATACATATATATATATATTCATTCCCATTTCATATTTTAAATTCTGATCAGGTCTTACTCCACTGATCTTGTGATTTACTGATAATTTTGTGAAGGAAATAAGAATGTGCTCCAGGTTTTCAAACCCCTCCAGGTTTCACCAAACCCCTATGCTAAAGGCATTAATTTTCCTTTTTAACACTACTTTAAAACAAACAAACAAAAAGAGCCTATGTATAGGTATTTAACAGAAATCTTAGCAGGATTTTTTGCCTCCAAAATGAAAACGCAGAAGAAAAGCACAAACATTAAACTGCAGAACTGATTCAGTAATTGTTTAGTATAATAATAAATTAGTTTTGATTGTTGTTCTCATATGGATATCCTGTGGTTACTATAACCTGTTTTTAGTGGTATAAAATGTAAAACAAATTTTAAACTCCTGATCAAATTTTTAACCTTTGTAGCTTGACTTCATCCACTCTGTATTTAGTGATCTCTCTAAATATGGCTCTCGACAGCTTCAGGACAATAGTGCATTCAGATAGATGATTCTCAGCTATGCCAAAAGCCTCACCATGGAAACAAACAAACCACTGGGCATCTGTGTACCAGATAAGATAACTAGTATGCTATGGAAATATCCCTTGTACATCTCCGTAAAGGCCTTTATAGATTAGTCCAATAGATGTGGGAAGACCCATTCTAGAAATGGGTGGTACAATTCCACGGGTAATAATAAAATAAGAGAAAGTGAGCTGAGTGTGAGTATTTATCCTTCGCTGCTTTCTGACTGAAGATGCAACATGACGAGCTTTCTCGGGCTTATGTTGCCTTGCCATTCCCACCATGATGAGCTCCACCCTTGAACTGGGAGCCATTTTTTCCCCTTTGAGTTGTTTTGTTAGGTAGTTATTCACAGCATCCAGAGAAGTAAGGAATCTGCTAAATATTTGGTGAAAAACAGAGTCTGTCACACTATCATAAGGTTAGTTGGGCACTCATTCAGATGGGAGCAGAAGAGAAACGTGTTTAGCATCAACAATGACAAAGAAAAAGCACGAGCAGTTTTTATACACAAGAAAAATAAGTCTGTATTCAAAGCTGCTTTAAAAAAAAAATAAAAAAAAACAGAATCAGACACAATGGCAATGAATTCTAAATAAGAAATACTTTTCAGTGGACTAACCCATGACTGAGAAGTAACTCCGGGTACACCATGGTTAATATCAATTGATTATGTGTTTCATAAAGAAGTGTTTGTTTGCAACTATTGTTTGAAGAATCGAGTACCCTTCATGGAGCTAGAAAGTTGCATAAAGTGCAGTTTTAAGTGGATTCTGTCATGCTACCGAAAAAAATAATCTTAAGTGTTAGGGTGTTTGAAAAAGAAAGGTAACACTCTCAGTAACATTCTCTTTCCTTGCACTAGGGGTTGGGAGAAAGCTGGGTTTTCATAGTTAGTCTCAAACCTTGCCAACAGGTATCACCGAGTCTCTTTAAGTACTAACCACACAAAGAATTACCGATTAAAGTGCCATATAAGTCCATTAAATAGGCAAAGGAAAAATGGCAATATCTTTGTTTTATCAGCTTCCTCTTTGCTGTCCAGTGCAGCCTAATTCTTTACTGTCTAGACTAACTTGGGGCTCCAAGACTCTGCCATTACTTGGCAATCCTTCCTCTAATTTCTTATGACACACAGTGCTTAAACCCATAAGAAATGTGAGGTGAGGCTGAGAGAATTTCTGCAGACTGACTTGCTATATGCAGAACGCTCATTTGCATATTCATTAGATAAGAGTACTGATTTGCATCTCATTCTGGTTTTCTTCCTTAGGTGAAAAAGCGCCAGAGAATTCTCCACGTTCTCCCAACATTTTGTTAGTTATAATTATTAAGGGAGTTCGTCTTGACTGTTGTCTTCAATTTTTTTTTTGTCCAGTACATTTGTAGCTTCTCTAAATGTAAATAGAAAAACAAAAAATTCCAAAACTCTAAACATTTTAAACTCCTGAACCAATGTGTATATCCTCTTCTTTGTGTTTAAGATATCTGAAGCTTTAACATTTGATGATAGATCTGAATGCATAAATATATTTTATTGAAATGCAAAACGAGACATTTATGATATGTATCGTATCTAACATTAGGAATTGGAAGGGGGAGGAAGTGGGAAAAACAAGTATAGTCACAAGTACAGCACTTATGAGTCCCTAAATTTCATGTGAGATAGATTCCTAGCAACAGAAGCATGTCACAGTTTGGAAGGTACCACCAGTAATAAACCATTCTTGACGGTCGCACCCAAGTGTTGAAACATTGCTCTGTATCATATTTTATTAATTGCTTTGCAAATTAAGATCATTTCTTATAACTTGTAGACTTATCACTATAAAAATACAGTCATTGGTGTTCTAGTGTCTGTAGAACTCTGTACTGCTCCCTGGAGTTCTCGTGCTGAGTATGAAACAGTAATTAAATGATTGGCTTATTTTATGCTCTATATTATCAATTTCTAAACACTTAGCATTTCCAGGTCCACAGGGATTTATTAAATGTCTTCAAGCAGGTGTTTGAGTTTTTGTGAAGTAAACTGCACAGGACAGTGACCCATAATTACATGTTCAGTTGGAAGCATTGGCCTGTTCACACAAAGAAGCAGTGGCACAGCATATGTGGCTCTCTTCTTGATCTTTTTCAGGAGAGATGGAGACAGAGGGGATAGAGATTGCTCTTGTTTCAGTGTGGCCCAGTTGCCTTTTAAATATATGATGGTATTCTGTTGAAGCCACAACATTACAAACTGAAAGAATTTCAAAGAAACCAAGGTGGTGTTTTACCCAAATTCATCTTTTCTGGAATGTTGGGATTGCTTGTTTTGAAGAGAGACTTTCTGCAACTCACACATTGCTTTCATCAACCCAGGTCAGAGAGGAGTGAATTGGTTTTTCCCTCTTCTTTGTCCTGATTCTCCAAGCCTTTAATTCAGTGGTAGATGGAGTCTCTGTAGACATTTATTACATGGGCGTCTTTCACCTAAATGCTGCTTGCTCTTACCGGTTCCTGTGATTAACAGTTTTGCAAAATGACTGCTTCTTCTTTTCCTGACTGAATCTGGCACACTGAGGTGTTTAAGGTCTCTTGGCATTTCCACGAGAACACCATTTTGGAATAGTCCTTATTTGCATTGGATGGCAACTGGAATCTCTACCAAGATTTCAGTTTTGGCAAGCAATCAAATCAAATTCAAATTCTATTTTCCTACAGAGATAATGCCATATATATATGTATATGTATATATATATATATATATATATATATATATATATATATAATTTTAAATGCTCACATTTTCAAAGAATAAAGTTGTATTTCACTTGTTTTAATGGGGTAAATGGTGTTCTTTCAAAGCAACAAATATGAGTGTTAAATTTTTGGATCAGCTTATGTTGAGTTGTGCTGGTATTGGATGATTATGCCATTTAAAGACCATCAATCCACTGTTGTTAATGTCACAGTGGGCTTCTAGTGCCATGCTTCATAAAAATGTCACTGCTGAACTATTATTGCCTTGGTAGAAGGCATGTTGTAGTTTTTGAACTGGGAATGAACTGGAAAGATTTCATTTGAAATTCATATATATATTTGTTTTTCAAAGTTAACTTTTCCAATGACAACTATGATATCTATTCATACCTTTACAGTTTCTTCTCCATCCCCAAACTACTACTGATCATCCTAACAAATAATATCACTCTTCAGTATCACTATTTACTGACAAGTTAACTGTAAGTCCATTCCCTTCTCTCATCTTTATGACCATACTGTTATTTTATACAAAATATCACAATACAGTGTCATAAAGCCAAGAAGAATATATAGCATGAAAGGTGTCAGCATAACTGCCTTTAGTAAGTAAAATAAGCCATTGCCTCTCTTCTGTCTGCTACTCTCCCAGCCCCTTCCACATGCCCAATACCCCATCTTTTAAGGATAACCAAGGTATCATTTATCTATTGAAGTTCAAAGAAGATCCAGTGTTTCTAAGGCTGTTTGAATTCAGAGCTTCAGCACGATTCTCCTTAATATTTCAAGAGTGGTTTGTTTGTTTTGAGACAGGTTTTCTCTGTGTAGCCCTGGCTATCCTAGAACTCATTCTGTAGACCAGGCTGGCCTCAAACTCAGAAATCTGCCTCCCAAGTGCTGGGATTAAAGGTGTGCGCCACCACTACCCGGCAAGAGTTGTGAGCAAAATACTATAATTATCTATCTCCCACACACCCAACATACAATAGAGAGTCCTGTACAGAATAACCATATGCTTATTCAAAAAAAGAGGGAGATACTGACAACAGCCATAGTCAAGCCATACTTCTGATACAGGTGTTCTTTATTAAAGGTTCAGATCTACTTCTTAGATGATGCTTTTCTTGGCCAGTGGCTTCCCCTTTCTTGGTCTTTGACTGCACTCCCTGCCTTCTTTTCCACAAGTGGCTCAGATTTGCTGTTGGGTAACTTTTTAAAATTTTGCTTCATAACCAAAGTAGTCCATGTATTCAGAGACCTGTCCCTCAGCCTTTTTATTGTATGACGTATCTGTTCCTTTCAATCCAAGTTCATGAAATCCCTTTAACAATGTTTGGACTTCACATGTGTCTGCTTGTAAATCTACTCTATTAGACAAAAGACCTCCCATGGATATTTTTAGTGTGGGCCTTTTTTTTTCCTGTTATAGGCTTCCTGTCGGCTGCTGTGGGCATCAACCCTTAAGAAGTTTAGTTGCTCATTGATTTAAAAGGCAGACTCAAATCCTGACGGCTCTGTGTGTGTCTGAAGGGTTTATGAGGTGCCACCTTAAATCTTCCTGACACTTTAGTGGTGGGTTTTAGAGTCATACTCTTGTCTTCATCCTAGCATTGACACAGTTTCCTAACAAGCCCTGAATTTGAACTCTGCACTATGGCTCTCTCTTTAAGTTTCTTCTGCTCCCAGACCCTGGGTATGGAACAAACACTGCCTGCATTTTATTCTTCATTTTGTTTTTCCAAATTCATTAAGGATTTTAAAAGATATTTTACCCTCTGTCCAAAACCTGAACAATTTTATTTGTTCCACATATCTTTCTATGACAAAGCAAGTGTTAAAGAAAATTCATTGGTTGGTCTTTTGGGTGCTCTGTTTGAGAACTGGACTTACACAAAATTCACTAACATAGAGCTAGAAGGATGGCTCCTCAGCTGTTAAGAGCATATACTGCTAGTGCTGGATATATGAATTCCATTCTCCTGGCACCCAAATAGTGGTCCTCTCTGGGGTCCACGTGCTTCTGTACCCACATGCACATAGCACCCATGTATCAAAAGATGTAATTAAAAAAAAAAACTCTAGCAGCTTATGTTCGAATTCATTATCAATGACACCAGTGAAGTTGTTAAACATTTTGTCACTATATAGCAATGTCAAGTTCAAGACTGAAATCTTTCTAAAGGCTTCAGAGATGAATCCTGTTTTGAAGTTCCTAGCATCTGCTGGCTTCCTGGTAATCCTCAGAATTCTTTGATTTGCAGCTTCATCCCTCCAATGTCATTCTTTGTTATCACGGGGACTTCTTCCCTCTGGGCGTATCTGGGTTTCTGTGCTTTTCCTCTTCTTATACTCACACAGAAAGAATATAATTAAAAATGTTTCCTAATCTAGTACATTTAATTAACTATTTACAGCTGCAGAAAATATATTTCCAAATAAGGTCTTATTCTGAGACTTGGGCAAATGTGAATTTCTCTGGAACATTATTCATGTCAGTCCAAGATCAGAAGCCCATGAGTGAACCTGGAAGATTTGCACAACATAGTTTGAGTAATGCCTGTGCAGTTCAATCACAACTGTTAAAGGAAGGAAAACTCAATCGAATTTACAGATGGGAGATATCCAAGATCGTATTTAGGGAACATGAAGTCTTATGGTCACTTATGAAATATGCAGCTTACCATATCTTTCTCTAGTTCTGATCAAAATCAATTGACTTTTCTTTGAAAATATATCCAGAATCTGTTTGCTCATTTTCCTTGTTACCTAGACATGCAACCTACTAGCATCTTTCATGTGAATGACTGCACTTCATCTTTCTACATCTGCTTTTGTCTTAAAAATACCCATTTATCCTTTTTATATGTATGACTGTTTTGCCTGCTTGTATGTAAGTACACCATGCACATATCTGATGCTACAGAGGCTGTCAGAGCACCCACCAGGACCTGGAATTTCTTACTGTTGCTAATGACCATAGTGGGGCTGAGATTTGAATCTAGGTCTTCTGGAAAAGAAGTGAGTGCCCTTAACCACTGAATCATCTCTGCACCATCTAACTCCTACATTCGACTTTTCTAACCCACTCACCACCACTCTGAAAGGAGAAAGCTGTTCAAACTATGAAGTGAATTGTTTATATCACTCCTTTGAATCTCTTTAGGGTCTACCAGATGTTTGTAGAACAAAAATCCAGGTATGTCCCAGTGTCCTTAGCAGCAATTGCATGATCTCTTCCTAGCTCTTTCACTTTATTTTAAGAAAGCCTTTCTTTCCTTCTGTTTGACTCTTTGGCCGTCCAAACCTCCTAATAGTTATTGAAATAAGAACATTTGCGAATTAAAGACATTGTCTTGCCTAGAAAATTATTTTCTTGCTTTTTCATGTATCTTATACTTGGTATACTCTAGGTTCCATTGTAAGTGTTACTTATGTGTAATAATATCATAATAATACAATAATGCAATAATAATTAACATTCTTTTGAATTAGTTTAAAATAAATGCCCGGACCTGGAGTTAACCATTATATTCAGGAAGGTTTAGGGATGTTCTCAAACATTGCTCTCAAAGGCATATCCCTAGCATAGAGACTGTGTTCCATATATCATGGGCAACAGAGTTCAGAATTACACCCTAGACTGACTCTGGAAACTGCACTCTAATCCACTGTAGTCAGCAGCCCTTCAAGAAATCCCTGCCTCCTGTGTTATCCTGATGCTGCAGCTGCTTCTTTCCTCTACATTGTTTTTCACATTGTTTCATTAACTTTTGGGTGGGAAAAAGCAACACTTATTTATTGCCTGTTTTTTTTTTGTTTTTTTTTTGTTTGTTTGTTTGTTTTTTTGTTTTTTACTAGATTAAGGTAAATGTTGCTTTAAGTCCCAACACCCTGCAGTGTATGTGGCATATAGTCAGCATTCAGTCCATATTGGGAGAAAGAGGGTGGAGGAAGATTTAAACCTTCTTTGAAGCTTTCCATTCCTACCTCCAGCTAATTTTAAGCTGTCATCAGCGGAACAAGATTACAGCATTCATGAATCAAATACTAGCGTATCTCTGAACAAATGAATAAACAGATGCAGCTCCTCCACAGTAACTGGTTTCCAAGAAGGCGGGCTCCTTCCTTTTCTCCACTAGTCCATGTACTTTTAGCTCTAAGCAAACCACACACATTGATGAGCGGGGCCAGAGCCTAGCTGTTGTTGGACCGCACAAGGACAAGGAAGAGTTAACACTGTGTCTGAGCTACTAAATATCTCCAACAATGTAGTGAGAGTCAGCGAGACCAGATACTGTCATTTCTTCATCTTTTTCTCACTGCCTCAGGTGGTGGCGAGGACACATGATTCAGAAGCAAGGGCAGCATGACTTTGTTTTTACCCTTTAAAGAGAAAAGATGGACAGGATTGGAGCAGAATAGAATGAAAAGAGAGTAGGGAAAGGAAAAGCCATTAATATTTCATATTATGCCTAAAATGCTCGATTATAGCTCTGGCTAGGAGGAGAAATTTTCTTGAGAATATTAGTTTGGATTTTTATTGCATGTCCAGACAGAGGGCTGATTTATAAGTGTTCAGATTGTTTACCTCTGTGAATAATAGGGAATGACACACACATTTTTAAAGAAAGCATTTGCTGCTTAGCATTCCTGACAATTTCTTATTTAATAATTCTTAATTATAAACCGGTACGTTCATTTTATTTTTTCAGTAGACTGTAGTTCTGATTGGTGTGAGCCCAACAATAGATCTGAATGAGCTCTAGGGACTTGGTGGGTATGTAAGTTATTTTTCTCATTTGAGTTATCAAACTCTTGATAAAAGCCATTTTGGCTCTCAGTTCAGAGGAAGACAGTCCATCATGGTGGGGAGTGCATGAAGGAAGGAGTGACTTGGTCCATGGTGCAAACAAAGCATCAAAGAAAATAAATAACCCAGGGCTCACCTCACTCTCCTGCTTTGCTTTTCTTGTTCACTTTGGGACTCTTGCCCATGTGATGGTACTGCCCATACTCAGAGTGAGATGTTCCTTCTCAGTAAAGCCTCCCTAGAGATGTGCTCACAGACACACCTAAGGGTATGTTACATTATAACCCTATGACATTTCTTAATCCAGTCTTGTTGACAATTAAAATTAATTCTCACAAGAATGTGACTCAGCGACAGAGAGCATCTGCTAGAATGTACAGAGCCATGAGTCCAATATCACTGAAACTGAAACATAAATCAAAATTCTTTTCAGGGTCAGAGAGAATGGTAAATTAATAAAGTGCTTGTTTTAAAGTATGAAGACCTGAGTTCAATCCCCAGCACCCCAGGACAGTGCCAGGTGTGGGTATTGTATTATGCACTTGTAATTTCAGCACTGGACAGGATCCCTGGAACTCACTGAGCAGCCAATGTCATATAATTGGATAGCTGCAGGGCAGTAAGAGATTCTGTCTCAAAAGAGGTAGACAGAATTCCTGAGGATCAAACCTTGTCTTTTTGCTTTCACTAGCATATGAACACATCCCAAACACACATATGTGCTCACACACACATGAACAAACACATACATCATGCACAAATAAGAAACAGAAGCATCATACATTGTCTTGTGCTTACCAGACTGGTTATGAAAATCAGTCATATGTTAGCTGGCTGCAGGACCAGGATGATATGTCCAGAGCTGGTATTTGGATGCCTCATCCAGTCATGGCTGGGGTATAGACTGTCTCTCATTTCACTGGCAGGTTTGTTCTTTGGCCACAGGTGCTGAGGCCTTTCACATTATGCATAAATACCATGTTGTATTATGGCCATTTACTCTGGGAGCTTGAATGAATAAATTCTAAAATGTCCTCATTGCCAGCTCCGGGATCCAGTTTTAAAGGTGCATGTGCAATTAATTTTGCTGTAGATTTTAAATTAACACCAAGAGAATGCCTTGCTGTTTATAAATGTTCACGTGTGAACCTAAAGAAAACAGAAACCACTTTTCCTGAAATCCCTGAATAATATTGGAGTAAGACTGTCTCAGTGGGAGACAAAAGCATTACATTTGTGTCTCTGGGTAATCTATCCGTTGGTTAATGGACCCAGAACCCTCCAGACAGTTCACAAATCCCCATAACAGAGCAGAATTTTGCATTAGGATTCCTGACTTTGCTGAAAAACGTAAAAAAAATCAGATTCAGCCCGAGTTCCCTATTGATTACAAACCTGAGGATCAAGAGTAAGTTATTCCATCCAAGGCAGCCTTCATTTAAATTTAAAATGGTCCTTTCTGGTAATCTCATTTTGAATAGTGGCATATAAATCAATTGAATTTGCAAGAGTATTAATTCTATCTCATTTGAGGGGCTACCTCTCAATATATGATAAAGTGGATGTTGGTTTCTAGTCATATTTGGGGGCATGGAAAGGGTTTATGCAAAAAAAAACCCAAACAAATATCCTTTATTTGTTGTTTGTTTGTCTTTCTTTACTAGTAGAGCATATGTAGCCCACATTCTTTATAAAGGAAGGTTAAATCAAAATTTCCCGTCCTGTCAAATTATTCTTTACTCTACACTCACTTTAGTTTACTGCCTTTGGAATAATAATATAGACTCATAATTTTCTTTTAATAATCTATACTGAAAACTACTCTAAGTGTACAGGTAGTCGGTTGGTTGCTATCCATGTGTCATCAGAACTCTGTGGCTTATTCTGTACATCAGATACCTTTAGCTTAAGTATTGCTAACAATAAGACAATCTCAGTGCTTAGAGAAAAAAGGAATAAACAGGAATATGCCCAACAAATTCAAAGTTAAAATGGCTTTGTATGTTTCAAGGTGGTTTCCACACACAGGTGCCAATGTTCACATCAGCATTATTCAAAAACGTTAAAGGCAGGAACAGCCAAGACTTCCACCTAAAGGTGAGTAGACAAATATAATAGATACACAGAATAGAATATGATTCATTTTTAAATGGAATGAAGGTCAGATTTAGATTCATATCATATCTAAGTCTTAAAGATGACATGCTAACCCAAATAAGCTGGCCACAAAATTAAACCTGTGTGGTGATACTTATGTGAATTCCACAGTCATTAAAGCCTTAAGGATAAAAAGTGGTTAAGTGATGGTTTTTAGTTGGAGAAAAAGCAGATTAAGATAATACTTTAAAGTATTTCTTTACATTTATTTATGGTGTGTGAGTGTGTGTGTATGTGTGTGAGATCAAAGAATAACTTGAAGGAGTTGTTTCTTTCCTTCTACCATGTGATTTCTATCCAGGGATCAAACTCCAGTAGTCTGGTTTGATTAGCAAACATCTTACCAACTAAACCATCTCTCAGGCCCAAGAAGTTATTGTTTAATGGGTGTAGAGGAACCTTAATCCAGCAACACATCTGCTCTGTCAAGAGATCACATCCAAAGACCTTCTAAATCAATATGATCCAGCCAGAATGGAGACACACCCTGTCACAGTATGATCTGGTTGGAAACACACACACCTTTCGTAAACACCCTTAACAATGAAGGAAAGGTTAGTTTGTAGAAGGAAGCAGCCATATTTGAAAATGGTGTCTAATTGAGGAACAGTCAAAGTGTTGAATCAGAAAAAGATTTGGTAGAATGAGTCAAAGACAAATATGCCTAACTCGAAGGAAAATAGCACAGGAAGGAGAGGGTATTTAGAGCAGCTCAGGGAGAGAAATGTGTGTGTGGCAGTCTTAGTGGAACAGTTGTATAGAGACAGGCAGCAGAGAGAACAAGGTAGACACAGGTGAAGACAGAGCAAGCCAGAGAATGAGGAGGGGCTAGAAGATTAGAACATATTGTCAAAGTTAGTGTGAGGCTGGGCAGAGCAATTCAGTGAGAAGCCGAGAGAAGACAGAGTGAATCAGTCAGCTTGGAAGATTAGGTCTAGGCCCAGGAATTATTTAAGCAGAGAAAGAAATGCTCTGGACTCAGCTCAAGCTATGTATTTGCACAGCTTGGGTAAAGTTCTCATATCTACCCTTCATCTGAGAAAATAGAAATGTCATCGATAAATGGGTATAGATTCCAGTTTAGAAAAGTAAAAGCTTTAAAAATGAAATTTAGAAAAGAGATTTTGGTAATGACTGTATAATAGTGCAAATGTACTTAATTCCACTAAGATATCTACCGCAATGAAAACCAAACAAAAGTAAGACCAACAAAAGCAAAATGTCTTGGAAGAAGCTTGAAATTTAGGAGCACTTTTCTGTATCATGGAGTACTTTGTAGTACTCCCCTGATCATCACATTTCTGGATAGACATGCTTTCTCAGTGCACTTTCTATGAGAAACTGAGTGGACTCTTTTCATAGTCTTTATTCCAAAGACTGACAAGAGTCTTTTCATAACCTGAGGTCCCCAGAATCCCAACTGTTCCTCTGAAATGGCAGTCTAGACATTTTTGCTGCTGTTTTGTTGCCAATGAACTCCCTACCTTCCTCTTTCCAAGTCAGTAAACCCTGGAGACACACGTCTTATATATTACCCTGACTCCCCTCCTCTTTTCATACACTTGCTCTGTTTTGAACCTATTCCTAGCTTATTAAAAATTGTAAGATACAAAGCTTTCCCTGGGCAGGTGCAGTAGACTTTGCTACAATTACCATTCCATATGTGTGTGTACCTTGGGCATGCTTGGAAATTACCAGAGATGCCATGGGATTTGATTGTAATGCTCATTTTAATTCAGTTGCTTCACATTATACAATAAAACCTGACAGATTCTGAGTAATGATAGAAGTTAGATGACTACTTTCATGGGAAAAAAAAAAACAAGAAAAGAGAGAGAATCATTGACTGGTGTTGGAAATAATTAAACTGTTCTTTTAAAAACATTCATGTATCGCATAAACAAAGTAAATAGAGGCACATAGGCAAAATGAGATAAGCTACAGGAGGAATATAACTCAGAATAGTCTAGAATGATAAGGAACTTTTAAATGCCCATGAAGATATGCTTTTTGAGTATTGAGTGAATTCTGAAAGCACAAGCACTTGGGTGGCTAAAAGCCTTGCCCAATGGGAGAATGCTCTTCCCCATGCTTTTCTGTCTTCTCCCCTCTCTGGGAAAGCCTTCCACAGTGTCTTCAACTTCAACGGTATCGCTTTTTCCCTTGCTGTTTTCATCATTTGCCATAGACTTCCTAACGTAATTTTCTGTTCCATCTTACCCCTGATTTTTCTTGAACTCCAACCTTTTTTTTTTTTAGTATCATATCTGGATTCCTATATGCCACCTGAACAGTTCCACATCATAATAAATTGATATTTTAGTGGTTTCTCTGGATCCTGACCCATTTCACCACATTACCTATTCTTTTTTCATTAATTTATATATTTATTCATCCCAATATCAACTCCGTCTCTTCCCAGTCCCCTCTTTCCACAGCTCTTCCCTTATTCTCCCTCCCTTTCTCCTCTGAGAAGTGGGAGTTGCCCTCCACCCCAATATCACCCCACCCTGGCACATCAAGTCTCCGAAGGACTAGGCACATCCTCTTCCACTGAGGCTAGACAAGGCAGCCCAAGTAGGGGAATAAGAACCACAGACAGCTAAGAAATTCAGAGACAGACCCACTTCAGTTTCTGGGGGACGCTCATGAAGACCAAGCTGCACATATTCTACATATGTGCATGGGACGAGGTTGGGGAGCTAGGTCCAGCCCATGCTAGCTCTTTGGTTCTTGGTTCACTCTCTGGAAATCCCCAAGAGTTGAGGTTAGTTGACTCAGTTGGCCTTCCTGTGGAGTTACTATCTTCTTTGGGTCCTTCAGTCCTTCCCCCAACTCTTCCATAAGACTACAAACTCCCTCTAACCTTTGACTGTGAGTCTCTGTGTCTGTTTCCATTGGCTGCTAGGTAGAGCCTCTCATAGGACAGTCATGCTAGGCTCTTGTCTGCTAGTATAACAGATAATTGTTAACAGTTTTAGGGATTGGTTCTTGCCCACAAGATGGATCTCAATTAGGACCAGTCATTTGTTGACCATTCACTCCATCTCTGCTCGATCTTTGCCCCTGCACATCTTGTAGGCAGGACATGTTTTGAGTCAAAGGTTCTGTGGGTGAGTTGCTGTTCTTAGCCTTCTACTTTGAGGCCTAACTGGCTAGAGGAGGTGGCTACTTCATATCCCCCGACTACTAGGAGTCTCAGCTAGAATCACTCCCATAGACTCCCTGGGGCCTCTCCCCTCTCCCCTCTAGGACTGATTTCCAATCTCATTCTTTCTGTCATTTGTAGCAGAGATTTTCATGATCCTTACTGTATGTGTGTGTGTATATATATGTATATATATATATATATATATATATATATCATCACTTGCAACTTTACTCAGTAACTCCTTACAAAAATAAAAAACATACACGATCCTCCTTTTAAAATTCTTCACAGTTTTCCAATACCTTTTGCTCTCTCTCCATGTTATTAGCTTCATCTTCCCTGACCTCATGAAAACAGATGAGGATATTTGCTGATATCTTTGTGTTGGGTGATCATCACTGCTGTAATGTGTTTGGTTTTACTATAATTTATTTAAATCTTTCTTCAAGATTCAGGTAGAATATGGACTATACATGCATTTATAGATTAACTGTGAAACAAATAAATCATTTTAAGCATGTATGAGGGAGGGAGAAAGTTGGTATCTAAAATTGAAATAGCTGTCTTTAAGACATAACCCCTCCGGTTGCTGTAGCCTTCTAACATTCAAATTTGTTGAGGTTTCAGTGTATATTTAAAGAAAATTTAAATGGGTTTTCCAAATGTGTTTAGGGAATAATGAGAACAAAATGAAAAATGTATGTTTTACTTGGGGTAAAACATCTAGATTTTGATTCCCTTGGCACCATTTGTCATGTGTGTGTGTGTGTGTATGCACCTATGTGCCTGTGTGCATGTGTGTGTGCACACCTATGTGCCTGTGTATATGTGTGTGTGTGTGTGTATGCATGTGTGTGTGTGTGCCTGTGCACATAAATGATTCTTCATGGAAACCAGCTGGATCTTAAGTTGTTTCAATCTTTACACATCCTGAATCAGTTCTATTACTAAGCCATGCGTTCTCTATCATCAAAATATATATAGAATACAATTTCTCTTCCTCTGTCCCAGTAACTATCAGCACCTTCATTGCAGAGGCTTCCTCTGTGACTTTCAAGCCCCTGTCTTTATCCCTAACCCCCAACTCTCTCTAATTTCACTGCAAATTGATGTGTGTGTGTATTTACATGTTGTATTTTATATAATTAATAACTATTGCTATTTGAACATTTTAACTATAATAAATTCTTATTGTTAGATACTCAAATTTTAAGCATGCTAAATCTGACACTAGTGTATTTCAGTGTGATGCAGGAAATACTGAAATCTTAGGCAACCTCTGCTTACTCTTATCCTAAATGCTACCCTTTGCAATACAACCTACACAGTCACAGAGACTCCCATTAGACAAAATCTAGTATGAAATACAAACTGGCCACCACTTTGGGATTTTGTTCTCCAGAATATATGTCTATGACTGATGGGACATTAGCATTTAATAAACAATGAAACCTTTGAAGTTCAATCAATATTTAGAACCATTGACTATTAAATATGGAAGGATTTCATCTTGACCATTTCATTCATTATCAAAGGAGAGAGGACCCTGACACACAGAGGTCAGCAAATCTGTGTCCATCTCCACTCTAGCAGAGCCAGCTCTCGACTTTGAGACCCTGACTCTAGTTCAGCTGCCAGCTCCCTGTAGAATGGAGCTCCTTATCAAGGATTATCTGGATGTGTGCCTGTAATTGGTAATTTGGTAAACACTGCTGCCTTCCTGGATTTTCATTACAAACTCATCTCTATTAAAATACTCACCGAAATTGGGTCACTTAACGTGATTATCCTAATGGAATGATTTTATCCCCAGGTACTCATCTTCTTGCAAATTTCTCACCATTTTTCATGAAGCAATATCCACAGCAGATTATAATGTGACTTTCATGAGTCAAATTATTTTGTTTTCCTTTATTTTCAGTAATTTAGTTCAATTTAGATTGCTGTAATTTTTTTTAAAAAGTTCTGATATTTATCAGAGAAGTCAGAATTTGTACATTGACTTTAACAGCAACATTGGAAGATCATTATTAATTAAGTGTGTACATGCATGTAATTACACTTATGAACACAAGCTAATATGCCTAGGATGAAATTGAATTCGATTCAAAATTATAGCTAGCACAGCCAGGACAGTTCTACTCTTTTGTATACACATACAGTTTTTCCAGTGCAGACAGAACTAAATTTTCATCTCCAAACTTTTAGTCTGCTTAAACAAAGCTTCAATAAAATAATAGCATAAGAAATACACAATTTTAGTGTTCATATGTAAAGGGTAGAAACAGTTTTTGTTGCAGGACTTGTGTTCTCATTTCTTCTTCTTTGGGAAAGTTGGTGTGCAGTAGAAGGAACCCAGAAGCCATGATCCAGTGTCTGGATATGGGCAGTCTTCTGTTCCTTGTTGACTGTGCAAACCTCAGGCCAGATAATATCTTCAGGCCTCAATTTTCTCATTATGTAAAATGAGAACATCATATTATGTAGTTGCATAGAGGTTCCGCTCTGAAATTACCTAATTTGCCATCACATGTGGGTGTTAAAACTCCACTGTAAAACTGGCTCTGTATGTCTTTGGTCTTGTATGAGGTCCCATTATAGGAGCAATGAGGAACACTTTGGGAGCAGCTGGTTTGACTTACAGATACTGGGAGCAAAACACTAGAATACTGTTTGCTTCCTATAAAGTTCACGTACAATGAATTTATTATTTAACTAGCTCTTATTGGTTGTTATAATTTACTGATATTGTCTAATCAACAATGAGTTATAAAACAATGTTCCTTTAAAACACTGATCTCTTTCATGTGACCAAAATAAATTATTTCCAAATTCAAAGACTATTTCAGTAATTATTATTCCAATCTTATCTTCATAGTACTATCCAGCATTTACCATTTTATACATCCTTAGGTTTTTAAACGAATTATTTAATATTTCTCATCAAATGGGAGACTGTCTTTATTCTCGCCTCTATATACTGCAGGTTGTATTTTTGTCATTTTGTAATACAGGTGGTGCTTTGAAATATGTGAAACACTAATCCTACCTCACAGTAGGCCTGAGCCTTTGTAACTTCTTGTCTTTGCAGTTCTGAAATTGTTGCAAAACATTTGCCTATGGAAAGTTAAGTGTTGTGCATTACTTCACAGTAATATGAAACTGACAGTATTATCTTAATGTCACATCAAAATTCATCCATTCAACAAATGTTTTATGAATGTCTTCTAGGTGTGTTAATTTTGACAAGAGATTTCATAGTAAAAAAAGACTTAGAAGAAATTACCAGAGGACATAGATTTTCAATTTTAAATTGATTTATTCATTAGAAAATGTTACTAAGAGCCACTTACTTATTCAAACACACAGACCTCCTTTTGAATAAATACTTCATAATTACCATAATTAATTCAGAGCCCCAACTCTGGCCCTCATAAAGTGAAGTGATTGTCTTAATGCAAGTTACAATAGTCATAATGGTAGTATCCTTCAGAAACCTTTTATAAGCTGTTTTGAAAACAGATCTCTACATACTCACTATCATTGTGGTAATTTTTTCTTTTAATCAATAACCTTCTGGGCATGAGTGTGTTTCTTTGTTCTCTGTGTAATGATTATTATGGTTTAGATATAAAATGCCTGTCAGGGGCTCATGTATTTGAACTAGCTAGTAACACACTTTTCAAAGACTGTGTGAGTTTTCAGAGGTGGGATCTAGCTTCACAAAGCAGAGTTCTGGCATTATGCATTACATAACGATCTGACCATGGTGCCGGTTCAGGTATATTGCTTTCTGTCCTTCCAAGAGGTGAGTAACCCATGCTGCAAGCTTCTGCCACCACATACAGTACCACCTGCCACCCTGTCTTCCCTACCATGATAGATTATCCTCTTTCAAAACACGAGCCCAAATAAATACTTTGTCCCTTAGGTTGTTTCTGTTATATAGTCTGTCACCATAATAAGAAAAATGACGATACAGATACAGAGAATGTGTTAGTTAGTGTGGAGTCCTTACTGGGACGAAACTGACCATGCAGTGTGTAGGCTTAGGAATTGGTCTACTGGAGGAATGTGTAAAAGCATGGAGCTATTGGCTAGAACAGCTCGAGACGACTGAAGCAGAACTTGTGGTGCTATACTGGTGGAAGTGAGTTTGGCTAGACAGAAGGCAGAACGAAAGACAGTAAGGCCTGTGCTAATGCTAGAGAGATGGTTCATGAACTAAAAGTGTATATTTTATATACACTTAATATACACCTTGCAGAGGACTTAAGTGTGCTTCCCAGCACCCATGTTGCATAGCTTGCAATCTCTGGCACCTCTAGATCTAGGGAGTCTGCTATCCTCTTCTGGCCTGTATGGATACCTACACTCATGCACACATGTCCCCACTCCTGCCACACACATACACACATAATTTCTGTGTAAAGTAAAATAAGAATGAAAAATTAGCTGGGCATGGTGGCGCACGCCTTTAATCCCAGCACTTGGGAGGCAGAGGCAGGTGGATTTCTGAGTTCGAGGCCAGCCTGGTCTACAAAGTGAGTTCCAAGACATCCAGGGCTATACAGAGAAACCCTGTCTCAAAAAACCAAAAAAAAAAAAAAAAAAAAAAAAAAAAAGGAAAAGAAAATTAATTAAAAGACCATCTTAACAATGGTTTAGAGGGAAATAGGATCTTTATTGGGGAGTGGGGCAGATAACACTGTGTTATATTCCTGCAGTGACTGCCTACATTTTGTCTTTGTCCTGTAATTTTGAATGAGGCTGAATTAAAAACTAACAGTCTTATTTTCTTGGAAGAGAAAATTTCAAGACTGCATAGCAGGTAACCTATGGCATGGTTGGTGTTCAATGCTTTTAGCTAGAATTACAGTGAGAGGAATCAGAAAGCGGGCAGAAAGATTGAAAAATGTAGAATTTAGTGTAGAAAGGAGCATTGATCTGAGTGAGGAGACAAAGAAGGCTGATGAGGACCAAGCATCACCTTGAATTGTTAAAGAGAAGGTGGGCATTTGCATAGGAAAAACACTTAAGAGACAAGACTCTTCCTATTGGCGAATCTAGGAAATAAAACTGAGAAAGGATTTGGAAAATTTTTATTTGAAAGAAGAATACCTGATTTAAAAAAAAAATAAAGAGCCTTCAGGAAGTCCACCAGGAAAATTACCAACTATAGAAGTATTTTCCAGTTCAGCACAAATGCATGCAGAGACTGCTATTATAGATGTGGTCCAAGTGGACCAAGCTACACCATGAGCTTGTGAGATAACTTGGCATCATTGTTCACATTGTAGTGATTTTGTAAGATGCAAAAGTTATTGAATCATAGGTGCATGCACCTAGGCTCCAGAAATTCCATAGGCTGAACAACATGTAGCAGACTCAGACTCCCAGCATAGAACTACCAAGTACACTGTGCATGAAGTTACAAAAGAGAAGGCTAATTTGTAGTGGAGACACTAGGGTATTTGGGGATTTCAAGGATGTTAGATTTTCACTGGGGATAAAACCTGCCGACATCCACTGGAGTTGATCCAAAAGCAAGTCCTCATATGTTGCTGTGAGCAGAGCTTTGGGGATGGTGTTGCTCAAGCCTGTTGGAGACAATATGATGCTATCATAAACTCCAGATGCTAGACATTAAGCTGCAGGTATGGTGTTTGTCCTCCAGGGTTTGTCCAACCTTTCCCCATTCTTTCCTTTTAGAATGGGAACATTTATTCTGTGCCAGTATAATTGGAAGCATGCAATTTGCAATTTCAAAATATTGTAAGAGATCATGAATCATAAAAGAGACATTAGGCTTTAAACTTTTGAACACTACTGGCACGGTCAAAGACTATGGTGTTATTGAAGTTGAGATGATGTGTTTTATTTTATGAATGACCATGAAGGCTGTCTTAGTCAGGGTTTCTATTCCTGCACAAACATGATGACCAAGAAGCAAGTTGGGGAGGAAAGGGTTTATTCAGCTTACACTTCCATGCTGCTGTTCATCACCAAAGGAAGTCAGGACTGGAACTCAAGCAGGTCAGGAAGCAGGAGCTGAGCAGAGGCCACAGAGGGATGTTCTTTACTGGCTTGCTTCCCCTGGCTTGCACAGCCTGCTCTCTTATAGAACCCAAGACTACCAGCCCAGAGATGGTCCCACCCACAAGGGGCCTTTCCCCCTTGATCACTAATTGAGAAAATGCCTTACAGTTGGATCTCATGGAGGCATTTCCTCGACTGAAGGTCCTTTCTCTGTGATAACTCCAGCTGTTTTAAGTTGACACAAAACTAACCAGTACAAAGGCTAAGGATGGAATTCCATTTAAATGTAAAATGTCCTCCACAGGCTTTATGTATTTGAGAAGCCCCGCCGTCAGCTGTTGTTGCTGTTTTTAAAAGCTATAGAAACTTTAAGAAGTAGAACACGACAAAGGGAAATATGTTGTGAGAAGGCTTTATGGCTTAAAGCCTGGCCCTGGTTCCCACATGAACTCTGTGTCCTGGCCCATCTAGATAAGAACAGCCCATGCTGCAAGATATAACAAGTTCTTACCTAGTTATTTTTGTCAAGTAACAAAACTGGTGACCTTTTCTTCTCCTCTTCCTCCTCTTCTTTTCCCTCCTCTTCTTTCTTCTCCTCCTCTTTCTCCTTCTTCTTTTCCTCAAATCTCTCAAAGCTAAGTTCCATTTGGTTTCATAAAGACTGAAAATTTTTTTCTGCTTTATATCTCTTCTTTTTAAATTTTTTTATTAGGTATTTTCTTCATTTACATTTCCAGTGCTATCCCAAAAGTCCCCCATACTCTCCCGTCCCCCACTCCCCTACCCACCCACTCCCACTTCTTGGCCCTGGCATTCCCCTATACTGAGGCATATAAAATTTGCACGACCAATGGGCCTCTCTTTCCAGTGATGGCCGACTAGGCCATCTTTTGATACATATGCAGCTAGAGACACGAGCTCCGTAGGATATTGGTTAGTTCATATTGTTGTTCCACCTATAGGATTGCAGATCCCTTCAGCTCCTTGGGTACTTTCTCTAGCTCCTCCATTGGGGGCCCTGTGATCCATCCAATAGCTGACTGTGAGCATCCACTTCTGTGTTTGCTAGGCCCCAGCATAGTCTCACAAGAGACAGCAATATCAAGGTCCTTTCAGCAAAATCTTGCTAGTGTATGCAATGGTGACTGTGAGCATCCACTTCTGTATTTTCCAATCATTGGCATAGACTCTCAAGAGGGTCAGGGTCCTGTCAGCAAAATCTTTCTGGCATATGCAGTAGTGCCTGAGTTTGGTGATTATATATGGAATGCCTATTAAAAAATAGGGTACAGAGCTAAATAAAGAATTCTCAAATGAGGAATACTGAATGGCTGAGAAGCACCTGAAAAAATGTTCAACATCCTTAATCATCAGGGAAATGCAAATCAAAACAACCCTGAGATTCCACCTCATACTAGTCAGAATGGCTAAGATGAAAAATTCAGGTGACAGCAGATGCTGGTGAGGATGTGGAGAAAGAGGGACACTCCTCCATTGTTGTTGGTGGGATTGCAAGGTGGTACAACCACTGTGGAAATCAGTCTGGCAGTTCCTCAGAAAATTTGACATAGTCCTTCTTGGGGACCTAGATATACCACTCCTGGGCATATACCCAAAAGATGCTACAACATATAAAAAGGACACATGCTCTACTGTGTTCATAGCAGCCTCATTTATAATAGCCAGAAGCTGGAAAGAACCCAGATGTCCCTCAACAAAGGAATAGATACAGAAAATGTGGTACATTTACACAATCGAGTACTACACAGCAATTAAAAACAATGAATTTATGAAATTCTTAGGCAAATGGATGCCTCTGGAGGATATCATCCCGAGTGAGGTAACCCAATTACAAAAGAACACACATGGTATGCACTCACTGATAAGCTGATATTAGCCCAGAAACTTAGAATGTCCGAGATACAATTTGCAAAACACATGAAACTCAAGAAGAAGGAAGACCAAAGTGTGGATACTTTGATCCTTCTTAGAATGGGTGACAAAATACCCATGGAAGGAATTACAGAGACAAAGTTCAGAGTTAAGATGGAAGGAAAGACCATCCAGAGACTGCCCCACAAGGGACCATACTTTTAAAGATTACTGACTCTCTTCCAGAAGTTATCAGTTGTCCATAGCCCATCAGTGAGTAGAAGTGCAATACATATTCATTAAAGAAGAACTTTAAAATAGCAAGATAAAAATGTAAAACCACTCAAACCTCATTACTCGCCAAGGTCACTGTGACTCCTTTTCTCTTGACATTTACATCACTGAGGTCAAGTAGGTGTTGTCAAGGCCCACATTCAGGGAGTGGCCAAACTCAAGTTAGCTTAGGGGAGCT
This sequence comes from Mus caroli, assembly GCF_978045245.1. Taxonomy (NCBI): domain Eukaryota; kingdom Metazoa; phylum Chordata; class Mammalia; order Rodentia; family Muridae; genus Mus; species Mus caroli. The sequence goes on from NW_028227258.1 coordinate 49,907,666, forward strand.
TTGCAATTATTCTTCACCTCTCTGCTGACACTATAGATTTTATTTCTGATGGTTTTGCTGTAATTATTTGGGTGTTTCTACATTTTATTTATTCACAATTATGCTTTGGTATTTGGAGCTCATCTTAGTGCCCACGAGTACGACTAGAGCTAGGCCAATCAGAACTCTGAAGAGCGTCTAGGTTTTACAGATCTTCCCTGTGGTAACTTACATAGGCGGATTCTGTTTACCTCTAACTTCTGACAATTACAGATGTTTTCCATTTCAAAAATTTTTGCTTTTGGAGACAGGTAGAGTTGTACATGCCTCTTATTCCAAGATGTAGTGAGCTGAGGCATCCAACTGTGAGCTCCTACTAGCCTCGGCTGTGTAGCAAGACCCTATCTCAATCACAAACACGAAATTAAATACCATAAAAAACACAAAGAGAATTGATTTCCATCTATATGTTTTTTTGTGAGATCGACTTCTTTTGCCTAGAATAATTTATGTGACATGAATCTATTTGGAGAAGAATATATTAAATACTAGTAACAAAATTCAGTTCAAATTAAACGTCATTCAGTATGATGACACTCTTAAAAAACTATGTAGGTGTTAACATAGACCCCTTATCTTCTTACTGCTTTTGTTCTTATTATCTCAATTTTAATACTACTTTAAAAAAATCATAATATTTGGGGGATGGAATTAAATATGACAAGAATGCTTTCCAATTCTTTTGCTTACTCCTATTCTTGGATCCCCTTACTTAATTTAATAGAAAACTAAATAGACATTTATTTATTTATTTACATTTACTCATTTATTTACTTATTTACATTTAAGAATCATTTGATTGATTAAATTTGTTCTTGGCTATGTTTGCATGTGTGCCCCCTCTTCCCTTCTGCAATCCATGTCTATCTTTTTTCTTTCCACAAATCTCACCCTCCAGTTCCTGTCTATTCATTTTGTTTTATGACTCACCAAGATGAACCAGGGCCACCTCTGTGTCTGTGGGTTTGGAGCTATCCATTGGAGCTTAGTGGGCTCAGTAGTGGGGGCACAGTAAAAAACAGTGATTTTTTTTTTTGTCTGGCCTAGAACCTATTGGTAGCCAACAGTTCAGCGATTAAGGGAGCCTTGGGACCCCTTCCTGCTTCTTCTACTGGTAGGTGGTAGAGAATGTCTTGTGAGGGCTCAATGCTGATAACCAGAGTTGTTATGAGTTAATTAGTGCTTGTTATAACTCTAGAGGATTGCCATCACAGTCCTTTATCCAGTTTTCTAGCCCTCTGTCCCACTGTACCCTGACCCTTAAAGAGGGTAGTATAAATGTTCTCATTATGACTGGGATCACTGAAATTTCCTAACTGCAAAATTCTGGCTACAAATAGTCTCCTGACTCAGCTGCCAAGAGTCTGGTGTCATAGGCATGTGCCACCTCCACTGTCAGCTTATATTTCCCCCTATTATCTTTAATCTATAATACCTACCCTCAAAATCCCATTGAGTATCCATTTTCACAGAACTGTTATTAGGTACTTCTGATTATATCTGAACTTATTGTTATGAAAAACAGTTTACTACATTTTTTTCTGTTTCACTTTTTATGATTGCAAAGATATTTTATTTCTGAGAGATTTATTTATTTACATGTACATGTACACACACACACACAAATACATATACATATATATATATTATATATGTATTTGTGTATATATATGTATATGTATTTGTGTGTGTGTGTGTACTCATTCTATCTCATTAATTTTTTTCTCCCTCTCAAATTCATGGTCTCTCTTGGTTATTGTTACACACGCAGATATGTGCACACACACAAACACACACACAGACACACACACACATATAAATATATACAACTTGCTCAATCCATTTAGTGTTACTTGTGTGTATATAGTTTCGGGGCTGAGCAATTGTGAGATTATGTCTCCTAGAAGTAAGGGAAACTTCACTAATGATTCCATAACTATTTGCCTACCTAAATAAGGTCAGAACAAATATAATACCAATAGATATGCTAACATGGTTTTAGAAAATTGTATCCACTCTCTACACTCTATGCCTTGAGTTAGTTTTTATTATTTTTAAATACACTTGAGAGTTTCACCTGGTCTCTGTCTTTTACCTGCTCTTGGGTGTAGTTTTAAAACTATGTTTCTTCCTTGTATTTTAGGTGAGGTTTTCAGGGCCATATGCTCATTTGCTAATTTTTGTCATTTACTACAACCCATTTAAAGTTTATTTTATTAAATGTGCTTTAGTCTCTAACTTTTAATTAGTGTATATTAGCCAGTTGTGGTTTACTATTGTTTATTAGTATATATTAGTTGCTCATATTAATAGGTTTCATAAAAATTAATAGCTCTATTCTTAATATCTATAATTTCTAATACACTTAGTCTTCTCAGTTATTTGTAGTTTGCAATGTGTTACAAACAGTTTTATTATTGTTCCCCTACGTATCTTTGAGTATTCATGGCACTTTTATGTTGGAATTGTAAAGTTTCATTTCATTTGGAATATATTTATTTCCCAATCATCAGTAGGAGCAGGGGTAGAATTTTCAGCATTAAATTTTGTCACTAATTTTGGAGTTTGGGCTCTATAACTATTATAAAATAAAGTCACAAATTATTTGCCAATATTTCCACTGAGTTTGTGGATCTTGTCTCCTCTTTAATCCGTACATTGGAGAGGAAGACTTTAGTGGAAACGATGCCTTTTTATTGCCTGTATCAGTCACCTGAGAGCCCTAACCATCCTGTGATTAGCCTGATGGTCATGCATATGACCATATGGCAAGGCCTTATACTCTATGAACACAGGATAGTTTACAACCATGTCACTAAGCAATTCTCAACCTGTGGGTTTTACCCCTTTAAGGGAACATACATCAGATATTCTGCATAACAGATATTTACATTATGATTTGTGACAGTAGTTAAATTTTTGATATGAAGTAGCAATAAAATGATTTTTTAGTTGAGGGTCACCACAACATGAGGAATTGTATCAAAGGGTCACAGCATTAGGGAGGTTGAAAACCACTTAGAGTCTAAGGGATGATATATGAGTGAAGCTTTCTGACTTATATATTCAACCCAGCCACCATCTGAATATCAACCCAGAGACATCAGGTGAAGCAGACGAATCACTCAGTTCTGATATGCTCAAAATCTAGACTCAAAGATTCAACCCACTAATCATTGCTTTGAGTGACTAGCATTTTAGAGGGTTTTGCTATACAACTATAGAAAATCATGAATCTATTTTTTCTGCATCCTACTGACTCCCCCATATATACCTCCACTAGCCGTTGGTTTTTAGATCCTTCAGTCTAAGCATATGTCATAGATCCATCTTCAGGTGAGTCTTCAGAGAGTACAGCCTAGAGTCCCTGAGTGAAAAGCAGCATGGCTGAGTCTTTGCTTCAGAATGGTAGCCCCAATATCATTCTCTTCCCTGTGAAAGGTGTTAAGACTCACGATAGTGAAAACTTATGGGACTGCTGGAAATTAAGGCCATGAAATGTGGAACCCCAATAAGATTGTGTCCCCAAGGTATATCTCAGTTTCAAACTAGTCAACACTCAGTGCTCAGGAATTCACCAAGAACCCTATTTACATGCTCTAACCGGTTCATGCCTCTACAATCTTCTCTTCTAGATAATGAGTATGGTCTGCTCTAGCAGCTAGGTAGCTTTGCATTGTAACAAAAGAAAAAAAAAAACACCTAAGGGGATTTAAGGGAAGAGAGATTTGTTTCAGAGGTTTGTTTGGGCAACTGGCTCTGTTGCTTCAGGTCTAAGATGAGGAAGATTGTTAAGGTATTGGGAGCAGGCAAGGAAGGAGGAAGAAACTGTTGATCCCATGGTAACTGCAAAGCTACAAAAAGGAAAAAGAAAGAAAGAGAGAGAAAGAAAGAGAGAGAAAGAGAAGAAAGAAAGAAAGAAAGAAAGAAAGAAAGAAAGAAGGAAAGAAAGGAAGGAAGGAAGGAAGGAAGAAAGGAAGGAAGGAAGAAAGAAAGAAAGAAAGAAAGAAAGAAAGAAAGAAAGAAAGAAAGAAAGAAAGAAAGAAAGAAAGAAAGAAAGAAAGAAAAGAAAGAAAAGGTGGAGCTGAGTCAGGAGCAAAGGAAGCTCTAGAAATGTATTCACCCACTGACCAGCTTCCTTTAGCTAGGTTCTACTGCCTAGTTTCCAAAATAATGCCATTAGATGTTATGGTAAGTTGTATAAGATGTTAGTTATTGCCAAAAGTTTGGACCAAGTTTGAGGGCCCCAACAATGGTCTCTTGTCTACACATCTTGGATAGTTCCTTTGTATTCTCATTCATCATGTAATTCTATCTTTTGGTTAAAGTGCTTGATGCTTCTAATAGCACACAGAAATGTGACCTAATCCTAAGTGTACAGAAGAGGGATTTTTTTTTTCATAAAGTGAAAGTTACCTGTACAACTAGAACCCACATTAGGAACATTTTAAGTTCTGAAAGTAGCCATCATGCCATTTGTAATGCTATTTGAATCTCAGTGATTGCTCTAAATCCTTCCCCACCCCACCCCCAATACAGCTACAATTCTAGTGTTTTGCTACATAGTTTGGATTAATTTCTTTTTGAACTATACATAAATGAAATTGTATGGTATATGCTCTTTACAGCTAATTTACTTCTTTAATGTTATTTTTAATTAAGCTGTACTATCATATATAACTCTAAAGCCTTCAATCTCATTGTAATGCTTTATCTATTTTACCATAAAGATTTTCAGTTTCCAGAACTTTCAGCTAATATTATAGTCTTTTTTTTTTTTTTTTTGGCCCATGCACACGTGTTGGTTTTGTTTTGTTTTTTAGTTTCTTTGTTTGTTTTGTTTTTGTTTTTTGCTTTTTTTCTTTTTGGTATATACCTTAGATAATTCCAATTATTGGATCATAATATATGTTTATTTTCCCTTTCATAAGGATGAGAAGAGCTTCTCTGAATTGGGCCTCGTGTTTTCTCTTGTTCCATTGACCCACACCATCTTGGTGGGTTTTGTCTTTTTCAACACTTGGTGTTGTTTATTTTTCTCCTCTGCTGCTTGAGAGTTAGATGGAGGTTTTGCTGTCTTAAATGTTCTTTTCCCTTGTAAATAGTGAGGCTGAACATTTCTTCAGGTTTACTGCCTACTTGAACATAATAATTTCTATGATGAATTGTTAATCAAACCCTTATTCCTTGGCCACCTAAGAGCTATTTATAGATAGGCTGATAGCATTCACCTTTGAATATCTCGAAATTTGCTTAGGATCCTTCTCCTAATGTGCTGAGTAGGTCCCTACTTAATGGAAGAAACATGTATAACAGTTAGGGCATTCGACTTTGATATTATAAGCTACAAGGGTTATTCTTAGAGATTCAAGTATGCAAGTCTTAATTTTTAAGCACTAAAACAGCAATAAATATTTATTGATAAATATATGAGGCTACATATGAAAAGCAGTTTGAGGTGAATAAGAAAGTATGCATTTTATCAGGAAGCCTCTAGACTCTGAGGCAGCCTAGATTGAGTGCTGGTTTTTAATGACCCTCTTCTAATGTAGAAATTCAGTGCCTATTCTTCCAGCCTTCACATGCAATTGGATGGGCAAAAACTGATATATTGTGTTTTAGGGATATGAACATGGAGACTACTTTAAAATATGGCCTTGAGAAATTTCTGCCTAGTAATTTTCCAGGAGGAAAAAAAAACCCAGATGCTTCAGTGACATTTTTTGAGTAGTATGAAACAAGTTTAGGTAATGAAAACAGCCAATTACTCAGTTCTTTACTCCCCCTGTACCTTAGTCAGTGTGGGCTTCATTAATGGACCCATTACCTTGTCTGGGACAGCTTTATTACCCTCCGTAACATCCGGCTGAAACCCCTTACCCTGAAGATGCACTCTTGCAGGAGTCTATTCTGACACATTGAGATGACACTTTGCTTCAAACATGTCCCCAATCTTCTTTCCACATCTTTGAAAAGCTCAGCTCTGGAAATGGATACTTTATGCATTAGGAATTCAGGTTGGAAAACAATGACTTTGAGACCTCGCATAACCACTTCCTCAAAGAAGTCGACAGACTGAAGTGGTGACAGCAAAAATAGTTACTGGCCAGAAGGATGGCTCAGGGCCAAGCTTGAGGAACTGAGTTTCAACCCCAGAATCTACATGATGAAAAGACAGGAGCAGTTCCTTCAGCTGTTCCTGGACATCCTCATAAATGCTGTGGTACACACACGTACATGCACACGCACACACACACATACATACATACACACACACTCGCACACTCACACACATACACACACATACACACAAACACACACACATACACACACACAAACACACACACTCACACATACACACACACTCACACATACACACACATATACACACATACACACACACTCACACACTCACACACATACACATATACACATACACACACATACACATACACACATACACACACAAACACACTCACACACACATACACACAAACACACACTCACACACACATACACACACATACACATACACACACATGCACACACACACACACACACACACCAGTGTATTAATTTTAACACCCAGTTTATATGTTGGTTTGAGAGAGCTCTCATTGCACACTAATCTTTCAAGTATTCTCTTCATTCTGCATTTCTTTTGGTCAATGTTTCTAAATACTAAGACTAAAAACAAAAGTTTATGGAGAAACTGCATTTGCCGGTGTATATATACATACATACATATATATATATGTATATACATATATATGTGTGTATATATATGTATATACATATATATGTGTGTATATATATATATGTATATATATATATATATATGTATAAATGCTTCAAAGCCTTCCACTTGTTGAGGATGAAGTGATGTGACTACCGCCAATGTCACTCTTGTGTCAGTTTCCTGCCCTTCCATGTCCATAAAAAGCTAATGCTTTCCTGACTCCTGCTGCATTGCTTCCTGCATATTAGCTTCTTTTGGGTTTTTCAACCTCATGGACTCTCCCACAAGCCAGTGGTAGTATGAAGTCCTTGAGGAGGTATCTAATACTGTGGCTTTGAACCCATCATGAACCTGTCTTGACCACAGCCTTGTAGCTGAAGTTTCTTTCTTTTACACCCTGGGCCTGTTTCCAGTAGCTTCCCATGGCTGTCATGTCTGGTGTCACTAATCTGTCTGCCTTGTTCTGGGGACAGGGTTGAGTCTGTAATGATCTAGAAACAAAAGGCACCCTCTTCTCCAGTGACTCAGTGCACCAATATCATAGTCTACTTCTTGTGGAGTCTAAGAGGCCTTCTACAGTAAGAGATCTTACTCCTGACTGCAGGGTCTCATTAAAGTATTTTGCATTTGCTTTTGTCTCAGTCTTGAGAGAGAGACTCCCTGAGTAGCCTAGGCTAGTCTCAAACCTATGATCCTCTTACCTCTCTCCCTCTAGGTGGGATTCTGGACATGTAATGACACCTGGCTGAAGATCTAGTGGGGAAGCTTAAATTCTCGTCTCTTTTCCCTATCCTGAGACCCCTGATTGGAGACATAGGTGACCAATGCCATGTTATCTTTATATTCCCCTTTTAAATAATCAAGGTGCCATTCCTAGCTATCAGAGCCCTCACCCTCCAATTTATCTGGCACACAAATCTCCCAACCAATTCCAAGCTTTTGCTGGCACCCTGTAAGCACCCAAACTACTGCTACTGACACCTGCCCTCATGACGTGGCATTTACTTGTAGATTCTTATCGCTCATCAGAAATACATTTATTTAAAAAATAGAAATATTCATTGTGCTCAGTATCCTACAAAAATAAAGTTTATGCATTGTGCATATAACACTCTCCTTTGTAAGATTCCAACCACCTTTGTTATTTTTCCACCCTTCTGGTTGCTTTCATCCTTGGCTTCATCTGTATTCTGTTCACTGTCTAACTGCAGAGACCCCCATGTCATTGATACTTGCTCTGGTAGTATGCCTTATCCTCATGTGAAAATCCACCCACTGTTTCAATGTTACCATTTTTGGTAATTGTCCTATTTACTTTTGGATAGCCATAGATTATGACTTTTGCTTGAGTGTTTGCAAGATATCATGAACTCTGCTAAGTTCTGTAAGCATGGTGAACCACCTTCCAGTTTATCCTTGACAAAGATAGAGAATCAAGGAGATGATGACATGATGATAATTTGAGACAGCAATGTAAAGCATCCCAGTAACAGCAGCTGCCAGAGGGGTAATAGTGTTCACAGGTAAGAAAAGTTGTCTTCAATCAGCTACTGGTTTTGGACATTTGGCAGGATGTCACTCATTCAGTCCATGCCTTCTCCTAATCATAGCTACAGGCATGTGATCCCAGGTTGAGTCAATTGTGTCCTGCTTTCCATAGTGATCTGTCCATGTAAAGACATTTGATTTAACTTTGACCTGCAAAAATCATCTTCTGGAATTTTCCTATGAATGCCTTTTCCTCTGCCATACAGTCAGTTGTCTGCACACAGGGAGCCAGTCTATTGAAGGAATGAATCAAGACCTTGAACTGTGGAATGGGGAGGAGGAGGAGAGACAGAGAGACCTAGTGGTATCACTAGATCAGGCAGTGTCTGTGCCCAAATCCATCACTGTTCTTCCTATCAATATGGCTCCTTTTGGATGAAGTTGGTTCAAGTTCAATGGTTAGGGTTTCAGTCAACCACAACTAAAAGATATGGCTTAAATATATCCCACAGGAGATAATGCAAGAGTTGAGTGCGGGAGAAGAAGAGCATTACAGAAGTGAGGGCCATATTGAACAAAGACTGTGATGACATGCAAATAATATGCAAATGATATAAATGATGTGGAATTCTAAATGGTAAGGTCATCCATTGAAGTAAGAAAGGAGACTGAACTTCACAAGGATACAGGAAAACCTTTGCATGCTTAGACCATGCAGAGGACTTTAGGTTTTGCTCTGAAGACAAAATTAAAATACTGTATTTTAGGCAGATGACCTTTTTTTTCCCTGATAAGGACAACATTTAATTGGGGCTGGCTTACAAGTTCAGAGATTCAGTACATTACCATCTAGGCAGAAACATGGAAGCATCCCAGCAGACACAGTACAGGAGGATCTGGGAGCTCTACATCTTCATCTGAAGGCTACTTTCAGAATACTGACTTCCACGCATCTAGGAGGAAGGTCTTAAAGCCCATACCCACAGTGACACACCTACTCCACCAAGGCCACAACCCCAAATAGTGCCAATCCCTGGGCCAAGCATATTCAAAGCATGACATTTCACTCCCTGGATCCCAAAGGCTTGTTCAATCATACGAGTTGATGGGGGCCATACCAAAACATAGCACAATGCAAAATACATTTAGTCCAGCTTTGAAAGTCCCCATAGTCTATAGCAGTCTCACCAATGTTAAAAGTCCAAAGTTCAAAGTCTCTTCTGAGACCCATCCAACCACTTAACTGTAATCCCTGAATCAAGGCAGGAAACCAGATAAACAAACTCCAAACTCTGCATCTCCATGTCTGATTTCAAGATGGTCTTCATATCTCCAATTCCTTTTCCATCTTTGTTGACTCAAACAAACTTCTTTCTCCTGGGCTGGTTCCACTCCCTGTTAGCAGATTTCCTCAGCATAGAGGCCACAACTCTGGCATCTCAAACATCTTGGGGTAACCAAGGCAATTTCAATGTTACAGCTTCTTGTTTCAGTGTCTGGAATCCACACCTGACATTCTGAGCTCCTCCAAGGGGCTGGCATCACTTTTACAGCTCTGCCCTCTGTAGCACTCCAAGCTCAGGCTGATCCACTTCACTGTCCTCTGCTGTTCTTGCTGATCATCCCATGGTACTTGCATCTCCAACACACTGGGGTCTTCTGCTGCAGCAAGACTTCACCAATGGCCTCTCATAGGCTTCCTTCATGGTACCAAGCCTCAAATCCTCTGCATGACCTCTTCAGTCCTGGACTCTCAGCTGCTCTCCATGACTCCTTCATGTTTCAAAACCAGTACTACCTGGGTGACTCTTACACATTACCAAGTACCGCTGCAGCATGAGGTACAACCTTGGCTACCTCTGAGAGCACAGATTTGTTATCTCAGAAAACACTTCCCAGAAGATTTCACTTCAGTGATGCTGGTCTCTTCTTCATCACCGCTAATTTCTTAGCTCCAGCTAGCTAGCATCAATTGTTCCAGTAGTCCATTCTATTCTTGACTTCAAAGCCAGAGACACATGGCTGAAGGCAGATGATCTTAATACTGTAATCTGTTATTTATTTATTTATTTATTTATTTATTTATTTATTTATGGAGCTAGTTAGAAAATTTGCCTGGGATGGGATAAAAAATGAACACAAGAACAAAAGCTGAAGAGTTTCTACATTTGTCCACTCAGATGAGATGAAGGCCTGGAGACAGATGACAGGAGCTACTTTAGGAGAGGATGCATGTGCGAGCTGCAGGGGAACTGCAGCCACTCTGGGGTGAGAGGTATTATTTCCCTGCAGTAGAATACAGCAGGAGGAGCGTAGCTGAAGGACAGGGGTATATTTTCCCAGAGTGTCATTAGCTTAAGCAATCTTGATGTCATTGCTAGATGGATCTTAATAAAATACCATTTTTAATATGGTTCTTCACCTATGAAAAGATAGGCAGGGAGGATGGCTTTAGATTAGTGTCTCTTTAAGATTTGAAGTGATTTTTGCTTAAGGAAGAATTGATTATATGTCACTGCCAAGGAATCTGCCCAAAGGTTCAAATTCCAACCTTTCTTGCTGATTTTTAAGCCTCCTTCCATTTTAATTTGGCCTCCCTGCACCTCTGTAATCTTGTTTACAGATGATTCCCACGCTACACTCCCTGCTCCAGACAAGGCAGTTCCTCCAAAGGCTCTGTAGAGGCTGGGTTCATTAACTTACCTGAAATCCCTGATCCATCCCCTCTCTTTATGGACTGGTGAACCTCAGTCATTCCTTTTTCCTTTGGGATGCCTTCCTTCTGCATAGTGTGATGTGACTTGTAGACATCATTCCTGTTCTCTGAGCATCCACTGGCACTAAACTTCTATATAATACAATCCATCAATTGTTCCTATTCCTATAATGTAGTGTCCTGAAAATCTCACAAAGGTTAGCTTGTTTTGCTGTTAAAGTTAGTATCTTATAGGTGTCTTTGGTGTCAAGAATAGTGGTAGCTGAATTCTAAAAGCGTCCTATAGAACAGTTATATGCAATCTTCCCCTCTACAAGAATCTTCCCCTGAGTCCTGCTTTATTCAGGAGAAATTTCATTGATGCATCCTTTAAAAAGCACTTTGAATTTTATCTTGTCTGTGAAGCTAAGCTCCAGACTGAATTAATTTCCCCTCCTTCCCTTCCCTCCCCCTGACTCTTGCTTTCCTCTCCTCTTCTTTTTCTATGTGTATATATGTATGTGTGTTTATATATATCATGTATTTGAATATTTGGGCATACCCAGTCATAACAGTTCTCAGATAATAAAAAGATGCATCTCCAGTGATACTGATATGGAGGCAAATGGGTCATTTTAATATTCCTAAGCTCCCACCATACCCGGTTTAATGATTAGTCAACTCTTGGAAACATTTTGCAGGAAAGATGAGTTCACATCTGCATCCACAGAGTCCCATTAGCACAGTGCAACAGGAGGAGAAGGGCGAGCTCAGAAGGGAATAAGCCCATCACCTGACAAAAGCGGGTGATGAGATCTCTCACCAGATTAAAAAGGTAAGGGCAGCAACTCATTAGGAAACACAGGGATGTCTGCTTAATTACTTGAAAAATGTCTGAGCCAGTACATTTTATGACACCTGGAGGGTATAAACATGCCCATAAATTTAATTAATTTTCTTTCTCCATTCATTGCACCTGTATGGCCTAAAGGAAAAGAAGTCTAATGAAAGTACAATCAGCACTTTATGCTGGACTTCCACAATTCATTGGGGGCAACATTCAGAAAATGAAATACCGAATTTCTCATCAGTTTGTTGCAAGAAATGTGTTTGGAACAGTGTGGCTCAGCACTGAAATGATTCCCATGTCAAACTCTGATCAATGGTTCTTCAGCTTTATTTCCACAAAGAACTTAAATCTCTTTATAGATATATTAAAATGTATTTAGTAGTCATAAATCTCCAAGGAGAACTTGGAACTAGATATTACTGTTTTCCTGGAGGAGAGCACTGTATGGGAACTCAAAGGTTTATGAGCATCAATCAAATCCATGGAGCAAGAAACTTGCTCTCTGTTGATGCAACATGACCACCCGTTTTGTTACAAATCTTTCCACCAACAACATTACTGTTACTGTTTTTTTTTAAATAAACTTTAATCACAATGCGTCCACGAGCCTGCACACCCATTGAAATACTATCATATCATTAAATGAGGGCTTGCTAGTTTTCTAGTCACTCTGCCTATACTTTATACATTTTACCTTGAATCCCAATTACAACACTCTAAAAGCAAGTAATATTTCATTTGAAATGATTCCCAGTGAGATTAAAGGATTTGCTCAAGGTCACATAGCTAGGACATACTGAAAGTAGGATTCAAATCCAGGTCATTGGCTCTAATATCTGCATTCATTTAATTTTGTTACATTCACAAAAATGTCAGTCTGTGTTTCTATTTGTTAGATCAGGTGTTGTTGAACATATGAAAAACTCAAGACAAAACTTGTTTTCTTAAAAGAATCTCAATGCTATTGAGTTTTGTACAGTGAATTATTCATGGGGGCTTCTGGACACAGCTGATTTGCCTTGTCCAGAACCCACATTATACTTCAGATGTGTCCAAGGCCATTTCACCTAAAATATTCTTGTCACGCTCATTTGATCTTACAGTAAGCAAGGCACACATGATAAATGCCTACTATGTGTCCTAGATGAACAGGTTTCTGTAGATATGATATATGATAATGGAGATGATAAGTTAGAAGCCAGACATGTTATGGGACATTGCTCACTAGAAACAGCTTGGGACAGAGCTGCCCATTCCCTTGGAAATTTGCCTTAAAGAAACAGTGGGGTCTGCCATGATTCTTGTTGAACATTTTCCAAGGAAATTTCAAAATGTCTAGTAGATCAAAGTTAAGTGAAATATATTTACTCTTGTGGTTAGATTCCTCATTCTGATGGCCAATACAAAGCAATATATATATATATATATATATATATATATATATATATATACATATATATATATATATATATATATATACATATATATATATATATATATATGCTTCTAGTTTGTATTTTTAAGGAATCCCTGTGTGTGCAAACGCATGGATGTGTCTCTGTGTCTATGTGTGTTTTTTGTGTATTTCCTTTGACTGTTTTTCTTCTGTCTGTTTTGTCCTATTCTGATCTTTTGTTTTTGTTTTACTATAGTTTATTATTATTCATTAGTTGTCTGTTTGTTTTCTAACGGGAGACAGAAAGGGTGTGGATCTGGATGGGATGGGAGATGTGGTAGAACTGGAAACAGTAAAGGTGGGGAAGGAAAACCATTATCAGGGTATAGTGTATGAAAAAATCCATTCTCAATAAAAATTCCTCATTCTGTCCTGAAATATGGTAGTTAGTGCTGTTTGCAGTTTTAATCTCTTGTAGACTCATTGAATTCTAACATTTACTGGGCTCGTAAACTAATCTGGATCGATTTGACTTTGCACCATCAAGCCCATTACACTTGTTTCAATTTTTTGCATCATGGCTTTAACATCTGGAAGCGATGAAAAGCAGAGCTGCCTGTCTAAAGAGACTGTCACAAGAAATACTGTACGAGGACACATTATTAAGACTTGACTAACCGTTGGATCCACAGCTTCTGCCAAGCTGCCACAGGGATGGAGCATGCGCAAAAGGCAGATCCTAACCGCTACTTGGGAATAGCCTTTCCAAAAATACATTTTTTTTCCTCTTGGTATCTATGCCTTGCTGCTCCCACCCCCTGACTGGTTTGTCTGAGACCAGCTCCTGAATTACCTGTGAGTAGTTTCGCAGTGATATTTTGAAGCTAATTAGATCTAGCCTAACAATTTGTGTCACAGACTCAAGATACCTTTCTTCTTTTGAAGTATCATCATATGTGTTTGTGTAGGGCGTCTCGCCTGTGCTTTCCTAATCATTCTTTGAATAAGCTTGTAAACAACTGCCTTTGAAAATGTGGCATGTGCAAAAGAGCCAGCCTGTGATTTTTTTTTTTTATGGCAGTCAGAACAAGTATTAAGGTACCAAATTCATTCACATTTTTGCATGCATTCTTAACTCTGATTTAGATTAACATATGTGTGTATTTCTCACCATTTTAAATACATCCTTTATATGTAGTATCAGCTCTTGGGAATATACACGGTGTGAAAGTGGAGAAAAAGGGGTCTGCAGTGAAGCTCCTCACTGAGTCCTGGCTCCAGTACTTGGTTCGGCACTGTGTTGACTCAGGCGATGCTTTTCAGCTCCCTGTGCCTCAGTTTCTGCATTTGTTGGGGCTTTTATAAACTACTGTGAACATTAAATGATCTGAAGTAATTAAAACAATGTTGGACACAGAGTAAGTAAGTCCCTGATAAGTCTTTGTTATTGATATGTTATACATTTTAGTGATTTTAATATTATTTGTATTCACAACTAGGCATGACACATGTGTTGTTAAAAATAGAAAAACAGGAAAAACTAGTTAAAATAATGTTTTCCCTCATTTCACCACCAAGAGGCAATTTTGATTACACTTTGGTGTATTTCACTTCAATAAAATTTTTTTAAACCCAAACATCTCCACTCTTTATCATGGAGCCTTAGACAAATTACTTGACTTCTTGACGCTTTAGTCATCGTGTCTATAAAATGGAATTAACTACAGCACTTACATGACAGGGCTATTGTGAGGAATGAGATATCCGTTTTAGGTTCCTAGCTCAATAGTTGGTATATATATTTAGGTTAAGCCACATGAAATTGCCAATACTTTCCAGTGTAGAATCTTTTCCTTAGTGGAAATCAATGAGAAAAGTTCTGTATACTTTAGAATAAGATGATGGAGGACTGTGATGGTAGAGAGGAAATTGGCTTGGGTCCTCACCCTTAGAAGCAGAAAAAACAAACCTGACAGTCCTTAATAATGGCAAAGATATAGTGTCAGAATATTCCAAAGACAGTAGATTATCACACCCAGGAAGGACTCTGGGTGTCTGTGGCAGAGTGTCATTAGGACATGAGTCTGAGGTACAGGCAATAGACAAAGTTAGAATGCATTTGGTTGTGATACAAGGTATGCATGAAGATGGGGTGGAAGTCAAAGTCCATCTGGGTTACATTGCCGGAGTTCCTGTGTTCTCATCTTCTTGCACAATAGAAGTCAGTTGAGGAACACAGACAGTTTAAGCAGAAGTTTACTTAACAAAGAAAGCACTCCAAAGAGAGATTAAAATGACCCGTCCCAAAGTAGGCCAGGGAGGAGACAACAGCAACATAGTGAGTTTTATATTGTAGATTTGAAATGGATGTTTATAAATTGGGAGTTGCATTCATGGACCTATTTTTTTTTTTCATCTGAAATCATGATAAAGTGGATATCCTCTTAGGGTATTTCCTCCTATAAATCTCTAGGAAAGCAAGTCAAAACCGCAATGTAAATGAGGAAGGTCAAAACCAAGACCTAAATGATGCAGTAAAGCTGAGGTCATTGAAGCTTACAGCCCCTTCACTAGTGGATGTGTGGGAAAATGTTGTGGTGAAGTGGAAACTTCTAGTTTCTTTGGAAAGTTAGTTACATCAAATGATGTTATGCTGGGGCACACAGGTGAAGGGTGTCTTGCTAAAGCAAACATGTGAAAGGCTGATTTCCTGAAGCAGACACAGGTGAAAGGATCTTTGGATATAGCAAACAAGTGAAAAGATACTTGATGAAGGAGTATTATGACCCCATGGACAGTGGGAGACAAACACTGAGCCTTGGCTTGGTTTGCTCTGCCTCACTATTCTTCACTATGTATTGGTTCACCTTACATAGTGTTGTTGAGCTCAACTTTTGGTAATGCTTCCATTCAAAGAAACTTGCCCAAGAACTGCCCATGAGGTTCCTGTGGAAGCTTGCTGCCTCCTTGGCCTCACCTTAGGCTGGTTTGTGAGAACTACAGCTACCTGGTGTCTGCTTGCCAAAAGGGCTGGACTGTAGCTGCTGGTTTGTGCCTGGTGTCTGCTTGCCTAGAGGACTGGTCTGCAGCTGCTGAACCATATCTGGTGTTTGCTACAAGACTGAACTGCTGCCCAGGCAGATCGAGCTCACTCCCAAAGAACTATTGCTGAACAGGTCCACTTCCCCCATATCCTAATAACTTTTCTCTTCCACAACTTCTGCCGGATGGTAGGCTAGAGGAGAGGTTGAACCCTTATTAAAAGTAGGTTGCAAAAAAGTTATGCCTACTTCATGTTGTCTTAGTTTTTGATGCAGAAGGAAGAGCTTATCGGCAGCCTCAAGTATACAATATCATAAAGGAGAATCCTGGTCACCAGGAGATGTGGCTCTCAAGTAACAACTACAGTTTTGTTGGCTACCTCATATCTACCCTCTTTAAGAGACAGCTTAAAGGTCTTGGGACTAATATCCTGGCTTTCTGAACTAAGGTACTCTGCTGCTCAAAGTCAAGGCAGTGTGTTAGTGTTTAAAGCAATACTTTACCATGAAAGTAGGAGATAGAGAGTTAGGGAAGCAGAAACCGGCCTGAGTAGGGCCACAGGCCTCATCCGGCCAGATCAGCACCAGGGTAGCGGGAGCGCAGGGTTGCCTGACACCCGCCAGCTACCCACGACCCCCGCCGCAGGATTTTGGGACTGCTGGTGAGTGGAACACAGCTTCTGCTCCAATCCAATTGCGCGGGACCTGAGACTGCATTAGTTAGGGAAGCAGAAATCGGCCTGAGTGGGGCCACAGGCCACATCCGGCCGGATCAGCGCCGGGGTAGCGGGAGCGCAGGGTTGCCTGACACCCGCCAGCTACCCACGACCCCCGCCGCAGGATTTTGGGACTGCTGGTGAGTGGAACACAGCTTCTGCTCCAATCCAATTGCGCGGGACCTGAGACTGCATTAGTTAGGGAAGCAGAAACCGGCCTGAGTAGGGCCACAGGCCTCATCCGGCCGGATCAGCGCCGGGGTAGCGGGAGCACAGGGTTGCCTGACACCCGCCAGCTACCCACGACCCCCGCGGCAGGATTTTGGGACTGCTGGTGAGTGGAACACAGCTTCTGTTCCAGTCCAATCACGCGGGACCTGAGACTGCTCTGGTTGGGGAGAGAGAAATCCGGCCTACATAGGGCCACAACCCTCTTCCGGTCAGAAAAGCACCAGGGCAGCTGGGGCGCAGGGTCGGCTGACACTCACCAGCTACCCACAACACCCACCACAGGATCTTAAGACTTCTGGAGAGTGGAACACAGCTTCTGCTCCATTCCAATTGCACGCGGGACCAGAGACTGCATTAGTTAGGGAAGCAGAAAAACGGCCTGTGTAGGACCACAGGCCTCTTCCGGCTGGACCAGCACCGGGGTACCATCAGCTACCCACGACCCCCGCCGCAGGATTTAGAGACTGCTGGTGAGTGGAACACAGCTTCTGCTCCAATCTTTAAACAGTGACAACGATAACAACTAACCCCAGAGATTACCAGATGGCGAAAGGTAAACGTAATAATCTTACTAACAGAAACCAAGACCACTCACCATCATCAGAACCCAGCACCCCCACTTCGCCCAGTCCAGGGCACCCCAACACACCGGAAAAGCTAGACACGGATTTAAAAGCATATCTCCTGATGATGATAGAGAACTTCAAGAAGGACTTTAATAACACACTTAAAGAAATACAGGAGAACACTGCTAAACAGGCAGAAGACAATAAAGAGAAAGCACAAAAATCCCTTAAAGAATTGCAGGAGAACACTGCTAAAGAGTTACAAATCCTTAAAGAAAAACACGATAACATAATCAAACAGGTAGAAGTCCTTACAGAAAAACAGGAAAACACATCCAAGCAGATGATGGAAATGAACAAAACCATACTAGACCTAAAAAGGGAAGTAGACACAATAAAGAAAACCCAAAATGAGGCAACACTGGAGATAGAAACCCTAGGAAAGAAATCTGGAACCATAGATACGAGCATCAGCAACAGAATACAAGAGATGGAAGAGAGAATCTCAGGTGCAGAAGATTCCATAGAGAACATCGGCACAACAATCAAGGAAAATGTAAAATGCAAAAAGATCCTAACTCAAAACATCCAAGAAATACAGGACGCAATGAGAAGACCAAACCTACGGATAATAGGAGTGGATGAGAATGAAGATTTTCAACTCAAAGGACTAGCAAACATCTTCAACAAAATTATAGAAGAAAACTTCCCAAATCTAAAGAAAGAGATGCCCATGAACATACAAGAAGCCTACAGAACTCCAAATAGACTGGACCAGAAAAGAAATACCTCCCGACACATAATAATCAGAGCAACAAATGCTCTAAATAAAGATAGAATACTAAAAGCAGTAAGAGAAAAAGGCCAAGTAACATATAAAGGCAAGCCTATCAGAATTACACCAGATTTTTCACCAGAGACTATGAAAGCCAGAAGATCCTGGACGGATGTTATACAGACACTAAAAGAACACAAATTCCAGCCCAGGCTACTATACCCAGCCAAACTCTCAATTAACATAGATGGAGAAACCAAAGTATTCCACGACAGAACCAAATTCACACATTATCTCTCCACGAATCCAGCCCTTCAAAGGATAATAACAGAAAAAAACCAATACAAGGACAGGAACCACGCCCTAGAAACAACAAGAAGGTAATCCCTCAACAAACCTAAAAGAAGACAGCCACAAGAACAAAATGCCAACTTTAACAACAAAAATAACAGGAAACAACAATTACTTTTCCTTAATATCTCTTAATATCAATGGACTCAACTCCCCAATAAAAAGACATAGACTAACAAACTGGCTACACAAACAAGACCCAACATTTTGCTGCTTACAGGAAACTCATCTCAGAGAAAAGGATAGACACTACCTCAGAATGAAAGGCTGGAAAACAATTTTCCAAGCAAATAGCTTGAAGAAACAAGCTGGAGTAGCCATTCTAATATCTGATAAGATTGACTTCCAACCCAAAGTCATTAAAAAAGACAGGGAGGGACACTTCATACTCATCAAAGGTAAAATCCTCCAAGAGGAACTATCAATCCTGAATATCTATGCTCCAAATACAAAGGCAGCCACATTCATTAAAGAAACTTTAGTAAAGCTCAAAGCACACATTGCACCTCATACAATAATAGTGGGAGACTTCAACACACCACTTTCACCAATGGACAGATCATGGAAACAGAAACTAAACAGGGACACAGTGAAACTAAGAGAAATTATGAATCAAATGGATCTGGCAGATATCTACAGAACATTCTATCCTAAAACAAAAGGATATACCTTCTTCTCAGCACCTCATGGTACCTTCTCCAAAATTGACCACATAATTGGTCACAAAGCAGGCCTCAACAGATATAAAAATATTGAAATTGTCCCATGCATCCTATCAGATCACCATGGCCTAAGGCTGATCTTCAATAACAAAATAAATAATAGAAAGCCAACCTTCACGTGGAAACTGAACAACACTCTTCTCACTGATACCTTGGTCAAGGAAGGAATAAAGAAAGAAATTAAGGACTTTTTAGAGTTCAATGAAAATGAAGCCACAACATACCCAAACTTATGGGACGCAATGAAAGCATTTCTAAGAGGAAAACTCATAGCTCTGAGTGCCTCCAAAAGGAAACTAGAGAGAGCACACATTAGCAGCTTGACAACACACCTAAAAGCACTAGAACAAAAGGAAGCAAATTCACCCAAGAGGAGTAGACGGCAAGAAATAATCAAACTCAGGGGTGAAATCAACCAAGTGGAAACAAGAAAAACTATCCAAAGAATCAACCAATCAAGGAGCTGGTTCTTTGAGAAAATCAACAAGATAGATAAACCCTTAGCCAGACTCACTAGAGGGCACAGGGAAAGCATCCTAATTAACAAAATCAGAAATGAAAAAGGAGACATAACAACAGATCCTGAAGACATCCAAAACACCATCAGATCCTTCTACCAAAGGCTATACTCAACAAAACTGGAGAACCTGGATGAAATGGAGAAGTTCCTAGACAGATACCAGGTACCAAAGTTGAATCAAGATCAGGTTAATGATCTAAACAGCCCTATATCCCCCAAAGAAATAGAAGCAGTCATTAATAGTCTCCCAACTAAAAAAAGCCCAGGACCAGATGGGTTTAGTGCAGAGTTGTATCAGACCTTCAAAGAAGATCTAATCCCAGTTCTTCACAAACTATTCCACAAAATAGAAACAGAAGGTACTCTACCCAACTCATTCTATGAAGCCACAATTACTCTGATACCTAAACCACAAAAAGACCCAACAAAGATAGAAAACTTCAGACCAATATCCCTTATGAATATTGATGCAAAAATCCTCAATAAAGTTCTTGCTAACCAAATCCAAGAACACATCAAAACAATCATCCATCCTGACCAAGTAGGTTTCATCCCAGGGATGCAGGGATGGTTCAATATACGGAAATCCATCAACGTAATCCAGTATATAAACAAACTCAAAGACAAAAACCACATGGTCATCTCCTTAGATGCGGAAAAAGCATTTGACAAGATCCAACACCCATTCATGATAAAAGTCTTGGAAAGATCAGGAATTCAAGGCCCATACCTAAACATGATAAAAGCAATCTACAGCAAACCAGTAGCCAACATCAAAGTAAATGGTGAGAAGCTTGAAGCAATCCCTCTAAAATCAGGGACTAGACAAGGCTGTCCACTTTCTCCATACCTATTCAACATTGTACTTGAAGTCCTAGCCAGAGCAATTCGACAACAAAAGGAGATCAAAGGGATACAAATTGGAAAAGATGAAGTCAAAATATCACTTTTTGCAGATGATATGATAGTATATATAAGTGACCCTAAAAATTCCACCAGAGAACTCCTAAGCCTGATAAACAGCTTCGGTGAAGTAGCTGGATATAAAATTAACTCAAACAAATCAATGGCCTTTCTCTACACAAAGAATAAACAGGCTGAGAAAGAAATTAGGGAAACAACACCCTTCTCAATAGTCACAAATAATATAAAATATCTTGGCGTGACTCTAACTAAGGAAGTGAAAGATCTGTATAATAAAAACTTCAAGTCTCTGAAGAAAGAAATTATAGAAGATCTCAGAAGATGGAAAGATCTCCCATGCTCATGGATTGGCAGGATCAACATTGTAAAAATGGCTATCTTGCCAAAAGCAATCTACAGATTCAATGCAATCCCCATCAAAATTCCAAATCAATTCTTCAACGAATTAGAAAGTGCAATCTGCAAATTCATCTGGAATAACAAAAAACCTAGGATAGCAAAAACTCTTCTCAAGGATAAAAGAACCTCTGGTGGAATCACCATGCCGGACCTAAAGCTCTACTACAGAGCAATTGTGATAAAAACTGCATGGTACTGGTATAGTGACAGACAAATAGACCAATGGAATAGAATTGAAGACCCAGAAATGAACCCACACACCTATGGTCACTTGATCTTCGACAAGGGAGCTAAAAACATCC
Organism: Mus caroli; assembly: GCF_978045245.1. NCBI lineage: Eukaryota > Metazoa > Chordata > Mammalia > Rodentia > Muridae > Mus > Mus caroli. The sequence continues at coordinate 49,929,420 of NW_028227258.1, forward strand.
AGTGGAAGAAAGACAGCATTTTCAACAAATGGTGCTGGCACAACTGGTTGTTAACATGTAGAAGAATGCGAATCGATCCATTCCTATCTCCTTGTACTAAGGTCAAGTCTAAGTGGATCAAGGAACTTCACATAAAACCAGAGACACTGAAACTTATAGAGGAGAAAGTGGGGAAAAGCCTTGAAGATATGGGCACAGGGGAAAAATTCCTGAATAGAACAGTAATGGCTTGTGCTGTAAGATCGAGAATTGACAAGTGGGACCTCATGAAACTACAAAGCTTCTGCAAGGCTAAAGACACCATCAATAAGACAAAAAAACCACCAACAGATTGGGAAAGGATCTTCACCTATCCTAAATCAGATAAGGGACTAATATCCAATATATATAAAGAACTCAAGAAGGTGGACTCCAGAAAGTCAAATAACCCCATTAAAAAATGGGGCTCAGAACTGAACAAAGAATTCTCACCTGAGGAATACCGAATGGCAGAGAAGCACCTGAAAAAATGTTCAACATCCTTAATCATCAGGGAAATGCAAATCAAAACAACCCTGAGATTCCACCTCACACCAGTCAGAATGGCTAAGATCAAAAATTCAGGTGACAGCAGATGCTGGCGAGGATGTGGAGAAAGAGGAACACTCCTCCATTGTTGGTGGGATTGCAAGCTTGTACAACCACTCTGGAAATCAGTCTGGCGGTTCCTCAGAAAATTGGACATAGTACTACAGGAGGATCCAGCAATACCTCTCCTGGGCATATATCCAGAAGATGTCCCAACCGGTAAGAAGGACACATGCTCCACTATGTTCATAGCAGCCCTATTTATAATAGCCAGAAGCTGGAAAGAACCCAGATGTCCCTCAACAGAGGAATGGATACAGAAATTATGGTACATTTACACAATGGAGTACTACTCAGCTATTAAAAAGAATGAATTTATGAAATTCCTAGCCAAATGGATGGACCTGGAGGGCATCATCTTGAGTGAAGTAACACAATCACAAAAGAACTCACACAATATGTATTCATTGATAAATGGATATTAGCCCAAAACTTAGGATACCCAAGATATAAGATACAATTTGATAAACGCATGAAACTCAAGAAGAATGAAGACCAAAGTGTGGACACTGTGCACCTTCTTAGAATTGGGAACAAAACACCCAGGGAAGGAGTTACAGAGACAAAGTTCGTAGCTGTGATGAAAGGATGGACCATTTAGAGACTGCTGTATCCAGGGATCCGTCCCATAATCAGCTTCTAAACGCTGACACCATTGCATACACTAGCAAGATTTTGCTGAAAGGACCCAAATATAGCTGTCTCTTGTGAGACGATGCCGGGGCCTAGCAAACACAGGAGTGGATGTTCACAGTCAGCTATTGGATGTATCACAGGGCTCCCAATGGAGAAGCTAGAGAAAGTACCCAAGGAGCTAAAGGGATCTGCAACCCTATTGTTGGAACAACATGATGTACTAACCAGAACCCTGGAGCTCTTGTCTCTAGCTGCATATGTATCGAAAGATGGCCTAGTCGGCCATCAATGGAAAGAGAGGCCCATTGGACTTGCAAACTTTATATGCCCCAATATAGGGGAATGCCAGGGCCAAAAGAATGGGAATGGGTGGGTAGGGAAGTGGGGGGCGCTATGGGGGACTTTTGGGATAGTATTGGAAATGTAATTGAGGAAAATATGTAATTAAAATATAAAAAAAAAAAAAGTAGGAGATAGAACATTCCTAACCCTTATCAGCCTACACAAACAGGGGTCCTGTCTTCTCAGGATTTTCTTTCCCCAAATCCATTGCCAATGTCTGCCTTTGAGCTTACAACACCACTCAGCACAGTACCTGGCTCTGTTGGTCCTCAATCTAATGTTTACTAAGAGATGTGAGATCTGCTCAATAAGCAAAAGCCCTGGAGCATCTTTTAGGGTAGAAGTGAAATTATTGGTGCCATTCTTTGGAAAGTTGAGTTGAGTGAATGCCAATTGCTCAGTGGAAGCTATCAGTGAAACTGAACAACAGACACACATTAATTCAGAGGACCTGAGTCTGATCCTGAATCCGCATGAAGAAAGAAAAAAAAGCCATGCATACTGAGACACGGGAGAGACAGAGACAGGTGTATCCCTCATAGCTCACTAGCCACCTACACTGCCCTAGCTTACTTGGCGACTAAATGTCCAGCGAGGAATTCTGTCTCAGAAGCTAGATGTTTTGCAAATACGTGTAACTGGATCCAGTGCTCTCTTCTTGCCTCCATGCATGCACAGGCACATGCAACTATATACTTATGTGCACATACACTCTCAATCATATACACACAATTAAATCACCCCCTTCAAAGGGGGAAAGCATCTGAGGAATGGCAAGCAGGGTTTTACACACACACACACACACATAAAACCACAAAGTAAAATATCATCTATTAAATTAATATACAATTAAATATTATATATTAAATATTAAATATATTTAAGTAAAATATATAATAAGAGAACAAGACTCAGGCAATATAGATAGAAGAAAACCCAGCTCTGTATATTGATTCTACTACCAGGTACTTGAAAGGCTGATGCTCAAGTATACTGTGGGAATGACACTAGAACCTAACATCTAAGGCTGATGTTAGAATTGAATGTGGTATCACAGGCAAATTCCCAGGAAAGTACTTGGAACATACCGAAAGCATTGCAAGTATTCATTAAAGTATTGCTGTCATTAAAACATTGTTGCCAATAGTCATAATTGTTTCCCAGTGGCCTCCAGAGCCACGCATTATTAGGCATGGAACTTTTGCCAGATATTGCCAGATGCAGGAAAACGTGCCTTTAATAGCACTTTAAATTAAAGTATAATATTAGAAAGGCCTTATTTTTGTTATATCACAGGTAACTTTTTTTTTTCCTGAGACAAGGTTTCTCTGTATAGCCTTGGCTGTCCTGGAACTCACTTTGTAGACCAGGACTTGCCTCGACTCAGAAATCCCCCTGCCTCTGCCTCCTGAGTGCTGGGATTAAAGGGGTGCACCGCCACCACCCTGCCACAGGTAACTTTTAATTTCATTCATTTGTTCAATTGTGTTTGTCAAATTTTCTATGCTGGCTTTTGAGTCTGAATTCTCTGAAATGAAGGAAGGAGATAACAGGAGGCCAGAGAGAGAATTGATGACAATAACTATTAACAGTTTGAGGAGCAAATGTTATTATCCCTTTCTTGGGAATTTGGGGGATTTAAGTCTACAAGGTTATTTTAAAAGGTTTTTACTAGAGAAGGAACTCATAGATTTCATTCCCAAACCTCTGTGGCCAACTGCCTTATCATTTGTCTCCACTTTCTACCTTACCCCCTATGTAACAATACCTTGAATTAGTCTCCTTTCAGTCACTGTAGCTAAGTATCTGAGAAGGTTGTCTTAACTAAGGAAATACAGACTTAGCATTTCAGAGGCTCTGACATAGTTACTTGGTCATCCCTGTGGACGGTGCTAAGGCAGAAGATCATGTAGTTACTGCTCATCTCATGGTGGATGAGAAAAAGATCAAGAGTAAAAGGGCCTTGGACAAGATAGGCAAGAAGGTCTCCACTGACCAACATTTACCAACTCCTCTCTAGCATCTGGTTCACCCAATTTTCCAATGGTGCCAACAATGGGCAGATGCATCAATGCATTAACCCACTGATTAAGATCAATCCTTAATGATCCAGTGCTCTCCTAAAAGCCTTTAGGCTGGCATCTGAGCCTTTTAACACATGAGCCATTGGGGAAGATTTCCGATTAAACCATAATACACCTGTTTTGCAGGAAAATGCCAATGGCCATAAGGGCACCTGGATGAAAGGATGCTTGGGCCACTTCAAGCTTATTGGAATTTTGTAAGGAAATGTTTGTGTGTATCCACTGATATTAAAGTAAGTTAGTTCTACCTGAAGATCTGAGTTTGGATACAAAATCCTAAACCAAAGTCCACATTATGGGTGTTGCTTTCCCTGAAAGGGACTGAAGTAAAACTATTTTCTCATGGAGACCTAAGAAACACATTTTTAAGAAAATGGATGCTTATTGGACATTTGAATGTGTTGGTCACTGAACTATAAGACTGGTGATTTATGACATGATCTCTCATGGAATGAACCCCAGGTTTTCTGGATATTCAGGCTATTTTCCCTTGTTGAGATCCACCCTGCAGTTTCCCAAGAGGATCTCAGAGTGCACACCCCTGTGAAGAGGCTATTTGGATAGCTTCTGAGGTTAGATATTTCTTGGTCCCCAAAGCTTTTGCTAAATGGGATTTGATTCAGTATTGCTATATGGGATACTGCTGCTCAAAGTACTTCCGCCTGGATTTCTGTTTGCTTTTACTCTGAGGCATTATGTGCTATTTAACAGAAGCTGTAGGATTTTAGTGTATTCTTTTATTTGGATTCGTTATTAGGAGGAATAAAATGAAATTACATCTGAATTCACATTTTATTACTGAGACTGAATCTATAGTGCTTAAACATGCAATCTTTGGTGGACTGGGAGCATGGAGCTTTTGTACAGTGCTTGTCTTAATAAACACGAATTCCTGAGACCTAGCACCCATGAAGCTGTGACAGACCTGGTGCACATGTGATATCAGTGCTTGAGAGGTGGAGATATGAGGACCCATGGAGTTGACAGTCTAGTCTAGTCTAGTTCATGACTTCTAAACCAATAAAGACCCTGCTTCAAAGAAAAGAGTGGGCATTTCTGAGAATGACAACAGAACCTGTCTTCTATATGCTTGTATAAACACAGAATATACAAACATGCACACATGAATTCTCTCTCTCTCTCTCTCTCTCTCTCTCTCTCTCTTTCACACACACACACACACAAACACACACACAAGCATGCACACATACATTAAAGATATTGATGTTGGTATAAGGAAACCTAATTTAAAATCCATCCTGCAGACCATGGGCATTTCCACCAAGTCTTTTTTTTTTTTTTTTTTTTTTTTGGTAAGGCAAATGAAACAAAGCACATTTATTACTTAATCTAATATCTAGCATCTAAAACTCAATAAAGGTTAGTAGTTACTAATCACTACTACTGCTGCTGCTCTTAGTTCATTCACCCACACCACAGCTCTAAGGAATTAAAAGTTTGTATCAAGCAAAACAGGAATGTATCTTTCAACCAGACCTAAGAATTAAGTGGGATGGAAGCAGATGAAGCAGCAATTTCCTTCCAGTGCTCAGGGACCGAGGATGGAAACTTGACTTTGCAAAGATGTTCTGTGGGTTTGACAGATATCACAATCAATGCTGTGTATGTCCCTTTAGTAGGTCAAGGTGTGTGAGAAGCACCTTTTGATAGGACAAAGGGAAACTGGGGTGCACATTAAACTGATCCTTCTTATCTTCAACAGTGAGCGCTGTATGGAAATATATAAAAGATCTCTACAAAGTCTTCTGCATAATTAAGAGAACATGAATTGGCAATTCAAGTGTTGCTTTGGGATTAGATAGGTCTTGGTTTGAATCCCAGATAAGTCACTTTATAGCTATGGGCACATAAGCCAGACACAGGGCCTTCTTCAAACCATCTCTTCTTCCTTTTGTGAGATTTAATTTAAATACTGAAAGTAAATTAGCAGGGAGTATGCTATGAGCTAAGTAATCGATAAATGTTATACTTACTGTATATGGAACATGACCTTGGAATGTATCCAGGCAGACAGTGTATTTTTTTTTAAATACCAAGAAAATTCTCATGTGGGTAAAGATGAAGTGGAGAACTTCTTTTCAATCCTCAATTATGCTATTAATATAGAAACTGGAATAGCCAAGAGTTAAAAAAAATTTTTTTTCCCAAATAGGTAGCATCTGAATGGTTGAAATGGCCACTAGAGACTAAATGTCAGACACTAAAGATGTGAGTGGATCAGAGTGATAGAACCACAGGATCTCTGTACCCAGCAGACATCCAGAAAATCATTTGTTATGCAGAACTTAGTGTTCTGAATATGTAGCTGTCAGACATCTGCACTGATAGTCAAATAAAACAGGACTCAGAAAGCTTAAAGCATTTTGGCCAAACTTTCCCTTCTCCTGAGCAGAAAGAAGCAGGACTTAGACCCTGGTCTACTCTCTTCAAAGCAGCTTTGTATCCAGTGTTGTGTGGTACACAAACAAGTCATATTGGTTATGACTATGGTGTAGAAAAACAACAGCGGGACTCCCGGCATGCACTGGTGCAGTCTTGTGAATCTTAATTTGAGGGAATTGATCCCAGATGTTAAATGCTAAATGTGAGCCACTGCTTCGGGTCTTTGTCTCTCTCCCTGCTATTCACAGGCAGCCATTCACACAGCCAGAAAGCAAAATGCTATATCTGAGAGAAATGCTGTGTTCCTGTTACCTCTCCTCACTCTCTCCCGTTGTGTAAGAGAAGAATTTAGGGATTAATGTGACAGAAGTTTCATTTCTCGGGAATAAAACACGTGTAGATTCACATGCCTCCAGGGCAATTGTGTGCAGGTGTGGAGCTTAGCACCCAGCAGGTACCTAAATGGCAGGTTCCTTTCTGACTTCAATTTTCAGTCATCTACTTTCCTTAGAACCTCAGGAGGTTTCCTCAAGCTACATCAGCCTGGGGTGACAGACTGAGAGGATGGTAGTAAGGAACAATAATTTTTTGATTGGCCATTTGTTACTTAGCACTTTCAACCTATCCTTATGTAAAGATTTCTTCAGCTATTCCAGGGAGATTTGCTCACAAAACAGAATCTTCCCAGATATGACAGCTGTTCTTTCTGGCGCATACTAATCCCCCCACTGTGGACCTTCACAGTCTTTTATTTGCACTCTACTCTTCACGCATTAAGTAATAGGTAGGGAGGTAGGTAGATAGAGGGATGATAGATAAAAGTTAAGTTTCTAGGAAATCACATCGTCCATTGGTAGCTTGCAATGTTTTCTGGAATTTTTGAAACCTTAACTCTTTTTCTGTACGCTTCAAATTATGATAGAAAATCAATTTCTGTACCTGAACACTGCACTTCATAAACAGTTGTGGATCAGAGTAAGGGTCCAGAGTCAGGCACCCTCCTCCATGTGTCTGTGTCTCAATATTTCTGGCTGCAGTGTAACCTCTGACAACTCTTAGTCCCTCTTTCCTCACTGATGGCTTTCTGAGCTGTAAACTGAGATTGATGCAAATATTCTACTTATGGCATTGCACCTAATTAAGGGTGAAGCTTGACCTGTGTTGGCCATTGTTGGTACTAGATGGGAATCCAGAACACTCAGGGCCTTCAGGAGAGAATACAGAGGTCACTCATCCACTCTTTGGAATTGGATTTTCCTTGTTACTCATCGTGTGTGTATGTGTGTGTGTGCGTGTGCGTGTGTGACTGTGTGTGTGTGTGTGTGTTACTAGTATTATGTGGGTCTTTTTAGAAATAGTCTCTCTCTAATTCATCTCTAACCTTAAATCACATTTGTGTACCTTAGTTATTCCATCCTTGAGGTTTGCTCTTTCCTTACTGACTCCCCAGTTCCTTGAGAATATCATTCCTATTGGAATTGCCTAAAGAATATCTCAAAGCACCCAAATCACCAAGATATCTGATGTTGCAATTACGGGCTAAGTTGAACTTTGACTCAAGCGATAAATAAACATTCATATCCTCAACCCACTTTTCACACACACACACACACTAAATTCATGTCTCAGTACCTCAGCTTCCCATTACCATTGCGGATACTAGTGTTTTATCAATTTACATATTCTTGTTCCTATTCCAAGATATTTTTGCTATTAAAGCTTCAACAAAGCATTATGAAATACTTGTATTTTACACAAAACTTTCCAACAACCTGTCCATAATATTAAATTATTTCTTTTTTAGTTGTTGAAGCCAGAACTCAAGAAGTGCTGCTTAGTGAAAATATTCCCTTTGGTCATTTATTAAAGAATATCCACTTCTGTTAGCTCCACACAGTGAATCATCTATGTTGCTTCTGCCCTCAGTCATCTACTATAGAAGCTCCAAGAAATCCAAAAGAATCTGTTCTTTTATCAACTTTAAGAGATTTAATTTATTTTCTTAGCTGTACAATAAATCACTAGGATTCTTTTAGAAAGGAAAAATTGAAAGAACACCCCCAAGATAGAAACAAATGCATTATCTTTTCACTCATAACTCATGTGGACTGAAATATCTATTTGTTACACCTCTCTCTTTCTTGATTTTTCTCAATATTGAAAACCTTCTCAGAACTTACTTGTTACATGGCAGGAACATTTAAACTTACAATTTCTGAGCCAACTAATACGCTGTGCATTCTAAAATACACACATAGCTTCATTTATTTATCTAATTCATCAAAAAATTCCTAGTCTAGGTTAAAGTGAATGCCTTTCATGTGTACAACAGCCAAATGTTCCCTCCTGATTGATGCATGGCAGTCAGTCACTACTATGTTGAGGCATCTCAGAGACTTGAGGTCAGCACTTCTTCTGAAAAGCTGAGAAATGAAGCTATCAATCAGTAATACTGACTGAATGATGACCACATGGCAGCCTCTGGATGAGGTAATTTAGAATAACTTCAAAATTTTCTGTTGTTATTTCAGTTTTACAAATGATAAAACATGGGCCTGGAGAGAGGGATCAGCAGTTAAGAGCACTGACTCGTTTTCAGAGGTCCTGAGTTCAATTCCCAGCAACTACATGGTGGTTTACAACCATTTTTAATAGGATTTGATGTCCTCTTCCCTTGTGTGAAGAGAACAACAGTGTACTACATACATAAAATACAAGACACTAAAAAATCTAAAAGACAAGAAAACTGAGCTTTAGGGAAATTATATATGTCACTAATATTGCTTTATCTTAAGAAGTAATCATGTTCTCCCACTCCAATGAGACTATAAGACCTGGATTCATAACACACACACACATACACACACACACACACACACACACACACCACACTCACCAGTGTCACCCAGTCTATGGGGGTCTGGGAATTGCCACACAAATCACTCAGATACCAATCTTAGTCAAACAGGGATGTTTTATTGAATACCATACTCCAAGATTGATGGATCAGGGCAATGGGTAAGACTTGGGAGCTGATTGTGACATTGAGTCAAGATCCTCTAGGGCCTTTTAATCCTGAGATCTGCAAACAACTCTGCTGAGTTATTTCATCAATCAGTATTTAGGGATGGGGGATTTCCTTAGGAACATGTCTTTGTTGTACTTTTATCCTGCTCCCTTTTTTGGGGGTGTTCAGCTGTGGCAGGGGACTTGCCTTGTCTAGCATTCATGTCTTAACTTGTCAGCCAACAGGATGGGACTTGTCTAATATTCATGCCTTACCCTGCCAACCAGGATGTCAGTTGATTATGTACATGTCTCCTTTTGCCAAGTAGGATGTCAGTCCCCAGAAGGATCTTGGGAACTTAAACTTTACTCTACTTAACCCCTACTCAAAATGGAAGTCTTTTTCCAAATAGTTTCTTATATTGGTGCATTCCGTCCCAGGAGCAGCTTAGAAAAGCAAATACCATAAAAAGCTGACACACAGGTGGACGTGTTGCTGGGTGGTTGGTTCAGATCCAAGCTTCTTGTGGCTAGCTATCCAAAGCACTTCTGTCTGACTTCTGTTGTTGATTGGTTCCCAAGAATTCCAAACCATGTAATATCCTAGTAACAACAATAAGAACATATAAGAAAGTTTCCTTACGACATTAATAACAGCACAAAATAGTAGGCTAGCCCGGTAACAGTTACCTACATTTTACATAGACCTTACCAGTTCATGTAGGCTTTAAAACAAACCCATATTGTGTATGTAAACATCAAAGCAAGATTGTAGTGAATGAAGCCATGTGCTGTGGTCCTCCTCCTAAGAGTGGTATCTCTGATTTCCCCCTACTCTGGTGCTCTGACTATGATTAAGAACATTGGCATAACTTAGTGGACCAATAAAGTTCATCTCACACAGGAAATGCATAAGAATGTCCTGAGTATGCCTGAAATAGAACTGCAGAGTGACCTCACTAGAAATACTTTTCAATGAAGCATAACCACAGGCCAGTCTAGTATATAAAGAACAGGTTGAAATTGCTAATATCAAACACATACTTGAGATATCACTGACCTTGGAATTTCAGAATATCATAAAGGAGGAAAGACTCTTTGAATATCAATGGAAGGATATCAAGTTCTTTGTTTACTACATGTATGTCCTTAGTTCATCTGGCATCATCCGTTAATTTCCACATCACATACTTTTGCTGAGAATTTCACTTTAAGAATGGGTTCACTGAAACAAGGGACAGAACACAATGCAAAGCCACCATGAGAAGACATCTTTGCTGCCCTTGCAGGCTCTTACCTCCTGTTTGCTCAGAGCACCTCATTTGAGTCACAGGAATTTATGATGTGCTTAGTGTTTCTCCAAATTGTGTTTACATATTTTCAATGAACAGTTCTAAGAAAGTTTTGTTATTGGGAAAAAATACAATTTGAAAAAAGACTTAGAGGCAGAGACACTGTTCTGTCAGGCTGTCCTATGGGGCCTTAACCAGCAGATCTCAGTAAAATCTTATTTTTCCTTCCCACTTCTAAAAAGTTTGCTATGTCATGACAGTTTGCAGAAACTTTGGGGGATGTTTGTGGAGTTTAAAATATTCTTCCCAAAGTCCCAAGTGATTCCTTTACTCTAGGCACATTGTTGAGTTCTTCTACATTTACTGTGAGTTCTGTTGGAAATGATGATGATTCTATGGGAAAGGACAGAAAAATATGGTGGTTTCTCTCCTGAAAAAACAAAAAACCCAAAAAACAAAAAACAATGCATCTCCCCTCACAGTTGCTCTGCTCTGTAGACCTATGGGGGGAATATACTAATGACACTGAAGATGGAATTTATTTCCTTAGATATAGTATTCTATGATCTCTGGGATTTCCTTTGCTTTTAAGGATGGAGAAGACTGGTCCTAGAAGTTATCACTGATAAAAGCACAAAATATAAATTGAAGAAACTGCGTGTGACATCAATCAAAGAAATTATGGTTCTCTCCCTAAAGCTGGGTGTGTTTCATTGTTTGCTACATTATATTCTATGCGTGTTGGATTATTTATACAAGTATTTAAAAATACTCTTGAAATCATATCTCTAAAAAAAACACAGGCATCATAAGGTATTTTGTGTCCTGGACATCCCAGGCTGTAGCTATGGCAGGGAGAAGGAAAGGACACCTCTTGTACTCGTTAGTACACATTTTTGTCTATCTGGCAGCTGAATAGCATCACTAGACCCAAAGGAATTTGTTTTCAGAGGGCTCTAGAGAGGAGCCTGAAGATACTACAATGACCATTTAGAAGCGGGATCAGAGATTTTCTTTAGAATACTGGTTAATCAACCAAGTAAGAGTTTGATTTCTAATTATCAATGTATTAGCTAACCAGGTCTCTTAAAACCCATCTCTCATCTTCTAGCTCTTAGTCTTACATTTTATTTTATTGTTGTTGTTTATGTTGTTACTTAAATTATATGTGCGGTAGAAAAGGAAGTATGTGTACATGCATGCAGTGCCTTCAGAAGATAGAGGAGTTAGATCCACCTGGTTCTGAAATTACAGGTGGTCGTAAGTTTCTTGATGTGGAAAACAGGAATTAAAGTGGGGTCCTCTGGAAGAATGGTACATGCTTTAACAAGTGAGCAATCTCTCCAGCTCTGAGGTTTATTTCTAAAAACTTTATTCCTTGTCACGTTGCATTGCAGAAAAGGGCAAATGATGAATGTGGAATCGTACCTATCATGTTCAGCTCAATAGGAGCTTCAGATTAAATGGGGCAAAATCTCAGAAATTTTGAGTTGCTCCACAGTGATAGCTAGTTCCTCACCATCACAAATAATGCTAAGATATATAGACTAGGTAGGGAGGATTTGATGAAATTATTATATGGATGTGATAGGAAAACAAGCTTCATACATATGTTACTCCATCTAATTAGTAGGTCTTAAATCTAGACTGAAAATATACCAAGTATTTCTAATGTACCTGCAGGGAATACATATTTGAAGATTGTGTGTATCTCTCTCTCTCTCTCTCTCTCTCTCTCTCTCTCTCTCTCTCTCTGTGTGTGTGTGTGTGTGTGTGTGTGTGTGTGTGTGTTGTGGTTGGGTATCTGCAGATACCAGACAAGGGTGTAGGGTCCCTTGCAACTAGAGTTACAGGCAGTTTTGAGAAGCCTAGCCATGGGATTCATACTTTGGATAGTGGTTGGTGTTTTGTTTTGTTTTTTCAAAGGAAAAGGATAGTGAGGTCCTGTGTATCAGAAACTCCAAATAGTAGTCTCGTGTTCCCCAAATTCCATGGTTAAAACTATTTTGTCTTTTTTTCCCTTAAGTCAACATGAAAGGAATAAAGGATTTTGTGTCTAGTTAGGATTTATTGTAAAAACAAAACACCATGAACAAAAAGTTGGGGGAGGAAAGGCTTTATTTGGCCTCCATATTGGATGATTGCTGTTCATCACCAAAGGGAGTCAGAACAGGAACACAAACAGGTCAGGAACCTGGAAGCAAAAGCTGACGAAGAAGCCATGTAGGGATGCTGCTTACTGGCTTGCTCCTCATGGCTTGCTCAGTCTGCTTTCTTATAGAACTCAGGACCACTGACAGTGGGCTGGGCTCTTCCCCCATCAACAGCTAATTAAGAAAATTCCTTACAGATGGATATTATGGAGGCATTTTCTTAAGATACTTTCCTTTTAGATACCTTTAGTTTCTGTGTCAAACTTGCCAGTACAATGTGTAACTTCCCTTTCTAGATACTAAAATGTTTCAAGGTCATGTATATTTTTGCTACAATAGTATTTATTCAAGCAAAGGTAAGTACAAATCTAGAATAACAATGAATAAAGGACTTTTAACAAAGGGCAGAGTTCTTCATAGGTGAAAAATACCCAACAAAATACTGGCTCTTACCAATTCTTAGAGAAATCATAAATTGTTGGGCAGTTGTTACACTACATTCTGCCCTAGGAGTCTTTCCATACTTCTACAGAATCCAGAAGCTCTCCATATTGTACCTTCTCCATCTTCTTTTAATAAATATTCCCTGTACATTCACCCACTAATTATACTAATAGTATTAAGTAGAGTAGTTTCTTTGAAAATACAATCTTCCTATAAAGGCATCATCATTCTGAAGTGATCTCATGAATTTTGTTGCTGATTTGAGATCATAAATGGTATATTTATTTATATTAAAGTCTGCCTGCTGTTCATCTTGAGGTTATTATATTTATGTAGTTAAGAGACATGATGAGCCAAATTTGATTTTCATTCTGTTCTAGAATTCTTGCATCTCATAATCACCATTGATTGCCTAGCTACTAGTTAGGGTCAATAAAAGGAGAAGATATAAAATTATCTCATTCCATGTTTTATAATATGAGTCTAGTCAAAACAGAGGATTCAGCTCCATAAATGCTATCTAGTAATAATAGTGTGTAGAGTTCAGACTACAATTGAGAAAAATAAAACTGGAAACTTAAATTTGGGACTTTGTGTAGGATAGGCTTTATTTCCTCATATCACAGAATGTTTTTCCTGTTTTATGAGTAATCATATAATTTTATTAACTTTTTATCATTTTAATTGCTTTTCCTTTCAGAGACTATGAACACTAGTTTACATTTGTTTCAAGCTTGTCACTGATATAACCAATGTATTACCTAAAGTTCATTAATTTAAGAGCACGAAAGCATTAAAACTCATAGACCTGTACTGAGAATAATACTTTACAACTTCAGCTCTACATAAATCAGAAGAGCCTTGGAGATAAAACAAAAATATCACCAGCTAAAACTAAGTGTTGTGGTAAAGATCTCTAGCCCTAGAACTTGGAAAGTCAACTAATGAAGATCCCTAGTTGAAGACAAGCCTGGGTTACACACACACACACTCACAGGGACTTGTGCATATATACATATATAGGCATACATATAACTCACACATACATACAACAGACACACACACTGACATGTCCATTCATATCTACAAACACATATATGTGAAACCAGATACACACGCGCACACACACACACACACACATACACACACACACATACACACACACACACACACACACACACAGGGACTTGTGCATATATACATATATAGGCATACATATAACTCACACATACATACAACAGACACACACACTGACATGTCCATTCATATCTACAAACACATATATATGAAACCAGATACACACACACACACACATGCACACACACACACACATACACACACATACACACACACACACACATACACACACACTCACAGGGACTTGTGCATATATACATATATAGGCATACATATAACTCACACATACATACAACAGACACACACACTGACATGTCCATTTATATCTACAAACACATATATATGAAACCAGATACACACACACATGCACACACACACACACATACACACACATACACACACACACACACACACACACACACACACACATACACACACACTCACAGGGACTTGTGCATATATACATATATAGGCATACATATAACTCACACATACATACAACAGACACACACACTGACATGTCCATTCATATCTACAAACACATATATATGAAACCAGATACACACGCACACACACACACACACACACACACACACACACACACAGAAGGAGAGAGAAAGAGAGAGAATATATTACTAGATAATCAGAGACTATGTCAACTATTTTAAACACTTGTATTCTCATAAAGTAATTTCATTGGAAGTAAATATTTCCAAAATAATGCCCCTCCCTAGAGCAAATGTCTGTTAAGCACTAGCATCTCACTGGGATACCTTTCCAGTGTTTTGGATCATTTAAGGATGCTCAAACTTTTCGGTCCTTAAGTAAGCATCCTTGATTATGGCTCTAAAAAGGAAATGCAATGTGTACAATTTCAAAACCTATCTACAGTGCTTTGCTTAGAAAAATCAATCTTAACAATTGATGAATTGTATCCTCTACTGAGAAAGAAATGTGCTCAGGGCATTTTGGAAAACATTCAGGATAGCAATCAGGTTCTTTTAGTAAATTCCCTAATAATCATGGTCTTTTACCATCACTATACCTGGAAACTCAGATTTCTTCTGTGGATACGGTGACTAGCAGTGTGCCTAGGAGTAGAATTTTTTTTGTAGATTTCAACTATGGAATATTTGTTTCTTGACTTTTATAAATATTGGCTTTTAATATTTTATCTTATAATATTTTCTCCTATATCCAAGGTTTGTCTCACTGAAGTCTGTGTAATTTTATCTGCCATTCTCCTCTCACATGCCTATCTTCTCTAGTTCCTACTCTAAAACAGGACAGATTGTTTACTTCTAAGCATGGAAAGAAGGAAGGGGCACAGAGAGTGACCTGTACTTATTTTTGCCTGGGTTTTTCTGTGACTTCAAACTTCCGGAACATTTACATATTTTTGTATTATTTATAGATTAAATATTGTAATAGAGAAAGAATTACAGGCATCTCAAAGCATAATGAAATAAGGACTTGCCATTGTTGAGATGGTCAAGGAAACCTTTGTACTTGTTTTCAGATCTGTGTGATCAATGGTATTCATGCTTAACTGTGAGTCAGTACTTCTGTGTAAAGCACTGTCCCATTTGAATGGAATCCTTCTTTTGATCTACACAGCTATTCTGTGAGGTGGGAAGCATTCCACACTTCTTGTGCAGATAAGAAAACTGTTGCAAGGATAAAGAAACATCCTTGGGGTGGTACAGCTGAGAAATGAAGGATGAGACATCTGAGTTCGATTTTCCCCAGGTTCAATGAACTCTCACTCTCATTCAAGTCCAGGTTTAACTGATCCCATGAACACTGAAGAAAGCTTAGGTATTCAAACAGACAGGTGCTATCACACCTATAGCTTCTAACTTTTCATTATTCGTGGATTTCCCATGCAGTACCAAGCTTCAGATGTGGGACAAACACCGCACAGAGGAAGGCACAGAGGTCTGGGCAAGTCTCCAGCTGAGGACCAGGCATAAGCAGAAATGAAAATGACCTTGGGGAAATAACATCAGCTAACTTTTGTTGAGCACTTGGTGTGTGCTAGATCCAATGCAAGGCAATGCCTTGTTTAATTTAAGCTTCTTATAATTATTCTAAGTTTACCAGTGTGCAGCTGGGGTTTAAAAGGTTAGGTAATTTTCCCAGGGTTGCATAGCTGCTAATGACAGCAGCAGAATTCAAACTCTGTTAAACTCACAGGGCTTGCTGTGGGCCTTTTGGCTTCAGTTTCAATGTGGGAAGAGCTTTGAAATCATTGTCCCTGTCCTTTTTAGGAGAAAGATCTGGCCAAACTGAAAATTAGTCACTTTCACTGTGCCTTTCAGAGATGAGATTAGAGTGGAAATCCCTAACCCAAGTTCTGCAGAGATAGATGCACTCAGAGAAGCAGGCAAGATCTGTACACACGGGGACCATGCTGCTGGGCTTGAACTGGTAGGAACACATCAAGGCAGATTTTGATAAGTTATTGGTTAGCCAGTAAAAATTAGCACATGTAAGAGAAAATCAGAAAAATAGCTTCAAAGGACATGCCAAGCACACCCCCCCCACACACACACACACACTTGTGTGCATGCACACACATGCACATTTTCACACATGGCATAGGTTAAAAGACTTACCTTCTCTAGAATATGGGTCATTATGCTTCCATAATTGGCTCTTTCATCAGCTAAGGACAAAGCATGTCTTCTACTCCAGATCTACCATCACCACCACCTTCCATCTGCCAATCTCACCAAATGGGAAAAACTGGGATGCAACTGTTTGGTATGCAAGAAAATGCATTAGTAATGTTGTAAACAAGAAAATATAGACAGGGGACCATTAGTTGTGTGTGGAAGTAACTTTAAGATGAACACAGGTGGGAAAGAAGACCCCATGAAAATACAGAAATTTAACCAAAACTCATAGAATTACCCTTATCTTATGGCTCGTCACCCAACCAAAAAAGAACCAATTTTAAAAGCTGTAGGATACAGACTCTTGAAGTCAAAACAAAAGCATTTTACACACGCACCCTCTACACACACTGAGAACTCAAGGCACACCACATTAAAATTTTAGAAAACCATTAACAAACATAATTGAAATAAATTCCAATGTCTTACTCACAGAGAAATGTATAATTTATATAATAATTACAGTGAGCTTCCGATTAAGATCGAGTATCAAAATCAGAGTGAAATATTCAAAATGTTGAGTAAAGAGAGAAAGAGCCTAGAATTCAGCATTCTTCAACACCAGGCTTCAGAATTAAAGATAAAACGTCTCTAGGCAGAAGGAAATGGATGTGAGTAGAAATGTGAAATATTTTGATGGAAAAACATCAAAGCAGGGATAAAAGACGATGCACTAGCTAGTTTTATGTCAACTTGATTGACGCTGGAATCTTCAGAGAGATAGGAGTCTCTACTGAGAAGATGTGCCCATAAGGTCCAGCTGTAAGGCATTCCTTTTTTTTTTTTTTAATTAGTGACTAATGGGAGTGGGTTTAGCCTATTGTGTGTGGTTCCATCCCTGCTGGTCTTGGGATCTGTAAGAAAACAGGCTGAGCAACCCATGGTGAACAAGCCATTAAGCAACAGGTTAACAGGTTTCTGCCCTGTATGAGTTCTTCCCCTCACTGCATTTGAACTGTGAGCGATATAAACCCTTTCCTCCCCAAGTTGCTTTGGTCATGGTGTTTCATCACAGCAGTAGTAACCATAAAGACAGAAGATATAGAAGGTTAATATGTTTTTTAACAGTTTTTTTTTGTCCCTAACTACTATAGGATAACTCCTTCAGGCCACAGTAGTAGCAGTGTGCAGGGGGACTGCATGGAAGACAGGGAGCACATGGACCAATGAGGTGAACAGCAGCAGTATCCACAGGGATAGGTATGAACGATGAGCAGTACTGTAATAAGGCTTTCTCTCTGTGAATGAAGCTAGGTAGTTTGGTTTGAAGATAGACATAGATCACTTTAAAATATGTATCATAATGTCCAGGGCAACCATTAGTTCATTTAAAATATACATAACTGTACACTGACAGGATGGAACATATGATTATAGAAAACGGTTCCTTTAACAATAGAGAAGGCAGAATACAATGGGCGAAAGGATGGAGGGTCAAACAGGAGCAGAGGACACAGGCCTCATAGCAGGAGTATTTGCTCTCTACTTTATTTCCCCAGAAAGTTTCTGGGGAACTAAGGCAGAGGCAGGATACCAAATTAAATCAAACACAAAAACATTCAACAAAGTTTCAAAATTTTTTGAAAACATTCAAAAAATTCATATTTTTTTAAGCTCTTGCTGGTTAAAATAGCTTGATCTGCTTGTCAGCCAGTGCCAAGCATGTATTCTGGCATAAAGCAGGCACTTTGGGAATATTTGTTGGGTGTCACCTGCTGGCCCAGGACTGTCACCTCCACTATTTGACAGGTTGAGGCCATATGATTACAAGTTCAAAGTCAGTCTGGGATATTGAGGAAGAACCTGGCTCAAAGACAGGTAGAAAGGCTTGAGGTGTCACTCAGTAGTAGAGTGCTTGCCTTGCCTGGGAGGGCCTAGTTTCAATCCATAGTATAATACATAAGTACACATATTAATGAGTGATAAACTGATTGACTCACAGAAGTAGTAGGGAGAAGAACACTATTTGCAGGCAGGGTAGGATGGAGTAATGGGTATAGAAAGAGTGGGCATCTCGATCTAACCATAAATGAATGGTAAAGAGAAATGCTAGTCTATTGTATACATGGTTGAAAACTACAAAGTAGCCCATAAATAGGAAGTTATTATATAATAATAAAATATGAGTTTCTTTAAATGACCCTAAAACAAACAAAAAATACCTTTTTAAAAAATTATTTCACATGACAGGTCAAAGATCTGATAATCAGACAAACTTAAGATGTGCAAGTTATTCAAGTTTAGGGCCAAGGCATAGAAGCATAAAAAATAAATATAAAGGCAGAGATAAAACTAGATACCTGGAGCTTGAGACATCTATTCAGGGTGTAGGCAGAGTAAAAATCACCTCAGCATGCGTTTTATGAGAAGAGATGGGTTTTCATGCTTTCTGTACGTGATGAGTACTTTTTAATTAGTGGTAAAAAGGATACATAAGTTGTAATACAATATCACATAAGCAATGCATAGCTATAATCCAGCTCATTCATGGATTACGTATGTACTTAATGAACACCTTAGAGAAAGCAGTCTCGAGGCTGCAAAGGTAAAGGAGAATATGAAACCACAAATGAGAGAGAAAAAAAAAAGAGAAAGAAACAAACATTTAGGGTGGTAAAGAAAAGCTACCTGTGTTGAGTAGAGAAGAGCTTTACAAAGGAGAGTCAGACAGAGAAGGAACAGAAACAAATTAAAACCCAGCAGCCCAGGCTGCAAGCAGGAGCACTGCTGAATGTCAGACAGGAAGCCCTAACATGTTCGAACAGAATTGGATCTTTAATGAATGCTGCTTTGTTTGACACAACTCAGCTCCATAGATTATGCCACTCAAGGCCCAGGAGCCAGATGAGGCTGTTAAGTACTAGCCTGGAACAGGGTTAAAGGGTGGACTAGGATCTGGAGTTTCATTTGGAAGTTAAATATCTGCCCTGAAGATCTTAACGTTCTGATGCCCCTGCCTCCCCACCTCCTGGGTGTTTGTCTTAAAGGTGTGCTCCACCACACAGTCTGTGTAGTACTGGGTATCAAACCCAGTTCCTCATGCATGCTAAGTGGGACCTCTACCAAATGAATATATCCCCAACACATTAATTTTCTTAATCCAAGAGTAAGAAGTTCAATTCACGGAAAAAGAAAAAGAGATAATTCTTAGCCAGTGAGTTGGCCTCCATTCCTCCGAAACTATAGTGGTTGATAGATAAGTGACTTCTGAATTATATGGGGTGATATCCCACCAATGAGTACTCAGTATGCGTTATTAAGCCCAGCAGGCCAGACGTTGATGTAGGCTCTGTGAAACCATTAGAACAGAGCTATGAAGTATCACTGGAGAAAGAACCTGAGACCATCAACAATATGATGGTCAAGTGGGTTAAAGTAGCAGTGTGGGGGACACAAGACCTTAAGACAATAGCATGAAACTGATGATTAATGTAAAGAACGAAAATATAGATGCATGGCAGCGGAGGTGGAGCTCAATAGGAGATGCCTGGTGAGGAAAAATGAGTACATACCCTGTAATGCTGGACATTATTGCTATGAAATTGCTATAGTGTACAAGATCAGATGACATAACAGAAAAATATAGTTCATCTGTCCCAGAAACAACCACAGATAAGCTTTGGCAAATTATTTGACTCATTATTCTTTTTTCAGCAAGAACAATAAGCCTCTGGCAACATTATGGCCCAACTTTGTCAATAACTTAGTCACATGCTTTACACTTATAGTAAAGAGTGGTAAAGTCAGAGTGTTTATCTCCAAAGCCTATCTACTTAACCCTGTATGCGAAGCACTCCAGAATGTCATACCCAGGACAGAGAACCCCCAGAGGACTTAGTGGGGGGAACCTCTGACTCTTTGGAGTCAGTTTGGCCTGTGAAGGTGTCCTGCAATTGTTAGATGTTTTTGTGATGTTGCTTCTGCCCAAACATTTATGATTCTGAGTTCTTGGGATTGAACTCAGAGCATTGCTTGTCCTAGGCAAGTCCTCTCCCACTAAGCAAACAGCCCCAGTGTTTCGTAACTTTCATTTGAGATGGGTTTTCACTGAGTTTCTCAGGGAGGCTTCAAATCATTCATTTGCTAGGCTTGTACCTTTAAGCCTTTTGGGAAAACATTATGTGCTTTCAATGCTTTTCATCAATAACCAAACAATTATTTGGTTTCGGTAGTCCAACTGATCTTTTCATCAATTAGTGGAAATATAATAGCAAATTCTGCACAGTGTAAACACATTAATTACATAATGACTGATGAAGATTTAAATAATTAAAAATTTTCTTAAAGCATCTCTCACTTTCTCAACGGTTTCAAGATGACTTTAATGGCTGCCATCTCTACCCTCTATGTTTTTACTTTTTTTCTTTTGACAGATAACAAATATAAAAAAAAAAAATTCCCTTAAAGTCACTTGGAATTTTTTTAAGTGTTAATTATATCATATGATTTTTTTTACAGCTTTACCACTTTGCTCATATTTTACTTCCAATGCTTCTGGAAATAACTACCAACATTCCCTCCTTAAAAATCTTCCTTATTTGGTGACAAAGCAGCCACTTCCTACTGAATATTTTGACGTAAGAGCATCTCAGGAAATATTTCAGGCTATGAGATAGACCCTCAACTGTCATGAGCTCAGATATCTTGGGAAATCTTGGATCATTTGATTGACAGTTCAAAAGTACAGTGATCTGTTGTGTCTAGCCTTGCCATGCTGGAGAATACTAAATCAATAGTAATGCTATCAGAACCAGAAATCAAATGCAAAATAGTTCCCCTGGCTTCCTGCATAATGACATTTGCTCTTTTGATAAATTACTAATGGGTTCTTGGCCAAGAAGCTGCCTGGAAAGGCTGAAACTGGGTATAAATGGACAGGATGAAGCCATGGTGTTTATAGCACAGGAAAAAGTCCCCAGGTAATGGTCTATGCAGATTATGTAAAAATGGAGCTGGGTCTTCCTTATGAAAGGACATTAGAGGACAGAAAAACTTTAAACCATTTCTTTGGAACAATGAAAATTTGGTCAGCTCCTTTCATGTTCAGTAAGTAAGATAACTCTGCAAAGGCCCAGTGGTCTAAGTAAAGTAAATGAACTGGTTAATAATATTCTGTACCTAATTCTCCACTGAAAACCCATTTACTCAGGAAATGTTGAAAGACTTCATTTCTGTATCTCATTTAAAGAAACTGGACTGCTCACTTGATTTGGGGGTTAACATGGTGCCATGAATGTATCTTTTTTTTTTTTTTTTTTTTTTTTTTTTTTGGTTTTTCGAGACAGGGTTTCTCTGTGTAGCCCTGGCTGTCCTGGAACTCACTTTGTAGACCAGGCTGGCCTCGAACTCAGAAATCCGCCTGCCTCTGCCTCCGGAGTGCTGGGATTAAAGGGGTGCGCCACCACACCCGGCTGCCATGAATGTATCTTAGGTCAAACCTAGCATTAGTGCTTATACTAATGCTCATTACCTTGTTGGTGAAACTTTGATTTTATCAATGAACATATTTGACTTATTTTAATTACTGTCTGATAAGGCAACTTATAAAAGAAATCATTTAACTAAGCACTTGCTTACAGCTTCAATGTGTGAAACCTTGACTATTGTGGCGGGAACTGGGACAGGAGGCAGCCAGACATGGCAAGCAGTAGCTGAGAGCATATCTTCACTATCAGGGGGCAGAGACAGACTGGGCTTAGGGTGAACTTTTGAATTTTCAAAGCCCATTCCCAATGACACACCATATCCAGCAAAACCACACCTCCTAATCCTAGTCCACCAACGGAGAACCAAGCGTTGAAATATATAAACCTATGGGGGCCATTCTTATTCAATAACCACAGACATTAATATTTATATGCATTTTCTTTTAAAGAATATGCAAATGTTAAGCATTAAGGATATTAAAAGTTAGTGGTAAGAGAAACTCATTCTCTGACATGGTTGTAGCAAATAGTATGCTAAATGCAAATCGACCACTGCAGAGTTACTCAGCTATTATCAGAACACCAGACAAAATCATGTAAGGTATAGTGAGTAAAACAGCAGGACAGCCCATGCACTTCCGTTTGCAGGCTACAAAGTGTATGTACCTAAAACTCAAGACTCTGATTATACTAGTCCTCTATACCAGTGGTTCTCAACCTTCCTAATGCTTTGGCCCTTTAACAGTTCCTCATGTTGCAGTGTCTCATAACCATAAAATTATTTTCATTGCTACTTTGTAACTGTAATTCTTCTATCATCATGAATCATAATGTAAATATTTGACATGCAGGATATCTGATATATGACTCTAGTGAAAACCACTGCTCTAAACCCATAAAGGAGTCGCTGTACTTCTCTATTAAAAGTGAAGAGAGAAGTTGTTAGCTTACAGCAAAATCAAAAAAAAAAAATCATTTTCTTTTACCACTTGCCCATCTCTCCTCCTGGATCCCAGAGTTGCTATAGCAAGAATATGTTGCTTCAAATCACCTTCTTTTTTTTTTTTTTTGCTGAGTTCCGAATGAAAGGAGAGGAGGTGGTTTATATACTGAAGGATTAAATGCAGCCAGGGAATGAAATAATGAAAAGCCTTATTTGAGAAGAAATGACTCTTTGGAATAAGAGGCTACTATATGTCAATGTGTCGTGGACAGAGAGAGTGAGCTTTTGATTACTTAGAGGTTAGGGTGCCAGAGGGCTCTGATTTAAATTTCTAAGGCTTGATCACTGCATCAAGGGGTTTGTTGAAAATTCTCATAACTTGTGATCTTGACTTTTATTCCTTTGAAAAATTATACAAAATATTTTTTTGCCCACATTTATATTCAATCCGTTGCTCCCCTTCCTGTAGCCTTTGTAGCTATTCCTGGGCAGGCTTTGTATGTGTAATGTCAGTGGATGAATTCAATTTGGCCATTCCTGAGAAAGCACTAAGTTTTGGGAGAGGAAAAGTGACCTCGAAAGTTGGCTCTAGAAGTGTTTAAAGCTTGAAAATGAGTGTGAATAGCATAAACAGGTAAGAATAAGGAGTGTTTGACTGAAGTATGACAAAACCACAAAGCAGAATTCTAGTCACCCATTTACAAGCTCACAGTCAGGATGGATTGCATAAAAACCATTCAAAACAAAGAGCTTTCAGAGACAAGCACATTGGCTACATTATTTTCATGTCCATTTGCAAAGAAAACGTCTGGAAGAATTGTATAGCAAAGGAAGATGGTGATCAGTTGATACATCAGCCTCACTGGATTTGGAATCCCCAGGAGATTAACCTCTGAGAGTATCTTTAAGGCAATCCCAGAAAGGTTTAACTGAGGAGGAATGGCCCACCCTATATGTAGATGGAGCTGTCCCCCGAGCTAGGACCCAGACAGAATAAATAAGGAGAAAGAGAGGCTCCTTGAAAGTCTGCGCTCTCTTCACACCTGCCTGTCTGCTTCCCAGTCTGTTCTGATGAGAGAGCCCTGCTCCTGGCATCAGGGACTCTGCTATGGCATCCCTGCTATAATTGACTCTGTCTCTTCAAACCGTGAGACAAAGTAAACCTTCTTTCCTTTGGTTGTTGTGATCAGGTACTTCACCAAAGCAATGAGACAGTAATTGAGACAGTTGACAATAATACTTTTGTAGAAGGAAAACTTTGCAGAGTTTATGCAATTTGATTTTTTCTATATGATCTTTTCTATTCAAATCATTTCAATCTAAGGCTAGATAAATGACTAAATGAAAAAGCCATTGAATTCCTTAATTTGCTTAAATGTGTTACTTACATTCTACTCTCTATCTAGACTACACATTTTGATTAGTGAAGAATAAGGAGAATACATAACACATTATTAAAACTTAGCTTTATTTTGTAATAAAATTATTTGCATTTGCTAGCAAACGTGGAGATAAAATATTTATCAGATGATCACCATTGAACCCATGTTTATAATAACTAAAAGATTAAAAACAGTTTGACACAAAGTAAATTTGAAAATTAACTTACTATTGCAACATATATTCAGGATATTATCCTCGTGTATGGATTTGAGTATTGCCTATAAAGTCATAAATCATTTGTTTATACTGTGTTGACAAAAGTTGTATCCAAATAGTTCAAACTTAAAAGTTTCTACTAGTCTGCTTCATGTTGCTATAACTTCCAAAGCTACTGATCTGAAAATATGTAAAAGCTTGACAATTTGGTTTCCCAAGTGCACCCCCAGCAGTGGGCTACATGATACATGATGTGTCTTCTATTGTGTTCCCACATCTGCTGCACCAAACCAGGGCTGCTGTCTTGGAAATAATAGGGTCGCTTTCATTCTTTAATGTAGAATGCCATTGTGTGAGTCTGTGCTATAGAGTTTCTGCACTCCCTGTTTTCAGTTTCTCATACAGAATAAATAAACCATTATTTTGGGTGTTTTTGGGTATTGTGATATTTCTGAGGTTTCTTATTTTTCCCTTCCCCTTTGAGTCCTGCTGCTCAACCCCTGTCTCTCTGTCCACCTCCCTATCTTGAATGTTCTTCATGCCATTCACACACAGCTTTTCTGAATCAGGTAAAGAGTGAAGAGAGGATGGCAAAGCCTTAGTTAAACAGCTCCTTCTGGACAGTGCACCTCACCCTGGAAAAATGCAACTGTCACTTGGGAGTCTGAAAGAACTAGTGTGCAATTCACGTCCCCCAAGTCCTGAAAAGGAAATTGCATGTGGTGTCAGCACAGTTCACTGATAAGATTTTATCCTTTTCTCCTGCTGATCCTGATAGAGCTACAGCCAGGTGGACAGTAAATAAAGAAGATTTATTATGGGCTGGATTTGTTAGCTAACAGTACTTTCTCAGAACTATATCAAAAAAGACCCAGAAGTGTTCGTCTTTCACATCTTGGGAGCTCAGTAATGAATAGCGTGTTAGAGGGAGGGGAAGCTGAGGAATTCATCGCCATGATTTCTTTTAAACAGTGAACATTTTCTACACAATCGGCTTGATCTGAGCAGACTCCTAAAAATCCAGGGGTTGATAAATTATCATCACAGCACCTGCATCTTATGCCTCAGGAACTTTAAGCAAACCCAAGGCTGTACTTGTGGATTAATTGTGCATGCATAATTTACCACTGCAGTTTACATGAGTGTAAGTATTTTTCTCATTCTGGTAAATAGGCATTTTCAGCTCTAGGAGAAAAGTCAGAATAGTGCTGCACAGTGAAATGAGCCATCAGCCGATTTGACTATTATGAGAGAGGGAGGGGAAAAAAATCTCCACATTTACCACCACTGCTCAATTTTTAAATTGAAATGATTTTTCAAGTTTAATTGGCTTTTTGCCATCTGTATGTATTTCTCTCCATTAACATGTGTTGTGTTGATTTTCACAATTGTGTGTAGTCAGTGCTGGGTGTTTTGTTCTAATTTGAATGATTAGTGGAATATTAGTCTAGGCAAATACTTTCAATGTGGCTGTTTTATTTAGAAAGAGGCAAAGAACACAAAGTAGGGAATAATTGTCCCAGAAAGACACCAGGTTTTGAATACCCTGTCACATGTTAACACTAATGTGCCTTGAGTAACCTGGCTATTAGTATGAAGTCCCTCTCCTCCCGTCTATTAACTGGGAATAAGAATCCTATCCCGAATTGGTTCATGTCTCATACAATTCCAATGTGTGTAAAAATAAAGTCTAATTTAGAGATGGGCAATATTAAGTGAGCAATGAACAGCATGCATTTTGTAACTGTTTTATTAAGGCCAAATTTATTTTAAATAACAGATCCTAAGCACTGAAATGAATAGTTCAGGGTATTTATTGTTATATACAAATGTATTTAATGCTTGTTCCCTGAGCTCAAAGCATTCAGAAAAGAGCTGTTTCCATAGAGTTTTGCCTGTGACCCTTTGACATTTTCATGCTCATGTACAGGAGGTAACCCAAGTGCTATTAGATGTGCCCACTATGTTATCTCATTAACTATAGCAGTTCTGTTCTCTTTGTTTAAGGAAAAAGTAAAGCCCTCCTGGGAAATAAAAGCATAAATGCAATTGTTTATAAAAGCATCATATTTCAAATTTATTAATCCCGGCTGCACAAAGAAACACATCTAGACTTCAATTAATATAGTAAGCATAATCTTAAGAGTCTGAGTTTGAATTTGATTTTCTGATCTACTCTGTTTCCCATGATGTATTACAATTTAAAAGTATTTTATTTATGCTGAAATTTGATTGCAGTAGATACTAAATGCTAATAGCTCAGTGTTTCCTATCTCAGAATCACTGTGTAATATTATAAATACATTTAAATATGGCAAATTGGCTACTTGCAGCTCTTCAGTGAATTTTATCAAATCTCTTATCTTTTGTAACAGAGGTAAACATATCTCTATAGTGAGTCTAATTTTTTTATATCACTTAGCACCTAGGGGTAAATTGTAAAATCCATTCTGTGCTTCTTTTGGTGAGAATTATAGCTTTCAGCCAGGTGGTTCCTAGAAAGGCATGTCACATTCTCTGCCACTTCTCTCTGGCTTTATTGATGTGCCTGTCACCTAGAAACCTAGTGAATTGGGAAATGAGGCTGGCACTCTGCTTGCCTATTCGCAGAGGTACATTTCAGGAGGCCATAGGGTGGCACTGGTAAAGAAAGCCAAAAGGTGACTCCTTAGAAGAGCAACGCCATGACTCCGAGGCTTCCCGTCTGCACATGTGCCTGCCCAGTCCCTGAATACCAAGCAGGAGATTCTGAGTCCTTACTCATGCCGCAGTAGCACCTGAATCCCAAGAGAGAGAAACCACCACCATTTCAATTACTGGTCTTTTGTCCTCCCTCCTGCCCCTCATCATTCTCAGTTATGTGTTAAAAGATGTGATGTCACAGAGCCATCCATGAATGCTACAGAAATCCCTAAAGTAATCATTCCATGCTAACACAGAGTTTACAGTCAGAAAGGCCAGGATCCTCCATGAGCTCTAAGAAATACTTAAAATGCATTTCTATTTTTGTGGAGTGAGCTAAGTAATGCTCCCCTCTCTGACTGCTAGAAGGGTTATGTGAGGCACTGTATGATCTTCTATACTAGTTAATACCTTTCTCTGTATATGTTGGTGACCTGTAGGTTGGTCTATACTAGGACCATGAACAGTGTCTTCTTATTTCTGCATAGAAATTGTAAGTTTGTATTCACGATTAGTAGTTCTTCCTCAAGTTATGGAGTGAAAATATCAATGGAAACATTTGCCTTGAAATGATATTATTATTGACAAACCACTCCTCTTACAAGAGAAACAATTGAGCAAGGACAGTCATTCCACTGGTTCTCCAGATATCAGAAAGCACTGCTGTTCTCTGCTCAATGTAAATGTGACTAACCTAACTTTCTCAAGTATGGCACAAACAACAAGGTCAAAGATGAATTCTCCACAAGGGAGTTCTTGAGTGAAAACACAGCCTCAAAAAACACTACATGCCTAGATATTTATTTGAGCCAGTTTTATAGTTTCCACTGAATGAGGGATTGTCAATCAAAGTGGTCTCTTACAACTAGCATGGACTATTGTCTTTTAAAGTATTCGAATATCACTATCAGCAAACAATATGTTATCTATCTATCCATCCATAATCTGTCCATCTATCATCCATCCATCTATCCATCCATCCATCCATTCCTTCATCTATGTATCTATGAATCTATGAATCTATGAATCTATGAATCTATGAATCTATGAATCTATGAATCTATCTATCTATCTATCTATCTATCTATCTATCTATCTATCTATCTATCTTTCTATCCACCTACCTATGTATGTATCCATCTATCTATATATCCATGTATCTATTTCTCTGTCTATCTGTCTATCTGTCTGTCTGTCTGTCTATCTATCTATCTATCTATCTATCTATCTATCTATCTATCTATCTATCTATCTACCTATCTACCTATCTATCTGAGATAGGGTCTCATGAGGTACATGATGCCCTCCAACTCACTGTACAGCTTAGATTAGCTTTGAAATCTTGATTCTTACTTTTACCTCTTGAATTACTGTGCTCATGCTACCTTTCTATTTCCATTTAAGGAGAAACACTGTGGAGTGTAATGTGAGAAATAGTGCCTTGTCTTTGTGTATTTAAGGAATTAAAGGGAAATAAGAATTTTCAAGGCCTCTTGGCAGTCACACACTCAGCCTGTGATCTTGACTTTGTTAATGAGGGATATTGTTGGGTATTGACTGCAGAATAAGAATGCTGAGTATTCATGATTACTTCAGTCATTGTCAATGACTGCGCCATGTGCTAAGGGAAGAACTGACTTTAGAATACCATGTTTCCTTTCATTGTCTAGAGCTGAGAACAGATGGAGAAACCAGTTTTTGTTTTTGAAAAGTCTGGGATTCTCAGCTGTGACTATGCATTCCTCAGCATCGCAGATATGGGAAGTAACAGAGTTAATCTCCTCATGGATCTGGGATATGCATAGTCATATGTAACCCTTTACTGTGGATACCTTCACTGCCTGCACTCTCAAGTCTGTGACTTATGGCAAATGTCAAACATTTGGCCATCAAGATGAGTTTGTTGGATCTAAAATGACAACAAATATATCAATGATTTTATTGACCTGTTAATTATTATTCAGTTAACTCCTCTTGATTACATCCTATATGCAAGAAGAGTCTGTTATTTTCGTGGGACTACCCTGGAAAGGCTTCTATATTCAAATGGAATTGAAGTTCTATATAAAACACTTCCTCTTCAAAATTTATGCTTTCTGTTAGCACATGAAAGGCTTCGTGTAATACTGAGAAACAGAGCTTATTTTACATTGTTTGATGTAGAATTTTATGAATTTATTTACTTGTCAATATCTATATAATAACAACTACAAGCATTCCCTAGAGGCTAATAGCTTATGAGATTCACTTTGGGAAATGTGACTACAATATGCATTCATATGGCATTTTCTTTACATCACCCGTTTTCAACCATGAGCACCCAATGTTTCTGGGGGTGAAGAATTCTTTCACGAGTCACATCATTCCAGTATCTTTTTCTTTTAGTGAAAAGCTCTGATGATGGAGAGGCATGGGAAGTGCCTTTCTCATTGTATATAAGTTCCAGAAATTCACTTCACCACCATCTTTGAGTAAATGCTCATTGGCTCAGTTTATACTTTGAAAACTGTGCTCATATTGTTGCTTGCTCTGTAGATTTAATTCAATGATTATTTTAACAATGGGAATTCCCAAAGTGATGACATGTGGAAGACGATGCCTTTTTAAAGTAATATAGAAAACAGAAATATCTTATGGTAAAACATAATGGATTATATAGAAGTTTCAAATATTTAGGGTGATGATTAGTGCTGGCAGGAATAGAGGAAGGAATTACTAGGGCATGATATAAACACATGTGGAATCTTCTCAAGTAGGTCCCCTCTGAAGGGCATGATGACATCTATGGTCCACAATTCCAGTACTTAGGAGAGTGAAATAGAAAGTTTGCCAGGTGTTTGAGACCACTCTGGGCTACATAGTAAGTTTTTGATCAGCCTGAGATTCAAGAAAGACCTTGTCTCCAAAAAAAAACCAAACCAAACCAAACCAAAAGTAAGTAAAGATGGGAGAATGAAAGAAAAGGAATGAAAATGGGAAGTAGGAAGCACAGAAGCAAGAAAGGAAGGCAGAAAGGCAATGGGAAGTCAGAGAAAAAAATGGGAATTGGAAATACTGAATTATAGTACCTTTGTAAGACTGAGTTTGACCTAACATCCTGGATCCTCTAGCCATGCCAGAACCCAAGCAAGAGGGACAGCAGGTGTTAAGATTCCTGCATCAACTCTTAAACCGGGCATGGTGGCGCACGCCTTTAATCCCAGCACTTGGGAGGCAGAGGCAGGCGGATTTCTGAGTTCCAGGACAGCCAGGGCTATACAGAGAAACCTTGTCTCAAAACAAAACAACAACAACAACAACAAAAAAAAACCCAAACAAACAAACAAAAACCCCAACTCTTTACTGGATATGAGCTTCTCTGGGAGGTAGAGAGATACTGATCAAGTAGCCAACTTCCAGGCAGTTGGTGCCCCTCTTATTCCTGGATAAGATTTCCTTATAACCTTCCAGAGTCTTACCTCTATTGGCAAATTTCTGTATATTAAAATGAAATGTCTATATTAAGTAAAGTATCTAAATAACTTGTTATCTTATGCATTTCTTCATATTTTAATATCTACAATCATGTAATATATTAGTATATAGTATATATTAATTTATAATTATTATATATTAATATTAATATAAAAGAGGTTTGTTTGTAGTCATGTTTTAAATTACATAAAATCACTAAGGTTCTGCATGGTTGATCTTTCCAGTAGTTGGTTTTATCTTGGAAGTGCCAAAACTTTTAAAAACTAGTTTAATGGTACTGTTATTAAAATATTTATCATTAATCTACATCTTAATACAAAATATGGAATTAAGCAAAATAGAATATTCCATGGATGGACAAATGTTCCTTTTGGTTTGGACCCTCAGATAAAACAGGAACTCATTCCATCTCAGGACCCTCCCACGATCTTTTCTTTCTTTCTCCATGTGTATTTTATCCAAAACAAGCCTTCTTCTGGATTTTTTCACCCTTTTATTAAAATAAAATTGTTTAAAGATTAAAGTAATGATTGGCTTACAGTAAGCATGTCAACCCAGCTCTCATTGCTGTGACTGGTACTTGAGATAGTCAGCTTCAAAGGAGGAAATATTGATTTGATTGAATTTTAGAGATTTAGGTACAGGTTTACTCGGCTCTGTTGCTATGGTCCTGTGGTGGCCAGGTGCATCCTAGAGAGACTGCCTGGCAGAGAAACTTCTCCTAATATAGAAAGTGAAAAGAGAGAAGGGACCAGGACTTCAATATCCCTTCAAGAACACACACTTATCATGACACGTTGCTGCATTGTTTTGGGCTTGTCATGTTCTATTTCTGGTTTTGTTGTTTGAGAAAGGGTCTTGCTGTGTAGCCATGGCTGGCCTGGAACTTCCTAAACAGACCAAGGCAACTGAAAACTGGCTGTAATCCTCTGGTTTCTGCTTCCCAACTATTGAGATTACAGACTTCCACTCCCACACCTGGCCAAGGGCTTTTTAAAAAGCTTATTGATTAATTTGCTGCTTGGCCCTTAGGTGGCTGGTGCCTGAATTTTATTTATTTGTTTGTTTATTTTGTGATACAAAATCAACAACAAAAATAGATTCTTATCTATAATAGCTGTGCTGTATTCAAAGACACAGAGGCCTGTGTCTACCAACATAATGTTTGCCGAATCAATTAGAGCCAAGAGACAATCATAGTAGCACCCACAAAGAAGAAATGACAAGAGTTTGGCTGATGCTTTTCCTTTAAGTCCTAGGCTTGCTTCTTTATGCCTCAACCTGCCTCTGAGTTTGTATCCTATATATTTTATCTGATCTACCTTCCATACTCAGATTTGCTATTTCTCTCTATTCTTGCACATGAGAAATGGACTTGACTTGTACAGCCATAATCCCTGCATTACCTACACTTGGCTTTGCATCAGTGAACCCTAATTTGTAAAACACAGTCTCAGTGAACTGACTTCCAGGCTTATAGAAAAGGTATCTTATATGATCTTTAATCTCCTGGCCCATACATCCACTTCAATTTTGATCAGCTATTGTCAAAAATATATCTATATCTTTGTTTGGTTATCACTATGATGGCCTAAAAAAGCCCTCCTGTGAAGCTGGTGTGTGGAGCATCATTGAGAAGGACACATAGCTAAGTCAAGTCCAGACAAAACTGCCACGAGTGCTCTCACAGGCACTATGGTCGCAAGATATCTTAGATATATTTTAACCTTTCTTCAAGAAATAATCTTTTCCCAACCAAGAACAAAAATGTTTTCTGACCAATTATTTTGAAATATAGTGTCTAAAATCCAAGAAAACTTCTCCAAACAAAAGATGGTTTCACTCAGTTTCTATAGAATAAAAACTCAGTCTCAAAAAGTAGCTGTTAACCAGTAAGTTCTGACCTGAGATGAGACTAAATATTCTTATCTGTGGTACTCATGAGCCATACTTCAGAACATTCCAGTCATTTTATTTGCAGCCACCAACACAAAGGTCTGGCCTCCGTGTCTTGAAATTGATGAGACGTAACTTGTAGCATCTGAAATTATTGAACTCAGGATCCCCGAACAGAAATAGCTGAGAGGGATGGTTAGAAATTATCAAATTAGCTTCCTAATTTTAGCCCACTTTTGACAAAGTCAGCTGACTCTTGTCCGCATGCGTGGGCACAGGTTTCAGGGAAGCCTTGCCTTTTGCCTCTGCTCCTCATTTTAGTCTCATTCATGGGGAGAGTTTTGACTAATTTCATCTGCCCTTCCCTGGAACACAAATGTTGGTCTTGCTCGTATGCTTTTCTCAGGCCTATAATCTCATGCCTGATCTTTTCCAGTGTTTCTTAGTCTACAGCTGTCTCCTTTCTGTTCTACTTTGACACTGATCCGTGTTGTTGCCCCTCTGCAAACAAAGGGAACAGTCATCCCACACTGCATCAACATTTGTGTCACACCTCCCTCTTGAAATTAGTATTCTTTTAAACTGGTTAACACATTTGTACCGTCTCTGACACCCTTAACTATGACAACTATGAAACAAAACACTGTACCGTGAACAAACACATCGCTTGGAGCAGATTAGATTAATTACCTTTCAGGACAGGGCGTAGATTAATTATTTTGTTTGTGCGGTATGTTTGTTAAGTGGTCTGGCTGATTGCTGCCTGGAAGACTGATTGCTTGTCACATTTACCTTGTGGTTTCTGTGGGGAGAACATCTTTTTAAGGATTCATCATTTCCAAAGGCCCAGGAGGCTGGGTTGACCCGAGAATGCTGTAGGAGAGCCGTAAAGTGGAGAACCGACTGTGGGAAATGAGTTCTTTAAATAAACACCTACAGTGGCGGCTAGAGTAGCCGTCACATCTGTTTAACATCAGGAGAAACATTCAATGGTAAAATTGAGTTAATGTGAGCTCAACAGTCTGGACGCCCAGCACACCATTTCCACTGTAAGGCTGAGGTGAATAAGCCCAGGGATCGCATCAGTGTATAAGAGGTAAAAAAACTTGCCCACAATAATTTTTTTTTTACCTTTTGACCACTGGGTACCCACCCAGTTCCTGGTGGCAGTCAGTCACCAAATGGCTGCTGCTGCTACTTTTTCTCATCCTGTATGCTCTGTGAACGGTCCTTCTGAAGCTCTCGGGACAGCCAGGTGAAGGTAGTGTCATGTGTCTAAGTACTAAAGGCCAGCAGTGGGAAAAGGCTTATGATATGAGGAATCTTGAAAATTTAAATGAAGAACCCTTTCAAAAGAAGTGAGTCATGGACTGAAAAGAGAAATGCCTTTTGTTCTGTGAAAGGTTAGACTGAGCTCTCAATGACGGGCCACAAAGAATTGACTGCTTAGGCAAAACTGTCTGTTAGTGCTTATCGGTGACCCTGAATGTGTGTGGTTATAGTCGAGGAAAAGTATGGGGACTCAAAATAGCTCCATGCATCCCTAGGCATCCCTAGATGGAAAATATTGTGCCTTCACCCAGAAGAGAAAGGCTGAAGAATATTACTGTTTTCCCAGACATTAGGCCCGTTGTCATTTAGGCCCATTAAGTGTAATTTAAAATGACAACAGTAATAGTAGATATTTAGAAATAGGCTTAAAAACAGTTAGGCTTTTAATATTATGGATTAAATGAAGAGATCATTTTAACTAATACTCTTACCAACCGACATAAAATAACTCAAAGTATAAAATGTTAGACTGGAGTAAATTGTCTTTTTTAATTGGCCTTTCCTATGTAGACAGAGATGTCAGAAGAAAAACCATTTGCAGACCCAAAACAACCAAATAATCTTTAGGATTTAAAATAATTTTTGCATTTAGATTATTAAATATAAATGGCCATCATGCTATAACAGTACGTGTATTGCCCAGGAGAAAACACAGCCCAGATCACTGACACTGGGACAGTGAAAAATGAGAGGATGACGGAGATGTGACATGTGTTTCTGAGGGAGCTGTTTTTCTACGGTTGTGCAGAGCACAGAAATAAAGGAAAGTACATTAGCCCAGCTGAAAAAAGTATTTAAAGCCTTTTTGATTGAATTTTCTTTTCCTGTGACTGGAAAGTTAGAATTGGAAGGGGATGAAGTCTGTAAGTGGCTTTCTTTCTCGTTGACGGTGCTATTGTCTTGTGGGGCCACAGGCCTGAGTTCTACACCAATGTGAAGTTCTGGTTACTGGAGTTTATACACAGTCACTCCGTGCATCCCTCCATCGTTGCTGCCTTGGGAAGCTGAGCTGAGACTACTGTGACAGCAGAGCTGCCTATGAAATAATTTGTCTGTGGTTTGAAAGTTCAAACCCAGCATGTTTACAATTAACATGAAACCAGAGAAATTAACTTGATTCTTTCCCCAAAATATCCCAGCTTCCTACTTTCTTTGGCTTTCTCATACACGATTGTGTCTTTTTCCACTAAAACCTATTTGACTGAAATGGCTAGCTTATGATCAAAGTAAATAGCCCATAGCGTTGCTCCAAAATTTAAGTAATTCTTGAGAAACTAAAAACATCCATCTATTTGGGAAGTCACTGGATTGTTCATAAGTTCTTATTGTCTAATTGTAAAAGCAGCATACTAAATCTCTCTGTGATAATGTGACTTAATGTTATTAAAACTGGTTTTTATGTGGTGTTTATTAACATCTATTCACTATGTTATGACAAGGCCTCAACCATCTAAAGGTCTTTGTATTTCATAGCACGTCGTGGCCGTCCCTTATAAAGGAAAAGGCATTGCTGACCCATTGTCACTCCCAATCCAAGCTTAGTTCAAGCCTCTTATCTTTTCCTTTAGCCTGCCATCAGTTTCATCACGTAACTACAGGTGTGTCTTGGGTGAGAAGTACTGGATAGTTTCTAGAGCCACACATTGCTAATGATTCTCACTCATTGTAATTCAAAGAATAAATGCACTTGTTCTGTGTTATGACTCCCACTAGACGCTATATCCTAAGTCTTATTTTTATTTATTTGTATGAATGAAAGGCATAATCCCTCTAAAGCCCCCAAAGATGTCAAGGCTTTGTGAGAGAACCTGAAAAGGAAAAAACAATTAACACTAAGAGTACTTGAAACGAGGGGATGTAGCTTGGTGGTAGAATATTCATCTAGGACTTTCAAGGCTTCGAGTTCAATACCTGGAAACACACACACACACACATTATACCATACCATATCACACACACACATACATGCATAACACACACACATTATACCATACCATATCGCACACACACACATATACATGCACATCACACGACACACACACTATACTACACAAAAACCAGACACACACACACTATACTACACATATATACCACATACACATACAACACTAAATACATACATCATACCATATCACATCCAAACATCACACAACACACACACACACATACACACACACACACACACACATACACCATAGTAACCCCAACACACACACACACACACACACACAAATAAAGACATAAGTAAGTAAATTAGAAAAGAATATGTAAAGTTAACTAAAGCATCTAAGGTAGGCTAGAGACCTAAGGGGAGAATGAGCAAGAGGTGGAAAAGGCTGAGGGAATGCCCAGGCTAGAATCAGCAGATATTTACAGAGAAGTCTCTGTTCAAGTATTTCCTTAACCATAGAGAGGGAGAAGAGAGGGACTGGAGATGAGAGAGGAAGGCTGGGCAGAGAGAACTTTGGATGGACTGTGCACGCCATCCCACTGGCTTTTCCTTGAAAAACAAAACAAAACAAAAGAAAACAAAACAAAACAAAAAACTGGAGCATCAATGAAGGGTTTAATCAAGAGAATGGCTTCTGTCTAATTAGTGTCATATTCTAACAGAAGTAATCAGCCACACATTATACCTGTCAACATGTCCAAACTGTTATTTTCTTCATTGTCTACTCGGAGCTAGCTTCCATGATGACAGATTTGACTTTGAAACGTTTTGGCTCCTCAGAGGGGCAGAGATTTGCCTCTCTGGTGTGAACTTCTGACTTCTGTTTTCCTTCTGGAACTACCTGTTAGACATCTGTTTTCCAGGCTTATTTAGAAAGGTAAATCTGACTTGGAACATAATTGTACATTAGCTAAAATGAAATAAAACATTATTCGTCTGATATCTTCCACTTGGATGTAAAAGGTATTTTAGAAGCAAGTTTGGGTCATATCAGAACTAGAAAGTGTTTTATGGAATCACTGTGAGAACATGGCTGAAATCCATTGTATTAGTTAACTTTCCGTCACCGGAATAAAATAGGTGAGTAGATCAACTCCAGAAGGAGAAAAGGTTTATATTGGTGTGCAGTCTACGAAGTTTAAGTTGATGGTTTCTTTCATCTATGGCAAAGCAAAACACCCTATCTGCGACCTTGGGCTGTAGCAAAGCAGCTTAGGAACCAAGGACAAGAGGCTAAAGCTAGTGCTACAGACATATCTAGAAGACTTGGAAGTCTGCCTTCTAATGTCTGTCTGCTCTGGTTTCCTTTCTGCTGTTGTGATAAATCACTCTGACCAAAAGCAACTTATGGGAGGGAAGGATTTATTGGCTTTAAGATTTCAGGTCATAGTCAATCACTAAGTGAAGTCGGGGCAGGAACTGAAGCAACTCCATGGGGAGCACTGTGTCGGCTTGCTCTCAGGCTCACACTTAGCTCATAGGATCGATCATCTAACCAGTGATATGTCCCTCACCCCCTCCACATCCTGTCATTGCTGGGGTTAGAGACACCAGCCACCATCCCTAGCCTCTTATGTGGATTTTAGGGACTCAAATTCAGGTCCTCTTGGTTGTTCAATGCATTCCTGGCAGTTATCTCACCCGCCCTTGAGTCTTTTTAATTTTAGACAATCAAAGAATCAAAAGCTGAGCATGTAAGCTTTTTGATGCTATAAATGAATGATTTGTGGTGGTACTACACAGCTTTTCTAGTTACCTGGTTTGGAAACAATTGAGAACACATTCACAAATACCAGCTTGATTTTGCACAGCCAATTTGATCCCTATGGGTCAACCTGGTCGAAGGTTGGACACAGTGTAAGGAGGATTAGAACCCTCTTTGCATGGACCTAGATGGGAGAAGGTTATGTGTGGGTTAGATGAAGGGATACAAGGCAGGTAGGGAGCCATTTTTTCTCTGTGACTTCAGCAGGGTTTTTAGATTTCTGCCCCAGCCGGTACACTTCCCTTCTTGTTCTTTCTCTCTGTTTCAGGAGCTTTGGGACTAGAGAGGCCCAGGAAATCTTCTTCCTTCAGTATCCCTTTATTATGAGACCACTGTCAGTGATAACAGGACCTCTTATCTCATTTAAATTCTTTGAACACATGAGATTAAAACATTATGGAAACTAGACTTTTGGGTTAATTCCTTACTCTACCAAGACACTTGCATCTTAGCCCATACCAACAAGATCATCTCCATTGAACTTATAGGATGAAATTCATTAAGTTCAATGCTCTTGTAGGATTATATATTCTTATAGTTAATGTTTGCCCAGGGTTATTCTTAATAAGCACTTTAATGGCTCTAAAAAGTGCTTGTTTCACTTTAATAGAGGTTGAGGGGGAAATCATATGATGTTGCTGGGTTAAAGATGTCATAACATTCAAATAATGCAGGGTATGTCTCAGAGTTAGTAAGTCTTATTTGAACTAGACAAAACTAAATGAAAAAAAAAAAGAAAGGAAGAGAAAAACCTCACTGTGTAACAGGCTGTGTATAATGCATTCTTTTGAAAAGGGCACATAAAATGGAATATTAATTTAGATATTTTAAAACATGTTTATATTTTATGTTTAAGTATGTGTGTCTGTGTGAATATATGTGCATGTCAGCAGTACAGGTACCTAGAGAGTCTGGAAGAGAGTGTTGAATCCCCTGGAGTCAAAGGTACAGGCATTGGGAGCTACTAACAAAGTTAGAAACCAAATTTTGGTCCTCTGGAAGAGCTGAAAGGATTTAACCATTCAGCATCTCTCAAGCACCAACTTAGACCTTTTCAGGGACCTGCACAGTCATTCAGGCATGGTTCATAAATATGGCAAACGTTCTGAAGGAAACTTTAGTGTGTTAAGTACTTTTCTGTGTATGGTTTTGCTCTTTTATGACACCCCTACTATCCACTATCCTCTTTTACAAACTAAGTAAATGAGACATGGAAATAACAGTAACCCACGTGAATTTGTAATTATGCAGATGCCCACAAAATCTGTTGCCCATCTCCATAGGATCTGAGTGGTCACAATCCAGGATGCCTTTTTAAAGTAGGGTTTTGGGGTTCCTCTCAGTGGATTCACTTTGACAGCCCAGTCTCAGGAAGAATAGACTTTAGTCTTGTATTGGACCGAAGAGAATATAGCATTTGTTGTTACTTATTTTAACTCCTGGAAGAAGGAAAATTATGATTACATGGAATTCAGTATATTTTATGTGTAAAGTACAAAAGGAAAACAGAAAACAAAGTAACATAATACTTGAAAGAAGTCCTATTTAAATGGATATAAAAGTACTTAAAGGAAACACTGATCTCGAACAATGGACCTTTGAAAGGCCTGAGTAGAAATCAGAAAACTATCAAGATTGCAAGCACTAGTGTCTACACATTCAATAATTTGCTTATTTTAATTAAAAATATACTCTATTTTATGTATCAATAAATTTACACCTAAATTTAGTGGGTTTTGTGTATGTGTTCTGCGTGTGTGTGTGTGTGTGTGTGTGTGTGTGTGCATGTTGCTAAGTATATTGTGATTTAATAGACTTTTAAGCACAAGGGGGAAAAAAGGAAAATTTCAGGTCACTTATGTGAAATCATAAAACAAAATAAATAAATAAAAATAGAAAACCATTTCCACAATACAAAATTACAAATCATTTTTTTCTAAGAGGACCAATGCAATAGATTTATCCAAAAATTAATCATGCCTGTTTCCTATTGTGTGGATCAATATTATTATATTAATTTCAGTGTTCCACTTTTCTTCTTTCTCTTTTTTTCCATGTTATTTTCTTGATACATTTTTTTATGCATCTAAAACTTTAAAACAGTCTGAAACTAACATCTTTACATTCTTCTCATCTGTTTCCCTGACTCGTATACTGTCTAGCAAACATGTTCTGGAAAAAAAAAATCAGAATTCTAAACAACAGCAAGGGTCGCTGAAAGCATCGTTGATAGTAGGAAGTAGGCTATGGAAACAATCAAGTGTAGCTAGGTTAGAGTTAATAACTCATCTAATAACCAGAGTTACACGCACAAAATACCTTAGAAGTTACTTAGTTCAGCTCTGAACTTGTTTTGGATAACGTTCAAATATATAAAACCTATTGGAACTCATTTCTACTATGATTCCCTCAAGCTAGACTCTTCGCTTTTCCTCCCCAAAATATTATTCTGCTTGCCATGAATAATTTACACTTTGTATTCTTGTTTTGCTACCATTATATGTTCTTTTCCTCAAAATAATAAAAAAAAAGACTTTCCGTTTACTTCATTCACATGTTAACTACTTCTTTCTAGACTATGAGGGATGTACACTAGGTCTAAGCTACAGAATTTCTTATTAGATATCTATTTTCATCTCCAACTGAGCTTCAATATCTTTATGTTTTTCTTTAAATCTTGAGTGATAAATGTAATACAGTATTCTGTCATTTTAATAATATCTGTCCTGTTGGTTCAAATTCTAGAATAATGGAAGTTTGCTATTTAGGTCAAAAACTCACTATAAATACCAAGCTAGGTGAAAGGCACACCACAGAACTATGATTGTGCGGGCATTCCATTCTCTCCTTTTGAATGCAAATTATAGCTTATGTATAAAAGGATTCTGGGATGAACAAGGAGACATACACTGGAGATTAGCATGTTGCTCTGCCTCCGGTTTAGTAAACAATGATTGAAAAGTGAAAACACTCATTTGGGCCCTATGACCACATCACATAGAAACGAGTTGGCTCCTTGGTTTTCTCAGCTTTCAGACACCCTACATGAGCTGGCCCTGACGAGTGATTTCTGCTAAGAAAGAGGCTGATTCTGGTTTTGCTGGCTATTTTCTTAAGCTTCTCTGTATCTTCTCATCATCTCTATCCCAGAGACTAAATGAGATAATTGCCTGCCTTCTTCAGCAGGGAAGAGGCCCATCCTCCATCCAACACCAGCTATAACAGGAACAATGGCTAAGGCAGCATGAGCTTTGATTCTATCAACAGGAATGAAGCAGTAACAAATACCGCTGGGGTCACAGTGCCTGGCAGAGTTGCTCTATGGCCTTTGACCAGGCTCTTTCATGGCAGTCACTGCAAGACATGTTTTGTTTCTCCAGAACATATTACTTCCAACCATTTTGAGGCTTTAGTCCTTGGATAGACACTACTTCCTATCAATTCTGGACCAAGAACAGCTCCACCATATTGTGAAGAATTATAATTATCTTGATATTGATAGTTTGTCAACAAATCAGTTATTTCCTTTTGCATAGATAAACACATACATCATACACTACATTACACACACACACACACACACACACACACACACACACTCACAAACACACACACTGAGAGGATTGAGCAAGGCTGACTCCATGACAGGTTGTAAGGTGCCAGTCCAGGAGATTAGGTCTAAATTTCTGTTTTCCAGAAGTGAGCAGAGCAGTTCCTGAGAAAACCACAGCCCACGGGCAGCCAATCAGAAACTGCCCCACCATTTGGCCTAAGCCAAAATAGTCAGCAACTGTTCTGGAAACCCCACAGAATCCTAGCCAGTCCCAGAAACACCTATACTCCTAGAAATAGAGATAACAAATCAGGATAAAGGTCACCTACCCTCTCGGAGAATTCCCCTAATAGGCTTTAAATTGAGCCTGTGAGGTCACCCCAGGGTCACCATTTTGATGAATGGTTGACCCCTGCATGCTGGATTTCTGCAACATAAAACGTTCTTTGCTTTTGTATCCTATTTGAGTCTGGAGTATCATTCTTTGGTGTTCCACAGACCCTTACAACACCACACCACACACACACACACACACACACACACACACACACACACAGAGTCAGGTTTTTTTTTTTTTTCTTCTGTTTTTCTGTATGCGTTTCTGCTTTCTTTGTTGACAGGCCTGACAGATGGAAGATATTAATTCAAAGATAGTCCTTTTCTTAGAGAAAGAAAATTTCAAGTAATAATACAATGCCTAATTAATGGGCTAAGAAAAATCAAGAGAATATTCTAGAGAAATCTTCAGTGATTTAGAGCTCAGGTAATTATATCCAAAGCACTGGATAGTTATGATGGGTCAGAAGCCAAAGAGGTGGAAGAAGTGATCTTAGTTATTTTTCATTGGTTTATAAATTATGAATGCTTAAATTCATTGATCCAACAAATATTTGCTAAATTCCTGTCATGCGACAGACACTTAATCCATGAAAATATGTAAATGAGCAACAGAGACTAAATCTCTGCTGCCATGAAATTGACAATTTAGCAGAGAATAAAGACCTCAGATAGATATTAAGTGATTATTTAATCAGACTTGTGATAAATGTTATGTATACATATAAGGTTTTATTAGAGTGACCATACAATTCTCAGGAGCCAGAGAGATAGCAAGAAGTGAATATACCAGACAGAAAATGCTGACAGTTAAAATTCCTTTCTATATAAGTAAAAATAAATATTAAAAATAAATTCATAAAACATTACTATCTGAAATTGATTTTAGATATCAGATTTATTATCAGCCATCCAAGTCATTTAATAACAAACGGATAGCAATGTATCGCTTACAATTCAACATTCAAAATTGTAAGATAAGCACAAGCTTTTAAATAGCCTGCTGATGAACTACAAAGAAATTTCATCAGAAGATCTGAGGTATACACTAAAAATGTGACCAGACAGGTATATAAGGTGAAGCATATGCATCGCAGTCAGGGTATCCGAGTGCTATTTACATAGTTTTTGAGGTTAAAAATTATAACATGGTTTGATTTATCCTAAATTATAGGTTTGCATAAAGGATTAATAAATCTATTTTCAAACCCCATGTTGTAATACAATTAGCAAGAGAAGTGAAATCTGAATGTTTTCAGAATGCTCATAGCACATGAAAGCAAACAGGGAGACAGAGCAGGCCCGTGGAAGGCCAGAATGGAACATCATGGTAGATGAGAACGTCTCAGAGAGGAGAAGGCACCAGAGCGGGTGTTTTAAAGACTACAAAAGAATAAGGTTGTGTGTGGAAGGCTAGACACGGGTTATTTTGCTAAATGAGAAAGGAAATACAATAAGCTCCGTGTGGGCTTTGAATGCCTAACTATGGGGTTGAGATTTTATTTGTTAGTTTATGCTCTTGGGTTCAGAATGGAAGCTGAGGAAAACTCACTGCAGACATGGAAGCTTAAAAACGGAAGCTTTCTTTTCTGAACACTCAGGGAAGTGGTCAGTCTGGGAACCGAACTGTGTCCCTGAAGGGAGATTGGATGCGAAAACACAAGGGGGATCACAGTGGGTTGTTGCATTGACCAATCATATTCTGACACAAGTGGTTAAACAAGGAAGTTAACATTGGTGACCTGGACTTATCCAGGTCACCTGGTTTCCTCAGGGTCTTTCGGCTGCCTTTTTCAGTCAGGTCCCCTCGTGGACTCTGTCCTTCTCAAGTGATAAAGGAACAAAGGCACAGGCAAGCTGCACGAAGTCAGTTAAGCGAAGACAGAAAGCACAGTTTTGATGTATGAGCCTCGGTTTAGATAACAGGATAATAGCATCCCGCTCCGTCTTTACATCCCCTACCAGTTTCTGGACAACTAGGAAACATCTGAAGTAGCAGGATAGGAGCTGGGTTCTTGGGCCTGGGAAGATGCTCTAAGTTCTGATTCTCCCAGCAAGGTGGAACTGACTCCTGATATGGCTGGACCCAGCAAACTGTCTCCTAACAATGTCAATGAAGGCTTGGTGGCACGTGGTTACTAGATCAAAGTAGAAACCACTCTGGCCAAACAATGGTGAAAGTAAGTTTCCAAAAGTAGTTGCTGGTAGTTGAGAAAATAAATACCTGAAGCGTACAATTGTGGTCACCCGTCTTGTTGAATTGGGACAAGGACATGTATACTTCCTGGTACTTCCCTTCCGTTGAACAAAGACAAATGAAAATTACTCCTTTCATTCACCGACCAAATGCGAACTGCAGGAAGGAGGAGCACCAGGAGGGTCATTTGTGGTCTCTTGGTTGCTATGCGTGGGTGGTCAACGTTGTGTGGTTTTGTTCTCTGATGCACAACTTAAACTCTAACCGTGAATGTTTATCATTAGAAACACAGCTGTATTAAGAACTGAAGGGAGAAACTCGAGGGGTCTAGGGGCAAAGGAATGAGCTCATTTTGTACTATAAAATGCTGCGGTGTGGGCCTCTTGAACATGCATGGGTCACTGAGCCAGGAACATTGCTGAAAGCTTGGGCGAGCCATAGACTCGATATTGTCTTTATCGTGAAGGGAAA
Organism: Mus caroli; assembly: GCF_978045245.1. NCBI lineage: Eukaryota > Metazoa > Chordata > Mammalia > Rodentia > Muridae > Mus > Mus caroli. The sequence goes on from NW_028227258.1 coordinate 49,973,847, forward strand.
TGGAAGTGCATAGAACCCCAAGGCTGTCAAACTTGGCAAATTCCCATGTGCTCACTCAGAACATGTGACTACACTGTCAAAACTCTTTGGGGAAACATGGGGTGAATGGGAATGGAGGTGGAGTGGAAGCTAATTACAATTCCAGGTCTGCCCCCCCCTCCCCTCCTCACTCCCTTTCTTTGCCTCTGCCCCTTCCTTCCTTTCTTCCTGCCTTACACGCCTTCTAAAATCTTAAGCTAGGCAAACTGAAATTCTAAGGCCCGTGCTAATTTTCAGGATACATTTTGTACTCTTTCCATTTAGACATTAATCAGGAAGTTGGTCTTTTAGAAGTGTGAATCATGAATAGTGAATATGAAGCATTTTAAGAATGTAACAGGAAAGATATTAGCACTTTGGGGACAGCTGCTTAGTGGAGAGAAAGAGCTAATGAATACTCTAAGTTATCCAGCTCCTTTCATCCATGGTAATTAGCCTTAACAAGGCAAGTTAAAAAAAATTCCCTTCCAAGTCTTGTACAGTGTAACTTCCCACTTAGCATTTCTTGTCTCTTTACAAGCCATATAACCTGAGGCAATCCACAATGCTCCCTGTGGGAAAGATGTATTTGAAAGCTACGCTTAAGGCACTTGCCTTGACTAATTTTATGGGAAAAAACAACCCACAATTTGAACATTTATTCTTACATTTTGATAGTCAAGAATTTGGTATTTGGATTTAGATTTGGTTATATTTTATTTTACAAATATAAGATATTATAAGACCACAAATCATAACCCAAATGTATTTTGATTAACACTGATTAAGTATTCTTAAATAAAACGTTAAAATACATATAATTTATTGAAGGAACAGAAATATCACAATTCACTGCCACATCTATAAGAATTATAAATACTAGGTTACCCTGTAATTGATAGCTGTCAGTAGATATCAAAAGATTATCTTGAGCTTTCTTAGAATGTACTTGAACATATTTATGTTTCTATCTTTCCTTTCTGCTTGTAGAGACGCATGCATGTGTGAAAGCACACACACACACACACACACACTATCCTTTTTCAGAGTTTATAAACACTTTCTCATCCACCCCCACAGCTTTTCACCCTGTTGCACATTTCTGAAGTTGGTCACTCCTTACGGTGACAGTGAGGGAGATATTTTATTGATCCCCTACCTCCCACACAATTTATCGGAGGTTGACACACTCCTGCCATTTTTTTCCTTTTGTGGAGTCTGAAGGGTCCATTCATTATAGAGATAGCTTCATTAAAACAGCAACTCCAAACTTCTAGTGGATTAAGCCATTTAGCCACAGAGTCAAATCCTCTGCAAGAGTATGACAATCAATGTTTCTCATCCTTCCCTATGAAGTTAAAAGCCTATATATGGATTTTTCTTTGATTTTTGTAAGTGCCTTTTAAATGGCTTTTATATAATCCTATGTCTCTGAGAAGAATTCTTCTTTATATCTCCTTGGCAATTTAAAACAAAGAAAGCATTTTTTAAAGATCTTGAACTGATATCAATATTTTAAATATTGATATTAGGTTAATATCATTGCACAACTTACTTTCTCTTTGCTTTTCTGTTTAGACTGGATGTTGGACTGTACCTATGATTCTCAAGGACTAAGGCAGAAGCTGAACCCAGTCTTCCTGATCACTTTTCCCACCCTGAGTTTCCTCAAGCATTCTTGCCTCTAGGACACATACACAAAGCTTATGTCTCCAGTAAAAAGAACTCTTTTGATAAAACATACTGACAGGTTGCTTCCTTGGACTTGGGTAGAGTAAGGAATTTTGCCTGTTTTGTCCTCCACCCTTGATGTGGACCTTCTTGTCTGTGTCTTGAGTCACAAATCTATTTTCTAGTACCTCTTGTAGCAGACACCAACAAATATATGCTGAGTAAGCCATTGTGTAAGTGAAGGGCTGTTGCTTGAAGGACTAGTCTTGGCATGCTACCCTCTCTTGCTTTTCTCATTGCTCTAGTATTCTAACTCAGTAGGCTTTCTTGGGAAAATGAATCCTTGACTTCCCTCAAGAATTAAAGAACAGAAGGAAACAGAAAAAAAAAACACTTCAATACAAGTTTGTTGGAATAAGGAAGAAAATCCAGAAACTTTGGCATATGGTTTAATAAATTCATCCCTCCTAGAAGAGAAAGGATCTTCACTAGTGAAATTCAACAGTGGTACTACTTAATCTTTGATTCTGTTAGCCAGGCAATGGGATGCAACGTTGATTTAAGTTGGCAGTGGAAGAACTAGCCAAAAGGAAATCAAGTAATAGTCAACTATGATTAATAGGATAATTATCGGGTACTGAAAAATTTCCATCCAGTATTAAGAATTGCAAGTTCACAAAGCCTAGACAAGATCTCAATGTTACATTGAGATTTCTGAAAAGCAATGGATTCTTTCTTTTGACTAATTTTTGAAACCACATGTTTAATTACTCTAAATTACATAGTCACTAAATTTTAAATATTAGGACTAAGAATTATGGGTTCAAAACATATGCTAATATAACACTTGAAGTATTATTTTTGTTACAAGAAAAGGGTTGCTTAAGAAATATAAGGAAGTAAGCAGACCTGAGAAAGCCATGGCAAGGAGCAGGGCAGAGCACTCTACTGGTGTTCTGATTGGGTGTATCTACTTAATTTAATATCTCGTAGTGATTGACATACTTAGGAAACATAATTTAAATTTAAATATTGAAATCCCTTTAATTTCTCTGCTCTCTCCTTATTTAAAATTAATCGTTCTGACCCCAAGCTCCCTCAGCACTGTCTTTTCAGTTCTAATCACATGCAGCTCCTATTCCTGAGCATTTCCATTCCTTGCCTTCATTCTTTTATGAGACCTGGAGCCACCTGCCTCATTCATTTTCTTTCTCTAAACCATGAATGAAACTTCCCGCACGTGTGAGCAGAAATGGAGAAGGCAAGAAATACTCTCTTTAACAGTGATACCAGGAGAGCAGGCTACTGGTTCCATTTTCCCCTTATTTTAGAGTCGGCATTCCAAGGGGATGACATTGATGAAGTCATTTAGCCCTCTGACCTAGTTTCTTATTCATAAGATGATGAGAAAAGTCACAAAGAAAAATCAAAAGGGAATGGTGTGTGGGCTGCTTGCCATCTCTAAAGGGCTGTTCCACTATTTGTATTATGCTGGCATTTCAGTCTCTGGGAGAACTCTTTGGTCTCTTTCCCTTCTGCAAACATGTCTAGTGAAAACCACTAGTTTACCTCAAGTTTTAAATTATGGGTCTCATCTACAACTTTCTTCCACCTCATGTTAATATTGTTTTCCTCCTGTGTTTAAAGCATGAAAGGATTAAGGAGTTAAAAGGGTATTGATTTTACCATTAGAAATTACAGTATCACTACATCACCACACATGACAGTAATTCTACTGTGGAGAACTGTATGGAAAACATAGTTCCGAAACTGCTCCTCAGTTGCATTACCAACAGTGCAGAGACATGAAAAATCTCTACACTGATCTATAATTTTTTTCTTTTATTACAAAAAAAAAAAAGATAAGACACTATGTATGGGACTCTTGTGGAGATTCGTATGGTGATACATTTTAAACATCATAAACACATCACGTGGTGGTCCGAATACTTTCAACAAATTTGCTCATTACTCTAGGAAGAGAGAAGTAAGTGTGGACTGTGGGCTCTGAGAGTACCAGGGGGCCACTCAGGGAGAGGGAACAGATCAGATGTGAGCGTTCAAATGGGGTATTCTGTGCAAGATGGCTAGCGAGACTCTACCCATATTAGAGAGCTTGGGGGTTCCTTGAGACATGATGCCTGAAGAGAATAAGATGAGTGAGCCATTGAGAAAACTTCTGACACCAACTCTAGGTCTCCACATGGACATGCTTATACACGTCAACATGTATAATCGTATCACAACACTACTACCACACAAAGCATACATAAATAAGTGTAAAATAGGAGAATAAAGAAGTAAAATTTGCCGGGCGTTGGTGGCACACGCCTTTAGTCCCAGCACTCAGGAGGCAGAGGCAGGTGGATTTCTGAGCTCGAGGCCAGTCTGGTCTACAGAGTGAGTGCCAGGACAGCCAGGGCTACACAGAGAAACCATGTCTCAAAAAATAAAAAAAAAAAACAAAAAAAAAATTGGCATAGAGCTCAAGAATGAGAAAAGGCTTCCTGCAAGCAGCATATATCTACAACACACACACCAGAAGCTGTTAGCAACCGTAGGCGGCTTCTTAGTCTCATATTTACTCGTCATCTTCATTTCGCCACCCAATTCTGTCAACTCCAACTTCCCAACGACTTTCAAACCTACATAAGTTGTTCAACGCTCACTGCATTTCTTCCTTCCCAGCACTTTTCTCCAGCCACAAACCCTCCAGAGACTCTCTTTCCCTACAGTCATTCACTGTCTCGCCCTGAGGTGTTTGGATAGATGTCATGGGTAGCATGGAGTGATAACTGACTCTCCTAACCTCTCCATTGCACGTGTATCAACCCTTAGCCTCCTTTTCCCTTCTAAGGCCTTTCTGGGCCCTGAATTGTCTATCTCAATATTGCATTGCATGTTTCTCTCAGTCTGAAGACCCTCTGTTTCCCATTCCTGCATCACCTGGAGTCTTCCTGCATGCAGCTCCCACAATTGGTTCTTCTGTCCTCTTTCTAAGATCAGCCTCCTTGTTTGTTTGTTTGTTTGTTTGTTTTATTTCCTTGGACTGAATACCATCTCTCACCAAAGTGAGCTTCATTATTGAAGCTCATACCATCATTTCCCTTCTCAAATATATCACTTATGCAAAAAGTAAAAGATAACTAACCCTACAAAGTAAGGAGATCCAAAACTGCCCTTCACATCACATCTTTTAACCAGCACCCCGTTTCTCTAGTCGTCATAATAGAATCCTGAAGGAATTGCCCACATCTGTATTTTCTACCGGTTGTAATCCAAACCTTGCTCTCACCAATGTAACTATGCTTTCCTCTCAAACCTCGAAGAAGATGACTCTTTCCTAAACACATCTGCTCTTCGCAGCACCAAATGCAGTGGTGAGAACTGAGATTCATCTTTTTGGCTGGCATGCTGTACCATCTCTTTATCTCTTTCACTGTCGGGATACTTGTGTTTTTGTACCTCCTGCCTTGATTCTTTCCAGTCACTTACTTTTTGCTGTTGATGACATAACTGTATTCCTGAGACTCTTAAGCATCACTGCTTTCTCTTTACTACCAATATTTCTAGCCAACTAGTCTCCTAGCTTTAAAAGTGAAGACTTGGTTGATAATTCTGACTTCTTACTAGAGTGAGTCACTGCCTACTTATTTTGCTTACTATCAATTAAGTATTTCAAGATGAACTTACCTAAAAGCAAACTTATTCCTACATCCTATCCCGAATCATTTCATTGACTGACACTTGCATGTCAGTTTCATTCTTTTCTGCTTGCTGCTTAGGAAAAAAATTCTTGCTCTCTCTCTCTCTCTCTCTCTCTCTCTCTCTCTCTCTCTCTCTCTCTCTCTCTCTCTCTCTTTGCGTGTGTGTGTGTGTGTTATCCAAGCCTTTGTGCAGGCTAGGCATCTACTCTGCTATTGAGCTACAGTTGCCACCTATGTTATTATTACATACAAAATAGTGGCTTTTCTTTTTCATATCACTCCACATATTATCAATCCATGCATCTAAGCTATTATAATCTCCCTTTTGGTTATGTTCAGAAGGGGTTAGTTTCCATTTCTACTCATGTTTCCTATAGACCATAAATAGGTTCAGAACAACTCTTACATAGCAAGCAGCCTTATTTATAATAGCCAGAAGCTGAAAATAACCCAGATGTTCCTCAACAGAGGAATGGATACAGAAAATGTGGTACATTTACACAATGGAGTACTATTCAGCTATTAAAAACAATGACTTCATGAAATTTGCAGGCAATAGATGGAACCAGAAAATATCATCCTCAGAGGTAATCCAGTCACAAAAGAACACACATGGTATGTACTCACTGATAAGTGGATATTAGGCTAAAAGCTGGGAATACCCATAATACAATTCACAGACCATGTTAAGTTCAAGAAGAAGAAACGCCAAAGTGTGGATGCCTCAGTCCTTCTTAGAAGGGGGATCAAAATACTCACAGGAGGTAGAGGGTGGAAGGGACTTGGGAGGAAGAGAGGAGGGGGAGGGAGGAAAGGAGAGCAGGATCAGGTATGAGAGGAGACAGGGATGATACACAGAGGGTCAGGAATTTGAACAGAGGTATGTAGCAATGGGAGATGGGGAACTGGTGGTAGCCACATGCAAGTCCTAGATGCCAGGAAAGCAAGAGGTTCCCAGGACCCAATGGGGATGAGATTAGCTGAAATGCCCAACAAAGGGGAAGGAGAAACTGTAGAGACTGAGTTTAGGCAAGGCCCCTGGTTGGAGGATGGGACCACCCACACATCTTCAAATTTTTAACCCAGAATTGCTCATGTCTACAGAAAATACAGGGACAAAGTGTAGAGCAGAGAATGAAGGACAGGTCCCACCTGGGGATCCATCCTGTATACAATTACCAAACCCAGACACTATTACTGATTCGAAGAAGTGCTTGCTGACAGGAGACTGATACAGCTGTCTCCTGAGAGGCTTTACCAGAGCCTGACAAATACAGATGTGGATACCCAGCCAACCATTGGACTGAGAATAGGGTCCCCAATGGAGGAGTTAGGGAAAGGACTGAAGGAGCTGATGGGGTTTTCAACTCCCTAGAAAGAACAACAATAGCAACCAACTAGACTCTCCCTCAAGAGCTCTCAGGGACTAAAACACCAACCAAAGAGTACATAAGGAGGCACCCATGGCTCCAGCTACAGGTTTAGCAGAGAATTGCCTTATCTGGCATCAATGAAGGTGGGGGGTACCCTCATAGAAGCAGGGGTGGAGGGACAGTATAGAAGGTTTTCAGAGGAGAAACTGTGAAAGGGGATAACATTTGAAATGTAAATAAATAAAATATCAAATAAAACAAACAAACAAACCCATCAAACCAAGGCACACTGTGCTGTTCCTTCGTTAAGATACTTATTGATGTGAGAATCAGATTATTTAGGGAGTTTTCTACCAGGCTCAGCTAGATTTCTGTTGTTTTGATAAATTCCATGCCCCAAAGCAACTTGGGTAGGAAAGGAATTATTTCATCTTATACCTTATAGTCCATCGTGCAAGGAACTGAAGGCTAGAACTCAAGGCAGGAACCTGGAGGTAGGATCTGAAATAGAGGCTATGAAAGAATACTGCCTACTGGTTTGTAGGTGTGATTTTCCAGTCTGCTTTCAAGCATAACTCTGGACGACCTCCCCAGTGATAGTAGTGCCTACCATTGTCTAGGCCCTCCCACTTCAAGTAGTATCCAAGAGAGTGATCTACAAATTTTCCCACAGAGCAATCTGAGGGAAGCATTTTCTCAGTTGGCAGCAATTCTCAATCCCAGGTGACTGTCAGTTGTGTCATCGATCAAAAACCAACCAGAATGCACCCTGACTTTGTGTTCTTCTCTTTTCCTATTTGCTTAGTTTATAAATTTTATAGCCCTCATTTATGGGGAAGACTTTTATTACATATCTTATGTTTGCTCTTCCATCTGAAAGTTTTCTTCCCAGATCTAAACGACCCACACTAATTTTCCTCAATTCTCTGCTGATTTTCTACCATTTCAATGAAACTTTGCTTTAGCACCTAAGAAGAGTACCCCTAATCCACCCTTGCTATTTTCAATCCTGCTTGCTCTGCTATGTTTTTTTCCCAATTCTAACATTTATTCCTCTTTAATCAAGTGGATGCCTGTTTGTTTATTGGCCACCATTAGGTGCATGGCAGTAGCTCTGGGTTAGCACACATACCCCAGGCCTCTCTGCCTCCATTTGTCTTTACATGAAACATGCTTAAGAAAAGGTATGTTGAGTAACCAAGTGAATGAATAAGCCCCTTAGTTAGCCATGGAAAGCTAAGACAGGATCATCCCTTACAGCACTGTACTCAGAGGAAGATGTGCTTCCGATGATGTGTATGGTAGCATACAACTTTAGAGTACATTTTTTCTGAAGACATTTCTCTCATAGTCAAACCTTGCCTTTGAGAATCACATACATAATCAAATACATGGCATCTGCCGCTTTAACAGGGTTGCATCTTGATGGTCTCACAATGGTGGCCCAAGCAATTGTTTTGTTTTTAGTCGAGCTGGCTTGGGAATTTCTATTTATGCTCCAAATGCCATTGAAAAGCCACTGAATATTACACAAAGTATGCCAGTGTGAGAAATACCATCAACTGCCATTTCATCTCTCACTGGGCCTCTGCACAGTCAACAGTTCCAGATTTGGAGAAAAGCAAATCCAAGTTACCTTAAACAGAATAACAGACAGAAAGCACTGACTTTTTAAAACAGAAAACAGTGTTTAACAGTGGGAGCACCATGTTATCCTAGTGTCTGGTGGGTATTTTCTGAGTCAGCACACTTGGGTTGAGCTTTGATAGCATAGTCAAAATTATACTATCAAATAATTAGTCATATTTCCTGAAAAAAATAATGAAAGGTCATTTTAGATAGTCATGGTTGATCAAGGAGAACTTCTCATCCCCTCCTCTCCTCTCTCCTCCCCTCTTTTCTCCTCCCCTCTTCTCTCCTCTCCCTCACTGGCTGATGATTAAACCCAGGGCCTTAGCACAAAGCTGTATTCCCAGGCTTATTTACTCATTTATTATGGTGATTTCAGAATTGGGGAAATAGGAATAATAATATTTATGGTCATTGAGATAAGCAATTCACATTTTACATTCAACATACATTTACTACCATTCTATTGTTATTAATGGCTCTAGTATACTGTAATTAGAGCTATTCACTATTGGTCTTTAATTGGGAGCTGGATTTCTGCAGGATACAGACTACCTATTCACTTTGTAAAGGAACCTATGATTCGGAGTCTGGAGGATTACCACCCAAAATGGAAGTGTTTGCTGCTTTCTCCTAGTGAACATCTGAAAAAAATCTTTGAAATAAAATTATATTTTTTCAGTGATAGCTCATTATAGAAGAAAGTTAAGTAACCATGACATGGTGTTTAGCATATATTATTTTTGTTGTCACTATTATTATTAAATTTTTAGTACTAGGGCTGAATATAGAACCTTGAGCATGGCAGGAAACAGTTCTACCACTGAGCTAAATCTCAGCTTTTAATATTTAGATTTTAAGGACTAACACTTACATTGCTCAAATACCACTTGTCCACAATAATATTAGATATATGCAATGTTTCATTATTTTCAATACTAAGGAATTAGACTACATAGAGTCAGTAGTGAAGGGATTATGACAATTTCAACATCAAATATAAACATGCCCAATTCAAAGAGGTGAAAAGCAGGCCAAGTACCACAAAAAGCAGGCAAAGATGTTTAGTCACAAATGGTGAGGCCAAGAACATTTAGTTACAACAGCTTTGTTAAAAATAATCTGTTCAAAATTTGAACTTCTAAGTACTAAAAGTCAGTCTAAAATTCTATAGAGATTGTGATTTTTGGGATTCCAGATAATATAATCAGTCCCAAATACATTTTAATTGGGGTCAATCAATACAGTCTCAACCAATATATACTCTCCAGGCACGTATCTCTCTGTTTGGTTGTTTGTTTATGACCTCTATGTTTTTATTTCACACTTTGTTCCAGCTTATGAATAATTAACACTATATACTCAGAAGTTGTATATTAAACAACAACAGCATGTTGCTAACTGGCAGACATGAAACACTTCAATAAATCCAATGAGTATATGAATGAACACCCTAAACAACTGACTACAGTACCAAAGTGATAACTACACTGAACGTTTTTTTCTATGCATTGTTATTTGAATAAAAGGAGATAATAGAGATAGGTTTATGTATAAATGCACTGCAAATAGAAGGATTGTTGACTCTCAGACTTTGTTAGAGAGATCTATCCTCATCTTTAGGTCAAAAATGATGCTAATCTATGACAAGAACAAAACAAGGCAGAGAGCACTGCAGATAACAGTCCCAATTGTGTTTACCTCATGAATATATATTAGTGACTCTAGAATGTAGGACAGGAGCTGTCTTTTCAATACATTGAAAAAACTGACATTAATGAAAAGCGGGAATTATGGGGAGGTAAGACCTTGTTCTGTCAAGTTTAGTACCTCTTCTAAAAACAATGATTCAGAATCTTAAGCTAAAAATCGTCTCTTCTACTTAAGATTTCCTCTGACCAAACAGTGAGGCAAAGAACATTTAAAAGTCAAATGGAAGTCAGCTTTGCTGAAGTATCTTTGGGTTTTCTTGGTGACTGACAAATACTTAATGAGCACCATCTTGAGACAGTGCCCTGCTTTCCAAATGACTCAATTACAACAGCACTACGTAGTTTTGAATAATGTCATTAACACTATGACTAATAACATTGTTGAGGGGATTACAAGGGGCACACTTGGTCCTTTTAGCTGGCATTTCTTTTTCTTTGTGTCAAAGTGTTTTAGAACAGAATAATAAGCAGCCTTCCTCCTCTGAGTTTATCTTATAAATTAGCCATTCTTCAAATGTAAGAGATGGCTTTTAAACTCTCTGCTGGGCTGATTCAAGCATCAGAGTCTTTGGCAGTTAATAAATGAGCATTTTAGGGAAAAAAATCCGCTAAGAAATTGATACTCAAATAAGACCTCCAGGGCGTTTTGTTCCAGTGAGTTCCCTCAGGTACGTGGAGTCTGGATGATGAAAATGCTCCAGTGGGAATCTCCCAAGGGAAGGTTATTTATGGGCTTCAGCCTAGCTCAAGAGAATAACTGAAAACCCTCAGAGGCAGCCACCATCCCTCACTGACCCCGTGCTCCTGTATGTATATATACACAGTCGAGCAAGTGTAATGTAATATGGATCTGAGGCAAAGTTATTGAGGGACGGTGCTGAGGTTTGATAGTATTCAGCAAGTCATGTAGGGGAAAAAAAAACAACTTTAAAATCAGGTGCAGTATATAAATTTGGCTTCCAGTGCTGTTGTATTAAGAAAGCAGGCTCTATCATGGTGTAACCATTAAGTATAAAAGCTTAAGTAGTTTGAAGCACTAAAGCCAGAAGCACTTAGACGTCCTATCAAAGTTGTCTATCCAACAACCTAATCCAAAGCATCATAAATACTTAACAGTTACTTTACATATTCTTCCGAGCATTGTTTTCAAATACTTTCCTTTTGCATGAACAATCATTTCGTTTCTGTGAACATCAATGGTTTTCCTCTTTATTAGGAAAGAAAAGGTAATGTGGATGTTTTCCTCCTCCGTGGGGGCTATTGGTTTTGCTTACGCTACGTATTTACTGAACAGCATCGAGCCTTGCCAGGGTAACTCAGAAGCTGATGTCAAGGTAAAGAATGCCTGATGGCCATAGCAAGATGTGGCCCAGCAGGGTCAGAAACAGAAGACTGCAGCTGAGCTGAGTGGCGAAAACTGAATGGGACTGCAAGTGAGAAGGAATCGGATGCCTAGGTGCTTAAATCCTGGTGGGCGAATGTGTTTCCTTGTGAAATGAATTTTTATAATCTTTATGAATGGTTAAAAAATCCAGCCTCTTGCCTTTGGGAGAATAGTCCAATCTTTAAAGTGCTTGATACAAGCGTAAGGAGCATGCTTCAGTCTCCAGAACCCACATGAAAAAAAAAGTACAATGTAAGGTGCTCTGGGCTAGGGAGAGAGCCTATCTCAAAAAGCAAGGGTGATGTGTGTGTGTCCTTAAGACCATCACCTCCACACATGCATGCATACACATGTTTCTCCACACACACATGAGTATACACACTCTGTCCCCCTCTCCACTGCTGTCTTCCAGAGCTTGCATGGAACTGCTTAACTCACTATTTTCTGCCTAAAAGGCATGGAATATGTATTTGAAGAATGAATGGAAACATTTCTCCCTCTAGACCTGGCTCTATGAATCCCATACTCGATCAACATAGTTGTGCTGCATGTATCAGAGCTCCTGTTTGTGGCCTTCCTGGTGACCACATGTCACCTGTACTCACGTAGACTAGTGTGAGGTTACTGCTGCATGCCTGTGTGTTCAGCAAACTTGAGTGTGGGCAGCATAAGCCTCCCATGCTTCAGAGATTTACACTGTAGTGATATTTTATGTCCTGGTGTTTTCTTCTCTTACAAATTTCTACAGTGATTTATCCTTGGGGTCTGATGACTGGATTCCGTGCTGTGAATATGAGAACTCTGTCAAAGCTCTGTCTGTGTGCTAGAAGCTTAAAACCTATCAATATCAAACATTTAGCAACCACTTGCTAAATGTCACATTCCTCATTTAAAAACACCCACATCTTTTCTTTCTTTCTTTCTTTCTTTCTTTCTTTCTTTCTTTCTTTCTTTCTTTCTTCCTTTCTTCCTTTCTTTCTTTCTTTCTTTCTTCCTCTCTCTCTCTCTCTTTCTTTCTTTCGTTCTTTCTGCCACTGAGGTTGTAAAGGAACACACAAAGATAACTAATACTAATCACAATTTACAGATCAGAGGGGATTAGAATTTGGGGATCAGGTTTTCCCAAGTCCACAAGTGGGCTTTCTTCAATGGGCCATTCTGGGACATCAGCTAGGAGAATGGTAAGAGATTCTGTGCTATGTGCCCACACAAAGTTTACAGTGGGTCATCACATATAGGAACCTGAAAGTCCTGTATGCCTCAAAACATGCACATGAGGGAAGCACTAATCTTTTCACTTTATAGATGAGGACTCAGAAGCACAGTGGTTAGATAGCCTGTCTGGGCCACCCTGCTAGTGAAGGTTAGCAAGTGGGCAGAGGATGTCAAGATGCAGAGAGATGTGTTGCAAGCTCTACGAAGAACCAAGCACATTATGCTCACTGAACTGCCTTTCATTCTAAGCAGTAGGCATGGAAACTCTGGAAACAAATCATCTTCTATGGCCAGGAGACTGGAGAGAGGTCCTAAGTGCTAAAGTATCGACACTTGGCTCTAATTGAGCATGAGAGGACTGTGACGTCTCAACTGCTTAGTATTCTGTTAGTTTACAGTCTGCTTCAGGAATCTTCCTGATCTCTCCTTGGGTGACTGCAGTGTCCCTAGCCAATGAGAGTCTCTGCAGCTAGAGATCTGAGAAGTCCCATTATTATGAGGCCTCAATAACTTGAAGGTCTTGAGGCAGGAATGGTCCCTTCCTTTCAAACCTCTACAAAGGGGCTCCTTAACATTTCTCAAGTGCAAAAGATACTTGAAGTAGTGTGGATAGGGGCACTAAATCCACTTGAAGGCACCTGGAGTTCTAGGTAAGCTGTAGCTACTAGCTAATTCTGACATTTTAGAAAAGAAATACTATATTGACTAAAATAAAAAAAAAACTGCAGGAAATTCAGAGCAAGGATAACTGTCAAAGAAAAATAATCAAGGGTTTCTAGTTTAGCATCCACTTTCTTATGAGTAGAATTTGACTTAGGTCATGTACTTTTGGATCTTAGAGGTTAAATTTAAATGACTTCTTCAAAGAGAGCACAGTTAACAAACTGTAGCTACTGTACACCTTGTGAGAAAGGGCATGTAGAAGTACAATGTGTGGGGCAGAGCATACCTAATTTACAGGAGGTTAAATGACAAGTCTTCTCTAAATTCCAGAAGGCTTTTGAAATTTGCATCCTTATAAATAAACCAGTTTCTCTTAGAAGCAAACTTAATTCTAATAAATAAGTAAAAACCCAACATGTATTTCAGATAGCAGTTTTCATTCCAGAGAGAAATGATTCAAGATAGGACATGATATAACTTCCAGAAGATGCGATGCTATTTATTCCTCTGCTCAGTATCCACACAGCCTGGCAACTGGGATCTTGACCTCAGTTTACTCCTTTGGATATTTTCTTGTGAGTTTCATCTCATTGACAAAAGCCTTTACATTTCTTTCCCCTCCTGGGTGAATCTGTTATTTCCTTGAGGATCCCTTGAGCTGGTAAAGACTAGCCTCTTCGCTGAAGAAGTATTTTCCAGTTTTCTCTTTATGGTTACAGAAGCAGGATGAGATATTGCTGTCTCGGCTTTCCCTGGTCTTTCACAGGTGCAGTGAGTACTGGGTCTCTGTTCACTTGTTATTTTTTCCTAAACTTGAAGAGGGAAGATTTGGGACTGGGGGGGTGGGAGGAGTTGATTACTTGGTTTTCCTCTACTTCGTTTTCATACAGGCAGTGACCCACAACAAAATCTTTACCTTTCTGATTGTTCTATTACCTCTTTTAAAACCTGTATAAGGGATCAAGAAAAGAAAACCCAAGGTTGAGTGACATTTCATTTGTTCATCCTCACTGCCCAGAGCCAACCTCTTAATCATTTTGGGCCTTTGATTTTATGGTGTTTCCATCCTAATGTGCATTTGCCTTGCTTTCTTCATTAGAACTTTTATATATCTGCTGGCTCTCTGCTATGAAACACGAGGAAAAAAAATAAAGTCATGCTGCTATTTTAACTAATTCTCCTTTCCCCACTATTTGATCAGTAGTGGTATTAGATGTTCTACTAATGGTATTGGTAGCTTTCTGATTTCTTGCTTGGTAAACTTCAGTGAATGTGATTTCTTTACAGAAAAACATTCATGTCTCTACATTTTCTTTTCCCTTTCTTCACCCCACTGACCAGCTTCTCGGTATTCTACATTGTCAAGACTCGATGCTTTGTCCTTTGCTCTACCCAGATCATGGGTAGGCAAGCTCTTCCATGACTCTTCGAGGCATCGTTTCGTGATCTCTGATGATGGGCAGCAGCAAGCATTCGTGAGCAGCTGTTGGTCATCCCCTTTAGTGATACAACTTGCTTTTAGGCCTCTGGGGGAGAGACCCTTAATTCTATGTGTTATAACACTGATACAGGCCTGGGGTCAAAGGATTCCTTAGCCCTTGACAGCTGCTGGTATTCCAGTTTACTGGGAAGTCCTAGCTAATCATGATCATCAGCCCTTGGTAGTGGAAACTGTTACAGCTCTCAAGCCTGGGGTGTCTGAGCACCTTGAGTATCAACATTTGGCTGCTCTTTGGAACTCCTGAGGCCAGAACCTGTAGTTTTTCCTCTAGTGGCATTTTGTAGCCTTCTGTGCTTCTTCAGCCTCCTCTCGTTGTCTTCTCTCTCCTCCTGCCCACCTCCCCTTGTTCCTGCTCTGACTTCTTTAACTGTTCAGCTGCCTCTTGTTGCTACAGCCTCTGTCACAGTTGCTGGCAGTGAGAGGCAGCCACTGCTGTTTTTTGTTTTTTTTTTTTTATTGTTTCTGTACTTTCTCTTAGCCTGACCCCTTCTGCAGCTGTCTGTGTACTTAGCCACTCTGACACTTACACAGCGTGGTCTGCCATCTGTTCAGCTTCACCTCTTCTTCATCTTCCAAAGAGCCAGCCTGTCCACAGCATCCTCATCTTGGCATACTGTCACTACTGCCTGCTGCTACTGGCCCCACTGCCACTTCACTGTTTCTGCAGCTTCTTCTTTCAGCTTGGGAGGCTCTGCTAGAAAGAGGCAGGGAAAGCCAACTCTGGAGAAGCCTTTAATTGGGCCTAATGTTCCAATATTACAGGAGAAAGCATAGAAAATTGTCTCCTAGCTTCCAGGCCAAGTAAGGAAGCAGACTGCTCACACAGCCAGAGAAGAGACATTTGTACCAACCAGGGGAACTCTCACATGCAAATGAAGGTTTGTGTTTCCCCAGTCACACCATAGTTCCTTTAGCACAAGCCACAGTGCCCCTCTGCTATGTCGCCAAGGTCTGACGGAGATAAAAGTGATTGCAGGGTTATCTAGATTCCCAGTTTAAAAAATAAAATTAAAATAGTCCTAATTGAACATGTGCCTTCTGGAGCTGCAGTCATTAGGTGGGATCATTGAATAGTTTTCTGAATGTATCTCGGGACCTCTCTGTAATGATCGTGGTGGCAGTAATGCTTTGTTGTATGACTGAGAGACCTAGGGCAACCAGGCAGAGACATCCAGCTGCCAATTAAGAAGTCAAATTGTGCTACATCCCAATATGTTTGCTTATTTACAAGAAATGAATGTCAGAAATACCTACCATAATACTTAAGGAACGTAAATCAATAAGTGATTTAAGTTTTTACACTGTTTTGGTAACAATATTTAATACCTTCCATATGTCCCATGAAGTGGTATCCCCCCCATCTGTTCACTGTAACAGTGTCAACTTTGGTGTTATGGTGGAATTAAATATTAAGATTACTTTTTATTATCTATACTACCAATTTCTTGACTGTAATCACTCAAAATCACCAAAGTCAAATTGATTAGTTTACTAAAACCTCTAAGTGATTCAAAGCATGCCATGTAAGTTTCTTTGTCCATATCTACTTCATATAAAATTTATACCTTTTAAATAGCAGCTGTCTTTCTTTCCTTCAGTTCTTACTGATAATGGCATGTGGTTTCACATAATCTGAAGTTTTGTCTACTCACTGTTAAAATCCATTGTTCTTCTTTTTTATGGTGACTTCCTTCTTTCATTCACATTGAAGTAGAATTATAAACAACAAATAGTACATCAATCCTTACCAATCAAGGCAGAGTTCACTGACGGATCAGGAATGCCAATGAAGGTATTCCTAGGTATATGACCAACAGCCCTGTTTTCCTAGAGCTAAGCCAGCTGCTGAGACATAAGTCTGGCATTCCTCATTCCCATTCATCTGGGCTGATTTAATAACTTCCCAACGTTCTCATGTCCTGCTTTCTCCTTCATTTTTTCTGGAATAACTCTTCAACTTCCTTAGAAGGCAAAATGGGACTTTATAAGAATGAAAAGTCTTTGGCTGGTGAGATGGTTCAGCAGTTCAGAGCACTGGCTGCTCTTCCAGAGGTCCTGAGTTCAATTCCCAGCAACCACATGGTGGCTCACAACCATCCATAATGGGATCTGACGCCCTCTTCTGGAGTGTCTAAAGATAGCTACAGTGTACTCACATACATAAAACAAATTTTAAAAAAAGAAAGAAAAGTCTTTATCTCTCTTCTAATCTATACTGGAAATGGAATTCTGGGTTCAAATCAATAGTATTGTAGTACATTAGAGCACTGGTGCATCGACTTTTGATTTCTAATTGCTGATAAAGAGTTGCTTTCTGAATCCCTCTTCCTCAAAAGACATGTGCTCATGTGTGTGTGTGTGTGTGTGTGTGTGTGTGTGTGTACATATAAATACATATATAAATTTTTGCTTACCTTTTTTGGATCATAGTCTTTGTTTCCTTAGACTTGCTAAAGATAAGTAGTGATTAAAACACTGTTTTCCTTTTCAAGATTATACTATATTTACATAACTTACACGTCCATGGCCTCCTGCTAAAACAGAGATTCTCAACCTGTGGGTCGCGACCCCTTTGGACTCCACCATCTTTTCCTGAGGATCCTATATCAGATATTCTATACATCCATACTTACACTACAATCCATAACAGAAGCAGTTACAATTCATAACAGAAGCAGTTATGAAATAGTAACAAAATAGTTGTATGGCTGGGTGTCACCACAGCGTGAAGAACCACATTGAAGGGCCACAGTGGTTGAAGGTTGAGGACCACTGCTCTCGCCCCTTCCTCAACTTCCTTGATCTGTTCAAACACATGGTCTTGGTCACTTTTTCATTAGTTGTTTCTACACTCATAAATGTAACCTTCTCAATCTCTATAATATAGTTGTATGTGTGTTTTAGTGCTGACCATTTACTATTGGGTAACCAATCCTGGGAGGGAGGAGGGGGGATGGAGGGTGTGGAAGGGGAGACTATTTCTCCCTCTCAGCGTTCCTTAGTTGCCTGTAGTTCTTTGTGTGGGGATGAGGCATCATGGTCTTTTCCGTATCTACTTCGGCATGTTTTTTGTTGTTATCCTTGCTCAGCTTATGTTTATATAGTCACATTGGTGAGGCTTTATGGAGGGAGCTTCTCATATCACTTAAAGAGTGTCTCTCAGCATGGTTTACAATGTCTCCTTCAACTTGCTGAAGATGAGTACTGTCTTGGGAAAACAAACAAACAAACAACAAAACGAAAACCACATTTTTTTCTATAGGGCCTTTCAAACTAAAAATTAATTTCATTCTTTATATATAAAATTGTTTTATTTTTTAATCATGTCTTATTCTTTATATTCTCTGTTCTTTTCCTCAAAAAACTATTATACTTATTCTGTATGTCCTAATCTGATCTCTGTATTAATGCTTCATCCCAACCCCCTGCCCTGTATCTTTTTTTTCTCTATGGATACATTAACTACCATTTTTATCCTATTCTCTGCTCCCTGAATTATTTCTGTTCCCTTAAAGGTCAGTTTTCTTTTTGTTGTCTTGAATTCTCTAATTATTTTTCTCTAATGTTTCCTGATTTGGGGTTGCTCATTCTTATATAAGGACCAAGATTTTTTGGGAAGTTAGCACAGTTTCCTTTGGCTACTTGGTGAGTATAAAACCCTAGACAGTTCTTATGAAGTCTGACTTGGAGCTCTCTCTGTTATGGAACATATATTCCCTACTGGGAACTGCAATCTGCAATCCTCAGGACCATAAATGCCGAAGAAGGGAGTTTCACTTGAGTCTTAAAACTCAGAACACTAGGGTATTGCTAGATGGCTTATCTAATTAAAAGGAATCTTCTTATTTTGTTTATTTATTATATTATTTTAAAAATGTGATTAGGATCTAGGCAGTGGTTAATCTCAGTACTAGGAAGGCAGAGGCAGACCGATCTCTGTGAGTTCAAGGCCAGCCTGGTCTACAGAGTGAGTTCTAGAACAGCCAGGGCTACCCAGAAAAACCCTGTCTTGAAAACTATAAATAAATAAATAAATAAATAAATAAATAAATAGTTATTATGGACTAATGCCAGGGACCTTTGCAGTATAAGAGAATCCAGTTATTCTTTATGAAGCCTTTACTTTGTTTCCAATTTCAAGCCCCAATTCTCATCTTTACTCTCAACTAACCCTCTAGCCCTAGCTTGGAGCAATTATGCTTCCAAAATTCTCACCTCCTTAACCCCCTTGACATTCTTCTTTTTCTCTTATCTCTTATAATTTCCTTCTATTGTCTTCTTGAATAGTGCTGCAATCTTTTACCTAACCAGTGGACCCACGTTGTTATCTTTGCCATTTTGTAGTTTCATACAACTGTAGAACTGTAGTTCCATATAATTACATATATATATATATATATATATATATATATATATATAAAATCCTCTCCGGTTTAGGAATGTGGTATAGTGCTAGAGTATTTTTTCTACCATAAATGATAGATGAATAAAGTGCCATTGTTTTAGGGCCCATAGCAGCATTTAGAGATGAGTGACTACCCTCAGCCTGCCTCCTTGTCTCATGAGCCCATTTGGTGACTTTGAAATTTATTATGACTAAAGTATTATGCATATATTTTCATATGCTAAATAGCCTACACCTGTGCATGCATGACTAAAACTTTCTCAAACAAAAGAAAAATCTGTTTATTGGCACTTGTCTAACCCCCATAAATCTTGATGGAGAATCAAGAATCAAGAATCTTCAAACCAAGAATTTGAGACAGTTCATTTGAGAGCTGTAGAATTTTCAGGTTGTTAATATAGGATGGTGTGGTAATGAGGCAATCTTAAATTCCATAGCTGCTTCACCTTCTTTTCCCCAGCTACATACCTCAAATCACTTTTGACATCTGTACCTGTTCAAAGGGTACGTAAAACTTGGTTTTGCCTAAAATGTGATCTGTACATTCTGTATTTTTTGAGCTGTTCCATGTACAAGAAAAGAAACTTGCAGCTCAGGATCAGCTACTAAGCACACTCTGTTGTTGGCTGACATTTTTTTCCTGGTGAAACTCTCACAATAAAAGAAATGGTGAATTAATTAACATTTTGACAAAAATTACATACCATACTGTAGATAGGTAATGGTGTGGGGCTCAGTACAGCCTCTAAAGCATGCTTTGAGAACACTGGAAGGTATCACTTAGCATGAGAAATGTCAGAGAAACAGCTGGATATAATGTTAGTTGAGTAAGACACATATAATTCTGGAATTAAATTCAAAACCATCATTTAAAAACACAGGATGGTTGCTTGTGGGTCTTTTTTTTTATTATTATTAAAGTATCAAAATACATTTGATTGGTTTCCCATGAAGAACTATTTGTTTGTTTGTTTTTCTGTTTTTTAATGTGGTTTAAAAAAAAAAAGAAAGAAAGAAAAAGAAAAGAAAAGAAAAAAATCCAGAAACTCTCCTGGTTTATTCAATAGAAACAATCTCAGTTGCCAAGGAAACAACAGCCAAAACTGTTTCGAATGTCTCCTCCTCCTTGCCAGCCCTCGCCTGTCTATTCTAGCTCCAGTCCTGAGAGTCTTCATTCTCCGACTTCATGCCAGCTGAATCCAATTAATATACTGGAGGCTGTAAACAGGTGTATTTTTGCTATCAAAATGGGTAACAAATAAATATATCAACATTTTTGTGCCATAACAACTCCCCCAAATTTGGAAATGATATCTTCACTTGTTTGTTTGTTAAGTAGTTTGTTTTTTCAGTGAAAACCACAATGTGTATGCAATGCCTCTGAGGTGTTGTCTCCTAACCTTGCACTGTGTCCTGTGCACCATTTGGTCCACATCCTTTTGTAGATAATCTAGGTTCTTTGGTTACTTTCCTTAGTATTCTGCCTCAGAATGAGATCGTAACCCTAGCCCAGTGTCTTTTCTCAGCTAGACATTGGTTCCAGCAAGCTCTAGATTCCATTAGTCATGTTACAGCTTGGTTCTTCATTCTCACTTAGAACAACTTCCTTATATAATAGATGAGTTTTCAGATAAAATCTGCTTTAGTGTCTTAAGACTACTGTAAAAAACAAAACAAAAAACAAAAAAACCAAATAAATATTGAAAACTAAACATCTTGAAAACAACAAAACCTATTTTCACAGCTCCGGAGGCTGAAAATCCCACATCTTCCTGCCAGCAGATTTGGTAACTGCTGAGGGGCCACTTTCTAGTTCTTAAATGTCCAAAATGAACCACAGATGGTTCTTTCTCTCACTATAACTCTCGAGGTTGGTAGTGGAGACAGCTCTTCCTAGGACTTCTTTTAAGTGATTTGGTTGTGTTTCTGAGGCCTCCTCCCTCATATATTAAAGCCCCCACATTCGAAAGCTATCAGATAGGAAGTTGTTTTCAGATTTTAATTTTTGGGAACACAAACATATAGACTATATGGCAGGGCTGTGGTCCTCTTTGTTTCATACTCCAAAACCATACTCACTCCTCCTGCATAGAGATATCCTTTGCACTAGAGAGGATAGTCCATTAAGAGCTTAGCTAGAATCTCTATAGCCTTCCACACCCATCAAAGTTCTGTTCTCTCTTAAGAGCTTTTTGCTCTTCATTGGTGGTCTGGTGTTAGGATTTCTTGGAAGGCTGTTATAGCTGTGCTGGGCTTTACCTATAGATAGGTATCACTCTGTCCAAGCCTTGAGACAATGCCCACCAATAATCCTGGCTCATGTTAGTGAGGTAACCCCAATACATCAATATTATTTTTCTGTATACAATGCTGTCTTGGAATGAACATGTAAAATTTCTTGTTATACTGAAGTTTTCATGAGTTATCCTTGTCTGGACTAGACTATTTTAGCAGATCTGACCCACATATCTTGTTAGTCACTTTCAGTCAATTCAATTCCTAAAATGTGGCAATTTGGTTCTTTCATTTTCTGCATAATTTCTCACACCTCTATTGAAGGCTCTATAATGACCTCTTAGAGCAAAACCAGATACCATCTCAAAACTACCTCCTGCTGACTAAGCCATGCCATTATGTAAGATATTGACTTTTACCTGTCTTTCAATTATCCAGTAACATATCTTTAATTGTTGCTTTTAATTTTGTTCTAATAGTTAGATACTAATCTAACTCTTAGAAGTCTTATTGCATTCTGTTGTTTCTATTTTTTATCTTCTAAAACTCAAACAATATGCTCTCTCTTTGAGACACCTTAATAATTGTGGCCAAATATGACCTACATTTTTTCTACTTCTATTTATATTAACCTATCATTATTCAACTCTCATCTTCTTGATATTTAGCTGCCTGAAAATAAATGATGCTTCTTCATCAGATGAGGTTTTGCTATAGATACTAAAACAAAGTTTTCATATTGCTGATGATAAACAGCAAACAAGTTATTATTATGTATCAAGAAAGGGCCAAGAAAGCAAATAGTGGTTGTTTCATTAAAAATGATTTATAAAAATGTGAGACGGACTTTGGCAAAAAGAATGGAACTACTTTTGATGACTTAAACCTAATCCTCATGATACTTAAACTTGTCCATCTCTCAAGTCGTGGATCTTAGCACATTGACTGAGTTACAGTTATCTGTGGACACACTCTTTGCAACATGCAAATAGCAATGTTTGGACTAGGTAGGAACTTGTACTGTTTTGTAAAAACAGTAAAATTGTGTTAACTATGTTTAAGAAAATTGGCTTGATGGCTGAGTCACTTCATTCACAATTCTGCTTTGAGCTGGCCAAATAACTCAGTAGGTAAAGGCACCTACCAATAAGCTTGAGAACCGAAGTCAATTCCTGGGATTTACATTTGGAAAGAATGGAGTCCGACAAGAGAGGGACCCCAGAGAGACCATCAATTTAGAACTTCTCTCTGCATAATGTCTGGTGTGGGTCTCTGTACCCCCTCTCACCTGCTGCTAGAGGAAACGTCTCTGATGATAACTGGGCAAGGCACTAATCTATGAGTGTAGCAGAATATCATGAGGATTTATTTATTCATATTTTTATTTGTTTGTTTGGATAGTCATGTTTGGTTCCATTTTAAGCCATTTGATTATCAGGTATCTGTTTCCTAGCCATCCAGGCAATGTATGACTTGGGCCTCTCTCCTGGTGTGGGCTTCAAGTTAAACCAGATATTGTTTGGCCACTCCCACAAGTTCTGTGCCCCTATTGCTGAGAACATCTTGCAAGCAGGGGAGATTGCATGTAGGTTAGGGATCTTGTGGCTGGCCTGGTGTTCAGGTTTCTCTTCAGTAGCCTGTAGTTTTAAAAGTAATACGTGTGTGAATTGAGGAACTAATTCAATCAGCTGTTAAATGGTAGAGAATGATAGTTAACTATGGACCCCAGATTCTAAGTAATTCTATTTTACACAGTCTACATTTTATTTGATAAATACAGTAAGCCTGAACACAAAATGATGAACTAAAGATGAATAGAAAAAATACCCCCTAGAATGAAATCTAACTCATTAATAATTCGTGATAGCTCGTTGACCTTGTGGCTTGGAATGGAGAATAGGGAATGGTGTGTGTACTTCTAGGAGGAGGAAAGAATTCTTCATAGATGGTACTTCTAATTGGTTTAGTCATAGATACATCTCAGTGTGTCATTTTTATCTTGTTGATTGCTACTCACATACATAAAATATTTTGACATATCTTACAGTTTTGCAGGCTAATTAGGAAGTACTGGGTTTTCTAAAAATTTGGTTTATATTTCTTGATCCTGAAGAAAAACACAAGCTAAATTCAGGCATGATTCTTCATAACTATCCAGTATGAGACAGAGTAGTGTAGATGATAACATAGTTTCTTCCTAAGGGTTTTGCTTTATAATTTGAGAGCACAAAAAAACCTAACATCAACTCATTCGTGGGAGGTACATTTTTGCTTTGTTGTGTCCAGAGTTCTAATATCCTCTGTTAAAGGTTTTAGATTCTGTAATTGTTGATTATGAATCACTACAAAAATAAACAGCTAAGTACAGTTTCTTACAAAAGTAAAAACCTAGGCTTCACTTAAAATTTTCATTTGTATTCAATGTTAACCTTCCGTCTTTCAATGGCTCTTTTTCACAAGGACTGAGAGCTAAAAGATGCAAGGAAGAATGATCAAATACAATAGAAGCAAGGGTGGAATTTTTTGGTATGAATAAGGCATGTTTTAATATATAATGCATCATCTCTACATACAGGTATTCTAATTATAGTGTTTAACTTTCAGTTAATCCACCAACTCTCAAGCTTATTAAAAATGGCAGCAGACACACTGACAACATAGAAGCTGATCAGAAACTGTCAAACACAGGGAAAGCATTATGATTAGCCTTGAAACTCTGATTGTCATATAAATCTGTCTTTTGCACAGAATCCACAGGTGTCGAATCAATAGCTGATGAATAATGCTCACAACTGCAGGCACTTTCCAGAGATCCCAAATGAGAAAGGAGTCTTCACTGGTCGTTTTGGTCTTTGTCTTTTTTAAAATCTGGATGTGTTGCTCCTCACTGCGCCCTGTGGAATTAGCAATAGAATTAAAAATAAAGAATAAATGTCAGCCTTCCTTCGGCAAAGGCAAAGAAGGAAACACATCAAAGAGGCTCTGAAGCATCTGTGGGAGACCTGCAGTCACTTTGTCATTTGTGAAGGTGTTTGCTACAAATTCCCTTAAGCAGGTGTATAAGGTTGAGAGAGCTATTTATATTTTAGCTTCCATATCTAAATTCATCCAGAAGCCACACCTAAACATTTAATTCCTTAATTACCCAGATGCCAGGGGAAAAGGGCAAACCCTCAATGGCATAGATATGGTTGAAGGTGCAAAAGAGGGTATCATCTAATTCGGTGTGGTAATTTTCAGGTTCTCACTAAGTGATTAAACATGAGGACCTCATTTGTATTGCCCAACCACAACCTTCTGCTTTGCAGCATGTCTGACAAGCAAGTCTTTTCACTGTGGAGTGCAGTGGTCAGATCTCCTAACAATCCTGAAGCCTTCTGCAGAGAAACAAGAGCCATTCAAGGGAAAATGAGTAAACCGAAGCTGACAGCATCTTCTCCCCAACAGCAATTCATGGCTAGCATGAAGGAGTCCGCCTTCCCAGTCTTTGTGTATATGTAATTTATACTTGGTTTAAAAAACATTATATGGAAGCATTGTGTGAATATTTGTGGGTAGCTGTATTTTCAGGGGAGCAAATAGGATTATTAATAAACAGGTAGAAGGAAGAGAGGGAAATGAGTTGAAACTCACCATTTTAGAACACTTCAACAAAGTATGCACCTTTGCAAACACACTAGCTAGCATTTATTTGTGAATAGTAGGTTTCTTTGCATTAAAAGAAAGTCTGCTCTTCTTTTCTCTCTCTGCATCCTTTCTCTTTCCCCTCCTGCCATCCCTTTCACTTCATGGTAACTTCCCTGGCCTCCTTCTTTGGGGCCAGTGAACTCACTGGAGAACACCTTCCCAATAAACCTGCCTTTACTATATATATAAAAATGTCCTTACAAGTAAATAGTATTTCCTGGTAAGTGATGCTAGTCACATTGAGGCCTATGATCTCTTTTCCTCCAACTCTGAAGATTTTCCTAAGAAAGTGTGAGTCTACTCATGTAAACTGGTAAAATGTGTCACTACACTTCTCAGAACAACAGCAATGTGAAGAATGTAATAGCACTACTCTATTCATTACATAGTACAGGGTTTTTGTAAATTTAAAATAGTGTACAAAGCTTTGCAGACATACATGCATAGTTCTATTTATTTTTCTGAGTGATTGTGAAGACCCCCTTCCCTTGTACTTCTATAATGTTCCTAATGCACTGAATTCAAAGGAATCACAGAGTTATTCAGAAACATGAAACATAAAGTTGTGCTAACTGGGAAGCTGAAACCCTCAACCAGTTGTAAATAGCAAACATATGGCTTTACATGAGTTAGATCGGTAAGTTATTTACAACATGTTTTGAAATATTTTCTTCATTCTTCCCCCTACCCCCCAAATAAATTAGAGATAGTTTATTAAAAGAATGTCATCTTGGGGCTAGAAAGGTGACTCAGCAGTTAAGAGCGCTGGTTGTTCTTACTAGGTTTGATTCTTAGCACTTACAAGGTAGCTTACAACCATCTGCAAGTGCAGTCTAAAGGAATCTGATACCCTTTCTGGCTTCCACAGGTACCATGCATGGAAGTGTTGTGTACACATACAGGCAAAAATACCTACACACATAAACGAACTTTAAAAATTATTAAATAATAAAGTCTGTTTTCAAGTCATTACAACTTCTTTAATTAGATGCTGCAACGACCATAAAAGTCACACAGCCCTTGGCAAACTAAGGCCATGTTCTTTGTAGCATTAGCATCTCCAAAACTTTCTATGGCTTATAATTGTTTTCAAAAATGTAGTAACTCTCATTCTAACTTGCTGTAGTATAGAGAAGGCAAAATGGTATAGATAGATTCTTGGGATAAATCTTGAGGACATTTGGTGTGAAGCCAGAGTCTGCCCTTGCCTGTCTTGCTGGGAAGACAATGGTGAGAAGAACTCTCTTTGAGTCATGGCTATACCAGTGGCTAATGATTGTGTCCTTCAGCACTGTGTTATAAAGCAGGGACAGTACTCTGTCGCAGATTACAACAATGAGAGAAGGATACACAGTAAAGGGATGTATAATACTTGGGATCAGCCAGGCACTTATGAAGAACTTATTGACAGCTCTTACACATGTGTGGAGCAGTGAGCTGTGCACAGACAGCCTGGTCCGGAGTTGAGCACAGGCCTGGAACCCTGGTGACCCTAAGGGACAGAAGGTGTTTGGCTATGCCTCCTGGGGCCCTGGCTCCTGTTGCAGCTACAGCCTTCCACAGCCCGCCCTCTCCCCACTCCCCCTGCAGTGTGTGGCCATCAGTCACCTAGGCAATGCCCCAAGCTCCTGGTATTCTGTCTGAACTCCACCCCTACAGTTAACCTGGCAACGGTCAGGATGGCCCAGCCCACTATAAAAGGAGCTGCTTGTCCCTTCCTCCCTCTCTTGTTCTCTTACCTCTTATTCTCTTGCTCTTACTCCTGCTCCCTTGCTCTCCCTCTCTCTACCTTCCCTTCCCCCCTCTCTCCATGTGGCCATGGCAGCTTCTACTTCCCTATTTTCTCCCTCTCTCTGCCATTCTGCAATAAATGCCTTAAAACCATGGACTGCCTCTTCTCATTGAGATCTGCTGTGCTGGAGCAATGGAGGTCTTCCCCTAACAACCCAGCCAACCCAACCCAAGCTACCTGCCTGAGCAAGCCAAGCACTCCTGTTGCTGCGATAACCTGCCAGAACTCTCTCCTCTCTGCCCTTTCCCTTTGGACCCCTGGGCCAGAGTTCCCACCTGTTCTCAGCTCTTCTGCTGGACATACAGCAGTCTGGGAAGTCCGAGAGCGAGAACCTGTCGTCCCTGGCTTCCCGAGGGCCCCAGAACCCGCTCTTCTTCTGTACCCAGCAGTGTTTGTGGTGCCCTAGAGTTGGAGCATGACTCTGGCAGTTCCACAGGAACCCCAGACTGCGCCTTCCTCTCCTCCGGAGCAGATCCCAAGGCTTCTCACAGTCCAACGCCCATCTGTGGTGGCTGGGGTCCACGCAGTCAAAACCCCATTTTTGTCCCCCACACATGAAAGAATCTTAAACATGAGAAAGGAATCATACCTGTATCTTAGGAAGATGAGCCTGAGAATAATGTAGAGAGAGAGTGGAAGAAGTTTTGAGGGAAGAAAAACCAGGAATGTAAATACTGCTACAATTATTAAACCAATTGCTTTTGAGAGGTTGCAAAAATAATATATGATCAGATGTGCTATAAAAAGCAAAGGATCAGTTGAAGTTGGGTCATTGATATGAGGGTAAAAATTACAACGTAAGGAATTAGAAGAAATTTGACAACACAAATTAGCAAAGTCAAATGAAAAGAAGAGGGCTTAGACATTTTCTAAGCATAGCCTCAGTAGGTGATCTAGATGGGCCATTAAGAGACAAAGATCTGGGGGACATGACAAGCTTACTTTTTGAGTTGTATATTTGGGAAGGATCTAAAATGAAATACAGAATGTATAACACAAAAACTTGAAATTGTATGGGGAAAAAGAAAAATTCCCAAATGACAACAGTGAAATACATCAACGCTTGTGATGGAGCAGGAAGGGAATTAAAAAAGAAATAGCAGTTGTCCCAAGAGTCAATGAAAGCATTTTAAGGGGGGTGGGGGCTTTCAAAGATTTTTGCAATCAGAGCAAAGCTGAAACAAGATGTAGCCAAGGAATTGCCAATGAAATCTTAGTTCTCTGAAGCCTCAAGTGGCTTTTGTTGTTTTTGGTTTTGTTTTTCTTTTGGCTAGGAATGAAAGTAAGTAGATGACTGACAGGAAACTCGTGTGAAACTATGAGCTTTAGTACTGAATAGAAGCCAAGAAATCCCCATTTTTCTGAGAAGGTTTAATTTGTTTCTTGCATTGGAAGGTTAAATTGTAAGGGTCCATGATTCACTAAAGAATGACACCCCAGACTCAAATAGTATGTAAATGCAAAGAGTATTTCTTCTGCAAAAGTCCAGCGTGCTGGGGTCTCCCCATTACCAAGATGGAGACAAAACCAAGTGAGCTTGCAGGCCTGATTTAAAGCACATTAGGGAATCCATGGTTAGGTGACCTCTATGTTAATCTGTTGGATCTATCTCTACAGGCATTCCATTACCACCAGGAATGTGGGGTCTGGAAACTTGCTGGGGCAGTCTGGGAACTGTTACTGAAAGAGTAGCTGAGGAAGTCTGGAAACTGCTGCTGAGCCATTTTCCTTGCTTCAGGCCAAGTGGCTGGAACATTCCAATACCTGGGTGTGAAGGCTGGAATCTGGGCTTGCCTGGATTTGCTCCAGTTTTTAGGCCTACTCTCTTTAACTGACAATTTGAAGTCTGTCATGGAATCAGCCTAGCATTCTCAAAATATTCAGTTTTATTTGACTAATTGTTTTAACTGAAGTCTTACTTGAATCGGGGTTCACTGATTTTCTTTGTCCTTAGCTTCCCTCCTCTCTAATTTCTCAAGCGACTTCATGTACAACATTCAAGATGATTTGTATAATCTAAGTTTATACATAAGAGACTTGGTTTTATTAATGAAATGTCAGCTGTTTCTTCCATTGTCCTCAATGACAATTTCAAAAACATCTCATTCTTCCAAACAACTCTCCCACGCCTTCCTTCCTGTCAATCTACTCAGTAAGAATACAAACCACCAGTCGTGATAATTCTTCCATCTTTGTAGCATGAATTTAAAACGTGTGTGGTCTGCAAATTCAGTGCTCCCCATGTTCTTTTACATTAGAGGAAGTCAGTCTCATAGCCTGGTGTTGTTGGCCTTATCTCCCCTTCACTTCCCTAAAGACTCTGCATGTCACTCCCACCTCAGTTTTACTCTTGTGTTTCCATTGCCTTCTTCATGTCAGTAATCAAGTAAGCTCAACCCTCTGCCAGTTTTTGGGAACCCCCCTTTCACCATCTTTCTACCTGACCTCCTTTTACAATGAAAGTGTTAACTCCATAGCTTCACATGAAAGTGTTAACTCCATAGCTTCACATGAAAGTGTTAACTCCATAGCTTCACAGCATTTCACCAGTCTCTGGACACACAAGCCTTTCCTTGCTGTTTGCATTTACAAGTTCCTGTATGTTGACTGTTCTATTTCATATGTGTCTTCCCCCTTGAGCTTCGCTCATCTTTTCAGCCTCAGTTTAATGTCACTTCTGTAGGATATCGTTCCTCATGGTGGTCTTTTTTGTATTTATATCTGTCACACTTCAGATTACATTTCATGTTTCTTAACTAAAGAGAATAAGATTCCTCAGTGGAGAAATAATGTCTCTTTCTTCCTTCCTTTTTTTTTAAGAGATAGTTTTCATTTTCTTTGAAAAATTTTACATATATTCATATATAAACACACTCACACACACACATATATATAATATGTATATTATATATATGATATTTATGTTGTATAATATATATGGAATTTTATATAATAGTTAAAGTATTCCAACTTTTCCTAGAACTCTTTTTCTTCCAAATGTATTTTTTCCTATCTTCATGTCTTAAAAAATATCCACTGAGTTAAATTAAGCTTGCTTGCACATGTATGTATATGGTATAATTTGCTAGGTCATGAGAAGCTTATATGTTACTATACCCGTGAGAAAAAAAATGATTCTCCCTTTCCTAGCAGCTGTTATTGCTATATGCTCCTCAGCTAGGGGTGAGATTTTATATCCCCACCCACACTCATGCTGAAATCTGAAAGGCTTGCTCCTATACAGGTCTTGTGCAGGTTATCTTAGCTACTGTGAGTTTATGAAAACAGCAGCCATGTCATGTCGGAAGAGCACATGTCTTTTGCAACACTTTCCACATCCTCTGGCTCCTGAATTCTTTCTGCCCCCTTCCATGATGTACATTGAGCCCTGTTGGAGTGGAAGGGGCAGGAATACAGCTGTTCTACTTAGTACTGAGCACTTACCAGTCACTTATTCTAAGCCCTTTGATCAGTTATGAACCTCTGCATTAACCATTGCACAGTGCAAACATAAACTTCCCTGACCAAAGCTGAGAGCAGCACTGATCTCTAGATAAAAGCAGAAGTGTTTAGAAGACAATATGGCAGCATGCCCATTTGGCAAAACAATAGTAATAAGTCCTCCCTGGGCCCTATATCCTTTCCAACCACTTCTACTGTGCTAGTCTATACTACCACAAATGAATTCCCACCCATGGAGTAGGTTTTAAATATAATCAGCAAGTGGTTGCTTAACCACAATGCATTAATTTCATTATGTGCCAGTGGGGCACATCTTGCCAGGAAGGTCAATACTGTAGTATGCAGTGTCTATCACAGAGTAAGATGGTTGATGATTTTTCTCCTCCTTCCAGCACCATGGAAGCTATCAAAGAAAAAGATTTCTCTATAATCAGTAACTAAATAGTGTGGTATCTTCAGCAATAGTTGTCTTTCTTTCTAGTTATGGTGGGTAACCTACAGTCATGGTAATACCCTGTATTCCTTGGGGGAAGAGGGGCTATAGACCATTTGTTATCAATACTCCTAAGGGGATATTCTAAGCTTGGCACTGTGGCTTTTATTTAATAACCCATTTCAGCTCTGGGGAGTCACATTACCCACCCATATTTACATTTAACTCCTTTAAATGTGTGTATATGTTTACAAAGCAGTAAGTTTCTTAAGGTTTGCAAACATTGTCAGTTTTGATTAACCACTTCCTCTTTCTTCTCTTCTACCTCTTTCCCTTGCCCTAGCCTTGCTTAAACATTTCCATCCACAGTACTCTCTCATATCGTGTGTATTCTACTACCCCTGCCTAAGGCCTCTTTTCTTTTTCTTGCTCATTCTTATCTGATGGATACTATATACAGCCTAGCTATGAGTATTTTCTTAGAAATGTTGTGTTGATGTTTATTGCACAATCTTATTAGTAGATAGGCTCTCTAGCTCATATATTATGATATAATTTGCCTAAAGAATAGATTTGTATTCAATTCATTTTACATTAATTTTCATGCATTGATTTAACAATAAAGCAAAGAATATTTTACATAAAATCATATTCCAATGGAAAACAATTATAACTACAGATATGTCTACACTAAACAAGTGTTGACCTCAACATTTGGTAAAACAATCTCTAACACTTTTGTATTTAATTCGGTGAGCATTATCTCTTCTCCACGTGTGTTGATTTTTCATTTGCTGTATTCAGTTCTCCTATAATACTAGTTACTCATCCAGACATACATACAATGTGTAAGTCAATGTATATAGAAGTAGTTCTCAAGCTGAGTTTGTCTATGATTTCTTAGTTTACTCAACTTTGGCTCGAGAGATTGATGGGCCCACCTTAGTATCAAGATGCACAGCAGAAGAGATTCAAATGGAACACTGTTCGAGAAAAAAAATGTCATAGTAAGAGCCTTGAGATGATGATGGGGGATCTTGGATATGAACCTAACACAGCTAACACAGTCAGTGACTTATTGTATGAATCAAATACATAATTTGTTAAGTAGTGTGAAAGGTATTGCTAAGAGCAGGCACAACCTGTACCTATCCTCAGCTTATGTTTTTTATATGGACAGAAACAAAATAGATCTAAAATTATATAAAAAACATGCTGTGGTAATGAGGTAACTAAGTGCCTAACATAGAGAAGAGTCTTGCTTAAATATATAATAATAATAAAATTGAGAAAAATTCTAACTTTGTCCCTTGTCTGTTAAATTGTTCATGAATATGCATAAACTGAATGAATAAGACTAGATGGATCAATCAATAAATTAGATTGTTTATTGATTACACTTGAAGGGATATTTAAACATCTTTCAGAGATGTACAATCCATGTATTCAAAGGCATTCTTTCACAGAGAAAAAGATGAATTATTCAAGAAATATTGCTGACTTAGCAGATTATTTGTATGACTAAAGAACAAATATAAAACAGTTTTTATATTATTGTCTACCCCACGTTATGCTGCAAATGTACCAAAGGTAGTTATTCAACATATAAATGATATTGAAAAGTATATATGAATATTTACATTTAGTGTAATGAGAATAAATTTTCTAAATTTTTTTTTGATTTTTAATATTTTTATTACATATTTTCCTCAATTACATTTCCAATGCTATCCCAAAAGTCCCCCATAGCGTCCCCCACTTCCCTACCCACCCATTCCCATTCTTTTGGCCCTGGCATTCCCCTATATTGGGGCATATAAAGTTTGCAAGTCCAATGGGCCTCTCTTTCCAATGATGGCCGACTAGGCCATCTTTCGATACATATGCAGCTAGAGACAAGAGCTCCGGGGTTCTGGTTAGTACATCATGTTGTTCCAACAATAGGGTTGCAGATCCCTTTAGCTCCTTGGGTACTTTCTCTAGCTTCTCCATTGGGAGCCCTGTGATACATCCAATAGCTGACTGTGAACATCCACTCCTGTGTTTGCTAGGCCCCGGCATCGTCTCACAAGAGACAGCTATATTTGGGTCCTTTCAGCAAAATCTTGCTAGTGTATGCAATGGTGTCAGCGTTTAGAAGCTGATTATGGGACGGATCCCTGGATACAGCAGTCTCTAAATGGTCCATCCTTTCATCACAGCTACGAACTTTGTCTCTGTAACTCCTTCCCTGGGTGTTTTGTTCCCAATTCTAAGAAGGGGCACAGTGTCCACACTTTGGTCTTCATTCTTCTTGAGTTTCATGCGTTTATCAAATTGTATCTTATATCTTGGGTATCCTAAGTTTTGGGCTAATATCCACTTATCAATGAATACATATTGTGTGAGTTCTTTTGTGATTGTGTTACTTCAATTTTATCTAAACCCAAAGTTAGATGCCAAAAGGAAAATATTTATAGACACAACCATATTTAAATGTGTACTTAGATACCTCAAAACCATCCTTAACCACATAGATGACAAACTAGAGGCAATTAACAACGTGTATAAATTAATCATTGTAATATAAATGACTCATTTGAATTAATAAGAAAAATATTTATATCTAAAATACTTTTTAAATAATGGTAAAACACCACAAGAAATTTGAAAAATCAAAGTTAAAAGTGATAAGTCAACAAACATGGAAAGCTGTTCTAATTGGTTGGCTCTTCAATGTGTAGATTGAAACAAGATGTTCCCTGTTGACAAGGGTTTAAAGAAACAACCATTCACAGCTTCTACTGCTGGGAATAAAAAGGTGCCCTTTACAACAGACAGTTTAGAAATGTTCTCAAATATTAACAGCTTTGAAAATGTGTGTACTTATTGATCCAGCAATCCGTTTAGGAATTACCCTCAAGATACAATGAGAAATGTTACCACAGATGCGTGAATGGATATGGTCATCTGCAATAAGCAGGCACAAAGAATAAAAGTTGAATGCCTAATCATTTTGTTCAGGATAGGTTTAAGAATTAATATAATTTCTTTGTTTTGTTTTGTTTTGTTTTGTTTTGTTTTGTTTTGTTTTGTTTTGTTTTGTTTTGTTTTGTTGGAGACAGGGTTTCTCTGTGTAGCCCTGGCTGTCCTGGAACTCACTCTGTAGACCAGGCTGGCCTTGAAATCAAAAATTCATTCATCTGCCTCTGCCTCCCAAGTGCTAGGATTAAAGGCTTGAGCCACCACGCCCAACCTAATATAATTTCTATAATCTTTTAAAAAAGTAATTTGGCACTGCGTATCAAGAATTGCATGAAATATTATAAGTACATTTTGAATATGTTCTTATTCTTTGGCATGTTGATTTATTTTCCAGGACTTTCTCCTAAGGAGGGAACTAGAAATACATATAAAGGTAATTCACATAGATATTCATCTAAATGTAATCCATTGTTGGATTATGAGCATTCTGTAAGCAAATGGTAGAACCTTACTTCTGATAACCAAGTGTTCATTCTAATGGTTTGTAACATCTCAGAAATATGTACATGTTGAACATAAAAGTAAGAAGGAAAGATGATATTCTTGTGACCAAACCAGGACTCAGTCATTGTCTCTATGGCCCCTCTAAGTTCCAGTTTCATAAATATAATAGTAATATGTAATTAT
Source organism: Mus caroli (assembly GCF_978045245.1). Taxonomy (NCBI): domain Eukaryota; kingdom Metazoa; phylum Chordata; class Mammalia; order Rodentia; family Muridae; genus Mus; species Mus caroli. The sequence goes on from NW_028227258.1 coordinate 50,008,385, forward strand.
TTATTCCATAAAAGGATGCTGTAATGTAAAGATCACATAATTTTATTAATTAAGCCATAGGCATGTATTCAGTACGAATTAACATAATTCCATAAATTGTTATAACTGTTTCAAAACACAACACTAAGACTGAAAACAGCTTCCATGGATCAGTATGGCAATCAGTAACAATCTTCCATGTATACATTTTCCAGATTTCTCTACTTCTATGTTTTAAAAAGTATGTTGGTTTGGCTTTTAGTTTTGCTTTGTTTCTAGTGGAAGAGAGTCAACAGATTTTAAGAAGAGTAAATTTGACAGGCAGAAGCCACTGCCAACACCTAGGCTACCAGGCCAGAGCCTCCTTCATTAGCACCATCTGCCACACAGCAAATGATTACAGTCCAGGCTGGAAGGGGGCTGATGGCCAGAGCAATGGTACTGCAGTTGTGATTGGTATCAGAACCAAGACCAGAGCTGAGGGCACCAGGATAGCCAGGGGCCTAACTCCAGAGATCTTCATGTAATAGGACTACAGTGGAATCCAAGAAATTTAATTTGTCATGACACCTCCACCTGTGATTCTAACTCATACCAAAAATCGAAGACCCCTGGGCTACAGTATGGTCTGGATGGAGCCAAAGTTCCATGCTGCATCCCCAAGGGACTTCCACAAGGAGCATGTTTGAGGACCTGCAGGCTAAAGGCATGTTTACCACCATATGTCTCACCATGCCAGAGCCAGGTTAGAGCAGAAATGGGAAGGCAATTATTCTCTTCATCTCCATTTCTCTCCACTCTACTAAGCCAACAACTCAAAATGCAGGGGCTTCTGTCCGTGAACCCATACCATCATCTTTGACAGGCCATACAAAGGCATGTTTTGAAAGCAGATAATTTTCTAGGCTGGTCAGTGTGGTGGGGTTGATGTTGGAGAGGACAGAGTAGTTTTGCTTTTCCTAGAGATGCTCGTAGGTGCTGGTGAGAGTCAGTGTTTGCACATAATCTCCCTCAGCATTTCCTTCATGTTACTTACATTTCCTTATCCATGATGTCTAGCATTGCCTTAAATACATTAAATAGTTTTGAATTCTGAATTCATCTGAAGTTCAGAGTGTTCCAACACAAAAGATCAACTGGCCATATTTAAGTTAAAAGTCCTTTAACTCAAAGTGATGCGAACCTAAGAGCACCCAGGATGCAACCTTTGTAACACTCAGACATCTGGTTTTCACTGGCCCTTATGCAAATTCCATTCATGTTTGCTTTTGCAAATACTTTTTAATTAAAATCGTTCTCGGGATTTTACACTGTATTCAGTTTTTCAGCGTCAGAAAGAAGTTGTGTGATTACATTAGGGTTGTGTGGCAAGTGTACGAAGCATCGTTTGAAAGCTTGCTTTGTGACTTTGAGCTGGTGGAGTGAGTTACATCCATGACTTTCCTGCAGATAACCCACTCCCACTGTGTGTCTGTGGTGCTAGGAGAAAGTGAATGGGGGTTTATCCTCAGACCCATATTTCATTACAAAGACAGAAACACTGTTTCTCTCTTTTAAAACAAAAGCGATCATGCAGGTTTTACAGGTTCATAAATGGATGATTTATGTGTACAATGTATGTAAACTTCAGGGTTGTCATTTATAGTTATTGCTATAAATGCAACAAAAGAAATACACATGTATAGAGTATGGGGATGGTGTGAACAGGAAATGTTAGCTAGTATAAGGCATGACAGAATCAAGACAGCTTCATATCCCAGCTATGCAGAAGGCTAGGACAGAAGGACTGTAAGTTCAAGACCTGCTTGAACTACAGAGCTTGGATGAGGGCCAACTTGAGCTACTCAGTTAGATCTGTTTCAAATTATAAAACAAAAACCAGGTTGACTATAGGTAGAACAACAATATGAACTAACCAGTACCCCCAGAGCTCGTGTCTCTAGCTGCATATGTAGCAGAGAGGCCCCTTGGTATTGCAAACTTTATATGCCCCAATAAAGGGGGATGCCATGGCCAAGAAGTGGGAGTGGGTGGGTAGGGAAGCAGGGCAGGGGGATGGTAGATGGTATAGGGAACTTTTGGGATAGCATTTGAAATGTATGTAAAGAAAATATAGGGGAAAAAAAGCAGGTTGAGAGTGGGACTTACTCTAAAGTTCCTACATAGCACTTGGAATGCCTTTGGGTCAATTCCCAGAACCAAACAAACACTTTCAAAACAAATATTTAACAAATATTCCATTTAGGCTCTAGAAGTGGGTGGATGATTAATTACTGAATTCAGAAGACAGTCTCCCTAACATCTTTGTTTCGCTGGTCTTTTACTATTCATTGGTTCTTGTTGACTATTGGAACTATCAATTACCTTCATACAGTTTCATTTGCCTCTCCCTTCTTTTAGCCTATCCACATCTATGCCTTTTTTGTCTCTATTTATCCTGTTAGTGGCAGTATTATTCAGGTTCCATCTGCAACCATCTGATCTGGCGCCTATTTCTACAGCCTTTGGATGCTTGTCTGTGCTTTCACCCTTCAGCATAGTCTAGCCCATTGCTCTTGGCCCAGGGTGGGTAGGTTCAATGCAAGGGTTTGGTCAGCAGTGAGTACTTGGGTAAAGAACAACACCTCCTACCCCAGAACAGCTTCAGAGAACTAGTTCAGTTTGGGGGGGGCTGGGGGACAAGTGAGAGAAAGGAGTATTTATATCCTTGGTATTTATAAGTATTTCTAAGTCAAAGTCTCTGGGGCATACTCAGGGGTTGGAGGGTCTGGGTTAAAACCTTATAAAGTCTAAAAAGGAAAAAATTTGATAACTGTCAGGGTAGTAAATTTTTCCTAGGGTTGATAGTGGGCATCCGACTTCCTTGTTTAATCCTGGGACATTCCAGTCCCACAGTCTTTAATGAATCTGACTATCAAATTTCCTGGTGAACACAGGATTCACACAGGGCATTATTGTATCACAATCCTCTCCCAATATTTTCAAGGAGAAGTCACTGAGTCCTCATAAAATTTCTGGTTCCCCTGTTGATGTTGTATCTCTTATACATTCAATGAAGGTCTATATTTATGATTAATTTGCTTTTATCAGTCTTTCAGTCAACTAAGCCCTATAATTTAGTTATTTCTTTTGATATAAAATACCTTTTTCTCCCTTCACTATTACACTGCTTCTTCTGTCTTCAGTTCCTTTCATAATTTCTCCATCAGTTTCCATAGTCTTTCCTCTCAACCCTGAATCTATGCTAAACTGTTCTCCATTTTTCTATCCCAGAATGATATAACAGGAGTTAAAATGAGATGTGCCTATGTTTAAGTACCACATGGGTCTCCTATGGTCAAAGTCCTTAATTCCTTCTAGAGTGCTGTAAAATGCAGAGAACATGTATTCTTGCCATGTTGTTGGAAACACAACTATTTTCTGTAAAACACTGGCAACACTGCCTTCCTAATCATTTTCCCAATTTGATCCCATGTGTTTAGTACAGTGGCTGGGTCATGGGCCTATTCTGATCCTTCTGTCAGTATTGTCTCTCTTATGCTCTTCATTCAGAGGTAGTCTCTTTCTAAATGTTGTATTGCATTCATATACTCTCAAGGCTTTGACATCTCTCTGGCCTCATCTCTATCTTCCTCCCTTTGAAAACATGTTCTTTCCTAACAGACACAGCCCTTCCCTGCAGGATTTATATGGCATGTGTGCTAGAGAACTATTGCTTGGCACAATCTAGCTGCCTAGACCTCCTAGATTGTTCTGAATACCTCACACCTGGTACCATTCTGTGAGTGGTGGGAATAAGATCTTTCATTCTCAAAGGATTGGATAATGTTCCACAGTTTTCTTACATGTTCCCAGGAAAACTTGGGACATCCATATCTTCTGTGTCTATAGTTCTCTCCTTCTCCTATCTGATTTATATCTCAAATTAAAAATCATGTCAATTATCTCACAAACTCTCATCTCTCCAAGTCTCTCACTAGACCATTAGAGCTTGAGAAACAAATTTTACCTCATTTCCCCCACAATTCATTTCTAACAGTGCCAAGAAAGTATGAAGTGCTGCATATTAATTACATTATTCTATTTTTCTTATTCTATTTTGCCTATGTCAGGTAAGTAAAATATATGAAGAAGAATTTAAAAATTAGTGGAAACTAAGTTTTATCACTTCTGTGTTTACTACACAATTACATCAGCTATGATCACCATTGAGGATGGCCTGCTTTGGGCATGTTGTCCTGCCTGGCCCATCACTGCTCTTTGCTAGAGTGCCATCTCATCTCTTATTTACCTATTCAGCTCTGTTTTTGCATTTCTCCTTTGTGACCTGCCACAAAGTTCTGCAGTGTATCACAGAACATTTATAAATGCTAGTTTATTTTTCTGCTTTCAATCACTAACTATGTCTCCAAATAAGACTGTGTGACTAAGTAACTACAACAATGCCTTGCCTTTAATAAAAGGTTATCTTATGTCAGCTATTTTAAGGCATTTATCTACTATATATTTAACTATGTGAATGGTAAGTGGTGAGTATCCTTAGTGCTATAGAGCAAAGCTGGACTGTGGATTTGCTTTTAGTTCTAGATTTTGTTTCCTGGCTCATAGTTTGTAGATAATACTTGTCCATTTCCATCATTGCTGTAAGATAGAATGGTTTCAGTATGTGTGGGTAAACAGCTCCACTCTGGAAAGGATCAAAAGCCAACACCAAGTCTAGAGCCTAGAGAACAAGCCTTTAAAATTCTCCTTTGACATAAGCAACAGAATTGTATACAGATGAGCAACATCACTGTATTCAGCCATACACATAGACATTGCATGGGGGTAAGTCGACAGTCAAACTGCAGAAGAATGCTGGGATTACTAGATGATGTTGGAATTGGGCTGTTCCTGATGAGATATTGGAAATTACTTTTACATTTACTATATGCGATCATATCAATTGCAACTGTCTAAAGAAAAAGGTCTCATCGGATGGAGAATAATTTACAGATTTAAGGATGAATGATACAGCATGTAAGATATATTTTACTACATTACACCAAAATATTTCTTATAAAAATGAAGAAAATGTGAAAAAATGAAGGAAGACTTCTGATTAGCAAAATATGGATATTGTCTGAAACAATGATAAATGCATAGTGGCTCACTGTATTACTGTTATAATTTTGAGTATATCTAAAAATTTCATATTAAACCTAAAACAAATGATGAGTCTGGATACAAGGTTAGCATTTCACCGAGTTATGAACAGAGGGGTATAGGTCCTAGAGTCTAGATTCTTAAAAACATGTCCCCAGGTGATTCTTATCTGTTCTGAAGTTTGAGCACTACCAGTTGAGATTTAAGGTGGCAGAATCAATTCTCGAATAAATCCTTCTCTCCTAAAGAGAACAGTTGCTACTGTTTAAGGTGCTCAAGAAAAACTTAACCTCAAGGGCAAAAATATCAAGACACGAGTCTCAAAGATGAAAACAGCTGCAGTAATTCTGTATCGCAACAGAGCTGGCTCACAGATGCTTAGAGATATGGCTGTCAGTTTCATGAGATAGAAGGCATGCTTTCAGAAATTACCTATGATTTACTCCTAATTAAATTAGAGAGGTCAGTGCCTTCATTGAGTAAAAGCAGACCTGGGGAAGAAGGGCAAGGTCTCTAATACAAATGACAATAACTGAAATAAAAATCTTATTTGAAAAGAGGAAAAAGCAGACCCAACATTGCAGCTAATCAAATCACCCAGACGCAGGATATTGAGGCAATGAAATCAAGAATTAAAAAATCATTCTGAATATAATGAGCAGAGAGGTTAGTGATGAAGATCTAAACAATAAACTCTATGAAAGAATTTAATCACCCAGTAAAGATACAATAAAATAAAATTTAAATTTTGGTGAATAAAGACACAGTATAGCATTAGATTTATCGTTCCCAGGTAACATTATTGATCAGTTTATAGAGCAGAAGCACCCTGTCATTAATTCTAAATTACAGAATATAGTAAGGATGAAGTCTAGCTTTAAGTGGAGAAAACCCTGACCTCCTCCCTAGGATCTTATCTTTACTGTTAATTTTTTTCTTAGTTCTCCTTTCATCATTCTAGGCTCAGAGACAATGGAAGTATTTGGGAGCAGAACCTGGGATTTTAAATTGCTATTGATATGAAAAGGCATCCTGGGATATTACATAGAAGAGAATATGTCATTCAAGAGTTTGGTTTGGTGAAGTCTGTTGTAAATGCAATTAATGCCATTGAAAGAGAAATTGAGTGCTTAAGTCTCCTGGGTTGTTTTGTGATGTTGTAGGTTTGTGTCAAGCTGAAGGCACATCCCTGCCTCTCATTTCAACATTGCTAAGGCAAAAGGCCCCTTCCCACCCCTAGTATCCTGTGGCCACTGCTTGGCAGGTGCAGAGGTGGCTCTTTGTCATTACCTACATGTGCACAAGCCCAACAGGGATGCTTATGACATGACTGAACAAGGACAGCTCCTTGGTATTTGAAAACCAAATCATATCAGGGTGATTGGGAAAAAATAGAAATCCAGATTCTTGCCTGAAAACCTTCCTTTAAAGGTTTTGTGCTAAAATAAAGAAAATGTAAGCATCAAAACTTACAAAATGATGTTAGCAGCTTGGGAGAAAAAAAATTCTACAGATGGCCAAAAAAGCCCTTTTATGAAGATTGCTGCCCTAGATTTTCTATATTCGTAGAAAGGGTCTCTTTGGGTTATCAGGATACTATATTATTCTCTATATTAATGTGTGTCTTATAAAAATTTGAAGTTACATTTTCTTTTTTTTTTTTTTTTTGACTGAAAGAGAGTGGAGGATGAAGAGACAAAGAGGAAATCATAATGATGTATTTTCAACCCTCCTGATTGTTTGGCTCTTATTGGATAGAAATGTGGTGATATAGCTAGCTTCAAGCTGCAAAGTGTTCAGCAAAGATAATATAATCAATTAAAGATTTATTGTCCTTTTATGTATGTACACAAATGGTTTCTATGAAATTATATACAAAGGCCTAGAGACTTTTTATTTATTTATAAAATAGACTTTCTACAAATAAAGCATTATAATTTGAAATATTTTTTTCTTTCCTGGTTAGGACATACAATGACACTTTTTATAATAAATGGTCTATTGGGGCCTGAACTACTGAAATAGACATCATTTCATACACAATTGCCATGGTCTAGGCATAGTTTCAAAGGTTTTATGTCATTTCTTTATTAGAACCCTATAAGGTATGTCATATTATTTCTACTTCACTATGATATTATATATCCTGTGTCTCTCAGAGAATCTCCGTTGGGATTCAAACCCTGTCTGACTTTATTGTTCTCAACTCTTAACCAGTCAACCAGATTCCTAGATGATTTTAGAAACCTGAGCTGGAGATGTTTCTCAGAAAGCATGCAGAAAAGTACTGACAGAACACAGGCTTTTCCTCTTCTTCATTCTTTTCCTCTTACATTTGCCACAAACCAGAAACCAAAATATCAACAAAAGCACACCATGAGAATGCATAAAGCTTACAGAACAGGCCCCCGACTTCACAACTGGTTTGCTTGCAACAAAAGTAAAGAAAACATGTAGTATTTTTTAGAAGCAAGCCTGGCTCTTTGTTTATATTGTTTAACCATCATAATAGTACTTCAAGGCTATTGCCACTGGCTTCTGTGTAGCAGCTAAAGATCTTGAGATCAAGAACTTGTTGCCAAGGTTTAGCTTTCTTTGGTGAAAAAACAAGAGTCAAAGCAAAGGTAGACTTGCCTTGGAAGCCTAGATTCCAATTTTCCAACAGCAATTAAATACAATTTCTAATCGCTGAAAGGAAGCTTGTTGCTACAGCACAAATTCTTCTGGAAATTGTGGCTGGATTTTACCCTTAGATATAGTCACCTAAACTTTGGGCTTTCAAGCTTTCTTTTGAAAATGCAATCATAAATATCAATTTCTACTGGGTAGCTTTGACTCCCTTTGCTGGTGCCTACACTAAATGATTTCTTCTAGATGCCTTCAGTCTATCCCATTCATACACAGAGCACCTCTACCTGCCTGGTTCATTCTAGAAGTCTATGGCTTCAGTTCTTAAATGGATGTTATCATTAAGAAAGCCACTCAAGAACACTACAGTGTGGCCATTATAGAAACCTATGAGGATTTTAAAATTAGGGAGGAATGGCTTGATTTGTTCTGTGACTGGAATTAATATTTACTGTCTCTTAGAAGAGAATCTATATTAATAAACTGCCTCCTTACTTTCTAGGATTGGGAGTCATGTTTTTGCTTCAAAACTTCAAATTTTAGTGTTATATTTATTTTTCTGTGTATATGTGCTACCCTGTGAAGGATGTGAAGAACCAAAGTTGACACTGGAATATCCCGCTTCATTGTGTCTCCACCTTATTTTTTGAGACAGTCTTTCAGTGAGTCTGTAGTTCATGGTTGTAGCTAGACTGTCTGGACCAACAAGGCCCAGGGATCCTTCTGTTTCTGTCCACTCAGCATTAGGATCACAGAAATGAGATACCATGCCTAGCTTTGGTCTCATTTCTGGGGGTGTGAACTCAGCTCTTGATGCTTGTGTGGCAGGCATTTTATTAACCAAGCTCTCTCCCAGCCTTTCAGATGTTATTAAAACCCCACAGTGTTAAAATCATAAGACGTAGAAACCCAAGTAAGATTGGTTATTTTAAGGTTAATAATATTTTGGCAAATCCAGATTATATTTTTAAATTCACATCAGCAAACTTATTTAGAGAGAATTTTAAGGGCTTTGCAGAAAAGGATTTTATAAATCCCAATAACTACAGTGACTGAATGGATTTTCTCCCCTTTTCTTTTTCATTTTTTTTTCTACCTAAAAGCTGAGAGCGTTTTGAGATCAGTTATTTGGGAATAGTAGCTGGGGGTGGGGAGGGCAAGGGGGCAGGGAGCTTATAAAAATCCTCTATTTGAAACCAAGTAGATAGCAATATTAGAAAGAAAATAATTGTTGATTTACACATCAAAGGCCTACCTATATGTGAATTGTTGTATACTTTTAAAAACTTTTTTGATAGCAATGAAAATATCCTATAATGCCTAGATTTGCTTTCCTATTTACTCTGAAGTGGAAAGCACTTGAATTAACTTTGAAATTCTTCATATACCGATGTTCCAACTGTTGCTGGTGCCTAAAAGGAACAGTTCTCGACTGATAGCATGGTACTACAGGAGCTAAAATTAATCTTGGAAAGACATCAAAAGGATCTAAAGTAGAGAAGAACTAGGAAACAGCTTCCAAGTTTGTAAAGAGTAGGACTTCATTCTGTCTGGCAGTCTCTACCCTGCTAAATGGTCATCTTTCTGCCCTGATAATTTCCAAATGTTCGGCAGTACATGCACATCTCCTTAGAGAAAAAAAAATGTTATTGTGCACTGGTACATATTGAAATAATGAATTTAAAAGGACGAGATAACAAAAAGCAAAAATAGATGTTTTGATACTCCCCCCCCCCCCAAAGTGGATTTCTTTCTTTGTGTTTCTTTTACATTGTTTCTTTCCCAGCTGTTTGCCAGCATTTATTCTGGGCAATGACTGTCAAATCAATGCCATGGAAATACCCATTGCATGACAAGGGGTTTAATTTGTCAAGAGGGTTTGAGAAATGCTAGGTTGTAATGAGGCAAGTGTCCTCACCATGTGACTTCTCATTTTAAATTCAGAATCCTGTTGTGAATCCCTTTGAGGGATAGGACCCCTTGTGACTAATATTTCTGTGAGATCAATTTGGCAAATCCTGCTCCACTCTACTTCTCTGAAGGTCGTCTTTTCTCACTGCTGCTTATCATTTCTTCCCAGGGTGTGTCCATGTAGTCCTGGGGAAGACCTAGCCCCTCACTCTTCACTCTGCACTACAGTTTCCAACTTGCTTTTTGTTTTCTTCTTTAGGAGCTGTGTCCGTTTTTCTGCATCCAGAACCTACTATCTTTATGGATACGTTTTATATAAGCCTTGGTTTCCTCCTAGCACATGGTACCTTTAAATTACTCAAATGCTTTTGCTACCATATAGATAATAAATAATAAATACCCTTCTTGTGATAAATGGACTCTGGTAATGTGGAGCTCAGCCATTGCTCTCCCTGTTTCATTTTGGTCAAACATTAAAACCCTAATTCCAACAATCTTCCCATTCCTAGGGAAGAGTCACCTGTTCGTACTCAGTTGCTAGTGATCAGATTGTTGCCCACCTATCTGACACCTGACCACGATACAAACATTTTATGCTTTTGCTCTAAAGAAAATAGGCTTATTAAAGCATCAGCTAGGTTCTGTGCCAGTCAACTGTGGTGAACCAGTCCGATTTGATGCATGAAAGAAAGTCACATTGGAAACTCTATATCCTGCAGCTTATAAACCTTGAGGCCTTGCCTGTCATTTCAGTCCAGCTTCCTCAAATATAAACCTAGGAAAAAAGCATGGTATCTCCCTCATTGTGTTTTTTTGTTCATTTTGAGATTTAAATTATTTAATATAGGATAAAGTACTTGAGATTAAAGAACTTAGAATGGCCTCAATACATAGAAAGTAAATATATATATATATTAGTTTACTGTTTGTAGTTATTAATATTACTGTATTAAATAAATGAATTAGACCATTTTCTTTAAAAAAGTTGAACCTGTTTTTATAAATCTATGAAATTAGATGTGTGAGGATTTCCCCTTTACTAATTAATTAATTATTAACTCTCTATATCCAGTTAATTCTGGCCATATGCACATGGTTGTGGTGTCTTACTGAGGAGTGGGTGGCCATACTCATAAACAGTGACTTTCCCCCCAGTAACCATTAACTACCAATAGCTCCTCAGCCTGGAGTAGGGCCTTGGGAGAGTCTCTTCTATCAATTTTGAAACTTTGACCGGCTTGATCTTCTTCCTATTGTTTTTTTGATAATTACAGTTGCAATGGGTTCATGTATACAGCAGCCATGTCTTATTCACTCTGCAGCATCACACAAGAGTCTTCCACATCCTCTAGTTCTCTCATACTTTCAGTCTCCTCTTTCACTGTTCTATGAGCCTTCAGGATGGTGGTGGTGGTGGTGCCTTCAGGGTGATGAATATTTAGTAGATTGTTTGGAAAAAATGACTTTTTATAGAAAACACTAATAAATTCTCCCCTAAGAACTATGATTTTTATAGCCATAGATTTTGATCAGGTTTACAATACTGGCATGAATTTCCTTCCTTCAAATGCAATCAATAGCACAGTTGGTTATCTCTCTGTAACCAGTATTATCACAATAGGTCCAGTGGGCACATCTTGCCTGACAAGTGAGCCAATGAGTGTGAGTCCCCATCTTCTTCCTTTCCATGTTCTTTTGTTTCACACTGCCTTTTTGTGCTGTCAGCACAACAACTACACACAGGAGCCCTCCTTGGAGGACTGCTTCTTTTGAAGGCAGGATTGTAGGTGACTCACAAACAGAAAACCTTATTCCTTTGTAGATGAGCTTAGAATTCTCTTCATTATTGTTGTAGGCATAGTCCAGCTCTGGAAAGGATCACTGATAAATTTTCATCTCCCAGTATCTTCTGTGGTATCTTCCAGCACCAGGAAAATGAGCCATCCGAGAGATGGTTAGCTCAAGATGAATTTCTCTGTGTCTGCAATAAATGTGTGTGTTGTCTTCAGCAGTAGGACCTTGCCATGTAGTTAGGATGGGAAGTCAAGAGCAATGGCAACTGCTAATGATGCTTTGGGGGGGAATCCTGGGTCCTCTCTGCCTAATAACTTACTGCTGTGATACCTGTCCCCAGCAGTAAAATAGTTATTTTACATCCTATGTCTTCTGGGAGTAGCATTGTTCACACTAATGCACAGTACATCTGCTCATACTTTTCAAAATAAGTTATAGTTTTAATTACCTTATAAACTAGTGGATTTTCATAAGGGTCCTTTAAAACAGACATCCTTAGCTTTGGCTAACCCACACCCTATGCCTGCATCACCTCCCCAACCCCATCTTATACACAGGACAATAAACAGCATCACCAACAACTGGTGCTGGAAAAGTTGGATTTCAACCTTCAGATAAATGAAACTAGACTTACCTCTTACCTTGCACAAATTCGATTCCAACCTAAAACCTGATATCCTGAAACTATAGAAAAAGTAAAAAGTATACTTCTGTGTAAAGATTCATATAGATTATTTTCTCAGCATGACACTGGAATTTCAGGGGGTGAGACAAACAATCAAAAAGATTGGATCCGACAGGCCTCATCCGGCCGGATCAGCGCTGGGGTAGCGGGAGCGCAGGGTTGCCTGACACCCGCCAGCTACCCACGACCCCCGCCGCAGGATTTTGGGACTGCTGGTGAGTGGAACACAGCTTCTGCTCCAATCCAATTGCGCGGGACCTGAGACTGCATTAGTTAGGGAAGTAGAAACCAGCCTGAGTAGGACCACAGGCCTCATCCGGCTGGATCAGCGCCGGGGTAGGGGGAGCACAGGGTTGCCTGACACCCGCCAGCTACCCACGACCCCCGCCGCAGGATTTTGGGACTGCTGGTGAGTGGAACACAGCTTCTGTTCCAGTCCAATCACGCGGGACCTGAGACTGCTCTGGTTGGGGAGAGAGAAATCCGGCCTACATAGGGCCACAACCCTCTTCCGGTCAGAAAAGCTCCGGGGCAGCTGGGGCGCAGGGTCCGCTGACACTCACCAGCTACCCACAACACCCACCACAGGATCTTAAGACTTCTGGAGAGTGGAACACAGCTTCTGCTCCAATCCAATTGCACGCGGGACCAGAGACTGCATTAGTTAGGGAAGCAGAAAAACGGCCTGTGTAGGACCACAGGCCTCTTCCGGCTGGACCAGCACCTGGGTACCATCAGCTACCCACGACCCCCGCCGCAGGATTTAGAGACTGCTGGTGAGTGGAACACAGCTTCTGCTCCAATCTTTAAACAGTGACAACGATAACAACTAACCCCAGAGATTACCAGATGGCGAAAGGTAAACATAATAATCTTACTAACAGAAACCAAGACCACTCACCATCATCAGAACCCAGCACCCCCACTTCGCCCAGTCCAGGGCACCCCAACACACCGGAAAAGCTAGACACGGATTTAAAAGCATATCTCCTGATGATGATAGAGAACTTCAAGAAGGACTTTAATAACACACTTAAAGAAATGCAGGAGAACACTGCTAAACAGGCAGAAGACAATAAAGAGAAAGCACAAAAATCCCTTAAAGAATTGCAGGAGAACACTGCTAAAGAGTTACAAATCCTTAAAGAAAAACACGATAACATAATCAAACAGGTAGAAGTCCTTACAGAAAAACAGGAAAACACATCCAAACAGATGATGGAAATGAACAAAACCATACTAGACCTAAAAAGGGAAGTAGACACAATAAAGAAAACCCAAAATGAGGCAACACTGGAGATAGAAACCCTAGGAAAGAAATCTGGAACCATAGATACCAGCATCAGCAACAGAATACAAGAGATGGAAGAGAGAATCTCAGGTGCAGAAGATTCCATAGAGAACATCGGCACAACAATCAAGGAAAATGTAAAATGCAAAAAGATCCTAACTCAAAACATCCAAGAAATACAGGACGCAATGAGAAGACCAAACCTACGGATAATAGGAGTGGATGAGAATGAAGATTTTCAACTCAAAGGACCAGCAAACATCTTCAACAAAATTATAGAAGAAAACTTCCCAAATCTAAAGAAAGAGATGCCCATGAACATACAAGAAGCCTACAGAACTCCAAATAGACTGGACCAGAAAAGAAATACCTCCCGACACATAATAATCAGAGCAACAAATGCTCTTAATAAAGATAGAATACTAAAAGCAGTAAGAGAAAAAGGCCAAGTAACATATAAAGGCAAGCCTATCAGAATTACCCCAGATTTTTCACCAGAGACTATGAAAGCCAGAAGATCCTGGACGGATGTTATACAGACACTAAAAGAACACAAATTCCAGCCCAGGCTACTATACCCAGCCAAACTCTCAATTAACATAGATGGAGAAACCAAAGTATTCCACGACAAAACCAAATTCACACATTATCTCTCCACGAATCCAGCCCTTCAAAGGATAATAACAGAAAAAAACCAATACAAGGACAGGAACCACGCCCTAGAAACAACAAGAAGGTAATCCCTCAACAAACCTAAAAGAAGACAGCCACAAGAACAAAATGCCAACTTTAACAACAAAAATAACAGGAAACAACAATTACTTTTCCTTAATATCTCTTAATATCAATGGACTCAACTCCCCGATAAAAAGACATAGACTAACAAACTGGCTACACAAACAAGACCCAACATTTTGCTGCTTACAGGAAACTCATCTCAGAGAAAAGGATAGACACTACCTCAGAATGAAAGGCTGGAAAACAATTTTCCAAGCAAATGGCATGAAGAAACAAGCTGGAGTAGCCATTCTAATATCTGATAAGATTGACTTCCAACCCAAAGTCATTAAAAAAGACAGGGAGGGACACTTCATACTCATCAAAGGTAAAATCCTCCAAGAGGAACTATCAATCCTGAATATCTATGCTCCAAATACAAAGGCAGCCACATTCATTAAAGAAACTTTAGTAAAGCTCAAAGCACACATTGCACCTCATACAATAATAGTGGGAGACTTCAACACACCACTTTCACCAATGGACAGATCATGGAAACAGAAACTAAACAGGGACACAGTGAAACTAAGAGAAATTATGAATCAAATGGATCTGGCAGATATCTACAGAACATTCTATCCTAAAACAAAAGGATATACCTTCTTCTCAGCACCTCATGGTACCTTCTCCAAAATTGACCACATAACTGGTCACAAAGCAGGCCTCAACAGATACAAAAATATTGAAATTGTCCCATGCATCCTATCAGATCACCATGGACTAAGGCTGATCTTCAATAACAAAATAAATAATAGAAAGCCAACCTTCACGTGGAAACTGAACAACACTCTTCTCAATGATACCTTGGTCAAGGAAGGAATAAAGAAAGAAATTAAGGACTTTTTAGAGTTCAATGAAAATGAAGCCACAACATACCCAAACTTATGGGACGCAATGAAAGCATTTCTAAGAGGAAAACTCATAGCTCTGAGTGCCTCCAAAAGGAAACTAGAGAGAGCACACATTAGCAGCTTGACAACACACCTAAAAGCACTAGAACAAAAGGAAGCAAATTCACCCAAGAGGAGTAGACGGCAGGAAATAATCAAACTCAGGGGTGAAATCAACCAAGTGGAAACAAGAAAAACTATTCAAAGAATCAACCAATCAAGGAGCTGGTTCTTTGAGAAAATCAACAAGATAGATAAACCCTTAGCCAGACTCACTAGAGGGCACAGGGAAAGCATCCTAATTAACAAAATCAGAAATGAAAAAGGAGACATAACAACAGATCCTGAAGACATCCAAAACACCATCAGATCCTTCTACCAAAGGCTATAGTCAACAAAACTGGAGAACCTGGATGAAATGGAGAAGTTCCTAGACAGATACCAGGTACCAAAGTTGAATCAAGATCAGGTTAATGATCTAAACAGCCCTATATCCCCCAAAGAAATAGAAGCAGTCATTAATAGTCTCCCAACTAAAAAAAGCCCAGGACCAGATGGGTTTAGTGCAGAGTTCTATCAGACCTTCAAAGAAGATCTAATCCCAGTTCTTCACAAACTATTCCACAAAATAGAAACAGAAGGTACTCTACCCAACTCATTCTATGAAGCCACAATTACTCTGATACCTAAACCACAAAAAGACCCAACAAAGATAGAAAACTTCAGACCAATATCCCTTATGAATATTGATGCAAAAATCCTCAATAAAGTTCTTGCTAACCGAATCCAAGAACACATCAAAACAATCATCCATCCTGACCAAGTAGGTTTCATCCCAGGGATGCAGGGATGGTTCAATATACGGAATTCCATCAACGTAATCCAGTATATAAACAAACTCAAAGACAAAAACCACATGGTCATCTCGTTAGATGCGGAAAAAGCATTTGACAAGATCCAACACCCATTCATGATAAAAGTCTTGGAAAGATCAGGAATTCAAGGCCCATACCTAAACATGATAAAAGCAATCTACAGCAAACCAGTAGCCAACATCAAAGTAAATGGTCAGAAGCTTGAAGCAATCCCTCTAAAATCAGGGACTAGACAAGGCTGCCCACTTTCTCCATACCTATTCAACATTGTACTTGAAGTCCTAGCCAGAGCAATTCGACAACAAAAGGAGATCAAAGGGATAAAAATTGGAAAAGATGAAGTCAAAATATCACTTTTTGCAGATGATATGATAGTATATATAAGTGACCCTAAAAATTCCACCAGAGAACTCCTAAGCCTGATAAACAGCTTCGGTGAAGTAGCTGGATATAAAATTAACTCAAACAAATCAATGGCCTTTCTCTACACAAAGAATAAACAGGCTGAGAAAGAAATTAGGGAAACAACACCCTTCTCAATAGTCACAAATAATATAAAATATCTTGGCGTGACTCTAACTAAGGAAGTGAAAGATCTGTATAATAAAAACTTCAAGTCTCTGAAGAAAGAAATTATAGAAGATCTCAGAAGATGGAAAGATCTCCCATGCTCATGGATTGGCAGGATCAACATTGTAAAAATGGCTATCTTGCCAAAAGCAATCTACAGATTCAATGCAATCCCCATCAAAATTCCAAATCAATTCTTCAACGAATTAGAAAGTGCAATCTGCAAATTCATCTGGAATAACAAAAAACCTAGGATAGCAAAAACTCTTCTCAAGGATAAAAGAACCTCTGGTGGAATCACCATGCTGGACCTAAAGCTCTACTACAGAGCAATTGTGATAAAAACTGCATGGTACTGGTATAGTGACAGACAAATAGACCAATGGAATAGAATTGAAGACCCAGAAATGAACCCACACACCTATGGTCACTTGATCTTCGACAAGGGAGCTAAAAACATCCAGTGGAAGAAAGACAGCATTTTCAACAAATGGTGCTGGCACAACTGGTTGTTAACATGTAGAAGAATGCGAATCGATCCATTCCTATCTCCTTGTACTAAGGTCAAGTCTAAGTGGATCAAGGAACTTCACATAAAACCAGAGACACTGAAACTTATAGAGGAGAAAGTGGGGAAAAGCCTTGAAGATATGGGCACAGGGGAAAAATTCCTGAATAGAACAGTAATGGCTTGTGCTGTAAGATCGAGAATTGACAAGTGGGACCTCATGAAACTACAAAGCTTCTGCAAGGCTAAAGACACCATCAATAAGACAAAAAAACCACCAACAGATTGGGAAAGGATCTTCACCTATCCTAAATCAGATAAGGGACTAATATCCAATATATATAAAGAACTCAAGAAGGTGGACTCCAGAAAGTCAAATAACCCCATTAAAAAATGGGGCTCAGAACTGAACAAAGAATTCTCACCTGAGGAATACCGAATGGCAGAGAAGCACCTGAAAAAATGTTCAACATCCTTAATCATCAGGGAAATGCAAATCAAAACAACCCTGAGATTCCACCTCACACCAGTCAGAATGGCTAAGATCAAAAATTCAGGTGACAGCAGATGCTGGCGAGGATGTGGAGAAAGAGGAACACTCCTCCATTGTTGGTGGGATTGCAAGCTTGTACAACCACTCTGGAAATCAGTCTGGCGGTTCCTCAGAAAAGTGGACATAGTACTACCGGAGGATCCAGCAATACCTCTCCTGGACATATATCCAGAAGATGTCCCAACCGGTAAAAAGGACACATGCTCCACTATGTTCATAGCAGCCCTATTTATAATAGCCAGAAGCTGGAAAGAACCCAGATGCCCCTCAACAGAGGAATGGATACAGAAATTATGGTACATTTACACAATGGAGTACTACTCAGCTATTAAAAAGAATGAATTTATGAAATTCCTAGCCAAATGGATGGACCTGGAGGGCATCATCTTGAGTGAAGTAACACAATCACAAAAGAACTCACACAATATGTATCCATTGATAAGTGGATATTAGCCCAAAACTTAGGATACCCAAGATATAAGATACAATTTGATAAATGCATGAAACTCAAGAAGAATGAAGACCAAAGTGTGGACACTGTGCACCTTCTTAGAATTGGGAACAAAACACCCAGGGAAGGAGTTACAGAGACAAAGTTCGTAGCTGGGATGAAAGGATGGACCATTTAGAGACTGCTGTATCCAGGGATCCGTCCCATAATCAGCTTCTAAACGCTGACACCATTGCATACACTAGCAAGATTTTGCTGAAAGGACCCAAATATAGCTGTCTCTTGTGAGACGATGCCGGGGCCTAGCAAACACAGGAGTGGATGTTCACAGTCAGCTATTGGATGTATCACAGGGCTCCCAATGGAGAAGCTAGAGAAAGTACCCAAGGAGCTAAAGGGATCTGCAACCCTATTGTTGGAACAACATGATGTACTAACCAGAACCCTGGAGCTCTTGTCTCTAGCTGCATATGTATCGAAAGATGGCCTAGTCGGCCATCAATGGAAAGAGAGGCCCATTGGACTTGCAAACTTTATATGCCCCAATATAGGGGAATGCCAGGGCCAAAAGAATGGGAATGGGTGGGTAGGGAATTGGGGGGCGCTATGGGGGACTTTTGGGATAGTATTGGAAATGTAATTGAGGAAAATATGTAATAAAAATATATAAAAAAAAAAAAAAAAAAAGATTGGATCCGAGGAAAATAAAAAAGCATCCATACAGAAGGTCACTGTTAATAACATGAACAGTAATAGCAGAAGAATCTTCGCTAGTTATGTATCTGTTTGAGTTTTATGTCAAGTTGATGAATGCTAGGGTTATCAGAGAGGAGGGAGTCTCAGTTGAAAAAATACCTCTGTAAGACTGGGCTATAGGCAAGCTTGTAGGCATTTTTCTAATGAGTAATTAATGTGGAAGTACTCAGTCAATTTTTGGGTGTGGGGCTTCTCCTGAGCTGTTGGTTCTGGTTTCTATAGGAAAGCATGCTTTGCAAATCATGGAGAACAAGCCAGTTAGAAGCACCCCTGCCCCTGCCCCCGTGGCTTCTTTATCAGTTTCTGCCTCAAGGTTTCTGCTGTGTTTGAGTTCCTGTTCCAACTTCCTTCAGTGATGGATATAAACTAAATAAGCCCTTTCCTTCCCAGCTTGCTTTTGCTCATGGTATTTCAGCCTGGCAATAGTAACCCTAACTAAAACAACAGCAAACACTGGGTAAGTGTCCAGAATATACAAAATAACTTAATAAACTGAGTTATAAGAAAAAAATTAATGGGATATGGAACTGAACAGAAAATTCGCAGAAGAATAAACATAGCTGACCAGTAAATACTTTAAAGTTTTCACTATTCTTGGCCTTCAGAGAAGTGCACATAAAAGCTACATTAATACTCCATAACACACCTACCACAGTGGCCTTCATCAGGAAGATCAAAAGACATTTGAGTAAATGCCCATGTGGGCATCTGGAAAGGAAAACCCTTCTATACTGTGATGAGGATGTAAACTGGTGAAGCCACTCTGGAAATCCGTCTGAAGTTTTCACAAAAACACAGAAATAGGTCTAACATTTGACATAGCTGTATCACTTCTGGGCATATACCCAAATAACACTCGATCTTACTATCAAGATACACATCATTCACTGATGCTTTATTTACAATACCTAGTAAATTGAATCATCCTATATCCATCAAGCATTTTCTCAACCCAGGCTCCCTTCTCTCTGATCATAATGAAATATACTATATATAAACATTGGAATATCACTCGGTTGTAGAGACAAATACAATCATGAAATTCTCATGTAAATGGATGAAACTAGAAAACAGTGTAATTAGTAAGGTCACACAGGTTTCCCCCAAACCAATGCTACATGCTCTCTCTCTCTCGTATGAGATTTAAATCTTGTGTTTTGTATTTAGCAGAGAGGACATATGGAAACTAGAAGCAGACCATGAGTAAGCAGGATGCATTTAGGGGAATAGAGGAATCTAAGTGTAATAAATATAGGGAAGGGAGAGTCCTGGTCAGGAAGGTTTCAAGCAGGTAGTAGAGTGGCAGGGATAAGGAAATGAGGGGCTAGCGAAAGCTTCCACAAAGGGAAGTATGCTTCCAGACTGGGGAATGAATCATCTTGCAATTCAAATTAAAAAATAGTGGATGGAAGGACATATGCACTATAAAATAACAAGGCAGGGGCTACTGGGGGCAAATGTGTGTTTTATTAAAGGGCTCAATGGCATATATGTGGTTTCTGATTTTAAAGAGTTGTCAAAGTATTACTCAAACAATGATTAAAGTAGCATATGTACAAATAGTATAGTTGAAAAAATAGTGATGAGCCAATATGTGAGTCCCATGATCTTCCTGCCTGCTTGCTTTGTTTCATGTTGGCTTTGTTGTGGTGTCAGCTCACCCAGCTGTACCCAGGCATCCTCCTTGGAGGGCTGTTTCTTTTGAAGGCAGCATTGCAGATGACTCACAAACAGAATTCCTTTCTTCTTTGTAGATGAGCTTGGTATTTCGCTTCATTTTGTTTTGCTTTAGATTTCTTTTGCTACCATAGTAAACTATGCCTTTGCCATTACATGTTAATAAATTACAGTATTTAAACATGGACAACATTCGTTTTAAAGCTTGGGCTGTCCACCGTTCAATAAGTAGTGAAAATATTTTCCCTTGTGCTGTAGGCTCATGAGCCATCAAATGCTGTACTGAAACAATACTGATCCTTCAGCAAGATAAAGAAGAAGGCGAGCAATAAGGGCAATGTGATTTTACACTTTAATATCTAATATTAGATCCAAAGTCCAATATAAAATAATCTAATATTTAAAATTCAATATCTTCTGATTTCCCATTTTTGAAATCACTTGAGTGGCCTTGTGCAATCCATTCAGGACAAGTGGATTTTCTCCTGGTATGGACCTGAACTAATATTGAGGAAGATTTAAAATTGCCTAAAATCAATCCTTATATTGGTTTCCGTTAGTGAGAGTTAACCAAAGCAGATTAATGAGATTAGAAGGTGAAGAAACCAGGGGCATTTACCCAATAATTTTAGCCATAGAGCATTCTGGCTTCTAACTAAAATAATTTAGCCAGGAAATGAGAGAGATTTTTATATCTGAAATGCATCCTGCGATTGCAGTTACAATGTAGATCCTACCAACTTAGGCACACACTTAACCCTTCTGCCATGAGCACATCTCTTCTCCTTTCTCTTGGTGTTTCTTTGAACTGTCATCAGCCATTGATCAGTCTGACAAGCGCATTGCTTCATCTAGGGCCCAATTGAAACTACTGTCCCATTTTCCCCTGCCTTCCTTTTCCAGCTTCTATAACGAGTGTTTGGACCCTCTGCTTCTCTTTTAAAAAGAGATCATTATGGCATTCTCTAGTAAGATGGCTTCGGTCTCAGCACCCTATTATAACACACTTCCAGGATTTTGACACCCACTTTCAAGACAAATAGAGAGATTTTTCTCACTCCTTATCTTTTCTCAAATATCTGGCACTATTGATCACACACATACTTTTTTCCATTCTGACATTTCAAAAGAATTTTTCCCCTCTATTCTCTAGTATTTGAATTGCCTTTTCATTCTTTTTAGAGGTCAGATTAAATTTTTATTTTTCTCTGTGTACAGATGTTCAACTATCTAGAGTGCCCTAAATTATATACAGGAGCTCAAATATTGGCTGTTAGCTGCCAATAAAGTCAGCTTTAACTGAGTTTAGCATTTTCACCAAGTGTATAGACTTCTTCTACTAAATGGGCTGACAGTGACCAACTCTCTGTACAGTGGATCTAAGAAAGGCACTTCTAGGGTGGCCCTCTTCTACTGTATGAAATGTTGATCCTTGAGTTTAAGATATATATTGAGAGAGAGAGAGAGAGAGAGTAGGAGTATAAGTAGAGAGAAAAGTAGGTAGGTAGATAGATAGATAGATAGATAGATAGATAGATAGATAGATAGACAGATAGGTAAGTAGATAGATAGTTGATATGGATATAGATATATATGTAGATATAGGACATATTTTGTTATTAAGGAGTCTTTCTGTTTCACATTAGTCTTCATTTTCATCAACTGTTGTTATCACATGTCAACTTCACTTCTCCAATCTGAAGAACTATGTTCTGAACTGATAAGTGGCACACTTATCAGAGTCCCTTTGAAAGGGAGCCTCTCATGAGATGACAAGTTGGAAAAGCCATAGTTACACAAATATAAATGATAAAAGTGGCCCTGATGACAGTACTCACAGGCATTTATTGAGATTTTATTATGTTTGAGACATTATGCTTAGCTCTTTTTGCAGGTTAACTCATTTAGTTTCCTCAGAAGTTCTAGGAAATGTGGGCCTTCCCTGGTCCTATTATTTGGATGAGAAAACTGAGGCACAGGCAGTATTACAAGATGGGAAAGTAAACCTTGAGGAAGGGATTCTGTGTGTTCAGTAAAGGGGAGAAGTATAGTCCTCAGCAGTTCATCATTAATTTCAGGCTTACATAGATAGCTCCATCTTTGCCCAGAGCCAGTGTCCATACAACAGCATCACTCATTTCATTCTATTGTGGATCATGCTTAGCTTCTCCCTAATCTGCTTCTGTCTGTTAAGGGTTTCTATCTGCTTTTACCTCTCAGTCCTTTTCACACATGTTCCCACTCAAGCTCGCCTTACTTGTTATGCATTCTTGGCCTTCAACCTTCTTATAACTACTTTAGGGAAGGACACACATCTTGTCCTTTCCTTGCAGTTTAATATCTAGCTACAGCCTCAACTTCAAAATATCACTGTACCCTCTTATCTCCTTAAAAATATTTACAGCTGCTTGCACCAATTTCTGGAGGTTTTGCTTTGCCTCTTAGGCTCCTGAGCCGTATTTTAATAAACGAGCAATGTGTAATGAGACCATATAAAGAAACAGAAGGGACCATTTGGATTTGTAATAAAATGGGTGAGCAGACTAAGAGGAGTTAAAAAAGAAAAAGAGGAGGAAGAAGAAAGCAGGAGACAGAAATGAGCCTGTGCAAGCTGATCCTGGGACTGAGCTAATGGGAGCTTAGAGTGAGGAAGGAAAGATTTACAGGTCAGTAATTATGCATGCGGGATATTTAGAGAGAAAAGGAGGATGGAGAATTTTAAACTGCTTTGTTGTGCATTATAAATTGAATCTCCATGGCGTCTTCTTCATTTTCAATTACACTGGATGTCAAACTAATGTTTCTGAAATCGAGCTGCTGGGATGGGGCAATGAGTCCCAGTTTTACACTAGGCTCAAACGGAAGCTTCATCACCACCATTTTTGATGCTTCCCAGGCGTTACATCTTCTAGACACCATTGAATCTTGTCTTCTCTTTGTTGTCTACTTCCAATCAATCTAATTCTTGCTGAATGTATATCATCTTGTTTAAATCAACATATCCCAGCCACATGTTCTGATACCTATTTAGTCAAAACTAACTCCTAGTTAGCCTTCGTATCTTCAGGCTACCCCCTTTCGTATGAAGCAGTAACCATGACATTCTACTATTACAAAGACTCCCTATCCCTAGTCCCTCAAGCTTTGGTAGGATTAGTTATCAGCTCTAGATTGATTTTTCACCATTCTTAGTCTGCATCAATATCTCTCCATGTGTAATTGCATAATTTTCACTTGGTGAACTGATGTTTGAAGACTAACAAAGAAGAGATAGTAAGATTCATGCTTCATATTTATGTGAAGGGACCATTTGGATTCGTAATAAAATCCAAATTGATTATAATCGATTTGTAATCAATTTGCACAGCAAATAGACAATTAAATGTCAAAGATGTTTAATTGTTCCTCCAATATTGTAGAATATTCATATTTTATTAAATGGAAAAATTAATCACAAAATAGCTTTCATTAACTCACTTGTTTATCATTTGTTGTATGTCCACATGGTAGAAATTAGGATAGATTCAAAGATAATATCTTGAATTATATGCATGTCCATAACTAGAATTTGGTTGGAATCCCACGTCTAACTACTCCCCATAACTTAGGTGACTCCTAAAATTCAATTCTACCTGAACGAATTTTTTTCTCTCTCTAGAAGAAAATCTGGGAAACTAATTTTTTAAAAGGCTAACCATGTATGATATGTCTGCTTCTAGAAAACACTGATGACTTTATTCTCTCTAGTTCATTAAACTCAAAGAGTTTCTACCTCCCTATCTAAAACCAGCTTGCACTGTGTATTTAAATGGATTCCCTATTTCATCATGGCTGAGTATGAACCTCCAAATAAAATATACATGACTCTATAACTTGCCTTGACTACGTTTCATGACACTGTGAATCTCAGTCTCTTCTCAGTAAACTGAAGACACGAGTTTTAAGGAATTGTATTTATCTGACAAACATAACAGCCCTCCTCTTCACCTAGATGAAGCACAGACATTTTCTAAAACCTAGGCTTTACCTCATTTAAATACTTCACAATGACTGTCTAATAAAATGTCTATTCAACGGTACACATTTAAACATATGGTCTGCTAACAGAAAATGGCAATTATTTTATTACCACAAAATCCAATGCCTTGTCATACCTGTTTTCCTATTTTCAAGATGATATATTCTCTCTATCTTGTCATGCTACTGCACCACACAACTGCTAAGGATAAATTAACCTTGTCTTCAGTTAATCTGTAATGTTGAACATGTCTGGCACATGTCAGTTGCTTCATACTGTTTGTCATTTGATTTATTCCAGTTCATGATGATGGCCCTGGTAAAATAACAGCTACCTTTACAAGTAGGTGAATGTGGTATTTATTGCTGTTAATGCACCAGGATGTGTCCATTAATTTATATAAAATATGCTCCTATTTTAAGGACATATTAGTATACCATGAATTATGAATGCACTTTGGGATGTGAAATTCTGAAAAGTGGCTGCAAAGAAAATAGCGGATTTAGAGGATATTTCACAGTTGGAAATGTTAAGAATGGAGTACTTGGGGTAAAAGAGTCTCTTAGTCTCTCCTTATTCTCTGGCATCAACTGCCTCTGTTGATCTGCATTGAACTGCATGAGCTCAGAAAGGAGCTCAGCTCGACTGCCCTGCACTCACTGCACTGACTTCCCACTAAATGAACCAAATTCCTTCACACTCCCTGTAATGCTGTTCAGTAGGTTTTCTCTTTAGAGCTGGCTGTATCCTATCTCTGACTAATTCTGTCAAATCTGTCTCTGACTTTGTTTGGCCCTCATTAGATGTCACTGTAATTAAAGGTGTATACTAAAGGATTCCAGTCAGAGAGATTGAAGGTTTGTACTAAGAGCACAT
Source organism: Mus caroli (assembly GCF_978045245.1). Classification (NCBI taxonomy): domain Eukaryota; kingdom Metazoa; phylum Chordata; class Mammalia; order Rodentia; family Muridae; genus Mus; species Mus caroli. The sequence continues at coordinate 50,033,769 of NW_028227258.1, forward strand.
CTAAATTTGAGCTGGAGCACACAGACCCGAAATCGCATCACTAAAGAGGCTAAGGTGCAAATACTGCTATGAGTTTGAAGCAAGACTGGGTTGTACAATTGCACTCTCTCTCCCCAAAACTGAACAAACAAAACAGAAGTTAAAAGAAGAGGGGGGAAAGAGGGTATACAATGAAGAGTTTGTAAACTGACATGGCCTTGGAATATGGGATCTGTGTGCCAGGTAGTGGCGAGACCCAGACGTCTATGCCTCGACCTATATAGCAGAAACATCTTTCGGAAAGAGAGAGAGGGGAGAGAGAGAGAGAGAGAGAGAGAGAGAGAGAGAGAGAGAGAGAGAGAGAGAGAGAGAGAGAGAGAACTATATGTAGAATCCCACTGACAAGCCTGTGAAGTAGCTCCTATAATTTAGTGCCCACAAGGGTTAAATTTAACTCATGAAGAACCAAACCCTAGACTCAAGTAGAACTTTTAAGATCCCTCTAATTAGCCACAGGAAACAAAGACCACCTTCCTCTTATGCAGCAAGTCATCCCTGGTCTTTTCTTCTCTGTGCCCATTCACTCCAGGCGTTACAGAGGATTATTCCTACTGAGTCACTTCATAACTGGACATTAGAAAGCTGCTACCACCCCCATTCGATGCTGCTTCATCACAGTTTGCAACCACTCAAGAACAAATCAAATCCTTGGTACTCTGCTTCTTGTATAAGATGGGATTAGGAAAAGAGATGTTCTACTCTAAGACCAATAGAAGAAACGCTGCTTTGACTGATGGAGAAAATGAAGATAAAATGAATATCAGGAAAGGACTTGGATACAGCCACAGCTTATGTAATTTGTCATTGTCCTCTAACCTCACCAGAAACCCGGGGGGCTACATCAGTCACATAGAGACACGGCACTTGGAGCAAGACTCCTTTTTCCTATCTACATGTATATACCTTCACATTAAATTCTATATAAAACTTAGAGAAGTCAATTAATTCTTTAAATTTGGTTATCTCTTTTAATTTTTAATTACCATCCATTTCATCCCATACTATCATATTTACATGTTTTTATCCTATTTTTATTCTCCTTTTCTGTTTATGTCTCTTACTCTTTTAAATGAGTAAATATTTTGCTGTGAATATATATGCTAATTATTCTTCTATGTGGAAGGAGACATAAAAACTAATTGCAATTTAATGTAAGCTGCCTTTTCATGCATGTGGTCCATTCTTTGCTCCATGGTCATGTACCCTGATTGGGATGACTCATGCACTGAACATAAATAAGTATGGACAAGATGAAAGGTGTTTTCAGAGGCCACGCCTGGGAAGAGCTTACCTGTAGCCAAGGATTTGAACTGTCCCCTTGAAGGTAGTGACAAATCTATTAATAACTTTAGGAGAGAACATGATACACAGGCAGACTTGCAATTTCAAAAGGTCTGTTTAGCAGCTCCACAGATAATAGATTATAAAAAGCCAAAACTCTACAGTGGAGATAATTTTAAAGCAACTATCAGTTTAAAAACTGAAGAAGGTAGTGGAGGTATGAACATCCTTTTTCAGTAACAGTGGGTCCTGTCTTGGGAAACCGATTAGCAAACAGGTACTATTCTATTAGCCAACGGGAGCAGGTAGAACATACTCACCATGCTAACTACTATTTATTGAGGATAACTGCATTTGAAGGAGACATTAAGCATTTAACATGCATTGTGTACTGTTTTGTCAAGTTGACATCATAAAGGACAGACTGCCATTGACTTTTAAAAGGACAAATATTTGGGTTTGAAAAACTAGCTTGTGAAACATTACATAGTGAAAAAGTGGTAGAGCTGAATTTAGACAAAAGCCAAACAGACTTGATCCTCAGTTAAAGAGAAGCAGCATAGCAATCCTAATGGAAGTGCAGTCCAGATGGCCCTGAGTGAGTGGCATGTAAGGACTTACCAAATTCATGGTACTGAACCCAGCTCAGGACACAAGGATGTAATCCCTGGAAGAGAGGGACTGAACTCATCAACTATTCTTACACATTTTGAAATATAGGCTACTGGTTTGTGAGGGAAAATCCTTTTAAAACTGATACTTTATTTTTAAAATTATGAATTTTCTTTCCTGGCTTGACACATAACCATCATTGCGTTTGCCTACATCTTAAACTTACAGTAGTTGTGCCCATGATATAAATGTTTTCACAGAATCACTTGAGCACAAGTTGTCATCCTAATGCCCAGTAATCACTTACAAGTGGTGACATGCTCCTATGTAATTATAATTATGCCACCTCCACTGGAAAATTAATATGGACCTTCTGCTGTCATATAATACTCAATCACTCTTCTAGTCCTATCACATTTCTCCTTAAAGGTTTGAATAGAAGAACTGCTTTTGTGGGGAGGGGTGGGATTGGCAGTGAGACCTGTTTAATCTCTGGAAATCTGGCATTTGGCCCTGCTCCTCTATCTTTCATGAGGAGTTACTTTTCATAAGAGCAGCTCATTGGTAGAAAGCCACCCCGGTTTCAGTTTGTCTGATAATTTCTCATTGCTGGATTCAGATTAAATCATTTTAGTGGGAATACAATCCAAATTAAACCATCCTTGCTTAGAACTGTATTAATCGCATTCATCATCATTGTGATCAAATACCTGATAAGGTGCAACTTAAGGAAGAAAGGGTTTCTCTTGGCTTATAATTTAAAGGAAAGAGTCCGTGCTAGAGATGGTGAGATAGCTGGTCACACTGCATATATAGTCAAGAACCAAGAGTGGACAAAATGAAGGACCAGATTGTTAAAAAAATTGAATACCTCCACTAGCTGTTCCTCAACCTACGAAAACAGCATCATGTTCACAATGGTGACTATTTTATGTTCAAACCACAACATCCATCTAATCTCCAGGAAGGAGAAGAAAAGGGAAAAGGAAAAGTTAACTTTTCGATGTGTTTTGTTTGGGATTCCTATGACTGAGTCAGAATTTTGATGATATTCAGATAGGTAGTTCAATAGATGTTCATCTGGGAACTAAGAACTAGACACAGGATCATAGGCTCATCAAAGTATAAGTGACAGTTTAAGCTGCAGCATGAATTACCTAAGAAGTACATGAGAAATGGGAGCAAAAATACCAACAGATTGGGACATGGGGAAATCTTAATTTTAAGAACTGGAAGAACGAAGAACACGTAAAGGAATCAACGAGGAAAAGATACCGGTAGACTAAAAGCATTAACTGTGATTAGAACAAACCAGTATGACACTTTCATCCCTAGCAGGATTCCATACTAGAATTAGATTAAAGGCAAGTAGAGCAAGAAGTGAGAGGAGGAGAGTGAAGCCAGATTGAATCAGTCAGCTTGGAGAGGAGTTTTGAGCCAGAGCTGCTGAGTTGAATCAGTCGGCCAGAAATCAGAATGAACAAGGGTGAGCTTCTTCAGCAGCAAATCTCAGAGGCGGAAAACATTCTAGGCCTGGATAAGACCATGTAAAAGCTAGAAGATTCCAGGACTAAGCCTAAGTTAGCAGACAGAGGCAGTAAGCCTTTGAGAGGACATCAGGAGATAAAAGTCACCATGCTTCCACTTTAATAACCCCTTGCTGTAATTCCACCTTAAATGATAATATGGATTTTTTTCTTTAAAATTTTTCTTTTGAGGGAGGTTTGCTTCTTTCCTCATAGCTTTAAATAAACTAATAAAAGAAAGATACATTTACAGACAGTTTATCTTTGACTGCTTTTTCTTTCCCTCTAGCAAGCACTGTACTGTGATTTTTACTTACCAGGCATTAATGGTTTGCTAGAGAGTATCTTCTCCTACTATCAGAGACAAAACAACCGTCTTAAAATTAAAATTTACCCTTTGTGTGTTTTAACATCTCATTTATTCTAGAATTGCTCCACTCAAATCAACTTAGAAATTAAAGAGTAAGGGGCTGGAGTGATGGCTCAGCAGTTAAGAGCATTGGCTGCTTTTGCAGAGGACCCAGGTTCAATTTCCAGCAACAATACAGCAACTCACAACTGTCTGTAACTCCAGTTCCAGGATGCCCATGGCCCCAGGCATGCATGTGGTGCACACACCTGTGCATGCAGTCAAAATACCCATATACAGAAAATAAAATAAAATATTTTTCTAAAAAAATAAAGAGTGATCCATAAGCATTTGTTGAGGAGAAGTTTTTCCATGAAGAGGTAGATAGTATCCTTGAAGCTATCAGACAAGCACTGGCCATTGATCTGACTGGGACACAGTCCTCATCCTCCTTCTTCCACCTCTAGCATCCTCATCCATCCTCAGTTTCAAATATCTTCTTAAGCCAATGTCTCAGGCATTGACTATATCTGCCCTGGGGGTCAAGACTCACATTGACTCTAGATCATGAAGATGGAGGGAGGCAGGGACTGTGACAGCAGCATACAGCTCAGTAGCTTCGTTTGCCTCTATTGACTAATTGGGTTATAAAAACACTGTGAGCATTAGTAGCTCTGTGATTCTGAGCAAGCTATTTAAATGATTTGTGCTTCCATTTCAGTATCTACAGAACAATATAAACACACTATCTACCTCTATTACTGTTAGGAAGATCCCAACATGTTAATGTAAGCATTTAGAATAGTGTTGAATATACAGCTAGCAATATGTAAGCTTAACTCAACCGTTTGTCCAATGAGAATATCAAGTCTAGCATTTCTGAATTTAGACATCCTGATCACCTTACAATTTCAAATCTAGTATTTCACAGCTTAGGAAAAATGACCGTCAAATATCTAGTTACATCAATCACTTCTCTGTGGTTACTGCAGATCCCCATGTTCCATCCAAGTTCAGGCCTGGCATTTGCTCTCTCTTTGTCTACTAATCTCTCTCTCTCTCTCTCTCTCTCTCTCTCTCTCTCTCTCTCTCTCTCTCTCTCTCTCTCTCAATATTTTTTAAGTTTTAAGTTAAGTATGATCTTCTAAGACAGTGGTTCTCGACCCTTAGCCCATGGGTGGCAACCCTTTGGAGATTCTCATAACAGATATCCTATATATCGAATATTTACATTACAATTCATAACAGTAGCAAATTTACAGATATGAAGTAGCAAGTAAATAATTTTATGGGTGGGGTTCACCACAACATGAGGAACTTGATTAACGGGTCCCAGCATTAGGAAAGTTGAGAACCACTGCTCTAAAAGAACTCTTCCTATCAACCTTGGTCAAACGACTTTGACCCTATTTTCTTCCATGAAACTGAAACCATATTATCCCTTCTTGAATTGATTGGTTTTATTTATTATAATTATTTATTTTTTATAGTCTGTCTTCCCAACTAAACTGCAAGCCTTGTTGATGTAGGGACTGTGCTTCTTTGTTGGTATACAACACAGTGAGACATATAAGCATAATTATCAAATGAATGAGTGGGTGAATAAAAGACAAATGTACAGATGAACAACTGCTTTGGGATCTTTACAGTGTCCTTGGAAACTGAAGATTAAAAAGAAATATTCTCTTTATAAGAGGGCCACTGAAATCAAGATGTTTTTAATAAACATGTTTGTCTGAGGTCTGCCATAAAGATGCCAATGCCTGTCCTCAGAGACAAAACATCAGAGGTCCTAGAGGTAGAGTGTAGGGGTCAATATTATGAAGATGACATCAACTCCCATTACCATAAGGATGAGCACCCATGAGAGCAAGGGGAAGGCAAGGGGGGTGGCTGGATTCCATGCTCCATTTCTTATTCTGTGGAGAACTACCAGGACTGTCAAAGGGTCAAAGGCAATCTTTTTTTTTTTTTTTTTTTGCTGACTAGTAATTCGATGTTGGGAAAGATGAACTCATAATTCTGAAGATAATTTGTATGAAACAAGCAGAGGCAGAAGCAGGAAGCAGGCTGCAAAATAGCATGCTGCTGTGGAGGCTCAGAGTCCTCCTCCTCCATCAAGTGGGTTTGAGCACAACCCCCACCCCAGAACAGTCCCAAGCATGAAATATCACTGTGTTGTTTTATTCTGAGAGAGCTTGACAGGAACTTCTCTGTGGTAGTGGATAAAATACCCATTGTTATATAACATATACTTAATTGTCTACTAGAAGGTGAGACAAACACTCCTGGGAATTGCACTGTGGGGTCTATACCTCTATTTACCTGTAAGGACAGAGTGCTGTTTCTGGGAATAGGAATAGTGCTTACTGATTGTATAATCTGCACCACCACCACCCCTTTTGCCATGTTGTTTTTCCGTTGTTCTTCACAATCCCTCTTTAAAAGCTAATAGGTTTGCTTAGTTAGTATCCAGTACGCAAGGAAAGACTTTGGAAGAAATTGAGATCCATGAGCAGTGTGGGGATTTCAGACTCCAAGTCAATCCTTTTGGAAGCCCATAAATTAGGAGTCCCTTCCCTCTTCTTACGGTCAGGATCATCAAACGATAGGATTGGTCCTCCCAAATTCTCTCACAACTGATGGCCTCCAGAAAATGGGCTTTGGGTGGGCTTGAACCTTTCGTCTCATGTAAGAAAAGAAGAAACATGGTTTTGAGCATCACACCAGAGCTTCCAGCTCAAGCCACCCAGCTCTTACAGTGCCTTCAGGATGGCACCTCTTACTGTGAGGTGACTTACCACCCCTTGTTTCCCTTAAACTACTCTTACCGAAGTGTCCTCTGCCCTCTTGAGCTATTACTATTTTGTACCTCTGTTCTGGTTATATATAAGGCAAATAGTTCACCCAGTATTTGTGTGTTTTTAAGACAGTAATTTTTAAAAGCCATTTCTAAACCCATACACTATATTGCCTTATTACAGTGTTCATCTATAAACATCCCCTTTCCTTTTGGCTTGGTTCTGTTAATATTTTGTTCCTCCCCAGAACACAGGAAACATTGGTTTAGGTTGCCATGTAGGAATCCATTTGTGTGGTTTGTGATGGAGGAACACATTTGGCTCCTCTTTAGAAATGTGTCTGCTGACCCCTGTGGCCTTCACCAGTGTGAAAGTCCTGGACATAATCTTCTGTGGGGATTTGTGCAGGTGTCTATTATGGCCCACAATCTGTGATGTGGCTTCCCGTATTCTCACTATGGAAAGGTTAAGCTATCGTGACTTTATTTTTTGAGTGAAAATGTCCACAAGGTGTTAGTACTGTCAGAGAACAGATTGAAACAAGCTGTAACTTCAATCAGACTTTAAGCCTGTGCCTGCCCTGGAGAGGAAACTCCACCGTGAACAAAGGGTTTCCTTAGAAAAGGGAGCAATCACTTTTAAACTCCAAAGTTATAAAACTAAATGATTTTGGAGGCTGAGGCAGAAGGATCATGAGTGTGAGGGTAGCCTAAGCTACATAGATATCTCCAGGACAGCCTGTGCTACCTAGAAAGGCCCTTTCTCAACAAATAAAGTTATAAAAACAAACCCTTTTGTCTTCTACTATTCTTGGAGTGCTATATTTTCCAAACTAAAACCTGAGATTCATACACTGACAAACACATAGTTGATTTTGATCCAAAGGTTTTGCATATCTAATGCCTGGAAGACTCTGAGTGTAACAGGCTATACTGTCATAAACACATTCTATGTTAAGGCCCAGTATGCTACCTCTGCAGTTTTACTAATTGAGATTCTATTGCTGTTTGTAGTGGTCATAACACTTTATTTCTTAATGACCTTGGGGCAAAGGGAACAAGCTACCTTATGGGTCTTTCCTCTTTGTGCTCATGTTGGTGGTACTGACAAATGCCCTTCCAACTTCTAGTAAAGATGGCCTCTCTCTTGGATCTTCCTACTCTGTTTCTATCTTCTTTCTGCTTCTTCCCAGTGCCAGTAGCAGAGCTGCAGGACCAAAAAGAGGGAAGCTCAGAAGAGCCTGAGTCCCATGTTCCATTTCAGGGACATCTTAATATCTTCAGAAAAGCTGTAAAAGCTAAATTGTCTGTGTGTGAGTTGTGAAATCATCTGAGGTAGAAGAATGTTGAGACAGAGAAGTTCCAAGAATGGGTTAGGAAAAACCACAACAATTGCAACTCTCAAATAAAGATGCCAATTACTGGCCTCTGAGAGCCTAGGAGCCTACTGGGCTCCCAGGAAGACAAGTGAAAGTAAAGAGGGAGGTGTCTGCCGAAGGTGGTACCACCTCCTAGCAGTTAGAACAAACTCTAGGATCAGGGCTTCTCTGGGAATCTGCCAGTTCTAGAATCTTTTTAAAGGCCTTAAATTGGCAAACAGCTAGCGATGTCTATTTCCAAAACTGGGCAGCAACAGGGTGGGTGGACCACAGAGTGCTGCTTCTTCCTTCCCTATGTTTGACTTTCAAGGGTCAATATGAGTAAAGATTGGCCAGACACAAATGTCAGTAACTCTCTCTGTTTTTCAAGATGGCTTTGCGTGTAACCCAAAAGATTCACACAGCCTCCTGCAAGCATGTCTTGCTCAGCATATAACTTACAGTAATATTAACAACAAATTGGCCCTGAGTACCGTTTCCATTTCCAACTCTAATTCCCAGGTGTTTGATGATAGGTAAATTCTTGAGAGAAAAAGTCAAGCAGATAGTACTTAAGTATTACAGTATTACAGCAATACTTGAACATGTACGATTTCTTTTTAACTCTGAAAGACTTCACAGAGCTTAGGTGAAAGGATGGTCTTGCAAAATACCAATCTGCAGAAGAAAAAGGCCTCCGTCCACTGAAACAGGGAACACATATCAGCAACTGTACTTGTCCTTTGAATTCTGAAAGCACATTAGGAAAAAATAACAACATTACACTGTGCCAACACATTGCTAATTAATATGTAATTTCAATTCTCCCAGAGGTAAAATATTAATATTTTAAAAATGAAAGTATCTCATGCGATGTTCTAATTGTTATAAAAATATTTAATAGTGAAATCAGTTTAATTATTTAAACACCTCATAGTGGTGTAAATACTATCTACATAGTCACACATCTTCTTTACTTTCCCATAGACAAAGGATTTTAAATTAAGAACTACTTAAGGCTGTCTGCCAGGCCACAGAGTAACTACTTACAATGCAGATGCCTGCATCTGTGAGATTTAATAGGAAGAACTGGTCTTTGTTTTCATAAGTAGGGAAAAGTTGCATTTTCTTACATAAATTTCATTCTTGATGTTATTAGAAGGGATTAGGGTGGAGTTGGAGTAGTCTAAAATTTAATTAACCTAATCCTTTTAACAAGAATTGTTTTCATACCGATAATTCTCTGTAACAACAGTATTACAGATCACATCCACATGAAATATTTACACTAAATATTTTAGCATATAATCTTTCCTTCAGCTCTACCGGGGCTGGTGAGATTCTTGATTCCTTTGGCTGTCTTTGTTTTCTTTCTCTCACCTACCTCCCCTTTATTTCATCCTCTGCTAATTTTCTCCTGGCGTCACTGTCTCTGGGTAAATTATGTTAAATAGCTATCAAACAATCAATCGTCTCCAAGAATACAAGTGCTATGGAATAAGGGGAAGAGTGGATAGGTTTATTTTATTTTTATTCATTTATCTATTTCTTTTGGTATCAGCAGTCATTTGGTGTAGATTCCCATTTCAGGTGATTTGTTTACTTATCGATTGCAATAAATTGCAGTGCTGCTGAAAACACCCCTAAGAGTAGAGTCAGATGAAGGACAAACCTGTCATTCTGGTCACCTCCTCTGATGATCCCCTGTGTAAATTACAAATTGTTCTTAATCTGCTCAAATGTCATGTTATCAGTGAGACCTTCTCTGACCTCGCAGGATAAAATTACAATCAACATCCCTCCCCCAAGGGTGCTCTCCTTCAGTTGGCTTCATTGTTCCACAGTCCCTATGACCACAGAGCACCACACAGCAGTGCATACTTATTTGCTTAGTACATCCCCTCCACCTGGGATGAAAACATCACAGAAATAAAGGATCAGAATTTGCTCACTGAGCTATCTTAGGAATCCAGACAAGTCCCTTTAATACAGTCATATAGTGGTCAATCGATATGAATTGTTGAACGTATAAAACTTCTCTCATCTTTCTGAAACATCAAATCTATGTGAAGCTATGAGAAACCATATTTTGCCAGCCTTCACACAGAGCTGGATATGCTGCTGAGGCCAAGGGAAAAGGCACTGCTTCCCAAAAGACAAATTACAGATCCAGGCTTTTCCGTTGCCATGTCTTTATGTAAGAACTAAAGTAGAGGTGTGAGGAGCCCTCTGAACCTCGCATGCTTACAATTCTAAGAATAACATAAAACAGAGGATCTCAGTGGATGCTGCCCATGGCCATAGCTCTTTAGGATACAAAGGGGTTACTGAGTTTAAGAAGGGCTTGAGTAAGTGAAAATAGATATATCTTGTGAAACTACACAAAATTCTTTTATTGTTGTTGTTTGCCCTCTGAACCCTCAAAATTTTTTATTAAATTTATTTATTTATTTATTTATTTAGTTAGTTAGTTATTCTATTTATATCCTGCTCACTGTCCCCCTTTCTGTCATCCTTCCCATAATCCTTCCCCTATCCCCGCTCTTCTTCTCCTCTGAGTAGGTGGGAACCTTCCTGGGTATCCTCTGATACTGGAACTCCAAGTCTGTTAGGCTAGGTCCTTTCTCTCCCACTGAGGCCAGACAAGGCAGCCTAGGTAGAAGAACATATCCCACATACAGACAACAAACAGCTTTTGTGATAACCCCAGCTCCAGTTGTTCAGGACCCACATGAAGACCAAGTTGCACATCTGCTACATAAGTGCAGAAAGGCCTGAACCCAGCCTGTGTATGTTCTTTGGTTGGTGGTTTGGTCTCTGAGAGCCCCAAGGGTCCAGGTTAGTTGATTTTACTGGTCTTCCTATGGAATCCCTATCTCCTTAGAGGGCAGGATCTGATCTTTCCTCCTGTTCTTCCGTAAATGTCCCCAAGCTCCATTTAGTGTTTGGCTGTGGGTGTATGCCTCTGTCTTGGGTCAGTTGGTGGGTGGGACCTCCTTGAAGACAGCCATGCTAGACTCCTGTCTGCAAGCATAACAGAGTATCATTAATTGTGTCAGGGATTGGTGTTTCAACATGGGATGGGTCTCAAGATGGGCTGGTTATTGGTTGGCCATTCCTTCAATCTCTGCTCCATCCCAAATCCCTGTACTTTTTTTGTACACAGAATAAATTCTGGTGGAAAATTTGGTTGGTTTTTTGGATAGGTCGGTGTCTCTATCGATCCACTGGGGTTCCTGCCTGGCCACAGGAGGCAGCCTTCCTGGGCTCCATATCCCCAATTCTGTGAGTCACAGGTTAGGACTCCTGCATCAATTCTTGGGTGACTCCTCTCTCTCTCAAGTCTCCATTTCTTCCTGGAGATACCCTCTACCCCCTGCTCCAATGAAGATTTCCATTCATTTTCATGGCCAACCAGTCATCTCCCCTGCCCCTCCCCACACTGGAACCAGAACCCCCCTACTCCTGTCCTGATTCCCTCTCCCACCCAGTTCTCTCCCTCCATCTGCCTTCAATTACCATTCCATTCCTTCTTCCAAGTGAGGCTCAAGCATCCTTAGACAAGTTTCTCTTTTTTAAGATATCTCAGATGCTCATCCAAGCTGAAACAAAATCTTAAGCTGCCTTTCAAAATTTAAAAAATAAAAACAACTCACCTGGTCTTGGGCATTTTTTTTCATGACTGGTCGGCACTGCTTCTAAGACAAGGAAATTGTAAGGTTGTAAGTCAGGAACCTTGAGTGTAGATATTAGGGGTTCTGGCTGACTCTGCTTCTTACACTCTTCAAGTGATTTTGGCAAGTTTCCTAAACACTTCCCTATGCTTGATTCCCTCTACTGTGAGGGAGGAATGAGAGGATATGCAAAGTGCCTTAGTAAGCTGAATGGGGCAGGGGGGTTGACATGACCTTTAATTCCAGGAATGGGTGAATGCCTTTTAGACAGATGTCTTCAACAACCATTTTTAGGAGGGGTTGTTTTTGTTTTTTGTTTTTTAGTATTTATGCACCCCCAGAATCTGATTGATGTGCCTCTACTTTCTTTGGTCCCAATGCGTTGATCCCCACCTGAGAAACTTTGCACATGGAAGCTGAAGGTGAACAAATGCTGTCTTCCACTGATAGTTAAAACTAATCTAAGATTATTCCCTCCCGGGGGATCCAAAAGCCACCTTCCTTTGTTCCCACACTTCTGGCCACAGGTGAAGGCACTCTAGTCAGACTGAAAGTGGTAGCATCCGCATTAGTGATGATGCAGATGGCTGCATGATGACAGGTGTCGAAGTGACCATATTTTAAAAGTCAATTTCAAATAAAGGTATGATCTTTGTAAATCTGACCCCTTCCAGTGAGATGTGCATTTACATCTATTTGGAATTTATAAATCCTGACAGATTCCACAATATTTATAGCCCTCCATAAAAAGCCTTTGCCAGTTTGCAGAGCTTTGCATTTGGCGCTCCTGTATGCTTAAGAGAGTTTAAATAATAATAAATTTGGTGATTTATTCCACCTGGAACAGAAAGTTACCCGCCCCCACCCCCACCCTCACCCTGCCCCAGCTCATTTTGAAGGGGAAGCCTATAAATAGTGTTGCAGACGCTGGGATCAGGAATAGGGAATTGAAATCCGAGAAAGAAGTACAGCAACATTTCCATTATCACTGATTTCTTGAGTATATTTTTAAAACACTTCTGTTATTCACATAATATCCCTTCTCTCCTTTCTCCTGCCTCATCTCAATTATACCTGAGTCCCCTACACCTGTTGCCAGTGTTTGGATTCAGTTGCTTTAATGGAGAAGGGGGAGAAAGTATTGGCTGACTAGGTAGGAGCAGGCTGCCCCTAGGGAAGACAGCAATTCTTCAGTGTCCATCTTGTATTTCACAAGAGTCAGCAGGTAACTGAGTGTCTATATCTACAGTGTAAATTAATTGCTTGAGATCCACCTCACACATCCAACAGATGATATGATCAAAAGCTCATAGTTCAGGAAAAGAATGTGAAAAGAGTTCTATGTGTAATTCCAAGAGAAAGACTGAAAACCATAGGAGAAGTTCAATTCTTCCAGCCAATGATGCTCACAAATGCCCAGAACAGTTTCTTTTTGCATAGTGTCAGTTACTTGTGGTCAACTGGGGTCCAGAATGTTAGATGGAAAAACCCATAAACAAACACTGTGTTTAAGGTTCGCATTGTGCACTGTTGTAAGTAATGTGATGAAGTCTCTTTCTGTTTGACTCTGTCCCACCCTTTGTGGATAAGAATAGCATTAGCTTTGTATTCAGATACTGCCCACTGATTAGTCACTGAGTAGCAGGCTCAGTTCTCAGAGCAGCAATCCCCAGCCTCACAGTATTCATATCCCGCTAGCCTAGCACTATATCAAGAACATCCACCCATATCCCCCATTTATAGCATCTCATCACATGGACACTGTACAGTCCATATCTGTCTAAAAAGGAAGAGGATATAAAAATATTTTGAGAGTGATCTCATTCACATAGTTTTTATTATAATGTGTTGTTCTGTTTAATTATGAGTCATTGTTGATTTTTACTGTATAAAATTATAAATATTTTTTCACAGGTTAAATAGGGGTAGGGGAGAAAAAAAAATATATATATACTGGGCTTAGTTTGACCAGAACTTTTTCAGTATTTCCTGGGGGGTCTTGTAATACATTCCCTGAAAATAAGGAAAAACTATTCACTATACCAGAATAGTGGACTTTGTATGCTATAATTCGCTATTCTTTGTAAAGGAGAATTAGGAAATACTGTCTCACTCTCTATAGATTCTATTGTTGGAAGCTGAGAAGGAGCATTTAGTGTAGCAGAAGCAGTATTACAGCTTAGAAGAGGCATTTAGTGTAGCAGAAACAGTATTACAACTTGTGACATGACAAGGAGCTCTATTTCCAGCTTCTTGTTTGAGTGGGTTGTAAAGGAAGTCGCATTTGTAAGGAGAATAATAATCAACATCCACTGAGAGCTGCCTCTGGGCTGGTGCAAAGTAACAAACACACAAGTGTCTGTTTTGGTGCAGCACCTTCTTCATCGCTTAGAGCTGCTGCCCCACAACCTGAAGGCTCCACAGCTACCATCAACATCTGCAGTCAACCACACATGGAGAGAAGACATGGGGTGGGGGGGGGTGGTATGCAGAAAGTTACCAATCACAATATATGACTCTGCCCACGTAGAGCACTATGTTGATTCATTAGAATAAGCAACGTGAAGGCACCCTGTGTCACAGCCTCCTGCCATTTACAGGTCCTCATTCTACAAATGTGCCTTGTTTGATGGTTTCCTGAGCTGTATTGTCAAGCCCAGGATGGCTGACTCTGCACTGCAAGCATACAGATTATTCCATGTCAATGTCCCCAAAAGAATCGGTGTAGTAACTATTTACATAACATTTACATTTAAATCATCTCCAGATAATCTAAGTATGTGGAGGGTATATGCAAATGCTTTGGATTGTAGATTAGACGGATTTGGGTGTCCGAACCAATCCCTCAAGGATACTGCGACATAGCAAGAGTGGGCTTCCCTGCCCCATTACTCGGAACACATTTTCAGTCTAAGACATTCCTGAGCACTGCTCTCATCTCTAGCTATTAGGACACCAGATGTTTGGACCAAGCCCCAGAGCCTGCAGTGTACCACATTTTAATGATTTGTGGTGAATAAAGTAAATGTTTTAAAACCAGACTTTATGAAGCAGGGACCCAGTTAAGTATGATGGACTGGGGGCAAAGCCAAGAGGAAGCTGAATGTTAATGAGGGGAGCCATGGCTATAGAGGACATGGGCTAGGCATCTATCATTCATGGTTAATTCTAAAACCCTGCTTGAAAAGTAAGCTATTAGAGAACCATGACTTACCAAGACCTGAATAAGGATGACATCAGGAGACATGCCACTCAGAAGTGGACCTCTCAGAAGCCCTCAACCTTAGACAAAGAACTACAGACAACTAAGGAATTCTAAGAGTAGAATAATCTTCCCTAGGGAAGAGCACACTAATTGATCATTCAATATCAAATGATCAGCCCTAAAAATGTACATACAAGTACATAATACACACACACACACACATTTTTTTAAGCCATAAATTTAAGAAAGAGCAAGGGGGATGCATGGAAGGAGTTGGAAGATGGAAAGGAAAAGAGCGAAATGATATAATTGTATGATAACCACAAAAAATGGATAATAAAAAGAAACCATGTTCTAAGGAATCTCAAGTCAAGAAAGGATTCCCCCAACCTTCCTAGGAGAAAGTAGAAGGCTTGAGGCATTAGGCAGTTATGAGTCTCTATGTCTCTATGACCACACTCTGTGTCTAATACACAGGGGATAAAGAAACTGTCCTCGTGCTTTGAAGTCCAGAAAAAGACAAAACATTACTAATTGAATTTTACAAGATTTATTTTTATATGTTATGTTTGGTGTATGTTTTGTATGTCTGTGCACCTCTTGCACACCTGGTGCATGTGGAGGTCAGAATAGTCCATCGAACTAGACTTACTGGCAGGTGTGAGCTGCTCCACAGGTGCTAAGAATTGAATGTGGGTTTTTTGAAAAAGCAAGGCAGTGTCCTTAACTGCTAAGTCATCACTCTAACGTTCTGTAGTACTTTTTAAAAGGCTGTTATACAGGAGAATCCAGTTGGGGAAAGTGAAATGTGTGGTGATTTTGTTATTGTTGTTTTCTGTCCTAGCTTGCTAGCTATGAGCAGTAAGAAAAGGCTGTTCAGCCTGTATTTAATGCACCCTCCTTTCTTTGTCTTCCATAGGGCAACCCTTACATGTGCAATAATGAGTGTGATGCGAGTACCCCTGAACTGGCACACCCTCCTGAGCTGATGTTTGATTTTGAAGGAAGACATCCCTCCACATTTTGGCAGTCTGCTACTTGGAAGGAGTACCCCAAACCTCTCCAGGTTAACATCACTCTGTCTTGGAGCAAAACCATTGAACTCACAGACAACATAGTTATTACCTTTGAATCGGGGCGTCCAGACCAAATGATCCTAGAGAAATCTCTTGATTACGGACGAACATGGCAGCCCTATCAGTATTATGCCACAGACTGCCTCCATGCATTCCACATGGACCCGAAATCCGTGAAGGATTTATCTCAGCACACGGTCTTGGAAATCATTTGCACGGAAGAGTACTCCACTGGGTACTCCACGAATAGCAAAATCATCCACTTTGAGATCAAAGACAGGTTTGCGTTTTTCGCTGGACCTCGGCTACGGAATATGGCTTCCCTCTATGGACAGCTGGATACAACCAAGAAACTCAGAGATTTCTTCACAGTCACGGACCTGAGGATCAGGCTGTTGAGACCCGCCGTTGGGGAAATATTTGTAGATGAACTACATTTGGCACGTTACTTTTATGCGATCTCAGACATAAAGGTGCGAGGAAGGTAAGAGAACACATGCCCATCTTGAATTGGTGGGGGGCGGGGGAGACCATGTTCAAAAATTATGCCCACAATTATAAAGTGACTTAGGTCAATTTTTATTTCCTGATTTCTGAGGAGCACCACTATGCAAGTACGTTCTCAAGGCATTTTGAGACACTTTGGCTCAACAATGATTTGTAAACCCACCATTGGCTACCACTCTTTAGGAGGTCTTTAGCTTTTAAACAAACAAACAAACAAACAAAAAAAAACATAAGTATCCTACTGGAAGCAACAACTCCCTAGGCAAGGTGATGCTAAATTCCTCAACATAGTGAGTGAAGCTGGTTGCTCTGTTTAGAAGGTTAAGGGAAACAAGGCTATATCTTGCATTTCCCATTGCAAACAAGAATCCACCCTGCAGTGTTAGACTCAAAAGCCATCTGAGAAGTAAATCCATCTCTTTAAGACTGGTAAGGTTTCCTTTTTAAAGGTTTTGGACTCTATTGTATTAATCAATATTTTACATATAAAATAGGGATTTGGGACACTTAATAGGTCAAATACGGATGGTCAAGTGTTGTAACATCAGTGGTTATAATCAGGGATACCTGGTTTTAGAAATATATATATCACTGCAATTACGTTACAAAGAATTTGAAGCTGTTTAAAATGAAAAACTCCAATAATGAGAACAAACACTACCAACATTGAGATTTTTCATTCAGCACGGCATGATGGGAATGGAAACAGGATGGGTAGGAAATAAAGAAATATAAGCAAAGAAGTAATCATTTCAAAACTGTGAAGATATACGAGGGTAAGTGTGTAAATGGTACACCTGGCATATAGATCTGAACAAGCAACTGAACGAACCCACTTAATCAGGCTTCATGCAGTTGGCTGGCCTACAGATTCTCTTAAGTCTATCTAGTCCTCAGCGACTAGAGGTGCTGAGACTCTGGCTCTTCAGAGAGTTGTCTGCCTGCCACAGGCTAATGACTAGGCATTTGTTGCTGTTGAGTGTCAGAATGAGAAAAAAAGAAGTAATGGTAAGCCTTACTTAGAGAGGCATCTAGGGTTTCAGGATGCTAACTGTGGGGAAAAAATAACATGAATTTGTGGCTGTCTCCTCTGATTTGTGCTGTGTTCCTCATGGCCAGTGAAGAGTTTTTAGCTATGGACCCTACTGTCAACATTTAACCAAGGTCTCAGTGATGGATGATGACAATATCTTAAAAGCAAGTTAATATTTTTAAGAGATTTATGCCCTGCTATATTGATACCAACACTGAGCTTGGGTCCCCTAGTGTTAAGAGAAGTATGCATGGATCAGCAGGAGACTATGACAGGGCAATGGGATGCTGTATTCTCAGACTTGAGTGTGTCTGGTCACAGTTCAGAGACAACTTAGTCAAAGACTATCAATTTCAAACGTGATCCTATTTATTCTTTTTTGTATATACTATATGAAAATGTTTGGTATTTTTAACAATAGGACACCAACATCAAATGACAAATAACTCAAAATGACTAAAAGAATAAAGTTCAAAGTTAATAGCCTGCGATTTATGTGATTTTGTTATTTTAAATTCAGGTAGGTCAGTTTCTGGCAGTTTGAAGACTCTTTAATGTATAGTTGAGTTTCTAGAGATCACTATACCCCCAAAACTTTGATTTGGCCTTGTCAGAAAGGCAACCTTTCAGAGGTTATGAAATAACTG
The DNA here is from genome assembly GCF_978045245.1 of Mus caroli. Lineage (NCBI taxonomy): Eukaryota > Metazoa > Chordata > Mammalia > Rodentia > Muridae > Mus > Mus caroli. The sequence continues at coordinate 50,051,876 of NW_028227258.1, forward strand.
GTGTCAAAGCTTATTTTTGCTGTTAGAAATTCATTTTTCTATTCTCTGATTCTTTTGGAAGAAAGTGTAAAACACGTTTTCAAGCTAAGGACAGCTTTATGCATGCTTCATTGGAGTTAGACAGGCCATCTCCTAAAGGTGGCATGCCAAGAACACTGAATCCCTCCAGACTTCTCACCTTTCTCTTAAGTCTCTCCTTAGCAATGACCTCCAGCTGCTTTTCGCTGGCTGTGAGGGTTGAGCTGGACCCAGATTCTATCAAGCTGCCTTCCCTGAGTCTCACCTCTACTGTCACTCCTGTTCACCAGATAGCTGTGAGCCTGTGAGAAGCAGCTGGGCAAAAAAGAGAGGTCCAGTAGAGGTGAGGCTCTTCCATACGGTGCTGCTCTGTCACCTCCACCCTCTGTCCAAATTCCTAGGGGCAAACCGATGCTGGCATGTACTGCACTAGGCACCAGATGGCCAGAGTATTTTTAGTCCTGGGGGAGGGACTAAAGAAGCAAGGCCTGATGGCTCCGGCGTGTCTCCAGCTTTCAAGTTATGTAAGAAATATTTGCTTATGATGGAATAACTAAACAGATAGCTGAGCAATCGTGGCTCGTGAGACCTCCTGGCCTAGAAATTATCATGATTATTTTCCCTTGAAAATTTCAGGATTAATGCCCTTTGTTATCTCTCCCTTAAACAACAGGTCATCTATACAAAGCGTGTCTGCTACTAGATGATGTCTAAGACAAAGTTCTAAATTTTCCAAAATATAAGCAAGGTCATTGTTTCCCATACCTTGCCTTTATCATCAGCCCATGATCACACAATCACAAAATCTTATATGTCTTTACATGTCTGTATCCATGAATAATAATGATATTTTTCTGCTTGCTCATTTCCAATACCATCCAAGCATAATGTGGGAATTTATATAAATTATTGTATAAAATTTGGATGGAGATCAGATATAAATGTTTGCAAAACAGTTAACAGAAAAATATATCTTTCACCAGTTGTGGTGGCACACTCCAGTAGGATTTGCTGGAGGCAGAGGTTAAAGGCAAGCCTGGGCTACAAATTTTGCCGGGCAGTGGTGGCACATACCTTTAATCTCAGAACTTGGGAGGCAGAGGCAGGCAGATTTCTGAGTTCAAGGACAGCCTGGTCTACAGAGTGAGTTCCAGGACATCAGGGCTACACAGAGAAACCCTGTCTCAAAAAAACCAACATATAAATACCTTAACACTCTTCGGGTCTGACCAGCACCTGGGTAGCTAGAGCGCATGGTCGGCTGACACCCACTAGCTACCCACGACACCTGCCACAGGATTTTGAGACTTCTGGTGAGTGGTACACAGCTTCTGCTCCAGTCCAATCGTGTGGGACCTGAGACTGCTTTGGTTGGGGAGGCAGAAATCCGACCTGAGTAGGGCCACAAGCCTCTTCCGATCAGACCAGGACCGGGGTAGGTAGGGAGCAGGGTCGGTTGACACTCACCAGCTACCCACAACACCCGCCACAGGATCTTAAGACTTCTGGTGAGTGGAACACAGCTTCTGCTCCAATCCAATTGCGCGCGGGACCTGAGACTGCATTAGTTAGGGAAGCAGAAAACCGGCCTGAGTAGGACCACAAGCCTCTTCAGGTCTGACCAGCACCTGAGTAGCTAGAGCGCAGGGTCGGCTGACACCCACCAGCTACACAGGACACCCACCACAGGATTTTGAGACTTATGGTGAGTGGAACACAGCTTCTGCTCCAGTCCAATCACACGGGACCTGAGACTGCTTTGGTTGGGGAGGCAGAAATCCGGCCTGAGTAGGGCCACAGGCCTCTTCCGGCCTGAACAGCACCGGGGTAGCTAGAGCACAGGGTCGGCTGACACCCGCCAGCTACCCACGACCACCGCCACAGGATTTTGAGACTTCTGGTGAGTGGAACACAGCTTCTGCTCCAATCTTTAAACAGTGACAATGACAACAACTAACCCCAGAGATTACCAGATGGCGAAAGGTAAACGTAATAATCTTACTAACAGAAACCAAGACCACTCACCATCATCAGAACCCAGCACTCCAACTTCGCCCAGTCCAGGGCACCCCAACACACCGGAAAAGCTAGACCCGGTTCTAAAAGCATATCTCACGATGATGGTAGAGGACATCAAGAAGGACTTTAATAACACACTTAAAGAAATACAAAAGAACACTGGTAAACAGGTAGAAGACATTAAAGAGGAAGCACAAAAATCCCTTAAAGAATTGCAGGAGAACACTGCTAAACAGGTAGAAGACATTAAAGAGGAAGTACAAAAATCCCTTAAAGAATTGCAGGAGAACACTGGTAAACAGGTAGAAGACATTAAAGAGGAAGCACAAAAATCCCTTAAAGAATTGCAGGAGAACACTGCTAAACAGGTAGAAGACATTAAAGAGGAAGCACAAAAATCCATTAAAGAATTGCAGGAAAACCAGACCAAACAGGTGATGGAATTGAATAAAACCATCCAAGACCTAAAAAGGGAAGTAGAAACAATGAAGATAACCCAAATTGAGGCAACACTGGAGATAGAAACACTAGGAAAGAAATCTGGAACCATAGATACGAGCATCAGCAACAGAATACAAGAGATGGAAGAGAGAATCTCAGGTGCAGAAGATTCCATAGAGAACATCAGCATGACAATCAAAGAAAATACAAAATCCAAAAAGATCCTAACTCAAAATATCCAGGAAATCCAGGACAAAATGAGAAGACCAAACCTACGGATAATAGGAGTAGATGAGAATGAAGATTTTCAACTCAAAGGACCAGCAAATATATTCAACAAAATTATAGAAGAAAACTCCCCAAACATAAAGAAAGAGATGCCCATGAACATACAAGAAGCTTACAGAACTCCAAATAGACTGGACCAGAAAAGAAATTCCTTCCAACACATAATAATCAGAACAACAAATGCACTAAATAAAGATAGAATACTAAAAGCAGTAAGGGAAAAAGGTCAAGTAACATATAAAGGCAAGCCTATCAGAATTACACCAGATTTTTCACCAGAGACTATGAAAGCCAGAAGGGCCTGGACAGATGTTATACAGAAACTAAGAGAACACAATTTCCAGCCCAGGCTACTATACCCAGCCAAACTCTCAATTACCATAGATGGAGAAACCAAAGTATTCCACGATAAAACCAAATTCACACATTATCTTTCCACGAATCCAGCACTTCAAAGGATAATAATAGAAAAAAAACAATACAAGGACGGAAACCACGTCATAGAAAAAGCAAGAAGGTAATCCCTCAACAAACCTAAAAGAAGACAGCCACAAAAACAGAACACCAACTCTAACAACAAAAATAAAAGGAAGCAACAATTACTTCTCCCTAATATCTCTTAATATCAATGGACTCAACTCCCCAATAAAAAGACATAGACTAACAGGCTGGCTACAGAAACAGGACCCAACATTTTGCTGCTTACAGGAAACTTATCTCAGAGAAAAAGATAGACACTACCTCAGAATGAAAGGCTGGAAAACAATTTTCCAAGCAAATGGTGGGAAGAAACAAGCTGGAGTAGCCATTATAATATCTGATAAGATTGACTTCCAACCCAAAGTCATCAAAAAAGACAAGGAAGGTCACTTCATTCTCATCAAAGGTAAAATCCTCCAAGAGGAACTATCAATTCTGAATATCTATGCGCCAAATACAAGGGCAGCCTCATTCATTAAAGATACTTTAGTAAAGCTCAAAGCACACATTGCACCTCACACAATAATAGGGGGAGACTTCAACACACCACTTTCACCAATGGACAGATCATGGAAACAGAAACTAAACAGGGACACAGTGAAACTAACAGATGTTATGAAACAAATGGATCTGACACATATCTACAGAACATTTTATCCTAAAACAAAAGGATATACCTTCTTCTCAGCACCTCACGGTACCTTCTCCAAAATTGACCACATAATTGGTCACAAAACAAGCCTCAATATATACAAAAATATTGAAATTGTCCCATGCACCCTATCAGATCACCATGGACTAAGACTGATCTTCAATAACAAAATAAGTAATAGAAAGCCAACACACACGTGGAAACTAAACAACACTCTTCTCAATGATACCTTGGTCAAGGAAGGAATAAAGAAAGAAATTAAGGACTTTCTGGAGTTTAATGAAAATGAAGTCACAACATACCCAGACTTATGGGACACACTGAAAGCATTTCTAAGAGGAAAACTCATAGCTCTGAGTGCCTCCAAAAAGAAACTAGAGAGAGTACACATTAGCAGCTTGACAACACACCTAAAAGCTCTAGAATGAAAGGAAGCAAATTCACCCAAGAGGAGTAGATGGCAAGAAATAATCAAACTCAGGGGTGAAATCAACCAAGTGGAAACAAGAAGAACAATTCAAAGAATCAACCAATCGAGGAGCTGGTTCTTTGAGAAAATCAACAAGATAGATAAACCCTTAGCCAGACTCACTAGAGGGCATAGGGAAAGTATTCTAATTAACAAAATCAGAAATGAAAAGGGAGATATAACAACAGACCCTGAAGAAATCCAAAACACCATCAGATCCTTCTACAAAAGGCTATACTCAACAAAACTGGAAAACCTGGATGAAATGGACAAGTTTCTAGACAGATACCAGGTACCAAAATTAAATCACGATCAGGTTAATGATCTAAACAGTCCCATATCCCCTAAAGCAGTCATTAATAGTCTCCCAACCAAGAAAAGCCCAGGACCAGATGGGTTTAGTGCAGAGTTCTATCAAACCTTCAAAGAAGAACTAATCCCAGTTCTTCACAAACTATTCCACAAAATACAATCAGAAGGTACTCTACCCAACTCATTCTATGAAGCCACAATTACTCTGATACCTAAACCACATAAAGACCCAACAAAAATAGAGAACTTCAGACCAATTTCCCTTATGAATATTGATGCAAAAATCCTCAATAAAGTTCTCGCTAACCGAATTCAAGAACACATCAAAACAATCATCCATCCTGACCAAGTAGGATTCATCCCAGGGATGCAAGGATGGTTCAATATACGAAAATCCATCAATGTAATCCATTATATAAACAAACTCAAAGACAAAAGCCACATGATCATCTCGTTAGATGCTGAAAAGGCATTTGACAAAATCCAACACCCATTCATGATAAAAGTCTTGGAAAGATCAGGAATTCAAGGCCCATACCTAACCATGATAAAAGCAATATACAGCAAACCAGTAGCCAACATCAAAGTAAATGGTGAGAAGCTGGAAGCAATCCCACTAAAATCAGGGACTAGACAAGGCTGCCCACTCTCTCCCTACCTATTCAACATTGTACTTGAAGTCCTAGCCAGAGCAATTAGACAACAAAAGGAGATCAAGGGGATACAAATCAGGAAAGAAGAAGTCAAAATATTGCTTTTTGCAGATGATATGATAGTATATATAAGTGACCCTAAAAATTCCACCAGAGAACTCCTAAGCCTGATAAATAGCTTCGTTGAAGTAGCTGGATATAAAATTAACTCAAGCAAGTCAATGAATGGCCTTTCTGTACACAAAGGATAAACAAGCAGAGAAGGAAATTAGGGAAACAACACCCTTCTCAATAGTCACAAACAATATAAAATACCTTGGCGTGACTCTAACTAAGGAAGTGAAAGATCTGTATGACAAGAACTTCAAGTCCCTGAGGAAAGAAATTAAAGAAGATCTCAGAAGATGGAAAAACCTCCCATGCTCATGGATTGGCAGGATCAACATTGTAAAAATGGCTATCTTGCCAAAGGCAATCTACAGATTCAATGCAATCCCCATCAAAATTCCAAATCAATTCTTCAACGAATTGGAAAGGGCAATCTGCAAATTCATCTGGAACAACAAAAAACCTAGGATAGCAAAAACTCTTTTCAAGGATAAAAGAACCTCTGGAGGAATCACCATGCCTGACCTAAAGCTGTACTACAGAGCAATTGTGATTAAAAACTGCATGGTACTGGTATAACGACAGACAAGTAGACCAATGGAACAGAATTGAAGACCCTGAGATCAACCCACATACCTATGGTCACTTGATCTTTGACAAGGGAGCAAAAACCATCCAGTGGAAAAAAGACAGCATTTTCAACAAATGGTGCTGGCAGAACTGGCGGTTATCATGTAGAAGAATTCGAATTGATCCATTCCTATCTCCTTGTACCAAGGTCAAATCTAAGTGGATTAAGGAACTCCACATAAAACCAGAGACACTGAAACTTATAGAGGAGAAAGTAGGGAAAAGCCTCGAAGATATGGGTACAGGGGAAAAATTCCTGAATAGAACAGCAAAGGCTTGCGCTGTAAGATCGAGAATCGATAAATGGGACCTCATAAAGTTGCAAAGCTTCTGCAAGGCAAAAGACACCTTCAATAAGACAAAAAGATCACCAACAGATTGGGAAAGGATCTTTACCTATCCTAAATCAGATAGGGGACTAATATCCAATATATATAAGGAACTCAAGAAGGTGGACTCCAGAAAATCAAATAACCCCGTTAAAAAATGGGGCTCAGAACTGAACAAAGCATTCTCACCTGAGGAATACCGAATGGCAGAGAAACACCTGAAAAAATGTTCAACATCCTTAATCATCAGGGAAATGCAAATCAAAACAACCCTGAGATTCCACCTCACACCAGTCAGAATGGCTAAGATCAAAAATTCAGGTGACAGCAGATGCTGGCGAGGATGTGGAGAAAGAGGAACACTCCTCCATTGTTGGTGGGATTGCAAGCTGGTACAACCACTCTGGAAATCAGTTTGGCGGTTCCTCAGAAAATTGGACATAATACTACCAGAGGATCCAGCAATACCTCTCCTGGGCATATATCCAGAAGATGTTCCAACCGGTAAGAAGGACACATGCTCCACTATGTTCATAGCAGACTTATTTATAATAGCCAGAAGCTGGAAAGAACCCAGATGCCCCTCAACAGAGGAATGGATACAGAAAATGTGGTACATTTACACAATGGAGTACTACTCAGCTATTAAAAGGAATGAATTTATGAAATTCCTAGGCAAATGGATGGATCTGGAGGGCATCATTCTGAGTGAGGTAACATATTCACAAAGGAACTCACACAATATGTACTCACTGATAAGTGGATATTAGCCCAAAAACTTAGGATACCCAAGATATAAGATACAATTTGTTAAAGCATGAAACTCAAGAAGAACGAAGACCAAAGTGTGGACACTGTGCCCCTTCTTGGAATTGGGAACAAAACACCCATGGAAAGAGTTACAGAGATAAAGTTTGGAGCTGGGAAGAAAGGATGGACCATCTAAAGACTGCCATATCCAGGGATCCATCCCATAATCAGCTTCCAAAAGCTGACGCCATTGCATACATTAGCAAGATTTTGCTGAAAGGACCCAGATATAGCTGTCTCTTGTGAGACAATGCTGGGGTCTAGCAAACACAGAAGTGGATGCTCACAGTCAGCTATTGGATGGATCACAGGGCCCCCAATGGAGGAGCTAGAGAAAGTACCCAAGGAGCTAAAGGGAACTGCAACCCCATAGGTGGATCATTATTATGAACTAATCAGTACCCCAGAGCTCTTGTCTCTAGCTGCATTTGTATCAAAAGATGGTCTAGTAGGCCATCACTGGAAAGAGAGTCCCATTGGACTTGCCAACTTTATATGCCCCAGTACAGGGGAATGCCAGGGCCAAGGGGTGGGTGGGGGTGGGTGGGAGACTAGGGGGGAGTGTATTGGGGACTTTTTGGATAGCATTGGAAATGTAATTGAGGAAATTACCTAATTAAAAAAAATAAATAAAATTCAAAATCTTCATATATTTTATAGTAAAAATATATGAAGTTAAGTATATGAATCAGAAAATACTAAATGTATCCTAAATGTTTCAATAAATATGCATATAACAAGGAAAAAAATACCTTAACATATTAAACTATGAAATGAAAATAGTTGAAAATATATAATGTACATATGCATATGTAGATCTTTTTATCAACGAGTGTTACTTCACCTAAAAGCAATGTTTTGACTAATGTTAGGTTAATGGGTCATTTAGGCTCTTCTTACCATGTGATAGATCCAGTATCTATTGAGCTGATGACAAAAACAAGATATTATCATAATATGCATTTCTCTCTTCCCACATGCTTCTTCTGTTTTCCTTTGCCTCTTCTCATTGAGTATTTATTAAGATAATAGAGGAGGAGGAAGAAGAAGAAGCAGTGCTACTGGCAATCTCAGCAACTCCATAGTACTTACACTGTTCAATAAACCTAATAATCTTCACGGGCTAATTCTGACTTATGGCTGTCCTGCTTCAGTAAATCAGGGTGATTTTCTCTAGTGAATAATAGAGGAGTTCGCTGCGCCAGGACCTTAATTAAAGAGCCACTCTCTTAGTCTTGATCTCATTTTAATTTACAGGGTAATACTACAATAATATCACTAATGGAAGGTACATTAAAGGGCATCAAGTAGCATTAACTGTATTAAATTATGGTACTTGTGTTAATTAACTGCTGAAGCAAGATGGTTCTAATGGCCAAGAGTTCGTCCAGTGCATAAATAAAATGTACCCGAATGAGAGGTGAGAGGGGAAACGAAGAGGACATGTTTGTTCTGAACATTTTTTTTCCCATACAGACAGGGGTTAAATTCAAAATTCATTCAATATATAATGTCCAAAATGTTTCTGAGATACACAGAGGGAGGTTTAGGTTTTCAAATACCATGTTTCCTTCTGAGCATTCTTCCCACAATTAAGTTAATTACCCTGAATACTTGTCAGATGCACAGGTTTTTATCAGAATATAAACCCCGTGTTCTCTTTTGCTTCTTTGAGGTAAGATTGAGGAAGTAGTGTGATTTATTATAATAGAGGTTTTTTTTTTAAAATCTGAAAGATAAATGAGCATTTGGTAATAAGCTCATTTGTTTTTTAGATGTATTATCAGCAATGTATCAAACTACTGGCTTTGGACATAGGATAATAGAATTTCTCCTTTAACAGCATAAACAGGAAGGTAGACTTGAAGGAAATATTCAAATCTGATCAGCATCTCAGTTTCTTGTCTTTTAAAGTACATTCATAACAGAAACTCATACCCTTCCAATGCAGTGAATTCCGTTCTCATCCCATGCATTGCCTACTCTTCTTCCACAGCTGGCTATCACAATAACAAATAGTCTCCAGTTTTGCTTATCTGTAGCTTAGCTTTCCAAAGTTTACATTAAGTCTGGTGCAAAGATGTTAGAAAATATCAGAAATAAGTAATTAATAAGGTTCAAGTGGATTTTGTTAAAGAATGTAGTTATAACTATATTTACCATGAATTATAATTGTTAGACACCTACTATGACAAATTTCTAACTTAAACATTATAGGTATATACACATAAGAGACAAGCATAGTATGTATGGGACCCAGTGCTCTCTTTGATTTCAGACACCCCTTGAGAGTTTTGAAATGTAACCTTTCTCCAGTTACAGAAATCAATTGATATTTGTATTAATTAATTAACTAATTTACTTACTTTGTCTTTTCTATTTCCACTGCTTTTCCCTAAGAAGGACTCTGAGGACATTAGGAAAGAAGCCCTATTTTAACATAAATATCCTGACCACAGTTTCCTGCCCATTCTCTCCTCCAAGCCCCCATCTTCCCTCCTCCAGACCCCAACCTTTCCTCCTCCCTTTGTCTTCAGAAAATAGCTAACCTCCATGGATATCAACCAGCCTCGGCATGTCAAGTTGCCGTAAGACTAGATGTATCTTCTTCTGTTGAGGCTAGACAAGGCAACCCAGTAGGAGGAAAGGGTTCCAAAGGCAGGCAACGAAGTCAGAGACAGCTTCTGCTCCCATTGTTGGGAGTTCTGCAAGAAGACCAAGCTACACAACTGTAAAACACATATGGAGGGCTTAGGTCAGGCCTAGCCAACCCTGTCTCCTGTGCTAGAAGGTAGGTTATAAAACAGGACAGTGAGAAAGCTATATTACCAGGTTGTCACAGGGGGAAAAAACTCCATACCTTCTCAATCCCAGGAGTCATACTTAGTACTCAGAACCCATAACTATTTAAATGCCACCATCTTGGGATTTTGTAAGTAGGACAAATCAAAGAAGTTAGTACCCAAACTATGTAATCTAAAGTAAGCAGGAACATTTCTGAATGGTACTGGAGCGATGGCTCAGCAGTTCAGAGCACTCGCTGCTCCTCCAGAGGAACCGAGGACAGCTCAGAAGTACTTATAATTCCATTTTGAGGTGAACCACGCCCTTTTCTTTACTCCTATGTGCACCAGGAGCATACATGGTACACAGACACAAATGCAACCAAAATGCCCTTGTTTTTTTTAAAATAAAAATGTGAAACTTTTGAAGTATATAGGCAATTTTGAATTTTAAAAGTATATACTAAATTGATTCGCTAGCTACAAAAGGTAGGTAGGTCAGTTTTGTGCAGGTTCTTTAAATGTCATCCTTAGCCAAAATTAAAATAAATTTGCTGAAACCTTTTTCACTTCTCACATTGGAAGCACCCTGCCACACACTTTGGAAAGAGTGTGCACCTTTGTTTTCTTGTCCTCGATTAGTCCTGATCATTTAAGCTGGGCTTTGCACCCACTCAGCAGATTCTGCTGTTAAAGCATCTCCCTGTTCTCTGTTATCAATTCACATTTATTCTCCATCACGGGGCAGACACAGTGTATACACAGCAATGCACATGGCAAAGCCTTTACTTTCAAAGGGCTCATAGCCTGGACGGGCATAGGCAATATTGGCTGAAGGCTTTTAATATTTGCTTCTTCTGTTTTTTATTATTACAGAAAATTTAAAATTGGGTAGCGTTTAAATAAAACAAGCTTACCTATATCTGTGTTCTGAGGATTCGTGGAGCTGTATCTGATGACTTTCTTCTTGTGGTCATAGTCCCAAGGCAGCCCAGGACATCACACAGTGTGAAACTTCTGGTCCTGCTATTTTCTAAAGCCCTTGGAATTAAATTGGAGACATTCACTTTGGTCACCTTATTTAATCCTAACCACTTCCAAAGCCTCATTGAGTTATTTAATTATTATTATCTTTAAAAGCCATCACTAAGTTATTTCTATCCTCTTAATACTGCACAGTGGGCTAAAGTTCAGTCCATGAAGTCCCCAGAGATGCATCCAAACCATGTCTAATTCCTAGCACTGCATGAGCCTTTTTGAGATAAAAGAACTCCTAATTTAATGAGAGAAGACTAGTAAGAAGTTTGACATTTGTAGGGTATCTTGAAATGTGTGGTGTAGTATACCAGGCAGCCAAGGTGGAATGGATATTCTAGGCAGACAAGTTATACACGAAACATCACAGCTTGTTGAGGAATTCCAAATAGGAAATAAAGTGTGGAATCCTGAGAGATTCCTTCCCATCTTCTCCCAATGGATCATTATCATCTTTAAGAAGCACTAAGGAATTTCTACATCTTGCTCTTGCAGTTGCTCGTGTTATAATACATCTAAATTTATAAATTTTCGCATGTGAGCTGAATACAGAGGAGAAACACTTTAAGGCGGTAGTAGAAAATATTCCATTGTGTGAATACTGGGAGCTGTAACATTTGTTTAACTTAGGAGCAATTATGACTCCCAGACCTGGTGCTCAAGTTGAGAGTCAAGAAAGGCTCTTCAAATCCTTGGAAGTCAGTACAGAGTGATGCTTTGAGATTCTCTTGCAGAGGCAGTAGGGCTTGAGAAGCGATTTCAATCTCAGCAAAGACCAGGGGAGAGATTCCTTAATCAGCTGAAGGGAAGGCATAGAAAATAACTACTGAAGCAGGGTTTTAGGCAATCAGTGGTTCAGCTATGTATTCGTATTATACCATGCCATGTTTGACAGTAGGAAATCAGGTTGTGATTCCAGTTCAGACTCTTAAACGGGCACTCTGCTGTTCCAAAGAGGTTTGGATTAGAAATTCTCACACGATATGGAGTGGGTAAAAATAAAACTTGGGCAATGGATCACATGTATTTAAAAACAAAACAAAACAGTCATTTATAAATCATCCACTGAACTCCACAGAACACTGATGTTTAAAAGGTACCTTCCAAAGGAAACTGAGATATAATCTGAAAAACTCAAGCTAGAGGCAATGTGCTACTCCTTTTTGAAATGAGAGTAACGATCCTTAGCGTTTATGTAAGCTTCAGCTAATAAGAGTTGTGTTGATTGTTTTACTTCTATTGGTCCTCACGAAAGGTTTGCAAGACATGTGGATTTAACATTGTTTTACTGGTGAGAAAACGGAGGACCAGAGATGTTTCATGACTTTGTTTTTTCTGACATCACTCACATGATAAAGTTATCAGTCAGGTCCTCGTTGCAAAGGTCTGTAGTCCAAGATTTTGCATCCACAGTAGCCTGAATGGAGCTTAATAAACACAGAAGACTCAGAAAATCCCTAAAGGATCTACCAGTAAACTGCAAAACAACCCATTACCACTCTGCCACTCATGGTGTGTTCAGGGGTCACAGATTCCATGACTTTTGCTGCTTGCTCTTTCACTATGCATGCTCTCTGCTCATTTGCTTTCTGACTTCTTAGTTTTACTTTCATCAATTGTAAAGGTGTAACTAAGCTAAATTACTTTACTATATTAGATATAGGGATTTTACTGCCAAAATAAATTATGATAGTGAGTATTTCCTGAGAGAAGAGATGAGTCGAATTTTGTACCTGCAACTGCATTTCATTAAAATAAAAATACAAAATAACCAAATAATCAAAAATACAACAGGTCACTGCTATTAATGGATAAAACTGGAAGTGGTAAGTCGTGCTAGTCTTCTTAAAGCAATCTCATTCTTTATATGAGGGCCTCCAGTTTTCCTGTTGATATCATATATCAGTATCAACTCTGTCTTTTACAAGTTCACTGACTAAATGCGTTGCCTGGTTGGTAACATGTCATTTTATAAGGTTATATTAAGTGATTCTATCACATGGGTGGTTTTTGTCCCCAAGCTAAATGGATTTTTGACCATTCTACTATCAAAATTTTCACTTACCTTCATTTTTAAGGGAGAATGAAGCCCCATAACTAAGAATTACTTACTTTACTCCAAGAAAAGATTTGATGACCACGAATTAAAGATAAAAATGCGCACTGACCAGACTCTCATTCCGGCAGTGAATTTGCTAGAGAGAACAGCTGGTTTGAGCATTCACTTTGGAAGACAACTCATTTCAAGCATATTTTAAAAATCTTTTAAAAAATTGAACTATAAAGAGAATCTATACAGAAACATCTCCTTTTCCTTTGAGATTTCTGCCATTAAAAGTGGAGGATGTATGTAATGATGCCTTTATTTAAAGTGTGGACCTCATTAGGATGCAGGAACACAACTCAGTCTAAGAACTTGTCTTTTTATTCTTCATTCCCAAGTGCTAAAGTTTTTTTTTTAAAGACATAGATCATTAAAAATGTCTCTTAAAAAAAAACATAGTTATTTGAAGAAAATACCACATAAAAAGTAGTAATAGAATTTAGCCTAGCATTTGTATGGGGAGATACAACCACATTGGCTGGTCTGAAAAACAGAACCAGGTATGACCTTGGGACTCCTGTATCTAATGTGTGTAGCCATGTTCTATATTATAATTCCAGTTTAGTGGTTGTCATTATCCCCCAACTGTATGAGAGAGAGAGAGAGAGAGAGAGAGAGAGAGAGAGAGAGAGAGAGAGAGAGAGTTCCAGCATGCATGTGCATGGTTTGTGTGACCAGAAGCATTTTCAGATACAATCAGAAATGTTGTCTTGGTTGAACATTTACTATGATAAATATTTACTATGATAGCCTCCAAATGAAAGAATAGTCATTTATTTTTGCAATTTGATTCTGGGAGTTGATATATTGCTTCCATTGCAGCAGAGGCCTATGTATGTCATCACCAAGTTACCCTTAGAAATAGTGTGTTAGTTTAACTGGAGTTACCCCAGTGCATACAAAGTCATGGTTTCTGGGTTTGCCTTCATTTTATAAATAGAAAAATGTCATCAAAATGAAGTTAACTGTAGGTGGCAAAGGGGCGATAATTTAGACATCAGTTTTTTATTGGCTAATGTATTTGTATCTGAATTTGAAAAACAGTTGTTGACTTGAGAGATATGCTTAAAATATATGGGTGGCAACCTCAAAAAAAATCACATCAATTCAAAGATTCTGACCTAAGGGATTAGAGTTGAGATAGGTACTATGATGGTTCTCCTTCATGTTGTAGTTGTGCCAAGGATAATAGATATTGTATTGGAAATACAATGAGAGTAAATGAGAAAAACTATTAAGGTTTCAAAATCATTACCTGTCTTAATGTCATATTGGTTATGAGCCAAGAAAAGTGGATCCTGTACTCATAACTCCTGGAGATTCAGTCAGTCAAAAGAAACAGAAGCAGTATCTCTCTTCTATAAAATGAAGTATTTTCATATACTCCCCAGAATTAATCCACAAATACCCTAATACTCAAATACTTTTTAGAAATCCTCACACATATTTCCTTCTATGGAAATCGCAATACTGAATATAGGCTAAAGTCTCTGAGTTGTTCTACAGTAAACATTACCATTTTATTTAAGTCAGAGCTTTAAAACCATACTTAGCTGAAGTGTGTGTGTGTTTGTGTGTGTGCATGTTCTTGTACATGCATGTGCGTATGTGTCTGTATTAATACACCCAAAGAACAAAGAACTAGTATTCACAGAAATTGTGTTAGGTAGCCTAATTCCCCATTATTAAACTAGATAACTAAACTTCTATTGTGATAAAACAGAACAAATGAAAACATCTATGGACTGTGTGAGCCTGCATGTGTGTGCTTGCATGAGCATGTGAATATGCATGTGTATGTTTGCATCTGTGCTTGAGTATGCTTATGTAACTTTGAATATGTTTGTGTGCTTAAACTGTACTAAGAACAGATTGATTTTTTTTCAGAGCAAGCTAATTTTAGCTATCATCCTCTCTACACTGTTACTACATTAGGTGAAAGGTTAACTTTGATAGAGACTTTCATCAATTTTTGCTGCATCTTATTTTTACCTTGCAAAGTACCCAGTTTCTTTAAAAAATCTTAAGAAATTAAGTACCAAATTGGAATAGATAAGGAGGATTTTTTTTTCTGTTTTGGTTTGGGCTAGAGTAAGTAGGAAGGGAGCCTTAGCATGTAAAATATGAACTATCAGGTGGTGCAATCTGGTGAGTTCTGAGATAAATAGAGATGCTAACAGCTTTTGATCTCTCTGGCTCTGAGTTCTTTACTCTATAGCAGTAAGTTAAAACCAAGCATTTAAAGGAAATTTAGATTAGCTAGTAGCCGATATATATTTCCATTTGCTTTGGGTGATATTCTAATGCTTACAGAGTATTTTTACTTAAATGAACAAATTCGAGCCCAATAAGATAAGGCTAAGGAGTATTGCCTTGTCTCAGACTCATGCTGCTGTCCTGGTTGCTTTTACTCATTTGAAGCTACCAGAATATCAGGCAAGCAATGCTGTTACAACATATTGGTGACATCCATGTGTAATTATAGATCCTTCAGGGCTGCTGGGAACAGGGAACAGATGGGGGGGAGGGTGGGCCAAGAGGACGGGAGGGGGAGTCTAAGAGGTCAGAGATTTGGCAGGTTGGAGAGAGACAGCATGATGAACTCCTGTACTGGGTTTATATAGGCAGTGTGTGTGTGTGCCAAATAAGGAGTCATAACATTACAAAATCACTTATTTTAGGACTGAAAGAAATCACAGAAATAATTTCATCTAACTCTCTTTTCAGACTGAAACAGAATATAATTGAGTGAATTGGCCAGGAACAATATTGTTGTATAACTTGAATCTAGACCTAGAATGTACTGGTGTTTTTCTGGTTGACTTGTACCTAGAACTAGGGCTCATGCATATTAGAAACTCAGTAAATGACTATTAAAGACCTGAGGGAAATTTTGTGGAACACTCCTCTCATATCACAGAACCATTTGGCATGTTGGCACTCTGCCCTTTTGTCACCCTGTGCCCACCTTTGCTTATTTCACACACAAGAGCAAAGGAATAAGAGAAAATCCTGTTTGTTTTATCAGGGGATGTGTCAATAATGGTATTTCACCCAACTTCACCTAACACGCAAGCTTCAGTTTTCAAACAACTGTCCAAACTTAAGGAATATAATTTAACTACCTCAGGTATCAATATAAATGTCATAACAAGTGGGTAAATGAATACCATGACACACAGCTACAAACTATTTGTGTTTCTGGTCCTTTCTAGACTATTCAGTGAGGATGGGGCAGCCTTCAACAAATGGGTTTTAGAAACTAGACTTTAACAAATAGAAAGACAAGAATACAAAGAAGAGGAGGAAGGGGGAGAGAGAAAAGCTGATGAAGGGGAAGGAAGAAAGGAAAGAGAGCATCAAGCCTACATCTTAAACCACATAACTGATTTAAAACAGATCGACGATCTAAAGGTGAGGGCTGGAAGTATTAAGCCTTTAGAGAAAAACACAGGGTAAAATTTCAGGGCATCAAATCCAGCAAAAATGTCTTAGGACACTAAACAACAAAAGAAAACACTGGCTTGAATGTTACAAATCTGTGTGTTTCAAAAACCATTATAAATAGGGTAGAAAATCAGCCCAGAGAACAGAAAGTCTTGGGGTGGTGGTGGGTCTCCAGCTCCACCAGGGCTTCTCAGATCCTCTCTGGTTCTCAGAGTTCTGCCTGTTACTTCTGCCACTGGAGATCTGAGGAGTAGTCAGGTAACAGACTTTGAGGCTTTGCTGTGTGCCAGGGAAACTCACTGAGAGAAGATCAAACCTGCTAACAGTGCCTAGTGTTGATATCAAATAATATGGTGAGCAGATTATTCACCTCAGCACTAAGAAGATGTTAAATATATAAAATCCTGAAATGTAGAACAAAATTATGGGAAAAAAGGTTAAATGGGAAGTCTGAAATGTTCTGTAATTATAAAAAGAAGGGGGCTCATTTTGCAAACTGTGATAAACATTTGATTAAAGCTATCATAAAATCTTTTGGTCCTATCTTAAGAATAACTTTGGAGTCAGACAGCTCAGAGGGTAAGGCATTATGCCACAGGCTGGAAGTCCAGTTTGGATCCCTAAAACCTAAATAAAAGGCAGATAAGTGTGGTAGTCTGACTATAATCCAGTATTCTGGTAGAGAAGACAGAGTCCCAGAAGCAAGCTAGCTATATAAAACAGCCGAGGGAATTCAGTGAGAGACCCCATATCAGTGTATCACAAGAAAACACTTGAAGTCAACATTGTGCCTTTCACAGGCATATGTACTAGCACATACATGAATTCACATGTGTTCAAACAAACCATGTAAACCTTTGTACACCACAATACATACAAAAGAGAATAACTTTGTTTGCAATTAAGAATAAAAAGTAACTCATTATAATTTATGTGGAAACATTGTATTTGGTGGATTACAAAGAAGTAAACTGGATATCAGACAGACTCTGTAACATCTAATCCCAGAACTGCAACATGGAAAAAATTATCTTCCATATGTACTTCTGATGTAACAATGAGAAGAAGAAGAAGAAGAAGAAGAAGAAGAAGAAGAAGAAGAAGAAGAAGAAGGAGGAGGAGGAGGAGGAGGAGGAGGAGGAGGAGGAGAAGAAGAAGAAGAAGAAGAAGAAGAAGAAGAAGAAGAAGAAGAAGAAGAAGAAGAAGAAGAAGAAGAAGAAGAAGAAGAAGAAGAAGAAGAAGAAAGAGAGAGAGAGAGAGAGAAAGAAAGAAAGAAAGAAAGAAAGAAAGAAAGAAAGAAAGAAAGAAAGAAAGAAAGAAAGAAAGAAAGAAAGAAAGGAAGGAAGGAAGGAAGGAAGGAAGGAAGGAAGGAAGGAAGGAAGGAAGGAAGGAAGGAAGGAAGACCCAGATTTAAGCACTTGCATGTTTTGTGCTTGCTAGTTTGTGGCACTGTGCTGTTTCCTACAGAGAAAGATGAATGGCCATAGTTCCTGTCTTCAAGATGCTACCATCTGCATGGACTGACAGGTACTTCAAAAAGAAAATTACAAACATGATAAGGTTTCTGTGGCAACAGTGAACAGGATGATGTGTGCCAGGCCATACTTATGGGATGAGAGAAGCTAGCCCAAAGACGACCCGATATTCTTATCCCCACCAAGGCTATCACAATTAACTATCACTATAGTGAGGTGAAGTTATTTGAAATTATTATGATTAATATATAAAACGAGTCAATATTATATAGTGATTAAGACACTGTATAGTATCCTGTTTTAGTACCAGGTGAATATACAAGCTTAGACACATTTTTGTTCCAATTTCCCTAATATAAGCATATCTAAAAAAAAATTAGTTCGCAGTGGAGTTGTCTCAAATACAGGGAAGTACTGAGTAAAGTGTAGATTGGCAAGCTCGCAGGCATGCTGTTTAATCACACTGAATGGCAGGCTCAGTTTTCAATACAAAGTTAATCCTGTTTTCATTAAATATAAATGTTCTTTATGGAAAACAAATGTCCTTCCGCAGCAGAGGGATCTCTCAGGGTTCCGTGTTGTGTCTTTGTTTCAAGGCAATGAGTTTCAAACCAGAAGCTTCTATGCAGTGCCGTTGCTTCCTCTTGTCCTTGATATTGATTATTCTATTACATCTCCCTCCTAACAACTGCAAAGGCAAAGACTCCTCTTATATTGTTTTACTTCCAAAATAAGATGCCAAAGGAAATGACATGCCACCAGTGCATTTTTGACACCCACTCAAATAAGAAAATATCACGCAGTGTACGAAGTTTGTTAACCAGCTCGTGCTCTCACGAGAAGGCTGCGGTGGGTGGCTTTTTGCTAGCTAAACCCCCCACTCACTGATAGAATGTTGAAAATCACGAACTTAAATTTTATTTTGGTGCCTTAGTCCCTTCATCTATAAGATGGACAAAGCCTACCCTAAGTGATAGGTGAAAGCCATCACTTATTAACATGCGTGAAATGGAAATATATACTAAATATATATTTTATCTTACTGTAACACTCATGAATGCAGCCAGAATGTACTATCATCACTTTGAAAGAAGCTGTGGCTTGTTTTTTAATATTTCTTCCAAGACTGACAGCAACACATCGTCTTTATCTCTACCAGACGATTGGTTTTTCTTTGCCACTACTTTCACCTTCCTACCATGATGGGCTGAGTTCATAGCTATACTAATATATAATAATTCATATTAATTCTTATTCTGCTGAATCATCATTAATATCATCTTGTGTGTCTTCAGGTTAATCCCTACTGACTTTCTAGATTCCTCAGTAGGCAGAAATCTCTGTGAAATTAAAACTTCCTGGAACCAAGAGAGAAGAGCAGTCATTTTTGTAAGATGGCTCCCGGAGTCCTGGGTAAATGCAGTTAAGTCATATCCTATTTCCTCCGGGTCACAGGCGTGCATTTATCCTCACGGATGATGGATGGGATCCTTTGACATTTTGCATGGATGGCTCTTGAGAATGAAAATCATACTTATAAAAGATTCATTGGTTCATTCTACAGTTCTTACATTGTCACCTTGACTCACAGTGACAGTATCATGATATTCATTGACCCTGATGGTCATTTCAAAAGAGGAGGAAATGTCTCAGGATCCCTGTAAGAGAGAAATAGCGTTTCTTTCCCACAGGATGCAATAACTAAGGCAATCTTTAGTTCTGTTTTTTCTTTGACTTTAAGATGCTTGTAAAAAGTCAGCAAAACCCCAGTGTCTAAGGGAGTGTCAGAGGTTACTAGCCTGAGAAGCAAGTACAGGTTAGAGAGGCATCCATGAGGTATAAGAGAATTGCAACATACTTTGAGTAGGTGACAGGGTACAGTTATATGGGTCAATTAAAGAGTACAAGTGATAAGATTAAGAAGGAATTATGCTGCTAATAAATTTGACATTCAAAACCCAATTGAAATGAGCCATTCTTTGACATCACTTTTTCATTAGTGGTCTTACTTCATATCCACTTTGTGCAAAGGATAGCCCATTTTGCAGGTGCGATAGACCACTTGTAAACAAGTGCTTCTGAGAGCTTGGTGATAAGTCAAAAGCAATCTAAGCCACTGAAAAGTAGCTGCGACTGACCTATTGGTGCCGGGGAAATTCTAACCCGCCAATGCTGGCTCCCTGGCTGAATAAAGGAACAAGGTTTACTGAGGCATTAATAGAACCATAATTGCAGAGGCATTACCATAATCATAAGAGGAATGTCACAGTTCAGATGTAACTGCTTTGCACAAATAAAATGCTAAAGTATAAAAACTGTAAACCATAGTTAGAGGAGGGCTCTGCACATTGAGATATGTGTCTTTACACTCAACTAATTAGTTGCTACTGAATGTTTTTGCTTTGCTCAGTGGCATGTGGTACATAAATCATTGCAATATGTTAAATGCAAATGGCTGTTAATAGAGGAACCATCTGCTCTGTACCGGAGAGTTTGTTCAAAAGAATGTGGCGAGCCTACTTTGGATAATGTTGAAAAAACTCAAATATCAAATTTCTAAAATGAGCTGCCTCTGTTAACCCCAACATTACTAATACTCTCCTGGCCTTTCAAGTTCTACAAATGCATCCCAAAACAACTCCTCACAGTCTGTGCTGCTTAAAGCAACACTGCAGGCTACTTCTGAAGGCAGCACACCTCACCGATGGATCACGCAGCACAGACACTCGCAATGTCTTAAAATTGTGCTCAGAAATTTAGAACAACCAATAAATAATCGAACTGTCCTCTCCAAAGCATCTCTGCTGCCATGAATAACATGGGCTCTCCATCCGTGTCCCTCCTGGAAGCTACTCATTTAAAGCTGTAGCTCACTGGCAAGCTGCTGGCTCCTGATGAATTACCATGGGTATCATCAGGGTTTGCAGCCTCCACCTCCTATAATCTACAATACTGTATTTCTCCAAAAAATCATCAGTGCAAAGGGGAGCAGTGATTTCTTCCCCAACATGCTTTATTAGATGCTGTCACGGAAGCATCCTAATAATGTCCAGCAGACTCACCAGTGACACCGTAAAACATGGAAATATTAGTGAGAGGACAGGAATCAAAGTCTTCAGGTTCTCAATGCCATGCTCCACCGTGCTGCGAAAGAAAGCCAACCTCAATCCTGCCCTTTCTAATCAGCCCCTGGTCAAGGTCGCTATCCAGATATTTAAGAGCAACATGCCATGATGATCTATTATATTAATCCCCATTGGAAGTGTACTCAAATGATGTAATCGTGAAACAGGATCTTGGCCATGAAAGAGCAAGTTTAGAAATTAACTATGTGGATGAAAATCTTCAGGCACACAACTTCTCTGAAGTCAGACACAGGTATGATTCTTGGAACACTGCTAACTTGGCTTTCTTGACCTTGCTTTCTTTCTCTTTCATCCCACCCCTTTTTTCCTCTTTTGCTTTTATAGTATCTGATTTAAGACTGTGCTTTTGGGGATTCGCCTGCGGGAGAAGAGGCTGCAGGAGAGCTCATTAGCCCAGCAGATGCTCTTTCCCTGGACGAATGATACAATGAAAAGCTGCTTCTGAGGGCCACCAGAATAGAGCCAGGGCTTTGTGGAGGTGGGCAGCCCTGCAGTGCAATACAAGCTCTGTATTTGTTAAAAAGGGATTTTGTACTAAAAACATTTCCCTTTGTTTGTTCTCATGAAAAGAAGAGCCTCCTGAAGACTGCTCGCATTTGATGACTCCATTTCAAAACGAACACTTGTCTATTTCCAAACGGGGCTGCTTCACTTGAAAGTTACACAAAACCATTCGGAGATGGAAAGACTGGCAGCATAATCAGACAAGCAATACCTAAAAGGCAGAACATGCTAGCTGTGAATTTGAGCTCGATTATTGTATTGGCTTCTAACAGTGATCCTGAGCAGGGATAGAGTCCATGTTTTAGATTGTAGCCTAGAAAAAAAATCCTTACATAGTCTAATTACATTCGTTTATTGAGCTGTATTACCACTCTGGTTCCCATAACACCACTTTAATTTAATTTAGATTTTTGTTACTTCTTCCCCTCCAAAATCATAACTTCGCCACCAAGGCATATTTATTGTTTTTTTTTCACGTTTATGTTTGGAAATATTCTCACTAATTCATTTTCCCACTTAATTACAAGGAACAGGAGGACTGATTCTTAGAACCTACAGATGATATTTACCTAAGTACTTATGGAAATTTAAATGGACAGTTTCTTTGATCTAAAATTATGGTTTGATTTTTTTTTTAAAGAATAGGACAGACCACCTAGAGAGCTACGCAAAGCCAACAGAAGCCAGCTGCGTTCATCAACCTTGAGCCCTCTGCAAAGGGAAGCGGATTGGGGTCACTGCTGTCACGGCAGGATCCTGTGGGGCCTCCTTGGTGCATTCTGCTGATATTTAGTGACACACATAATACCAGCAGGGAGGGAATTTAAACATACCCCATCTGTTGGTGTTTTAATTTTTGTTTCAAATCCATTTGATGAGTTCCTTGTCAGCAACAATGTCAGTCTGCTGCATTTTTTGAGGATTGGGCCACTGTCTTATGCCCAATGATAGCCCAGTGATTTGAAAAACTTCAAACCACTCCTTTAATATGTGTGCATATGTCATATGGATTCCAGAACACTTACCTTCATTCTGAAACTCCTCTGGGTTAGAAAGTTCCAGCTGAGCCATTGAACAAAGGCAGGCATGTATTTATTAACTACTGGGAGAATAATTTCACAAAGATTATGTTAGTAAAATACCTACCACATAAGCAACAGGACCTGAATTCAATCCCACAGAAGAATGCTCTAAAATCTAGGTATGGTTGTATGTACCTGCAATTCCAATGCCAGGAGGACAGAGACAGAAGCATCCCTTGGACTTAGTGAACAGCTAGTGTAGCTGAATTCATAAGCTCTGCATTCACGGAGAGACCTCGTTCCAAATAATAAGGTGGAGACCAATTGAGAAAGATCCTAGACACAATACAAATGTATATGCACACATAAATACACAAAAAAACCAAGATTTTTTTTTTAACTTCTGGGTATTGCGAAAATACTAAACCATCGAGCTACATCCGCAGCTTAAAGATAGTGTGGATAAATTTGGCTTCTTCTGGGATAAGTTTGACCTATGGATAAAATATCACTTTCTTTAATATGAATGAAAAAGGATGTTTTTTTGTTTTTGTTTTTGTTTTTTTAACTGTCAGGGGGAAAAAGCATTGACACTGTTGGAGTAGTTTCAAAATACCATTTAGAAATAAATATATCTATCTTTCTAAGAAGGATAATACTCAATAATTCCAAGAGAGAACTGGAATGCCATTGTGTTGTAGGTCTGATTAGGAAAATCCCTCTACATGTTTGCGTCAGCCTCATGTATTTGCCTGAGAATTGAAACCTAATGTTCAAGAGTTCTATGAAAAACCCAGGTAGTATCAGATAGCTAACGCCTGCACTGTGGGGTGCGACAATACATTATTAAAATGGAAAGGAGTTAGTTATTTTGAAGCAGGCTATAGGCTGGAATCACTCACTAGCAAATGCTCTGAATAACAAGCATGTATTTATTGTTCTTCCTGTGACACTGAAGAACCCAGAGGATGACTTTCCAAGTCTATAGACTGTGCTGGAAGGAAGAATACTCAAGGAGTGATAGTCAGATGTGAGTTGCAGTGGCACAGAAGTTTCTGCATCCCGGGGAAGCATGGTTGTTTGGCTTTCTTCTTGGAAAAGGCATTGCTTTCCCTGGGGCAGGAAATCAGGTGGTATTTCATGTTATTCATGAGGGCAGCCCATCAGTCCCGATCTATTGTTCTAGAAACACCTCCAGCAGACTGATAACGGTTCTTATCCTGAATGTCATCCTCCCTGTTTTATATGCAACCTTCAGAGCACCTTAGAGAGAGCCCTTGTGTCCCGTAAAACCCCACATGAAAAGTGTGCTACCTGCTTTGGACTTCTGCTATTCTCTCTTTTGCTCTAAACACATTCAGGAAGCTTTTCATTCCTTACTATGTGTCTGTTACTAATACCAGCTTTAGTGTCTTTTAAGAGTTAGGCTATTCACCAGTTCACTAGTCTGGCAGACATGCTTTCTGAAAATGGTCTTCACGTGTGTCATCTTAGTATGCCTTATGCCTATGAACGAGCATTAGCAACACCAGTAGCAAGCCACAAAGCCTTCACTGGGGTTGCAGTCTGTAGTGTCTCTGTGTGACTGACATGTTCCACCATGATTTGTCAGGGTCCTGCCTTTGATTGGCTATAGGCATGAACAAGAGAAAGTATGACTCTGTACTATAAAGACCTATGGCCAACAGGAAACGAATGTAGAGTTTTTTTCTCCATGGAGAATGTGGCTTTGGGGGAAGATTGCTCCCTGGACACTTCAACTCTCTGAGGAAAATCTCCTTTTATTGGAGTAGAAGTTTGATAGAATGGGCTGGCCAGGGGCATGAAGGTAATTTTGTAAAATATTTGGGGTCCATGTAGGCTGGAGAAAAAGATCATTCATTTGAGACAAAGCTGAGTGAGACTTCTCCCAGGAAGAATGTTCCAGGCAGTGGCCCAGACATGGCCTGTGGTTCTTTCTCTGATTGACATCCTGCCTCCACAGGCTGTGGAGTCTGCTCTGGATCTCAAACACATTTCTTTTAAGGTAGTCTCACAAATACGTTATATATATTTAGATCCCCCCCCCTTTTGGTGAGTTAAAAAAGGCTCTTCAGAGATGTCAAAACAAGTGAAATATTTATATCCAAGATAAATGTTCAGTAGCAGGTTTAAAAAGCAGCCGATCCTGGCTTATGGAACTAGAATAGCATTTAGGGGACTGATTGCAAAGCACCCCTTATTTTATACACATTCCATCAAAACTGCTTAAAGACCACTTTAACGTTGCCCTATGATAGCTAGGATTTTATACTGTGTATTCATTTATAAAGAATCAAAGCATAGATTTTTCTTTAAATAATAGGGAAAGAAGAGCAATTCTATTTTAGTTTCCTGTCTCCCCAGACATCATCTCTTTCCCATCCTAGAAAACTGAGTTTTGTTTGCGAGACTTGCACTGATCCTAGAAAGGCATAGCAGAAGTGGCATGATATGGGTTTGGAGGACAAAGAGCAAAGAAGAAGAGCAAG
This sequence comes from Mus caroli, assembly GCF_978045245.1. NCBI lineage: Eukaryota > Metazoa > Chordata > Mammalia > Rodentia > Muridae > Mus > Mus caroli. The sequence goes on from NW_028227258.1 coordinate 50,077,111, forward strand.
GACAGAAAAGCCAGAAAGACAGACTTGTAGTGAGACCAAAATGGCTCCACGGGGGTGGGGGAGCATCTAAGCCTCTGCCAGGAACCTTCATGCTCAACACAGTGGCTTTAACCTGTCTCTCCATCTGTGCATCTTGGGGAAATGTCTTTATCTCTCACGTAGGAGAGTTAATAGATAGCTAACAAGGGTTCAGGAGGTGCCAGCCCCATGCATGGCATTCAGCTGAGATCTGCTATAGCTCATTGGTGACTGGGTCATACTTTTCCTCCAATCTCCCTTGACTGGAATCCTTATTAAATGCCTTATCAGTATCTCAGTTTCCCCAGGTCCTATGTGGGACCCTGTTCTCATTACCAAAGGATGTCTGCTGTTGTGAACCTCCTTTGTCAGTGGTACCCCCACTGCCTCCTGCAGGCCATGCCAGCTCCCTCCTTATGTCTCTATTCATGGTGTTCACGGTTCTCCCATTGCTCCTGATGATGGCCACAGGTGATAGTCATCTGATGATTTAATTCAAGCATATTAGCTCATGTCATGCTGATGTAGATAAACTTTGCTTCCCTTTAATGATTTGGGGATGTGTCATATGTCCAGTGCCTAAAAAGCTCACAGAAAAACCTGGCTGCTGTTGTTATCCCTGTCAGTAAGGGTTGGAGCTCATGAAAATCAGTGTTCTGCTATTCAACCAGAGTTCTCTTTCAGAAACTTAATTCATAATGTGTTTATGTTTAACACCCTCCGGTGGTCCCCCAGTGTCTGAGATAACATGCACTGACCTCTGACATCCAGCACTGAACCTCTGCCTCTCACTTCTTGCCTTTTCCAATGGTATTTGCCCTCTGATTCCTTAGCTTGAGTCAGTCACAGAACCTTATTCCTGTTCCTCAAATCAACCTTACTCTTCAGGATTCTTCTTGAGCCTCTAACCATCTGACATTCACAGGACCCTCCCCACAGATCAGATACCATCATAGCAGAGACACACCCCCAGCCAAAGCACATCCCCAGGAGAGACACTCCCAGCAAAGACACTACCTGTAGAGACACACCCCCAGCAGAGACACATTCCTAGCAGAACTGCACCCTCACGCTGCTACTTATGTAGTAACGATCTTCATTATCTGTTTTGTTTATATATATTTATTTGACTCCTTCCAGATACTAAAACCTTATTTTTATCAAAAATACAAAGTCTTTAAAAATCTACTGAGGCATGCAGTGGTGGCTCATCCCTTTAATGCCAGCACTTGAGAGGCAGAGGGAAGTGGATCTCTGTGAGTTTGAGGCCAATGTGATCTACAGAGTGCGTTCCAGGACAGCCAAGACTGCACAGAGAAACAACCCTGTCTTGAAAAACAAAACAAAAACCAAATAAAACCAAACCAAACAAACAAAAAAACCTGAAAGCTAAATTTTAGCCAATTTTGATCAGTCAATAAATATGAAAATATTTGATGAAACTGTGACACAATACTTCTTATCAGTCAGTAAAGAAACATACTAAGCATATCTGTGGTTTTTGCTGTCTAGTGCTCATTGCCATTTTCCTGTATTAAGCATATCTGTGGTTTTTGGTATCTAGTGCTCATTGCCATTTTCCTGTGTTAAGGTTAAGGGAATGTTTGAAGTCAGGGCCTTCCACTTGCTTGATGAGCGCTCTACCATTGAACTTCTCCCCCAGCTTTCTTTGTGCCTTTTATTGGGGGATGGAGTCTCATTAAGTTGTTCAGAAAAACCTGGAACTTGAGATGCTACTGTCTCAGCCATCCTGCCTGACTCAAATGTGATTTTAAACTATTGTAGTGGCACAAGCATGCTCTGTATAGAGAAAGTAGAGAACCCAATTACAGAGTCACAAGTGGCAAGTGAAATTGTATTCTCTTATCTGCCATGCTTTAGGGAACTGTCTATTCACTGAGTGAGTCACAATAAAGTCTATTCAAGATGTTATATGTATATGTAACTGAAAATACAAAGAAAATGCTCAAGAATGACCACATGCAGAGAAAACATGAGAAATGCAACAAAGTTGGTGGGATGAATACAAAATTAGTCACTGAGGCAGCTTCCACGGGACTTGATGTAGTTTGCATCCTTTCTCTGCCTTCCAACAGCAACAAGAGAGTTGCTATGGGTCTAACTATTTAAAACTTCTGCACTCAATTCTGGAGCAATAGTTACCTTGAAATATTATTTTCTCATTCTCTTCTTTTGGTCTCTATTTTGGAACATAAATGTGTATCTCAACCAGTATCAGGTTCAGTCAGTTTCTAGTGTCATAGTGAATATATACTTCTGTGATACGATTTTTTCCTCAGTATTTGCTCCTGGGATTTATAAACAATGAAATTGTACAATGTGAAGCCACCACTGCTACTCTGTCCAATGTCTTGTCAATGGACACTGTATTGTTTTCAACTACAGCTTTTACGGATGTTCCTGTTAGAAACATTCTGCTACAAGGATGCAAAAAGTTATCTAGGGAATACCTTGGAAGAGAATGATTTACCATAGGGTACATAGCCCAGAGTCAATAGACTAAGGCAAGCTCTATTTTGCCCTGAATAGCTGCACCTAATTTATATTTCCACTAGCAGGCTAAAAGTTTTACAGCCTCATAAACACCAGCTATTTTTAAGCTTACTGATTTTTTTCTCTCTTGAATATAAATGGTAACTTATGCTTTTAATTAACAGTTTCTTTACTAATGAAGATAAGCCTCACCTCAAATGTTTATCACTCATGTTTATTTGGAGAAATGACCTTTGTGGTGTTTTGACCATTTTTTATGAAATAATTTTCTTTTATTCTTAATTGACTCCTGGGAATATATACTCCTGGTTTTATTCTTCCTTTAGTTTTGCCCTTCCTGCCCAAGTTTATGGCTTGAACTTTCATTCTCTATATAGTGACTTTTAATGATCACATGTTCATAAATGTTAATGAATCGAGCACATCAAATAGTTTCCTTTATGGGTGGCACACTCTTGCATTTCACTTAAGAAATCCAATCTTTGTTTAACTATCATAGGATCAAGCAATACCATTTATGAGAATAGAGTCCAAATAAATGAAGTCAGTACTTCAGTAAACAGCATTTTACTTTTTGTTGAGGCATTACACATTTTTTAAAATATTGAATCAACCATGGCCCCATTGTAAACTGAAAGTTATGGAGAGAGTAACTGTCACTCCTTACCATAATTCACATTTTGGAAGGTAGCCAAGAACAGCAATGCCCTACATTGTTTTGGGAGACACTCCTTTGAAGCTGTTGTTCAGGGGAGCCCAAGCATCTCCCAAAACAATGTAGGGCATTGCTGTTCTTGGTTTCCTTCCAAAATGAAGGCAGGTTCCTACTGCTGAGCACATCACACCCTTTGCACATACTGTTTTCAATTTTCTCTTCTTAAAGTTCTCAATATATGTCCTTCTATATTAAAGTTTATTTCTTTATTTCATATACTTCATGGTTCGTCTGTAAAGGCCATAGAGTAGCTTGGGGAAGATGGCTCTCTCCTATCATGTGGGTCCCAAGGGTGAAACTCAGGCCATGAGGCTTGGCAGGCTGGTGAGAGGGCACCGTGGATGATGAGGTCTTCCCCCCCCCCATTCTTATCTAAAACAGTAGAACTTTGTACCAACTTTTAAAATAATAACATGCATTTAATTTTTTTTGGTATCTAAGGGCAGCATAAATTGATTCTACATAAAATGATAATTCCTAGACTATAGTATTAAGTAACATAAAAGTAATAGATATATTAATTTTGGAGCCCATGAGGGCTAAGCAGTAACCACAAATAATAACAATATTTCTTCATTCTCACCATTAGAAAAAGCCAAGATGAATAACCTTGCCAGCTGCCAAGCATCCCTAGAGCACGTACAAGCAGTAGGGATGTACAGATGACTATGAACATCCATGTTAAGTTAGCCTTTGTTTTTAAAACTTTCTGAATGCTCTACTTAGCCTAGTACCTCTACTCCAATCTGTGAGTCTCAGACTCTAAGTAATCAGAGTCTTCACTATACACCCATTTCTCTGGTTTAGTGGTCTATTGTTGACCTCGGTAAATGTTCTAAAATTGTAGTCTAAAATTTTTCATTAAACAATGAGCTATAAGAAGGTTCTATGTGTTCTAGACTGCCTTTATGGCAGTCTAGAAACAAATGCTTACATGTTTAGGTTCTTTCTTTTATCAAAATACAAGTACCTTGAGTGTAGGAGTATAACATTTCTATTACCTGTGAAGAGCCTAACCCTCCTGTTCATACCGGGAGCACATTCAACTATTGTGTACACCCTAGGTATATTTTAACAGCTCTTTAGAAAATGTTACTTAGCCGGGCATGGTGGCTCACGCCTTTAATCCCAGCACTCGGGAGGCAGAGGCAGGCAGATTTCTGAGTTCGAGGCCAGCCTGGTCTACAAAGTGAATTCTACAGGGCTACACAGAGAAACCCTGTCTCGAGAAAATGTTACTTAATAGCTAAGATAGAAAAACACCAACTTACAACGTCCTGGTTGGACAAAATATCTTCAACAAATGTTATAGAATGATTTAATGACTTTTTAAAATAATAAAACTACTTTAGAGATGAATGTGTTATCTCTTGAATGGAGGCATGTCTCTGTGTCTGTACTGTGGATATAGGTATAAAAAGCCAGTATGAGGTAGGGGAAATTTGTTTCAGAAGTTGTTCTTATTGAGAAATGATTTTAACTAAAACAGATACCTAAATTTATAATTAAATTACCCTGAGAAAAAAGAGAGAGCATGCAAAAAGAACCGGGAAAGAAAGAGAAACTAAGTAATGATTAACTCAGGGGGGGAAAAAATCTCCTGGGTACACTGATTATAACATCTCTGTCTTAAAGGGATAGGCCCTGAATTTCTCACATATATGTCAATCCCCCTTTTTAATTTTAACTAGTTCATTTCTTCCAGAGAGAGTTCATAATTCCTTGCAAAACTTCATCCTTGACTTGACTGAACACAAATTGTAGATTCTAAAATTAGCGCTGAAAGAAAGAAGACGGAGTGAATTGGAAAGCTAAGGAAGTTAGGAGAGAAGCTAGGGTAAAACATATTTTAAACACAACAAAAACATCAACACTACTTTGTCAGTGGTATTTACCACTTAGTTTTCCATGACAGTTGTAAATTATCTATAATGAGTTTGATGGTGTTGGCCTTTTCAGTTATAGTTGGTCACAATGGCAAGTTGATAAGAAGTGAAGATATTAATTACAAACATTTGGAATTCGGATGGAGTTGCACTCTGTTTTGGACGTCCAAGGATCATTTTGTCAGGATTTAGAGCAGCCCATACTATTTGACTGTGTAAGTCCAATTGCTTTCTTAAAATTTCTAAGTACTCTTAAACAATTGATTATCCTATTCAAATGCATAGTTATGATGTCGAAAAGCATTAAATTCCATATTATACCACCACTTTTGGAAATAGGTTCTTACTCTTTAGTCCAGACTGGCCCAGATGTGATCATGTAGCCGAGGCTGGTCCTGAATTAAGGATAGTCCTCATACTTTAGCCTCCTAAATGCTGTGATTGCATCATGCTTGGCCTTATCATGTAACTTAAAACAACATGAGAAAATGTTTACATATCCTGTGAATGGAATGGGGAGATGTGTTTGTAGAGGACTTTAAATCCAGGAACATGGCTGCTCTAGCAAGGAATCACATTCAAAGACATGGTCCTGCTGGAAGGCAGACATGCCCTGGATTACAATATGAACTGGCTGGAATACAGACATGCCCTTAGTACATGCCCTTAATCCTTAACAATGAAGATAAGGTTAGTTTGTAGAAGTAAGCAGCCATGTTTAAAAGTGACATCCAATTGAGGAACAATATGACAAATCAGAGATTTGACAGAATGAGTCAGAGATAGGATTTGTCCAACTCTCAGGAGAACAGCAAGGGAAGAAAGGCAACTCAAGAGCAGCAAGAGAAAAAAAGGTGTGGTGGGTGGTGGGTGTGTATGGCAGTTTTAATGGGACAGTTTTACAGAGAGAACAATCTAGACACGGGTGAAAACAGAACTAGCCAGAGAATGAGAAGGAGCTGCAAGATGAGAATGTATTGCCAAAATTAGTATGGGGCCAGGCAAAACAATTCAGTGAGAAGCTGAGAAAAGTCTAATGGAGTCAATCAGCTTGGAAGATTAGGTTGTATGGAAACTAGAAGCACCCAAGCCTAGGCCTAAGGAAAGCTAGAAGAGAAAGGGGGGGGGGAAGGAAAAAGAAAAAAAGGGAAAAAAAGCTAGAAGAGAAAAGGCATGGGTATGGCTCTCATCTCAGCACTACCCCTGAGGTAATACACGTACATGCATCATAAAAAAAAAGCAATATGCAAAACCTGGAAGTAAATATCTGTCATGGACCTTTTTCATTAAGAATGTAATAAGAATATCTCCTTCCTGAGAGCTGTTAGACACTATCCTATTCAGATCATTTCTTTTTTTTTTTTTTTTCTTCTTCAGATTTTTTGTTTTTTGTTTTTTGTTTTTTTTCTTTAAAGTCCACTAATATCACAAAAAAAAAAAAAACCCAGGAAATGCAACTAAAGAGAAAACAAATGTCCAACGGAAGTCTAAGAATCCAGAGCTAAGGATGAGAGGTGGCACTGGAAGGGTACAGGGGTGGGAGGTAAATCCACACAGGCTTGGCCTCAGTCATGGGAGACACATAGGGAGGTGAGGCAACAGCTGGGCGGTTATGTTAACCGCTGCACGATGACAGCGTTGAGAAGGTTGACTCCCTTCAGGGTTTGGTTCTCATCAGCCAGCTCTTTGTTAGGGAAGGTAGTCATAAGGACAACACTGGTGGCAGCCATAGCTGGCCTGGCATCCACGATGAAGAGCCAGATGTGGCTGATCCTGTGGCTGTGGTTGAATTTCTGCACCAGCCTCCTGCCATCTGCAAGCCGGATTTGGATGTTTGTGGTAGGTTCTTCTTCATCAATTAAGATGAATGAGCTAGCTTTGGCTTCATGTTCTGCTTGCTGGGCTGGAGAGCTGGTGTTTAATACCTGGGGGCCCTGTGCTGCCCAGTTTCTGGCCCTCACCAGTGAAGGCTTTGAAAGCTCCCTTGGGCTTCACCAAGTCCTCATTCCGATGATCCAAGTTCACCTGCCCACTGTGTGGAGCAACACCAGAGGAAGAGTCTGCCTGTGTGGCAGGAGAAAGGAGGCAGCATTCAGGCCAGGATGTTCATGGAGTGTTAAAGCTCTAGACAATGGTGACCTTAGAAGCTACCGAGACCCATCCAATGCCCCGTTTCTGGAGTCGATCCGTAGAGGGGAGGTTCCTGCAGAACTTCAGAGATTCAGATCATTTCTATAGTTGCCTTCCACTCCAAAGCTGAGTGCAGGGACAGACCTGTGTGAGGAGATGGCCTGTGGGGTTTGTGATCTCCACATTCATGTTCCTCCATTTGAAGATCATAGAATGAGTCAACAGCGTATGACCACCCAAGCTTGGCCACCGTGAGGGGTTTCTGTTTTGCTTATTTGGCTTTTCTGGATGAGTCTCAGCTAATATTTCTCTGTTGTGGATTTGTTGGCTGCCTTCCCGCCCTGGTCTAGCCCATTGACTGTCTGGACCATTTTTCTTAAGTTGGTATTTTATTTTCCTAAGCCTAAATTATGATATCTGTTTTGAAAGTAATCAATTCCATGAACACCTTAAGGCACTAGTCAAATCATCGCAGCATGGGGTGGAGGGGAGGCAGAGACTGTAACAGCCTCCACAAGCTGCTATTGCTTAAGAACGCACTATTTGAACTGCAATTTGAGCATATTTCTACCCTTTAGACATTACAAACACGGCATAGCACCCTGCTGTGAGGACAGCTTTGTTGCCCCAGAAGTAAAAGAGTTTAGCTGTGATTAAAGAATTCAAGTCTCTGCCTTGAACTGACAGATTACTTTTTGCTAGGTTTTCTCTGTTAATTCCAGGCTTGACAGCTCAACCATAAATTAATCTAAATTATGGCAAGCTTCTTCAAGGATGATCATTGTCTCATAAAGTTCCGCTGAAAATGCTGACATCTCTATCACAAAATGTTCCTGCAATTTAGCAGAAATCTGAATAAGGTAACCAAGAAAAAAAATCTCCAGCTTGAGAGGTTGAAGCACACACAAGGAGCCACTGGGGAGAAGGTTCCTGAGTTCTGTGGTCACCGATGTGTGAGGCTCAGTGTTTGTTTCCTAGTAACTCATGACAATGTAATTACACCCTGCCTGCCCAATTTTTCTCATAACTGAAATTGATAAATATAAACTACAGTTTATGACTGCGAATCACAGCCTGAGGCAACGAGTCAGGGACATTGATTGCACAAAAATATAAATAGTGGGTGGTAATATATTGACTGAATCTGAACCCTGTCACAGACCAGTTAGGACGCTGGGATCAGAGAATTGCATATGCTCACCCACAGCATCCCAGGAAGAAACCAGAGTTAACAAGTACAATGGGCAAGTTAGGGCTTTGTTACTGTATTCACTCTGTCCAGTTGTAGGATAAACACCTTTGAAATTCACCCCTCTGAGACTTCAGTGAGCATTGGGAGTGGAGGATAGAATTCTCTATTTTTTCCCCCTTGTCCTTGGCAACTCATCCTATTGCCCATGATCACCACTAGTTTAGCTTGTTTGCCATTTCTTATGTCTGAGCTGAGGTGGGGTTTTACATTCACTATGCCCATTGTTAGGGAGCTAAAGTCAGGATTGAACACGGGATGGTTAATTCACCTTTGGATCTTAGAAATGTTGAGGATGTGAGAACAGAAGAAAGGGATGGTTAAGAAGTGGAAATAAATGATGATTAGAAGTACTTTCTGCAAAACATCCTCAGTGACCATCACCATTGACATCATGCAGATCAGAAGCACTTGGCCATGTGTGGTTCTTAGATGCATTGTAATTGGTCAATGTGGTTTTTTTTGTTGTTATTGGTGGTGATGGTGGTGTATTTTTTTCATTCATTTACTTATTCATTTTACATTCTGATCGCTGCCCTTCTCCAGCTCCCCCCTCACACAGTCAATCTCTCCATCCCTCCTCTCTTTCTCTTCTGAGAGGGTAGGAGTGTGCCCTAGGTATCCCCCCCCCCCCCACCTGGCAGATTAAGTCTCTGTAGGGTTAGGCACATCATCTCCCAGTGAGGCCAGCCAAGGCAGCCCAGTTAGGGGAACGGATTCTACAAACAAGCAGTAGCTTTAGGAATGGCCACTGTTCCAGTTGTTCAGGGACACACATGACGACAGAGCTGCACACATGTGGGGGTCCTAAGTCCAGCCCTTTTCTGCTCTTTGCTTGGTGGCTCAATATCTAAGAGCCTCCAGGAGTACAGGTTAATTGATTCTGTTGGTCTTCCTGTCTGAAGATGCCACCTCCTGTAGCCAGGCAGGGCCCCAGTGAAGAGATAAGGACACCAACCCACCCACAAAACTTTTCACCCAAATTCTGTCCTATCTACAAGAAATGCAGGAACAAAGATGGAGCAGAAACTGGGGGAATGGCCAACCTACAACCATCCCAACTGAAAAATCCATCCCATGGGCAAGCACTAATCCCTGACAGTATTAATGATACTGTTATGCTTGTAGCCAGGAGCCTGGCATAAGTGTCGTCTGAGAGGCTCCATCCAGCAGCTGAGTGAAACAGATGCAGAGACCCACAGCCAAACATTGAATGGAACTCAGGGGACTATTATAGAAGAGTTGGGGGAAGGATTGAAGGCCCAACGGAGAAAGGAACATGATGTCTTAGTTATAGTTTGATTTAAATACATTTTTATGGAGCCTGAATTCCACATGGATCTCAAACCCACCATACTTGTCTTGACACTTAAAGTGCCTGTACCTCTTAGTCTGCACTATCCAGACGACTGATGAGAAAACACTGATTTTCTGTGGGATTCTCCGATGCTTTATTGGATATAAGATGTCAGAAGTTGATATGATCACAACAACAAATATTATAATTTTAATTTTCCAGTAGATTCTCAATCCTTCAAGTTAGCCTATAGATGTAATAATATGGCATTTATCCAACTCCCTATCTCAATTTTACCTCACCCCACCTATCCTTTCCTTTCCTATCCTATCCTTTCCCTTGTGATGCCATAAATACAAGCAAATTAGAATAAAAGGTGCTGGGAGCCAACTCTTAGCAGAAAGTGGCTATCTTCTCTGCAGCCGTCTCGGGCTCTTTACTTCCAGGTCGTACTTTTCCACCCTGATGAGAGACTTGTTTTCCTAGCATGATGTTTTTGCAAGAAGCCCACCACAGCTGAACACACTCTGATAACATCTTGTTTTTCGTCCTATACATCCTGGACTTGTGGTTAAGTGTCTCCAGCTGCACTCCCCAATGTGTGCATATATACCCATAGTTGCTTTTCAATAAACGAGACCTGAGATTTGAGACTTGATCAGACAGCCTGTCTTGTCTCCATTCTTCAAATCTTTTGCCCCTCCATCCCCACTCTCTCCCTTGCAGACCCCATTGACTGACCCACGGACCAGGTCAAAAAGGAAAAGATAAGAATATAGCCAGTTTAGAAAGGTAGAATATCAGGCAAGAAGCATATAATGTGAATGAATGAAGTGTGCATATCTAGAGGGAAGTGTGTCTAAGGGAGAAATAGCAAGGGACATGATCCTAAAGAGAAAGGATAGGTGGGGTGAGTTAAAATAAAGGTAGGGAGTTGGATAAATGCCATATTATTATACCTTATAGGCTAATTTGAGGGCTTGAGAATCTACTGGAAGATTTAGAGCAGAAAAATCAAGCAATTTAATTTATATGATAATGGATGACAGGTAATTTCTAATTCATAAGCAATTCATAAATATTTTAATTTTTAAAGTATTTGCAAAATTAAATAATGCTCCTGAAGTTTAGTTTGCATTTCTAATATACTCAGATTATCAGTATAGACTAGATAACATTTACTGTGTGTGTACTATATATAAAATCTTAGGCTAATTTGTTTAGGGTCTAAGGATCAATTAATATTTTTTGAGTTTTTGTTCAAGGAATTTAGGTATTTCTTTAAGATCTGATAACCAGTAAATGTTAATTTTTCTGGCCATGATTGTCAAAAAGGACCTAAGAACGTTAGCTTTGTGAGCAATTAACATACATTGTGCATATGCCTAATTTTAGTAGACGTTTTGGCTTAATTCTTTAATTCTTTTATTCATTACATCATTGTTAAAGATAATTAAGTCCTTGTGCTGGATTATGGGAACTCACAGCTTCAGGAAAGAAAAGATGAAAGGTTCTGGAAATGGTTCTGAAAAACAAATATTTTACTCCCTACCGACAACACTTCCTCACTCTGTTGAAAGCTGAAATCATTTTTGACACTCAGAAAACAATGTCTGTGTGGGAGGAGATAAAAAAAAAAGTTCAGCAGCTATAACAACCCCATGAAAGATTGTTTACTATTTTAATAATTGTAGAGCCATATTGAGTTAGCATCTTGGTTTCTGTGAAAGCTATTTGGTGGAATCTTATGGTGGGTCTATGGTACATTCAACAAGAACAGGCTGGTTTGAATATAATAACAACAAGGGCACGGAAAGGGCTCTCCCTGAGTGCAATTCCAGGAAGTTGCAAGCTTGGTCTCAGCTCTGGCCCTCTCTCACCCAGGAGCTCTGCACAGATTCCTTGGATAGCCCAGTCATAGGACTTACAGTCACTACTCTTGGTTTTCCCAGGAGCACCCTCCACTTCTTTACTCCTTTTTTTCTTCTGACTCTTTCTTTCCCCCTCTTCCTTCCCCTCCCTCTTCATCTTCCCTTTTCTCTTGTTCTCTCCTAAGTTTTACCCAGTCTAAAAGCTAATATCTTACTCAACAGAGTAACTGGAATGGAGGAAGGTCTAGATGTGTTGACAGGCAGATTACATATAGTGGGAATCTTTGCTCTCTTCTATACCTATTATTCTTAGGTTTGGCCTTCTCATTGTATCCTGGATTTCCTGGATGTTTTAGAGTAGGACCTTTTTGCATTTTTGCAAACCCTGGATACCTGCAGAGTTGTCTTTCTGGCTTCATGACAAGAAGGCTAGATGCTCACCAGTTACTCCTCATCGGCCACCTCACTGAGGGATCTGATAGAAAAATAAATACACATGTGTGTTATCTTTGAGTACATGAAGCCAGGCACATGATCCTGAGCAGGAAATGTGTTGTTTTTTGCCAACTTCTCTCAAGTTGGAGCCACCTGGGAAGAGAGGCCCTCAATTGAGAAAATGCTGGATTTGTGGAAAGATGTTGTATGAATTTGTTTTTGTATGGAATATCTTGGTTTCTCCATCTATGATAATTGAGAGTTTTGCTGGGTATAGTAGACTGGGCTGGCATTTGTGTTCTCTTAGGGTCTGTATGACATCTGCCCAGGATCTTCTGGCTTTTATAGTCTCTGGCAAGAATTCTGTGTAATTCTGGTAGGTCTGCCTTTATATGTTACTTAACTTTTTTCCCTTACTGCTTTTAATATTCTTCCTTTGTTTTATGCATTTGGTGTTTTGATTATTATATAAAGGGAAGAATTTCTTTCCTGGTCCAATCTATTTGGTGTTCTCTAGGCTTCTTGTATGTTCATGGGCATCTCTTTCTTAGGGAAATTTTCTTCTATCCTTTAGTTGAAGATATTTACTGGGCCTTCAAGTTGAGACTCTTCTCTCTCTTCTATACCTATTATTCTTAGGTTTGGCCTTCTCATTGTATCCTGGATTTCCTGGATGTTTTAGATTAGGACCTTTTTGCATTTTGCATTTTCTTTGACAGTTGTGTCCATGTTTTCCAGGTATCTTCAGCACCTGAGATTCTCTCTTCTATTTCTTGTAGTCTATTGTTCATGCTTGTATCTATGACTCCTGATCTCATTCCTAGGTTTCCTATCTCCAGAGTTGTCTCCCTTTGTGATTTCGTTATTGCTTCTATTTCCAGTTTTAGTTCTTGGATGGTTTTGTTCATTTCCTTGATCTGTTTGATTGTGTTTTCCTGTAATTCTTTAAGGGATTTTTGTGTTTCCTCTTTAAAGGCTTCCACCTGTTTACCTGTGTTCTCCTGTATTTTTTTAAGGGAGTTTTTTACTTCCTTAAAGTCCTCTGTCATCATCATGAGAAGCGATTTTTAGATCTGAATCTTGCTTTTCCGGTGTGACGGTGTATTCAGAACTTGCTATGGTGGAAGAATTGTGTTCTGATGATGCCAAGTTACCTTGGTTTCTGCTGCTTATGTTCTTATGCTTGCATCCTGTCCTGTGAGGGCTCAATGCTCCAATGTAGGGGAATGCCAGGACAGGGAAGTGGGAATGGGTGGGTTGGTAAGCAGGGGGAGGAGGGACTGGATAGGGGATTTTCAGAGGGGAAACCGGAAAAGCGGGTAACATTTAAAATATAAATAAAGAAAATACCTAATAAAAAACAGAAAAATGAAAAAAAAACCACAACAGCAACATGCACACACACACACACACATGGAGTTATATTCATGTTGTCAACTCTCCTGGAATTAAGGCCCATATAGAGTATATTCTATATACCCAGTGTTACTCCTTTGAAGAAAACTGATTTCCCCCTCTCCCAGAAGCTATGAATTGTAAATATGTTAGAATATATATATATATATATATATATATATATATATATAGAGAGAGAGAGAGAGAGAGAGAGAGAGAGAGAATGCTTTCATCAGATTGGCCTGTAAACAAGTATATTGTTTACATTTTCTTGAATAATGTTTGGTGTGGGAGAACCCAACTGTGGGCACTACCTCTCCTGGGAAGGTGGGTGGTCCTAGTTTTAATAACCAAACAGGCTGAGCCATGAGGAAAGATGTAGAAAGCAGTTTTGTTTCAAGGTTCCTGTCTCTACCACTTCATGAGTTCCACCCCCTTCGCCTCACCATGATAGACTGTGAAACAAACCCTTTTGCAGTGGCTTTTGGTCCTGGTATTTATCCCAGAAAGAGAAGGTAAGCAAATACAAGAGATTTGACTCAAGAAACCTACGTTGCCTTCTCTACTGCTTGGGGTGGGGAGTATGACTGGGTCCCTCTGCTTCTGAGACTCTGACATCATTGATAAAATCTCATACAATCAAAATGCACTGCATTAAATTTGCAAAGAATTAGAAAAATATATTTTTAACAATTTCAGAGTTGTGGTGAAACTTAAACATAGAGTATATGATAAAACACTTTGTAAACTGTAAATCACAAGGCAAATGACAATGTTTTCATTTCGAGCAAAAATAGAATAAGTGCCGATGAAATGCCAAGGCCTTTTAGGTCTCTTTGCTCCTGTACCTCCTTTAGCAATCTGTTTTGACTTGGGTTGATCCCCTGAGGATGAGCTCAGAACCCTCTGAGTGACCTGTCTGGCTCTGGTCTTAGGGACTCTTCTCTCTCCATTCTGCCTCTGAGCTTTCTGGTGCTTTCTTTCTTCATACAAAAGTTTGGCTCCCTGTACTCCCAAGGGACATTTGTCAAACCCATTGTGAGAATTCCACATTGCACTTCCAAAGAGTTAGAACAACACTTTCTTTGTAAACAAAAATTAATACAACAAAACTTTTCTAAAAAAGGACATTTAATGAATTTTAAAATTCAAAAAAAATGAAGGAAAAGGAAAAGTTTATTTTCTGTGTGTTATTTTCTGAAGGGAAATAAAACCCCCATTATGAGTATAGACACACAGAATTGCACCTCCGTGTGTTACAGGAGTAGAGCGTCCTTGTGGTATAAGGGTAAAAAGCTGTGAGAGGCAGACTTTCAGAAGGACCAGCATTCAGCCCACTACAGCTATCATTCTGAATAAAGAAAATTTATTTTGCAACGGAAACTCCTTGTAACCCCATGCCGAATTTCATCTCCTTACTGAACTACAGTTAGCACTTAATAAACAGTAATTAAATGGAATGAATAATTATCCCACTATCTTTTCCCTCCAAAAAGGAAATTTGCTAATGATCACAGTTTCTCGTGATTAATTCTATCACCCGCTATGCTTTCATCCACTCTCCCACTTTCTGCAACATGGATCCTCTTGCCATTTATACAAAATTTCCTGTCCTTCAAAGAGAAAAGCTAATCCTCACCACGAGGCCCTACCTATCTCACAGCGATCCTCCTTTCCCTCTTGCCTCTTACCTGAGTCCCATTCCACACAGCCTTCCATAATCTCATACAGTTATGCATTCATATTTCCTGGGACATCATGCAGCTTTTAATATTAAGCAAGATAAGATAATAATTACTAATACTTTTGCTCACCAGTGTTTCGTGTTGTTGGCAAAATCTTAGGGAAAGAAACGTGTAGCCATTCCCTTAGTTTTGCCTCCTGACAGTGTTCAATAAAGAAGATAAGAGAAAATAGACAAACACACAATTAATTAGTGAAACAAGAGGAATCTAGATATGTTTCTGGAACAAACTGTTTCCATTTATTTTATTTAAAATATGATGTAACAATATAAAACCATGGTTTAACTTAATTTCCCCTAATACTGTTAGTTTTATGATTTTGTAAATTATCTTCCACCGTCAATCACATTCATGCATTTGCTATATTGTTTCTATAGCCCACATCATTTTGTATTCCAAATTTTAGTTTCCATGTACTATACTTAAGCTATTCACTCATTTATTAAACATTTGGTCATTTTGCCTTTCTTTCACAAGTAGTATTGCAGTGAAAACCTTCAATGATGTTGTTTCACTTGAAATATTACATTCAAAAGTGTTGAAGAAATAAGTTAAAGTGTTGAAACTACATTTCATTTTCCCACTAACGTACACCTATACTTCTGTACGGGAGGTCAACAGCTGTTTGCAGTGTATCCATCAGGGTGGATCAGAGCAGCTCTCAACTGGGTGTAGAAAGCTGGGCAAACCCTTCCTCGGCTTCCCTCCCCAAGAATCATCACTATACTATCCCCCTCCTAAAGTTTACTGAACCAATGCACCACACCAGGTAATGTGCTAATTGTTTTTAATGTTTACTGAATCTGACAGATATCAGTATTTTCCCTTTAAAGAAGAGAGTGAACATAGTGGAGCATGTGTCCTTGTTATATACTAGAGTATCTTTTGGGTATATGCCCAGGAGTGTAGAGCTGGGTCCTCAGGTAGTACTATGTCCAATGTTTTGAGGAACCACCAGACTGATGTCCAGAGTGGTTGTATCATCTAACCATCCCACCAACAATGGAGGAGTGTTCCTTTTTCTCCACATCCTCACCAGCGTCTGGTATTACCTGAGTTTTTGATCTAAGCCATTCTGACTGGTGTGTGGTGGAATCTCAGGGTTGTTTTTTATTTGAATTTCCCTGATGACTAAGGATGTTGAACATTTCCTCTTTTTTTTTTTTCTTGCATCTCTTAGTTTATTGGACAGAAACATATAGCAATTATTTTCTGGGCACTCTACTACCTATTTATCACCAGATTCTTTCTATTTATTTATTTATTTATTTATTTATTTATTACACTCCATGTTCCATTCCCCGCCCCCCATATCCACACTCCTATTGCTCCACATCCCACATCTCCTCCCCACCCCACCTCATCTCCATGTGGATCCTCCAACCCCCACACCCCACCTGAGCTCTAAACTCCCTGGTGCCTCCAGTCTCTTGAGGGTTAGGTGCATCATCTCTGAATGAACATAGACTCAGCAGTTCTCTACTGTATGTGTGTTGGGGGCCTCATATCAGCTGGTGTATGCTGTCTGTTTGGTAGTCCAGTGTTTGAGAGATCTCGGGGGTCCAGATTAATTGAGATTGCTGGTCCTCATAAAGGATTGCCTTTCTCAGCTTCTTTCAGTCTTCCCTAATTCAACAACAGGGGTCAGCTTCTTCTGTCCATAGGTTGAGTGTAAATATCTGGATCTGACTCTTTCAGCTGCTTGTTGGGTCTTTTGGAGGACAGTCATGATAGATCCCTTTTTGTGAGCACTCCATAGCCTCAGTAATAGTGTCAGGCCTTGGGACCTCCCCTTGAGCTGGATCCCACTTTGGGACTGTTGCTGGACCTTCTTTTCCTCAGACTCCTCTCCATTTCCATCCTTGTAATTCTTTCAGACAGGAACAATTATGGGTCAGAGATGTGACTGTGGCATGGCAACCCCATCCCTCACTTGATGCCCTGTCTTCCTGCTGGAGGTGGGCTCTATAAGTTCTCTCTCCCTACTGTTAGGCATTTCATCTAAGGTCCCTCCCTTTGAGTCCTGGGAGTCTCTCACCTCCCAGGTCTCTGGGAGGGGAGGTCTCCGCAACACCCTATTTCCCCTGAACATTTCTTTAGGTGCTTCTTGTCCATCCAAGTTTCCACAGTTGAAAATTCTTTGTTTAGCTCTGTACTCCATTGTTAATAGGGTTATTTGAGTGTCTAGAGTCTAATTTCTTGAGTTCTTTGTATATATTGGATATTAGCCCTCTATCAGATGTAGGATTGGTAAAGATCTTTTCACAACCTATTTGTTGCCATTTTGTCCTATTGACAGTGTCCTTTGCCTTACAGAAGCTTTGCAATTTTATGAGGTCCCATTTGTCAATTCTTGAACTTAGAGCATAAACCATTGATATTCTGTTCAGGAAATTTTCCACTATGGTCACAGCAGCCTTATATATAATAGCCAGAATCTGGAAAGAACCCAGTTGTCCTTCAGCAGAGGAATAGATGCAGAAAATATGGTACATTTACACAATGGCATACTACTCAGCTATTAAAAACAATGAATTCATGAAATTATTAGGCAAATGGATGGAACTAGAAAATATCATCCTGAGTGAGATAACCCAATCACAAAAGAACACAAATGGGGTGCACTTACTGATAAGTGGATATTAGCCCAAAAGTTCAGAGTACCCAAGATACAATTCACAGACCACATGAAGCTCAAAAAGAAGGAAAACCAAAGTGTGGGTGCTTTGGTCCTTCTTAGAATGGGTAACAAAATACTCAAGGGAGCAAATACAGAGACCAAGTGTGGAACAGAGACTGAAAGAAAGACCATCCAGAGACTGCCCCACCTGGGGATCCATCCTGTATAAAGTCACCAAACTCAAACACTATCATAGATGCCAAGAAGTACATGCTGACAAGAATCTGATATAGCTGTCTCCTGAGGGGCTCTGTCAGAGCCTGACACATACAGAGGCAGATGCTTGTAGCCAATCATTGAGCTAATCACGGGGCCCCAATGGAGGAGTTAGAGAAAGGACTGAAGGAACTGAAGAGGTTTGCAACCCCATAGGAAGAACAATATCAACCAACCAGAGCTCCCAGGGTCTGAACCACCAACCAAGAAGTACACATGGAGGGACCCATGGCTCCAGCTGCATATGTAGCAGAGGATGCCCTTGTCAGGCCTCAATGGGAGAAGAGGCCCTTGGTCCTGTAAAGGCTTGATGCCCCAATGTAGGGGAATGCCAGGGCCAGGAAGCAGGAGTGGGTGGGAGGGTAGGGGCATACCCTCAAATAAGCAGGGGGAGGGGGTATGGGATAGGGGTTTTCAGGGAGGAATTGGGAAAGGGGATAACATTTGAAATGTAAATAAATAAAATATCCAATAAAAAGCGACTAAACATTAAAAAAAAACCCTAAAATTTCTTGAGGAAAAATAAAAGAATAGAGTGGCTTATAGTGGTTAGTCTTCTATCCATTTCAGAAAGGTAATTTCACAAATATAGCACTTGTAGCATCAATGACATATACTCTATCCTCATACCATGTACAACTGTATGTGTTTTTTAAGAAATGTTAGAACATATACTGAAACATTTGCTTCAGGAATATTAGCTTAAAAATGTTGTTAAAAATTAATTTTACCTACTGAATTTTAACAGAGATAGGTAGAATATTTAAACTTATCAACATGGTCTAGGTTAGATCTGTGGCATGAATTATATTTCTACTAGGAAGTGCCGAATTAACTGACCTCTGAGAGCCCTTGTACTGTCTAGACTCCTGGAGAGGAGTTCTTCTGCAAAGTTATTTACAATGGTCTAAGCCAACCCCAGGATCTTGTCTTCACTCACTCTATGACTCAAAATGTTAGCTTGAAATAGAAACTAGGCTTCCCCCAACATAGAAAATTTATGATCCTTTGCAATGAAATATAATCAAAGGATTACCAATCTGGGAATGGAGTATGGGGTTTAACATTAATTATTTTTTGCAGGACTGGACCCATGAGAAACAGTTGGATTCCAGAATTTTCAAGAAGTTAAGGGATAATAAAAATGCACATATAATATGTATATTCATTTGCATGTAGGTAAACCAACATATTTTTGCATGTGCATCTTTTACAGCCAATTACTATTTGTGATTTAATGATGCCTATAAATATACATATTCAAATTTAGCTATAATACAGGATAGACAGAATCTTCAATGAACTATCTTATTTTTGCATATTTTTGTACATATCACTTGGCATGGGATATAATTTGTAACAACCACTTAACATAATCCCTTGGGATCTGAATTCATAAGAATTTAGAATCTATTTTAAAGGTCTAAAACTACATTCAGTTTATTTTGCTTGGGGGAGGGTAGATTTTTTTTAAAGCACACCATCATTATGTTCAGCACACCACTCTTATGTTTAAATAGTATTTTATTTTGCATCCTTCCAAAGAACTAACCAATGTGAAATTAACCTCTCTTGTTCCTCCAGCAGTCATAAACAACTCAACAGAACCTCAATTTTCTTTCAGTTCACAAATGTACTATGTTCCCCACTGTGTCAAAGTACCTTCTAGTTTTTCTCTCCAGTAAGCTGATGACAGGTAAACACTCTGCTACCCTTGTCTATTCTGTGTAGGAGAAGCAGTTGATACAAGCTCTTTTGCAGCTAACCTGGATAATTCTGATAGTGTAGGGCACACAGAAATCTAGCAGGGTATTAAGTAATATTTTTGAATGGTGTTGAAACCATGTCCACTCAGAAGGTAATTTAATCCCCAGAATTTTAGATCTCCCACAGAACAAATCGTTCCCTTTCAGGGGCACAGTAGGGAGGAGCATGCAGGGTACCAGCTGTCAGTAGCGGCTATGGAACACTACCTACAGAAATGGACTTGAAGTTTCAGGTCATCACTCATATCTCAGAAGACAGTTTTCAGGATAGCATCCGAGCAGATGTAAGGGCACTTTTAATTAAACATAGACCCAAAAATCTATTGCAAAGTTTGCTGTGACATATTCTCTCCAGAGCCCTGGGAATCCAGAGCTAAAATTAACGGAAGAGCAAAGGGGTACAGAGTCAGGGATGATGTTTCAAAGGACAAAGCGTTAACATGATAGGGTCATAGGTCTGTAGGCAGAGCTTCTTTTTGTATAAAAATCTCTGTGTGTGTGAGAGAGGGAGGGGAAACACTTATATATAAAAGCACTTAAAATAAAAGGATGAATTCATACTTCAATTTCTTCCCAAAATATTGACACAAAAGCTACTAAAATAAAACGAAGCCCTTCCATATTTAATAGAGAGCTTGAAATGATAAAAATTAGCACATTGTCTCTTAGGAATGTGTTCTGATTTTAAAACTTTTCCCGAGAAATAACATAGCATAAGAGTGAAGACGCTTGGCTTCGTCTTGCCCATGAAAGTTGTGAACCTGTAATTTTCAGTCATTTAGGACCCAATTTTAGTATTCCAAGAAATCTGTTTGTCAGTTACTGTCCGAAATCTTGATTAAATATTTATAAATTTCTTAAAATGTATGTTGTTCTCTTGATCCATTGGATACATATATTTATTCATTCGTCGTCTTTTACAAAGGGCTGCTAAGCAAGAACGGTGACTTTTATCTGTTTTCTCTATGTCTAGCGCACTATGGGTGCTTAATACATTTTAATGGCATCAAGTCCCTATGATAGATCAGCCCTGTCATACAGACCTAATGGGTAAAGGGTCAGCACACTGAATGGAGGGAGACTTGGCTATTCTAGACTGGTTCCTGTCCCAAGCAGGAAGCATACATACATCTTAACTGCCTTGCATTGATTTTTTTTAACAGAGCCTTAAGAAGGAGGGAGGGACAGGAGAAATGACTCACCATTTAAAACTGCTTGATGCTCTGGCAGAGGAGCAGAGTCAGTTCCTAGTACTCATGTCAAGTTGTCAAATGACCCCCAGTTGCCTGTAAACTCTAGCTCCAGGCATCAGAGGCCCTCTTCTGGCCTTCAGAGTCATATGTGAGGGTGTACACGCACACACACACACAGAAACATACACATACAATTCATACAAGTAAAAGTAATTAATAATAATAAATAAATGGAAGTAGAAATGAAACATGCAGACTGGAAACTCCTTAACTTATTGACATAGGATAAATCCAGATGAGTGTCTGTATTGAAAATGCATATTAATACCTGATGACTGGATATCTAAATAGGTACTTGAATCAATCTCACAACAGAAGTGACGTTGTAATGATAAAATTTACTGGGTGTTCTCAATAGACTGATATTTTTTTCTGTTCTGTATCTGTTTTGTTCTGCACTCTTCATGATACTTGTATGGCCATCACCTCAGCCTGATGAGTGAGGAAATCACGATCCAGGAGGCAAAGAAAATTGCCAAAGTCAGAGAGAAGGGATACAGTCATGTCAGGAGTCAGTTCAAGCAGTTTGGAAACATCCATAAACAGTTTATTGAGATGTAATTGACAGGCAATAAACTGCGTGCTTGCACTCTACAATCTGACATTTTTGACTTATGTACAATTCAGTGAAATTATTATTTAAGGTGTGTTATACCTTCAGTATCATCATACTTCTGATCAGCTGTTTTACTTTAATTTCCCCACAGTTTTATATATGTTGTTTAACTTTTTGTCTTTTTATTTAAAAATAAATAAACTATCTCATTGGTCCTTTTGAGAATTTCATAAAACGTGTTTAGGTCATATTCCCATTCTCCCCTCTTAGCTCCTTCCAGATCTTTGCCCTCTGTGGGGTGCCATACATGGGGAAATAAAGGGGTGGAGACCCGTGTCCCACCAGAGCTCAGATAGACTGCCACGGGACCCCACAGAACCTCCCGGCAAAGGGCCACACAGGCTGAAGGACCCCGCTGGGGGTGGCAGTGTAGGTGAGAGGAGGCGCAGTCTCAGCTCCAATTGTTGGGACCACTGAGTACCTTGGGAGAGCCAGTTTTGGGGTCCCTGGGCCTCACAGTGGTCCAGGATGACTGGTTCTTGCTCTTGGACATTCTAGACCCCAGACCGCTGTATGTGGTAGAAGAGCTGAGAACAGGCCCTCAGAAGGACTCTGGCCCAGCTGGAAGGGGAAAGGGGAAGAGCTTTGGCAGGTTACCATGGAGATAAGAGAATCTGGATAGCGAAGTCTGATAGTTCAGTGGACTGTTTGAGTTGGCTGGCAGCTGGCTGGAGCACAAAAAGGCCTCCTAGTAGGAGGTTAGATGCCCAACTCCTTAGAACGAAACCTGCTCCATTGCTCTAACATGGTGGATCTCGATGAGCAGAGATGGTCCATGGTTTGAAGGCGTTTATTGTAAAAAGGCAGAGAGAGGGAGAAGGGAAGAGAAGTAGAGGGTAGTCATAGCCATAGCCACAAAGGGGGACGGGGCGGGGGGGATAGAAGGGAAGGGGAGAAGGAGAGGGAGAGGTAAGAGACAAGGAGAGAGCAAGCGCTTAAGAGCGAGATGAGGGGCCAAGCAGTCCCTTTTATAGTGGGCTGGGCTACCTTGCTGTGGGAAGGAGCTTTCCTGACTGTAGCCAGAATACCAGGAGCTTGGAACATTGTCGACTGGACTGATAGTAACAGGATTATGGAGTTGAGGAGTTGAGGAGGTGTCAGGCCCTTGTAATCTGGGAGCACAGTTTATGGTTTGGTCCCTTGTAAATTTTTCTACTGGGTCTCCTGAATAAGCCTCCTTCGACCAGAACACAGACTGCCTTTCACAGTCTACCAGCCCTCCTCCGTACTCCTTCCAGTTTCATGTCCTCCTTTTTTACCCTTTCAAAAATACTACAGAGTGTGATGTGTGCTGCTTATGTACTTCTGAGTGTGGGGGCTGTCCATTGAAGCATGACTGACCTACCACCGGTTCACACCATTATGAAACAAAACAACTGTCTCTCACTTTCACATCAACTAACAGTTGCCAACAGCTCCACCAGTAGCCAATAGTAATTGCTTCTCAGCTAGGCTGATGAACAACTCTTCCCCCTGCCCTCCCCCCCAATTCTAGTACTTTATGTTCCTTGAAAGTGAGCAGATCTTGTGCTTGTTGTCACATGTTGTAAATTTACATGTGCAACTACCCTATTATGTCTGGAAAATACCATTTCCTTGTGGTCATCCACATACTCTGATTCTTACAATCTTTCTACTCCATCCTCTACAATGATCCCTGAGCTTTGGTGGTGGCGGTGTGATATAACTGTCCCTTTTAAGGTTAAGTATTTCACAGTCTTTTATTCTCTATACCCTAACGGGTTATGGATCACTGTGTTAATCTCAGAGATTTTCATAAGGGTTGAAAGATGTATTAACTAATCTATGGATATAGTGATAAATCATTACAACTTGATTTAATACTATATCTAGTTAGTAGAATAATGCTAATAGATAATATACTAGATTATCCCCTAGGGCTTTGACCTATCTAGCCACATACATAGGCACTATCCATGATTTATCCAATAACAGTGCCAAGAATGAGCTCAGTCTTTTGTAGAGAGCCATAAATCCCACCAGAAAGTGGTTGGTTAACTCACGTGACCATTCATGACACTATTGTACCAGTGAGCATAATCCTGGCAGGCTGGTGGTACTTGTTAAAGCCAACAGATAGGAAAATATAAAGCCAATAACATTGGGTAATATTTATTATTGTTTTTCCCTCTGGTAGTTCACATAGCATCAACCACTACTATGAAAGCTAGATTGAAGCTTCTAGGTTGGTACTAGTTTGATTTTTCTTTGTTCTAAGACTCAAGCATACTGTATCTCCAGCTTTAGCAATAAGAGCTTACCAACAAATTCTGGAGACTAGCCAAGATTATCAATTAAGCTAACTACAATAAACTATGTTTCCACCAACATGCGTTTTAAAGTTTTCATTTATATTTTTGTGTTTGTGCATGTGAGAACATACATGGACATATAGGTACATGTCACAGCATGAATGTGGAGGTCAAAGGATAATTTCCAAAAGTTAATTCTCTTTCCAGCATGTGGGGCTCAGGGATTGAACTCAAGGCATCAGATTTCACAGTAAGGGTATTTTCCTACTGAGCCATCTTGGTGCTCCCACACTGTGATTTTTATTAGCACTTTAAAAATGATTAATGGCACCAGGCAGTGATGGTGCATGCCTTTAAGCCCAGTACTCGGGAGGCAGAGGGAAAGTTCCAAGATATCCCAAACTACACAGAAAAACCTTGTCTCAAAAAAAAAAAAAAAAGATTAATGGCAATGAGACTCATTTTCCAAGTTTACATGTAATTTCTTGATTAAGTAATATTTGAAATCTTTAACAATTTTTATGATCATTTTTCTTTATTTTCAAATAAATTAGGGCTAGGGAGAGTGTTTCCTGACCAAAACTTTTGCCAAGCAAGTGTGAAGACTGGATTTTAGATCTCCTGAACCCACTTAAATGTTGTACAGAAGGGAAGACTTGCCTGTTATTCCAGTACAATGGAAAGTCTGAGAGACCCTGCCTCACTAGAAGAGGGAGAGCAATACAGAAAAATTCCTGATAGCATCCTCAGGTCTCCACATACACACACACATGCAGCCCCACACACAGATTGCCTTCTTGTGCTTTAGACTTGTACTCTGAAGACATTTTTGTTGTTGACATATCTTGCAAGTACTTCTTTCCAGACTATACTTTGTCATTATTTTTCTGTTAACATGGTTCTTTTTCTTTTTTCCATTTTCGTGTGTGTGTGTGTGTGTGTGTGTGTGTGTGTGTGTGTGTGTGTGTGTGTTAGTGTGTTTGGCACATGTGTGGAACATAATCTTTTGGAGAAAAAATCATTTCAGTTTCAAAATTTGTTGTTGTGAATTGATTAGATTACTGTTACAATTGCAAAGTATTTTCCAACTCAAATGTTATCTGTGTTTTCTTCTGATAAGTTTTGGGTGTTCATATTTAATTGTATGATCAACATTTAAATCATTTTTTTCAAATGTTATAGATAGAAATCCATTTTTATGTGACCAACTGTTCTAGACCCAGTTAGTGTTGGAATAAAAGTACCCTTTATCTACTGAAATGCCTTTGCATTTTTGTGAAAAATCACTTATACATAAGTGTGTGTGTGTGTGTGTGTGTGTGTGTGTGTGTGTGTGTGTGTGTGTGTGTATTTCTGGACACTTCTGTTCTCTAATCTATCTTTACACCAATATCACACTGTTTTAACTAATCCGGCTTTATGAGTCATGGAGCGAGAGAGTGTTAGTCTCCAATCTTTGCTCTTTTTGCAGAATTGCTTTGGCCGTTTCAGGCCTCCTATATCCATGTGAACGTTAGACTTCTAGGGTGTGTGTCAATTTATAAAGTAAAAAGAAACAGATGCTTTAAGAAACATGTTGGAGCTCCATCTCTAATGGTATAAATGGTGATAGCTATGTTGTTTCCTTGTCATTGTTAAATTACCCACTTTCCCTGGGTTTTTGTCCAGAAATCTGCTGTATCTGACTCACCGCCCCATTTCAGCTTCCTTTTTAGTTTTTAACATGACCTGATTCTAGACAACATACATCAGTCTATTTTTAAATATGTGTCTTAACTAGAGTATTCACATAATTTACATTCAGTATGATTATCAATAGATGAGGTTTAAATCTAACATCTTATTTGCTTTCTCTTAGTTCCATTTTTGCCCTCCACTCCCTTTTACATTCTTCAGATTAGTGAACTGTTTGGAAATCTTCTCTATGCCCTTCGCCCACTTCCTTTCTGGTTTGATATTTGGGGATTGCTTTAAAGTGGGTCACAACACTTGTGTCATCCTACACTGAATTCAGGTGTTGCCATACCTCTCCAGCTATAAGCTAGCAAACTATCCACCATATAATTACAGTACTCTCACCTTTATGTTTTTACAGCTCATGTCAAACAGCATGACAACAAACAGTGAGTGGTCCTCATTTTGTGTGTGTGTGTGTGTGTGTGTGTGTGTGTGTGTGTATGTGTGTGTGTCTGTGTGTCCAACTCACTTTCCATCTGCTCCTCTCCTCCTTCTACCTCAGAACTCAGGGAACGTCTATTAACCTTGCTTAGTACGGAAAGAAATATTGAAGCTTTTGAGTCTTTGAACCTGTTTTCAGTCTTGTCTTATCTTTTAAAGGTAATTTATTGAGTAAAGAACTCTCAATTGACACATTTACTTTTTTTGTATGACTTGCTTAATTTTCTTATGCTTTGCTGCCTTCTAGGCTGTAATATTTCTAAGGAGATACCTAAGCACAATGTGTCATTTCTCCTCTTCCTTCATTTAGAGAGTTCTTTGTCACAGATTTGGGGCAGTTTGTTTGTGAAGGTTTGGTATAGTTTTCTTTATACTTGGAACTCATTATGCTTGCCATTTCTAATACTTGAAGCTTATCACATTTCTTGCTTTTGATAAAAATTACAATATTTTTGGCATTTTCCCCCAGGTGTTCTGCCTGTTGTTCTCTTTGTCCCTACAGGGACTTAGCTTTTCTATGTACCCAGGGTCACTTGATGCTGGCTTACACTTCACAATGCTTTCCCTATTTCTCTATGTATTTCATTTTAAAGAGTTTCTATGGCAGTCCCTACAAATTCACTATTACTTTATTTTAGCTCTTTCTAGTGAATTCTTCATCTATATTGAATTATGTTTTTGATCTTAAATCTTTATTATGATTTTCAGTTAATACAACAGGAGACTTTTCTGTTTTAGACAGCATCTCTCTGTGTATCCCTGGATGACCTAGAATTCAATATGTAGACCAGTCTGTTTTTGAACGCACTGCCTCTGGAAGTAAAGGCATGTGCAACTACATCTATCCATACATGGAAGTTTTGAATGTGTTTGTAGGCATGATACCTAGAGTGGAATCTCCCAAACAATTTCTGGGTTTTCTTTGTCTTGGACACCTCCTATCCTCTTTTGCTGTTTGTCAAATTCTGTCCTGAGTGCGTGTGAAAATTGTTCTCTACTCTTCCTTCATGATCACAGGTCTGTCCATCCCTAACTACCTGAGAAACGCCTACCTATCCATAAATAATTATAGCTGCTGCCCATTTATTCAAGTTTAGGATATCCTCAATCGGAATAACATGTTAGACCGAAGAAGTGAGTCTACAGCTCTGCAGGGGCACCTGAAGTCTCTGGATTAGAGAGATGTGTAACCTGCTCTCCTACCCCATTCTGCTATAATATAAGGGGTTCATTAAACTTCTAGTTATATACATTTTCTCCTAGTTGTGAGCACATAGTTCCCTAAAATAAATCATTAAGCTCAGCAGCATTTCATGGAAAGCATGAGGAACATTGAAGGACTACACAGAGGTTAAATGATAAGCATTACCATGTAATGCAAATTTCCCAGAAGGCTTTGTCTAGTAACAATGGACTTGTCTATGAATACCTGAGTATCTCCCCATTCACTGCCACTTCTCACACAGTGGCTTCCCTATTGTTTCGCTACAGAGACATCATAAAACCTCTGTGATATTTCCAATGTCCCCAACGGCCAACATAAAAAGGATTTGGAAATTACATTTTTATACGGGATATTCTCCCTTCTATCTGGAGATGATGAGACATTCTTATATGCCCTATCCAATAGAAGGTTTCCTCAGCTCTCTCCATTCCTCCTTCACGCCATCTTTACAACTCCAAAATCTAGAATAGTTGGTAGGCACCAAGCTTAGCCTGACACCTCTGCTCTACATTTTCTCCAACAAAAGGAGATTAAGAGACCATACACGTTCTCTCTCACAGACTCTACTAATTTCCTATGAGCAAGTGTTGAAGAAACTGTATGTTTATCTGCCATATGTGGGTGGTGTTCAGGATCCTTAGAAATTTACATCTGCAAAACACACACGCACAGGAGTTTGCATGACCAACCAGAAAATTGATAAACTCATCTTTTTAGGGGGGATGTTACACCATAACTGCCTTTAGATTATATTCCATAGTTGGGGCTTCCCTGAGAAGGCATCATGGATGAGGAGTCCACCAAAGTATTATGTCTAGAACAAAAGCCATCAGTCCCATTCTCACATTTTATTTTTTTTAAGATTTATTTATTTTATTTTATTATATGTGAGTACACTGTAGTTGTCTTCAGACACTCCAGAAGAGGGCGTCAGATCCTGTTACAGATAGTTGTGAGCCACCATGTGGTTGTTGGGATTTGAACTCAGAACCTTCAGAAGAGCAGTCGGTGCTCTTAACCACTGAGCCATCTCATCAGCCCCCCATTCTCACATTTTATCAGACACACTGTTGATATTTCTGACAGAGCCACCAAGTGGATTGGACAGCATTAATTGATATAAAAATAGCCTCGACATGAATATCCTCATTGAATGTCAATGGTTGTTTTGAAAATATGAACAGAAAGTGAATGATTTTGCAGCCTTAGGAGACAAAGGTGGGTGTGGCTGAAGGAACTGGAAGACCATGCCTAATGTGCTGTATCTTCTGATACAGTGGCCAAGAAACTCACAATGTTTCTTCGGGTAAAATAGCTTGAATTAACAGCAGAAATACATCTTGATCCAAGCCTAGCACACTGCCTGTGACTCTGATGAGGTTTCTGATAGAGTGAAAAACAGGGGGCCTAAACCACGGTAGAGACATGACCAGAGATTTAGCCAGGTAGGTGCTTTAGGGTGAATAGAATGAAAAACCTAATAATCCAAATATGATTACCCAGAGATGCAGAAACCAGGAAGGATGCACCTTAATACTGTTTGAAGGGAAAATTCAATTCTGGAGCAGAAAGGGTGGAGGAACAAACTTGGACTAGAGTCATAACTGGGGGGAGGAACGCATAAGACCTTTCTACTTTATTCAGCCAGAGCTGCTGCTCATCTTGTGTCAGATGCACAGAAAATGTGTCAGAAGAGGGATAAAGCCAAGTGACAAGGATCATAGGTGAGACAACCCAGAGACAGGGAGACAAGGATATAACTGCAGAGGGTGTCTTCATAGCTTTAAACCTCTGAACCACCCACAGTACCACCTGTTCCTTGGACTCTGATGGCTGCAGCCAGTCTGCCTGCTTCCCGGCAGGGTCCTGACACTCATCAGTGATGACCACACCGACCCACACATCGAGCAGAGGGCACTCTGTCGGGCAGGTTCCCTGTCAGCCTCATATCTCCCTCTTTGTCGTAAAGCTCTTGTGTTTACCAGGGCATTAAATATAACCCTGCAATAGAAAAATCCTCATTTTCATGCTTGAAATACATTATCTAACAGCCGTATCTATTTGACTTTTACTCCATGCCTTTCATTTCTCTAAGTGAGGTAATTGACCTTTACTTGGCTACCCTGTGGATTAAAAGGCTACACCACGCTCCGCATTTGATATTTCCAGTCCTGCAGGAGAAGCAATTTCCATTTGCTTTTGTTGTAGGCTGCTCTTCTGGAGGGCCCTCAAGTGAAGGCAAACCTCAAGGCCCAGGGCTGCATTGTGACCATTCTCACCACCATCACGTGGCTCTTATTAGGAAAAACACAGGTCACTTCTTTTCTATGGTCATGCCAGGGGACCTCTACAGACTATAGGTCTTTTGGACTTCTAGAAGCTTCTGCCTGAATTTCAGGGGACTTATTTTTACATCTGGGCATCTGAGATCAAGAGCATCTTTCAGATTTCATTCAAGTACCTGAAATTTTAAGGTTGCATCTGACCTACAGTGTGTGGGCACCAGAATATTAGAATTGGTGGAAGATCCTAAGTTCCTGTATCCGGAAACTGTCCCTCTGAAAGCAGAGGTGTTATGCAAAACTCTGCACACCAAGATTTTTGAAGCCTGGATATGTAGTTAGCTGTTCATCTCCTAAACAAAATAATGGCAAAGGCAGTGAAGCCCAAGCAAATGACAGGGATGCTAAAGACAGCAGGTGACATTTATAGAGGACTCAAGGAGAATAATTGTTCTGCATTAGAAGCCTATGAGATTGCCCAGAGCTGCAGATTAGGAAACAGAGGTCTGAGTGGCAGAGCAACATTGAAAGAAAAATGAATCTGCAGAGCAAGATTTTCTCAAGCAAACAAAACAAATAAAAAAATAAAATAAAAAGGAAAGAAAAGAAAGAGAAAACCTCTTCCACCACTTCCTTTATCTCCCCTCTTCCACTAAATGGTTTTGATAACCCTTTAAATATAGACTAGACATGTTTGGAAACTAAAATCAGGACCAAAATAAACTCCATTTTTATGGTCTTGGAGGAAAGAAAAAAGTTGTCTTGCTTTAGCATAATTAATGGAAGGGAATGGAAGGGATGGGAAGATGTAGTGAGCTGAACAGTGGGCCTCCAAAGGACATGGAGTCTGGCTTTGTATTCCAAAACTTGCAGACCCCTTAGGGCTAAGGTTTTGGGTTTGGGGATATTCTATTGTTTTTCTGTTTGCTTACCTATGAAATGGAGCAATGGTTCCTGCCTGTCTGTCTTGGGTAAAGCTGCTGCAGTTATGAAATCGAATATCATCAGGAAACTCTTCCTAATAATGGACGTTCAAAATAGACCAGAATAGGAGAGCTGGATTGTTTCTTGTAATTGTTTCTCTAAACTGGTATTTTCATATCTCCATAGAAAAGGAGTGGATTTAGATAATCCTTCCAATAATCACTGAAGAGTACTTCACCCCAGGCATCATTGAAAGCCCTGTTCAGGGAATGCAAGTT
Source organism: Mus caroli (assembly GCF_978045245.1). Lineage (NCBI taxonomy): Eukaryota > Metazoa > Chordata > Mammalia > Rodentia > Muridae > Mus > Mus caroli. Next base: position 50,108,057 of record NW_028227258.1, read on the forward strand.
TAGGCCTGCACAACAGAGTTCTTATGCCTGTGCTCTAAGTTGTGGTGTTTGATATGCACAGGTTTTATCCTCTCATTCTGCTGTTGTATGAAAAACAAAAGTGAGAAATTGAGGAGTAAATGGGGTGAAACTATAAGTCCCTCCTTCTTGTGAGCTTCATACAACCATGGTCTCATATATGATAAATGTCTAATGGATGTATATAACAACTCCTGGCGATATCTGGTGGATATGACAATTTACTGAGCACCTGCTTATAAGCTATTTGTTGGTGGCACATGATGCCTTACCTCATTCAGAAGCTATAAGCCATGCAAACAGCTCATCTGTGTCTCTGTCTTGTAGGTGAGAGACTAGATTCTGAGAAGCATAGCAACTGACCTAAGGATAAATGTTTTAAGAGTGATCAAGGGTGGATTCTAGCTAATGCATTGCTCCCCAACTCCAAAACACATCATTTCAAACCTCACCTTTAAAAGGCCATTCCATTTCACAAAGCAAAGGAATAGGGAATGTGAAGGAAAAAGAGGAAAAGACAAAGGAAAGGAGATCTAAGTGTCATCTAACATCAGAACAACAGGTGAAGGAAGGCTTTGAAGTTGTCTAGCTCATCTAATGGCTGCCTCTGACTGGTCACGTTTCTCCATTCACTAATTCTAAATCCTTCACAGAATGATCTACTCATCCAATACACTTTTGCACACCTTTCCTATCCCTGTCCTCCCTGTCATCAGTGACTTGAAGTAGTGTGGCCAACCTAGCTGAATCTGCCTGGAGCTGGTAGGAACAGAGAAAAAGGACAGGATTTATTCTTACTCGTGTTTGTTAGAATCATTTAGTAGGCAGAAATACAATTCGAGATAGTTTAAACAGAACAGATGGGTGGTACTCTGATTCACTTGAGCAGAAATCCAGGCTAGATCTAGGTTCAGGCAGGCTGGAACTCAGGAGACAGGAAGTTCACAGTTCATGGCCCTGCCTCTTGTCTTGCTCTCTCCCCTAACTTTACTTTCTGCTAGGTTTTCTCAATGACCCCGAGAACTTTCAAGTTTACCTTCTAGGAATATCATAATAATGGAAGCAAAAAGACCCTGTCTAATGACATCAGCAAGGTCAACTTCAACAGCAATTGGGGCACATTCTCATGTTTGAACCAATATTTTGCACTGGGAAATGAACACATTGGTTGAGTAAACCTGGCTTTTCTCATGACCTCTGGAGATGGAAGTTGGAATTTTCTACCTAAATTTACCATCATAATAAAGAGGGTTGGGACAAAAGATTTGTTATGAAGCAGGAACTGAAGACCTACCTTTAGTTTTATAAGCATTATGGCTAAGATGGTGCCACAAGGCGAGGTCAGTGACACACTCAGTGTGGCACAATTGTCATAGTTGGAACAAATCCTTCGCACCTCAGAGAATCATTCCCAATCTAATGACCAGATTGGTCTTGAACTCAGAGGTCCATCTGCCTCTGCTTCTTGAGATCTGATTAAAGGTGTATGCCACTACTACCTAGTTATATTTTAATTTATAGTTTTGGAATTTGCTGTCCTAGATCAATTTTCTCTATTGTATTGAGCCTAAGATCAGGTAGCACATTATGGATGAGTATGTATAGGAACAGACTTTTTAACCTCTTGTCTGAAACAAAAGGAGATAGGCAAGGGGGAAGGAAGGGAAGAAGAAAGAGAGAAAGAGAGAGAGAGAGAGAGAGAGAGAGAGAGAGAGAGAGAGAGAGAGAGAGAGAGAGAGAGAGAGCCTATGTCCTTCTATTCCATTTGAGGATATGTTCTTGATAGTCTCTTCCTAAATAATACACCCCCTTTTTAATACTAATATACTATAGAACATTCTTACATGACCCTATGGGCAAATAGGCTTAACTGAACAGAATAACCAGTGCTTGCAGTTGAACTCAGGTTTCTTGGTCATATTTCACTTGTGTGTAAAGTCTGACTTTGACCCATGTCAAACTAATTAAAATATTTCTTTACACTAAGACATTCCCACAGCTCTAGTTTTGAGCCCTCTTCTGATATTTAACTGACAGTAAGTAGTGGACTGACTATTATACTGGTATTGATAAACCCTGTGGCTACTAGCTACTTTATTTTCTTGGTGATGCCATTTCTCTTGGACTACGTCATATCTCATTGTTTTCAATTCTGTCACAAGGACTTTGGTTTCTTTGCTTTGTAGCTTTTGATCACAGGTTGCATCACTGGTCATGAAACAGGATGAGGTCCTATAGCTATGGTTAATAGAACCTGGTTAAAAAGCAGGACCAGGTTCTTATTGGCACCATTTCCCCCTCTTTGTGTGTATGTCTATCGTTTTCATTCTCATCTTTTGTTTGGTTATTTGTTTTTGCCTTTAAAACTTTGTCTTTTCTAGAGGTTAATAAAACTGGGCCACCAAATATAGGGAATAAAAACAGTCTGTGCCAGGTGCACACGTTTTTTACTGGATATTATCTTATTTCTCAAGAAGGGAGAATTAGAAGAAACCTATTTCCCCCAATTTTCCATACCACCCATGGGAATCTAATTCAATTTCCTCTCAAAATTTTTAGTGTAAACTAAAGTACAGGCTAAGGCTGATGAAGTGGGTTCTATTCTTGCACACAGGGCTGGCTATTTGAGTTTCTTTCCATAGATCTATTTATCTAGGCTTCTCCATGTAATCTAACTCTCATACAGCTGCTTAGATAAGGCTTGCTTTAGGAAAGCAAGCATACACACCGAAGAGCTGCCTAAACCTAGGTGAAAGAAAGTGTTCCCTGTGTGACTCTAAGGAGAAAAAAAGTAGAAGTTCATTAGTATGAGCCACAGAATGGCTGAGTATGAATTTCCTGAACGTATCAAAAATCCTTCTGACTGCTGTGGTTCTCCTTGTAAACCTGTATTAAAGGTTTTAACTGATACCATGAAGAAGTCAGTAGATTCATGGAAGACCAAAAATATGAGTTCATACTTCTATATCTCCAGACTCCAAGCACCTAGGACCACACTGTCTCATCTCTTACAAAGCCTAGCTGTGTGAATGCTAGGAATCTGTAGGAATCTGTATCTCAGATACCCCACTGTTGGTCCACTATCTCTGTGAATAAAACAAGCATCAGGAGTCATCTTTTCAATTAACCTGGCCTGGGGTTATCTTAGTTTTAATTTACTACGGTCTTTACTTGACAGCCTTCAGAACAGTGTAGCAACCTGGACCTCAGGATGCATCTTGTATTGTCTTCATTCTTTGGACTAACCGTTAGCGGGATGCTCATAAGTTTAGTAGCAGGTCACATAGTACCATCATTTCTCTGCACTGATCTCAGATAGTGCATTATCTGAAATGTAGAACCTCCTATTTTTAATTTTACAGCCATGGCACTTTACCCTTCACTAGCTATCTCAGAAATAGAAAAAGAAAAGGGCTATTTTTGATATCACTTAAAATAACCTGCAGCTTCGCGAATCATGTAGTCAGACAATTCATTGTAAGCAAGTCTAGGGTCTCAAGGAAGGGTTAAATAAAAACTTTTTAAAGGTTTTTAGGATGCAAGGTATCTAGCTCACTTTACTTAGTAAGTTCAGAAGAGACTGGCTCTCATTCTTTTGCTCTGCAGGCAAGCAAATAACCTTGTATATTTTAAAACAGTCAAAGATCATGATGTCAGTGAAGGGTGGATCATGATCGTCTTCTTTGTTTTAAGTCCCCAAAGAAAACTCTAGCTGCCATCACTTGTGCTTCTAAAGCAAGTGTGTGAGAATCCATTTACAGAACTGACTTTCCAAAGAACAGAGCTCAGAAGAAGAGAGTCCCAATTAAGACCCTGGTTGATACTCAAAATGCTGGTGGCAGAAGAAGCTTTCCCACTGGATAGCAAGTAGCTCTTTTGTCTTACAGAGACAGTCCCTTCACACCTGGTGACTTTTTCTACTGGACAGATGTCCCAGTGCAAGCCCACTGTTCCAGTCTCATTTGCTCTTCCACTCACAGGCATGGGAAAGCTTATTTTTAAAAAGTTTATTATTAACAACATTCAACTTGCACTTTACATACTGTATAATTTACCAAAATTACATTCAGTAATAAGCTGCCCTCAAGTCTGTTATTAAAAGGAAGAAATGGATAGGAAGACCACAGGAAGATTGGGACCCCTTTTTTCCTTGTGGGATTATGTTCAATACAGAGAAGTGATTAATCATAATGAGGATGGTAGTAATAATACTCTATGTTTATTAAGTACTTACCACATACACATACAAAGATAGGTTAGTACGTGTTTATGATAAAAAAAAATATGCTTGAAACAAGGCAGATGTGTCGTCCCTGCTCCTTTCCATTGACAGGCAGGTGCTTTGAACTATATTTCCCTAACTGTAGTTGAGCTGATCTGAGATCCAGGGTTCCTCAACCTGTGCCTCCCACATCCCCTGACTCTTCTACTTTCCAGTAGCAGAAACCAGAAGAGCAAGCCTTTATCAGAAGGACCTGTGGAAGACAGCACAGCAGCTTCTACTGTTCCACATTTTTTTACCCATAGAGGTTGTCCCTCTGATGGCTGAAAGGGAGTTCACCCTCTGTATCTTAGAGACAATATGGACTCATTAACCTAAGTCCTGATTCCATCAGGATCAAATAGACAGACTATTACCATTTTATGGACTACGTTCTATGTATGTCTCCTCTTCGATACACAGTAGATTGAATAACTGTAGACATTTCCAGGTTGCTTCCTACTTGATATCAGAATAATTACAGGAAGGATTTGTAGGTCAATTGATAGTTGAAATATTATAGAAATATTAATATTTAAAAGGTACTTATTAGGGCTTTTGTGCTAGATAGTCATACCTGGCATGCATTATTTTGTTCAGTCTCCGCAAGTGTCCTTCAAAACACATCCATTTGTTGTTTGTGGTTTACCAACGAAACAACTGAGACTAAACCATACTTTAAAGAGAGAGCCTTCTAAACATCAAAAACAGGGCTCTGGTGGCAGCCTGCCCACCCTCTGAATGACTGCTCCATCTTGGTCTGTTGTTTTTATAACCCTTTAGTACTCAATTGCATCACCTGTAGTTATTAATGCCAAACTCGACATTATTTTGAAGCTTGTAGAAATCTGTGTGACATCTACAAAACAAACAGAAACCTTTGTACATTGCCATGTGCTTGGGAGTATTCTGTCCACATTAGAGCCACAATGCTGTTTATTTGATAAGTTGGTCATCTGCAAATAGTTATTTTCTTGTTTACTCTGACAGAATACCAAACCAAAGCAACTTAATTAAAGAAGGTTTATTCTTGGTCACAATTTGAAAGAACATTCCATCATGGTGGGCAGGGCAGGGCACACAGTGTGGGACAATTATAACCATTAGGTTACATTACAACCACAGTCAGAAAACAAAGCAAGGGGAAGGTTTCTCAGCTCCACTCTTCCTCTGTAGTCAGTCCAGGACATCAGCCTGTGGAATGCTGCCACCCACATTTAGGGGAGATCTTCTGGTCTAAAATCTCCCTCACTAAACAGGCTCAACGCTTATTTTTCATGATGATTTTAAATTTCATCAAGTTAATAATCAAGATTTGCCATCAATTCATCTGTGGGTTAATAGCAAGTAAGTGGAAATGTCTGCACTTGGATTCACATTTTTTTAACGCTAATGTCAGAACATGGAATCTGGAAGTTCCTTTATTACAAACTCCATTTCAAATAACCTATTGAGGTAAGAGCCAGGAATTCACGTGTCAATGGGAAGCGAGATAAGGAGCTGCAGAAGCAGGAAAGCATTGACACACTCATTGTAAATGATTGTCCTTCTCTTTTAAAAGAAATTTACAACGCTCCAATATCAATGCTGACACATTTTCAAAAACCATTTATATAATCAAGGGTAATCCAGAGTGGGAACTGTAATGAAAGACAGATTCAGGTCAGTTCTGGTAATAGCTAAAACATATCTTGTAGAGCTATCAGAGAGGTGAGTTGAGACTCAGTTCATTATGTAGAGGACCTCTTACACACAAAGTCTTATATGAGGAAATTTTACAAAAGCATATGACCATGTGACTTTGTTGCTAGGTTCCTACTCTGTGTCTGAAATATCTGTGAGGCTTTAACTTCTTTTACTTCATGATAAATCGGTCCAGGAGAAAGAGTAGATAAACCCAGAACCTGCAAGATAGAACCTGACCCTGCTTTCTGATTTACTTTTTAGACAGGAAGTTTCCCCCTGTCCTGTGTCCTTATTGGAAACATTTCTAATAGACTGCACAGACCTCTGGCTGGCAGGAAATTCTGGCCCAGAATAGATATATTAAGTTATAAAGAAAAACCGGGCAGACTGCGTGGGTTTTTCATACCTACTGGCAGGTGGCATAGAACTAAATATTGGAGCGATTTTATAAGCAAGATTAAATTGACTCATGACAGCTGGTCACTAAAATACAGGAAGTACAGACCTGGTTGAAAGCAAGAACACTCTGCTGTTCATTAAGTTTGGAGTATAGAGTAGAGCTTATTTCTGTTGAGATGTCTGAAAGAAAAGCTCTTATTTGACAGCGTCTGATATTTGTCACATGAACACAAATAGATCTTCAAGGTACATGCAAGTCAATTAGTTCTATCTGCAGTATCTTTATATGAGTTCTCTGTATGTAAACAACATGAGTGAATAGGCTCAGCTCTTCAGAGCACCAGATATTTGATTATCAACAGAGGCTTAGATCTCTGCCTGTATACTGCCTCTCCTGTGGTGACAGTAGACATGGGAGGGGGGTGACCATCAACATACATAATGAATCTGTCAGAGACAAGTGGGTTAGATCAGAAATCTGCCCTCCACCCATCATAAGGTCAGAAGTCATGACATCAAGAATTGAGAGCAATTGCCCAACACTGAAATCCATTTTCTTTTCTTTTCTTTCTTTCTTTCTTTTTTTTTTTTTTTAACCTTCAGAGGAAAAGTCACTCTGGTTGGCAAGGACTCTAAATAAGGGAGTTTAGCTTCTGATTGGAATGGGAGTGATAAGAATAAAGAGAGCTGTGGAAGGGGAAAGGGAGTTGTTTCCAAATACAGGCCAGAGCCATGGCACCATTGCATCTACTTTCCACACTTGGCACTGACACATAACTGTCACAAGGACTAGGAGCAATAGCTCCAAATCCACCTAGGACCATCAGATTCACTTCTTGAGACATGTTAAGCACTATCCAATGCCAAAACAAGGCTTCATCAAGCACCAGCTAAACCAGGGTTGCCTTCCCAGCATGAGGGCCTGAAGATAAAAGGCACAGACTCCACCATGACTATGGTATACCACACCCTGTTGTTCTTCTCCCTTGGGCTATGTCCTTTTCCTAGATCTTGTAGGATCATTATGGGATAGCTCTTAGGTTCAATTTCAATCATCTGGAAAACCCTTGAGAGTTTAAATTAAAATTAAATTGGGTTTATAAGATCTCACTAATTTGATAGAATTCTCTTTGCCAAATGTGAAGTGATTTTTGTAAAAAAAAACTAATAACAAGGCATATGACAGTTTTTATCATACATTGTAGTATTTGATCTGCTCCAATGTTTACTAACTACTATCAGTCTATTGCTATGCTAGACACAGTATGACACACTCATGAAGTTTCTACCTTCATAGGACCTCCTTATTTTCTAGTCCCTTGTATAAACATCTAATACCATCTGGCAACCTATAATGTGTCAAACACCTTGCTACATGCTGAGTTTGCTGCAATAAATAGGCAGACATGACTGTGGCCTCTCAGAGAGGGCAACATCAGAAAAACAACTGAAATACAGCCTGAATCAATTGCAGAGACATCAAGAGCTTCATGTAGATGCACAGAAGATCAGCATTCTACATGGTGGGAAATACATTCAGTAGACTAACAAAGAACCAGGCACTGAGCTTTCAAAGTTCACATCTAAAGTAAAAATTACCAAGGTGAAGGAGAATGGGATGGAGAAGAAAATGTTGAAGTAAGAATAAATAATTTGTAATCGTATCAGAAATGTAGAGTTCAAAGAACCAAGGATAGAATTAGAGGGTTTAACAGTGAAGCTAGAAAAGAAAAAAGAGGTAAATTGCAGAGGAATTTGAAGGCATATTACAGGGCTTAGACCCTATTCGGATAATAATACATAATCTTAAAATAGCTCTAAGTCCGGAATGAGCCAAAGGTATTTGAGTAAAAGACTGATTGAAACTAAGAATTGGTGTTGTTCAGAGAGAAGTGTAACTACAGCATTCACTTCTGTTTAGAAGTTGTTGTAAAAGACAAAGTCACACTGACAATCACTACCAAGGGCATAATCTCTGCTAAAACTAAGATACTGAAGGAGCAGTCATCTGAGGATTGGGCATGCTATGGAGTGATGAGCAGTTAGGTGGAGCATGAAAGAGATGGGGCAAACCATTCTTGAAAAACTGAGGTAAAAGAGGTTCAGTTGACCAAGATAATAATTCTTAAGAAGAAAACTCAGAAATGGTGTAATTGGCTTGGGTTTCAAATGTATGTCCACAGGCATTTTTGATAACTACATCTGAGACCAGTGGAAAAGACCTGTGATGAGGATACAGATGCTGGCATTGTGGACACATTGATTGCATGATGTTACCTGCTGATAACAAGAGAGACTTTCATGGACCCCTGTAGGACATAGTGAATCCAGGTCTCCTTAAATTTTCTTCACATTTTCAGGGAAATTTTTGCATTTGTGGGTTGATGAGAAAGATAAATTGGTTATAAAATGTCTGTAACTGAAGAAAAATTAGGACAACAGAAGAAAATAAAGGAAAAATAGTGTCCAAGGCTGATAATGTTAAGATAGAAATCAAAGGAACAGCCTGTGTAGAGGTTAGACAGTAGAGAGGGTCCTGTCATTGAGCTCAGGCATCCAGCAGGGATAGCCAGCAAGTGAAAGGAGTATTCCACAATCAACACTTCTGAAGAAGCCAGGGCAAGAGAGATTATCTATTGCACTTCCCATATAGAAGATATGCATGAGTCTAACAGGAGATGCTTGCTCCTTGGAGTGAGAAAAAGGGGAGTTAATGAAGATACAAGTACATGAAAGTCAAAAGGAAGAGTGAAGCAATCTCCTGCTTAGGAATTCTTTTCTTTTGTTGTGTATTGCTATCTTCAACTTGACACAAGCTAGAGTTATCTGGAAAGAAGGAATCCCAGTTGAGACAATGCCTACAAAAAGGCCAGTGCAGGGGGCATTTTCTTGAGTAACAACTGTTGTGGGAGGGCCTAGCTCACTGTCAGGGGTGCCACTCCTGAGTACATAACATGAGAGTGTATAAAAAAGCAAACTGAAGAAGTGAATACTACTAGTAGGCAGTGATCTTCCATGGCTTCTCCTTCAGTTCTGGCCACTAGGTTTCTTCCCTGCTTGAGTTTCTGCCTTAAGATCCTTGGATGATGGGCTATAAGCTGTAAGATAAAGTAAACCTTTTTCTCCCAAGTTGTTTTTGCTCATGGTGTTTTATCACCACAACAGAAAGGCCCAACTAATACAAGAAAATAGCCAGAGAAGGCCAGGTGCACAGTGGCTACTACTCTTTCCAGAGGATAAAAGAGACCGTACACTGAGTTAATATTTTTAAAACTACAAAGAACCTTAAGTAAGAATTAAGCAAGCCAACACATGGAAGTAACATCATTAATCAGAAAAGTAATGCTAGAGATGTGTATGAGTTTTGATTACAGATTATGTACTAAGTTAAACCTTCGATAACAAGCTTTTAGACAAGTAAGAATGAATCTTTTACTGCAAAAAAAATCTGAGAAAAAAATAGTAACAACGATCTATCCTCCTTTCACCTCCTTTTGTTATTCAAAGAATAACTTTCCCAGCTAATATAATGTCTAGAATGTTTAGAATGGAAATTGTCTGGACCTCAAAGGCCAGTCATTAGTTATGCACATATTAAAAGTTGCAAGATAAATAATCCAGTTCATACTGGCTGTTTGCATTCTCAGACTCCAAACATGAAGCAAGCGTATTCTTCGGGGTCACGTTGTTCATTTCCTCATTTGAAATTTTTATCAGCAGATAGGATGTTTAATCAATAGGAACTGGTGCTTCTCACACTTGGGTTTCAAACATCCTCCATATGTACAAACACATCCATAAATAAAGGTGCTAATGTCAGGAAAGAACAAGGTCTTTTAATAAAATACACTAGCACATGCAACTGCCTGCATATCAGAGATTGTTCTAGGGTCTGGTTCACAATTAAACACTGTTTAAATCAATTGCTTCCTTCTTTCCTTTTAGACAGATGGTGAAAACGTGAATCTTCAAAAAATACTATTTATATATTTATATATTTAAGTTGGATTTCTATTACTTCAATGAAACTATTCTTCCACCTTATCATAAATAATAACTACACAGAGGGAGTTTTAGCTAGAACTATTCATTATGGAAGAGCCATTAGGAAACTGAGGCTTGGTCTTCTCAGAGAGATTTAAATAAATGGCCATTGCTTCCAGAACTATACTTTTTCCTTCTTAGAAGAAAGCCAAGGATCTTTAGGTCACAGTCATAGCCATTCATTTTCTTCCTTGTAGTGAATAGGAGCCCATTTGCATCAAAAGAGAATAGCCATTGCTATGTAGATAGAGTAGAAATAACATCAGTAGTTAAACAATTCCATTTCCACCTATGAAAATTATTCTGCCATTTTTTTTCTAGTTTATGACATCTTCCTCCAAAGAAAATATACACCGCATCACAGTATTTGTCTTTATGAAGCTCAGGTCTGGCTATTCTTACCTAGTTCACAGAAGATTCTCATTTTAACACACCTACACGCAGGTGACATTTCAGTTCCTGAGTCTGACGTATGTTGGTATTTTATCCCTGGTCCTCTCTGTGTGGGCACAGATCTCTATTCATGGTCATTCTGCTCTGTGTGGGCACATTCCTAGTCACGGTCATTCTGTCAAGGTGGGTTCCCCCGCCTCTGAGGATATGGCCTGGAAAGGATGTGAGACAATTTTCTACCTGCTGCCTTGACAAATAGCAAGTTGGTCTTTACAGTTTCAGTCAAAGACTTTGAATGTGGGAGTGGGTTAGGAAATCATGTGTTCCACTGTTGCTTCTAATATGTTACTGCTCTTTCTAAGTCACAGTTAGTGGCCTCAAATCACTGTCACGGACATGTTTGTGTCTTTATTTTGTATTTTCTAGGATTGCTAGAGTCAGTTGGCCTGTTTCTGAGAGACCTTGTGATTGCCACATAGGTTGATGTATGTTGTGAATGGGAAGTGTAAAGATTGCTGTATTGCCTCCCCTGAGGACAGGGGGAAGGCTTGATGGAAAAGTCCCTGCGATTATTCAGTCCCAGAATGAGAAAGTCTGATTATAAGCTGTCAAGTCCTTAGAAAACTGCTGAGTATCAAGTTGTTTCAATGGTTGTCATGTTCTTTCAACAAATGAGACTTGTCTTGATATGAAAGAGACAACATCTTTCTTTAAAGCCAAAGCAACTCATGAACTTGTCAAACTTTTGATGTCAGATGAACCATCCACTGGAGACAATATGTTGGATGGCTTTGGGGGCAAGTTTTTAGGAGCACAACTGTCCAAGGAGTACGTCAGGCCCATGTAGACTAGACTAGTATTAAGCTTCTTCAAAATGGTGCCTTCAGATGGTTACATTTCAATGGTCCCTTCTCCCAAAGGCCTTTGTTACAAAGCTTTTGTCGTCTAAGCTTACAGGTCTCCATGTATTTCGTCACTTGTTTCTGTATAGCACAAAAATGCTATGTGGTTTGAGGAGTGCCATGTGAGCCTTCTGTAGCTAGACTGCTAAGACCAACTTGACTGACAGTGAACTCTTTGTCTCTTCCATGCCTAGGTGCAAGTGCAACCTGCATGCCACTTCATGTTTGTATGACAACAGCAAACTGACATGTGAATGTGAGCACAACACTACAGGTCCCGACTGTGGGAAATGCAAGAAGAATTACCAGGGCCGACCTTGGAGTCCCGGCTCATACCTCCCCATCCCCAAAGGCACTGCAAACACCTGTGAGTAACACTGCTCCATTGCAATACGCTCTGTGCATGCTGAGTGCATTCTTTTTGGGTTCCACTTGCAATTGTGACTTTGCCTCTTTCCTGTTCAAAATGCAGAATAAGATTTATTCCTGATTTTACCATTTGTAAGCATGTGTTAGCACTCTAATCGCCTGTTAGATTCAGTCCTCTAACCTTCCCATTAAATGTGTTGCAAAATAGTTCTTAAAAATTACAGAAGCAATTGTGTTCTAAGTAGGTGAGGGATGAGGTGACTTTTTTTCCTCTCCCAAGTTAATATCCTATTACCACAGCGCAAGCCTTGAAATTCTCAATACTGACTATCCAAAAACAAGTTCCAGAAACCTTTGAGTATTGATAGTTCCGTTTCTACCAAAAGATGCTTTGTCCAGAGAAGGTTGGCCCCTTCGCTTCTAGGTGGTCCATAATATTGCCTAGGAAGAGAGCTGGCTTTTCCCAGCTGTGCCTGCTCAGGATTATCTGAGCAGTGGATGCCTTTGGATAAAAGGCATGACTATAAACGTTCAGGATGTCACATGAAGTAAACAGGTTTTTGTCTGTTTGTGAAAGAACACAGGCAGTATCTTTGTTCATGGGACTCACTAAGACTCATGGGCATAGCTCAGTGACATCCCTGCATATGTAAAGGCCAAAGTTCCCATGCTTAAGAAGTAAAAGCACTGTTTCCTGAATAATCTACACAATTCTGAGAATGCAATGATTAGCCACCTGGAAAAGTCTAAGGTTTAGCCTCTGTAAAAGGCAGAGAAAGGGCAAGATTCCCACCGAACCGCACAGCAAGAAGTCAGAACAGCCACAGGACAATGAGAAGTTGAACAAGTGAGCCACAGGCTCCATGCAAGGCTAAGAATGTTATCTGGTACTTCAAAGCAGCAGCTGGGAGAAGCCATGCCGCCGAAAACCAATATCACAAGAACCTGAGCTTTATCACGTTACATGTCAGAGTAATGGACCAGGTAACACGCTATGGAGTGCGGGGGAATGAAATTAGGATAAATTTCTATGAAGCAGAAAAGAGTCCTCCCAGAGGTTAAAAAAAAAAATACCTTTGTAAGAATGTTCAGTTTCTCTCTGTGTTAAAGCAGGAAACTGGCTTCTTGCTACAAAATTAACACATTAAAGCTCTTTTCGGCAAAAACCTCGATTCTTTTTTCAGGTGATTTTTATTAATGGGGACTGTGAGCTTTCTGTGGTCACTGGAAGCCAGGAACTCACAACTTTGGAAGGGATTTCCTGAGGTTATCTGTTACAGTCTCTGACATCTGGCTACCTGAGAACTCCTGTCATCACAGTTGTCAAACTTAGTTTAAAGCTTTCCCGAAGTGACAATGGCCCACATGTCACCTTCAGGTTCTGATGATCCTTTAACGGGGGAGTATAAAAGAGGGCCAAGCACACGCATACTTTCTAACACTCTGGTTCATGTTTAAGGCCAAGACTCGCCAAGGTCACTAAAAGGGCAACAGTTAGGCTACTACTAAAGACATTAGCTTCACCCTGACGCAGCCCTGTTCTGCCTGTTCTACTCACTGTCACTCAAATAATCGGTTTTTCAGATTGTTTTCTCTAGGAAGATTTTGGTTCTGAGACGCTTCCTTCCTGAAATGAGTTTTTTACTCCTTAACTTTTTACATAGTAAATGCCACCAAGTTAGTCCTTGCCAAATGACCATAACCCCCTTTGATTTCCCCTAATTGTTTAACTATCCCCTCTGCTGATTTCACTGGCCTTCTATGAACAACTGTAATTCTTTCACAACTGTTCAAGCTGAAAAATGATATATGCACCCAAGGGCTAAGAGATCAATTCAATGTTCCAGTCATCAATACAGCAAGAACTTGAGGGAGGACTTTAAAAATGGTATAGAAAAGTCTTGAAATCAACACATTCTCTAACAGTCTAGGTTGTGATTAAAACACCCCAAAATGGCAATAAATACTTTCACAATTTGGCCGTGTGTTACAAGATCAAAACCGCATCCCTCCACTTGCTAATAATCTATCCTCACCAACATCCTGTTTCCCATTCTTAGTGCGAGGAGGGGATAACAGTTCTTCCCTCACAGGAATTTTGAGAAGATTAAGAAGCTAATTCACGCAATATGCTTTACATAACACCTGTCACAAAATGTACAAAATAATTTTATTTTAAGGTTCTTTTATATAAGACAGCCGTGTCCTCTTTTGGGCAGCTTTATTAACGTAATTTCTTTCTTCCCTTCAGTGGCGAAAGTCTCTTCATCTTGTCCCTTTCTTCCTTTCTAAGTAGTATAAGAACTCTATTTGTCCTGGTTTTATTTATTCCAGGTTAACAATTTCCCCAAACATAACTCATCCTCGTGTTAAAGTGTTTCCATGTCTCATACTTGGTTGCCTGTCTTCAAAGTGCATTGCTATGATTCTTCAACTCAAGAACCAAGCTCTTCTCTTCTACAAAGCTTAAAGAAGAGGCATCTTACTTGTCTCCCTAATTATCTCTACTTCAATTTTTGTAAAGTTATTTTTCAAAGGTCCTTTGAATTTCATTTTGTTTTCCAGAACCTATTGCACTTTCATTGTTCCCCTCCATATTGGTTATTCTCATATGCATGATGTGCCAGCACATGCATGTTCACACACATACACACAGAGAGACACACACATATCCTCACTTAACTTTAATTGGTACACTGTAAGACAGCTGTCTAAGAGACACTCTGAGGATGTCATATCTCCATAAAAAAAAACTTCAAGTCATTGAAATGGAAAGGAAGGGACCGCAACCTTCAACATTTACCTTGGTGGCCTAGAGATGCCACTAATCACTAGCAATCTCTATACTTAGAATCACAAGGAGGCAGGACCGTGTCTGGTTCTGTATACCTCCATGGGTTTGAGGTAGAAAGGTAGGAGGTCTTTCTTTTAAGGTCCTCTTCAAGGACACTCACACTTAGGAACTCAAACTGGGAGCTTTCTGGGAGTCCCTGAGCCCTGAAGTTATCCCATTTTAGAGCAACCCGAAGCCTTTTGCCCATGATACATATAGCACCAGAAAAGAAGTGTATGGAGTACCAACATTTGAAATAAAATTGCCCCAAATCTGCTAGATGTACCTCACTACTCTGTGCTTTTTACTATGATAAACTTGGCCAAAGCCAAGTAAGAACTTCTCTGATGATGTGTTTTTCATTGTGCTTATATTTAAGACTTGGAGCCTTTAAAGACACATGCATGTTCATCAAGATCTTTATTTTTATTTTTCAAGTAGAAAGAAGCTCTGTCCAATATAATGCCTACTCATTACTTTCTTGATTCTTCTTGTCCAGTTCATGAATAAATGTATTAAGTAGCAATGTCTTACCCATGATGTTTTTCTAAATGCAGTTTAATGTTCTCCTTGTAAAAGCTGTATCTCCAACTAAATATAATGTCTGTACATCTCCTTCTCAAATGGTGTACTTCTACAATTAGTAATACTCTATAACAGGCTTGAGAGATAGGTCAATGGATAAAGCACTTTATATGTAAGTTCAAGGACCAGAGTTTAGATACACCAAATCAATTAAAGCCAGATATGTTAGTGAGCATCTGTAATCCCAGCACTCCTTCATCAAGCTGAGAGATGAAGCTAAGAGAGTGCACATCAGAGGTTCTCAATCTGTGGGTCATGCCCACTCTAAAGTCAAAGAGCCCTTTCACGGGGGTTATTCGAAGATGACCGTAACACAGAGATATTTACATTGCAATTCATAGCTATAGAAAAATTATAGTTATGAAGTAACAAAAAAATAATGTTATGGTTGGCAGTCATCGCAATATGAGGAGCTGTATTAGAGAATCACAGCATTAGGGCAGTTGAGAAGTTCTGCTGTCGAGCTCATGAGCCTACTAGACAAAGCTGTGCAGCAACAAACAACACACTCTCAAACAGAGTGCAAAGAAATTTCTGACACCGAAGGCTGCCTTCTGACCTCTACATGTGCAACATGGCAGGTGCACACAAGATTTATACATGTGAATACCTGCCTATACACACCGTACACATAAACCCATACCATCTTTCTAAATTCTATGGCAAAGTAAGAATTAGAAAATTTTGTTTTACTAATTTTTACATGGTCACATCACATTATTAGAAATGTCTAGGAAGTTCAGCCATAAAGTAACCTGTTTGACTCGGTATTTATCAAACTTAATTTATTTCATCAAATGTTTAATAGCTTTCTACCAAACATTCTTGTGGGCATGATGGTCTAAAGAATTTCTTGCAGTCTGCCCTTTAAAGAACGCCATGGAGACAGATAAAGGCATAGTCAGTTCCATTATAGTTTATACTTTACCTTTCTCTAATCTCCTTCAAATAAGGACAATTAAATTGATCTGACATTGACTTTTCAGATGTCCAACTTGAATTGTTGTACAATATCTCCTACTCCTCTGAGGAATGGGAAGTAATTTGATGACTATTATATTATTTTCCCTGGTATTAAATTTGCATTGACCAGTTTCTATAGTCCCAGATGTACACATTGTTGTGTCACCAGCCAGTCAGTTCCCTAAGCACTTTAAATGCATTAGTCCCTTCTAGACTCACACCAGTCTTATCAGATCAATGCAATGGTTTTACATTTTCAAATATGGAAACATATGATTATGATTCATGTGACTCAGGTTTGCACAGATTGTAGGGGTGGTATGAAGACTTACACCAAGGTTTTTCTTCCCTTTAATGATCATTTCATGTTTACTCCTCTGGGTCTTTGAGTAGCCATCTCTGGCTCCACCGGGAACAGATTTCCACTTTGACATTCATTCAAACAAGATGCTCTTCTCTAAGTCTCCCGGCTCCACAGAGCTCTGACTGCTATTTCTTGCCCATGAATCCTTTCTTCCCTCCTGTACTTGTTCATCATTTCCCATCCCTGTCTATGATCACTCTACCGGATTGTTTTGTTCTTGTTCTTATTTTCAGATTTTTAGGGTTCCCTTTAGCATTTCAGTCTGTCCTCTTGTTTTCGTTTGGGACTTAGCAGTCATGAGCCAATTCTAGGTCCAGACATTTTAGTGAGTATGAACCAACTTTACCAGCTGTCTGTACAGATCACATCATAGAAAGTTCATTTCTTTCTCCAAGAGTACCTTCTCTTCTTGCTTTATTGAAATTTTGCTTATGCCTTGAAGACTCTACCTAGGTGATAACTCATCAATGAAGTCTACTTAAACTCTCCTATGCAAAACTAGCTATTCCTCTCTTTCTCTTTCACTTTAATTTGTTGTAGCATCTCTGGAACTAATGGAACTGCTTGGCTATTTCTAACAAAGATGTCAAAACAACAGCTATTGATGCTCACTTGGGCTTTTGAACGTCATCAAGTACTTTATATACATTACAGGCTTAAATTCCCCACAATATCTCCATTCATTGTGAACTAATATTATCTCTTTTGAATTATGGGGGAACACAGATGCAGAGAATGAACAAGATTTCCTAAGATATCACAGCTAATGCATGTAAAAGAAAAAGAAAAGAGACAAAGGGAAGAGAAGAAAAGAGAAAAGAAAAGAAAAAAAAAGAAAAAAAGAAAAAGAAAGGAAAGAAAAGAAAAGAAAAAGAAAGGAAAGAAAAGAAAAGGAGAGAAAAAGCCAGATTTAAACTCAGCTCTGTCTAGCTACAGGATCTGAAACATTAGCTATTTAATAGCCTGGCTGTGTTTTATTCTTAGTCCTTTTAAGTGTTTATAGAACTGTTATTCTGGCAAATGATTGAGTAATCCTAAATAATCCTATAATGCATGCATGACTAGATTGGCTTCACATCCATCTTCTTAGGTCTCCTGAAATATGTGGCCTTCACAGTCCATCAGCTCTAACACCAGAGTCTTCAGTCTCCAACAGTGAGAGGCCATCTGAGATCTTGGAGGAAATTCAATAAAAAACAGGCTCTTTGGTACTCACTACTCATGCAACCATCTAGAACCCATATGCTGGCAGGCTGGTTGTCACAGGCCTCCGTGGGCACCATTCCATACCTGGGTTACTGGACTATTTCCAACCTCTGACCTCAGCCCTTGGAGCTGAGATCTTCTATTCAATCACCGTGGTGTGAAACATGCAGGGCCAGCTATGCGTGCAACAACCTTCTAAACCCAAATATTACAAGCAGAATTCCAAGCTTTTCACATGTAAGTCCCAGCCCTTCTCTGAAGTTCATAGGGAGAGTTATGGTTCTGAGTGCCACACTTTCAGGAATTTTGAACGGTAGGACAGCACATATATATTATGTGGTAATAGAGCCCAAGGTCAAATATCAACAGTTTTACTCAAAAATCAAGCATTTGACATGATTATTCTCACCAGGGGAAGAAGAGGAGACAATACATAACAGTTAGTGGCTTTCTCTCCTGATTACTTTATATATCACATTAGGTTGTGTTTCAGGAGTACTTTGGAAAAAACTTTTCATTTTCACATTTTCTGTTTACACTTGAGAATGGTAAATAAGAGATTTCAGTCTGTAGTAAATAGAATGACTGTACATTATCGTGATTATGGCCTAGAATTAAAAAGCTAATTCTAAGTTGAATGTTCAGTGTTCTTCTCATTTGACTGGGTTGATGTTGGGCAAGTGACACATCCTCTTCCATTTACATTTTCCTCATCTATAAAATTAGTCTGACTATTCATAGAGTTGACATAAAGATCAAATTAACTAATAAACGTAAGACCGTGCTGGGGCCATACCACATTTGAATTTAGTTGCTATAATTATTGTGTTCACCCTGGGAGCTAGCACAGGATCAGCAAACTTTCCCCATGGAGATAGCTATATGGCAAGATAAACTGTGCTCCAACACCATGTTGCTATCCATAATACAAAATAAATGCTATGACATTAAAAATACTCAAAACCTTATGACCAGTGTATCCTCCTTCCTGCAATTAAACCTGCACGTGGCATCAGATAATCTTCCAAAGTCTGCATTGTAAGCGCAGGAGCAGGAAATTTAAATGGCTTTCATGTTAATAACATCAGGCTGAAATATCCTGCCAACCACATCTTACCATATGCACACTTCCTCCGAAGGGGAGGGGAGAATTTGAGGGCATCCAGGTTGCCAGTCCTCTTCCTCAGACAGCAATGACACCATAATGCCACCATTTTTCAGGAGATCCCTTTTCAGAGGTTTCCCATCTTTGATGAGTTTATTCTCCCATTTGTCAGATACATTAATACAGGAAGTCAGGTTAATGTCACCTCTGTCATGTCTGCCATGTATACTTCATTTCCAGAGCCCTTCTATGACAGAAAGGTGACTTGACTCTCTCAATTTGGAAAACTTACATGAGGATTCTATAGTGTCATTTTGTGAAGGCAACCTCATTTCCCTCACTTTCAAGTCCTTGGGAGACAGCACACCACACCTGCTAACAACAACAGCTTGAACTAGTGACCCAGACTGGAAGACCCTGAAGCAATTCCTCTGGAATATGAAGGAGTCTGCAGAATAATTTCTTACAATTTCTGACCTCTTATTTATAGCGCTTTAGGACTAAGTGTTCCCAATGGCTACAGCCTGACTGGAAGATTATCTACTCACCTACTTGATGGATTTTTCAGACCATCCATCCCATCAGTGGTCATTTTTTTTCCTTGCATTCCAAGTACACTGAATCCTTATCATGTTGCCTCCTTCATGACGGAAAGCTGCTAACCTGTCTATCATTGATTTTCAAAGGATTTACAGCTTAAGCACTACCTTAATCTGCTTCTGCAGATTGGTTATTTATTTTTTAGATCTCTGCCATGTTGACTTCTGTAAGCTTAGTATGTAAATACCCTTTAGCTATTGGCCTGATTGAGGAAGAGCTAGCCAAAAAATGAAGGAAATATCATGCTATAATATTCTATTATGTTCTTGTCCCTGTCCTCAGCAGAATTCCGTTATAATAAATATTAAAATATATGTGGCAACAGAAAGGGATAAACAATTGCTGACATCGTTCTGCCTTTCTCTTGCTACACATAGTGACAGAATGCCTCTTTGGTTTAGTTGTGTGCATTTCTTTAGTGATATTGCTAGAAGCATCAGTGCTGAAATTATCCTTTCTTCTGCAGAGACTCTCACTAGAGATCACCCACACCTGTGTTTGCCTCTCTCAGGATGAGTTTACACTGCTCAGACAGGGGCTGGGAGTCACAAGCTCCAGCACTGCATATAAAGGGGTCAGCTTGGGTGCCTGCGGCTCCTTAGGCCAGTCTGTGAAAGGAAAGGCTGAATAGATGATGTCTTAAGTCCTTTAAGATCTCAAACTTTTACCAACTTTTTGAGACTTCTTCCAATCAGAACTTTAATCCCAGCCATTTGGAAAGCTGAGGCAGGAGAATCATAAAGGTCGTCCAGGAGTATAGAGAGGATTATAGGGTAGACTGGACAACTTAATGAGACCTTATCACAACCACGAAGTACAAAGAAGACTGTAAATACATCCCTGTGCCAAGCACTAACCAAGCAGGTGTGAAACCACACATCCAATCCCCAGGACCAATTGGTACTTAGTGAAACATCACTGTATACTACATTGTCCCAACACAATATGAGAGACACAAAAAGGGAAAGGGAAGTTGTCTTGCTCCCTCGGTGCTCTCAGAGAAACACAGCTGAATCACAGGAAAGAAAAATCCATCATGGAAACCTGTACAAAAAGCTATGAGATCGTGACCATGACAAGACCAGCCAACATCAGGAGTATGGAGAAAGAAGGGAAGAAAATGCTCATGAGCTCAGTTTCAAAGGTAGAAATGTTCTGTAGGCAAAAGTTATCAGTTTACATGTAGCAAACAAAGAAAAAGAAAACTGCCAATATGTGCCTAGACACATATCTTAGCCCCAAGCATAATCTTAGTCATGCCAGCATTCATGGTTGCAGTGGCCATTGTAGAATGGGATCAGATCCTTTGGTTCAATTTTATGGAGCCTGAAGACACCTTACTTGCCAGTTCTAGCCCATCCTGCATCATTTTCTTGAGTTCTTAAAGCATTTCTCATGGTTTACATACTGCCTTTCTAGTGGATGTAGTGGGTTTTCTAAGTTCTTCAGTTCTCTGCAGACAACCCAAAGCAAGGAACTTTTGACATTAAAATAGGAACCATTAGGAGAAAATAACATTTTGAAATGAATTAATGGGCATCCCTTGGTGCTCAGATATATTCAATTTCAAAACTCCTTATTCAAATGAGCAGTTTAAAAATCTTTTCTGAGCAATTACCATTTTTACAGACATGGAATAAAGAGTGAGTCATCTGGCAGTACCTCAAAAAACCACATCGCACAGAGTGAAGAAGAGCCTGAATTCTAAGCATCCAGTGTTAGGTAATAGCATCTTCATGAGGAAAATAGAATCTCAGAATAGTCACAGTTGGCACCGTGTGTGGACTTGGAATGGACTGGGCTCTCCTGCACTCGAGGCCCCCAGAGGAACAGAACCACTTTTGCATCTTTCTGAAGCATTCTACAGCGGCAAGCAGTGCAGTAGGCTGCCGTGCAAGCTTGTTTATTATTGTGTCTGGTGGAACTCCCTGAGCAGTTCACCTTGCATTTATGCATGGCTCTCTGCCTCCGTGGAAGTTTGAAAACACATGAAGAGTCTCTCCCTGCTATCTTAACTTCCATTCTCTTTGATGGATTGCAACAGGCAAGCAGTGCCTTGCATGAGAGAAGAGTTTTCAATCATGAGGAAACTCTGAGCCTCTGCAATTGATGCTGAAATTATGATGCTGCCATCGCGCCTCACCCAGTAGGGAATTTGCAAAACTGAAGGAAGGAAAAAAAAGAGAGAGAGATTCAGTACCAAGGCAATGTCACATTGCAGTAAAGACAGTTGACTCAACTTTTGGGCTTTGAGTCTAGCTGTCCTTTGCAGAAATCACACTTCTCTTAAAATTCAGTTCATAGGAGATAGTTGAAATATGGAAATTTAGTTTGCCAATTTTGATTGAACAGAGATCAGTAATTAAGCTGGAGTATTATAAACTATAAGCATTTAGGGACTGAGGACATGGCTCAGTGGGTAAGGTACTTGCTCAAACACAACCATGAGAATCTGAGTTCAGATCCCCAGTATCCAAACAAGACTTGTCCAGTGGTACATGCTTATAAAACCTAGTGCTGAGGGCAGTGAGAAGACAGCCAGATTACATAGGCTCATTGGCAAACCTGCCCAGCCAAACTGTTAGATTCAAACTGAGTGAGAAACCCTGTTTTAAAGCTGCATATGAGGCAGAAGGTGGCATAATCGACCATCCTTGGGAGGAGAGGCCCTCGTTCTGGCAAAGATTATATGTCCCAGTACATGGGGAATGCCAGAGCCAGGAAGTGGGAGTGGGTGGGTTGGGGAGCATGGCAGGGGGAGGGATAGAGGACTTTCAGGATAGCATTTGAATTGTAAATATAGAAAATATCTAACAAATATTGTTTAATTTTTTTTTAAAAAGTAGGATGTATCAGGCAGTGGTGGCGCATGCCTTTCTTTAATCCCAGCACTTGGAAGGCAGAGGCAGGCAGATTTCTGAGTTGGAGGCCAGCCTGATCTACAGAGTGAGTTCCAGGACAGCCAGGGCTACACAGAGAAACCCTGTCTTGAAAAACCAAAAAAAGAATAAAAATAAATAAAAAGTAGGATGGAAAGGAATAGAAGAAGGTACCTTACATTGAACTCTGCCCTGTACATGTTCAGACTAAAGGGAGTTTCTATCTTTCCCTTTTCCAGTATTTTCCATACATCATAACAATCCTTTACCCCTTATTCTCCCCTTTCTCACATGGACGCAGAAAAATTAACTTTATTTAAAAGCACCCAAAGCTAGATGTCTCAAAGAAAGGTACAGTGATCAGTTCAGTTAAGCAGAAGGCAGTTGCTTGAAGATTAGTGCTAAAATAGAAGCTTAACAATTTTTAAAAAGATTTATTTATTTATTTATTTATTTATTTATTTATTGTATATGAGTACATTGTAGTTCTCTTCAGACACACCAGAAGAGGGCACCAGATCTCATTACAGATGGTTGTGAGCCACCATGTGGTTGCTGGGAATTGAACTCAGGACCTCTGGAAGAGCAGTCAAGTGCTCTTAACCACTGAGCCATCTCTCCAGCCTGAAGCTTAACAATTCTTACAGTTCCTACCTGTGAAGAACATGTTTGACCAACTCATTAGCATCTCCTACTTACTGCCTGCATATTCTATGTTAAGCCTTCTTCAGGGTTATCTCGTTCAGTCCTCACAACAACCCACTGAAGTAGATATGGTAGGCACCTTCATAGACGGACTTGAAATGGCCAAAAATCACCTAACTAGTGAATAGTAGCAATGCAGAACACTCCAGAGGACAGCAGGATCCTCATCTCATTGTCACCAATACAGCAACCATAAGCTTATGTCAAGAGGTAAATCTCTAGTATTTAATCAGCAACATCTATCACAGAGCTGCTCTAGGAGTAAACTAAGACAGTAAGAGTAACTAATGCAAGAATATTACTTATGAAATAACAGCCTTCATGATTTCCATCTATCAATTTATATAATAATACTCACAACGAAAAACTAAGTGAACACTGAGATCACAAGGAACTTCCCAAGACCCCAAAGTTAGTATGAATTTAAGAGTTGGAGCCATCCATCATCCTTTGAACCTAGATGTTCTGGCTGCTGAGATTGTGCATTAGGTCAAAGGATTATACTGCTTGGTAAGACTCATAATGCAGATGCAGAGTAAATGAATGTCCACATTTCTACTACATCAGGCCAAACTCTGAAATGTGAATCAACGAGAAGCTGAATCATTGGTGAATCCATGATCAATATGAACAGTGTAATGCTTTCTTGAATTATTCTGCTCAATTAAGTTCCTATTACAGGGTTTAATCCATGTATCTGACAGGTAAAAGAAGAATAAGAAGGTTGACTATGTGAAATTAATCAAACAAGCTGTCAAATGTTTTTTCAGCTGTTAATGCTTGCACCTCATAATGCATCAAGAGAGACCTACTGCACATGCAGCTATATTTGCACGGGTGCACATAGGGTTTACTCAGTAAGGTGGTCAGAACAAAAGCCTAGCTCAATATGCTCTGAGTCACATAGAATTAATCCATTGATATTGTAAATGAGCATAAAATGTTCAATGTCACCAGGCACCCTTGCACTACTGATTGAAAGTGAGCATTAATCTTTCAATTCCGATGAGCTGAGGAGTTTGTGAATACCTGCAAATGGTTCCAGTACTTGTGTATAAATACATATACACATATTTCATGCAAATTTTTCTGTAGCAATTTCTAATAATCTTAGTTACCAAGTGTCACATTTGTAAGACTTTTATGATGAATCAAAGATGTCACATAGCAAAGAGCTAACACTTCTTTATTGTTTTGTTTTGTTTTTCCTCTGCAGGTATCCCCAGCATTTCCAGTATCGGTAGTAAGTAAAACAATCACCAAACCAAATCTAGGCTAGCTTTGCTTTGTTGTTCAGCACCTCAGGGCTCTTTTCTTGTGTCCATTTCTGATGCAATAGAACATGATCTGGCTATTCAAATTTCCTGGTGGCTGTCGGCATAGGTGTACTGGGAATACAGATAAAATGGTGACTTGTGCACCTCTTCCTTAGACATGTAATGCCAGTTTCCTTGACAGCTTTGAATTCATAAAGGCTACCTAAATAGAGAATCAGTTGCTTAGTTGAACACTTCACATCTATATAGACTATTCTGTTTAACTGTATTTAGTAACCAGCAAAAGATGGCACTCTCTCCATAGGACCGAGTGTGGGTTTCTAATGTATCTGAGAGAAGCAAAGAAGGGGTCTCCATGAGTGCCTTGGGTGTGTTCATTGAAATTCAAGGAAAATTCCATGAATATTGGGAGGAAATCTTTTAATGCAGTAAAATGTAGGTTTTGTGAAGGCCTGAAAGATGTTATGAACTTTAATCATCCTAAGGAATTAGATACAATCAGCTTGCTCAATGCCCATTCCTCTCTCCTAAATTACAGTGGTCCATTCATTATGGAGTCCTTTGCTTTCCCTTTGGTAAGGAAGGGGTATACATACAAAGTATAGGACTAGGACTAAAAACCCCTAAAGAAATCTCTTAGTAGATATCCAATCAAGTGAAGAGAAACCTTCCCTCTACTCTCTGGATAATCCTTTCCAACATCCCTGCTCTGAGCATCTCCAGCTACCCCCAAGAGACTCAGGCTGCAAATCATGTCTGAATCAGTACAGCCTTACCCATGCTGAAAATGTTCATTTCAAACATGCAGCACAATACTGTTTCAGGGCATAATTTTACACAATTTTTACAACATGCCCTTTATAGCCATGCAAAAAAAAATCTTGGTGCAACAACTGAGTAACTGATTTAGAAATAAAATACTGACGGAGCCTTAGTTATGGACTATAAATGGAAAGAAGAATATTTCCCATGATGGTCACTCGTCAAAGGCTTGTGCCATAAAAGCTGTGCCAGGGATAATGTTCACAGTGTAAATAACAGCATTTGAAGCATTGCCAAACCCAACACCCTTCTAAAAGCATAACTCTGATCATTTGGATAAAGAAATTTGCCACTTCTTATACATGCAAGGCCAGCTCTTCTAATTTCTAAATCAGTTCAGTTTACTTAAACTTGTGAGCAGGCCAAGACACTTATCTGTTAAGCGATAGACATGTTGACTACCATGAAAATCAGCTGCTCTGTAAGTAGAAGCAGCATTTGCATCCATTCTACCACACATCTACAATTGCAGCTCTGTCTTTGTGATCTTACAAAAGTGGTATTGGGGTTACAACCATGCCAATGAGGACGTTCAGCTCTGGCAGTCTAATATTTCTGCTTTAGTGCTTGCTTTTGCCTATGTGTGTACTTCAAAATGCTCCTTTCAGGCCTTGACAACTGTTTTTGAGCAATTTTAGAGCAGAGGGAACCAGAAAGGCTCTCATGATCTGGCATGTCCAGAGTTTCAGAAATGGATGAATGGAAAGTAGTTCTTTGGTGCTGGCATGTGTTTCTGCTCCGAGAGGCAGATGTGTGTTGCATGGACCTCCGACTGTATCTGCTCACTCCACATCTCATCTGGCCGCCTCCACCCCATCCCCCATCTCTGAGCATCAGCAGATGTTGACCTTTTATGCACTGAATCAGGAAATTCCAATTTTGTTTTGCACAGTTACCTTTTGAAATCAGTGGTGACCTGAAAGGATGCTGTGTTGTGCCCTTGGAAAATGTACTAATCTCAATTATCAGGAACCTGAGAAAATTTTACCACTAGTATCTGTGGGAAAAAAAAAAAAAAGGTCTATGACTCAGAATTATATTCTATAGTCTGAATGCCCCTGGCTCTTCATCTGAAAGCACAATGGGTGTTTGGGATTTTCTTGTTTTGGTTTGTTTGGGTTGGGTTTTGGTTTTTCTAATCAGTAAGATGAAAGAGCATTCAGTGCTCTTCCAGTATCACAAAGGACTAGCTTGCCTGTTGCCTGGTTTTTAAGGTAAATAGTCAAACTATAACATCATCAACTACGATGGTATGTTCCAGGTGTGTTTAATGGCATTAGCAAGTTCCTTCTTTGTGGCCTTACACGGTGCCTGTTGTGTGTACTGGTGAATTTCTCTCCCCTCCACAGAGGGAGAATTCACATGTAAGTGATTCATGGACAGGCCTAGAAGGTGCAAAGGATATGGGTACATAGCTTCCAGGTTCAAGACAGAGACAAGGAAGCTGCTTAGATACTTAGCTGAGGCTGGGTACTTCCCAGGGCTTTTCTCTTCACTGTAAAGAAGGAATCAATGAATACAATCCAAACAGCTACCTAGGAAGATCCCACTGTAACAGATGAAACACCCAAGAGGGTCTGATCATCGAAGTGGATTTCGTAGAAAATAAATGATGTATATTATCGATGTAGACTATTGATGTATGTAACCATAAGTTTACATGCATATGCCATTATTTTACAATGGCTGGAGGATTTAGCTCTAATAGACTTGAGTATAGATCTCATATTGTCAATGTCAGCATTAACATTCAAATACCTGGACAGCGTGGCTATCCTTTCCGATCATCTGCTAAGAATATTTAAGAAAACCAATTTCCCATTAAGGTCATTTGTACCTGATGCTGTCTATCTACTAGAAAACAGGGTCCTCAAACATTCCCAAAGCACTTGATCTAAAACCTAGTCATTTTGATGTGCTTTGACCCATGGCTGAAAAAAAATACTTGTGGTATTGTCAACAATTAATGAATCCCAAAATAGAACTGTAACCAATTGAGTCTTGTGAAAATTGTTTCTATATAATCTCATATGATGGCAATTCACTCAAGTCTCACTTTATATGAGATATGCATATAATAATTCACAATTATATCTAAGTGAACATTTGTTGATGCTGATGATCCAAATTAATAGATGCTTTGTTGTGGGTGTTTTTGTTTATAGTGAGAACCTAATCATTACCTTCTAACATGCATTTTCTAATTCTCAGTCCAGCAGTCCAAAGACTAAACATGTTAAACAATATATTACAAAGAGTATAATTAGGCTGGCAAGAACTGTCCTACAAAGGCAGATGACAGATGAGTCAGATGCAAAAGGTATACCCTCTAGAGAATGACATATGACATCAAGAAAATACATTTTAAAATCTTGGAATTTTTAAATAAATGCCAAAGGAAATCCATAAAGACAAAATAGGGATGTGGCTGGTTTGCAACCATCACTACAGATTACTCTCCTAAATAAATTTCATCTGACTGACAAGATGGTATACAAAGCATACAACAGTGATGGGGCTATTTGGCATCCCCCCCCATGCCCCAATTATTAAAATGGAAATAACAATTCACTGAAGGGAAATATCTCATTTTCCTGTTTTCTTTTATAATGAGCATTGCCTTCATCACAGAGTTAAAAATTCATCTCTAATTTGATTTAATTGGCAGGACTATTAAACAAGGGAAATGCTACCTGCAGGGATCCATCAGCCTGTTGAGAAATCCTAGAGATGTTTTCATACTTGAGAACATTTGATGCCAGTTGGAGACCTTGTAAAAGTTGTTTTCCATTCAGCATCCAAATATTTCTGTGCAGTGCTGATTTGTTGTAGAAACTTGAATGCTGAGAAGGAAAATGACAAGGTTAATCGGTTACCCACCCAAGGGTTATTAATAATCACATTCACTCTCTTCACAGAGCTGCAGTGTCTGTTTGATTCCCCCGCCTTTGTTTTAATACTTCTAAATCCCCCCAAATAAAAGTTTCATTGCATTGCCCTTTAACTAATTAGATTTTATATAATGAGGGGGAAATGATC
Organism: Mus caroli; assembly: GCF_978045245.1. Taxonomy (NCBI): domain Eukaryota; kingdom Metazoa; phylum Chordata; class Mammalia; order Rodentia; family Muridae; genus Mus; species Mus caroli. Next base: position 50,136,507 of record NW_028227258.1, read on the forward strand.
AGGCTAGTGTAGCAACATAGCAAATTGCATGGTGTGCTACATTAATTTTGAACTGTTTGCTGATGTTCCAGAAAGAAAGCTAAGATCTCAGGTGCAATGCCTTTTGGGACTATTTTATCATGTACCCAGTATCCTCATCACAGATCCATTTCATATTTGTGTAACTAGCATTTCATATTCATGAAACCTTTGTTGTTATCCTAAAATTGAATGAACATTAGGACATAGCTGCCTTTTTAATCCTGGATAAAATCACATATTCTAATGAGAGGGGAGGAATCTCCCACTTAAGAGAAGAAAAAATGGAGAAGTTTACCAATCTTTATTGACCAAAATTGCTCATCTTGAACAAATTGGCTTTTTTAGGCTCTATCCTTTACCTAGTCAATTTTAGAATGCCAATTCACTTTTTAAGTGTGAGCTAAAATCTCTACTTTGCTAGTTGTCTTTGTAAGATAGGTTGTTTTCTAGATAGAAAATATATCAGGGTTCCTGTAGTGAACCCTCAAACAAGTTACTGTGAATCCCTACCCTGCAGTAACTCCTTCCAGGGTGTGTGAATTAAAGTCTTCTTGGAGTACACATCTTAAGTGAGTAGGTGACCAACTGACCACTCCACTTCTTTGGAAATATTATACAAAGATATGTGCTTTGTGTATTGTAGGGCCTTGTACCTCAGGTTTCCACAGAATTCTGCTTTACAAATTTGAGGCTCCGAGTGAGCAAGAAAACTTTCCCAGTGAATTAAGAGCTGGACTGTCAATCTAACTTCATAGCATTAAATGAAATAGAAGAGAGTACATAAAGGAAAAAAAAAAGTGAATATATTGACTCCTGCCAAGATTCTTTCTATGTAGTTAAGAAACACTTTGATTTCCGAATTGGCCCATTTCTGTGCAGAGAACCACAGATTTTGAAGAAAATAGACATTATTTTGCAGTCACTTCATTGTGCTGTCAGCACAATTTGTAAGCATGGCAACTGAGGACAAAGGATTCTGAACCCTTATCCCATCAAAGCGTGGACTTTCTCCTCCATTGGACAACTCCCTGATGTGCTGACCAGAGAGGAAGTATATAAATGTTGCATTATTATAGATCACAAAGCAGCATTGAGGCATGCAAATTATGAAAGATGCTTACACATACTGTATGAAAATGAACCAATCTTTTTATCTGTTGAAAGAGTTGCTTACAGAAAAATATGGTTAACTGTGTCATCCCAAGGAAAGAGTTTCTACTATGACATTAAATGCATCTCTCCCACCAGCTTAATGATGAAGCATTTCTCAGAAGTAGAGTGGTATCTGTGAAGACTGCAAGATTACCTCCAGGGGAATTTCTCCTGAAGAGCTTTGAGATCTTCTATAGACTCTTGCTAGGAACATCAATAGCAGTATTTCAAGATTTCCCAAGGAACACTAGCAATGTTTATACAAATTCAAAAATACCCCGTGTTGTTGTTTCCACTCAATTTTTCACTCCGTATTCCCTTAGACAGTGCTTCATGAAGATTCACAAGCATCTTTCCAGTACCAGCTTCTGTCACAGTGGGCTTTTAGAACCAAAATATTATATCAACACTAGTGCCATTAATATATTTGAAGAATAACTTTTCTAACTTCATCTTAAACATGAAGCAAAGGTAAAATTCCAGATAATATCTAGTTTTCAATTCCTACCTTAAACCTTTCCTATTAAGAGATAGCCTCTTGGTTATTTAAAACACCACAATGCAAGATAGTATGTCATGAATATTCTAAAAAAAAATCTACATTTTCTCCTTGATGAGAAAGGATAGTCAGTTTACTCAGTACTTAAACTGTTCACAAACTGAAACTCAGTTTTTATTTCTGATTACTAAATGTCACATGATGGAATATTCTCTTCAAAATTTGGTTATATAAATCAAAAGCCTCTGCCTAAAGATTGCTTTTCAGTTTGATTGACTATGCTGTAGGGACTAGAGGGTCAGTTTTAGCAATTCTATGATGGTGCTTTTGAATTTACAGTGCAGAAACATTTCTTGGGGCACAAAGGAGAAAATAAATATTCTTTCAGATTCTCATGTTTAGAATGTGAATCTCAACTTTTCTAATTCATGAACATGGATTTCAAGTGTTACAAATACATTGTTTCATAATTTTTCACAAGGATTTTTAAAACAAAAATCCAGCAAAACTACATATTTGAATTATATACTAAACTACTATGTTTCCAAATAGAAACATGGAAATTGCCATCCCTGCATTGGGAAAGGTCGAAATCTAGTATTTATCATATTTTGAAAAATAATTTGTTTCATTCTGAATAGTAGAGTTTATTGATACAGTTGCAAACAAGATCATTCCATAGAGCAAGCTGTATCTTAATGCGCTTCATACAGGTCAGAATAACTTATTTGGGAGAAAATTAAGATTAAAAAATTAGGGGAGCACACTCTTCTCCCTGCTTTGATAAATATTCTAGAAGAATATTTTTATTATATTATATTTGATCTCTGTTGCCACAGTAACCACAATAGAAAAGAGATAATGGCTACTGGATACTCACTGCAACACAGTTTCCATAACAATAAATGTCAGTCTCCACTTTACCAATGAGAAAACTCAGGCTTAGAGAAGTTAAGAACTTCTAAAGTTAGAATTTGAGTTCTGGTCTGAGCTTTGTTTATGCCTACCATATTTTAAATAAATTTCCACTAAACAGTTATTTTCTAGGCTCTTTATAAATAAAATTTGATTTTTAAAATAGAGGAGAAATATAACCTATTACAGATATTATTATACTACTTATTTTTAAGAGCACATTCACAGCATATATATTATGTTCTCTTTATCTTGTATACAAGAAGTCTATGAAGTCCATTTAAGGAGATAGCAACACATAAGTCTATTTTACCATATGAGCCTGTGTCACAGAAGACCATTCCTGAGTGTTTGACCACCTGCAAGTGGGGATTCCTCCCCAACGGTGCTATTTCAACTTTGACTGAAGAGTAACTGTGGTAGTAAAAAGGTTCACAACCAAAGCATGGAACCAACAAGAATATTCTCTCAGAGGGGATTATTAAGGGCAGATATGTCATCCCATAGGCTTTGTGCCTCCATAACTTCAGCGTGATCTTGTTAAGCCAGGAAGAAACCACTGTTGTGATAGAACTTATCAGCTGAAAGAAATCATGGAGATCACTTCTCTAGCATCTTTGTCTTAAGCCTAAAGAAACTGGAGTTTGGAGAACTTAACAGCCAGACAGCTCCTAAGTGGTACAGCTGAGACCAGATTCTTCATCTTATGACTCTCAAGGCCATTTGCCTCAGAATGAAGCACCACTCTGAGACTTAGAGATTCTCCTAGCTGATTGGGGAAATAAAATGAAATCAATAAATTTGCAGCAGTTTTCCCACTACTATACAAGTTCTTTTGATGTAGTATAAGATTGCCTATCTCTACTGTTGATCTACTTGTAACAAAGTAGCCCAGTAGCTAAGAAGTCTCGGAGGTTTCGTTACATCTGGATATGATAAGATAGAAGATGTTTCAAGTATGCTATCTGTATACTTTCCAGTGCACCTAATTTACTTCAGGGAATTAAATATTTGTTCATATTTATTGATAATCAACTTAATGACAGAATCTTAAGAGAAGAACAAGAATGAGAGAGTAATACGATAGTTTTTGTTGTTTTCTAAGTTGGCCTTGTAATTATAAAACAAAATATATTTTAAATTTAAGATGAGATATCAAGTTTTTCAATATCTCATGCTTGGCCAGATATCTAAGCATATATGGATAGACAGTAGCCAGATAGGAGGTTTTTGGAGCCACAGATAGTAATACTCATTTCTCAGGATGTTTTTACTTCTTCAAAAATGCATAGCATATAATATTTGTACCACTGGAAAATTAGACAAGGAATTATGGATTTGTTCAGGAACATTAGCAACCCTACATAACACAAACTTCCAGGAAAAAAGAAAATGTCTAATTCTATTCTCAAGCAAAAGCAAGGGATTCCCTTGCCCAAGATACTAACTTAATGACACAAAATGAAGAGAGATATTCTATGTGGGGGACACATAATAACTACTGTCCACCTAGAGAATCTCACACAGTTCAGCTAAATAGTCTACACTCTTAATGTTCAAAACAGGTCAATAAACTACAACCTCAAATTCCCAGGGGAGAAAAGAATCCCTAAAAAACAAAAAAAGAACTACCCTAAAAGACCATCAAGAAACATTTAATATATTGGAATAGGGAATAAAGTTTCATTCATGGAGTTAATTACTAAAATTTATTTATAAACTATTACAAAATTGATTAAATTTCTTTCATTCTTTAAGACTTCCACTTTATAGCCTGTGTCAGGCCTGGAACTGATTATGTAGTCCAGACCAGGATTTAACTTGTGAGAATTTCCCAGTCTTCACCTCCCAGGTGCTTAGAAAGTTGTTTAAAATTCTTGATAAAGTTTATGAACAGAATAATGAATTAGATAGTTGCGTTTATTTCATCAAAACAAAGTCATTAAACACTTCACATTACAGTTATCAACCTTATCCCTACTTAGGACATTTATTTGCCTCTCACTAAGCTAATACTATCTTAATTTGGTACTAACAATATAAGTAACTAGAATCAAGCTAATTAACTAAAATAGTTTAAATAAACAATTTTGGCATGATTCTCTCAAACTGTAAATGTACAACTTCCCAAAGCTGACCACAAGAAACCAATTAGACTTATTCTACTAATTGAGTACCCACATACTGTCAAAATGGTGAGATAAGAGTCAACACCTTATGAATCACCCAGGTATCTGGTGCATGTGTAGCCAAGTATTTGTTTATTTAACAATGTCCAGATGCACATTTGGAAAAACATGACATTCCTTTTCTACTCATTTAATTTTAATAGACACAGAAATATTAATATTTTTCTTTGCTCGTGCATCTCCATGTATGAAAAAGGAGGAGAACTGGGGGGGGGGTGGCACCAATGGATCAGGGAGATTAGTTTTTCAAACAAGTCATTTAGAGTAATATGAAAGTTCCATGTCTTCCGAGAACTTTATTGGCTATAATCTAATGATGGAGGAAACAATTTGATAATACCTGTTTACAGTAGCTCAGCCACTTGGTATCAATTTCTCAATTATCAGATACTTATGGAAGGTCCCTCAAAGGCTTTGTTGGTCTTTGAGGAGATTCAATCTAATCAGGGTGAAAAAAAGTAGACCTATGAAATTTTAACTAGCAATATTAAAACTCAGGCCAGTCCACATTGCCAACAAGAAGTCAGAATGCACTGAGGCAGAACAGAGTCACAACTGCCCCAAGGACTGGGTAATCACCAAGAATGACACACAAGATGCATGTTTCTGAGCTGTTTTTAATGACTGAGATTTAAATCATGAAATAGCTGCTTTTCTAGCCATGGTCTTTGATCTTATTAAAACTACCAGATTCAGAACATCAAACCTTAAACATGAAGCGCTTCTTGCTTTCTGGGGTTTTGGAGTTTGTAGCTGATGGACCTAAAACAGAATTAATAGTATAAAATAAAACTATGTTCTTGATTGCTTCCGGTTTATAACAAGTAACTTTAGAAATGCATCTTGAGGCGAAAATATATCCATACATACAAGGTCGTAGATGGGATTGGAAGACCTTCGGGCCACTCCTTAGCAAGAATCACTAGTAATCCCTCTTCCTTCTCTGAGAAACTGCATGCATAAAAATAGGAAATAGATCCACTTCTTGTCAGAGATAATGGCTCACACTTAAAACATACCGCAGAGGATTCTCATGAAAGACTAATGCAGCCAGTTCATATCTGTAAATATAAATTGAGTAGAATAAAAACTTCAAGTGAGAAATTATTTCTCTAGTGTTATCTTCTGGCTTCAGGCACCAGCTTTTCATATCAGTTTGGATTGTTGAAGTTTCTATTTGGTTATTTGTGTAAGAACACTCTACTTATTTCCAAAGTAAAGGCCAAGCTTCGTTAAAGAAGTCACTATACAAATAATGTCCATTCAATGATTTGGGAGTCATCAATTGCTTGCTCTTGTTTGGTGTGGAAGTCATGTTTTGTTTAAGTGCATCACAACCAAGTTAAACAAGTAAAACAAACAAACAAGGTGTGTGGTTCATGTCTTTGTCCATATATATATTTTTGTTGTTGTTGTTATTTAGACCAAATGACATCATACCTGAAAATAACACTCCCTGATTTTTCCTGATGCATGCAGCTCCTCCAAAGTTTAATAGGATATGGCCGAATATTTCTTCCCTTGAGGTTTCTAACCCAAAACAAGGTAGGAGCATCTAAATTCCTACTGATATAAAAATCCCATGTTTGGGGGGGAACTCCTATATACCATCTTAACAAGAACTAGAACATTACCACGGATGCTTTGTCTTTGAATGGATCCTAATTTGAATCTTCATTTTTTCTAATATGAATATAGTCCCAGAAATATTGGAGTGAAAGAGGACTGAGGGGAAAATCAGATGCAACAGGATTTATAAGTCTTGAAAAAAATGTACTTTTATAGAGTCTCAAGAAAAGCCTAGAGTTTAGTTGTCAACATAGCATGGATATAAATCTTAAAAAAACATGTGGACACTACAAACTCCTTCCTTCCCTTTTGCTCTTCTTAAGTAAACTCACTGGTTGCCTCCACTGTTCTGAGGATCAAGATGAACAGATAAGGGCATCACTGAAACTCCCAGAGGGACTGTTTACTATTACTCCATATCAACTTGCAAAACTCTCTCTCTCTCTCTCTCTCTCTCTCTCTCTCTCTCTCTCTCTCTCTCTCTCTCTCTCTCTCTCTCTCTCTCTCTCCCTTCCTCCTTCTCTCCCTCCCTCTATCCTGCCCTCCCTTTCTTTCTCTGCTTCTGCCTCTGCCTCTCTTTCCTTTATTTTTCATATATCTATATCAATGCATGATGCATGTATACACATTCTAAAACATTCTCTTGTTGGAATTATCCTTCCATCCCATTTACCAAGGAACATTCACTTTTACCAGCTTAGAAAAAAAAATTTCCTGGTCTGTTCTCAGAACAGTAATTATTTTATGGCTTCTGGTGTCAGAAGGAAGGAAGGAAAGAATGAGGAAAGGAAGGAACTAGAAGCAGAAGGAAAGAGGAAACTAACAGTAGGATTACATAGGAAGAAATAGAATTATTAAAATGGATCATAAAGTTGTGAAGCTGAAAGATTAGATTAACGTTAGATTCACACCAAGACCTTCCTATATGTACATGTGTTTGTATATAAACAGGAGCTTATCTCAATAGAAAGCAGTGTTCTTTTTTGCCTTCTTTCTCCAAAAATAAAACATTCATCACTGACTTCTGCCTTCTTTAGTTATAGACAGGATGTTGCTTTTGAACTCTAATGAATACAGATGGAGGAGGAAATGAGCAAAAGGAGGAACCAGGAAATAGCTACTAAGCAAAACAAAATATATTAGCAATTTGTTGAGGAGTCAAATTGGAAGGGCTGCATTTTCAGTCCACTATTGGAGTGATGAAATCGAGACTGTCCTAGATACATACATTACTAGCAAATAGAATTACCTTAATCATTTGCTCTAAATGGATTTCTCCAAGTTTCTGGGTACATACATGGAAGAAGAAATACAGTTCAAGTTTATTCCTGCTAATACCATTCCCTGAGGAGTGGAAGGGTGAGAGGAGAAAGGGTTAGCAGTCTTATTCCTTGGCAAGTTCACTGAGAGCACCTTTGAATGACACACAGTATTTCCCACTGAATTCAGTACTATGACAAACATACAAGAAAAGACCTCAGGCTTAACACTTCTCCACAGAAAGTTTTGATCTGAATAAGATTATTCTTTGTTCAAACCATGAAATGGACCCATTTGATTATTTTGCTGGTTTTGATGTCATGGGATTAAAGCTTTCAGAAATGGCATTAGAGAAGGCCAATTGTACAATTTTTTTAGGATGTGGATAAGGGGCTCAAATTAAGCTACTTAAAAATGTAACTCAGCTGGATTAAGTGCTTAAACTCGAAATACTAGTGCCGGGTAAAATGTCTGGTGGAGGACAATTCTGTGGAACCATAATTTATCTTGCCAACATCAGCAAAGACCCCCAGACCTTATTCTGTTTTTGTTACTTGCACAAGAAACTCATCATGAATCGGTGGAAAAGAAACAGCAGACTAGTTTAGAAGGACAATCCTGCCGTTAACAAAGGACAGCAACACTGAGGCAATACACAGTGGAACAGGAAACACAATTCTTAGAGGGACCCATAGTCACATGACTTGGAGGTCAAATACTGCCGAATGCTTGACCGTATGACTATGTTCTGAGATCTCTAGTAGGTTCAGCAACAACACAAATGGTCTAGATGGTTCATATATACACATTTGTGGTGACACAGAAAGAGTGACATGGTAAACTGAGGCACTGATATTGCTTGTTACCTCAACATTCCAACAGTTCTATGTGAAGCAGGACAGTCAGAGATCCTGGCACCTATATTGTCATGAGAATAGCACCTATATTGTCATGAGAATAAGCTTTGTTCACAGGACTCCTGATATAAATGTTATTTCTTTATATCTCTAAAAACAAAAGCTTTATTACTAATGACAGTGTTGAAACATTTGCAGCCAAATAGGAACTTTCCTTTGTAATTGCAACAGATTTCCAGGAAAAGAAAAAAAAAAAAAGATAAGAACATTCTCTTCATCAGGGCTCCACAGAGTGGGTTGGTAATAAGGTATTAATTACAGTTTGAACGTTTCACTATTGTCTCTAATTTGCTGTTCATTTTTTTAAACCTATGCAGTTGCTCCCAAATTAGCTTTGTCAACAGTTTCTTCTGTTCAAGTTGCAAACCACAAGCGAGGTAGGAATTCTTGGATTCATACAGTGATCCCATGGTGTTATGTGTTGTGAGACATTGCACTGTATGAATCTGGAATATCTGTGAAGTGTACCCATCAGCTTATCGGTGAGGCATGTTGACTGATACCCAGCTAATGCATCAACAAGTACCGAGAATGTTACATATATAAAAAGTGGCTTCACTCAGTAATTCACCTGCAATGAAAGATGCCCCAAGATTTGTTTTCTGAAAAACTAATGTTTTGGTAGGAATTATGACAGTTAAGATTCTTGGGTAGACCATGAGTTTGAGAGCTCTAACACCCATGCTCCTTTTATTGAAAATAAGAAAATCCACTGGCAGTGGGTCTCAAGGATGTTTGTCGTGATGCCAGAAAGGCAGGCTCCTTTTATGGTTCCCATTTCACTGTGTCAATAAGGAAATATATTTGAGTTTCTGATGCCAAACGTGGTTTTGAACAAATGTGCAAAACATCCATGAAAAGTTCTGGATTAAGTATTGGCCACATTCTAAAGTAATAGTCCTGTCACTTCCTTTAAATTAAAATGGGCAACTGCTCATCTGTGACTCATGATTGGCCTACTCCAGCTAGCATCTGTCATTCACAGAATGAAGATTTTTCAGGAAACATGAAGACCCTGTTTTTATTTCTTCACCAAATTTTCTTAAATGTCCTCTGTAACAGGTGTGTCTTGTATTCCACTCTTCACTGTTGGGCATATGTCTTCCTCCTTGTTTCTTATTTTATTTTCCATGAAAACACCTCTTGATAAAATCTGAACTTGGTTTGGTCTTTGTGGTAAAATATCAGGAGAGCTTTCTTCTTGCTTAATAAATTTAGCTGTTTTCATGATTGCAGTCAATAGTGAATTTATATTTGAAGCATATAGAGAAAGGGGGAAAATTGGTGACAAGATGGGAAAAGGGAAAATAATCACATTTAATCTATGTCCTGATGCATCAGGGTGTATTTTGAATTAAGGGATATTGAGAATGCCTTTGGAGGCAATTTAATCTAGGCTGGGAATTATAGAGAATAAATACAAATGAACCTGTGGTAGGTTCAGAGGGTTAGAAGTTGTTCTGGACTCATGATCTATATCACAGCTGCCATTATAACTATGGTAAGAAGCTTCCCCATCCATAATAAGCAATGCTGTTGAGCCAAACAAAAGAGATGAAGGAGAACAGAGATGAGAGAATTGATACTGTTTCATTCACTCTTATGCCCAATATACCAAAGGCCTATTGACGTGAGTCTGAACCTGTGACCTCTTGTTTCTTCAGTCAGTGCTAATTACTTGCAGACACATTTCAGAAGCAGGAAGAAGGCAGCTAATAGAGGAGATTTATTATTTAAAATGTACAGAAGGGTCTCAGAACCTGCAGAAGGATGAAGAACATAGTAGAGTGAAGAAGAAAAAAAAATGAAAGAGAATTTTACAGGTTCTTCATTTCTGCCATGGGAAAGATCTGAAGGGAAGCATCATACTGATAATTCAATGAAGGAAAAAGAATTTTCACAATTTTCATTCTTTTGCCATCTTTCTAAAGTAGCTTTGCCAAACCTTTTCTGTGTAGATGAATGAAATGAGTTTTCAACAGCTTTGGATTTGAGTAGTCTTTCCTTGTTTGAGGAAATGATCTATGACAACTAGAGTGTATGTTGTTGTCATTGCTATAGTCACATGTGTGATGTAATAATATAATTTCAAAAAAGGAGAAAAATAAGAAAAAAAGACATAGAAGGGAAAAGAAATCTTTTCTTCTTCCTGATACCACTTTTCTTCAATTGTCTTTGTCTCCAACTTTTGGCTTTCCTGTGATCCCCATCTGCTAAGGTCTTCCACAGCCAGTTTCAGTCAGAAGAAACCTTGTGAAAAACCTCAGCGAGTTGTGGGCCTTGGTTTCCATGGAAAGCCAATTAACAAATCAATTAAAGAGCCAACTATGAGCGCTTTCCCTCTCAAAAGCATCTCTAGCCTGCCTTAGTCTTAACTGGTCACTAATAAGCACCTCGTTATCATAAACACCTTGCATGACAGAACATGATATATATAAGATAGGTATATTATAGATCTAAGCATAGTTGTAAAAGTCAATGTCTACTGACTAGATCACTAGTCCATGGCTGAAGACATCTGAAGGCATATTTAATTATTGCACATTGGGGTTTTCTACTGTTTCTAAGGCTGATGACACTTCTGCATTTCCTTGATTGCATAGGAGAGCCCAACCCAACAAATATCGGACACTAAGTGTCAATCACACTCGTGCATGACTGGACCTCTTTCTCTTCACCTCCTCACATAAGGTGCCTGGTACACAAGAATCTTGATAAATTTGTTGCCTGTGCTCACTCTGTCACACCATGTATTCATGAATGTGTGCTTTAGAGACTTCAGCTCTGTTTACTGATGCAATAACACATGCCTGTTATGTTATATATTCCAATATGACTTGAAATTTAAAGATATAAAGGCACAGCAATGTGCAGAAAGCTACTTTTTTCTTCCTAAACTGGTCCGTACACAGATGCATTCACTCAGCTAATATAATCACTAACTCGGTTATTTCTTATTGTGTGGTGCTGTTTTTCTAAACTGTATAATGCGTAGGACGTAGTTGGACTCTCTTGGGCTTTGAGTGGTAGAAGAATATATTTAAATGTTTCTTTCCTCTGTGTTTTCCTCTGTCTCCTGTGGGAGAGTACTTTAAGATCATTATTCATTCACTTATTTTCTCATTCAATAGAATTTCTGAGTGATTAGCATATGTGAGGAAACGCTTTAAGTTCTGTGGTTATAGCTTCAAGCAAAGCAGATATGGTCTACACGCATGTGTTTATACTGAATAGATAGCAAGACCTTTTTAAAATGCAATTTTCAGATATTATAAATGCTAATAAAAACATAAAAACGGATTAAGATACTGGAAGATTAGTCCATTTAAGTGGCAGGGTTATTATTTCAGATGAAGTACTCAGAGAATTCTCTTTAGCCTGGACTTGACAAAGTGCTGGAGGAGGGAAATACTGAGTAGAGATGTCAGGAGAGGAATACATCCGACCCACCCAAGGGACAATATAATCATGGAAATGTGCTTCATGTGTTTCAAGAGCAATAAAAAGGCATCTTGCAACAAGTGAAGAAAGGGTGGGAAAAGTCAGGAAGAAGGCAAGGATTCATCAGCTAGAGAAAGAAGCAGTGAATTTTCTAATATGATTGAAATGGGAAGCCAATTGGATGTTAAGGAGTGAGGCACCCTGGGCTAATCTGAGTTTCTATTGGATCATTCTCACTGCAAGGAAATGGAGCTTAGAGATGATGACAACAATGTCAGTGAAGTGTGATGTTATCTGCAGCTGAGGATGAGATGGTGGAGACGGTGAGAAGTCACCTTTGCCACAGATATGAAAGCAGAGCCAGGTGGATTGATTCACTGACTGGTGTGGGTAGAGAAAAGAAGAGATGCCAAAGACAACCCTGGCATTGCAACCTAAGCAGTGGGAGAGATGGACTTGTTATTTCTTAGGATGCTGGTTGAGCAGCAGAGCTAGGAAGGGACCCCAGCATCTCAGTTTCAAACACCTTAACGTTAAGATGTTATTTAAATATACTGGTGGAGATGGTGTGAAGAGTGCCAAGTGTAAGACAGACATGCATCTGAATGGATTCTCACTAACCAGGAAGCTGGTTCGGGTTGGACAATAGTATTTTGGAGTGTTATACATGGAGATGTTTTTAAAGTCTACATATACATGATTTTTAAATCCTTAAAAACATCTAGGTGGCATTTAAAAAGCATAAAGGCCCAAGCACTAAACACTGAAATATGTAAACTTTGAAAACATAAAGCAAATATATAACAACAAAAACAATGAGTATGGAAGGAGGAGATCCAACATAGGGTTATACTGTGACTCTTTAGGGAAAGACTACCAAGTAACCCAGAGGATACAATTGTAGTTAATGAGCATAAACTTCAAGTGAAACTTGTTTGAAAATAGGAAATAGATTCCCACCCATGTATGGTTGCTAACATTTTAACATTTAACATGGCGAGGTAAAGAATTGAATTAAGTCAAGAACAATTTTCCCCAGAAGACTGAGTGGAAGTAAGAGGGTAGTGGAAAATATAGAAGGAAATGAGGTTCTAAGAAGGCTCCATAGATTCTAGGCAGAAAGGAAGATGTAGTAGGTCAATAGTTAGTCTCAGACCTTGGGACTTTTGATGTGCAGCACAACTCAAATTGGATCATATCAGGAAGGATCATGCCGCGATCTGTGCTTGAACAGAAGACTTGAAAACCAGAAAGTAAAGGATGGTAAATTAATAGCCTGAAAATAATAGGACAGTGTAATAATCACTTAAGAATTATCCCTTTGTAGAATTTTTATAAACTTTATTATAAAGTACTTCCAAATAAATTAAAACATCATACCAAAATTAACCATACCCAAATTCTATATAGCTTAATGAACAGATACATAGTTATAATTGATATATATTTTATGTATATATTCCTCTAAGCCTTCCAAATACTTTTTAAATTTTATATCCTCAAATATATTATTGCCAGAGAAGAAAGCTTTATCAAGGTCTCAGAAACATTCTCGAAAAAGTCTTAAAACACGAAGTTGTCATCAGCCTACTTCCTCGAACATCTTTGATTTTTAATATCCACTTACCTTTGGAAATACATTTATGATAGTACAAATGTAGTAGATTATGCTATCTTAAATAGCTATTCCCAATTCACCTATCAAATTAATAATTTGATTTTCAAACAGGATCCCGGAATAATTAGTGCCATCACAGAAATGAAGGCATTGTGGGTTTGGTGACTTGTTTTCCGAAGTAACTCACTTCAAGATCTGTAACTTGACTGCTGTTGGTAGCATTGTTATTGCTGTGACACGTCTTACTTCATTTTATTTCGATACTTTCATTCTCACACTGAAGTTCCACAGCCTCTTTCTCCCAATCCTTCTTCTCCACCTGGTCTTTCCTGTTTTCATCCAAAGTCCTACTCCTTACACATCTATATGACTAATCTCCAGTCAAGTGGCTTTCGGATTTCTACCTTGTTCTTGCTTCTCTTTTATACCACTAGATCCAACAAGTTCCTGGCACTGTAATGGCTCTCTTCTACTTTTCCTCATCTCCTGTGTCCTCCCCTTCTTCTAGCCAAACTTTAATCTTAGTGTTTATTGCAGTAACCAGATCTCTGATTAATGAATCCATACTGTTCTGATAAGATGAGACATAGCAAATATAGTACATATGGCATATTTATATGTGTATGTATATATGTATGTATATATCACCTTTTCTTAGTCTTTTAATTTATATACACATTTTACTCTGATATGAAAATGTCATATTTCTAAAAAAATGAGTGTAAGCTAAAGAAGGAGTAAATTAACACATATAATAGTTCTGTTCCAATAAGATACTGAATGTGCAAAAGAATGAATAAATGAGTTCAAATAGTTAGTTTGTTTGGCTTTGTTGCTGGGTAGTATAAGACATTAATGAGATGAGTATTTGTAAGCAAATACAGGTTGCAGAATCATGGTTCACTTTTCTTATAAATGTCAGCTAGGTAAATCCCCATATTTTGATTCCCACCAAACTGTCCCTCCCAATTTTTTGAGAGTTAATAAGTAGTTATTCCAATGAAATCATTGTGGCTTTTTTTTTTTACCATTTCTTTTTGAAGGTTGAATTATATTAAAACAATTTCTTGGGTTGGTGAAATGCAAGAGAGAAAAGCTAATGCCTCTACAACCACTCCCCAGCTCCCATCCTCATCATGTCTCTATAGTTCATACCATATCACTCCTACAGACTCTTGGACATCTCTGGATTTTAAAGAGAAAAAGGAAAAAGGAATTTGGGGTACAGTATGTCACTGAACTCCCCTTTAGTACCAGGCACAGTAAGAAACTCAAGAGAAGGACATTTTAAGTGTTTGTCCATAGGAATAATCACCCTGTATTTTGTGTTTTCTGTAAAACATAATCATGTATATTTGACTTAAGAGAGACAAACAAAATCAAACCCTGTGTCATTGTCTCAATCCTTTTGAACTTGCCATGATGTCTATAGAACTCCACCAACATCATAAGCTAAAAGGAAAACAAAAGAGCCATGGGAGTCAGCAGATCCACACACCTGCTGCTGCTCATATGCGCCCCTTCCTCTTTTTAGGGCTGCAAAGATGGGGAAAAAGTGGGAGAAATGATGCAAAGTCAGTGAAGTTTTTCATGTGCAAAATTAGACTTTTGCATCCGTTGAAACCGAGACTTCCCAAATTTTTAAAAGGTGTGCACCTGCAAATGCTTCTGCTCATCTTGTCTGCCAAGAATTAACAATCTTCAGTAGTGTTTGTCCGACCTTTCTATCCTGCCTGAAACAGCCACCTGTTGTCACCATGTGTTATGTTGGTTTCCATCTATGTAATGCCATGCCGCCATCTTTTCTCCATCCCACACGTCACCCAAGCATGTAGCGTGCTATTTCTCTGCTGCTGTATACATTCCGTATACATTTCTGTTCTTCCTTGCAAGACTGTGAATGCTTCGGCCACTCCAATCGGTGCAGTTATATCGATCTGCTAAACACAGTCATTTGCGTGAGCTGTAAACACAACACTAGAGGGCAGCACTGTGAGTTATGCAGGCTGGGCTACTTCAGAAATGCTTCTGCACAGCTGGACGATGAGAATGTGTGCATAGGTCAGTTCCATTATGATTTCAGCTTTTGTTCTGTGCCTTTGGAGCTATGGGGAGCTGGTTAGGGTGAAGACGCTGGTGAACTGCACTACAGCTGAGCCAGAATGAGTATCCTCAATGGAGTAAATATCCTTGGTAGACTGAAAATTTGCTTGGATTTGGATAAAGCAATATTTGGTCTGGGGTTGGGGGGATGGAACTTGAATCCTTATATTGTTATGTTAAAGATGGTGTCATGAGAAATCATATCTAGGAAATGAAGAATATTCGAATTTTCTTTCTTTGGTCTTCTCTCTCTCTCTCTCTCTCTCTCTCTCTCTCCTTTTTGTCTCTTTAATTTTTGCATGAAATCTTAAAATCTGATAAATTTTTTATCTGATTTTATTCACCTCAAATTGTACATTCAACCTTTAAGATGATAATTAACTATTTTAGGTAAAATACTTTGTGATACAGAGTCAGGTATAATTGATGATGATCTACAAATATTGGTATATTAAAATGTTGCTATTAAGAACTGAAAACTACTAGTAGATTCTAATGGAAAAGTTTGCCTACCTTTTCTATATGCAGCAATGAAATTCCACTTATTGGATTTTCCTATTGTTCCCAGAGGAAGAGTAATTTCTCAAGACTTCTCCAGGTTATAAATTCTGTTAGATCATAAGGTATATGAGCCATAGAAAATAGAGTCTTGGGAAGAGAAATCCCAGGAGCCTCACCCCTCCACCATGACTGATTATTCTCAGCTAGAAGGATCAGGTGCTCCTTCTCTTTCGAAAGTTTCTTCTACCTTGTCTATGAAGAGCCTGACTTTAAGGAAGGAAGTCTAGAGCCAGGCATGCTGGGGCACACTTGTAATCAGTGCAAGTGGTGGATGAATGAAACGAATCAGGAATTTAAGGCAGGCTTTGGCTACATGGAGGATGTAGGCCATCCTGCATTGCATGAGCCCCTATCTCAAAACAGTGGCATGAGAGAGCCTGATAGAGAAGCAATAAATGGAATTTCATTGCATAATTTACTCTTTAAAGTGTATATATTTGAAGTGTGATGCCTGTTACCACACCAGTAATTATACAAGCAGAGTTTTCCAGAGACAAATTTCAGTAGCATTGATAAGTTGGAAAATTAGAGCATAGTAGACATAAAATGAAAAGTGATCTTTTTGTCAAAAATAAGAGGCAGTTTTTCAATTCAACTGTGAGTCTTGGATCCCCACTTTCTGCCTTCAGTGTGACAATCATGGACATTCTTGCCTACTACCATTGAATAGCACTATGGTTATTTTGAATTTATTTGGACCAAGTATGCATATGCCGACAATATTTTCTATTTCTTTCAAAATGCTTCTTTTTTATTATTTGTGAATTAGTGGAGAAAGTACTGGAGTTAGATGCTGGAGAGCTGGGTTCAACACCCAATTTGCTATCCCCTAGCTAGGTAAGTCATTTAAACCTATTGGCTTTTTTGTAAACAAATGGACAGGAAGCACTGGTAAAGTATGCACTGACATGCAATTAAAAAAAAAAGATAAAACAACTAATTCTCATTAACAAAACAGTAGGGTAAGTATTATAATAATGATTTTTTCCTCTTTCATATTGGGGGTGAAATAAAGACAGATTAACCCAACTTGTACACTCTTTGCGAAAAACATCCTGACTTCATGAACTGAACACTCTCTCCTAACCACTCTAACACAGCCAGTAAAGCTAAAGATGCCCAGACTGTACCTCAAGTATGCTTTTGCAGGACAGTAGCCATCCTACTGCCATCTTATGAAAAGGTGTCCAATTACATTCCTAACACTTAGATTATGAAGACTTGGGAATATTAATAGAAACAAAAGGATGCACTGCAGTCTTAATTTTGAGTGTAGAATATATTCTGCTGTATGCCACTTGTGAAAATATATAAATACCCTCCTATAAATAAAGAAAAAACAGAAAAGGTTAAGTGAATACAACCACTAAAACAAACCTTAATTCACTATATATATATATATATATGTATGTATATATGTATATATATATGCATATATATGAAATTATATGTATCTCACATTTAAATACTTTAAATAAAGCAAAGCAAAAAGACCTTACAGGGAAAGATTGAATATTTAATTTGTAAGTCCCTACCACAGCAATTGAGAACTAATTGCTATTTAGTCCAGAAAGAACTAAAGGAATAGATATTTGCTTAATTCATTCTCACAGCATTCTCAAATACTTTGAACTCTACATCATCTCTAAATTAAAAAACCAAACTTTTTCAAAAGATGCCTTGCAATTTTTTTTTTTAGTAATTGTCAATTAAATTCACCATCCAACTTTGAGGGAATAGCTCACATCTCTAATCTAGCTAGATGTTTTGAGGTCACTTTATATTATAGCAAATTTATAATGCAGCTGGATAGTTCATGTTGCCACAGTGATTGCTGCTTTGTGGTGACTGGTGAATATATTCAATTTTCATACATATTCCAAGAAGACATACAGTCATGTCTTCTGAGGTATATGACATTTCCCCATGACAATGCAACAATTACATGAAAATGGCATCCTTGTTTGCCTTTGTCTCCTACAAACCTGAGCATTAAGCAGGAAGCTAGAGGATGCATGGTTTCTGACCTTGAGTAATCACTGTTAATAATTCCCCTAACGAGCTTTGCATCAGAGAGAAACACAGGGCTCAGCAGTTGCTACTAAACATATCTCAAAGTTATGATGCATTATTTTTAATTCTCCTTGAAACCCACGATCAGGTAATGAGAGGTTCCTTGCACAGAACCAAGGAAACTCAAGACAATTTTAATGCCCCTAAATAAATTGTAGTATAAGGTTTTAATTGAGCTGCGCAAAGTATTTTATGCTGGTTTGCAATCTGACAGCTCTGTATTTTCTTTATAATTTCATGTAATAAAATATTATCCTTACGGTCTCTCCTACTATTCAATGTATCATTGAATAGAACTTTGTAAGTGATAAATCTAAAAATCTGTATTATTCCTACATAAGGTGAAGAAAGGAAAACATTATGTCTCTTACCTGTTTATTTTTATAACTAAGATTACATTGTCCAGCTTTCTTACAACAAAGACTGGGACTTACTACGGATTAGATGTTGGACAGTATATTTTTTTAATTTTTAAAACCCTATCTCTTTGATCACTGTGGACTACTTGGAACAGCATGTGGGTTCATACTGCCCAGGTGTAACAACAACTGGCTTACAAAACACCAACAACTCTTTATCAACATGCCCGCTTTATAAAGTGACACCCATTCCAGGGTGACCTAGGCACAACTCAGTGAATACAAATGTGTAAACAAACATTAAAAACCACAACAAAATAATGACTTTTAATTATTCTTATCCACACATAGGCACACATTAGAATAAAAAATGCTGCCATGGAAAAATAGAAATGTTTTGGAATTTTATTTTAATTTTACACACACACACACACATACACACACCCCATCATTAGTTTTATAACTGTTTGTTTCATGAGAATTCTAAGCTCTAAATACTGAGTTAACACAACATAAATCATAATTCAAAGGTCCTTCATATCGTTGGAAGAAATTTTCATTTGTCACAATGTCAAAATTCGAATAAAAACTCCAGGTCTATTCACAATGATGATTCCCAATCCTCATGGCTAATGACACAACTCACTTAAAATTAAGCTGAACTCCCCAGAGCTTTGGTTCATTTGCTACATGATTTTATTCCAACTTTTACTGGGAGATCCTCACAATGGTTCCAATTTAAAATAAAGGAGATTGAGAAATAGAAAGTCCCAATAACCTGCCCAAAACACACAGCATGGTAGTGGTGAAAAGAACACCAGCTCAGACATCCCTTGCTCCAAACCACCTATGTGTCTCCACCTAGGGGACAAAACAGGTTTCCCACTTTCCACCTAAGCTATGAACAATATAGAGCTTCAGATATTCAAATGCCCTGTCTAGGAGTGCATGGAGATCAAAGAAACATTCCCTTGGCTTTTTATTATGTCAAGCCATTACCTTGCCGGGACAAGAAAGTTGTAGAGACAAACATCCATCTCAAAGTTTATTTTTCTTCAGATTGGGAGTATGAAATTTATTTTTCTTTCATGGTTGTTCATGTACATAAGAGCTGTGTGATCATGGCCAGCAAACACAATGGCTAAGGGCTCATCTCAAAACCTGATATACATAAATAAGTTAAGGCACCATCCCAAATCATAAAGCAAAAGTACCTTTGAATGAGTAAAGTGCATTCGTATTGCACTTTGAGACGCTCAGCCATTCCCAGATATTGAGGGTAGCAGATAAACCCATTTGAATAATTTAAAACAGATTTTACACTGATGGAATATTGATTTATCCTTGATATACACACTTCTCATGGCATTCATTAAACCATCTAAAAAAAAATGACCTAACAAATGGAATCTCCATTATGATCTGTTACTGGTGAAAGCATGATGTCTTATTTCCTTGGAAGGGTTCAGCTCTTTTCCTCCCCTATCATAAAGATGATGCCATGGAAGGCTGAGCAAGTAAATAAATGGCCCTGAAATAGCCACATTTGCCAAAGCATTTCATTAATGGACATCTTCCTTTAAGTAAGTGAATCCTTCTAAGTAAGTGACGCTCCTGTGTTGATAACCTCTAAGCCACTCGAAGTGTCTCCAGCCTGTGTGTTGTCTTGTTTCTACAGAGTGTTATTGTAACCCTTTGGGCTCAATCCATGATCGTTGTAATGGCTCAGGATTTTGTGAGTGTAAGACTGGAACGACAGGGCCTAAATGTGATGAGTGTCTGCCAGGAAATTCCTGGTACTACGGCTGTCAACGTAAGTAACTCTGGGAGCTGCCCTCTGCCTGCTGCAGCATGGCTGATTCTGCTTGTCTAGGCTGGTATGTGCAGCATCTCAGAGCAGAAAAAGACCCATCCAGCTGACAAGCTCCATAGGCTACTTAGTGCCCCAGCCTGTGTAGGAGAGTGATCCATCAGTCGTCCAGCTGGCTTCTCTGAAACTCACCCTCATCTCCTCTGATGGCTAACACAACTTATATTGAAATATTGTATGGCAATGTGTATACCTGGTCAGACCATAAATTACGTGGCACAGTAGGGAGCCCAGCTTGGAAATCCTCACCACGAAATGAAGTGTGATGTGTATGTGGTTAATATATTTCCTGAACTGAAAGCTTCCCTGGAACTGCAGAGTTCATAAATTCAACAATATCTACATAACTTATAACCAACCTTGCTATCATGCCCACCACTGAATCTTAACCTGGATCCTGAAGGTAATAAATCTAAGGCATATTGAAACGCTGTGGTAAAAGAAATGAAAAAATCAATATCGTTTTTTGAGACATTTGGGTTAGGTGCCTCATAGTGAACCTTAGACAGTTGCTGTTTGGTTCTTCCTCTGTAGACTCTCAAGTCTTCTGAGAAGCTTGTCAAGCAAGGGGCATGTCGGTGTGTCCATTAAATCAAAAACCATTTAAATCTATGCAGAAATTTCCTGCCTGTGTTGTAACTTCTTCTGTTTTATGGTTCTGCACTCACTTTGCTTCCCATGTTTATAAACTTACTACTATGAAACACCCACAAGCCATGTCATCTGAAACAAGGTTGCCCAGATGAAAAGAGAGCAAGCTACAGAGGTCATCTCAGTTGTATTGCTGTCACGCCAACAAAGAAAAGAAAAAGAAATGTGGAAAAGAGATTTCAGAACTGATTTGTATTTGACCATAATAAATATGAAGGAAATTATCATTTGAGCATATAATTAATATAAAAATTACTAAGGAGGTAAATTCCCATCTTTAGGATCTTTGGAAGCACCTGGGTGTAATTATAGAACATCTCAATTCAAACTAAAGCCCTAACAGCTCCGTGTCTGTGCTATTGGATAGCACAGCTATAATTCTGTGTGCTTATTTCTTATTTGAATCCAATAGTAGCATGCAGGAAATGTAGAGACAGTTTCTACAAGAAATCATGTTATCTCTTAATACAATCATTTTATTTTCTACATAAAATTAAAGAGGATAAATACTATGACAACAACTAATAGCATTAGATTTCACTAGAAACATGTACAAAAAAAAAACTGATCTAATTTTCTATCTGCCACTCATGTAATTTCTAGGTATCTGGCAGTTACATTTACATGTAACTCAAAATGGCATGCTATGAGAAGATGGACTCTGGCAATAAGCAGAGATGTTTGGCGTTGGGCAGGTCAATATTAGAGGTACCCTGAGCTAGGCACTGAGAGGAACAGTGAAAGGCACTCAAACAGCCCAAAGAAAAGCAACTCACTTGAACAGTAGCTCAAGATAAGCCTAAGAATTAAAAGGCCTGTCTGCTGTAATTTTCCAGAAAGCACTTATTCTTTAGAGTAGATTCCTAAAGCCACACGAAGAGATATGATTCAGAAAGCACTCAACAGTCCTAAAACAGATGGTCATGAGTTCCCAAACTGGCCATCAGGCAAAAGCAGCAAAGGAGAGATGGGTACCAAGGTAGAAACTGGTGCCTGTTAATCCTGCCATTCACCAGGAAAACAAAACAAACAAACAAACCAACAAACACCATCATTTTGAACCAAATTTAAAGCAAACGTATTAAATATTAAATATAGACTAAGAGATGAACTTTGGTCAGGACCATCCTCCCCCCCCCCCCTGAGAATATCCCAGCTTGAATAGTATCCATCCACTGTTGCGAGGGTTCATGAGGCCAAATCAATAGGCCACTGTATTTTCCCATGGGGCTTTGTTATCTCCCACAACTACAATTTCTAACATTCCAGGAAGTTACATAGCTCATGAGCAGGTGGGGCTTACAGGTTAATTTTGTGCATATCAAGATTCATCATACAAAGAATATAAACATTATAGTTGAGATAAATGTCTCCAAGAGAAAATCTCATAGAAATGTTTCTGCTTTTGTTTATTTGGAAAGAAAGCCTCAATCTCTAGTCCAGACTGGTCTTGAACCCATGGTCTTGCCTCAGCTTCCTTAATGCAGGTATTAGAAGTCTGTGTCACTATGTCTGGTACCTAATATAAAGTTGATGAGACAAAAAAAAAAGGAGGAGGACCCCTGGAATGTAACAAGAGTAAAATGATTGTGAGGATACAAATTACAAATTAATTTTTTCATATGACAATATGACCCATCACTCAACTACACTACACTAACAATGGGAAGATCAGAAGAAAGCTCGTCACCTAAGATTTTCTTTTGGAAACAGAAGGTACATTTGAGCCTCTGATCCACAATTAAAATAACAAAAAACAAAAGCAAAAGCAAAAAACCTCTGTGCTTTATTTAGCACCTATCAACCCTAATGCGTTTCCATGCATCATTGTCCTTGAAAATGATGGAGTCAGTATTGAGTGCCTCCTTAAGTGCAGACACTGGGTTAATGAGAGAAGCTTCAAGGATGTAAACAGCTGCTGTGACATAAGGTCATGGGGTTGAGTAACCATTAAGACAGAATAAAATCAGAACAAAGGAAGATGTGTAGGTGGACACTTATTAGTGAGGCCCAATTGAGAATGACACTTGAGCAGGAAGAGACACCCAAGTTAACTTCCTAGGGATTGGTGGGAACTGTCCAAGGTGGTTCGTGAGCAGAGGTGCCAGAGTGGATATATTGTCTCAGAAATATTATTTTCCTGTGACTTTGGGAAGTGTGTGTGTGTGTGAGTGAGTGTTTGTGGTGTTGTAGGTGTATGTGTGTCCCAGTAGTTTTTCTTTCTCTCCGTCTCTCCCTCTCTTTCTCTCCCCCCTACCCCGCTCCCTGCCATGTGTGTGCATATGAATGTGTCTATGTAGTACAGAATATATTTTTAAAGAAAGGAGGGAAAAATAGAAAGTAGATTTGTGTGATGACTTGAATTCTAGCCAAGAAGTTTCATGTCACCATGGGAAAGAACCAAATGTACCATATAAGAGAGGTATGGGATGCAATATGCTATTAAACAAAGGTGTATAAAAATGAGATTTCATTTTTGGAACCATTATTCTTGTACTTTATTAAAGGAAAGATTAGAGTGGTTCAAAACTAGGTTTAACATATACATTTAACATTAATTCGCCTTTGAGCACACAAGATTTTTGGTGTTTTATTTTATTTTACCTCAATCTGAAAGCCTTTTGCCCAGCTCAGTATTAGATGCAGTTGTAGTGGCAGAGAAATTAACTTGGCAAGAAATCAAAACCAAGAAGAAAAGAGTAGTAAGTAAATCTGGCCATGAGATTGGTAGTGATGAACTGAAAGTAAACAGATGTGTGTGTGTGTGTGTGTGTGTGTGTGTCTAACTATGCCTCTGTGTGTGAGTGTGTGTATGTGTATATATTTATAGACATATATTATATATGTATATTTATAGAATATATATTATGTATTATATATAATATGTATTAATAGGCATATAATATATGTATATTTATAGACATATGTATTTTGTATATTTCAGCCAAGTATAGTGACATACAATTGTGATCCCAGAACTTGAGAAATAGATGCAGGAGGATAGAGAGTCTGATGTCATCCAGTGTTCATAGAGTGCTCAAGAGCAATCTTGACTACATAAGCTCATTTTTAAAAGAAAAAACAAACAAACAGAAAAAAACAAACAAGAAAAAGAGAAGAAAGGAAAGAAGGAGAAAAAAGAGGTTTGGGGGATAAAGATTAGTTTTGTGTAAAGGTTGTCCAAAAAAGAAACAAAGGGAGTTTGAGAGTAAAGAAACAATTTCAACTAATAACATTTTGAAATCAGAGGTCACAGCCAAGTCTCAAAAAAATAAAGCTGAAAAGAGCAAGCAGAAGTGCATGCTTCTTGTAACATGTGAAGAGTTAATTCAGTGCCAGCACCAGAAAGACTGGAGACATTTGAAATATTTTCTGCTAAATATAATGTAAATCTCCACATTAGAATGAGTGTCTCTAGTGAGAGATATGCCAAGTTCTAGAAGGACACACATAAGTTACATTAAAACCCCACATTATTACCTTAAGCTACCAATACTCATTTTTTCCTTGCTTATGTTATGTGTAATCACATACTGCATACAAAAATAGATTCTGAGATGGTTTGAGCATTTGGGGGAAGACCCATTTTATAGGTCCTGATATAATAATCATCAAGACCATTAGCTTTCAATGCAAAAGAAAACAGTATCTTGCAGATGGAATACAGCTTTTGCTTGAAAGAGGGATACACAAGAATAAGACCTACTTCAAAAGTATACTTACTTGGATTGAAAGGCAAGGTACAGGGCAAGACTTGAATTTTAAATTAGAAAGATCAGACATTGAAATATTTTTCATCAAAATGAAAGACTGTTTGGAAAAGTCATTGTGAGAGTTAAGAGTGTCTTATCAATGACAGATCATTTGAAAGGGTGGCCTGCCTGGTATAAATTGAAAACTTTTAAATGCTCTTTACCCTCCAATACAAGTGAATTAAATTGTCAAGCTATCTGATCAAATGAACAATATGTTCTGCTAAAATTGTTCACATATATTGATGAGAAGTTTTCATCAAAAAGGGAAGGAATTTATGTGGTTTTGTTATTGCTGTTGCTACTGTTTGGGGTTGGGTTGTTTGTTTGTTTGTTTGTTTGTTTTTGTTTTACTTTGAGATGCTGTATCCCAGGCTGGCCTAGAACTCACTGTCTGTAGCCCCAACTGGCTTCAAACTTAGAATAATCTTTCTGCTTCATTGTCCAAGTA
The DNA here is from genome assembly GCF_978045245.1 of Mus caroli. Taxonomy (NCBI): domain Eukaryota; kingdom Metazoa; phylum Chordata; class Mammalia; order Rodentia; family Muridae; genus Mus; species Mus caroli. Next base: position 50,161,908 of record NW_028227258.1, read on the forward strand.
CTAGGATTATAAAGATTATCATATCCCAGTTCTTTGTTTATCTGGTTGGTTGGTTAGTTAGTTGAGTGATCGGTTGGTTGGTTGGTTGGTTGGTTGGTTGGTTTATTGGTTCATTCATTCATTTGTTTGTTCATTTATTCATTTTGTTTGCTTGTTTTGCCTTTAACCTGAGCCTATCATCCATACCGGTAGAGCCAGTATCAAGATGAACCCCATTTGAGCAGTAAAAAAAGAAGGATTCCTTTTCAGGGCCAAGAATAGAAAGTGTGAAAAACAAACATGTACACCAACCTCTTGACTCATTGTGGTTCTATGAGGTGTTCCAAACAGAATAAAGTAATGAGAGAGAAATAGACCAATAAAAGGAAGGGTTATGCAAATCTTTTCAGAGAATAGGCACAGGTGTTCCAGAAATTCAGGTACTGACTCACTTTTGTTTTTCGCTTGGTTCTTTACGCTTGCCACTCTGACAATTGTCAACTTCCAAAACACTGTGGAGTACGACATTTAGCATCCAAAATGAATTATGAGGAAGTAAGGATTATCCAGACTACCTGCAGCCATGTTGGATCCAGTGCACCTGAAGAACTTCTGACCTATAAACCAGACTACAATGGGGTAGAAGTTCAGTGAGGTCACCAAGCTAGTACTCAGAGTAACACACAGTTAGGGGATAAGACGACTAAACTACCATTGTCACACAAAGGAGTAAAGGCTTCTAAAACCCCATGCATTGATGTCCAGGATATTGAAAAAGCTGCATAATATTTTTGATAAAGTTGACGATGACTGTTTAAAATGTGCATGTACAAGAAAAAAGGAAATTACTTTAAAAACCTAACTTAGTAATTAAGAATTTCATTCACTCACTTGCTATGTGTTGACACTCTGCTGCACATTTAGGCTAAAAAAATTAAATTGTAAAACTCAGATGGTAGGGAACTGTGGGGACAGTCATTTAAGTGGTAAAAATGCAGAGGTCCCAGATAAAACCACATCTTAACCTCAAGACAGGATATATACATGACAAAAGACTTAACACAGTTTTAGTTGAATAAAGGCCAAAAGTCATGATCCCAATAAAGCATACTGCATACATCTAGTCGTTATAGCACTTCCATCATAGCAAGGCAGGGATGCAGGACAGCTGTTCCCTTGAGAGAGGTGTTTTTCATGTGAAGAGTTGAAGCATATTGGCAAACATATAATTTGTCCGATTACAGATGTCAGCCAGTGTTTATTACTTTTCTCATTGCTATGACAAAGTGCCTGACAGGAAGCAATTTAAGGAAGGAAGGGTTTATTCTGGTTTATAGTTCAGGGGAAAATATTTTATCATCTTGGGGGAAGACATGCAGCAGGGACAGGAAACCAGCCAGTCACATTACATCTGCATTCAACAGTCGGAGAGGCATCAGGAAATATGTGCAAGCTACAAAAACCTCAAAGCCCACACCAATGAGTAGCATATCTTCAGTTAGGCTCTATCTCCTAATGGTTCCATAACCTTGCCAAACAGTCCCACCAGCTGTTAGGAGCCTGTGTAGGACATTTCACCCTCAAACCAAACACAGCACATTGAGGTTTGTGTTGGATCAAGTAGACCTGTCTGTTAATGGAGGCAGAACATGAAATATGAGTAAAATGGAAGAAGTTGCTTTGAACTTACCAATTTCCAACCAGAGTTATGTCTAACTGTCTGAGGTACACTGAGAAATGACAGGTTCCCCATTCTATGATGATGAATGTGCCCTTTCTAGTGGTGATTCTGGATGGTCTTGTGTCAATAGAAAAGATTCTAAGTGAAGATACTTCAAATTTTCCAACTTTGACATTAGACAAAGCCCATGGGCAAGGATGTCCAGAATGTCAGCCCAGTTATCCTTAGAAGACATGTGGGGCCACACTACTGTGTTCCTCTCTAATTATTCTTTACATATGCATCCCAGGCTTTTCTCTGAAGTTACTCATGTTTGGGTCTATTATTTTTTCATATAGTATATTTAGATGATATTTTTTCCCTCTCACAACTCTTTCTTGGTTGTCCACATCTCCATATCTACCCAACTTCGTGATCTTTCATTATTTTTGAGAACAAACAAAAAAATCAAAATCAAAACAGAATCATCATCTTTCAGACTCCCAGTGTTTTAAATCCTTTGAGAGTCAGCAACCATGGATTAATAAATCTTCCTTTATTCTATGGATAGCTTCTGATCCCAATTCTTCTGCTACCGTAACTCAGGAGTTTTTATTTCTTCCCTTATTTCATTCTTTTTTATCCTATGGAGATTAATTTCTGCAGGCCTGACAACTTGTGATCGTGGAGCTATTAGGACGATGTTTCCAATTGCTCCTGTGAGATGAAGATTACACCTCCCCAGACAAATACCTTGAACCTAACTTGTAATTTTTCAATTGCCTCTGGTTGCTGCCTCTTCCTATTTGCCGTGTTACATTAAAATGTCCAGTTCACATTTCACCAGATGACCTTACATGTTGAATCCGTTGACAGGAAGCTTGTCACCTAAATGTGGATATGTCTGTCATGCCTGAGAGCATTTACAGGCCTAGACAGCAGATTCTACGTATTTAACTCTTTTATCTCTATCACCAAAAGTTTCATTTTGTCAATAAAGTGAATGACTCATTGGATCCAAGCTTTTAATTTCCTTCCCACTAACTTCAGTGTTAGCATCATTTCCCTTGCTGAGTACCACACACAGAAGAAGGATGAACAGTCGATACCGTTCAAGGAGGGCTCTTGCTACTCCTGCTATCCAGATTCTCTGGGTGGGGAAACAGTGCTCTTTAAACAGACATTCTGAGCCTCTCGGAGGTAATCGAAAAGGGAAAATATTAGGAAAACAGAAGATAGAAAATGGCAATGCATAAGCCTTACAAATATGCTCAGTCTTCTTCCAGGGGAACAAGGTTCATTTTCCCAGCTAGAAGAGAAAGCTCAGAGCTGCCCCCAGTTGAGAAATTCCTCCTGATTCAGCAGTCATGCTAAGAGCTGTTGCTCTCCAGCTATTCTTCTTGTTTTCCCTGATATTTACCTTTGATTTGGAGTTGTCAGACAAGGCCCACCTACCTCTACCTTATCAGAGACCTGGGGCCACCCCTGAGTGATGAGGCTAGGGTGTCAGGGATTATGCTGGCTGTGGGAAGTGCTGGAACTCTCCACATGCTAATGGCTCCATTCAGGGAAGCCATGAGAGGCAAATACTGACACAGCTAGCTTGGTGAGACTGAGTGGTTCAGAATGTTCTCAGTATAGGATTTTATACTAAATGAATTCAAAACCTGCAATTCCTGAATTCCCGAAGGTTTGCTTGTGGCAAATACAGATACTACACACTTAAGAGAGCAATTTTAGGCATTTTCAATATCATGAAACCCACCTACCAGCCAGTGTCTCTGGTACCTTGTTTTCAGATCAAAGGGAACCCTCAGTTCTCATCTGCAAAATAGACCTTAAAATACTTGGAACTTCATGTTAGGGTTTTGTTGTTTTTTTTTTTTTAAATCTTTGTTAGACAGAACATTGAGAATACCAAGTATACTCAACTTAATCATTCCATGCCACCAAACTATCCAAGTTTAAACAATAAAGGTCTATGAGCTGTCACTGCCAATGTCCCTTGTCAAGTGCAGGCTCAGTTGCATGAGAAGAAATGCAACAGCCAAGTCCTATGTGATAGGTGATCAGAAGGGCAAGTAGAAATGAAGACTGGAGCTCTGCCTTAACTTTGGACAGGATATAGGGTTACGCCTTGGGCCATTATTTACACTCTGATAAGTGCATGTTTGAACCTGTGTGTGAATGAGAGAGACAGAGACAGAAAGTATCAAAGTCTTATAAAGCTGTGTGTACAAAGATGAAAGCTAAGAAATGTGAAAACAACCCAACAACAACACGGCCACCCAACTTGAAACCTGCAGAAGAAAATTGTCACTGGAGAGTCAGTCCTTAGCATTCACTCATAAGTGTAGAACTGGAGTGTTGTTGCAAACTATAGCTAGGGGGTTCTTGATATGCAGACTGTAAGAGTCAATGCAACTCATAAAAATGAAGTTTACATTTGAAGTCAGGGATTTTGGTAAATCTCTCTCTCTCTCCCTCTGTGTGTGTGTGTGTTTTGTGTGAGATGGTGGAGGGAGAAAATAAGTGAGATGGAGAGGGGAAGCAAGTGAGGGCAGGAGAGAGGGAGAGAAAGAGACAGAGGTAGAGACAGCACACTGGCACATGAGTTTTATGTGTTTAGAGATCCAAAGGTGAGATAGCCTTACGTTCCAGTCTTTGCCTTCATCCTTGTTTGAGACAGGTATCTCCTTGCTCATGATAACAGACAGAGGCCAGGCTAACTGACTGGAGAGTGTCTTGGGTTTCTCCTGTGTCTACCACTCATACTACAATAGAATTGGTTAGGAGGGCTGAGATTATTGGTCTGTGCCACTACATTTTGGTTTAAGAGGATTCTAGGGATTTCAACTGAGGTCATACTGCTTGCACACCAAACAAAGGTGTCAGGATTGTTGCTTCTGGGTGTAACTGCTGCTATGTCTCCACCGAGTATGACATCACTCACCTCACCCTTCTCAGTGCCACCCATGACTCAGTGACTTGAATGGTCAGAGAACTGTCTATTCCCGAAATTGTATGATCAGGAAATCTCACCAAGGGTCTGAGCTGTATGCACACATCAATTTCTGCTAAGAATGGTGATCATTTTAAGATAATAAAATTGTATGAAGCTGTTTCTGTGTGTAAGGAACATTCACACATGATCTCCTTCTACGGAGAAGGAAAGCATTTTCCTCATTTTGTAGATGACAACGCTGAGGATTAAATGGGTCATTGTTCAATTGAAACACTTTAAAGTAGCACAGCAGCTACTAGTGACTGTTGGTGGTCATGTTTATTTTGGCTTTTGATAAGATTTCACCATTGTTACTTCACAGATTGAGAGAGAATTTGATGAGTTCTTCCAGGAATCAGCAAACTTTTCCTCTAAAGATCTAAATTCCTAAGCTAAGCTCTGTGGGTCATACAGCTGGGTCCCAACTACCATCATTGCTGTCAGTATACATCTCAACAATATTCACATGTGGACCGTGATGATGTCCCAAGGAAACTTTATTCATTGAACTGAAATTCGACTCTTACACAAATTACACATATCAAAAACACTATTCCTTTTCATTGTGCTTGATTTACTTTAAAAAGTATAAAAACAATTCTTTGTTCATCATCCAAGTGAAAAAAAAGGCAGCCTTGGCTCTGCCTTGTAGCCACAGCTTGATTTATTATAAACACAACACAACAATTGCAAACAAAGAAACAGAAGGGCTAGCACATAGATGGAGAGAACATGTAGCAGGAATCAGGAGAGACCCTAAGAAGAAAGACTTTTCATTAAAACCTTGACATGCATAAGGCAGGGGGTTGATCTAACAGGTTCATATTTACAAGGTCCTAATTGACCTTAAGGGAAAAAAATGGTTAGGATTCCCAGAAACATGAAAGCTATGACCATTTAATTTCCAGGACGAGATCACAGACATGGTCGATACCAACTGTTTAAAGGCCTTAAGAGCCAGCCAAGCCAATTTAGCATCAATTTAGTACAATCAGCAACTAATGAAAGAGAAGTCAGGGTGGCCATAATATAATCAGGACTGTTCATGTCAGAGGGAAGAATTATTCTGCTGTGTATCGCAGGCAGAGCCCATCACCTTGAATGTCAGCAGGAAGCACCACTAAGATACAACTACACTAATAATCCAGTGCTCCAATGCCAATGACACAGGAAAAATACATTTATAACATGTAGATAATGTAGGAAATTTTTTACCATCACCTTTAATATTCCTAGTAATTATCCTTAATACAGTGCATGTCAGTGTTGTGAACTCACACTCTTTCTGCTCAGATTTCTTTTTGAGTGTGACTGAGCCTATTAAACTCAAGACCTTTTGAATTGCCCACAGGAATGACACCATGGCCCATCCATATTCACATGCACAGATGCTTTTGGCCCATGTTTTCCAAGTTTTCTGCTTTTAAGAGCTTTTTATGTGGGTCCTGAACAACTGGAGCAGGGGCTATCCCAAAAGCTGTTGCCTGAACAGAAGGAGAAGAAGCACCTAGCCTAGCAGAGACTTGAAGTACCAGGGTTGGGGGATACCCAGGGGTCATTCTCTGGTATGGAAGGAGAAGGGGTGGGGGATTAGAGAAGGATTGTGGGAGGGAGTGCCTGGGAGGAGGGCAGTAGTGGGATGTAATCTGAATAAGTACCAAAAATTAATTAATTAAAAACCTAAAACTATTCCTTTTGTTGAAAGAAATAGCAGCTTATATAAATACACAATGGATTAGAACAGTAGGTATCATTCAAGTTGTCAAAAGGTCACTCGTGTTTTCATTGTAGATTAGAAATAATTCCTAAGATATATTTTAATAACATAGTTTGCCCTGTCTTTTCTAGTCCTTAGCTTTGTGGTGCTAAACTAGGACAGTGGACAGTGCGCTTACATTTTCTAAAAGTACTAAGTTGTGAAACACCATGAAATGGCAAAGTGGTGTTGTAACTTTTTTTTAAGAAATACAATTTAAACCTTTAAAAAAATAGTGCCATCACCTTTATGAACTTTCTTCATATGCTAGCGTTCAATATTAAGAAATCAATAACATGGGCAATTACATTGCTCACATGAATTTAAATACAACACCACAGAGTTTTGTGGGGTCTGCTCCACAGCAGCCTAGAGACTGAGGCTCATACAGTCACTCCATGTATCATGCTCCTGCTGACTCAACATTTTTCAGGACAACATGGAAAGTATTTCTTAAAACATTGCACTTACAAAAGTGCATTTTCTAACTAAAATAAAAGTTAGAAATGTCTAATGGATCCTCAGATGTGTTTGTATATAAAATAAGAGTTCTACTTAATTATATTAAGCTTTAAAAGTTTTTTAATATACTGTAAATTCATTTTGAAAACTTTATGTATATACATATATTCATACATATATACGCATATAGACAGTTTAGTCATTTACCTCTTCCAAGTCCTCCCAGAACCCCAATGAACCCTTCCCAACTCCATATCTTATTTTTTAAAGATCATTGTCCAATTAGTGTCTTCTATATATACATGGTTGTGGGGGGCATCCACTGGAGCATAGTCAACTTACCAGAGACTGTACCCCAAAAGAAAACTGACTCTCTCTACTATTCATCATCAACTGTCAATTGCTCCTCATCTGAGATTTGGATCTCAGACACTTCCATTTTTATTTCATGCTGAAATGTTGGCTCTCAGAGTGCAACCACAGCTGCTGTGAGTTCAGGAGTACAATGGTCTCCTGTCGCATTAGAACTCGCCTCTCCTGTTCATATCAACTTTCTATCTCTCTTCCACTAGGTTCTCTTACTAAGGGGTTAGGGTACAATATATATGTCTCATTTGTTCCTGAGCGCTCTCTCTCTCTCTCTCTCTCTATATATATATATATATATATATATATATATATATATATATATATATATATGTGTGTGTGTGTGTGTGTGTGTGTGTGTGTGTGTGTGCTCTCCACACATGGACAGTAATGAGTGAGTGTCTTTATTACTCACTGTCCTCTACACAAATGTTTTTCTGATAAGGACTGATAGTTGCACAAATAGATGCTTTGGAGATGTGTATTTTAGATGGAAGCTCAATACTACATTTGTTTAGCAAAATGTAGTGGTAGGCTCACTTCTGGACCTGGAAGGTTCCTACCCACTGGTTTCTTAGATGTAGTTTACAGGTATGAGATTCTTCTTAGGGTGTGGATCTTAAGTCCAATCAAAATGCAGTTGGTTACAACAATCGCCTTCAAGCTATTATTGTCGTGTCTTGTAAAGCTGATCAACAGAAGTGTTACAAAGCTCACTGGCCCCACCCACCTCTAGGTATGTCTGTCTATGGTTTTTCTCCCCCAGCATACTCATAATATCATACAGTATTATTAAAGTTAGGTATTGGGGTAGAGTGCTCCAGGACAGTACCACATTTATTTCTCTCAGTTCTATGACCAAAGTGTATGAGGTCTTCAACAGTAGGGACTTCCTATCAAGTTCTTATCAACAATGGTCTGCTTTGCTGGTCTCTGATAACCCCACCAAGCAACAAGACAATGTGAGGTATCATACACCTGACACTGGGATTTTAATTTAGCAATCTATAGCTTCTGGGAGGAGCATTGAATCCCTTGTAGGGTAATTCAATTTAAGCATAGAGTTTATAAATGTTGTTTCTATATGGCCTTTTCTTAAATATCTCTTTTTGCTCCCCACACCCCCTTCGTTCCAAACCTCTTCCCCTGACACACTTATAAGCTCTTCCTTCACTTTTCTCTGTCCCTTCTTCATTTTGTTGGGGGGTCTCAATTCTTAGGATGGAGGAAATTAGGTTTCACCTGATAAAAGCATTCTATGAAGCCATGCCTCCCTTCAGATAAAGCGAAGGTTTGATAATGCTATACAGGAAACACATGCATATATTTAAACAAGGTGATAGAATTACTTAACAGAATCTTGTGCAGTAGTTTAATTGTTCTCTCTGGCAATCTTTTTTAGTTATTGAGTCACTCAGATCTTTTACTTCTTGAGTCTTACGCTATGTTGAAAAAAAATAATGTCACCTTGATTATCAGCAAAATGCTCTTAGAGGAAATTTCAGTAAAAGTTTATACATTTATTCACTAATTTATAAGGTCATTTGATTACCAGCTGCTGAAGTCCTCTTGCATACCAGGAGTTATGATAACGTTTGGCAACCAAAGACAAATATAATGTGAGTCCTGCTCTCCAAAGTCTGGCAAATTGAGAAGACTTTCAGTCAAGCCGCACTTCATTTATCCTGCCCCAGTCAGAGGAAATGAACTTAGGGCCACTTCCCTAGCTGGTTTTCTGCTTATAAACAGTTCTGTCATATATGCTTAGATGTTTATCTTAACTGGAACTTTACAGAGTTCATTTTAGCCATTTTAAGTCACATATTAATTATCTTTATTAATATGCATCATATTGATAAGGACTATTGTTTTTTTCATTGTTGTCTATATGTCAGGCATTTATAACCTTGTGTAGGGTATGTAAAACATACTTCATAGTCACCCTCATCTTACAGACTGATGACAGCAGGCACAGTATGTCCACCATGACATTCAAAATGATGATGCATGGGCTGGAAAGATGGATTAGCATTTAGGACTATTGGCTGTACTATCAGAGGTATAGCTTTGGTTCCTAGCCCCTAGATAGAGCTGCTCACCATCGGTCACTCTAGTTTCAAGGGATCTTACAGCTTCTTCCGGCTTCCATAGACACATTTATACAAATGGTCCATAGACATATAGTCATGAGTGTTCATACATGTACAATAATTGACAAAATAAAATAAATGTATGATTCTTCAATCAGTGGCATGCACATTGCTGGGAAAATATTTAGAAACACAGAATTTCAGGCTTAACCAAGAGAGAGAGAGAGAGAGAGAGAGAGAGAGAGAGAGAGAGAGAGAGAGAGAGAGACCTGTGGGTGATTCCTAATTATTTTAAAGATAGAGAAGTAAAATAAACATGGATATTTTAACCTCAAGTATAGGTTACTATTCTTAAGCCTAATATGTTTTTAGCTGTCATTGCTGTTGTTGTTGTTAGTGGTGGTGATGGTGTGTATTTTTAATCACTAGTGCTCACAGAATAATGGCAGTTAGAACTTGGAGAGGGTATACAAGCTTGTCAAGACCTCATCTGCTCCTCACCTCATCAGCTTTTATCAGCATGTGTTTTACAAATCCAAACCATATTAAAATAAGGAAAATCATGAAAACTTAAACAAGTGTCCTATTTGTTTTCTTTCATCCACATAATTTAAGAGTGTTTAATATTTGATAGGCTAATAATAAATATTTTAATATAGTATATTGCATTTGGTTATGAATATATCAAAAAGAAATACAAAGTGAGCTACCAAAGACAAACTTTTATTGGGAACATGAAATAGAACATAAAATTTGATGGCAATTATCATTTAATCTATTCATGTTTAGAAACATATTGAAAGAGAAACACATAACTCAGTTAATTGTTATGAATTATTAATTGCTCATTTGAAAAGCAATGAACAGGACTGTACTTGTTGAAAATCTTCCTTTCTCAGTGGCTTTAACCTTTATGTCATTGGCTTTATGAGAACAAAGGGGAAAAGAATGACAGCAAAATTTATGTTTTCCCAAACTAGAAAGTGACAAGACACTGAACACATCAGTAGCTAGACAAAGGTTAATCAAGACTGGAATGAAATAGTTACTACTGACCCCTCTCTAGCATACTAAAGTATGATTTGCTGGGACAAGCTCGAGGCATCTGAATTTTACTAACCATCCCCCAGCCTCAGTTGGTTATAACACATGATCAGGATGGAAGACTATATATATAGTGTTTATACCTTCTCTAAAAGACTTATTCCAGCCATGAGTCAACTCATGACAGACAGAACCCAAAGCGAAATGCAAGGGCACAATGGATGCCAGGGCCATCTCACAGATCATGGTCAGCTCTAGATACTTTCTAGAATATAACCATATCAGATATCCTTAGATAACCTTATCAGACATCACTGGAAGGAGATGCAAAGCACTGGTTAGCCAAGCAGACTAAGGTGCAGAATATGTTTATATTTTAAAGTATCTAACTTAAATAGCCTCTTCTTTCTCAAAAAATTAATGTTACATATTTCTTCTGTAGTACTAAAAAATTTCAAAACTGGAAGTGTTTTCGTTATTTAAATCTAGGCATTTATTGTTCGGTGTCATCACCATAATTGTCAAAACTATGTAAATGCTTTATAATTGGTTTTCCTGAAGGGGACTGAAAACATAAACTACCAAAATTCTTTCATCTTAACATGTGTGGTCACTATTATTCTAAATATATATGTTGTCAGGATCCCAATTATCATTTAAAAATTATCATCTTGGTTTCTTACTTTTTCTTGATAAAACACTTCTAGAAAATGGAGAAAATAACTGCCTATGAAGAAAAACTAAAATGTGTAACTTCTCTATTACTACTAATGGCTATCCTTCATTCTTCACAAATTTGTTTATTCTCAAGTTGTTTTATAAATAAATGGAGTTATTAAACTTCATTCACACATGTTTTTTTGATAATGAAAAGTAAGGGCTTTATATAGACTAGAGTGGAATTTTAAAGATGATAAACAAAATATAGTATTAGCAACTTTGGTTACTAAGCCTAACTTCTTACCGAATAAAGGAACATTATAATTTATTATCATTACATCCATGAATACTTTGTGTTGAAGAAATTGAGGCCTCATTTACCCTCAATTTACTCATTAAAATGAAGATGAAAAGTGGAATCAGTAGACAACTGTGACAGTTGAAAACCACAGTGCATTCAAATGCTTAGCTTGGTTTCTGACTCAGGGTAAGAGGATTTAGTGAGACAATCTAATCGTCGGACATGATATCTACCTTTGCCGATTCATTCACAATGGTTTGAATCAACACACTAAAAGAAACAATCAAGGTCCAAAGAAATGAAAACAAAATGTAATATATGTTAGTCTAGTTTATTTCTGAAAAAAATGAAAGTCTAAAAAAAAACAAGTATGGGATTTAACGGCTAGTATGCCTTTTGTGGTTATTTTAAACCGTCACTGTCATCTATAAATGCAGCATTTTTCCAGTAGTTTGTTCTGAAAACAAGTGTCCTTCAGCTTTTTCGGTATCAAATAAGCAATTAAAACCCTTTATTATAAATTTTTATCCACTGAAATATACCCTAACCTTAGCGGCAATTCTTTTATCAATTTTAGCAATTTCTAGGATCCATCCTAGAAATTACACTCAAATGCTAAGATGACTGCCTGCCAGACATGTCTTGAATTATAAGATTTCCCTATACATACCAAAACTAGGCTCAGCTCTCCTGTGGGGCATAAACCAATTTCTCAAGAGTGATTGTGGGACAGTTGCAATCCTTTGAGCCGCCATCAAACCTATTGAATACATGCTATTTTCAGCCTGGTGACTATTGACACCCTTCAGGATTTGTATGTCAGAAATGCATTCAGTCTCTTGGCTTTTTTTTTTTTTTTTCAGAACTCCTCAGGAGACTTTCTACAGGGTTATTTGGCTATTCTTAGCAAGTTCACCCTATGTGCTATTTTTTCAGCAGAGTTAACGTTTCTCCTCTTAGACTAGAAAGGGCCTCAAATTGAGACTTTTACTTTGAAGAGAATAAGGTTGTTTATTCTCATAGATCTTTAAAAATAGCATGTGTAACAACTTAACCACATGTCGTGCTGTCCTTGAAAGGAAGTTGAATTTTCATAGTGAATCAAAAAGCTATTAGTGATGGAGTCTAAGTTTATAACTACTGTGGTCTTAACAATGGCATTCTCACCACAGACTGTGAAAGAGATCGGGAAGCCTAAATTCTAAAACGGAGGGAGAGTGACAGTGAAGCTGTGTTGCTGTCACCTGCAGCAGCTTGTACAGGTCACACTGTCAGGGATCAGACACCTGTGTTGACATAAAATTTCCCCTTCCCGTATTCTTCACTACAGTCATATCATTTAATGCTTTGACATTGTCTTAGTTATTTTTTCCATTTACTGTGATAAAACACCATGGCCAAGGCAACTTATAAACACGAGTGATTAATTTTAGCATTACAGTTTCAGAAGGTTAGAGTTCATGATTATCAAGTGCAGCAAGCTCATCTGAACACTGTTGCAAACTCCTTTAATACTCTCCACCCATGCTGCCCCATTGGTCCCAAGAAAGCATCTCTTCTAAACAGCAGTTCCTGATTGGCTGACATTGTCTGCACCAATAATCCTTGGTTCTCTCCCCCCACCCCCAGGAAGTCCTCAATTAAATCCTCCTACAGGAGATTCTTTTGCAGCTGCTTGACCCCTGGCATTGACATAGAGGTGGCCCCGCAGTTCCTCCTACAATCAAGTCTTTCAAAACTTTAAAGCCCACATCCAAAGGCAGATCTCATCAAACAAGACCACACCTCCTGATACTTCTCAAATACTTCTACTAACTGTGGATTAGCATACAATAAACATATGAATCACTGAAAATACATGTTGAGTAAAAAATCAGCAAAGGAGAGAAAAATAATGTTAAGAGGAAGGTGGGAGATCTATGCCAATCAATAGACAAGTGTTTGCTGACCCTTTGTACCTTGCACTACCATAAATACTACATAAGAGTAAAAGTCAGTTTAACACAGATCTCCTTAAAAGAGATTTTTCAACCGGAGGAGATTGGAGTAACACTCACAAAACCATATATTGAAGTATGAATTCCCTGCCCCTAGACCCTGGGACATCATAATTGCCCTAAATATACAAGGAAATTAGGCATTATTCTTGATCCACTCCAAATGTTCAGCTTTTTCACCTAGTGTTTGGAATCCTGCCCATTCTCCTCATTCAATGTATACAGTAGAGAAAAATTATGATTTACCAATCCTGAAAATTCACTTCTCAAAATTGAAAATTATACCTAGTAGGGCTGTTAGCCAATTTATATTAAATGCCTATACACTTCTAAGCACAATTCCTGGTATGTAATCAGATCCATAGGTAAACATTGTTAGTAATATCATTCTGCTATAAGCAGATGTCAGGAGGTGAACTTAATGGAGAGTTCAGAAGGATTCGCAATTCTCAGTTATCATTTTTTTAAACCCGTAAGTGAAGATACCAATAATAAGTGTTGGAATTCAACTGGATTTTCAAGACAGCTAACCATGAGTGTCCATTGTGAGAAGGTAGGGGTTTGCTGCTCATGGGAAGTTTCTCAGCATGGTTTCTCTAATGCAGAAGAGTCATAGAAATAAGGACTTCAGCATCTTTTCTTCCCTCACTGGGTGGCAGGCATCATGGATTTGCTCCTCTGGTCCCAAGAAGTTTAATGAAGTTCTACTGAGTACAGGTACACTAGTTTCACTTAAGATCATCACTTCTTCCCTCTGAGTCCCTAGAGTGAGAGGATGGACCTTCCACTCACTTGCGGTGACTTCCCTACGTGTAGCTGAATATCCTTAAACTGCAGCTAGCATTAACCATCTACAAAGAGAAACAAAGAGCTTGCATCTGTGTCCCATTTTAGATTCAGATTTTATTTTGTGAAACACCATTGTCAACTGTTTTTGTACTTATAATGCAAGGTAAAAGTAGTCTGTTGTTCCCTGCCATCAGGAAGACAGGAGCCACCTGGTCTTAGCTCCAAATTTAACACCAGTACAAAGAAGAAGAAAGAAAGAAACCACATTCCTTTAGAGCATGGATTTCTGTCTAAAACTTCATCCAGACTCTGACAGTCAAAAAGGACACTGCAGGCATGTTTGCTTTCATGAGAAGACAGGAGTTCACTGGGGATCTTTTCTGTCCCTCAGCGGGGTCCTAGTTTCCAGCCACAGAATATCATTATTCACTGAAGAGTGTATTTGAAAACATCAGCAGAGATCATGACCAAAGCTCCCCCAGGGAGAATTCAGTACAGCAAAAGCCCTATTTTTCTCCCTTCAATGTACTTAAGATTTTCCTGCTGACTATGTCTCTCCTTTCAAATGCCATGACTCTAATAAGAAGCAAAGCTGGATGCCATGCAGGAAAATGTGTGTGTGTGGGACCCTTGTTGGGCTTAAACATGTCACATTTATTTCATTTACTCTTCAAATAACCCTGAAAGGAGATCCTAACATATTTATTTATTTTATGGATAAGAAATCCTTTGTTCAAACTAGAAAAAAAAACATTGCAAAGCCAAACTACAGGTCTGACTCTTTGCCTCATATACCAAGAGCACTCAATACATCAGTTACAAACTAGATCCATGTCAAACTGCTGTCCTTTGCAGCTGAGAGGGGAAGAAGAGAAAGCAGTGTTCTGAACACAGTCCAGGTCTACCTTACTTTCAGTGGAGTAGAACCTATGCTCAGAGGTCCTTGGAATTACTGCCCATGAGCACAAGGAGCAGCACACAACTAAAGAGAAAGAGCTTTCTGGCTTGACAAGTATGAACAAAAGATTCTCTCTCTCTCTCTCTCTCTCTCTCTCTCTCTCTCTCTCTCTCTCTCTCTCTCTCTCTGTGTGTGTGTGTGTATATGTATATATCTGTGTGTCTTTCTTTCTCAGCACTTTTTCTTCTGCCAATAATCATAAGTGTTTATTTACTGCCTTATGTGTAGTGAACTTTTTTCCTTCTCTGGTTCAATAACTAAGGCAATGCACCCTTGTCCACTTGGAACCCACACCTTATGCTCAGATGGCCAGCTCTCAAAGGCTCAGGCGTGTGCAGAGAAGAGATTTTGTGATGCTGCATGCCCCTGAGAAGCAGGCTATGAGTTGCATACAGGCCTAGCTGTCCAAACCATGAGGCGTCATTCTGATCCGCACATCTACCCATATGAAAACATCATTGAGATTTTCTGACCAGTTACTCACATCTATCAAAAATTCAAATAAATTAACACCGAAGAGTAGCCCATTTGGCAGACTCTACAACAATAATCTTCATAAACCAACATCCCAAAGGAAAAGAAAAGAGTGCATGTAAGTAGTTACATATAGTTAATCACAGACTCAGATGTAGGGAATAAAGACACCCTTATCCACTGGCATTGTTATGGCAGACTTTTTTCTGCCATCTTACTTAATTTTCACTATGTCCCTATATTAGGATATTGTGTTCAGCATTTTAAGACAAAAGAAAAAAAAACCCTAAGGCCTGGATAGGGACAAAAACTTGTGCAAAGTCAAGAGACAACAAGAGCAAAGAATAAGCATTTGGAAATCGGTTCTCTCCTTTTCTTTGCACACCAATTGCATCCATCCTTCAAGCTCTGTGGACAGAGGACTGTGCTATGCCAACTATGGAAAGCCTTGTGGAGGAGTTTAGAAGAGAGGTGAGGTTCAGTGAGAAAGATTCCTGAGCATCAGACACTCCCATGATGGTTTTTAGAAGGAATAAATTGTCAGTATCCACAGTGATGCCCAATACCCTATTGTAGAGATCCTAGAGACTATGGAACTGAATGCTCGATGGTGGACATATCTTCTAAAACAACAGGCTTTGTCAACAGTTGAGTTAGTGCTTGTGGAAAGTAATAAATTCCTGATTCACTGTGAGGGTCCAATATTCTCAGACAGCCAGGGCAGCTGCAAAGTGACTCTAGGATGCAGCTCTGTGGTGACATAGAAATTAACTGCTGTTGCACTATAGCCATTTCTGTGAAATGAGGTGACAGCCCTGAATAGCAAGGCAGGAACAATATGTGGAAGAGCCTTTATTGTGGTAGCAGCTTTCACGATGTCATGTCCATCTTACATGGTCAGGCTCCCTCTGTTGCCCTGGAGACAAGGAAAGGCAAGAATTCTCTTCATCATCAAATCATTAGCTGCTGGTCACAGACACACTGTCTCAGCTACACATCCTATGCTTGTCATATGGTCTAGAAGGGTATGTGAGGAGAAGAGATGGTTTGGTAGGCTGGCTGCAAATACTGAAAACAGGATCTTTGTAAATATGGACCAGTTCTCCTCTGTCAGGTTTAGAAAGATTTGCCAGTTTGAGAAAAGATAGAAGTGTTTCTTCAGACAAAGCTACAATGACTCACTCTGATGGGAGACAGGCCATTTCATGTTCATGTGAGGTAGATGACTAATGAGAGACAGGGCTATGAAAAGGGACAGCGGGAGGCATCCTGAAACTGTATGTGACTTTAAGTTAAGTGAACAGCCCTGCTTAAGATAAAAGACTAAGATAACAGGGTGATCTGCAGGAATTCCTGGCACACTCCAATGATGATTGGATAAGCCACAGGGTTTCATGCCTGCACACTACTTGGTTTCACAAAATTAAAACTCCTTAAATATCAAATAGATTTCTCTGTGTGTCCCTGGTATGAAATTTTGAAGTGAAGAATGCAATTGGACTCATGGAGTGCCTGCCTTATTGTAGATGCACATCTAATTCTGGGATTCTGAGTAGATAGGCTCACTCTTGCTTAGGCAAATGAGTCAAACATCTTTGTTATCTGCAAAGGAAAGTGAACAGGCCAGAGGGCAAAGTCAGCTTCTTTACTGGGAATACTGGCTAAACTTGAGGATATCCTTGATTACTGTGCTGTACTTCATCCTCAATGATAGGTGAAGCTAGAGAGACCCTTCCATTTCCAGGGTTAGTGACTCCATTAGGGTTCATGTCAATCTGCACATGACTTGGTTTGGCTATGCAATGTACACTGTTGCTTACTTAACATCATACAAGACACTGGATCCCAGCTTGATGGCATTCATGTTTGAATGGGCCATTGGCTCTAAGAGGTCCTCTGTTTAAAAAGAGTACCATGTGATCATTCTGGAATGATAGATGATAGGTGTGTGGAATTTGACACTTGGTATTGTACCATAAAATCAATGCAAACATGAGTAAGTGATTCTTTAATAGAATTGCTACATATAACTCTATGAGTACATGCCTGAAATTCATATATTTGATGCCCTATTGTGCTCAATACATACAGGATTTGGTGAGTTTTTAAATACCAGGATCAACTATAAGATACATATATATCTTGGGTATTCATGTGATAATCTGATAAGAACATAGGTTTATCTTAATTTGTTTCCTTGTTT
Organism: Mus caroli; assembly: GCF_978045245.1. NCBI lineage: Eukaryota > Metazoa > Chordata > Mammalia > Rodentia > Muridae > Mus > Mus caroli. The sequence goes on from NW_028227258.1 coordinate 50,179,651, forward strand.
TGAGTGATCTAAAAATGCTATTCATTTTTTCCTCATGATAATTTATTTTATTAAATTTTTTGTACCAAGAAAATCCCAACATTCTTTCAAAATTATTACAGCTTGAATCTTACATAAGCCTCCATAATAAATTATTTATGTTGGAAGACTTACATGTATTACATAAAGATATGTTTGCCTTCTAATGTATTAGAAAATTATGAATCTCCTACTATGCCATAATATCTCAAAAAGCAGAATATTAATTTCCTGCCATTTGTATGTTACAAGTACTATGAAGAAATTTCTCTCAAGACATTTCTCCTATCTTTTGTATCAGAGAATCCTTATCTATTGAGAAGGCTAAATTCTCAATGTAATATGTTTCATCCCATTAACAGAAGACCACAGTTTTTCAAATACCCCAAAGTGCAAATCTGCACCACTGCAACATATTCTTTTCTTCAACTTTGGGAGTCTTATTCACTGTATGTGAGTGTCATTGAGTGAGACACATAGAATAATAAAGAGCTGATTCAGAATTCCCCCACTTTCAATCTATTAGTCAGATTAATGGAACACATTGGTGCCACTGTTAAATCTCTCTAGTGGCAATCTTCTAAAATTAGGGACTGCCAGTCTAGGGGGAGCAGAAGAACTCTATATCATTTTAAATTTAACTTCAGCCTACTCAGGAGCTGTTAGAGGTGATTAAAGGAGATTTCCAGCCATTGTGTTCAGCCCAGTAGTCTTGAAGTTCAAAAGGTAAAAAGCACTTTTCACCATAAATAAACTGAGAGACAAAATTATTTTCAATGAAGTTTCAATTTCAGTGAAAATAAAGTAGGTAATTACATTGGCTATTATTGAGGTCACTGCCTTCATTGGCCATCTGGTTTAAGACTAAAAAATAGGTATCATTTGAGACATGGACAGAAATGAGCAGTGTCCGTTGCTTCCTTTTTAAAGTCCTGTAAATTCAGTTAATTCATATATTAACAATCTTCATGCAGCAATTACTGGGGGGAAAATGACCTAATGTCCTTTTAGAAGCTCAATAAGTCAGGGGAGTAGGGACAGGAGAGGAGGAAAGAAATATGTCATGTCTTACCATGAATTATTATTGCTACATTTCCATAGTTATTGTTTTTCATACGATAGTATGTGGCATAAAACTAGTACAGGGCAAAAAAAAATGGTGGGCCCGATTTAACATTCCAACTTCTATGTTCTTCATATGTGGGTTCTTAAACTTTATTTTCAAACTGGAACCATTATTCCCTAGTAAGGAATAAGATTTAATTTGTTTTCTAATTTTGTTCTATTATGGATCATCTTAGAAGAGATCAAAACAATACACGAAATTGTGTGGATTCTCTTTCCTTTGCAATTCTCAGTCCTTTCCAATGCATAGGGACTATTCTATGTTTATTATTTTCTTCTATACTTGAGAAATGTCATTCCTGGATTTTAGTATATGTGTTGCTGCTACCTCTTATTGCTGGAACATAACAAAGGGGAAGTTCCATTTCTTTTCTTTGTCTTCCTTTGCAACTTTTCAAAGACATAAGCATATTGTTCAAAGAGAGCAAGAGATGCTTTTAATTTGATTTGAGTCTTTTACTTTAGGGTAGCTTTTATTCACATATCCTTTGTAAAAAAAAAAAAAAAATCCAGGTTTTATTGTGTTTTGCTTTCCTAACACAGAGGCCACTCGCTTCAGGTTATGCTATTCATTCGGTCTCAAAATAGAACACACACTTTATGAAGGTCTCCTTTTCTGAATTCGCGGTTGTCCAATAGGCTTTCAAAATACCCTTGCTGTTGAACAGAGATGTCAACCTAAAAACAGGAGAGTAGGAGGTGGGGTTGGAGCAAAGCAGGCTAGAAAATAAGTTGCCAGGAGGGTAACAGAAACCTGTATTTTCAAGCTTGAGGTCATTTCTATTCAGTCAAGTGGTTAGGAATTATTCACAGTCAAGATTAATGACTCGGTACAGGTGGAGGGAGGGGCTGAGTAGCATCCTCTGCAATTGCTCCTGACAAAATCCATTATACAGCGACTCTCACTCTCACAGGGAAGTGGGTGTTAAAACATCACTGGAATAGAGGCTGAAGCCACCAACATGGTACACAGAGCTCTTCCAGAGCAGGGGGTGAGAAGGTAACATTTTTAATACAGAGCTGAACAGCCGGGTTCTCCTGGCAGAGTATGACTTGAGGATTTTCTCCTGGGGCTGGTAACAAAACAAAACAAAACAAACAAACAAAAACCAACCAAACAACAACAAAAAAACACTAATCACAAATCAGACACCTGCCCCACCACCAACTATCCAAATGGACAATGGAACTTCAAATGAAGCAACTGGATGACTCCCTGACACACACTCACACTCACACCCACACTCACCTCTGCACTGATTTTACTCTGATACTTTTTATTTCTTTAGAACATTGAGAGCAGAAAAACACGTTCCTAGGCCAGGAGATAAAAGTCTTTAAAATCAGTGCTCAGTGCAAGGAGCATGTATGCAGGAACGAGCAGAGACTGCTTAGAGAGCAAGCAGTTGCAAAGTCACAGATGGTGAGTTTGGTGCTTGTCACAAGCTTCCTGACCATTTGAGCGGCCCAGTGTCCAGTTACTGAGACATGCTTTCTCCCAGTCCCTCACTCTTGATCCCCTAGCTTGCTTGGGTCATTAGTGGCTTTTGTTTACCATGACACATGGTTTCTCCTCTCTCCCCTCTAGAAGAACAAGTTGACATCACACCTGCTTTCCAAGAGATAATATTTCAGCAAGCAGGACCAATTTTGCACTTTGGAATAAACTTGGCAATTAGATGACATAAAGAAATCCAATACTTTCCTATTTGGGATATGAAATGATTCCCTCCATGCCTAGTGGTGTAATATTGACTACTTACAAATATTTATATACCTGACATCTTAGCTATGAGGCTTGAGAGAGAAGATTCAGTCCTGTGTGAAAAGAATGGTTCTGATTATTAGAGAGTTCCTCTCTACAGCACAACACCCTATATTCCCATGTTATGCCAAACTAGAAATTATGAGGCAGCCCAACCATGGGAACAAATGCAGAAAACTGGCCATCCACCACCAAGGAATGATCTCTTCCCTGAGGGGGATTTTCTGCTGGATTGCCAAGTGCATAATATTCCCCTGGAGCAAGGCTGCAAACAGAAACACCACTGAGACACATTTCTTGAAACTTAACTAGCAAGTCTTAAAGCCAGAAGGTCAGAAGGGTTTAGCTAAGTGTGAGATAGATGCACAATTAAAATCCATAAGAAGAACCTCAGCAAAGCCCATTATCTCTGGGTTATTTTAAGCCCTGAAAAGGATGTGCGCTGCATTGGACAACCTTCATTTTTAATCAATAAATATGCAGACAGCACGAGCTGTATCAGCCACTGTTCTGGATGCTGGGGTTAGCACCATAGGAAAGACAGACACACAGACACAAACCTTGAGATTAAGCTCCTGAGAGGATGGGGGGGAAATCACTTGGTGTCCTCAGCAAAGTCCTCTGTAAAAGGGTATTTCTTCAGCAAGAGACCAAAAGAGTTATAAAGAAAGAGACTGGAAAAAGTCTGAGAGATGAGCATTCCAGAAAGAGTATTCACTTCCTGCTAAAGTCAAGACTGACCCCTCTTATAAAACGGAAGACAACAAGGATGGCTGGAGAGCACTGTGGGGAGGTGGAGAGGAGATGGAGGGAGGCAGACACTGCATCTCTCACTACCCATGAAGCCAGGGTGAGAAGTGTGCATTTTATTATGAGTTCAGTGGGTCTAGCAAAAGAGTGGCACATTGTAGGCATTTTCATTTAAAAAGAATAACCTTGAGTATTATAGCCCTGTAGACATAGATTTCATGTGTCAATGGGGAGGCCAGATACAAGGCAGGCAGAGCAGTTTACTAGGCAAGAGGTATGAGCAGACTGCTGTGTCCAGGGTAAAGCAGGTAATGAAAGCAGAAGGAGCCCAGAAGTCAGTCTGCACCTGTTTTTGCACTTAGTTCTAAATCTAAATTTCTAGGTAGGTTGGAACAGAGATGGGCCTTTGTTCCTTTGTATTGTCCCTGCCATGCAGATACCTTGCCCTGAGAGTTCCTACCTGATTTTACTTCACGGAGAGAGAAATGAGAACACAAAAAGCATCATTCAAAGTCTTGAGTGTTTGTTGATGCCCAGAGTGATGGTTGGTCAGATCAAAGAGCCTAGTGACTGTTTTCTCAAAACAGGTTGATCCCAACCATTGCCATCCATTACCTATGTGAGCCTAATGGCTCAGATGCCTTCTCTCAGTCTTGGAGTCTTCATGTGAAACTACCAATATGAGGGGTATGTTTACCTTATAAGATGAACAGAATTAACTAAATCAAAGCATGAAAAGTGCTTTAGAATAAAGGTTAGTACAAACCAAGGGCTCAAAACCCAAATGGTAGCTTTCACATTCTTTTTATCATTTAACGTAATTGTGGTGCTTATAATGATATATCAGCATGGTTCCTTTCCACCACTGAACCTAGAGGGACTATATAAAGAAATCATTTTTTTAAATATCTCCTCTAAATAAAAGAACTAAGATTTGTTACACAGTAGATGTATCATATTTAATTTCATCTCCTACAAACCTCTTTATAATCAAAATAGTTACCATCTGTGGGCAATCTTTTAATAGATTGGTATCTGTTTTCAGCTCCAAAGCTGTCAAACTGGGTAATAGCCCCCCCCCCCCGTAACCAACTTCACACACCTGGGAGCCAGGACTCAGAAAGGTCAATTATCATCTTAAGATCCAAAGCTAGTGAGTTTGTGATCTAGGATGCAAGTCTTGATCTGTATGACTCACAGTCATTCCGAATTTTCTTTAATCATGGATAATAGACAGACTTCACCAGGCTACTTCCAACTATCAAATCCATCATTAAAGCAGCCAGGAAATTAGACTTCTCCTTTCTCTTTACTCCATGACCACCTCAGGTTTTCAATGTGCCTGGACTAGTTTCCAATTAAGAATGTTCTGAGCTAAATTCTTAGCCTAGTTAGCATGTATTGATCATGCATTTTGATGTCATTTGTCAAGCCACCCACATCAATATGAATTCATTATGGGCTTCTCAAGAAATAAACTGAAAAGGGTTAGAAATCACTGGAAACTTTTTTTTTCCAATGTGGCCATTCAATCTTTTCCCATTATTCTCACTTTATTGCTCTTGGCAATGTAGTTTAGGCTCTATTGATGTTAGCACTGTAAGCTAAATCTATATTATATGGTTTATCACTTGGCCATAAAAATTCATTTATCTTGAAATTTGGGCATGATTCTTTTTTACTGACTGAATTCTTTGTCATAAAGTTTTGTTGTATGAGTTATGTACTTCTACAAAGAACAAGATACTATTTCAATTTATGATTCCTTTGTATTTTTTTTCTGCTGGCTCCTCCAAACAAGACAATGAATTTAAGATAGCAAGTGAATAAACATAATGTTAATTAAAGTGTTTTAGCTGTATAGTCATTACAGCTAACAAAATCCAAGGGTTCTCAGCAGAAAGTTGTAAAAAAAATAAAATAATCTGTGTTTTGCAAGACTTGATTTTCAAACACTTTATTCCCTGGTCCATGCCATGCAAGAGCTCTGATGATAATGTTGAGATCCAATGCCATAAGTTTATCAAGTCAGTATCCTTATTCATCATTCATAACATCAGTGACCAAAATTCAACAATACCTATAATGCAGGGGCAGGGGGGCAGAGAATCAAATGTTTGAGGTAATTTTGGTAGATTTAAGGTAGTCCTAAAAATGCAGACTTTCTTATTAGACAAGATTCTCAACTGTCCTAATGCTGTGACCCTTTGATATAGTTCCTCATGTTGTGGTGTCCCAACCATAAAATTATTTTCATTAGTACTTCCTAGCTATAAATTTTCTACTGACATGAATTATAATGTAAATATCTTTGTCTCCCAATGGTCTTAGACAACCCCCAGGAAGGTATCCTTTGACCCTCCACAGGTTACGAACCACTGTTAGACTATAACGCAGGAGGCTTCTAAAACATGTTTCCTAGGAATCAAAATGGGTAACAACAGCAGAATGAAGCTTCCATGTTCAAGTTCACACAACAGCCTTGCTCTCAACTCAGTACATTTTGAGGTGTGTTTTTCTTTCTCCCTTCTTAACCCAAGTGGAAGCATCAGCTTTGTGTTCAGGAAAAGCTCTTCCACAGCCTTTCGGAGAACTTGTAAGGGCTATCTGTCGAGTCCTACCAAACTAGAGACACATCTTGGTTTCTCAAAATGTGGTATCTCAGATGACAAATAGCCTCTCTAGCTATGACTTCTGTTGCATGACTTTTTCAGGGGCGAGAAAAACAAATGTCTATTAGCCACATGTAGAACACTAATAATAGACCAAATATGTGATTCCATTTCAGTCTAGTTTAATAAACCACTGAATTCATTGAGATTACTTATAGGATTATGGCTGAGGGGTGGGCAACATCATTGAAAACTCCATGAGCAGATGGAGCTCCCTGCCCAACCTACAGATTGCTACACTGAAATGACTCCTCCCCAACCTATTGCCTATGTCTTGGGAATGGGTCATGAGAGTTTCCCTCTCTCAATCTCTCTCTCTTTCTCTCTCTCTCTCTCTCTCTCTCTCTCTCTCTCTCTCTCTCTCTCTCTCTCTCTCTCTCTCCCTCTCTCTCTCCCTTTCTCTCATTTCATGAGCCTTTTCCCTTCTGTTCTCAAGGGAAGGTTTCTGTCCTAAAGAAAAAATTTCACAACAGCCTCCATACTTGCAGAAGAGCTATGCTATGTTTTTATCTACTCTAGCAGTTTTAAAGCTCACAACAAATCTTTTCTTGCTTTGCAGAAAGTAAATAAACTAGTCATCCAAGCCAGTCATGGCTAAAGACTCAAGGCTAGATTCTTTAACTTTGTAGGTATACTTGATATGAATAAAGAGTTATAACCTGCAACATCATTACCCTAATTAAGCCTTGGTTTTACACCTGAAGCAGATCTTAAACAGAATGGAAAGATGTTCAAAAACTTTGTCAAGTTAGGAGCACCTGGTATGAAAGGCACCACTGTCCAGAAAGCTGTGACTTGGATTCATATGAATGGCCAGATGCAGCCATGAGGCAGACATACTGGGGATGTGGGATGACTTGTAGCAGAGAACTTTAGATTAATAAACTTACACTCACTGGTCCTATAAAAACACAATCAGAACCCTGGAAGATAAAATTAGATAAGCCAACACGAGTGGGATCACTCAAATATTAAACAGCATGTCCATTAGCAAGAGTGTCTGGTACTGTGCAGAGTAGGGCTTTAACCACTGCCCAAATAAGCTAGGATGCTCATTTAGACAGTAGGTGGAGAGGTTGTCCCTCTTTCCTGTGTACCTTTTCATGAAGATCATGTGACATCCAATCATACTTTTTTTTCCTTTTTTTCTTTCTTTTTTCATTAGGTATTTTCCTCATTTACATTTCCAATGCTATCCCAAAAGTCCCCCATACCCTCCCACCCACTCCCCTACCCACCCACTCCCACTTTTTGGCCTGGCATTCCCCTGTACTGGGGCATATAAAGTTTGCAAGTCCAATGGGCCTCTCTTTCCAGTGATGGCCGACTAGGCCATCTTTTGATACATATGCAGCTAGAGTCAAGAGCTCTAGGGTACTGATTAGTTCATAATGTTGTTCCACCTATAGGGTTGCAAATCCCTTTAGCTCCTTGGGTATTTTCTCTAGCTCCTCCATTGGGGGCCCTGTGATCCATCCAATAGCTGACTGTGAGCATCCACTTATGTGTTTGCAAGACCCCGGCATAGTCTCACTAGAGACAGCTATATCAGGGTCCAACCATACTTTTAATCCTTAGAGTAAAGTAGCCTAGATAAAGGCTAAGTCAAGATGGAATTCGGTATCAGACCTGTAACATGTCTGTAAACATGTGACCGTAATCCCTATCTGTCGAGAAACAGAACTGGGACACTCACCAAGTAAGACAGGTACCACACTCTGGGCAGGTTCACGTGGGTGATTCCCTGTCACTCACTCAGCCCAAGCACGTTTCCCCAGTCCTTCTCTGTTTCTTTTAATCCTCCCTCTAAGCTACTTTCCTTCTTCCTACAAGTCAAGAAACAGAAACAGAATGTATAGAATGCCACTAAGGGGAGGGACTTCTTCAAAACCTCCAGTTGGAGGCAGGGACGAAAACCCAGACTGCTCTTATTTATGCTTCAGGAATTATGTCCTCCCTCCATAGCCTTGGAAACGTACAGATCGTCTGACAAATCATGATTTGAAAAGTGAAAAGTTTCTGAGAATTCCGAATTCCCTATGACATATCAGACCAAAAAAAAAAAAAAAAGACATAGACGCTTAGGATTCAAAGATAAAAGATATGCCTGAGGTTACAGAAATATAGGAGCTACCTGCTATCCGCACTGAAAAAGGCCATCAAATGTCCCCCTGGTGACAAGCAACTGATCAGTGTGGCCAAGGAAAGCTGCAAAGCAGTGGCTTGGGCTGTGGTTCAAGGGACAAGAAATGCACAGGGGCAAGGAATCTATGTCACAGGCTTAGAAAATCCCAGAAGACTGACTGTCAGGAATTGTTCTATTCTAGTTATACATATTAAGTCATTTAATCTACCTAACAGTCTTGGAAGTAGACTTCAGGCATGAAAATAACCGTAATATGAATTAAACGGCGATTGGTTGACTGACACACACACACAATCATCCAGCTCTTATTCAGAGAAACCAAAGTTCAAATCCCAGCTCTCTCAACTCCATCTACATACACATCAATGCATGCCTCACTACCTAGACCATCTGCCATGTGACTTCAAAGGTATGACAACTTCTGTGGGTTCAGACAAATGATCAGGGATGTCTTCCTGGTGGGGCTTATGGAGAAGCTGAACCTTGACTAATGGGTGAAAAGTTTTGGAAAGAACACATCCAGAGCAGAACCACCAAGTCGGGTGAGCTGGGGACACTAAAAGGTCACCAGAGTAGCATGGACAATGCTAAAGAGCAAAAGAGCCATTACTACTGGGTTCAGCATCTGCTGTTCTACCATCATGGTCCTTGGGTAAGATCCATAGGTTGCCAAATAGTAGAGATAGTTAATACTGATTTTGATACTGATACTGATACTGGCACTGTCTATTCTTCCAGACTATTGGAATATTCAATATAATGACATTTATAGCATACGTAAATTTTCTGGTGCTTTAATTTTAATTGTATGGACCCCATTGTGAATCTGTGTACATGTGTGTTTGCTAGCAGAAGAAAGGCTGTTTCATCAAGCCAAAGCAGATGATAGGAAGATCCTAATCACATCCCGAGGGACCCCGGCTACACTGTTATCCAATTAGCAGTGGGGCGCCACTGAAGGTTGCAAGTGAGAGAAAGAGTGGCTAGCTCTGTGAAAACACTTTCTGGAGAAACGCAATCTGGCTGTAGCACTTCTGCGCAATTTAATTTAGGGGCGAAAGAACAGACACAGTTGGGAAGCTATTTTAGAAGCAAAAAGGAAGCGATGGATATGGAATATGTGAGTTTTTTTTTCTATATATTTCATTTATTCATTCACTCAAAAATACTCAGATATTCATTGAGCACAGTCTGTTACAAAGTGCGGTTCTGGGCATTGAATACCAAAAACCAAAACAGGCAGAATCTTTATCTTCATACAATTTACATTTTAGGAAAATCTTATTAGTTTTATTAGGAGTGTAAAACCAAAAAACATAAGAGTGAGTTCCAGAACAGCCAAGGCTATACAGAGAAACCCTGTCTTGAAAAACAAACAAACAAACAAATAAAATTTTAAAAAACATAAAAAAATTAAAATGAACGTGGAAGAAAGTGAAAGGTGTAGAACAGGGCATTTGAAACAGGCCCTGTGATGAGTCTTTCCAGCTCCACCCAAATCTCCTTCATCCATGCTTAACCTGGTCTCGGTAAAGCTTCATCTGCTTTACACAGAAAGTCACATCCTTTCTCTGCACTTTAAATAATACACATGGGCTCCCAACTGAATCCAAAGTAATCCACGATCTTTCTCTTTCCACAACTGGATCCATTGTCCCTGAAGACACTGCTTTTACATGTGTCTTGCCAGGCACATTTTCTTCATTGAAATATCTCCCCCATCTTCTGACACACTACAGCTTTGCTGTTCATAGGAAGAGCATTCAAATGTCACTCAGCTCCCTTCAGGGACTTCATTGGCCGCCCCCCTCAGGTTATACTTTAAATACCTTTTGCTTAACCCGATGGGAACAGCTCCTGTAGCTCTCGGGACAGGAATCTGCCTACTCTTTCCCCTCCTGTTTGAAGCTCAGTTTTTGTAAAAGTTCTATTCCATGAAGTGAAGAAGCACAACTTACAAACTGGTTGAGCATCCCATGGAACCGTTTTCTTATGTGAGGAGGGCTTTTATCAGGTTTTCCCTCCCTTAAAGAAACATGAAAGCTCTTCAGCGGTAAACAATTCTCCTATCACGGAAGAGACTGGAGAAGTGAAAGACAATTTTCTCTTCTTTCTTTTTCAGTTTAGCAAGAACTTATCAGGCACCAAGGAAGCTGAGCTAGAATTTATTAATGATAACGGTGAAGTGGAAGACACAAAGTCTGTTAGACATACTGTTTCTCAGGCTCTGGGAGGCTCGCTCTCTCTCTCTCTCTCTCTCTCTCTCTCTCTCTCTCCCTCCCTCCCTCCCTCCCTCTCTCTCTCTCTCTCTCTCTCTTAATTGTAGGACTTAGAGCAATGCCTGGTGGTTACAACACATGTACAGACAAGTGTCCCTTCCTGTTCACAACAGCCATACAAAATGGTTGGAAAGGGAGAGGCATTAGTAAGCCCAAATAGAGAGCCCAGAGTAATGATGTCTACATTTAATCCTATACCATTGGGTGCTACCATTAAAAGCAATTAAATATTAAGCTTTACATTTCAAATTTTGAATGTCACTGGAATGTGTAGAGGGAAAAGGACAATGTGCGCTGCTGTGATCCACACTAACATCACTGAAAAGATTTGCTTAGGACTCGTTCCATATTTGTCACCTCTTTGTCCTTTTTTAACTTGAGTAAAGTATTTTAGAAAAATTAAATGCTGGAGCTCCAGTGCAGCGGCCAATGCATTTTGGAAATTAGCAATCATTTTCACTCAGAGTCAGGCATCCCTAAATGAGTCCTGTCATCACTTGCACATTCTCTTCATTCTATAATGCTGTTTTCCTCACCTTGAATTTATTGACACCAATTCATTTTGCTTTGACATTGGCATTAACAAGGAAATGGCTTTGTTTCATCCTGACATTATAAAATCACCTCTTAAGACTTAGTTTGACATTGTCAGGAGGTGGACAAGAGTGAATTACAGTGATTCCCAGAGAAAAAAAATCATTAAGAAAAGTTACTGCTGTGTGATTTCAGGAGCTATTTTTCATACTTAAATATCCCTGCTGTTTAGATATCCTAGGAGGGCTTAGACCATATTTAGAACTCTCTTGCCAAGTATACATCGGAAAAATTAAGTCTCTAAGGAGATATTTGGCTATAGCTTGACAAACAGGAAACTCAAATTATATTTTAGATTTATAAAATCCTCAAAGGCATTAAAATTCTCTCTGTAAAACACAATGCTACACACATACACACACACACACACACACACACACACAGAGAGAGAGAGAGAGAGAGAGAGAGAGAGAGAGAGAGAGAGAGAAATGGGTATTAATGGCACGATTATCTTCTTTCATCCCAATACACTTGTGTTCCTTAATGCTGGGTATCAAAGGCCCATGGTAGGTTCTCTGCCTCTTCCTCATCAGGATGTACAATAGCTTACAAATTTGAATTCAGGACAGTATGGTGTTAAGTAGATTGTCTTTCATAATCCCCACATCATTTTTATGCAGAATCTTGTTCCTGTTTACAATGTCTCCATAACAAGTCTGCAATTCCCTCCTACATGAAGTAGCTCCATACAGACTTTTAGCCAGTCCTCCAAATTTAACTAATCACCTTCTGAATTGAAAAACAAACCAAAAAAGTTAATAATTTCCTTCAAGGTCTCCAAGACACCTGTTCTCCTCGGTCATATTACTCACAATGCTCTCATCATAACAAGAAGTGATGTGTGTTGCTTAATTAAAAAGTGAGAGACATGTTTCTGGTTCCTTGTCTCCAAATACTGGCCATCCTTGTTCTGTTTCCTCTCTTCCACCACTTCCCCAGGTATATTTTGAACCATCAAAAGAAGAAACTTTAATACATATCCCTGCCTTCCTATTGTTAATGTTTTCTCCTTAAAAGCCACAGCTGAGGACCTCAAACACATGATAGTTTCCAGCCTGAGGTGGAGTGATAAACACCTTCAAGTGATTTTCCCAAGTGCATCTGGTTCAGTTTTCCCATTCCCTGTCAATCATTCACACGCTCCTCCCTTCAAAACACACCTTGTGATCACCTTCTCAAACTTGCTTTAGAAAACACACCTAGATCTGACTTCAGATGACTGAAATGAGGTTATCAAGGGAAAATTCCTTCCATGTCTTGCCCTCTGACCTTTAAGCTTTCAGGAATCTGTACCTGTCCCCTACTTATCTGTCCCACTATCTAACATATTGGCTGCTTATTAATAATAGATAGGCGTGCATCATTCACAAAGCGGCAGAGGAAAAGCTAGACAAAATTAATGTATTTACCTAATATATTTCTATTGACCATAGAGTTTGTGCCTGAGAAATTTCTGCATCCTGATGTAACTAACAAACAGGGACCAGGGAACCAGGGGAGCTCACCATTTATAAAGGAAGAAAGTCAAAGTCCTATAAGCTCAGGCTTCATTGAAGAGGTTTGAAGTTGACTTAAATACAACTATGACTTCCTCTACCTGGAAGAGGTATTATATTTTATCTCAGCAATTACTGTGGCTTGATCTTCAAAGAAAGTAATGTCTAGACATTTGCTCTGTCTTCACTACTTACCAAAAACAATGGGTATTTGTCTTCAGATGCTTTTGGCTTTGGGAAGTTCTGCTGGTTCCCTTCTTGCCAGAGACCGTGGAATGCTTGGTTAAATAAGGGACAGTGTCTGGAACACTTATGAGTTTGGGACCCGTAGGAACTCACCCATTTTTTCTGAGATATTTTGGAGCATTTAGGATAATTGGCAGCATTATATATATATATATATATATATATATATATATATATCTCACAAATACTACATTTTGCAGAATGAGATAGTAGGATTCGCTTATGAAATGAATTGCTTTTATCAGTTCAGTAAAAATATTTTTCCCATCAAAAAAAACAATACATTCTTCGTATGTTCAAAATACTATATACTTCTTTGGTACAAATTTGGAAAGAATAAAACAGTATAAAGACAGAATTTAAACTGATAAAAATCAATTCTACTCTCAACAACCAGAGATACACAGGTCATATTTGGTTATAATTTATCCCAAATGCTTTGCTAAGGCTTTCATTACATAAGCTGTGCAAGGCACAAGAGATCTGCATTTATGGAATAGGTCATGGATAAACATCTCATCGTGGAAGAATAAGTCTGCATCTGCTTTTCTCTTGACACAATGACTTGTACTTGGGAAGGGTGAGCTATTCCCGGACGTGTGTTGCCCTTCTGTGTGAAGATGCCTCCCTCGACAGCCTTCTTTCACCTTCAGCCCAGAGGAGAGGTCGCACCTTTTTATGAGATGAGAAAAGTGTCTTTTGTGATACCAAAGGAGAAAATCTGTGATTTCTCAGTACTGTCTTTATGAGCACCTTGCCTATGTCTGTGTCTGAAAGTGGTGACCTAAATAGGATTTCAATACGCCATTAATGATCACTTTGGGAAAGGTGTCCAGCCTTAGGCTTGTAGAATTTGCCACAAATTAATTCTTTCTCAACATCAGTTGAGGGTTATTTTTTTGCAGGCTGTAAAGCCAAAGCCTTTAAGGTATGTAGATGGTGCTTCTTCCTCCTGCTTTGGAGTTACCTGTCATCTCTCCACATCTGCTGGGATAATACAGACTGTATGTATGTCTCCTTTAAAATAAATGGGGCTTTCCTATGGTGTTGTAAGCAGCATCACTCCCATAACAGGTGCTTGGCTAACAGATGAATCACAAGAGGATAGCTGCTCCTTCGGTTCAGAACCTGAGGTCCCTGATTACATAGATGAGACAGGGCTGACAATGAGCTGACAGCCTCCACACAGTTCCCGACAGTCCAGCCCTTCAGACCCTGCTCCTTGGGTTTGTTGCTTTGAAATCAAGCAGACTGAATGCTGTCACATAAGGGCCATGCGTGGCACTATCACTGTTCCTAAAGGGGACAGACACATAGCATAGGTTGAAAGCGAGCAATCAGGGTTCCTTCCATATGATGGCTTTCAGATTTTGGTCTGTCGCTTCAGTCTCTGTCTGGTTCTCCCAACCTTCAGCACTAACTAGGGAAAGGTAAGCTGGGGTGCAAGTTGGTGGTTCTCCACCCCCTCCCCGACATACATCTTTGTACCTCTGGAAGAATACCACATTCCTGTATGCTGACTGATGCAGATGAACACACATAAACGAGTATAAATTTCACCTCTGAGAAACAGGGGGCTGCTATTCCAAAGTGACCTTGCAAGACTCTGTGGAGCACACAGCAAATGAATACAAATGTTCAGCGACCACAGGCTTTGACTCCAGGCACTCTCTCTCTCTCAAGATTCATATCCACAGAATGTATACAGATGCTTCCTTCAAGGGAGGGCATTCACTTTCCTTCTCAGGTGTCTTGGATTGGAGATGTAAGAAATTCATTACTCTGACCAAATTAGCCCCTTGTTCATCCACCTTGAATTCCGTGCCTTAGGGAGACTGAAGAGAGAGACCAAACGCTGACAAAGCCTACTTGGGTTGCATTCTGTTCTTTGTAGAACATTCCCAGATAATCCATCTTGAGCCTCCCTGCGACTTGAGATGGGTAAACAGGGCAGGTGCTATTTTCTCTGCTTTCGACGTGAAGAAAGAGAGCACCAAGAGGTTAACTCATTTCCCCAAGTTCACCCACCGCATTAACCATAGAGATGAGACTCGAATACAGACTCATAGTCTCCTCGTCCTACCTTATGAGAGACAAAAATCTATCTTGGTCCTTGGGGTGCCAACTTAGACTGCCAGGCAAAACAAATCCAATGAAAATAGTTACTAGCTCTATCATCAAAAACTCATAGAAATACACAAGTCCAATCATCTTATCAAGCCAGATATCTTATCAAATGAGGGAGAAATTCCTAATTATTTTCTTTTGTGGCGACAGGTTTCCTATCAATAATAGCCATGCAGGGGTAGGGAGAAAGATAAAGCACTTGCTCTGCCAGCCTGATGGCCTGAGTATGATTTGCCAGAATCCACCCCCCCTCCAAAAAAAGGCCAGGCATCGTGACACAAGCTTATTAACCCCAGTGCTCAGGAGGCAGAGGCAAGGGGAACTACCTGGCCCATTAGCAGTGCATACTTGGAAAGTTCCAAGAGAATGAGAGACCCTGACCAAACAAACAAACAAACAAACAAAAAAGGTAGGCATTACCTCAGAAACAATACTCAGGGCTGGCGTCTGTCTTCTGCACAGAGGTGTACAAACACACACACACACCTAAAAATTACTTATGCAATTAAGCCCAAAGGAGTTTAGAAAAGTGACTTTTTTCTTATTGATATAGTTTTCACAGAATGACAAGTCATGTGCACATGTATATCATTATATACATGTATATCAGCATTGTTAGTCTGGTCCAATATATATGCACCACTTGAAAAGTATTTAGTTATAAGACAGATGGACCTAGGTCACTAGCCAGTTCATGGTGAAGTCTATGTCTTGAAGTAAAAGTGTGACTATCTGAACCCAATACAGGATTAATGGCCCCTAACCAATTTTCCTACCATGTCGTGCCATCTCTCATGAACTCATGTTAATGAAAGATGGGGAATGTAGTTGGTTTGCCTAGAATTGCTCCCAAACTCAGCTGCAGTCTGTAAGTTTTTGCCATACCCCAGGATCTAACCTGCATGTTCTATTTTCTGCCTTGCTCACACTATAGTAAAACTGGCACAGAGGCCGTGTAAATGGGTCATAATATGGCTCTTCAGCTCCCCACTGCCAGCTCTCAAACACCTGCATAAGACCTCAGTGCAGTGCGCATGCCTTTGTTATTACCCTGTTTGGTGGAGGTTATTTGCTCTTTGACGTTTCTTTGCAAAGGATGGGAACAATTTGGAACATCTTCCCCTCAGCGATCCTGGGCTTGGTTCAGGTGGTGAAGGTAGAGGTCACTTTATTAATACAGCCATCAAGGAAAGCTGTCATGGTAACACATTGCATCGATTCCTTGAAGTGCAGGAGACAAAGCCAGAAAGAGAAACTTTCAAGTCTATAAATACAGACCCAGCATTGCTCAAGCATTGCAGCGGCTCATGGACAGGGCCAGCCTAAATGTATAGCTTTGAACCAAACACAAACACTGAGAGAAATCTCTTTGGCAATGCGATGGATCATTGTGACCATGTGGGAATAAGTGACCCTTTCAGTTTCTAAAGGAAAAAGGAATAAAACAAGAAATGAAACTAAGTCCTGGTTGCTGCTGTCTTTGAATATATGAGAGCATTTTCTAGGTTTGCTTTTTGACATGTTCCAGAGAATTCAAGATTTTGAACTTCATATTTTCAAAATACTTTGTTGTTTGGGAAGAGCAGATTATATAGTATTCAAGAACACCCACATACCTATATACACGAATTCACACAAACCCACAAATACACATAATTATACATACATGCATACTTGTTCATGCATAGACACCCATCACATGCACATACATATATTTATACACACATACATGCATATGCACACAAAGACATGCATCACATGCACACATATACACATACAATGTCCATCTACATGCCCTCCACACCATGTACACATGTATACTCACACTCCAACCTTCCCCACACCAAAACAAAACAAAACATCTTTAAGAACCTGAATAATTTAGTGACGTCTTCTCACTTTTCTCATCCAAGGCATAGTAAAAACAGAAGTAACAAAGAATATAGTGCTTGCTCCTACTTTCTCCCTGTGGAATTAGGAGTAGATGTATAAACCATGGCAATTTGGAGATCTTATTTGTCTGCTTTTGTGTCTTGTTTACGAAAGCTGTAAGCAGAGCTATTCAAATACCTTGCTGACTCCAGCTTACCCACCAAGATTTCATAGTTCATCTTCTGGCGACACAGCTGTTTCAGTCTCACATTAATGCAATAACCATATCTGCCCATGTCTTCTGGTTATCTTTGGCACACTATTGGAAAGCATTCCAAAGAAAGACTAGAGTCTCAGAAGGTATCAGCCTATGTGGTATTATTATATTGGCCATGATATAAATAAATCACTCTTATCAACAGTAAAAAGAAAATTTAATAAAGGGAACCCTACAAAAACCAGTCACAGTATTATCGAAGGAATGTCAGCTCTTTCTGTATCTGACTTAGACTTTACCACAACAGAAAGAACTGTATCAACCAAGTATCGATTCACACCCAATCCTTGGACAACGGTTCTATGAGAGATTTTAAAATGAAGCTTTCTGATTACTGAAATACGAAGTACTTTATAGTCAATAACAATAAAGAATGTCTAGGCCGGGCGTGGTGGCGCACGCCTTTAATCCCAGCACTCGGGAGGCAGAGGCAGGCGGATTTCTGAGTTCGAGGCCAGCCTGGTCTACAGAGTGAGTTCCAGGACAGCCAGGGCTACACAGAGAAACCCTGTCTCGAAAAACCAAAAAAAAAAAAAGAATGTCTAGATAAACTTAAAATAAATATCGCCAAGTAAATTCAGTCTGAAAGACTGTACTTTCAGAGATCATTTCTGTAGCTCATTACTAAATTCAGTAGAAGCCGATTCACAGAGAAAGCAATACCAAATAGAGACATAACTGAAATATTCCATAGAAAAAACAATACCAAATAGAGAGATAACTGAAATATTCCATAGAGAAAACAATACCAAATAGAGAGATAACTGAAATATTCCATAGAGAAAATGATACCAGATAGAGAGCTAACTGAAATATTACATTAGGAAAGATTTTCCAGCTCCTTAGTCTACAATGTCATGCAGTGCAGAACAGAAAGATCATGAACACTGTCCTAGGGTTTCATTCTCATGCCGGCTCCAAAAGCTAATGACGGATGCCTAGAACTCTGTGATGTAAAGGATTCTATAGTTCAGTACGAAAGAGCGTCATTATTAAAGAGCAACATTCTGTTTTAGTTCATTTTGTTACCAGAACAGAATGTCACAGGCTAATTTATAATAAATAGCTATTTATGAGCTAAAGTTCTGGGTTTTTTATCATAAAGTTCGAGTACTTTATCATAAATCGCTGGAAGGCATTGCATGGTTGAAAGAAAAATCCCCATTAGCCCATCATGTGTGCATTAGTTCATTCTTAATAAAACTTTGGAAAGGTCCCACTTTTTAAGAATGCTACAATGTCCACTAAACTTCACTATGAGTTTGGAAGCCAGACTTTGAAACCACAGCAGTCTCCTATGCCTGAGAAGACAGAAATGATGCTATAGATGTCAACAGGATTCTCACTCTCAGCCTAGACCTTTGGCATTTCTACTTTTATTTTTATGTGACCTGATTTAAATTTGGGCCTCCATATGTCAGTAGAACTCTAGAAGTTGGAAGCAATTCAGAAATGCTATTAACAGATATCTCTGCCCCATCCATGTAGTTTAAAATCACATTAGCTAGGAGATACAGCATAAAATATATTGCCTAAAAAGTGATCCCATAACTTCCAGATGTGGGGTCAGCCATATCTAAGAGAACAGACCATTGTGCTGCTAAGACCTTTCACTATGCTTCTCCAGATTCTTCCCTTCTATATAAAGTGCAATATGCATGGGCTGCCACTCAAGCTCTACCCTAAACTCATATGATCTAGATCTTGTCTACGTTGTTTGAAAAGTGGCCGTGAGTGCTAGTACCACTGCTTCAATGGGAGTAAAGAGCAAATCACAAGGCAAGGATGCCTTTGGATCCTCCTCTGCTGTTGCTGTACACAATATTAAGACTATCCGCTCTAGCATTTCTGAGTTACCCACATGCACGTTCTTTCATTCCAATGGCTGTGCATCTGAAAACTCGATGTTATTTTGATCTAGAACTGACAAATCTGTATCCTGCTCTTTTCCCCAGTGTACACCAGGGACAGCTGTTTCCTTTCATTGACAAGTCTGTACTCCAACCCAAGAGGTCATCATTTTACCCTTTACACAACTTTTAATTTCTTCTTGGTAGAAGAGGAAGCTGTCCCAGACAATTTAGGACATTTCGAGCATCCATGGCCTCTACCCACCCATGGCATGCTATACTTACCCAGTTGTGAAATGCATACATACATACATACATACATATATACATACATACATAAGTGCAATTTAGTAATTTCCTAATATCCTCTGAAGGTCTTAATCTCCAAAATAATTGGGACCAACTCCTATCAGCTGATGTCTAGGGACTTCCATAAATTGTGATAGCCTCAATCTTTCCCAGTGTTTTTTCTAATCATTCCATAACCCCTTCTGGCTGATTCAGTCATTCAAGACTTACATTATACATTTCATCAGCCCAATTCAAATGCCCTTCTCCTCTTCTATTTCATATGTTAATTCATGGATGGTCTTCCATAACAAAAAAGCATTTTTATGATTAGTTTCATGGCATCATGTGACCACTGCATTTTGTTGACATTTCTCGTCCAGCCATTCTTCACCCTGTTGCTTTCTCTGCATATGGCTGAGGCTAGTACTCTTCAGGGCCCTAGACTCAGTTCTCACTTCGACATGACTGATACTCTCCTACCATGAGCGTGTGTACTTTGTGTCTAATCACAAGGACTTTCACCACTGGTATTCCACTTCTCCATCTCCATAATGAACTGCCTCCTAAACCTTGATATAGTTTTACCAAATAATAACAAAACATTCAAGAAGAACTTACAGACAGAGTCAATACGTCCAAACATATCCATTGCCTTCTCTGACTGAATTCCTCTTCTGGTTCATTTTCTTAATAAATCTCTCTGTGATGTATCTTCATAGTCAAATGTCACATTAAAATCACTCACCCTTGTTATATAAACAGCCTTCAGTTGTGCCCTTCTTTCTCCTCTCGGTGCTACAATCTAGCCCATTCTGTTGAATGTCCTATTCTCCAGTCTATTTTTGTCTAATTTCATCTTTTCTTTTCCTTTAAAACACTACCTGACTCATTTACATTTTTCAGCTTCCTGTTGTCCATTTCCCAAACTCTGCAATGTCTATATAAAAACAACTACAGACAGAATGCCCCTAGAATTCTAGCCTCCTTTGTCTGTGAGCATCTAGCCTTCCAACCACAGCTCACTCACCATTTAAGGACATAATCAAGTTCCAGTCAGAAAACAAGCTTTTCTAGGTATTTCAACAGAAAAAAAATCACTAATAAAGGAAATAGGATAATAGGTGTCTGAGGACGGAAATGAGTACAGGGTACCAAAGTAACTCTTGGACATCAACTATGTCAAGGTTCATTGTCAATAACAGTTCATTATGGAGATGTGGACTACCGGTGGTGAGAGTCATTGTCATCAGACACAAAGTACAGGTGGTGGCTATTACTCAGGGACTAAGAAATTACAAGAAGGAAGATTCTTTGTATCTCTTGAAAATAATAGTGTTTATGCGAGCCTTCATTTACCTTATAACTATATCTCTGAGGAGGGATGATGTCTGGCTATCTCTGTAGTAGTCCCTTGGAGATATCCTAGCAGAATGGTACAGGAGTCTCCAAGGCTCAACGACAACCTGGTTCTGAGTAAAGATAAGCAAGGGTAAAAGGATAAGATGGATAAGATTGGATAAATGTCAAGGCTTAAATGAAGGGCCCTTGCTATGCAGTTCTGTTAAGACAATCCACTAAGTAGGAAAAGGGAAATATTTTCACATATACTCTCCTTCCCTCTATGCTTTTTCTGGGGTCAAGTGTTGGTGAAATCCAGCAGGAAACATGGAGAGTTTTTGTTTCTGTTTTTAATATTGCAACATCAGTGAAGAAGATCAGTGTTCAAAGAAAACTTCATAATAACCTACATGGCCCTTTTGCATCTCTTTGCTTTAACTCATACAGTTTCCCCATCTATGATACTCTTTAACCAGTATCTGCCTTGTGTGTGTGTACCTTTGTTCAAGTACAACTGCTTTTCTAGAATTTCCCCTAATCTCTCAAACATAGACACTGGTGTCTATCATGGGTGTTTGCCTAAGGCTTTGCACATACTTATTTTGTGGTCTTTCTTTGTACTTTGTCTGATTATCTCTGATTGTGTTTGTTGATTTTCCATCAAATTGTAAGCTTCTTTATGGCAGTTAAAGTGATAACCACAAACCATAGCCAGATACCTGGCAAGGACAATTGGCTGAGTGGCTAAGTCGACTAAGGCTATTTTAAGGAAAGCAACTCTAGATCATTTCTGTAATGTATTTCATCTCCATGAGCAAACCAGAACTCTATGGAGAGAGAGATCATGGTTTGCATTTGTTTTATTGTCTCGGTGGTGTTTAGTGCAAGGTTTTACATAATGAAGAAGAGCTCGTTGATACTTAACCATCTAGTTTGTTCATCAACCAACAGAATTTTGGTACTAAATGACATGAAGATGGAGCATGAGGTTATAAACATCAGGTAAGAACTCTAGTTAGACTTACATATATCTCCAGCATGTGATTTCAGCCATTAGATGGTACAGTATGCACCGTAAAAATCTCTACTTGTTGAATTTTAATAGGATGGGCACTATCAAGACCCCAAATGTAATGTGCTTTGTAGTGAATTTTAAACTAATAAAATGTATGCTAGTTTCCATTTTTCCTGTTTATATATTATCCAAGATATACTCCTCCAGTCCATGAGATGATTAATCCCGGGCTGCATCTGTTCCTTGTGTATTTATTAAATTCTCACAACCATCCAAATCAACTAGCAGATTATTTACATGTAGAGAAGGTATCGAATTTTAACTTAATCACTGGCTTCTCAGGAAAAAAAAGAAAGAAAGAAACCTTTGCTCAACAGCTGCTTTACATTCAAGTCCAAGAGGAAGAAAAATAGCTTCGAAAAAAAAAGGGGAGTGATATTTAATTAACTATTGATTTCTTCTCAATTATTCAAGGCAAGCAATTATCGATATTGATGGAACAGATATTTCCCTACGTCTAGTGCCCAAATGAAAGGAAATATCCCATTCTGCAATCTGCTGTCTAGATCGAGAAGTGCTCAGAATCTTTAACTTTAAATGGAAATGGTTACTTGGATCTGTTAATTCCATGTTGCCCCAATTAAACAGATATTTCTTGAAGTGTAAGCAAAACAAAATCCTGAACACCTCTGTATACTTTCCAAATGGACAAAAACCAAAACAGAACAAGACCCACCAGGATTTTACCCTATGATCCTGTGCATGGGGGACCTTGTTTCATAGCTACAGATGTTGACGTGCCAAAAACACAAACAAACAAACCGAAAAAACCTGACAAAATACCATAGTTTGGGTTCAATCTAAACTACCCACTGAGTAGCAGCTTGTGTGCTTGATGCCTCTAATCCGTGTGACACTGCCTTATGTACCAGCATTTCAAACATGAACGATTAACTAGTTCTAATTATACTGATGTATTATGCACCTGTCTTCTATGTGGCCCTGGAATGTTGAAGAAGGTAGTCACACTGGACTCTGTTTAGAGAGCTTTATTATTAGCTCCACGGATGCCCAGTGCCACCTTCCCTCAACCATTCACACACAGGAGCCTTCCTAAGTTTGTGGGTGTGGACAAAGCCCCTCTTCAAGGTGACATGAGTATTGAACATGATTAATAGGCAAAGCAAATGCTACCTATAGCTATTATGGGGAAGGTGGGATTATTTTGTAACAACGATTTGTATTTAATAGCACCATCGTGGAGTGTGTGTGTGTGGATCCTTGTGTCATCTTGGGAGAAATTGAGCCATGACATTCTTTTGAATGAAAAACTTATAATTTATTTTAAAAAGCTCCTTTTTCTGCTCTGTGCCCCGCCTGCCCCCTGTCCAGAGTGGTCTATGTGCTAAGTGCTTAAGCAGCAAATGTTGTCGGAAAGCGTTCGTTCGTTCTTGGCTCTCTTCTTCTTTGTTGTTGTGTTAATTTCCCTGGGTTCTATTTAATATTCTGCTAAATCAGTGAAACCTTGATTATCTAAGAGAATACAAGACACTGAATTAATGAGGTTAACGGGAATTTTGACGATATGAGAAATTATTAGAGGTGAAAGTTCTGTGACAGAGGCTGTGAATGAATTTCAGTCAGGAACTGCTTCTTGATTTTCCAACCCGATTCTATTCCTTGATGGATGTAATGAAATTTTGGTAATCAGGGTTTCACCGTTGCATTTATTACTGTTCCCAAATCAAGGTAACCTTGGGCTCTACTCCCCATATTTACAAGGTAATAAAAAACTCTGCTGGGCTGTCAGGGACAAATGTGACTGCTCTTCCTCACATGCCTCCCACGAAACAAGCTTCTCCTCTTCCATCTGGCTGTTGCCTGCTTGGAGCATGCCACTTTTCTCACATCCTAAACCTGCATTCCCCTGCTTCCCTGTGGCCTCTTTGCATGCACGAAAAGGCTGGAATCGGTTCAGGGACGATGGATGGATGTCCTGACCTTAGAGGTTGTTGGTCATTTTAGCAGCACTGCTTTGCATTTTAAACGGCACTCATCTGGCTTCAAGGTTCTGTTTTCTTGTATCAGGCACTTGTCCTTTAAAAAAAACCTGGGAGGTCACAACAGGTCTCACGTACACAAGAATTTCCAAACCAGGCGCATTGCATTACCTTAGATTCGATAGCCTGAACTGGAGAATAACCAAGATTGCAGGGGAAGGGGAGGGGGAACCTATATGAAAAGGCCTAATATGATCAAAACAAAGGCAGCCGACTACATTTGTTTGGAAATTGGAGTCACATGCTTAGTTTGTGGAGGGAAGGGGGGAGCACAAGATCGATAGAGAATTTCTTTTTTAAAGCTGAAAACATGATGTTCCAGATGAACTTAAATTGATTCTGCTTCTCCTCCCCTCCCTTTCCCTCCCCTCGTTCTGCAGCTAATGTCTGCGACAATGAGCTCCTGCACTGCCAGAATGGAGGGACCTGCCAGAACAATGTGCGCTGCGCGTGCCCAGACGCCTACACCGGCATCCTCTGTGAGAAGCTACGGTGCGAAGAGGCGGGCAGCTGTGGCTCCGACTCCGGCCAGGGAGCACCCCCGCGGGGCTCCCCAGCACTGCTGCTGCTGACCATGCTGCTGGGGGCTGCCAGTCCCCTGGTGTTCTAGGGGTCACACCCAGCCCTCCGACAGGCCTGTGCTGTGGGGAAGCAAACACAACCCAAGCGATTGCCACTGACATAGAAAACACGCACACCCACTCCAACACAGTGTATAAAAGAAGAGGGCCTAACTGAACTAAGCCATATCTCTCAGAACCGGACAGCACAGCGCACATCGGAGTTGAGACTGTTCATCATTGACTCCAGAGGAATTGGCAGCTGTTGCTAGTCTCACTGCAAATCTCATTGCCAGCTGCAGAGCTGATTGCGGATTGGAAAGGCTGTGAGAGCGCCCCCAAGAAGAAAGACGGAAAACAAACTAATCAACCAACCTAAAAACATTCGCTACTCTACCGCGGTGCACCCTAGTACCGCTCTGCTCAGTGTGTGGGCCAACCAAATAAAAGCATTCTTCGCTGTCAGGTGCATTGTGGGTATAAGGAATTCTGTTACAAGCTGCCATATTGGCCTGCTTCAGTCCCCCACCCCCACCCCCAAATTCCTTCCAACCTGTGCTTTAGTGAACGTTGCTCTGTAACCCTTGTTGGTTGAAAGATTTCTTTGTCTGATGTTAGTGATACACACGTGTAACAGCCCCCTCCAAAGCGCAAGCCAGTCATACCCCTGTATATTTTAGCAGCACTGCGGTCCCAGTGCCAGCTCACGTCCACTTCACAAGAGTGGTTAGAGGAAAAGAGAAAGTGTATCTATCCTTTTGTATTCAAATGAAGTTATTTTTCTTGAAATAATGTAATATGTAGATTTTTTGTATTATTGCCAATTTCTGTTACCAGACAATCCGTTAATGTATCTAATTCGATCAGCAAAGACTGACTGATGTTTGATTTTTTTTTTTTTTTTATCCTTTTTGGTTTTGTTTCGTGTCGTGCAGAGATTTCTCTGTAAGGGCAACGAGCGTGCTGGCATCAAAGACTATCGGTTTACATATAGCAAGTGTAATACGATTCCACCAAAGGACATTTTAAATGTTTTTCTTGTTGCTTTAACACTGGAAGATTTAAAGAATAAAAATTCCTGCAGAAATGTTATCAGGAAATTGTATGGCCGTTTCTTAAGACGAAAGGAGCAACCACCCAGCAGTTTCCTAGTCACGTCACTGATGTTTGTGTGGACTGAACACAATCAGACGACAACTTTAGTAACCAGGAAGACGGATTGATGGTCATTAGCTTGGACAACGTCTGCAAAATATGAGACTATTTTCCACCTGGGGAAAAAAATTATAACCACAAAAACAGAGAGAAAGAAATATCTAAGTGATTGCCAAGATTATGCCAAAGCCTGTTGGCAGAGCACTAAGAGACTTTTATTTTTAAGTCATGCTATTTTCACAGATTTATGGTGATCATGTGACTCTAGGGATGCCGATCTATGTATCCTTCCAAATACAGTGTTTACATGGAGTATCATAAGAGGCCACCTGGGGAACCAGGACAGCAGCAGGGAAATTGAATGATTAGCAATTTGACTTTGAATATATTCTAAGTATTTAAATGAAATATCAAAATATACAGCAGCAAGTAGACATAACTGCTGTTCCTGAAAATAAAGTCTGTTTCAAGTACTGCCCAAGGTGTAATAAATTCTTGTTTCTGCCTTTTATTAGGCCAATTACTGTACATGACAGCAGAGGGAGCTGGGCGGGTGGAGAATCACTGCGAAGTTTTGGAGGGGCTGAAACAGTGTATGTTCAATCCTAGCACACTGCCACCCTGTAGGTGACAAATGTGTCAGCAATGGCATCTCTTGGAATCAGAAATAATTATGAGGCCAAACCAGAAGATTAAAGACAATGAAGTCCTACATGACTTGGTGGGACAATAACCAATGACAGTATTAGGTCAGAAGCCTCGTTCCAGGCTGAATTCTTCACCCTACTGCCAGTCTCGGCTGAACTGGGGGAAAGGGGGGGCGGGGTACAAATGTCTTCTGATAAATAACCTGAGTCAAAACTAGATGAAGGAACAGCATGTCTTATTGGTTTTGTTCCCAGAAAAGCCAATTCAAAGAAGGCAATAAAAGGTAAGGAGGTAATTCCTGCTCTGCCTGCCACCCCACGTCCAAGTCGATTGGATGTTTGTTATTCAAACCAACAGCCTCTTTTGATACAAGAAATAGGGAAAGATGGAAATAAATTAGCGCTTTGGCTTAGTGCCAGAGTGGCCAACCAGAAATGACAGATTTACATTAGAAGCATAAATAGAAAATCATATTCCCAGCTCACCAAAGAATACACATGAAAATTCTGATCGCATACAGAGTGTGAGATTACTTCTAATGAGGTGGATTTCTGATATTAAAATGGAGTTTAAGTTGTCTTATAGTTTATTAGCACAAACCAAAGGCAGACTGTGTTATTTCTGGCAATGGTGCACTTTATCATTATCCAGTCACACAGCTTTGTCACAATGATCAGGAATCAGACGCTGCACAATTCAATACGTGGGATTCCGAAAGCTAATTCTGAAATTTAATGAAGGCCTGATTTAGATCAACTCATCTGCATTTTATCTTTATGAGGCTATAAGAATCTAAATTGAGGAGGAATATCTTGCATTCAGTGTATTTAGATATAGTTCTCTGAATTTCTTGAAGTGATGTGATCTGCTTTTAATAGAAATTCACTTTTAGGTATATAACAAACGTAAATGAAATGTTCTTTTAAATCTGGTTCTTTTAAAAGTCCATTCTTTTTTTTTTAAATATATCAGCCTACAGGGTTTTCTGTGCTGCTTTCTAGAATTCTTTGAATCTGTAATATTCTGTTCTGAGACAGGACTGAGGCAGGTAGGGTGGACTAAGTTGTATTCATATTTGAGGCTGGAGCTCTTAGTTGTTTCCTGGAAGGTTCTTTAATGTGGGCAATACAGCAATCCCATGGCATCTGTCAACTGCCCTACAAAGGAGGAGTAGCATTCCTCCCAGGACTGATGTGTATATAACTCAAAAGGAAGTGATGTGGTGGGGGTGGGGCATGGTAAAATGTCAGCTATCTAGAAAGTTCTGCTGTTGACAGGGAGTTAAGTAATCTATCTTACCTATCATGAAGGGGGAATGACTGATCACACAGCCTAAGGGCAAATATTAGAACGGCCACCTTTACCCTCCACTGCCTTGGCCCAGTTATCCAGTCTAATTAGATGTCCCCACAGGACGCTGGCCTCCTGTAGGCAGGCAGCACAAAGGCAACCCTTGAGCACATGGACTGAAGAAGATATAGACTCCACAGTTCAGTGGTTTGTATTGTGTCTTACCTACCCTTTCCTGGACCTGTGACTTTACTGGCGTCTAAGAATCTTTAGATGGAAACCCTGAGATCAGATCTCTACTTCCATCTTCTTCCTCCTCTACCACATGATCCCAAATAGGATGCTCTTCACCCTGGGAAAGGGTCTGTTGGACTTTACCTAGTGTTTATTTCTAAGTCAAATATCAGTGGCAGTTTCTGTGCTCATTGGATTGAACAGGACACTAGGAAGCTTGGGGTTTCATAGTATATTCCTAACATATGTAACTGTCTACATGCATTTAACATCCAGAATGATTTAAAAGTCCACCTTCAGAAATCTGAATAAGTTATTTACCTACCACTTTGACTCCCAGCCTTTATTGATAAGGAGGGTGTGACATCCACTAACCCAAGAGTTGGGAAAAGCTGAGGTTAAAAAAGGAGAGTTTTTTTTTCCCCCCAAAGGAAACCTAACTGAAGTGTGTATTATATATAAGAATTTTTAAAAAGAGTTATCCCTGGGATTTTAACACAAAATCTAATTATAAACAATTTACCTGGAGTCTAATAATTTGTCTCAGGAAATCAATACTGATTTCTAGCCAATATTATTTATTTGTTTGTTTCTTATGTATGGATGTTTTGCATGGATGTGTCTGTATGCAACATGCATGCCAGTGCCCTGGAGGTCAGATGCCCTGGAACTAGAGTGGTTATGAGCTGCTGTGTGGGTACTGAAAACAGAACCTAGGTCCTCTGCTGGAGCAACCAGTGCATCTAACCACTGAACCACCTCTCCAGCCTCTCAGTGCTGTTTTTAAAAAACATGAAGGCTTTCTTTTGATACAAACATTCTGAAAGTTCTGAGTACTTCCATATAAAGTGGGGTTTTTTTATTTAAACGTTATTTTTACTTTCTTACATTAAAAGTAGCTTTTTTCTCTCTCTCTTCAGTTACCTAAAGTAGATGCCAACAAACTCCTCACATAAACTGCACACAAACACAAGATGATGTCAGAAAAAAAAAAAAGTAAGAATGCCAACTTCCATATTTTGAATTTTCCCCAAACAGTCTCCGGAACACAGAGAACGTCTGCTCTTCTCAACACCTGGTGCGGTGTGACTCACAGGCGACCGTCTTCATTCTGCTTCCGGAGAACCAGGAGGGAAAAACACAGGCATGCCCCTTGCAGAAACCCCACTATTGCATTTAACTAGAAATTGAAAAATAACATCTGTGGAAAGCAAGTTAATATTGACTAATATACAGTTATTTAAGTTCTATTACATAAGATAAGTGGCATCCTTAATACACTTTTAGAGTGCATTCTAAAATAATTCTACAAGAAGAGATAGACAATTTTGAAGGGCCTCTTAAAACATTCAAACCTTTAGTAACTGCTGGAATCCCACTCCCTTCAGCTTTCTCTGGTCACCTCAAAGCTGCTGTTAATTGGTTGATGAATTAAAATGGAGTAGTAACATTACTCTACAAAACCTAATTACGTTAGCACTAAACACTTAGCTAGACTAGCCCAGGCAAGCTGCAGAGGATCCAAAGCAAAAATAACCCTCAACTTAGTCCCATTTTTTTCCAGAGATGTCATTTTAACTATTATTTAATTGGAATTACAAATTTTCTTGTTGGGGGGAAAATAAAACTGGAAAGAAAGAAAATAATAATTGTTACATTTCTTACCACTATGGCAATAGAAATGGAAATTCCTGCTTAGCACAAATGTGTCAAGAACCTGAAAAACATCACATACCAAAGCTATTCCTGATGCCACTCTGAGGGGACCATGGCAGAGCAAGTCTGTTACACAGATAGCCATCCTACTTGATTAAAACAAAGTGAAAGAAAAGCAAGCACCTGAAGTCCTGTTAAGAACCCGGTGGTTTTGTTCTATTTTGGTTTATTGTTTGGTTTGGTTTGGTTTTGCCCCAAGGTAGGCAACTATATAATGTCAGGTTTGTTTGTTTGTATTTGTGCTCCTAAGGAGGGCTGCTCTTTCTGCCTAGGAGAAACACTGAAAGAAAGCCTCCTCCAAGGAAATAGCATTGTGCTATTCACACAATGAAACCCTAAGTAATTGTTTTGGCTTTCTTGGTGTGATAAACACCTCGAGGCAAAGAGATTAGTGTCATCTCCCTCAACTTTAGTTTCTCTCCCTTTGAAAAGGTGTTGGGTGTAGGGGGTGACTCCCAATCTAATGTAACAAGGTTTGTGAAAAACATTTGTCCATTGATATATAATTATGAAAACCCCCCTGCTATATATTCAGCTTATTAAATTAATAGGGTAACAAATATTGGAGCAGTTTACAGCCACTTAAACTTCTGTTTATATTCTGTGTAATTACAATTCATAATTGGGAGAGCGGTCAAATCTGAATGCATTCTGATCAATGGTTCTCAGGCTGCCAAGCAGATCTAGCATACCACAGCACAGTAAGTGGTTTTTAAAACCCAGAATTCAAATCAATTCAAGAAGGGTGAGAAAAGAAGGTTAACAGTGAAATGTTTTAAATTGTGAATTAGATTGTATGTAAATATAATTAATTTTTTCTCAACATAACAATAAAAGTCTTATAAAAATGTAACTGTATCACTGGCATAGGGCTACAGTTTACCCTAACTTTTGAAGATATGCATCATCAAATAATACCTTGTTGTCATGAGAGGAATTATATATGCACACAGATATATGAAAAATTATTGTCCAGCAATCAATTCCATCTCAAAATTACCTTACATCTATCCAATTCCCTTTCAAATATATTTATTTCTCTAGAATGCAAACATAAATGAAAAATGGAAAAAATGGCCCAAGTAAGGACTATTGTATGAGGCCAACTCACCAAAATAACTAAATATCTTGATAGGTTTGGTATATTTTTCATAGGACCACGTAAGGAGCATAGAGATTCACATTTTCTGGTTTCCCTTAACAACTTCCTCTCTGAGTTTGAATGGCATGCATTCCAGCAAACAATCTCCAATAAAGTTCTTTAGGAGATGCTCTGTTTCATTGGTTCTCAACCTCTATGTCTTGACTCCTTGGGGATTTGATCTTAAAATCTTCCTACCACTTGTCTTAGTTTGTTGTAATGTAACTGTGTGTCTTACTTAAGGTTTTACTGCTGTGAACAGACACCATGACCAAGACATCTCTTATAAGGACAACATTTAATTGGGGCTGGCTTACAGGTTCAGAAGTTCAGACCATTATCATCCAAGCAGGAACATGGCAGGATCCAGGCAGACATGGTTCAGGAGGAGCTGAGAGTTCTACATCTTCATCTGAAGGCTGCTAGCAGAACACTGGCTTCCAGGCAGCTAGGATGAGGGTCTTAAAGCCCACACCCACAGTGCCATGCCTACACCAAAAAGGCCACATCTACTCCAACAAGGCCACACCTTCTAATAGTGCCAATCCCTGGGCCAAGCATATATAAAACATCACTGTGATAACATAATCCAGCAATTTAAAGGAAAAATATTTTGGCTCATAGTTCAATGAAGTTACCATAGCAGGGAAGCCCTGGTGTCAGGAATTTAAGGCACAATGTCACATTGTGTCAGGAAGCAGAGAACTATGAGTATCCATGCTCAGCCATATTTCTCCTGGTTTTATGCAGCCCAGGGTCCAGTTCCAGGGAGTTTAAGGTGGGTTTTCACACTTCCGTAGTCCTAATTAAGATAATCTCTCATAGGCATGCCCAGAGGCTAACTTAATCTAAGTAATCCCTCCCAAGGGTTTCTAGAGGTGTGTCTCCTAGGTGACCCCAGAGTCCATTAGTTTGACAATCTACACTAACCCTCACATCTCTTATTATGATGTAATGATAGCATACACCCTTCCAAATAGAAAGTAAAATTTCATGTTAAATTCTCACTTTAACACACATGGCACATGTACAGTTACAAGCCTCTGTATTAAGGGCTACCTTTAATTAAAGGCAGACAGTACTCAGATGACCTGAGGCACATTCTTAAGGAATGCTAATATATTATGTAGCTTTAACAACCTCTCTATAGGTCACATTCTATCACTGGAAACATGACCCAACCATGCTCAAAAACAACTCTGAAATAACATATGTTCAGCTTTGTTTCTCAGGGCTCTGACAGCCACAACCTGCTCTGGTTTCTCCATTGCAGACATTTTACTAGAAAGATCTACTTCAACAATATCTTTTCCACCCTAGACATAAAATGTATGAAAAGCAAAAGAAATTGCATTAGCTGCTGGAACACTTTTGGATATCGCCACACAAAGCCACTTTCTTTTTGACCGATTTGTTCCATTTGTACCATGACTCTTGCTCACAAGCGTAAGATTAGGAGCAAAGGTCTCCCTAATTAACGTCACACTTCTCTGAGTATGGGCAGTACTCTGAATATACAAGGCTCTTAGCTCATACTGGGTCCTCTGAACTTGAACTAACCATTAGCAATAGCTACCTACCTACTACGATTGAGCACGTGACCATGGTTAGTCCGAGCAGGCATGTCCTATGACTAAGAACATCAGATTTCCAAGTCTTAGTGCAAAACATACAAAAGAACTTCTTGAATCACTTTTAAAAATAAATTTTATACTGATGTTAGAATAATAACACTTGATATAATGGGTTAAATTAAATATATTATTCTTGTTGCTTTTAATTGTTTCCATCTCCTGCTCTAGTGTGGATCCTTGGGGCATTTAAATTACACAAGTGGCTCACGTTATATTTCTACAAAACAGCATTGCTCTGAACATCAGATTTTTTTTCCCATCTGTAAAATGGGATGAATAGTATTCACTCTCCAGAATTAATGTGAAAATAATCATGAGGTCACAAAACTAAAAGATTTGGTGAATTTCAAAGTGGGGAGTACTTGACATTCTATGTATCCTGAGACTAACGCTAGCATTAGCTATGTATTTGCTTTTTCTGCTATTCGCTTCTGTATCACTGGCATTAGAATGTCTTTGTTGAATCAGTCACTAATATGAGTTTCATGTCCAACCAAGCCACCTGCCACATTCAAAACCTTAAAAGCATTGCACTCATCTCCCTGGGGGGCCACTTGGGGAGCTATAATGAGACCTCAGGTTGAAAAACTCATGTTAGAACATGAAAATATGGAATAAGACCCTGGAATATAAGCTAATTAAAAACCTCCCTGCAATTTAATCTGAAGCCCCCTGGAGCTCCGATGCCTGAGATTAAAACAGGTGTCCTGATTCTTAACCCACAGAAGAAGGTGACAATTAAATGAGATCATTTACATGAAACTCTCTAATCCAAGTTTCACATTCAGGAAATGTCAGTTGCTACCAGACAATGCCTATTCCTCCCTAAACTATGCCTGCATCATTCATTTCACAGGAGAGTCCCAAAAGGCAATTCTAGCTCCCTGTTGGGAATTCGAGGCTCTATATTTTCAACTCTGTTCAATGATAAAACAATGAAAGAGGCTGATATGCTTGGCCAAAGCCTTAGAGAGTTTCTGGAGTGAGAGGTTTAATGTTTTGGAACAGGTAAATTGCCAAATCTTTTTGTTTACTTTTTTTGATTCAATAAAGCAATCAGAAAAAAAAATCGAACAGATTGCATGTATCATTCCTCAACTTGAATATTTGAGCTTTCCTAAATTGAATTATTTGACTGGAACAAACTACATCAGAGGGGAAGGTGGAGGGGAGAAAGAAGAAATCAAATTCTCATTTTTCTTGTCAGCTCATGGTTGTGGCTTCCACATGGATTCTCTGAGGCCCTATGAGATTCTACTTAATTAAAGCCTGGTTCATTCTCACTCCAGCTTGCCCACTGACTCACTCTGTGAAGTTTCTCTCCGTACTAGAAAGGCTCAGGGGACTGTTAGTGCAAGGAATCAATGATCAAAAATTAATTTTAAAGCTTGCGGTAAGAGCACATTAACATGACCTGAACATCCTGCCTCGTGGAGAGACTGGTCTGCAGAGCTGAGGTCTTCCAGAGGATCTGAGGACAGAATACTGCAGCTAGCACAGATCTTGAGAATAATGATGTGTGTCTCTAAAAACTCAGTGCTAAGTTGCAAGCCCAAATTGGAGACTTTGCCAAGAAATACACAGCCTCTGTAATTTCCAGTTTGGAGTAATAATATGGAAATGGCTTTTGGTGCTGCGAATGGATCAGCCTAAATGAGTTAGAATTGATAGCTGCCTGTAATACTAGGGGCAGGACAGAGTGATCACGTCTCTGTCCTTGCTGGCTTATCTAGGGCTCTCCAGACGTGACAATTTTAGGAAGTGAGCCTTTAAGTGTGTTGTGAAAACGTACTGCAATATCCTGTGGCACAGAGCATGGCAATTCTAAAATCACCTCAACAAGGACATGGAATAAGAGCCCCCTCTCCCAAGGAGGGAAAGAGCTGTTCTTGTATTAATTAATTAATTAGTTAATTAATTAATTAATAAAGTGATAAACTTAGTGAAAGAAATGTGGGGCTGGGAAGATAGCCCAGTCAGTAAAGGGCTTGCCTTGAAAGCTGGAAGACCCAAGTCATATCGTCTCAAAATCACGCTATTGTGATCTTACAATCTCAGGTCTGAGGACACAGAAACTGGCAGATCCCTGATTCGTAGCTAGCCAGATAGCCTAGATTACTCAGTGAGTTCCCAGACCAGTGAGAGACTCCTGTCCCAACAAAAATAGGTAGAGTGCACGTGAAAAATGGCATTTACAGTTGTCATCTAGAGTACACACACACACACACACACACACACAAGGGCAGTCATTTCTGTCCTCTAATCAGCAGGGCAACACTTCTCTTTCTTTGGGGGCAAATCTACTGTACATTGGTTGACTATCTGCTTATTGCCCTGGTTGAAGTACAGTGAAGTCGGATGTCCATGGTCAGTGACACAGAAACCTTAGAGCTTTTACAGTTTCCATAATATAGGCAGCACTTGAAGCACTGCCCGACAGTCACTTCACTCAGAAGTTATCAGAGCATGGATGAGTCATCAGGAAGCGTAGGGAGAGCAGGCTTTAGATTAGTACACAGCAAACTGGAAGCGCGATGGTGGCCATTGTAAAGGATTAGTGTATATCAAGCTGGAAGCGCGATGATGGCCGTTGGAAGGAATGAATGACTAGATGGCCTCCCTCCCGGCACTGCGCATTTCTTTATCCTCAATTTGCTTGAGAGCTTGTGTTCCAGCAAAGTTCATAGACTGCAATTCCCCAAAGACAGCCTTCGGTGGTGCACGAGATACTTCCACATCTGTGTCTCTTCTGCCCAATCTGTTCTCCCCATTGTGCCAGTCTGGAGCTCTCACCCCTGAAAACACAACTGACAAACTTTTAAGTTTGAGTCTCTGTTCTAATTACAATTGTTGCAGGACAAACCAATGAAAGGTAACATGGAACAAAACCAAACAAGCAAGGATGGTTTTATCTCTCATCTTTCCTCTCCCATACTTCAGTTGTGAGGACCCAAAGACTAGCAGCTGATGGTGGGGCTGGAAAGCCATGTGACTGAGAGAGTCAGCCAAGAGCAAGAGTAAAGCCAAGATGTGTGCAAACCCCGAAAACCTCATCTTGAGACCAGCAGGAGTTAAGGACTGCTCCTTCCTCATTCTGGGTCTGCATGTCCCCATGCATGTAACCTATACAACCCCCACCTCCATCACCCTTGAGGCAGTCACATAGCTTAGTGACCAAATTATAGGTTTAACTTCCTCTCTCACTGTAAGGACATGTCCAGCAAGCACCTGTAATTCCTCTTCATGCAAATTAAACACTCCTAGCACATTGATACCAAACTATAATGTACTCACTTACCCAGAAAGCCCCCTATCCACCCTCCAAGGGTTTATACAACCCTTACATAGCTTCCCCAGTGAAGAAGAGCAGTTTTCCTGAAAATGTCTGTGAGAAGGCTCTTTCTCCCTGGCACACAAGCAGCCCAGATAAGCTTCTTTGATCTTTCTATTCCTGCCCTGTGTGAGAAACAGTGCCTGGATACCCCAAGGTCAGAAGCAGGACCAGGCAGCAGCTGATAGCTGGGACTGGGGGATTCACTTCCACATCACTTCTTGGTTCTCACAATTCATGCCTTAACAGAAGTAGATGAAGGCAAGGAATAACTTACCCATCTATCCATCCTGTACATGTCTTGCTGGTACAAAGGGCCACAGACATCTATACTGCAGCACTCCATTTAACAAGATTTTTTTTAACTACTGATTTTTATTAGTTGTATGTGTGTCTGTGTGTGTATGACCAACAGAGTCAACTAACCTGAACCCTTGGGGCTCTCAGAGACTGAACCACCAACCAAACACACACACACACACACACACAAACACACACACACACACACACATATGTGTATGTATGTATGTGTAAGTGTATGTGTATGTGTATGTGTATGTGTATGTGTATGTGTATGTGTATGTGTATGTGTATGTGTATGTGTATGTATATGTATATCAACTAGACCTAGGTCTCCCTGCACATATGCAGTAGAAGTGCATCTAGGCCTTCATGAGGTCCTCTAACAACTGGGCCATGAACTGCCCCTCAAGCTGTTGCCTGTCTGTGGATTCTGGTCTCTTAACTGGGCTGCCTTTTCTGGCTTCTGTAGGAGATGATAAACCTAGCCCTGCAGAGCCTTGATGTGCCAGGGTAGGGGGATCTCCAGGGGGGCCTCCACCCTCTCAGAGGAGAAGGGGATAGGGGATTGGGGGAAAGGCTATGTGAGGGGGTGATCAGGAAGAGGGAGGACAGTGATCAGAATATAAAGTGAATAAATAATTGAATTAAAAACACACATACAAGAAAGTAGATTCATGCCCACTCTACTAACCACTGGCTGAAGAAGCATGAGAGAATAGGCTTAAACTTATACATATAGTTTTAAATATGTATGTGTATAAACATATGGATTTATGTATTTCCATATAAATACATACATTTGTATTTATGTATACATACATATACGTGTATGTATATGTTTATATGTAATATAAATATATTAATTTATATATAAATCTATATAAAAATATATAAAGCAATACATATCTAATATATAAATATTTATATGAAGATTTTGTTTAAATAAATATAAATATATTCATATGTTTTTATATATTGTTTATGTACTTAATGCTTTATGTTTATATGTAATATAAATATATTAATTTATATATAAATCTATATAAAAATATATAAAGCAATACATATCTAATATATAAATATTTATATGAAGATTTTGTTTAAATAAATATAAATATATTCATATGTTTTTATATATTGTTTATGTACTTAATGCTTTATATACAACTAACGTCATCATGGGGAATGGGCTGAAGGGTCTGTCATTGTAAGCAGCAAGGAAGTATAATAAGAATACATTGTATGAAAAAAAAACTATTTTTAGTAAAAGGAAAAAAAAGAACCTATCATGTCCCTTAGCATTCATACATCGACACCTTAACCCCCTTTGTAACTATATTTGGTGATGCAGCCTTTGAAGATGTAATTAAGGTTAAATAAATGTGTGTAACAGAAGCCTTATCTGAATGACTAGTTCTCAGAAAGAGAGAGAGAGAGAGAGAGAGAGAAGGGAGGGAAGGAGATAGGGAGGAAGAGAGGGAGGGAGAGAGGAAGGAAGTTAACTTAGGAAAATATGTGTACAGAGGGAAAGCCAGAAGGGCAGTGTGAGAACACAGCTTCCTGCAAGTCAAGGGTGCCTGCAGACCTGGAGAAACCAGCCATGCTCTCCTTTGCCTTGGCCTAGGACTTGTAGCCTCCAGAACTGTGGAAAATAAACATCGGCTGAAACCACCCAGCACTTTCTGATGGCAGCTGCAGAAACCAAGCACACCGTCCAAGGACAATAGCTTTGTACCAGGAGGAAAGATCTGGACGTAGTAGACACCTGTAACCCAGGACAGGGAGGTAGAACTGCAATGGTCATTAGTTCAAATGTAACCTTGGCTACTTGAGGCCTTGTATCAAAAATAAAGATGTATGCAAGGTCATCAAAGCCCCTTCCAACTACCTGAGGAATTATGTGCTCAGTATGATTTAAAATTCCATGCCAAGATGCAACCAAAGACAAAGATAGGCTCTTCCTCTGGAATTCATAGTCCAAGAACATCTGTGGGTGACAAGCATGGGCACAATACTGACGCAATATGTGGAAAGTGACACGTAATCTGGGGACAGAGAGTAATGCTGCTGCTGCCTGAGATGGAGTTGAGACTATTTCATGACAAAGTGGCATTTCAGAAGGGACACAATTCAATGAAGATATTGGTGTTACCAATACCTGGGGGGAACCATCACAGCAAAGGCACAGCAAGGACAGCATTCAGAACCCGGGAATGTGTTTTAGGATGTCCATGAAGGAAGTATAGCCAAAGGGTCTGCACAAAGGAAAGACTAGCAGAGGACAGGAGACACAGTAGGAATCCACATTATCCTTCACAGAGGTATGGAAATTTATGCAAATATTGCAGCAAAGGTTTCTGGGGAAAATGAAAAAAAAGTAACCCCTTACAAGAGTTCATCATTTGTCTTATTTCTTATTTCTGAGCCACATATGTTGAGTACTCCAAAGAATTGTTCAATAACTGCTACTAGAGTGAATGTACTCCCAAATGCACAAATAAACCAACTCCATAACAGTAAGTGAAGATATTCTCGACTGTAAAGAATTGATATCTATCAGACCATACCAGGTTCTGATTGAGAAAACAAAGTCAATAAATATTATAGTCCACTATTAAAGGAGAAGCTGCAAATTGTAGAAAATGTCAGAGGGAATGTGTAAAGTCCGTGAAACAGAACCCCAAGCCTTCAGGAAAGATGTGAGGGTCACGGGCAGTCTCCCAGGACACCCTCTCACCACTTTTGACCTTTCCCTAGAGTGTTATCTCCTTTATGTGAAGGCCTTTGTGACATTTACCTACAGCCCTAATAAAAATAATAACAAGTATGTTGAACGCACCAGACCCAAGGGCCTGTTCCCCCAACCTCTGTCTATTCCTATCTCAAGTCATGTTTTTCTATTTTCCTGTTTCCCACACCTCAGGGTTTGAAATCTGTTGTCACACAGCTGGTCTTAAAGGGTACATACATCTCCCACAGGGTCAGCTGTAGTAGCTTCTCCATTTCCATTCCTCTTCCTTTCTTCCAGTCTCTTCTCCTGCGTGCTAGTGACTTCTCACAGGTGAAGTCCAAATGGCCCTT
This sequence comes from Mus caroli, assembly GCF_978045245.1. Classification (NCBI taxonomy): domain Eukaryota; kingdom Metazoa; phylum Chordata; class Mammalia; order Rodentia; family Muridae; genus Mus; species Mus caroli. Next base: position 50,218,665 of record NW_028227258.1, read on the forward strand.
GGATAGCCCTCCACTCTATCCCATGTGTCTTCCTGCTGAAACAGGCTCCACTCACTGGTCGCAGACATATTCCCTGCCTTCTCCCCTGGGGTGCTCTGCTTGGGGATTCTGCACTTGTTCTCAGGATCTTGCATCCCTAGACAATGTCTATAATACATTTAGGAATCTGTTCAAATGTCACTTCATCAAATAGGCCCATCTTCCTCACCAGTCACCTTCTACCCCTTCATCTGGCTGGGGTTGTTTTGTTTTGTTTTTCCTATCACCTTCTCTCCATGGACATTATAGAGTTCATTTGTTTATTGTCTGTCTTTTTTGCCAGAAGGGCTCTTGCATTCACTGCTAGGTTCCAAGAACCTGGGATGACATTTGGCATTATAGAAGACACAAAAACAAATACATGTGGAGTAGGAAATTAACGTATGCTCTAAGAGGTATTGATCTCAGTGCAGCTGCCTATAGAACCTGAAAGAGGCCATGAGACCCTGGGGAGTCCCATCAGCACTCCCAAAGCATTCCAACCCAGAAAATAAAAGCATCATATCAGCTTTGCACAAAACTATGAAAGGTTTAATTTTTTGCTGTTCTAATAGTAAAGAGCATTTTTGGTGCTTTTAATCAAAGGACCTAATAATGTCTGGGATAAACAGGCATACAGCAAGTCTCTGTTCAACCTGAGCTAAGCAGCCAAGTTTAAGTAGAGGAGAAAGGCTGTGAGAATCATGGCGTATAAAATTATCCAGCAGTCTGCAAATTCATCTGGAATAACAAAAAACCTAGGATAGCAAAAACTTTTCTCAAGGATAAAAGAACCTCTGGTGGAATCACCATGCCGGACCTAAAGCTTTACTACAGAGCAATTGTGATAAAAAACTGCATGGTACTGGTATAGTGACAGACAAGTAGACTAATGGAATAGAATTGAAGACCCAGAAATGAACCCACACACCTATGGTCACTTGATCTTCGACAAGGGAGCTAAAACCATCCAGTGGAAGAAAGACAGCATTTTCAACAAATGGTGCTGGCACAACTGGTTGTTATCATGTAGAAGAATGCGAATTGATCCATTCCTATCTCCTTGTACTAAGGTCAAATCTAAGTGGATCAAGGAACTTCACATAAAACCAGAGACACTGAAACTTATAGAGGAGAAAGTGGGGAAAAGCCTTGAAGATATGGGCACAGAGGAAAAATTCTTGAATAGAACAGCAATGGCTTGTGCTCAGAGATCGAGAATTGACAAGTGGGACCTCATGAAACTGCAAAGCTTCTGCAAGGCAAAAGACACCATCAATAAGACAAAAAAACCACCAACAGATTGGGAAAGGATCTTCACGTATCCTAAATCAGATAAGGAACTAATATCCAATATATATAAAGAACTCAAGAAGGTGGACTCCAGAAAATCAAATAACCCCATTAAAAACTGGGGCTCAGAACTGAACAAAGAATTCTCACCTGAGGAATACCGAATGGCAGAGAAGCACCTGAAAAAATGTTCAACATCCTTAATCATCAGGGAAATGCAAATCAAAACAACCCTGAGATTCCACCTCACACCAGTCAGAATGGCTAAGATCAAAAATTCAGGTGACAGCAGATGTTGGCTAGGATGTGCAGAAAGAGGAACACTCCTCCATTGTTGGTGGGATTGCAAGCTTGTACAACCACTCTGGAAATCAGTCTGGCTGTTCCTCAGAAAATTGGACATAATACTACCAGAGGATCCAGCAATACCTCTCCTGGGCATATATCCAGAAGATGTCCCAACTGGTAAGAAGGACACATGTTCCACTATGTTCATAGCAGCCTTATTTATAATAGCCAGAAGCTGGAAAGAACCCAGATGCCCCTCAACAGAGGAATGGATACAGAAAATATGGTACATTTACACAATGGAGTACTACTCAGCTATTAAAAAGAATGAATTTATGAAATTCCTAGCCAAATGGAGGACCTGGAGGGCATCATCTTGAGTGAGGTAACACAATCACAAAGGAACTCACACAATATGTATTCACTGATAAGTGGATATTAGCCCAAAACTTAGGATACCCAAGATATAAGATACAATTTGCTAAACGCATGAAACTCAAGAAGAATGAAGACCAAAGTGTGGACACTGTGCCCCTTCTTAGTACTGGGAACAAAACACCCATGGAAGGAGTTACAGAGACAAAGTTTGGAGCTGTGATGAAAGGATGGACCATCTAGAGACTGCCATATCCAGGGATCCATCCCATAATCAGCTTCCAAACGCTGACACCATTGCATACATTAGCAAGATTTGGCTGAAAGGACCCAGATATAGCTGTCTCTTGTGAGACTATGCCAGGGCCTAGCAAACACAGAAGTGGATGCTCACAGTCAGCTATTGAATGGATCACAGGGCTCCCAATGGAGAAGCTAGAGAAAGTACCCAAGGAGTTAAAGGGATCTGCAACCCTATAGGGGAACAACATGATGAACTACCAGTACCCCGGAGCTCTTGTCTCTAGCTGCATATGTATCAAAAGATGGCCTAGTCGGCCATCACTGGAAAGAGAGGCCCATTGGACTTGCAAACTTTATATGCCCCAATACAGGGAATGCCAGGGCCAAAAGAATGGGAATGGGTGGGTAGGGAAGTGGGGGCGGTATGGGGGACTTTTGGGATAGCATTGGAAATGTAATTGAGGAAAATACGTAATTAAAAAAAAATTATCCAGCAGGATAGTAGCTCAACTCATTTCTGAAGGTATTCCCATCTGATATATGCCCGGTTCTCGCCTATCTCCACTGAGTGTTTGGAATGAAGGGGAACACATGACTCATTAGCCTATCTCCACTGAGGGTTTGGAATGAAGAGGACACATGACACAGGAGAGGCTCTGCCCCAGTCTCCTCCAGCAGGATGGCCTAAAGCAATATGGCCACTCACTCTGGCCTAGTGTCTCTCCCTAATTATGGGCGGTGAGGAGGAGAAGTGCTATCCTGTAATTCCACAGAACTCCTGGAGAAAGAATCCCTCTTGCCTGTGTTTTGACAAGAGCCCTTAATTTACAATTGACATTTGCTGTCTTCTAACATTAACACTCCTTCACTCACTCTGGTGACATGATAGTCTGACAGGTCCCAAGGGCTTCCTTCACTGTCTCAGGTTTCAGAAGCACTACTGGGGTTGGTGCTAAATAAAGACCAGGGCACCTGGTGACCCAGCTCTGTGTTTGCAAAACCTCTTTCAACCATGGCTCTCAGAGCCCTTCACAAGCGTTAGGAGGAATGATTGTCCTCACTTTACATAAAGAGGGGAAACATTTGATTTCTTTAGTAATAGCCTCTTACAACAATTTCCAAATGTAATTACATTTGGAAATACCAACTTATGCAATGAAATTACCAGCACATTACACGAGAGAAATAAAAGGTAACACTATAGCACGGAGCATATCAAGTGTAAGAAGTTTCCTTCAGATTCAGGTTTCTGCTCTCAGAGGAGGCCATTCACGAACAGTGTCACTGTGACGAAGTACGGGACAGTGATCAAATATTCCAGCATTACCCTAGGAATACAGGATCCTAGGAGTACAACTGGCACCATGCTGGGTACATTTGCAGACCTCATTACCTTCAGTCCCCAGCCCCCATCACTTTGCAGAAAAGGGAACTGTGATGTAAGAGAGCAAGAAGCTATGTGTTAGAGTTCTGGATTGCTGTTCTTTCTATGGCCCACAGCACGACTACAAGTCTAAGACTGGGCTCATCTCCTCCTTCTAGCATTTCCAATTCATATCTATCCAGGTAGACACAGGGTATACCTGAGACATAGCATTAATGAGCTCAGAGAAAGATGCTGGAGAAAGATGCTGGTCACTGCCAGTAGGCCCCCACTACCCTTCAAGGTCCCAAGCCTTTTTCCTTGTCTGGAGAAGTAGTTAGGAGTGTATATTGTAAGGTCCAACTGGCTTTGTAGCTCAGTCTCTCTACCTACAGGTATGTGATCTTGGTATTAACTTATCCTTAGTATATCTCAATTTCTTTACAGTGAAATGAATTCAATAATATCTAATGCACTAAAAGAAATGAGCATATTAATAAAGAAGCACTTAATAAATATTGGACATTGTAATCATTGTTTGTATTGTGTTATTGTTAACTTTCTTTAGTGGCTTCATCTACTCAAGTTGCTATTTTTAATCTTTACTTTCTGTGTATGGGTATTTTGTTTACATGTATGTCTACATACCCCACACATTCCTGGTGAAAGCAGAAGCCACCAGAAGGTATTGGATCTCTGGAATAGGAGTGGCAGACAATTATAAACCACTATGTGGCTTCTGGAAGCCACACCCAGGACCTCTACAAAAGCATTAAATGTTCTTTACCGGTGAGCCATCTCTCTAGTCCCTACATCTATTGCTTTAACCTCACTTCTACAGGGAACTCTGCCATCTGTCCAGTCTATTCAACCTCCTCCTCAGGAGAGGTGCCAGGAATGGTAGGTTTGAGTAGGAGCCAGAGACCAAGGCTCTGAAGGAATTAGGTCAAGCAGGCGAATGGTGATACAATCTGGAGGACAAATAGACAAATAGTGGGCACACCTTTTTTTATCTTGCTGCGTTTCAAATAATCAAAGCTGTCTTGAAATTTTCCCTTTTTGGGTTTAAATATGAGACACTACCCACTACAATTTAAAAAACAAGAGGCTTGGGAGCTAAGTTAATGTGAAGTGACAGGGGATTGTAGAGAAGGGAGGTAGAGGGAATGACGAAAGTGGAATCGATTCGTTCCTGACCACTGGGATCATCCTTGACCACGGGGATTCTAAAGCCAGCAGTGCCCTGTCACTCAGTTGCCCAGGCACTTCCAATCAACACTGGGTATTTTTGTCTAGACCTCTTCCCCTTCATTCTTACTGTACTCATTTCACTTGTGCGAAAGCTTTCTTGCCCACCTACTGAACTGCTGCAAAATCCTGCCTCTGTCGGTCCCCTAATCAGTTCACCCTGCTGCCTGCTGCCAGGGGAGATGTATGATGCACACTGTAAGAATGCAAGTTCTGCCCTTTTAGGAAGACCTTTGGAGATACCCATTTTAATATTTAATGAAATCCATATGCCTTACAATTTTATAACATCCACTCAAAAGTCTAGGTATTGGCTAAATAAACGTATATTTAGTAGCCTCCCTGTTTCTGTATCATGCAGATAAGAACACCAAGTTCTGGTCACAGCATAGCAGAGACAAAAGGAAATGTGTGTCAGGAATGGGTGGAAAGAAAGCCAGGCAGACACATCATTAGGCAATGCTTGCTTACAGAGGGATTCTCATTTTAAATGCCATGGTTGTTGGGTAATTTCATTAATCAGTAAATTGCTTTAATTACACGAATACATGTGAAAGAGGGCTCAGATGCTAGCAATGAGCAGAGCAAGAGGATGTCCTTTATCTGTGTTCCTCCAACTTCTATGCACCTATTTGAGTCTCTATTAGAACACTGATCCCATTGCTCAGGAGTCGATTCTACCTGCAAGTAATGGAGAGTAAGGGAGTTGGGTTTAGGAAGACAGATGAATAGAATGGAACTGTGGATAGAGGCCACAACTCTAATGCCTTCGGTGGCCACACGGTTGCAAGACCCTAAGAATGATAGAGATTACATACCTTGCCTAAGATCACCCACATTCCATTTTCTTTCAAAACTCTGAAGAAAAAAAAAAGTAGCTTGTCAGGGCAGGCTTGCCTCAAGAGAAGTCCTTTGCTGACCTGTTCATTGGATTTGTGGATCTAGGCTGGTCCACCTCTAAAGAGTCCTGTGTCTTTAAACAAGGGCTAGAAATTCTTTGACTCTTGGTCTTCTGCTTTGAAAGCTGATATACAGCCCATATGCTATCTTCTAAGATTTATAAGTGTAGAATCTGTTTTCCCTTATAACTCTCTCTCTCTCTCTCTCATCCTCTGTGTGTGTGTGTATACATGTACGTGCACACATGCATGCATGGGTATGCATGCATGTGTGTAACTTAGACCTGAACCTAGGACCGCTAACCAAGCACTCTACCTCTACCACTTAGGTAAACCTCAGGTCCACAGGACTGTTATTAAATCAGAGGAAAATGAGTTTCAAAATGACCACAGGAGTTTCCCTACTTCTGTTTCTCAGTTACAGGGAAAGTTCACTTTTCTAATGACGCTAAGTCATAAATGATGACACCTATGTGTTGCAGTAAATCTCAAATCCAAATAAGCCCCAGCCAGGAAAACACGTCTCAATTAATATGAATACATGCTATGTACCTAGATTGGGCAGATCTACTGATACACTACCATCTTCCACAGCTTATGAGACCCCTTAGAACTTGCAGTTTCTCCAGGCCATGTGCTCAGGCTGTTTTTCTTCTATCTCCTTCTCTGTGTCTTCTCCCTCTTCCACCTGTGTTCCTTGATTTTCACATCTCCCCTCTTGTATGAATATTTCTTTCTCCTTGATCTAGATGTCTGCAGATTACACAAGGCCCCTGTCTCTGGTTGGTTCATAACATACCGTTTTCAACAAGAGATTGTCTTCTGAAGACAAGAATGGATTTATGCACATGGCCTATTTGTAATCTCATCTCCTAAAGCCTTAAGAAAAAAAAAAGTATTTTGAGACACGACCATAAACTATTTGGTAGGGCTTTATAATCTCAAGGCCAAGAATCACAGAGAAAAAAAAATATAGTGCAGAAAGAAAAAAAAAAAAACAAAGAAACAACAAACATTACAGAACCATATCTGTAAAAACAAGAAGGAAAAAAAAAGATGTTTCCTGAGCATAATAGCTAAGCCACGTGACCTTTCCTTCCTTGTAAATAAGAAGAGAAAATCTCTAAATTAAGCCAGTCAGAATGGCAAACACAAGAGGTGCCTCCTGACTTAGACCTGGGCCTCAGGGCAGAGGATGAGTCTGAGAAATCAAGCAGAATTGAGGTTCCCCTGAGAAAACAGTTATGATGGAATGAAGAGATGTTCACAAGTTGTACCAAGTCCTCCCTTGCTGGCAGGCTGTGGCTACTCAACTGCACGTTCACTTCTGCCTCTGCACACAGCCCTTGTAAGTGCAATAATGTGATGTGTTAATGTGGTTAGTTTGTTTCTCTCTCTAAACCAGTACCTAGAAGGTACCTCCCAGCTATGTACTGTGTTAAGAGAAAAGATAAAACAGGCTCAGAGCTGCATGATGCTCAGAGACATTGACTTTGAAATACAACATTAGTACTAAATGGGGTCTGACCCTCTTGCTTTCCCAGAACAGTCTGGTTCCCTTTGTATCTCTTGAAACAGGAATATAAACCACCCATAGCATTGAGAGTGCTCAGAACTCAGACATCACCAAGGAGAGCAAGAAAGCAATGTTTTCCTTCTTTGTTTATTCTCAATTCCTGCATCTATTTGAGTCTCTGACTTATGAGGACCTACACATTGATGCTCACACCAAGGATCAAATTATAAGAAAGATTATAAAGAACATAAGAGAAAAATGACTTTGGAGTTACTCCTGCAGCCTAAGTTACAGGAGGAGAGTTTCGGATGTAAACCATTGTCCTCCCGGCAAGGGAATTCTTGATAAGACTGGAGATAGCTGACTCCAGCAAGAAATGACAGGTCACTCAAAGGGAGATGCTCTCCATGATGACTTGAAGGGACTGTGTTTAAAAGCATGGGAGAGAAAATGTTAAGGTCTTCTGGCTGGAGAAACAGCCTAGAAAAGCCAGCCATAACCATGAAACAAAAGAGCCTAGCAACCAAAGAAGGCACTTGAGCATCCACAGGGGAACAGATTCTGGCTGCCAGGAAGAGGTCCTAGGGAATAACCCCTCATTTTCCTCTGCTCTTCCAAATTTGATCTGTGCCTCTAAGCCAAGCCTAGAGGGATCCAGAAGGCAAAGGAGCCCTTGTTTATGATATATGAAGGACACACCAGAAGGAAACCAAGGAAGGAACAAATGGATACAAGTTTGGCCAGGTCACAGAGACACCTGGAGAATGAACGCATTCATGGGATATCTTACTCTTCCCAGATACTGGCTGAGTGGGACAGATCATCACAGTCAATCCAAATAGAAGTATATTTGAAAGGTTGTCCCAAGTTATTCTGCCTTGGCTGACAGTACCCTGAAATGTTAGGAAGCTTCTGGTTTCACAAAAGGGCAAAAAAGATGCTTTGCTACATACTCAATGCAAGCAGGTAGTGAAAGTGATGGCCCCAAGGCCCCCAGAGCCATCTGTAATAACAGTCCTTGTTTCAGTTATTTTTCTATCACTATGATAAACCATCATGACCAAGACAACTTGAAAAGAAATTGTATACTTGGCTTATGGTTTTATAGGGTTTGAGTCCATGATGGCTGAATGAGGGAAGAGCTGGATCCACAACCACGAGGCAGAGAGAGAGGGAGCGAGCACTGGTGATCACAAGACATGAGCCCTCAAAGCCCGTTTTGATATCACACCTCCTCCAACAAGGCCACACCTCCTATCTTTCCGCCAAAATTCTACCAACTAGAGACCAAATATTCAAATATGTGAAACTAGGTGTGTGTGGGGGGGGGAATTTTCATGCAAACCACCATAGTCCTGTTGAAGGGGCCCAATGTTTGGAGGTCATTGGTGCCTTTGATCTAAACCTAGCCTTAAAGGAGCCCCTATTTTTGACCACGAAAATCCTCAGTTAAGACCACAACTGAAATATTAGAAGTACAGGGATATCCCATACATGCAGCAGAAGACTTGAGAATGAATCTCAGAGAAACATTTTCTATTAGGAGCCACATAGTGGGTATTTTAGGTTTTGTGGGTTTTAATCCCCACTGTTGTATTTACTTAATTATATCACTGCAGCACAAAAATAACCATAGGGCAAGGAGACAAATAGGTGTGGCTGTGTTCCAATGAAACCTTACAAATAGAAATGACAGGCAGATTCAGCTTTTTAGCAGTCCATTGAGGCCCCCTGACACAGTGTTGGAGTGTTGGGTTTAGAATAGTCAGATAATCCTCCCATCATTTGTGTCCACAAAATGGTAGGCTGGAGGGCCTTGTTTTACATTTTACATTTACATTTGCTTCCCATTCCTGTTTTCTATGTTATTTTATGCTTTATGGAAACAGGAAGATGTCTATTTGTCGGTCTATGGTTAATACCTACAATTATGTGAATGAATAGACAAATCACTCAAAAATATAAATATCAATAAGATCATATAATTTATAGTTCCTTTGCTTGTGATAACCTACGTTGAACCCTGTTTTTTTTGTTTTTTGGGTTTTTTTTTTGTATTTGTTCTTATTTTTTAAATATTTGATGATCAGAAAAATACAGAGAAATATATAACCTATGTGGGTCCTCAATTTCTTGTAAAACTCAAGTGCAGGTTCATGTACTGACTACTGCTGCCTTTCTTTAAAGAAAGGAGAATAGGTTAACTCAAACAAACAACACTTGACAGTAGAAAAGTAAGCAGGCTCCTAATCAATGTGTTTCTAATGAGACTCCCTGGATGGGTGTTGAACCACAATACATGAATTAGGTGTTTATTTGTAACATATGTTCAAGCTATGGAACGGCTTAGTAGTTGGAGCTTTGTTTAATACTCATGGCCTTTAAAACCTTTAGAATAAAAATCTCTGTAACTCCAATTATTATGATCTGTACTTATTCCCTATCTGTTGACCCTGATATCCCCAGAGCCTATGTGACACATCTGCCGTCCTTAATATTTCATAAAAGATAACTTTGGTACCACCTGTGAGTTACTATTCTTAGTACCCAACCAGTAAAGCAGACATCAAAGCAGAACCATATAAGCCCACTGGCAGTAGACAGAGAGAAAGCTATAAAAAAGGTGTCAAGCAGTTTAACTGTTAGAAAGTTGACTATGCTCAGGACAAGAAAAGTGTCTCTATGTTCACATTAATAAACACTTGGAATCATTTGATCATACAATCTTGAAGAGGAGTTTATGGCTTTCCCATAGCAATAAAAGAAACTTTCTTATTTGGTAGAGTTTAAGGGACACAAAAACTCTAGGAAATGTGTTTTCAGCTTGAGTGCTTGAAAATATATATGATCAAGCATCTAGAAAGAGCTCTAACCTTCCTTTCTAGGTCACTGGGTTCACTCAATAAATATTTATTGCACATTCACCAAGTCTTCAGCTTAGAAGAAAGCATATCTGGACACTGTTAGCTCAGCCAACCCTTTGTTGATCCTACATACAAACTGATATCTAGGTGTTTTTGTAGATACTAAAGAGATGGGTATTTGATACTTGCTTTACAAGTTTCACAGAGCCATAAACACGTCCCTGGACACTGGTAATCTTGGCTCGTGCGATCTTTCCTGTGCTTCATCTGGAAGCACCTCGTCAGGAGAATGAAGAAAAAGAAGACAAAATGCCATTTTTATTTTTATGTGAAAACAAATGACCTGTTATGTTTATTCCAATCTCAGTAAAGTATGGATTTCATCTGTGTTGTTGTTATTCATCAAATGTGCCCTGTTGTTTCTGTTTTGCTAAATGACAGAATTTCTTTCCACTCTTTCTTTTTTCCTAATGGCTCTTCCCACCTTTCCCCTGTGGCAAACATCCATTAGTTTGAGCATTAAGCACAGACTAGTAAGCTAAGAAAAGAACAAATGAAAAGATCCACACTGCTACTTCTGCATGCTGGTCCGAGGGTGTCTTGGTTTGTTTAGTGTCAAAGGAAGTTCTTGTCCATCAGTCCATGAATGGCACACAGAGTTTTGCACAGGGCAGATGAGGAGAAACACTGAACTCTTACTCTTCAGGTACATGTCTGTCTAAAATTATATGACATACCATGATCCAATACTCATTTTTACATCCCCCAGATGTCCTAATAACACCTATTGTTACCTTCTGAAAGTGTGATGAGACTATAGGTTATAACAAATGCTACTTAGAATTTTTACCATAAATAATTAATGTAATCAAAGCCAATAAGTGAACGTTAGTTGTAGAGTGAGGAACAAAGATAATCATTTCCTTTTGAATTTCTTAATTACTTTGAGAATTCCTTCTTAAGAAAATGCAGACAAGTAGCAAAGGAAGATATTAGCAGTTGTGGCTCTTGAGCAACCAGTGGGCAGCTTTATTGACACCATCTGCCCATGAATTAAGTACTCGGTAGTGAGAAAGCTGGCATATTTTCAATTCCAATTGACACAATTCAGGATACACACATAACCTACATCTACCCCTTAACACTTCGTGAAGAGACATTATAGGAGCTGAGAAACTGTCTGATAACCTAAAGTAACCATAAAATCTAAACACTGGAGGAAAAAAATCCAAAACTGCCACAGATGCTCTAAACAGAGTGTGTAGGATGTTCCTGATAAGACTTTCACCGTGAGCTAAATCCTGCAGTCGAAATGAAATAAATAAATAAAGCCCTTATCCAAGTTTCTCTGAGGAATAATTCCTTGTGCTGAACCTGTTAATTGCAGCTAGGCTGTACATGTTAGTCCTCATTCATATGTCACATCCCTGTCCATGTGGGTCATCTTTAAGAGAATAATACAGGAATTATCAGCTGCTAGTTGAAAATTCTCCTTGGGGATATAAAGCAAATGTCCTACAGTCTTGGTATACACAAAAAGTGTCTGGGAATTACAGAGCTTGCAATCTGATCCTGTGACTGTGTGAGGCCTTTCTACTTGGATCCCGTATGGTGGTAATTCAAATATGGATAAAATATACTCAACAAAGAAGTCATTTGGGTAGCAGCATTTGGGAATGCTGAAATTGATATCAACACTCAGTCATGAGCCAAGACTGTACTAAGATAATTAGAACATGGATATTTGACTCCAGCTGCCACAATCACTGGTCAGAAACATCAAGACTGGATGTATACTGCTGACATAGGTGTAGCTTCACCTAAGTCTTCAGTATAGAGACGAGAATATGCTTTTGCAAAAACAGCTAACAATCCAAAGACATCCGTGGTCACAGTTTCATTTAATCAATAAATATTTTATGTTCATGTATGATAAGCTGGTATTAGGCAGTGTGCAGTGTGTGTGTATGTGTGTGTGTGTGTGAAGTCTTCTTGGTTTACATACTTTGAAGTTGAAATTTTTTTTTTAGAAAGGTAGAATGCATAAAGGGTGTAGTTGTTTAAATGAAAATAGCTCCCATAAGCTTTTAGGAAGTGGCACAATTAAGAGGTGTAGCCTTGTTGGAATAGATATGGCTTTGTTGGAGGTGTGTCTGTCGCTGAGGGTGGGCTTTGAGATTTCAGATACTCAAACTAGGCCCAATGTCTTTCTCTCTTCTTGATGCCTGGCAGTCCAGATGTAGAACTCTCAGCTACTTCTGCATGGTGTCATGCTTCCCACCACAATGATAATGGACTAAGCCTCTGAACTGTAAGCCAGCCCCAGCTAAATGCTTTCCTTTATAAGAGTTTCCATGGTCATGGTATCTCCTCATAATAATAGAAACCCTAACTAAGACAGTGGATCAAAAGTGAGCATCCATGTAGAGTAAAATTAAGAAATAAGTAATCAAAATGTTTGAGTCCCAAATTGCCACAAGCACAGAGTAATCCATAAAAATATCGTAATTGTTGTGCCAATTGCTATCAGGAGCACTGCTGTAATGTCTCTTCCCTGGTAATTCTGGCTCTACATTTCTTGATCACCTCTTCCATTAACAATAAATTTTATGGAATTTTCTGCAAGCAGAAAGGTCATTCTAATGTTTCTTTTATGATCATTGATAAAAATTTGTTTCTGATCACTGGTAGCTTGAATGTGATTTTATTAGCTTCATAACTCATTATTGGGAATGTAATACTGAATTTGACCATTTCCATCAACTTTGGGAAAAGATATCTATCAAGAGGAAAACTTCTCTTTTGATTTGGTTACAGCATCAGAAGCAAATCATTGGTGATGTTTCTATAACTAATGAATGGAAGAGTCTTCCCGAGACTGACTTCAAGCACCACAACATCCAAGCTGCTCTCTTCTCTAAAGTGCATGGACTGCCTCTGCCTAAAGACATCGCAATGCATTCACTTCAAATGGTCCTTCATTATTAAATCTAACACAAGATAAACAGGCAGCAAGGGATTGTTTCTGGAAGCTGTGCTTAGACTAAATCAGATAGCAATAACTTAACTACAGGTTGTAAGCATAAATTTGATGTAAATTTTGAGACACATAAATTTTAGTAATTGTGCATGTGTGTGTGTGTGTGCGTGTGTGTTATAACATTCAAACTTCTCTTAGCTAAATCTGCAAGTCACCTCAACAGGATTCAACACAAGGACAATTGTGACAGAGGAGAATGAAGTACAGAAAGTTACATTGGTTTCAGTTAAAATATCTTTTTTATTCGATTTTAGCAAGAGTAAGACCCTTGTGTGGACTTTTGTTAAATAATCCCCACTTCCCATCAAGTAAGGATGACACAAATGAGGGTGAAGCAAACTACTTCAAATGCCCTCCAGGAGTTCAGAATGTAAGAAGGAACATCCAGACAGTTTCTACAGTCAAATGGCTTTCAATCAAACCAGTAAACCGGAAACTACCACACAATGAATTGTTTGCTGACACAGAGAATAAACATATGGACTACCCACAGAAACACATAGAGGACAATGTCATTCAGTCTTGGCACATAGCAGGAACTGGTTTAATTAACAGTAAAACCCAATTCCAGTTCACTCAAGCCAGCAGTTTAGGACCGGATAAAAGATCTTTTATAAAGGCTATATTCTACTTTGAGAAACATTTTAGTTTATGATCCATATGGTGGCTACTAACAAGGGAGAGATTGGAGCTAATTAGTGGTGGAGTCTTGCTAGACATTCAAAGTGATAAACTAGAAAGAGCGCCTTTCCAATTTAATCATCTGTCAAGAGGCGAGGAGGTTTTCTGAGCAATATGAGTTAGAGATCAGAATCTTGTCCCTAGGAAAGCATGCATTGGACTGGAAGATGTCACCCATTTATAACCTACCTTTAATCACTACTTATCAAGAATTTACAGTGAATTGGATCTGGGCCAATGAGTTCATGTGATATATTGCATTTAGTACATTTCATATATCTTTTGTTGGGACTTTTTAGTGCCCTTGCAAATACGGAAGTGGGAGCCTAAGGAGTTGTCTTATTTCGGGTTATATTGCTGTGAAAAATCATCTTGACCTCAGCAACTCTTACAAGGAAAACATTTTCATTGGAGGTGGTTTACACTTTCAGAGGTTTAGTCCATTATCGTCATGATGGGGAAAATGGCAGCCTCCAGGCAGACATGGTGCTGAAGAAGGAGCCAAGAGTTCTACATCCTGACCCGAAGGCAGCAGAATGAGACTATTTGCCATACTGAGTATGGCTTGAATGTGAGACCTCAAAGCCTGCCCCACACTTTCTTGAACAAGGCCACACCTCCTCCAATACAACCTCTCCTAAGAACTCTTTGTGGGCCAAACATTCAAACACATGAGGCTCTGAGAGCCACACCTATTCAAACGACCACAGAAGTCCTAATGTTTGCCTGGGAAATATAGGAAGTGGATAGCTAGAATTTGTAAAACAGATTTTCTGACCCCAAAGTCAGTTGTGGACTAACTGTGTGCTAGAAGCAGTGATTATCCCAGGCAGTGTAGGGGAGAAGAAAGTGAAAATTCCTGCCTGTTGGATGAAAGACTGAAAAGAAGCAAGAACATAGTCCAAATACATGGACAACAGGTGCAGCGAGAACTGTGTGTCTCCCCAGGTCCTGCCCCTGAACTTATTCTATGCTGTCAATCAAGCCTCTCTACCCGTTCTTTATTTGTAACTCAGTGCTTTCATGTCTAGTGTTTCTCTAGTCTTGAACACTTTCCCTCTAGTTGTTCCCACAGTACCTTTCTCATGTCATTGAGGTTTCGGGTGCTAAGTCATCTCCCTCAAGAGACTTGAACAAGGTGTCCCTAACCTGCCATTTGTTTTTGCCTTTGTTTCCCTTTTCTTTATACTATTTAGCACTAGCCATCATTCTCTCTCTCTCTCTCTCTCTCTCTCTCTCTCTCTCTCTCTCTCTGTATGTGTGTGTGTGTGTGTGCAAATGCATGTGTGTACACGTGTGTCCACAGCATAATTTCATCCCTCATTTGTGCTCCATTTAGAATGCAATGTAAAGAGGCTTCATTTTGCTTTCTGGTGTTCAATATATTATAGGTCAGTAAATACCTGTACATCAGTAGATGTGATGTCTGTGTAGCCTAATGTCATAAAGGCTCAGCAAGACAGAATGCAAAGATAACAGAAAGAGAAGACGACAAGTCCCTGGATTCCTGTTACTCCACAAAAGATCTAGATCTATGGGCACAGTTGTTCAGGCTCCCAGAGATATTTGCTCCTACAAGAAAGACAACACATCCTTTTGTCAAATAAACTCCTTTCTCTCTGTGAGGGGACCATTGTGAGTCCAAACTTAAGATTCTGAGCAGCATGTCTTGTCCTTCTCTGGACGATTAGTTCTTTAACATGACCGTGTACATCTCCCCCTCCTTGTCAGCAAGTCTGAGTCTTAAAATATATCTGCTAGGTTCCTCTGGGAAGCCATTTGTGATAGTTAGGGCTCAATACTACATACTCTGCTGCAACATGATATAGATCAGCACATTGTGAAAGTGACACCAGATAGTCACCTCAGCCTAGTAAAAATGGAACCATGGATTTACATAACTAGGAAGAGAGCCCTGAAACCATTATTCCTTATATCCTAGTAATCATTCCTATAAAGATGTTTCCCAGTGAAATGCTTAAATGAGAGAATGTAGCAGAGGAGTAATGAACCAGTAGTTTCCAGGGTGTGCTCTCTCCTGAGCCAGCTTTGATGACCACTAAATCTCTCCTGTTTCTCCAGATTATCTGAGGTCAGTCTAGGTTCAGAGATGAGGCTATGCAGAGGTGCAAAAGGCCCTCCATTCTCTAGCTAAGATCTCAGTCCCTGTCATAGCTACCAAGAATGCTTTGTTATCTATATAAAAACAAAACATACATCTCTGAAAAATACTTCACAGACAATAGATGCTTCTGTAGTCTTCATTACCAAAATCTCAGTTCTCCCAGTAGGACCCAAACCTATACACATAATAATAAAGTATGAACATGGACCCACATACCGAAGGGCTGGGTGGCAAATTAAGGATTTATATTAGTTCTTTTAACACAGTGACAACATATCTGAGGAGGCAAATGAAGAAAGTAGGGCTATGCTTTAATTCTCTGTTAGAAGGGATAAAGTCCACCAGAACAGGGAGGGTAAGATCCAGAAACATGCACTGCTGGTCACACGGTGTTTACAGTCAGGAAGAAACTATGCACAGAGAAACAAGATTACTGCTGTGGTAGACACGTCCTTGTTTTATCTATTCTGGACCCCAGCTCCTGTGATGTTATCACCTATATTCATAGTGGGTCTTCCTGCCTCCATTGATCCTTTCTGGAAGCACCCTCACATATACACCCAAAGGTTTATTTTCTATGCGATTCTAAATCCAGTCAAATCAGGTTCAATCTGGGGGTGGATTTCCATCATTCTCAAGGCTGGAAAAGAAGGCCTGCATGCTGTGCACTGAGTGGGGAACATCTCTGTGTGACATGGGGTGGCACACTGGTCAAAAAGAGGGAAGCAAATCACATCCTCTCACCTGAGATCAACCTTTCCGGGTGGCCAGGCCAGTCCTATTTTAAAGCTTGACCACACAGGCCTCAACCAAGCCACTGGTTGTTAGCCATGCTTGCCAAATCAATTGAATTCAGGGATGCCCAAGAAGGCAGTAAAGCCCATTTGTTTGTGTGTCTGTAAGGACATGTCTAGAGCAGATTAAGTTGGAGGCCTACAGCAGGCCTATCCTGAATGTGAATAGTTGAGATCCATGAGGATTAAAAAGAAAAATAAAAAAGCCTGCCACCTGGTCACTGTGGAGTGACCAGTCTCTGACATACATCTCGACACCAAGACATACAATTTCACCAGAGGCCCAGATACATGCAGCCAAGTAACGTTTGACAATGTGAGCCAAAATAATTCCTTCCTCCTTTAAGTTATTTATGTCAAGTATTTTATTGCTATATGTTTTAGTAATGAACATAAGGACAGATTTTGAGAAAGATTCCCTACATCCTTAGTGCTTATTTGCCCATCATCATCACCACCACCACCATTACCACTTCCACCACCACCACCACCACCATCACCACCACCACCACCACCACCACCACCACCACCACCATCATCTACTCTCAACTGCAATTCAGAATTCCAAAACTTCCTTGATATCCAAGAACAGACACTCTCCAAACCTACCCCACCCTAGCTTACTCTTAAAGCATCCAGATAATGACAATTCTGATTATTGATCCCTCTAACCAATGGTTTAACTCTATTAAATGGAAGAATGAAGACTCAGACACAATCAAATAGGTAGACCAGCCTTCCATCGGGAAGGAACTTAGAGGATTTGTGACTCGTAAGATCTCGCAACAGATCACAAAGATTGTTGTTGGCAGAAGCAGGGCCTAAATTTAAGCCTATCTAATGCAGTAGTGTCCTAGTTAGGTTTCTATTGGTGTCATAAACATCATGACCAAAAGCAACTTGGGAAAGATTTATTTAACTTTCCACTATCGGGGAAAGCCAAGACAGGAACTGCAAACAGGAATCTTGAGGCAGGAACTGAAGCAGAGACAACAAAAGAACGCTACTTATTGCCTTATTCCCCTGGCTTGGTCAGCCTGTTTTATTATACAACCCAGAACTGCATGCTCCAAAGTGGCAATGCTCCCAGTGAGCTGGGAACCCTGCCCCATTGATAATTAATAAATACAAAAATTTAAATGCCTCCAGATTTTCCTGCAGGCAATAACAAAGAATCATTTTCACTTGTGAGGATCCTCTTCCCAGATGATTCCATCATCTGTAAAGCTAACCAAAACAAGAAAAACAAAACCAAAAAAAAAAAAAAAAGCAAAATACCAGAACAATCAGCCAAACTTAACAATAACAATGCCTCCTTCATTCCATTCATTATCAATATACTAAACATGCTAAATAAACTTCAATGTTTTACTTATATTTTATTCTCATGTCTTTTCAGTCTAATTTTCTTTCTTCATATATAAAAAGTTAATCTCTACCCTAATTCTCCCAGTCTCAGCATCCTATCGCTCTCTGACTCCCAGAGTCTGTTCTGTTTCAACAATGTTTCTTGAACGTCTCTCCTCAAAGAGGCCTGATGCTGTTATATTGAGCTGCCGTTCTAAAGGTATTTTCATAGTCTTCATTCTTCTCAGTGTCTCCACAATTAGTGCTATTTTATTTCAGAACATCTTTTCCCCTTCAGTTTCCTGAGATAGCCCTTTACAATATATTGTACCTTTCCTCACTCTCTTCTGTTTTGCCTCCAAAATGTCTTAGTTCACATCTTGTTTGCTTCCACTACCATCAAGTGTACCTGAACTACAGGTGAATTCTTAATTTCTACATAGTTTACAAACCAAATACATTTTTTGGCTCATTTGTGTTACTTTACTTTTCGTTCATATCAAAGACGACAGAGTTCTTGTACTCAATGCTGGGAATATAGTCATCTTGGACATTTCCTTCATCTTTCTTAGCTGCGTCCTTTAAAGATCCTTGTGGACACATACATGACATTGTTTCTCCTAAGTATCATCTCTCTTTTGTTCCACTGGCACTGGTATAGTCCCTACTCTTATTGCCTATGCCTATACTATTGAACAAACACTTCTTTCTATGTTCCCCATAAACTGATATGTAAGGATTATTTTTAAATGTAAGATCAGCTGATTGCTGAGATCTGTGCAAAGTTTCTAGGAAACTACAACCTTGCCTTCCAATAAAAAGCAAATCCCGTAGAGGCTGAAGCCTCTTATATTAAATTCTGTATTATCAGTATGTAAACTGTATGATTTCTCCCACAATGCTTAAAAGTATGTAAATCATTGTTGCACTGTTTTGTCTAGGGATGATAAAAAAAATTGTTTTAATCACCAAACCAAGACACAATTGTGGGTGCCAACAAGTGCTTGCTGACAGGAGCCTGATATAGCTATCTCCTGAGAGACTCTGCCAGTGCCTGACAAATAACAGAAGTGGATGCTAATAGCTATCCATTGGACTGAGCACAGGGTCCCCAATGAAGAAGCTAGAGAAAGGTTCCAAGGAGTTGAAGAGGTTTGCAGCCCCATAGGAGGAACAACAATATGAACTAACCAGCAACCCCCAGAGCTCCCAGGGACTAAACCACCAACCAAAGAGTACACATGGTGGGACTCATGGCTCCAGCTGCATATGTAGCAGAGGATGGCTAGTTGGTCATCAGTTGGAGGAGAGGCTCTTGATCTTATGAAGGCTCTATGCCCCAGTGTAGGGGAATGTCAGGGCCAGGAAGCAGAAGTGGGTGGGTTGAGGAGCAAGGGGATGGGCGAGGGGATAGAGGAAGGAGGTTTTCAGAGGTGAAACCAGGAAAGGAGATAACATTTGAAATGTAAATTATGAAAATATCTAATAAAAAGGTTTTACATGTTTAGCACAGACATAAATCTGTATGCCCTGTATTTTTTGGTGGCAATTTGAATATCTAGATGCAGATTCTGAAGACCCAGAGGGCTAGTTGAACAGTTTATTGCATGCTATTGAAAAAGTCTAACACACTCAAACTAACCCATAGTTTCCTCCATAGCAAAATCCAGATTCTTCACCACACCTTCTGTCTCAATTAAGACAGGACAGAATTGTGGCAATCAATCTGACAGTTCTAGTGCCCTCAAGAAATGCATTCAGTTCTCATGCTTTCACAATGTGATACAGGGTACAATGACTCTCCATGAATCCTACCTTTATTCAATGGATAACAACATCTGGTTTCTCAATCTCAAGACAACAAAGGAGCCATATGCAGAGTCCAGTAGCAGCAGATAAAGACTTCCTACAGGTATGTCACATGGCTATGCCTGATTTCAAATGATAGGGACACATGTGCCTCTCCCATGTTCAAGACAGCAATGCAGTGGTGCTAAGGTTTGTCATGACTTGTTAACTGCTGTCTGGTCTGTTTCTGTAAAGCAAACCAAATGCATCTTTGTTTCTATTTGATAACCTAAATATTACTAGAGATAATTTCATAATTCACAAATACAGCATCCACAATGCCTTGTTCAAATTCTCAGGCTTCAAAACAAAGATCACCTACTCCACAAATCTTTTCTGACCCCTCAAGAATATAGTATGTTCTCTGACAATGTGTTGGCATAAAGACTTCATTTCCTTTTTCCATGATATCCTTCTCGTTGGAGATGAGATTGTTTAAGTTATGATAGTTAGTACTTCCCTCCAAGAATGGAAATCTTTTGGGGACTAAGCAGCATGAATTTTTCAAAGGTCACTGATCAAATATGTGCTCATTGGAAAAAAATATCAGTCCAACAATTGTCTACAACTTGAAGTTCAAGTTTCACAGTATTTGGGCCCCACCACTCTCCCAGCTTTAACCCCTACTATGTACCACATCAAACAACTGCATTATTATTTTCACTACAAGCTTATTTTCCTGTCCTTCTGCCTTTATTCTTATTCCACCCGTATTCTGGATTCCTTCATAATTACAGTTTCTATCTGTAATTATGAAGTCTTTTCAAGATCTACACAGATTTCCAAGGCAGGTTCTGAAGACAACTCACCTTCTACGCCACAATCATATCCCCTCTCCCTGAATGCCTGTCAGACTCCACCCATAGCCTAGAATAACACTTTATCATAGGAAGTGCTCAATAAGAGATGAATGTTGAATGTTTTACAGAGCCTAAAATTCTCTCCATTCCCTCCCCACCTCAGAAACAAGAAATGGACTTCTAAGAATCCATGAAATATTCAACACCCCATTCTATCCCCATTAACAAGCTGCTGAAACAGTGACCCCAGAGTATAGAAATATCTATGTCAGTTTAAATGAATTATCAACAATCAGCAATTGCCAAGGAAGCCAATAGATACGTCTTATTTGTTGTTTTGCTGTACTCTTTCTTCCTACCGGATTTATTAATGCCCATATCATCAGAGCTATAATAAGCCTTAAAATTAATGTCCAATGTCTTTTGTAGCTTAAGACTTAATTTATTCCCCAAGCCTTGCTCTCTGGCACAATTAGGTTTTGATACATGGACATTTCTGCTTACTCGGGACTTAGGAGGAAAGGACTCCACATTTTGAATGGCCTCATAAATATATATTGAATTTAATTTTCTAACATGCAAAAACCATTTTCCTGTTGTTTGGAGGTTTTCAAGGCTGGAAGTCGAACAAGTTCTATATGTATTTTCATTGTGTGCCATTAATTAGTTCATAAATCAACATGTCTTAAAATTGCACAAATTACCCTAAAGCCAATATACTTAACATTGGAACATACAGCTACATTCTTTAGTCTCTCTGTTGTCTCATAAAACTTTTGTTCCAAACAATTAAGACTACTGGTGTCAAGTGGACACCAATGAGAAGTTAATGGTATTTCAAACACATTGATGACATTCTGTTGTTTGAAGCAATGTGTTAATATTCATTTATGATGTGAGACGTACGATATGGAAAACCCAACAGTCTACCGAGGAATTCTCTTTTATTTATTCTTCACTCTTTTCATCTTCTATCTCCTCTCCTATTCCCCTTTATTTATTTATCTTAACCTTATTGACCTATTGCACACTTTACTACAAGATAGGTGTCTTCCAAGAAATATTTGTTTGTTTGTTTGTTCATTACTGACTCTGACATATCTAATCAGTTCTTTTGTATACCATAAATCTAGGTGTCTTGTGTTCGGTCCCTAATCAGTTTTTATCTATACTTTATCCTCATCATGATGCTTGGATAGGAACACACATAAAAATAAATAAAAAAAATACGATCATTGAAGTTGGTCAGCTAGAAACTACCACATCTTAGTGGTTTTGCCAAAACTACTTAAGAATAGTTGACCACTATTCACTATTCACTATTCACCTTGATCTCTTCCGCAATCAGTCTTCCACTACAGCTGTAGGAGAAATCCTGGCTAGTTGTGTGCCAGAGAGAATCACTGCCACATGCCACCTCCACACCATCTTCTTAAGAGCTTATGTCAGGCTTAAGCAGATATGATCAAACTCTCAGTCTTCTACCACACTGCCATACCCTCACTCACTCACCATTGACCCTGCTAGGATTTGCATTTTAAACATCCCCCAAAATACTCCATGCTAAAGGCTTAATTTCCATTTTGATGGTATTGAGACCTAGTGGAAACTTTTTTTTTCTTTTTTCGTTTCTTTTTATTAGATATTTCCTTTATATGCATTTCAAATGCTATCCTGAAAGTTCCATATAACCTCCCCCCGCCCTGCTCCCCTACCCACCCACTCTTGCTTCTTGACCCTGGCATTCCCCTGTACTGGGGCATATAAAGTTTGCAATACCAAGGGACCTCTCTTCCCAGTGATGACCAACTAGGTCATCTTCTGCTACATATGCAGCTAGACATATGAGCTCCCGGGTACTGGTTAGTTCATATTGTTGTTCCACCTATAGGGTTGCAGACCCCTTCAGCTCCATGGGTGCTTTCTCTAGCTTCTCCATTGGGGGCCCTGTGTTCCATCTTATAGATGACTGTGAGCATCCACTTCTCTATTTGCCAGGCACTGGCATAGCCTTATACGAGACAGCTATAACAGGGTCTCTTCAGCAAAATCTTTCTGGCATATTCAATAGTGTCTGAGTTTGGTGGCTGATTATGGGAAAGATCTCCAGGTGGGGTAGTCTCTGGATAGTCCATCTTTTCGTCTTAGCTCCAAACTTTGTTCTGTAACTCCTTTCATGGGTATATTGTTCCCTATTCTAAGGAGGAATGAAGTATCCACCCATTGGTCTTCCCTCTTCTTGATTTTCTTGTGTTTTGCAAATTGTATATTGGGTGTTCTATGTTTTGGGGCTATTATCCACTTATCAGTGAGTGCATGTCTAATGACTTCTTTTGTGATTGGGTTACCTCACTAGGGTTGATATCCTCCAGATACATCCATTTGTCTAAGAATTTCATAAATGCATTGTTTTTAATAGCTGAGTAGTACTCCATTGTGTAAATGTACCACATTTTCTGTGTCCATTCTTCTCTTGAGGGACATCTGGGTTCTTTCCAGCTTCTAGCTATTATAAATAAAGCTGCAATGAACATAGTGGAGCATGTGTTCTTATTACCAGTTGGAACTTCTTCTGGGTATATGCCCAGGAGAGGTATTGCTGGATCTTCCGGGAGTATTATGTCCAATTTTCTGAGGAACCTCCAGACTGACTTCCAGAGTGGTTGTACAAGCTTGCAATCCCAGCAGCAGTGGAGGAGTGTTTCTCTTTCTCCACATCCTCACCAGCATCTGCTGTACCTGAATTTTTGATCTTAGCCATTCTGACTGGTGTGAGGTGGAATCTCAAGGTTGTTTTGATTTGCATTTCCCTGATTGATTAAGGATGTTGAACATTTTTTTTTCAGGTGCTTCTCAGCCAATCGGTATTCCTCAGGTGAGAATTCTTTGTTTAGCTCTGAACCCCATTTTTAATGGGGTTATTTGAATTTCTGGAGTCCAGCTTCTTGTGCTCTTTGTTTATATTGGATATTAGTACCCTGTCAGATTTAGGATTGGTAAAAATCCTTTCCCAATCTGTTGGTGGCCTTTTTGTCTTATTGACAGTGTCTTTTGCCTTACAGAAGCTTTGCAATTTTATGAGGTCCCATTTGTCAATTCTTGATCTTACAGCACAAGCCATTGCTGTTCTGTTTAGGAATTTTTCCCCTGTACACATATTTTCAAGACTTTGCCCCACTTTCTCCTCTATTAATTTCAGTGTCTCTGGTCTTATGTGGAGGTCTTTGATCCACTTAGACTTGATCTTCGTACAAGGAGATAAGAATGGATCAATTCACATTCTTCTACATGATAACTGCCAGTTGTGCCAGCATCATTTGTTGAAAATGTTGTCTTTTTCCCACTGGATGGTTTTAGCTCCCTTGTCAAACATCAAGTGACCATAGGTGTGTAGGACACCATGTAGGCATGGTGATTCCACCAGAGGTTCTTTTATTGTTGAGAATAGTTTTTGCTATCCTAGGTTTTTTATTTTTCCAGATGAATTTGCAAATTGCCCTTTCTATCTCAGTGAAGAAGTGAGTTGGAATTTTGATGGGGATTGCATTGAATCTGCAGATTGCTTTCAGCAGAAAAGCCATTTTTACTCTATTAATCCTGCCAATCCATGAGCATGGGAGATCTTTACATCTTCTGAGATCTTCTTCAATTTCTTTCTTCAGACTTGAAGTTCTTATTGTACAGATCTTTCACTTTGTTAGATAGAGTCACAACAAAGTATTTTATATTATTTGTGACTATTGTGAAGGGTGTTGCTTCCCTAATTTCTTTCTCAGTCCATTTATCATTGTGTAGAGAAAGGCCATTGATTTATTTGAGTTAATTTTATATCCAGCTACTGCACTGAAGCTGTTTATCAGGTTTAGGAATTCTCTGGTGGAATTTTGGGGTCACTTATATATACTATCATATCATCTGCAAATAGTGATATTTTGACTTCTTCCTTTCCAATTTGTATCCCCTTGATGTCCTTTTGTTGTCGAATTGCTCTGGTTAGAACTTCAAGTACTATATTGAATAGGTAGGGAGAAAGTGGGCAGCCTTGTCTAATCCCCGATTTTAGTGGGATTGATTTGAGTTTCTCTCCATTTAGTTTGATGTTGGCTACTGGTTTGCTGTATATTGCTTTTATTATGTTTAGGTATGGGCCTTGAATTCATGATCTTTCCAAAACTTTTATCATGATGGGGTGTTGGATTCTGTCAAATGCTTTCTCAGCATCTAACAAGGTGATCATGTGGTTTTTGTCTTTTAGTTTATTTATATAGTGGATTATGTTGATGGATTTCCGTATATTAAACCATCCCTGCATCCCTGAGATGAAGCCTACTTGGTCATGATGGATGATCATTTTGATGTGTTCTTGGATTTCATTTGCGAGAGTTTTATTGAGTATTTTTGCATCGATATTCATAAGGGAAATTGTTCTGAAGTACTCTTTCTTTGTTGGATCTTTGTATGATTTAGGTATCAGAGTAATTGTGGCTTCATAGAATGAATTGGGTAGAGTACCTTTTGTTTTTATTTTGTGGAATAGTTTGAGAAGAGTTGGAATTAGGTCTTCTTTGAAGGTCTGATTGAACTCTGCACTAAACCCATCTGGTCCTGGGCTTTTTTTTTTTTTGGTTGGGAGACTATTGGTGACTGCTTCTATTTCTTTGGGGGAAATGGGACTGTTTAGATTGTTAATCTGATACTGATTTAACTTTGTTACCTGGTATCTGTCTAGAAATTTGTCCATTTCATACAGGTTTTCTAGCTTTGTTGAGTATAGCCTTTTGTAGTAGGATCTGATGATGTTTTGGATTTTCTCAGATTCTGTTGTTATGTCCACTTTTTCATTTTTTATTTTGTTAATTAGGATACTGTCCCTATGACCTCTAGTTAGTCTGGCTAAGGGTTTATCTATCTTGTTGATTTTCTCAAAGAACCAGCTCCTCATTTCGTTGATTCTTTGAATAGTTCTTGTTTTCACTTGGTTGATTTCAGCCCTGAGTTTGATTATTTCCTGCTGTCTACTGCTCTTGGGTAAATTTGCTTCCTTTAGTTCTAGAGCTTCTAGGTGTGCTGTCAGGCTGCTAGTGTATGCTGTCTCTAGTTTCTTTTTGGAGGCACGAAGGGCTATGAGTTTTCCTCTTAGGACTGCCTTCATTGTGTCCCATAAGTTTGGGTATGTTGTGGCTTCATTTTCTTTAAACTCTGAAAAGTCTTTAATTCCTTGACCAAGGAATCATTGAGTAGAGTGTTGTTCAGTCTCCACATGAATGTTAGTTTCTATTATTTCTGTTGTTATTGAAGATCAGCCTTAGTCTATGGTGATCAGATAGGATGCATGGGATAATTTCAATATTTTTGTATCTGTTGAGGCCTGTTTTGTGACCAATTATATGGTCAATTTTGGAGGAGGTACCATGTGGCACTGAGAAGAAGGTATTTTAGGATAAAATGTTCTGTAGATATCAATTAAATCCATTTGTTTCATAACTTCTGTTAGTGTCCATGTGTCTCTGTTTAGTTTCTGTTTTCAGGATTTACCCATTGGTGAGAGTGGGATGTTGAAGTCTCCCACTATTATTGTGTGAGGTGCAATGTGTGCTTTGAGCTTTACTAAAGTTTCTTTAATGAATGTGGCTTCCCTTGTTATTAGAGCATAGATATTCAGAATTGAGAGTTCATCTTGGTAGATTTTACCTTTGATGAGTATGAAGTGCCCCTCCTTGTCTTTTTTGATTACTTTGGGTTGGAAGTCAATTTGATTCGATGTCAGAATGGCTACTCCAGCTTGTTTCTTAGGACCATTTGCTTGGAAAATTGTTTTCCCGCCTTTCACTCTGAGGTAGTATCTGTCCTTTTCCCTGAGGTGGGTTTCCTGTAAGCAACAAAATGTTGGGTGCTATTTGTGTAGCCAGTCTATTAGTCTATGTCTTTTTATTGGAGAATTGAGTCCATTGATGTTAAAAGAAATTAAAGAAAAGTAATTGTTGCTTCCTGTTATTTTTGTTGTTAAAGTTGGGATTCTGTTCTTCTGGCTGTCTTCTTTTCGGTGTGTTGAAGGATAACTTTCTTGCTTTTTCTAGGGTGTAGTTTCTGTCCTTGTGTTTGTGTTTTCTCTTTATTATTCTTTGAAGGGTTGGATTCATGGAAAGATATTGTGTGAATTTGGTTTTATCATGGAATACTTTGGTTTCTCCATCTATGGTAATTGAGAGTTTGGCTGGGTATAGTAGCCTGGGCTGGCATTTGTGTTCTCTTATGGTCTGCATAACATCTGTCTAGGATCTTCTGGCTTTCATAGTCTCTGGTGAGAAGTCTGGTGTAATTCTAATAGGCCTGCCTTTATATGTTACTTGACCTTTTTCCCTTACTGCTTTTAATATTATATATTTACTTAGTGCATTTGTTGTTCTGATTATTATGTGTCAGGAGGAATTTCTTTTCTGGTCTTGTCTATTTGGAGTTCTGTAGGCTTCTTCTATGTTCATGGGCATCTCTTTCTTTAGGTTTGGGAAATTTTCTTCCATAATAAGAATCCAAAAATTCTTCCATAATTCCCCTTTAAGTTGAAAATCTTCATTCTCATCTACTCCTATTATCTGTAGGTTGGTCTTCTCATTGTGTCCTGGATTTCCTGGATGTTTTGAGTTAGGATCTTTTTGCATTTTGCATTTTCTTTGATTGTTGTGCCCATGTTCTCTATGGAATCTTCTGCACCTGAGATTCTCTCTTCCATCTCTTGTATTCTGTTGCTGATGCTCGCATCTATGGTTCCAAATTTCTTTCCTAGGGTTTCTATCTCAAGTGTTGTCTCACTCTGTGTTTTCTTTATTGTTTCCATTTCCCTTTTTAGGTCTTGTATGGTTTTGTTCAATTCCATCACCTGTTTGGTTGTTTTTTCCTGTTTTTCTTTAAGAACTTCTACCTCTTTATCAGTGTTCTCCTGTATTTCTTTAAGTGAGTTATTAAAGTCCTTCTTGATGTCCTTTACCAGCATCATGAAATATGATTTTAAATTTGAGTCTTGCTTTTTGGGTATGTTGGGGTATCCAGGACTGGCTGAGGTGGGAGTGCTGGGTTCTGATGATGGTGAGTGGTCTTGGTTTCTGCTAGTAAGAGTCTTACATTTGCTTTTCGACATCTGGTAATCTCTGGAGTTAGTTGTTATAGTTGTCTCTGGTTGGAGCTTGTTCCTCCTGTGATTCTGTTAGCCTCTGTCAGCAAACCTGGGAGTCTAGCTCTATCCTGAGTCTCAGTGGTCAGAATACTCTCTGCAGGCAAGCTCTCCTCTTGCAGGGAAGGTGCACAGATATCTGGCATTCAGACCTGCCTCCTGGCTGAAGATGAAGGCCCAAAATAGGGCCTGTCCCAGAAGCTGTGTAGCTTCTGCAGTCTGCACTCTCACCGGCACAGACTAGTCTCTGAGAGATCTGGGACCTAAGATGTCTCCCCCCCCCCGCCCCCCACGGCAGATCCCTCCTGGGCAGACACCTCTCCTCTGGCAGGGAAGGTGCCTGGATGTCTGGATCCCAAAACAGGGTCTGTCCCAGAAGCTGTGTTGCTTCTGTAGTCTGCACTCTCACCTGTGCAGACTAGTCTCTGAGGGATCCGGAACCCAAGATGGCTCCCCACCTGCTCCCCCAGTGGAAACTTTTAAGAAATGGGTCCTTGCAGAATCAACTAAGCAAGGGTTCATAGGGGCTCACAGAGGCTGAAATGGCAACCACAGAGCCTTATGGTTCTGACTTAGGTTTTCTGCATATATGTTATTGTTGTGTAGCTTAGTGTTCTTGTGATGCTCCTAACAGTGGAAGCTTGGGTTGTCGGCTCTTGGTTCCCTTTTTCTCCTGTCTAATCCAACCTTTATATGAGTGTTTGTACCTGGGCTTATTGTAACGTGTTATATCATGTTTGGTTGATATCTCTGCCAATCTTGCTCTTTTCTAAAGAGAAATGAATGAGGGAATGGGGCAGGTAGGGACAAAGAAGAGTGGAGGGAGGGAAACTGTGATCAGGATGTAATATATTAGAGAAGAATAAAGAAGGAAGAGGGGGAGGACAAGGGGGGAAAGGAGGAGGAGGAAGAGAGTGAGGAGGAAGAAAAGGGGTCTGATGGAATGAAGGAGATCCATTGAGATGTCATTAAGTGGGTTGTGGCTTTATCTACCTTCATTATCTTCCTGCTCCCTAACTATGAAGTGGAAGCTTTGCTTGACCAAGTTCTTTCACAATGATGTTGCCTTGGCACAAGCCCAAAGCAGTGGAACCAATCGGCTTGGAACCTACAAAACTATCATCCAAAATCAAAGTTTCTTTATAAACCTATTATCTTAGGTATTTATTACAGTCTTAAGAAGAAGATCATTCCATTCCCAGCCCTTACTCTACCTGGAACATTCTTGCTATAGATAACCTCATAGCTGACTTTCATGGGGCCTAATTGTCCTTGATTAAACATCACTTCCTCCACCATTACTTCCCTGTTCACTATATTAAAATTTCAGCTATGCCTCATTTCTGATCCATACTCTTTCTCTGATTTTGCCATAATACTTATTTTTTGAGCATTTGCTTATCATTATATGTTTTACTTATCATTTTTCTTAATTTTTGGCCAGTCTTCCTTAAAGACATATCTCAAGAGACATAAAAAAATATCTTTTTCACAAATTAATGAAGGAATGCAGTACTAAAAAGAAATCAGGAGCTGATTAAAATAAGGACACCAGGGTGGAGTCCCCTCCCCCATGGAGGAGTGGGGGAACATGCGAAATCTAAGTCTTTCAAACTATTATATGTTGTGAAAGGTGTTAACTGAACATCTTTTGTTTTGCTTTTTTTCTTCCTCATGGGTAGTTTTCAAAGAGATCTAGAGTTCCCTCAATCCTGTGGTGTCTCCCTGCAGGACACATTTCCCTATAGAGCTGTCTGCATTGTTAAAACAGCATGGAGCAGGCATTGGACTAATTTGGAGCTTGTTCATGGCCCTGCCAGAGACAGCACACACCTTCAATCTACAGGCAGCCTGCCTGGCAGACGCCCCTCCAGCATCCCTTCAGAGTTGGTTCCACCTGAGCATGCCTTACCAG
Source organism: Mus caroli (assembly GCF_978045245.1). NCBI lineage: Eukaryota > Metazoa > Chordata > Mammalia > Rodentia > Muridae > Mus > Mus caroli. Next base: position 50,248,490 of record NW_028227258.1, read on the forward strand.
CAGCAGGTTTTCCTGTTTAATCTGTGTTAACATTCTGATGGAGATTCTTCTAACTGGCAGGGATCCTAGCTGATAAACACTGCCCGCCCCTCTTCATCGCTCTTATAGAAACATTATTTATTTATAGCATATTGTAACTGACAACTGTACAGCCAGGAGGGGAGAACACTTCTTTGTAACAATACTCACAGATGATATTAAAGGTGATTTTACTAGTTGCCAGACACAAGCTGGGAAAGGAATGTGTTTGGCAGGAACCAGAGCTGGAAGCAATAGACAAAGGTGCTGAGGAGCCCCACCATCAGGATCTGTTTGCTAAACCATATCCTGGTGGAGCCTGCTCAGCATGCTTCCTCCTTAATGTGACTCTGATGTATATTTGGAAGTGGAAAATGCTGACCCCTCTGATCTGCCTGACTGGGCCATGCGTGGCAGGACTTATTCCACAGTGGAAAGGAGCAAGATGAGCCTTTAATTTTCTTTAATTAGTCGTGGTTTTCATTTCCATTTGAATGGTATGTGTCAATAGACCTTCCTGTAGTAGAATGCCTAACCCCTGTCATCATTTCCTCTCCTCAGTCTGCCTCAGGCCCATGAACTACACCTTGGAGTCACTCTGGCAAGAAGGCTTCCTTTCTTCCACTGCCAGAAAGCCACTTCCCAGTCCACTTTTGTTAGCCTTATAACAAAGCTGATGTGTGACCATTTTTTAAGGGATGGGAGGGGGGAATAGTCCTTCAAGACAATGATTTTTTCTAGGCACCTAATAAATAATTATTGATCCACTGCTTCACCAACTAAGTAAGACATTTGTAATCTTGCCATTATGCTGGGCAGTGTCTGGAAGGCCACAATATCCATTACCAAGGAGAATCAAATCTTACTCGCAGGCAGTCACTGGCATTTTTGGAGTCCAACAATGGGAGAAATTGTATCTATGTTGACCTTCCTTGGATTCAGAAGAGTCCTACAATTCTTACTCTTTCCTTTTCCCTTTACACTTCTCTGCCCTGTGGTCCTAGCTCCATCTACTTGGTGCTCTTTACAGTATAAGATTGTCAGATGTACTTACTCCTGGATCCATTGAGAATAATTAGTGATGGTATATAATCATTATATTTTATGACCCATAGAAAAGATGAAGATAAGCTTAGATTTTTCAAAGACCCTCTTTTAATGATGGTTCTTAAATGCTTTAACCTCCACTCTAGCCCACAACCCACCAGAGATTGTGGAATAGAAAGGCTATTAAGATACAGGGGAAATGATCCTGTTTAGAAATGGTTCTTTGGCGCTCCCATCTTCATTGTCAGGAAATCAGCCATTCACTTTGTAGGTTAGCAGCAGCAGCAGCTCAATCCACTTGCAAACATTTTCTGGATATACCAGCAGTCCAGTTCAGTCATGTGGGGAGAGCAGCAGCAGTGGCAAAACCTAATAGGAAGAGCCAAACCTCAGCTGAAGCCACTGGAGTCAGCAGGGAGAACCAGGAGCAACAGGGATGCCTGGACAAGTTCTTTGCTGTGCCTCATTTAAGGAATCGTAGATCAGCGAAGATCAGTGAAGACTTGAGACCAAGAAGCTAGCTCTACAAGTAAACCAAGCCAAGCTCCCTTCACAGTCCATTGAGTCCACTTTATACTCCCTCCAAACATCACATGTCCTCTATAACTCTTGCCTCACCAAGAGTCTTGCCTCAGCACATGAGTCTGTCTTAGCAAAACGCCACATGAGTTTGTATCAGCTGACATCACTTTGCCAATCAGCCTGAGTCTGCAAAAGGGGGAAGAAGCCACCAGAACACCACCAGAAGTTTTTTGATGCATTTCTCTCTATGGAGTCATGATAAATGGAGTCCATCAATGTGATGTAAGGCAAACCAATATATGTGCGTCCTTAGTGAAGAGTCCTTCATCGTGTGTCCTTTCACATGCTTGCTTTAACAGAACAGCCTTTCCCCTGTGCCTGCTTCAGAGAAACATTCTTTTAAGAGTCTGCCTTCAGGAAACATCCTTTTACCTGTGTCCACTTCAGGATAGCACTCCTTTATGGTGTTTGTCCCAGCAAAACACCATCCTACTGACTTTCCAAAGAGCCCAGAAGTTTCCACTTCAGTACTCACTTATTAGTACCATCTCAGCAGTTACATAGATGGCTAAGCAGGTAGGGGTACTTGCCTGAGTTTCATCCTACAGATAAAAACAGTTCACAGACCACATGAATCTCAAGGAAAAGGAAGAACAAACTTTGGATACTTCGGTCCTTCTTAGAAGGGGGAACAAAATAACCATGGGAGGAGATACAGAGACAAAGTGTGGAGCAGAGACTGAAGGAAAGGCCATCCAGAGACTGCCCCACCTGGGAATCCATCCCACATACAGTCACCAAACCCAGACACTATTGTGGATGCCAACAAGTGCTTGCTGACAAGAGCCTGATATAGCTATCTCCTGAGAGGCTCTGACAGTACCTGACAAATACAGAGGTGGATGGTCTCAGCCAACCATTGGACTGAGCACAGGGTACCCAATGGAGGAGCTAGAGAAAGGATCGAAGGAGCTCAAGGGGTTGCAGCCCCAGAGCTCCCAAGGACTAACCCACCAAACAAAGAGTACACATGGAGGGACCCGTGGCTCCAGCCGCATATGCAGCAGAGGATGGCCTTTGTTGGTCATCAATGGGAAGAGAGGCCCTCTGGGGCTCAATACCCCAGTATAGGGAATGCCAGGAACAGGAAACAGGAGTGGGGGAGGGGGGTTGGTGAGTGGGGGAGGGGAGAGTTCCAGAGGGGAAACCAGGAAAGGGGATAACATTTGAAATGTAAATAAAGAAAATATCTAATAAAAAATAAAAACATAAATTAAAAAAAGAGAGAGAGAGAACCAACTCCTGCAAGTTGTCCTCTGCCTTCCATTCATGTCTTTCACATGTGTGTGTGCACACACACACAGACACACACATAAGTGTATTATCTCTTGAGCCTAATGCCAACAACTAATGTTGACACAGCTCTGCTTTTGCACCTGAGACTAGGCTAAGTGACTCCCATGTGCTAACTCATTTAAAATTCATTAGGCCTCCAACTTAAGTACCATCATGTTTTGTGATGATGTCACAGACTAGAAAAGCTGCTCAGGTAAGAAGTCCCATTACTAAGTGGTGAAGAACTCAGAGTCCAATTCAAGCTGACATATAGAGTTGCCATACAGTAAAGTGTACTATATAGTAACTTCAGTACAGAAATTATGACATACAAAGCACTTAAAGCTTGGTTTAGAGTATGGTGAAACTTAGTGCAGGGGGGAGAGACACAAAAAAGAGGAGGAAAAAGATGGCAATCACCCATCATTTAGAGGATGCATAGAAAAAGCTGTATCGGAAACCCTTTTCTCTTATCAAATATTTATAGAACAACAGTTAAGGCCCAGACCCTTTTCCAAGCAGAGAGAGTCAACCTAGTTTTTTTGCTTTCAAAGGAAATAGAGGAAGAAGTGTATAAATAGCCAAGCCCATAAAGAGTTATAAGCTTTTGAGCAGGATTGACAGGGAAGAGTGAGTGATTGCTTTCTGCAGGGGTGTGGTTCAAGGTCAGAAAGGGTATCATACAAGTGTGACAGGCTATTGTTCAGTGGTCAGAAATACAACCTGAGTAACACTGAAGGACACAGAAGTCAACATTTCAGAACCCTGTGTCCTGGGCCTGCTAGCATTCAGAAGCCACTGGCAGCTAGCTAAGGAATGTTTCCAGTTGTACCCCCTCAACAGTATTATGGGGGACACTACTCACTATAATATAATAAAGTAAATATAATAAGGTTCCGAGATTAAGTTCCAACACATGGACACATGAACCTGTTTCAGCTCCAATGACTAAATCACACTCTTTGTTCTGGATGGCCATGCTTGCTATAGATATGCTGAGGACATAAGGCAATGAGCTTGAGCCTGCCATTCAGTTGTATCTATCATAGCCATGTTACCACATTTCCTATAATCTCTCTATTGAGCTCGATGCATTTGTCCCCAACCCCGAAAAGTCTGGTAGAGCTGGCAGAATGCTGAGCATGGCATTAGATGATTCGGTATCTAATCTTACCTGTGCCATAGACTGCATCACTCTGATGCTGATTGCTCATGTATAAAATGGGTAGTAGGTTGCTACTCTCAAACTTGGGAGGATACAGAAATGGATTCTGGGAACTGCTGTGGAGTAAGCAGTCTACACAGTAGATTCAGCAGGCTCCTGTGAAAATAAAGTTCCTCCTTTAAAGATATCCCAAGTTCTAGCTAATGCTAGGGAAAATAATATGGGAAAAGCTTGAACATAGTTATGATTCAGTCATAGAAAATCAATAGTTTGTACTCTTCTTTGAAGATTGTTCTGGTCACAGGTCATCTAGAGCTAGGGCCAGTAAATTGTAAGCAAACTGTAAATCCAGTTTGCAGCCTGTTTCCTATTCTACTCTATTCTATTCTATTCTATTCTATTCTATTCTATTCTATTCTATTCTGTTTGTGTGTGTGCATATGTGTGTGTGTGCATTGCACTTGTTTGCTTGTGTGTGTGCCCATGTACACTTATATGCCTTTGCAAGTGGAAATAAAAGGTCAAGCTTAGGCCATCCTCCACTGGTTGCCATCTTTTTGAGGCAGAGTCCTTTGCTGAACCTGAAGCCCATTGATTTGGTTAGTGTCTTGGTCCATGTTCTATTGCTCGGAAGACATCCCATAACCACAAGAACACTTACAAAGGAAAACACTTAATTGCGGCTTGCTTATAGTTTCAGAGGTTTGGTACCCTTTCATTATCGTAGGGAGCATGGCAGCAAGCAAGCAGACATAGTGCTGGAGACATAGTTAAGAGTTCTGCATTCAGATCCAAGGGCAGCAGGAAGGGAGAGACTGGGCTTAGAATGAGTGACACACTTCTTTCAACAAGGCCACACCTCCTAATCCTTTCAAATAGCACCACCTCCTGGTGACCCAAGTATTCAAATCTATGAGCGTATGGAGACCATTCTCTTTCAACTCACCACAGCTAGTCTGTCTGGTTAATGGACTTCAGAAACATGGCTGTCTCTACTACTGCCTCCTCCCTACAAAATGAAAATATATTGTGGCCATGTGTCCTTGAAGCCATGTGGAGCAGGCCAAGAGTAAGGCCAAGGTGTGTCTTAAATCTGAATCCCTGAAAATCTCTTCCTGAGATACTGAACTGGGCAGGAATAGGATCACTGCCCACTGCCCAGGGCCTCCGCGTCCTGGTGCAAACAGCCCTGCAACCCCACCTTTGCTCCTTCCTTCCCAAGGAGCTTACAAAGCCCAGTAGCCAGGCTACACTTCTCCCTTTGTAAGGTGATGTCCAGCAGTGGCAGGAAATCTCCTTATGCAAATGAGGCATCCTTATGCAAATGAGGCATCCTTATGCAAATGAGGCAACCCTGGCCCAGTTCAGGGATGTACACTCTCCCTGTAAGTCCCTACCCACCCACCCCCAATGTTTAAGTAGCTTTTGTCCCCACCCCCATTAAGCAAGCTGTCTCACTGAAGCTGCCTCCCCACTCCTGTCACTGCCCCTGCCTGAGGTCACTTTTCATCGAATCCACTACCCCTGAGGAAGCCGAGCCTGAGCAGCGGAGATCTGAACTCAGTTCCTCATTCTTAAGGAACAGGAGATTCGCCAACTGATCCTTCTCCCCGGACTCGTGCTTTTGTATAAAATGTTGTACTAACATTTATTTCCATCTCATCTAGGCCTGTTCTTATACTACCATCATAGTTATTTGGTATGATTCCATTCCTTGGCCCACAATGTAAAAAGCTTGTCCTTTGCTAGTCTCTGATGAGTCTTTGATTATTCTTGGCCCATCTGAAAAATAAAATACATTCTCCTCAGTTCTTCAGATGGAGCTGAGGGCCATGTTTATTATCAAAAACTCCATATGAGTGGCATTTAGTTACAAATGTCTTCCAGAATGGGTGCATTGACCAAAGAAAACAACAACAACAACAACAACAAAAAGCCAAAGTTTCTGAGATTAGAAAATCCTGCCTAAATTTGTCTTGGGCTGGATACCTGCTAAGTTCAAGCAAAGAAATTGTCCTTGATAGCTATTTGTCCCTTTTGGGAATGAAGGTTTCAAAGCATCAGAGCTGAAAAACCATGTGATATTCAAATATATACTGGCCCCTGCTCAATTCCCAACACCTAATGTGATATTCTATCTATTTGTCTTCCTGACAGAGTACCTCTTTATACCAGGTCAACTTAGAATTTGTCTGCTTGCCACTCATGTTTCTCATTACAGAGGGCTTCCTTGGTGTTCTGAATTACATGTCAGTCTCAGGGAACTTGCTGTGTGTGCTTCCATCACTTGAATGGCAGGCACCTTCTGTGTACCAACGTTGAGCATACAAAGTTGTCAAGAGAATTATTTAAACGGTGAATGAGAACAAAACTTGGTGAATAACAAAAGATTCTTTCTGTAAATGTGGTTTCTATAGAGTAATGCCTTTAACAAGGACTGAAGACCGTAGGCAGGGAGTATGGTTGTATTTCTGTGGAAGTGATGCCACCGAGAGCAGATTCCCTGTCTGTGTGATTGGTTAACAGCTTTCATCTGAGGTGACCAGTGGAAACCTAGCCATTTCAGTCTTGATTATGAGTGAAATGTCTCCCAGATCTACAGGACCCTTACCTTTGGTCCCTCTCCCACTGATGAGTAATGTCCTCACCCTCTCTCGCCTGTAGCCACACCACCATCTGTTTGTACTCTAACCATTCAACTATAACTCAATTCCAGGTACGAGGCTTTTCCCCAAACACAAAGCTCTGCTCACTGACCTTATTTAAATTCTTTCAGTAATGCAATGTGTAGACTGTGGCACACCCTGGCCCGGCTTTGCAAGTCCCCTGAGCTGTGATCCAGCAGCACAATGCTCCATGTAAGTTCTGCCACAGGCTTCTCCTTTGTACTCACCTTTGTTAGGGACAGCTGCTCATCGTTTCCCATGGTACATTCATCCCTTTGTCACGAATCCACAGCCCCTTCACTTAAAACAAAACATAACTAGGCATGGAGTTGTGGCTATGTATCTATTCTCAGATCCAATGAAGTATGAGAAATGGGCAGGTTCAGCATCAGTGGACCAAGAGGTAACACTTTGTCCTGGACATCTCCCCTCCTCGTGATTTAATCGTATACATAGCAGCAAGCCAGCTAATATTCCATCCATGTGATTAAGTGCCTAGAGGATATTGGGAAGACAAATTCGGAGGACACTGATCCCTGGATAACCCCATAGAGTAGACCTTCCAGCCAGACATTCTGTCTCCCTTCTAATTGTTCCATGAAAGACAAACGTCTATTCTGTCTAGTCACCGCGGTGTATGTGTATTTGGTACAGTAGCTTGCTTTGTGCTGCCAGGCTCACCATCATGGACTCTAGTCCTACAAGCTCCTCACCCATCATTCACTTGGTAGATTCTACCTCCCTGCTTGTGAAAGGTACACCATGCTCCCAGTAGCAAACAGAACCAACCTCCCCCATGGCACAGTCGCTTGATTACATCATCGACACAGGATGTAAGTAGATTATTTGACTGTGTCCTCTACAACCACAACATCGCTTACAAAAGTAAGGACCAATTTTAACCCTGTCACTGAATTTTCAAACCTACGTTTACCATATAGTGTGAGGGCAATGTGTTCTTAAGTGAATAAGAGCTCCACTTTCACCGCCTAACCGAGCAGTAAGCAGGATTGGAAGGGTTAAAAAAATGAACAAAAAAAAAAAAAAAAAACAACCCAGGAAAGGAAGATAAATGAAGAGGAAAGGAGAAGCAGGCAGAGACCTTGCCCTCCAGGTCTGCTAGGTTGTCACTAGCACCCAGCCCTCTGTAGGAACTCAATAACCATGTATTGATTGACTCCAACCTTTGCTTGTCATTATTGCTTCCGTCCACCAGACCCCTAAGGAAACTGCTAGAGGAAGTCATTCTGGAGACAAAAGGCATAGCAAGGGATGGCAAGTCAGATCAACTGTTAATTGACAGATCTTCCTAGCCTGTGAGTAAACTACTCTGCGTTATCTATGTACTTGTGTTTAGGTCTGTGGCCCTGTTATTGGAATATCTGTCACTTGATAGAAATTCTCATACTTGCATGAAAGTTGTCACCTTAAAACACATTTCCTTCTTTTAGCAACACTTCACGCAGCAACTTCGACGGGTATCTGCTTTTGAGTGGGAGCCCAGTACTCTGTAAACAGTGCCTGTTGCTTATTATGGTAACACACACTATGGTGAGAGCTGAGAAACTCAGTGGCCGTTAATTATTCAAGATTTAATCGTGCAAGCATGTACAATCAATATTTGTTGATGTTAATCTGATTACCAGCTAGTGGTGTTCAGTGTCTCCATCAACAGGATAACAATATGACACATTTCATAGACTCTCCCTAGGCTCTTCCAAACAAGCTTATTGGAAGGATTTTAATCAGCTAATGAACTCATCAATGGCATTCAGGAGGCAAGACACCTTCCTGCACCTACAACCCATGACCATATTTGCCTGACATCTTGTGGCCACAAGAAACATGACAGCCTAGAAACCTCACATCTGCACACAGTGTGAGCAGCGTCTTTGAATGCTAATGTCAGCATTACAGTCAGAGCAAACACAGAACTGCTTAGGTGGTGTGTGACATGTAATTATTTCCACTCATTAAAACAGAAGCTAGCCTTTTCTTTTTATATTTATGAGACAAGTTGGAACATGTGGTTCAATTCTTGTAAAGAAAAGAAGAACCTTGATCTAGGATGAATGGCATCTGGCTTAGTGCCAGGCCCCTCAGCTGCTGAACACCGTTCCCGTGAAGGGCCCACGGAAACAGAAGGCAGACTCCAGGACAAGCAAAGAAAGAGCATTTGTGGTCACCTGCTCAGACAGGTGGCTTCTAGCAAAGGTTGCTGGGATACTGAAGAGACAAAGTCCTGACAGAGGGGCTGATGGAAAGTCTCATTTTTGCTATTGCTATGGAATAGTGTTGTGCCTTAAAAAAAACTCACTTTTAGAACCAAAACCATTGTACTCAAAAACCATATTGGCATAGAGACACATAAATATAAAATAAAAGACTACCAAAGGTGCTTTGAGTGAGACAGGGAAGCTGAGTTCCTGGGCGCAGCTTTCCTCACTCTCCTGGGATACATCCTGCAAATCCAGGCTTTGAGGGCACAGCCTAGAGTGCTATACTTGAAGTCAGAAGTCCCAGCTTAGCACTTCATCACTATCTCCCAAGTCATACAGCCTTGGAAACCCCAGGAATTTCATCTCTGAAATATAAGAAATACTATTTACTCCATGGGGGTACTGGAACATTAAAGGATGCGGAAAATCAAAATGCTTTGTAATTACTTGAGAGGCTGTCACATCGCCATCATGAGACAGTCCTAATGGCGAGTCACTCAAGCGAGCGGAGCAGGCTCCAGGCAGTGTTTTGCATTGTCTTCTTGCCAAGCTGCACTGGAGTTCATTAGAAGTCTCAACTCATGAATATGTATGAATATCTTAGAACATGGAAGACCCATTGGGATACTCTCCATGCTGGTTCACAGGTCTTCAAACACACACTGGATTATGGTGAGGATCTTGCCTGGGAAGGCTGGCCTTTCTTATTTCCCTTTTTCCTGACTCTGGTCCTCACCCTCCTTCATGTGAAATAAATCAAAGATCTGTATATGAAGCCCTAACTGTTGGCATCAATACTGAGGGCCAGAGGGCTGGTAACCTCTGAACATACAGCAAGATCTTGGCTATTATATCTCCATAAGCCACATCTCCTGACATTCCAATATTATGCAGATGCCCAGGCTGCCTGTCTTTTAAAAGATATCACCCATGCTAGTAAAGGGGGACAGTGGGGTCCAATTCCATTCTGAAAAAAATCTGGTGAGCATAATGTGTAAAGCAAGCCAGAACCACTCCAGGGATATAAGGACACAGATGCATAAAAGGCCAGAGGAACCTTTGTTTCTTTTGCAAGCTTAATGGGCAGGGATGGAAGACTTTCTCTCTACTCGGGGAAGAATAGGGAATCAATTTCTAGATTTTTCTGAAGAACAAATAATTCTGACTGGCTAGCAGTAGGATGGTAGGATGTTACTCCTTTCAGCTCATAATTTGGGGCACCCACAGCATCATGGGTGTGAGACATCAACTGAGGTGGTGAAGCAGGCACCATCATAATCACATCAGCCAGCTGCACATTATCAGCAAGCTAGGATGCAGACCATCAAACAACAGATGCCCTGACCCACCCCACAGGACCTCCTTAACACCTCAGAATAAGTCCTCATGGAAAGATGGCTCATTTCCAGTGGAGAGATTTAAGAATAACATATGTGATATAAGCTTCTGACCCCCAAAGTGAAAATGAGTAGGACCAAATATCTCTGCAAATCCTTGTTTTAGGCTGAAAATGATCTGGTTCTGTGATGCCATTAAAGATAATTTAAAAGAAAATGGATACTTAATTTAAAGAACATTTCTGGCAAGACTCAGCCTTCCTTGCCAGCATTTGAAGCTATTATATAAACTACCAAAATCAGAACCGCAGGCAATCTTGTCTATTAACAGTCTAGGCATTTGTGCCTTTTTGCTCATGCTCTTTAATATTTTCTATTTCTTTTATTCGAAGCAGAAGACAAGGCTCACTTGCAAAAATTGAACACGCTGCACTTGAATTTAGTACATTGAGAGAGAGAGAGAGAGAGAGAGAGAGAGAGAGAGAGAGAGAGAGAGAAAGAGAGAATCTTTAGAGGCAACTGAATAAATGGCTAATAAGGAGTCAAAGTGTCTAGGGCTTGGCAATGAAGCACTTGCCATGCAGAGAGAATTCAGGGTTCTCTGATAGGGAGCTGAAGTGTCTATCCTCAAAGAAAAAGCTATTGACTCAATGTTAAGGAAAATAAGTTGGATCCCAGGATGTGCTGAAGGGGTGTGTGTGTGTGTGTGTGTGTGTGTGTGTGTGTGTGTGTGTGTGAAGATCCTGTACCTGCTGCACTGTGTGACTTTTGTGTGAGGCAGAGAGAACAATGGAGAGGTGACACTTCTAAATTAGTCACTGGGCCTGTATGATTCACTGCTGTGCCAGATGTTTCCTTGTTGATCTCCGCCTGGCCCATCTGTCCTCCAAGAGCCCTACAGCTACCACTTCAGAAGCAACCACCAGCCACCTGATGCAGAGCCTAGCAGGGGATACCACCCTCTTAGTTCTTCACTTGTCTGAGAGATCAAGGGCATGATGCAGGCAGCCCACCTGCCCACCACTCCCAAGGCCAGGTTAGGCAGCCTTGATTCCTACAGAGCACCACAGGGCTCCTCAGTTGGGTTCTTGGTCCAGTCCCTCTCTTCTTCCTCTTCATGATAAGTCCCTGTAGGATTTATTAAGCAGCCATTGCTGTGTTCAAAGTGGGGTCCAATCTGGCCAGTAGGTTTTGTGTTTCTACCAGTGATCTGCATCTACTCTCCATGGAGAGATAAGAGGCATTCTTGCATCCTCTGGATGAAAAGCAGAGAGGGCCTCCCCTGTTAAGCTGATAGGAGAAGGAAGTTGAGGTTTGAATGTGTCTTCACTTGAAAAGTAGATACTTTTGTCCTTAGGTCTCAAAAAACAAAAAAAAAAACAAAAAACCAAACAAACAAAAAACCCAAAACAAAACAAAACAAAACTGTGTTGTGGATACAAGAAGACAACCTTCCTAGCTTATCACAAAATCTTGGGCTCAGTTTGGTCAACCCATAGCAGACCCTATTTTGAGGAAACTGCCTCCAAACTGCTTTTTGGACCTGTCTTCAGCTTGGTCAATTTGTGCAGCTCTTTAAACTTGTTTTTAACCTTACTAGTCCAAATCACTTCTTGTCCTCTGCAAAGGACTGTGGGATGTAGGACCAAGGACCTATCAGTGTCTCCCATGAGGAAAGCAAGGGTGGGCCCCCCTCTAGCAGGGTGCCAGCTGTTGTGAATCCACTGTGATAAAATTGTGTGAAATGGTTTCTGGATCCTTCCCTCAATAACATATGATCCTGTCATATGTTTCTAGTAAATTACCGGGTTTTTTTCGAGAGCCATTGTGAGTTTCTGTCAGTTCTATATAAGAGTTGACAAATAAACACATTGAATCAAAGGGAAACAGGAAAGTGCCCTGAATTACCTGGTCTGGATTCCAACTCTGACAAAGCAATTCACCACAAAAATCAATGCCTCCAATAACTCCTTGTTGAAGGAGCCAGTCACACAATAGCATTCTTTCAAGCTATGTCTCTCTGAGGTCATGATTTCAACAATTGTTTGTTTAACTCTCATCAAGTTCTCCTATGTTTTCTCTAGACTTCCTATCTTAAATGCTTAGACTCTGTCAAAAGTTAGTTCTCTCAAAAATCATAGGCTGCACTGATGAGTTTCTCTCCAATATAGCTTGTCACATTCTCAGATGGGTAACTTTATGCCCCAAGTATGCCTATCTCTCCACTTGACTTTCTACACCCCCTAACTTTGATCCTGATCTTGCTTCAAAAGGCCTACAACAAAACTGCGGGAAAATGTTCTAGGGGCAGGTAAAGAATGTACCTAATTAATTTTAGTCCTTTCACCATTAAGCACTTAGCTATTAGACCAAGAGTCTAAACACCTCAACCCTCAGAGATGTATCAGAAACATAGAAGTCTACAGAGTGTATTCCTGTCAACTTCTATCTACTGTCTGTTCTCCCTTATGTTATAAACTACCCTGCTCTGGAGGTGAACTCTATACTCCTTATCCAAAGAACCCACAAACTTTAGTGATATTTTTGAAGGGTCAGAACTTCCCATTTAACTAAATAATGTTAGCACTAAAAGTGATAGAACCCTACTCTGCAAGCTTCCCTGCTCGTTTGTATTTCTCTCCCATATTCTGCTGCCCACCTGCATTAACCAACTTAGTTAAAACTCTTAGTTTATTATATCCTTTCCCTGTAGGCTATTTCCAGATGGCAGGAACCACTTGGCCTGGGGTCTTTACTCCATTTTATTTCTGCTCTGACACTAGATGTAAAGCAGGTGTCCTGTAGCTTCCATGGAAACCAGTGGCAGCCATTCTATGTCCAGATTCATATGTTGACACTTCTGTTGCCATACGAAAACCTGATGTTCCAGGTCCCTGAGGACAAAGCCCAAGCCAATGTTTTCCTGTGCAGCTCTCTGTACCTTCTGAGAACCATAGAGTTGGGAGAGTCTGTTCTTTCTTCTATGTGAGAAAGTTCAGTCCAGGCTGCTTCCCAACCATTTGGCCTCAGCATGCATTTCTTTTACCGTCTATGCCCCTGGGAACACCTCTGTTATTTCTATAGACTTTCTGTTATTTCTATAGACTACCCAAGATGAAACACAGGACAATCAGCAGCAACCATGAGAGAAATGAGACTCCATGGGATCCTTCAGAAAGAGAGGGTATGTTAGGAATATCAGGGCAGGGGCAAGGAAATAAAAAAAAAACACTCAAGATAAAACAAAATTGAATGGATTATAAAGGAATGGCTCTGCCAGGCCAGCTGTCTGGACAGCAGGAATTGGGAGCTGCCATAGTTTCTCACTGTCCTTCCACCCACATGGGTCACTGTCTCTGTTTTTCACATCTTCATGCTTCCTGTGCATGACCTTCCTCTACACTATAAGCAACATGAAGTTTGGTACCTTAAGAGTGGCAGGCCTGATCTCTTGAATCCCCAGGACTTTCTCCTTTCTTTCTCCAACTAAGGGCTGCAGTCCCTGTCAACCATTGCAAAGTTTCCATAGTTTCTTATAGATGCAACATAATCAACAGTCAAATACATATAGCAAATTTATATATCAAACAGTCAAATATATATGTGTACACACACACACACACATATATATACACACACACACATAATATATTCATTCAAATATAACCAGCACCTGGACTCTGTACCTCTGATTTCCATTATGTTAATTTCCATATGTTATGGTCTTGCTGTAAAATGTCCTCATAAGCCCATATTTTTTAACTGTTCACACCAGTTCATAACACTATATTAGGGGGAGGGGTTGTAAAACCTTTAGACATGAAACTAACTCACCACCTAAGGGCTGTAAGGCCAGGTCTTGAGTTTATATGCCAGCTCTACTTCTGGCCTTCCCTCTCTGCTTCCTGATCCATGATATGATTTATGATATGACCATACCACATATGATGAGTCACACTCTTCTTCCATTGGGACCATGCCTTCTCCACCACTCTACAATTTCAAGCTGCAAGCCACAATGCATCCTCCTCCCCTTTTGCTGTTCAGCCAGGTACTCTTTCACAAGGGGAAGAAAAATGAGTAACCCAGGGGTGGGACAGCATCTAATATGGTATGCTGTGCCAGGAAATTGATGGGAAACGCCACTATTCTTCTTCACAGTGCTGTTTTAGAAAGGATGAACACAGCAGCAAATAGAGAGAACTTGGATCCAAGTAGCTGGTAGTAGTCAGCCGTTAGTTTCCTCACTCCTGCTCTGATTGGGTCACCCTTGCTGGCTAGCTAGGGAGCACTCATACCTGCAGTCTCTGCTTGAAGGCATCGTCTTGACTACTGGGGCCTCCTGTCTTTCCTTCTTCTGTTGTTCTCAAGAAGCAAGAACAAACCCCACTCCTAAGTAGAAGCCAGGAGAGCACCACTCACCTGCCTTCATGAGTTTTTGCCTCCTGAATTAATGGTGGACAAGTTTAGCAAATTGCAAGACATACAATTACATTTTAAATGTATCTTTATTTTTCACACACACACACACACACACACACACACACACACACACACACACACACACACACAAATGCTCCCCGCTCCAGGTATACACAATCCTCGCAGCCTTCCCTCTCTGCCGTAGTCGGTGTCTGTAACCACAATCCTGCCTCTACTTGTCTGACCAATTTCTTAGCCTCAGCTGTGCGTGCCTGCTTGTTTCCCATAGCAAACTCTTCCCTTAGTTTATACCGGCTGCTTTTATAGCCAAAAAAGGCTCTGCTTTTTCTTTTGTATTAAGTCATAAGGAGTCATAAGGGAAAAAACAAAACAAACCAAAAACCTTTAAAATCATTTCAAGTCCCTACTTTCAATCCCCTCTGAAACCATGATCATCTAGAAAAAAATATTTAATCTTTTGCATCATTTCATTTTCTCCTCCCTCTGTGTGATTTCATTTCCAATAACAAGAGTCCAAGAGATCCCTTTGTTCTTCCTGTCCTATGTATTGCTACTGAAATCTCCAGTCCATGAGTTTATAAGAGTCTGAGATTAGATTCCTGAAGAAAGCCAAAAACCTGTGGTGTGTGCCCCACTTTCCCTTGACTTGGACTCATAGCAGAAGCCACAGATTTCTACCTAAGAACTGAAGAACTTCAGCCTGAGTTGCATGGGATCCCAAACACAAGGTAAAACCCAGTCCCTGGAACATCATGGTTCTAAAATAGGTAAGGTGAGCAATGATCAGAAAAGCCCCAACCACTGCAACTGACAGATGTGAGAGGAAAAACAACACCTGGCCAGGCTACCACTAAAGACAAAACACAACAGCTCTAAAAGTAGAGCAAAAAGGAAAAATCCTTTGTCATCATAAACAAAATGTTTGGCTTTTTGGGGGGAGGGGCGTGGAGCTCATTTTGATGGTTACAGATATAAACAGAAGTGTGTGTGTGTGTGTGTGTTCAAAAAACTCAAGAGACAACAGATGTTAATTAGAGGGAAATTGTAGCAAGACAGACTGAATTTTATTTTGTCCTCATTTTGCATCTATTAGTTCATTACATCTACTTAGTCAGCATTGCAACCTGTACAAAACAGTCTGCATAGTAGCTTGGACTGTGGAAATCATTCACATGGTCTCAGACTCTAAACACCAGCATCACATAGAAATGTGTTACAAGTATGACTGTTTGGGCCTCTCCCAATCTAATGCATCAGACACTTTGGTGATGGAACCCAATCACTGCGTTGTGATTAAGCCACCTTAGTTATGGTGGCTACCCATTCAAAGGCCACCTGCATGATCCTTATGGACCACCATAAAACCTGCCCAAAAGGAAGACAAAGAATTTTCTTCAGGTGTTTTTGAGTGTGAATTTTGTCCTTCATCATGTTTGCCAATAGCACCAAACTGAATAATGCCATCCCAGGTATAAGTTTAGGGGGTATAAGTTACCCAGAAACCTTCGGTAACACAGGTATTCCTTGGATACTCCCTCCCTTTGACAGCTGGCATCCTGAGACATGGTAACAAGAACATAGGGCAAGAGAGAAAGACACAGAAGGTAGGGAGATACTGCCATGTCTGGTGGCGGTGGTAGTTGTTGTTGCTGTTTAGAGGGAGGCAGGCTCTCCCTGAGTTGCTGAAAGCAATGATTCCTAATTGTCACATTGGAATGTCCTTCTAAAATGAGTGAAGGCCTCTAGAATGAGAAAGAAAGCCTCCCCCACACCCTCCTTCTTACTCCTCCTCTTCTTCCTCCTCCCCACCCTTCCTTTTTCTCCTCCTCCTCCTCCTCCTTCTCTCCTCCTCTTCCATCTCTACCACCTCCTCCTCTCCTTCTCTATCTCCTCCTCCCTGTCCCCTCATATCCACCCTTTGCTCTTGTAACCTCCCTTCCAAGTCACACACACACACACACACACACACACACACACACTCAGTGAAAAAACCTCTCATTGTGGAAGCTGTATATATAACAGCATGTCTCACAGTATATCCCTTTTCCATGTATCTTCACTTGCAAAAGTCTACTGCAATGAGTCATTGGTCTGGTTCAAGATTTCTTACTTCTCTGACACCATCAATATTGGATCTTCACCAGGACTCCTCTTGGATATCCTGTTGTTGCTCTATGTCATGGACATCCTGCAGCTTTGGATCAGCAGGACTGGCCCTTTCTCGTTTCCCAACCATTTGCAGATGATATAGAATTTGGTGTGGGCCAACTCAGAGCCTGGGATCTGGGCCTAGGTGGTAGCTGAGCTGGTCAGCCCTCAGGTTCTCCCTTTTCCACACCACCAGTTTGAGCTCTCAAGCACTGTGCTGGCTAGTGGTAATATGCGTAGTGGATATCAATGTTGACCTCTGCTCTATGTAACCATGGATCCAGGCATGGCCCTCAGTGGTAGCTCAGGCTGGAACCTCAGTGTGATTCCAGGTGGTGGAGCTGGCCACTCACAACCCATTACTTTCCCCCCCTTACCTCCTTGAGACTCCAGTTCCATCATTCTTCATATTGTTCAAGCTGCTCCACTTCTCTTATTAAGTGTGGTAGGCCGATGGGAGAGAATATGTGGGTTTCTAATTTAGAGCCAGAGATCAAGCAAATTATACATGTGATTAAGGTTATATACATGTGGCCAGGTTTAAAGTCAACAGCATTCCAGAATCCTCTAGATCACAGACAGAAAACATACACTCTTACTTCCTAGGTACCGAGGTAGAAACCAAATCTACACTCCTTCCATGATGAAAACCAAGACATTTAAACATTCTAGAAGGCCAGCTCACATTTCATTTAAAAATCAGTTGCAGTTCCAACAGAAGGTGTGGCCCAGACTAAAGGTGAGCGCCACCACACCTGGATCTGGAATTTCATTTTTCCCAGGCTGACCTTGAACTCAGAGATCTGCTTGCCACAGTCTCCTGGGATTAAAGGCGTGCACTACCTTCGCTGGGCCTACCCTTTTCGTGCCTGAAGATCTCCATGTCTAGATTCAGGTCAGAAGCCTGTGTCTTCCAGCCTCACGATCGAGATCACAGTTATGCCCTCCATTTCTGGATTGTAGTTCATTCCAGATGTTGTCAAGTTGACAACCCAGGATAGCCATTACAATACTATGCAGTAATTGTTGAAATTTGGACTTTTTGTAATGGTAATATTTTCAGCTTTACTCTTTAGCAATCAGAAAGTATTAAATCTACTTAAAAAAAAAAAGCAATACAACATTTGAGCTACACTCATACACACAGCCAGACACAAACACACAGTTACTATCATGACTTAAAAACAGCAGTTTAGCCCGGTGTGATGGCGCATGCCTTTAATCCCAGCACTTGGGAGGCAGAGGCAGGCGGATTTCTGAGTTCGAGGCCAGCCTGGTCTACAAAGTGAGTTCCACGACAGCCAGGGCTATACAGAGAAACCCTGTATCGAAAAAACAAAAAACAAAAAAACCAAAAAAACCCAAAACAGCAGTTTATAGGACTGTCTTAGAGAATGGATTATAACTCCTTCCCCTTTAGATGTCCTTGACTTAGCATGTCTCATTTAGGAAAAAAAAAAATCAAAGGGAAGAGAGGTAGGACTACAGTGGTGTTACCTGAGGCTTGCTACCTTAACTGGAGCAAGGTCAATGGCACCACACTAAGAGTTGCTGCTTTGTGTTCCATTTGATATAAGGAGACATGAAAAGCATTTCAGACAGTAGCATTCTACTCTAAAATATGTATTCCAGTTTAATAATAGGAAAACATCTTACATACCCAAATTGAAAGACCTGCTATAAAATATCTGAAAATACATGACAAGTTTTTGTTTGTTTGTTTGTTTGTTTGTTTGTTTTTTTAAGCATCACACCTGAGACCATCAAGGAAAAAGTAACATATGTAATCACTAAATCTGGAAGATCATGAGGAAACCAGACAACCTATCATGGTGTAGCATTTCAACTGGCCTCAGGGTAGTAAGAAGTGGGCATTACCTTCAGTGGTAAAATCTGAATCAAGTCCACACCACTATTAATCAGCATGGCCCAATATGGAGCTAATATTAGTAAGTAAATGAAGGCTGTTTGGGAACAGTTTTGTCTTTGTGATTTGCCTGTAAATCTCAAGGTATTGCGCAATGAACATGTAAACACACACTAAGACCATACCACCTTCTAACCAATGATAAAGTCACACTGGGAGGCAGCTAGTCCACAAGGGTGTGATAATCAATACAGAAGAAGGAAAGGCTCTCAGATTTTCTGAGTATTATCTCATCACCTTCCAAGGGACTGCCATATTCTTGAAGGCACATTAAATCACCCCCAACTTGGGGGAGAGAGCAGTTGGAACAAAAACCTATTGGTAGCAATGCTTTTCCAGGCTGTATTGTGGGGTTCCCTCTCCTTACCTTCCCCTACAGAATTCATGGCACCTTTCTTATTGGCTCCTATGGAAAAGAAAGGGGGCTGTATGTCCAGCCATTTTGATCTCTTCCAGGAAAACCCACCCAGCCAATGAGCTTCCTTCTCTATTAGTCATAAACACGGGCCAAGGACATTTCAAATCCATTTTTGCTCAGCTTTGTTTTTTTCTCTCAAGATGGAAAGAGCTCCTTTACCTCTGAGGGTTTATGTTTCATTATTCCATTGGCATTGATTGCTTTGCTACGCAGCCCAGCTTATTTCAAAAGCATAAAAATCTGTCCTTGCTATCCACTGCCACTGGCGTGCTTTTTCCTGGACTCCTTCTTAGCCATCTTTCTTTTTTTGGAAAAAACAAAGGATCCTGCCAGAATAGTGATCTTTCTCATAACCTATTTCCAGATGACATCTGACCCAAGAATTCTGCATTCTGGCTCAGCTGTTGCTGCCAGTGTCATTATACAAGTTTTTCCTGTGAGCAAAGACCTACATGTCCCCTATGAATCACACAGGGCACATAATTAAATAGACAGGAAATGTGACAACAGGCACCTACTATCTACAGCACATCTTTCCTCTGGAACCTGTTGGTACTTCATCCACATGACCATTTGCAAATATTTAATGAGAAGGTCTTTGATGGAGGAGGAGATGACAAAACACTAGATAAAATGGAGTCAGGACTGTTTTGGACATTTGATCATTAATTCTTACTGGGTTCCTAAGGCAAGTCGAGAATAGAGAAAAGGTGCAAACAGATCAATCATGTGTTCAGTCCCCTGAGAACAGAAAGCAATTGGGATGAAAGCAGAGCTGAGCAAAAAGTCCAAGTCCACAGCATCCCAGCAGAGACTCCAGTGTGCTCAAGGTGCACAGAGTTATTTTCTGATGGAGAAACTAGGCCATGCTCAGAGATGAAACTGCTGGGCAACTGAGGCTGAGCTGTGAGACATGATCCTTCCTGACAAAGTCCAGTGAGCCATACACAGTTGCTGAACTCCATGACCTAGCTCAGCAAGACAGTGTCTGTTTGTCTAAGATAAAGACTACTATGCCGTTTGGAAAAAGGAAATAAGAACAAAACCATATTGGCCTTAGTTGCTCAATGCATTTATTGCACAAACAACATCTTAACAAACTGAAATAAAAAATATCATCTTAATTCCATTTCTAAGCAAATCAATTATTTATCTATATACTCTAGTATCCTTTTGCGAGTTTCCTATATATGATCATTTTTAGAAAATTCTAACCCTAGCATAGATTTTTTAAAAATGTTGATAGCTAGTTTTAAATGACAAAACATTTTCTAAATCACCAAAAATACTTTCTAAGTTTATAAAAGCTAAATTTACTGTTTTTAGAATCCATATGCTATATTTCCAACCATTTATTCACTAATAATTTATTTAGTGTCTGTTAAATGTGAATATTGCTTTCAAATTTCAAATACGAACCAGAATTCAATATATATATATATATATATATATATATATATATATATATATATATATGTATTTTTTTTTCTGAGTGATTTGTTTCAGAAATTCTCAGAGGTAGAAACAGAAAGTCAGAAAGGTAGAAAACAGATATATATCAACAGCTTATAAGTAGCTTCCCTCAGCCATGAGTTCTTGTTGCTTAAATGGTATATAGAGAAAGCTGAAGGTGAAAGTAAGCAGATTTCCACTCATTTCTGTTGTATAAGATGTTGGACATTGCTGTTTGCATGTTCTGTAGGTAGCTGGACTCCATTTCTAACTGAGCTTTGCCATAGTCCTCCCATCTCCCCTCTTCTCCTCTCCCTGGCATCTTACCTCACTTTTACAGAGCTTAGAACCATCTGGGAAGAGAATGTCAACCAGGCATTGTCTATACTGAGTTGGTCTATGGGCATGACGCTAGGGAATTGTCTTATGCTTCTTGATGTGGGAAGACTAAGTATAGCATGGGCAGCACCATCTCTAGGAATGGTGTCCTGAACTGTGTAAGAGAGAAGAAACCAAGCTGAGCACACACAAGCACGAGAGCATTCATTCATTCATTCATTCTCTCTGTCTCTGTCTCCTTTTAACTCTGGATGTGATGTGATCTCTCTCTCTCTCTCTCTCTCTCTCTCTCTCTCTCTCTCTCTCTCTCTCTCTCTCTCTCTCTCTCTCTCTCTCTGTCACCCCCCTCCCCCAGGATGTGATATGACCAGCTCCTGCTGCTGTGACTTCTAAGAAATGATAGCCCTGGATCTGGAAGCTAAGAGAAATCCTTTCTACTGCAGTTGCTCTTTGCCACAGTGTTTTACCACAGCAACAGACATAAGACCACAATACCCACACATCACAGCACTTATATCAGAATCTCAGACTCATCCTCAATCTTTTCTTTGTCTTGCTGCCTCTACTTCTATATCCTTAGTCATTACATTTTGCCTGTCTATCTCTGGAGTCAGTTGAATATGACCACTTCCCTAAATACCCAGAGCTCCTAATCCATCCTAAGCTACTGTTACCTGACCTGGACTACCGCTCTCACCTACTGCCTTTGCCTCTTGCCTTTGTTCTTCCTTTCTGGTATTTTAGTCTACTAGAGGTCTCTCTAAAGAGTTACCTTTTGCACTTAAAGTGCTTTGTCTCCCTATTCCCCATCATATAACTATACATTTTCCATTATTCTAGGTCAACAAGTCTATTGAGGACCTGTTTACAACTTTTACTGTTCAATGCTGTGACAATTTACTCATCTGAACTATTCTTGCTTTATTCTGATTCCTGATATTCTTTCTTTTTTCCATTTTTTCTTTTTTTTTAATTAGATATTTTCTTCATTTACATTTCAAATGCTGTCCCAAAAGTCCCCTATACCGTCCCTCTGCCCTACTTCCCTACCCACTTACTCCTACTTCTTGGCCCTGGTGTTCCCCTGTACTGGGACATATAAAGTTTGCTAGATCAAGGGGCCTCTCTTCCCAATGATGGCCAAATGCTTTCCATTCACTCTTGAATCAGGACTTAAACACGTGCCCTTAAATCTGTAGATATGTATCTAAATTCTACTCAGTCTCCTGAACCATCTTAAATATCTCTTCTTATTCTCATTGTATAGCAGCCATTTTGCTGATTTACTTATGAGATACTCTTTAAAGGTCTGTTTTGCCTACCAGTTTACAGGATCCAGGGCAGCAAGAATCCATCCATATCATATTCACAGCTCAGTGTTCACTATGCATCTGAGAACTAAGAGATACTAACATTTTACTTGTTTAATAAATTAAGAAATAAGCAAATGAGTTGGCCGTATTTTCAGACTCACTTTCCAGTGGTTTCTAGTAATATTATACAGGATACTCAAAATGTCATGTTCCTTAGTTTTAGTTCACATCTACAAATTCTATACTGAGCTTGCACTGAATAGCAAGAGAATATTCTAGCTTTCTTCTCACGTACAGATAGATTGTTAGTACAACAGCAACCAGTAGCTAAAGGTGAGACTAATCTTACATCATATTTTCTTCTCTTCCCTGGCTCTGAGACTTGTCCTTTTGGAGAGAAGAGATAAAGCAGGTGGATTTAGTTTTTATGTCAGTCATCATCAGCAGAGGGGAAGTTTTTTTTTTTTTTTCTGTGAAAGAAAAGGCTAGTATTAAGTTGATTGATGGTTCATTTTTCCTATTTGCTCCTTGGTCATTGGAGTGACACCAGGAGGGCTGTCTATTTAGAGGCATGGGAGACAATAGCTGTGACAAAAGCTAGTACAGACATGGAATTTGTCACTCGAAAATGATCCCTGGCAATGAGCATATTGATAGATAGCCACTGTATTAGTCAAGGCATAAAGAAATCAAGGCATAGAGAAACAAAACTGATAGAATGTGAATATATTATAAAGATTTATTAGATTGGCTTAGCAATATGTGTTGGGTAGGCAAACAATGGCTGTCTATCCATTATCAAGACCTTAGACTGGATGCCTTCACAGATCTAGTCTGACAGTGACAAGCTAGAGGATTCCAAGAGAGGTTCTGGTCTTCCATTTGAATGAAAAGACCAAAAATTTGGGTTCTGATATCAGAAATAAATTATAGCAAGACAGCAAGAAGCAAAATGCACTTAGCAGCAAAGAGTGAAATGTTCCTCCTATCTGGGTCTCCACAAGAAGATACTGCCTACTTGGGGGAGGAGCTTCCCCTTCACAAGCCAGCCCAAAGATGCAACACTTAGTTGATTACAGATTCAACTGAGCTGACCATTCACCAGGATTAACCATTACAGTTACCTATGACTTGATGCTCACCCTGGGAAATCCCATCCTTAATTCATTCAAGGACTAGAATGAATTAACATCGACGCTGAAGGTTCTCTTTTACTTTAAATAGTAATAACAAAAAACTCACGTGTGCATTGATAAATCACTTTTGACTTTTGTCCTTTCAGGCCACACAACTCAGGCCTGTAAGATAACAACAAAGGTATGATTTTCATGTTATAGTCCGTGTGGCTCAAGCCACAGGTTTTGTGCCCCACCACCAGGCCTCATGCCTGGAGCCTGTTATGGCCATTATCTCTCCTATTAGGCATCCCAGTGGCTTCAGGCAGGACAAAGTAACTCCTCAGGTGAAGATGCTCGCCCCACCCTCCAGGAACTACTCACTGCCATTCCTCCACCAGCAGCCTGCCCCACAAATGGCTACAACCTCTGGATTTCTCTGGCACAGATGTGAACAAAACTCTGTCCCAGATTTTCCTTAGTACTGCTGCCAAAAAAGATTGGAACAAGAAAAAGTTGATTTTTTTTAACTTTTTCAGAAAATATTTATAGTATTATTTATTCTAACACTTTTGATTATTTCTTTTCTTCTTAAGATTATAATCAAACCATATCATTTCACCTTCCATTTCCTCCCTTCAAACCCTTTCACATAATCCTCCTTTCCCTCTTTTCAAATGTATGCCTTCCTTTGTCATTAATTGTTATTACATGAACATATGTATAGGCATTTACAAATAAATATATTCCTAAATATAACCTTCTCAGTCTATATAATGTTACCTGTATTTATGTTTTCATGACTGACCATTTTATAGCAGATAAGAATTGTAGGATATAAGTTGGGCATAGTGACTCAGGCCTGGAATTCCACTACTTGGCAGTTTGAAGCTAGCCTAGGCTACAATGTCTGAGTCTAAATATTTTTTTAAAAAGAGAGAAAGAATTATATACTAGAACAAAATGTTCATATACACTTTGGTAATATAGATTACCATGGTCATTACTTTGGAAATATAGATTAAATATGCTCATAGCTGTAATTGATATAATAAAAATCTAACAAAATACAAAATACTACAAATAGTACATCTTAAAATAAGTGCTTCTAAGAAAACAACAAAAATGAAGGCACCCAAAGAGCACAAGAAAGGAATTAAGTAGAAAACAGAGTTCCTGAAGAAAACTGACTACATAGCAAGGATTCTAGTCTGAGCATAGCTTTCAACCTATAGATTGTAACCCCTTTGGCACACCTCTGTCTCCAAAATTATTTACATTAAGACTCATAACTAGCTGCATACGTATCAAAAGATGGCCTAGTCGGCCATCACTGGAAAGAGAGGCCCATTGGACACGCAAACTTTATATGCCCCAGTACAGGGGAACGCCAGGGCCAAAAAATGGGAATGGGTGGGTAGGGAAGTTGGGGGGAGGTTATGGGGGACTTTTGGGATAGCATTGGAAATGTAATTGAGGAAAATACGTAATAAAAAAATATTTAAAAAAAAGAAAAAAAAGACTCATAACTGTAGCAAAATTACAATTATAAGGTAGCAAAGGCAATAATTTAATGTTTGTGGGGGTCACCATACCATGAGGAACTGTATTAAAGAGTTGTAGCATTAAGGAGGCTGAGAACCACTGCTCTGGAGTCACAAGGATTGCTTTCTACCCTGGATATGCTACACATGAACCTGCAAAAGAGCAATGCACCCCCTTTTTTTTTTTTTTTTTTTTGACTCAGCCCTGCTTGCTAATAGCCTTTGTCTTAGTTAAAGGTTTCATTGCTGTGAAGAGACACCATGACCAAGGCAATTCTTATAAAGGCAAACATTTAGTTGGAGCTGGGTTTTAGTTTCAGAGGTTTAAGTCCATTATCATCATGGCAGGAAGGATGGCAGTGTGCAGACAGACATGGTGCTGGAGAAGGAGCTGAGAGTTCTACAACTTGATCTGAAGGCAGCCAGGAAGAGCCGTCAAAGCCCACCTACACAGTGACACACTTCCTCCAACAAAGCCACACCTCCTCCAATAAGGCCACACCTCCTAATAGTGCCACTCCCTATGGCCAAGCATATTCAAACCACCACAAGTTTCCATCCAAAATCTGAGCGAGTTCTTCCTTTGATTTTCTATGCAGACAACATCTAAGGCACCATTTTTCTCCTTCCTGATAAATGAACATGCATAGAGAAAAGGGCAAGTGAGGAATGGACAAATGGGAAAGGGGTTGTTTTGCTTCCAAAACTCAATAGCAAGAGCAGGCTAATAAGAATCATAGGATGAATTCCATGAGAGACTTTAGTTAGAGCCCCACACCCAGGACTATTAGTAAAATACACAAAGATTTCAAATGTGCAAACTTTCTCATGCCATATCTAGTGACGTTCTGGCTTTCCACAACACTCTAATCCAGCAAGGCCCAATAGAACTGCTGTCAATGACAGAATAGTTTCTATCCAAATAGTGTTGTTTCATATAGGAGCTACAAGCCATATGTGATTTCTGAATTCTTTTAAATGTCATCAAGTTACACTTGAAGCATATGACAAAGAAATAAAATTACAAGGCCTTTTAACTTATTTAATTACTTTCATACTTAATAGAAACATGCCTCAGGCTGGAGAGATGACTCAGCAGTTAAGAGCACTGACTGTTCTTCTGAAAGTCCTGAGTTCAAATTCAGCAACCACATGGTGACTCACAACCATCTGTTATGAGATCTGATGCCCTCTTCTGGGGTGTCTGAAGACAGCTACAGTATACTTAAATAAATAAATCTTAAAAAGGAAAAAGAAAAAAGAAAAGAAAAGAAACCAACAAAGAAAGAAAGAGAAACATGCCTTTATTGCTTGACATGCTGGAGTCACAAAACTCAGGAAAAACATGTAGTGGTCCAGGGAAAATTGCAAGCATCTCACATCAGTGGCAAATCCCACACTGGCAAATCCCACACTGACTAGGCTTCTTGGCAAGCCAGCTCAATAGAAGTGACTCATCAGGCCCTCCTATTTATATCTGAACTCTCTCTCTCTCTCTCTCTCTCTCTCTCTCTCTCTCTCTCTATATATATATATATATATATATATATATATATACACACACACACACACATATATATATATGTATATATATGTACACACACATATATATATATAAAGGTAACATTTTTTAAACATATCTCTATAAGAGTGACACAGAAATTGTTCCTATCTATGGCGAATGATGCAGAATTTCAATGAATGTATGAATGTAGACCGAGTGTAATGATCATATCAGAGTTCTTGATTTATCCATCTCTTTAGGGATTTATCTCGTTTCTTTGTGTTGGGAATATTCAAAATCTCTTCTACTCATTATTTTGAAATTTTCAACTAATTTTTGCAAGTCATATTCACTCTAGTGTGTCATAGAGAGCATTAGAAGGTCTTCCCTAACTATGCTCTGAGATGCATTTCAACAGCACTCTAATTTCTCCTTGGAGATATTTTCACGGTTGGAATTTAGAAATTATGTCACAGTTCATTCATTACTTATTTTGTTTAGTAAACAGTTTACTGAGGCTAGCTTCTGTGTCCCATTCACCGTTTCAGGCACTCAGGATGTGCCAGGGAACAAAGCAGGGAAACTCCCTTCTTTTTAGGGTTTGAGCTCCAGAAACTGTAGAGAACCAGACCATAGACCAGTGAGGAAGTAAGTACTTGATGTACTAAATGTGAAGAACTCAGCAAGAAAGCAGTGTGGCAGCAGGAGGCTATGGAGTAAAGAGAATGTTCTTATAGATGGGGAGCTGGGGAAGAACTGACCCGGGTGTTTGAACAGGGATCCAGAGCACACTATAGGATGAGTCTCTGGGAGGAGGATCAGGTTCTATGCTAAGGCCTCAGAAAACACAAAGCACCTTTAGGGACTAATGCAAGTGTGAAGGAACATGGCCGACACCTCTTCTGTGGGACATGAACATGGCCTTCTTCAAAATAACTCCCAAAGCCCTCCTTTGTGATTCTCTGGATGTAATTCCCAACTCTAGACTGGAACATGCCAAGTGAGAGGTAGAACACTTCTCCAAGAACAGAAACTGCCTAAAACACTGTGAGTGTGAGAGACAAACTCATGCCCTGGCTTCCAAGGTCAGTTGTTTCTCTCTCAATAGACCAGCTGAGTGAAACTTGAATGGAAACCAGGAAAGATATCTTCTGTGAAAGAGTCCCCCTGGGAAACTTGACAGAATTAGTAACCAGAATGAGGCTTCCCTTGGAGGATATATGACTTGTTGGATTGAAAGTAACACAAGGTTGCCTACTCCAGATGCCACTGATTGCTTGAAATTTTTCAACACAGCTTTGGACAGCCGTCCTGTCTCTTCAGTAGGTCCATGTTTTCTGTGGAAGCCACTTCCAATAATTGGTATGACTTAGGAAACCCCTAAAGTTCCCACTGATTCCTAGGGCAGACTTACAGTAGAGAGAGAAAAGTGGGATGGGATATTAGATTAGATCATTTTCAGACAAAGTGGAATGTTTACACTATCTCTCTTTATAGAAAAGACTTCTGGGAGACCAAAGTTTCATTACATCAGGCTGTTCAGAGGGTGACCTTAAGGAACCAACTTTAAAACATTCAGTGGAGGAAGGGCAATTCCTTCTTGTTAGAACCGGGAGGAACAAAATAACCATGGAGTCCAACCTCCTTCTGCATCGGACTTACAAACATTGAAGGGAGAGTGGAGCTTGGGGTAGAACTCATAGCCACTCCT
The DNA here is from genome assembly GCF_978045245.1 of Mus caroli. Taxonomy (NCBI): domain Eukaryota; kingdom Metazoa; phylum Chordata; class Mammalia; order Rodentia; family Muridae; genus Mus; species Mus caroli. The sequence continues at coordinate 50,276,713 of NW_028227258.1, forward strand.
GCAGTATCTATGGTGCTTGTCTAAAGTTTCAGTTCTCTGCTTCTCTATGATCCTTGCCTTGTGCCCTGGCCTCTCTTCTTAGTCTCCATATTAGAATGTTCCATGTAGTTTATGTTCCTGTTGATTCTCTTCCTTCCCCCCACTTTTCTTCCTCTTGTCTTGGGTCACCATTCCCAGTTTCCTCTCACCTCTTTGAAGTCTTCTCTCTAGCCTCCTTGCTTGCACATCTTTCTACATGACTCACCAACACAAGCGTTCTGTGTTATCTCCTAGCCCAGTCTCTTTCTGGCCCTCTGCCCTGGTCACCTTCACCACCTATGTGAAAAATAAATTTAGAAATATCCACCTTTTGCCCCTAGCACTATGGTCTGTTGTAATCCAGATACATTTGCCATCTCCACCTGGGCACCTCATAAACAACTCTTTCCAGTTGAACTAATTATACAGTCCCCATTGATCTATATTCTGTACCTCTTTCACATGGACTTTAATCCTCAAATCGCCCAAACCCTGGACTGCTCCATTTCCCTGTTTCTGCTTCTCATTCTTGCCTGCCTTGTAGAATAGTGGAAGGAACAGAGTGTTGGCTGCATATAGGTGTGACAGAACCTGACATATTTTTCAATTTTGGGGGTTATCTTGATGAAATAAAGAGCAAACACTGATGTCAGGAGACAAGGCTGTGCCACAGAGGTCAGATTGTCACTACTTGAGCCAACATCCTATCTTCAGCCCTGCCTCTATCCAACTCCTTCTGCATTTACCAATCCAGCTCTGGCTTGCTGGTTTTCCTCTCTGGCTCCTCTCTTCCACTAGCTGCAGGCAGGGCAGCTCCACACCACAATTCCTGCGCTTTATTTTCTCCACACCTGCACCTGGCCTGCTGATTGCTCATGTAAGACATTTCCTAACCAAGCATATCAGCACCGCTATAAACCCACAGTCCCCTGACTCAGCCTTATCCTTGGCTCTGCCAGTTAACATTGCTGTCTCTGTGGTCTTTTAATTTTGCTTTGTGTCCTCATACCCACTGTGAATCATCGCCATCCATTCTTCTGTTAACCTCTCAGCTCTATCCACACTTCCATCTTGACTTTGCAAAGAAAGCAGAGACCATCCAACTGAAACAGCTGAAAATCATTCTCACAAATCCTGTAAGCTCATCCTCCCTGCTACTGTCTTGTACAAACGAAAGAGATGTCCTTTTTTTTCCCTACCCAAGACCAATGGCTACACACTCATTCACTCGGCAGTTAATTAATGAATGTCTATGTTCCAGAGTTACAAATCAGCCCCATCACTGTCTCCTTAAAGTGTTCAAACACAATTAAACCCCACTTACCTGTTTTAAGTGCTAGGGACATATCAGCTCAGAAACTAGATCTAGCCATCTGCCCACATGGAGCTGTAATTTCAAAGGAGGAGATGGCAATAAGCAAGATTAAGTAAAATAGACATTACACTGCAGAACAATTGACTTCTGCTGAGTGCTAAAAGTACTGAAATTTTAGTAATTCTGGAAAAGTGGTGTTTCAGTGAAGGACTGCACACAGTTAGGAAGAAAACCAAGGGGATTCCTTAGAAAAGAGAGGGAGCTGCAGGCTTAGCTTTTGGTACCAGGAAATCCTTTGTCCTGGAGGGAGAGACGACTCAGTTAAATCTGGACCCAGCATACACAGAACCCTGTGATTCTCAAGTCAGAAGTACCTTGACTCAAGGTCAGTGAAGCAGACAGGAGAGAATGAGAGGAGTAGATCTGTCTATGTCCACAGAGGTGGTCTTTAGTGGTCATGTGTTCCAGCATACAGGACAGTGTTCTGTCAATCACATACAAATAAACCCTTCCTTCTCTGAATGGCATGCTTCATTGCCATTCAGGGCTGGTCTTGCATCCTTTTCTGAATTTGAGAATCTGAGCATGCTGAAAAGCTCATGTTAGGTGAGGAAATAGAGGAACACGCTAAAAGAGAGGATGGCCCTTGCTCTGAGGTCAGAAATGAAGAAAGTCTTCCCTCACCTGAGCTGTGTAACAAACACATTTATTCATGTGACATTTGATTATACCTTTCTGATGGAGGTCATCCCAGGGCTTAGTGTTCGGGTTAATAGAAAGACAGGTGTCATGCTTCAATTGTGAAGACACTCTGGGAACAGCCTAAGTAGTCAAGGTCATCTCCACCCTTGTCACCAGGCTTCAGATACACTTATTGTTCTGTTTCTCAGCCAGGCCAATTCCAATCCTGCTTAAGCCCTTGGCATTCGCCTTTGGTGAGTTTTTTTCTCTCTGACCTTTATGCTGCTATAATCTGTTTGCCACCACTCCCTGGGCACTTCTATCTCTGGAGACACTTAAACCTACTTAAGTCTCACTTTCTTTAGAAACAGTGCAGTCCCCTATCTACCTCTTCGCTCCCTGGAAGTGTGCATTTCTGATGTCACAGCTAATTTTCACAAAGAGCATTTGCTTCTGCTTCTCCTCACCTTCCCTTCTAAAAATTGTCCCACCTCTCCTATTCACCCCCAACACCCATGAAACACCCCTCACCATTGGCCTCCATATTCTTATATCCACTTTTACTCTCTACTTTGCTTGGTCATTTACTAATAATTAGAACAATTGGCTGCACTCTTCTCTGTCCAGTCCTCTCTCTTGCCTTTCTTGACATGATGTTTGTTGCCTACATCCACAATCAGCTTTTATTACTATTCAACTAAACTTGGCAATGCTGAAGATAGTACTCTGCCTCACACATCCTCTATTATCTCAGTTGACTCCATCAACCTCAAGGTTTTGAATAACATCTATGTGCAAACTAGGGGTCTTGTTCAAGAGCCTCTGCTCAGATGTGCTCTGACGTAGGGATGTCCCCAAAAGGATATGCATGCCCACAGGCCACCTTTGATCTATTACCTTTTTCTGCCTCACTCTTAGCAATTTGGCATTACAGATCTTCTTTATACATCCTCCTGATATAGGGAGAACACAGCAGATCATCTTTGACTCTTTTCATTCCTTAACTACTCATACCCATCCAAATGCTACGTAAGTAGGCACTGGGTATCCTCTCCATTGGAGATTATCCTATTCTGTGATTAGCATTGCTTTCTTGCCCTTCACCAAACCCCTCGTACTGAACCTCCTTGCATCCATCTTACCTCCTCCACCTATAACATTGCTGCAGTCAGAGGAGCGTTAACAAAGTGTACACAGGGCTATGGCACTCATCTGCTCCCAGTCCTTCCATGCTTCCCATGATTAAGGTTGGAGCACTCCTTCTCTAGATATCATTTCCTATCGTTTCCTCATCTCCTGCTTCTTCACTGGTGATAATGTGCACAAGCCTGTGTCACTCACCCACTTACCACGACACCCCAAACTCAGCAGGGCTTAACTCCACTCTCACATGTCTCAGACTCCATTCTCCAGCTCAGAACAACATTTTTAGTTTCTCAGGTTCTTCAGCTCTTTTTCATTTCTGTGTCTAATTACTTAATCATTAAATTTAAATATTCCTTTCTAGTCCATGGGACAATCAGTACGATCACAATGAGTCCTGTTTTCACTGTATGCCGACTGAGTAGCATATGTGCCACATGTTTGGGAGATACATGATTCACTTATTCAAAAAATACTTTTGAATATCTAGTCTGTCTCAGGTTCTATTCTTGGTACTGATGATACAAACAAGCCTCTCCTCTTTAGAAAAGGGAGAACGCATCCTGATTAAGGAGTCCCTGATCCCACAGAAGCAAACAAACAAATAATAACAAAGTTAAAAATGAAAATATATAATGAATGTAATATATTTAGCATGGCTTAAAAATGGTATATTTTGTACACATAGATGCTAAGATAAATAGTAGTGGGAAAGGAAAATCATGAGATAAGAGGAGGGTAGAATTTTAAAGAAGTTCTCAGGAAAGATCTAAGACAGACTTTTAGAGAATAGGTAGAGGAGAACAGAGAAGAAGAGGAGAAAAACCTAGGTGGAAGTCTGGAGAAAGAGGGCTCCAGCAAAGCGGGCAGCAACAACGGCCTCAGCCAGGCATATCCTGATTCCTTAGAGTTGATGGGCCAGAAGTAGGCATGTGAGGTTAGAGAAGGAGCCAGTGAGAGTCCAATGAAAAGAGAAGATACAGAAATGAAGCCCACGAGGTCTGGTAGGACTGTGGAGCTTCATGAGAGCAATGGAAGTTACTGGATAGTTTCTGCACAGGGACCTGAGTTTTACCAATCTCACTTAGATTATTCTGTTGTCATTAAGACTAAACAGAAGGAAAAAAAAAAAACCTAAGAGACAGAGGACAAGAGTAGGCCTCTGAAGTGATACACCTGACAGATAATATTAGTTTCAAGCAGGGTGGTGGCAGAGGCAGAACGAGCAGCAGACTTTGGAGGGAGAGATGACAGGTTGCGTGACAAGATGGGACCCTGCAATCTTTCTTTGGAGGACTCAGTCATGATTCTAAAGATAGGAAGTATTTCCATTAACCAAGATGAAGAAAACTGTAGAAGGAAATGGCTTGAGTATATTAATTTATGCAATATACCACAATTAAGACATCTCATGGTGATCAGAGCTGTATTTTAAAATTAAGTTATCAGTTGTCAGAATTGATGATACAGTTTAGGATTAGTCTCATTCCTTTCAGACACAAAGCTTTGGCTTTGTCCCAACTCTCATAGATGCCATAAAGTTGGTCTACGAGGATGTTTTAGTGTAGTCTGTGGAGCCAAGGCTTTAGAACTACTGCTGTCTAGATATTTACTCTGAGCACGGTTTTCAAAATTCTAATAAGCCAAACACTCCTGGTTGTGCAGAAGGCTTGGAGCTACTTCTTTCCTCTAAAGCCTCCCAAACTCATAAGTATTAGACAAGGTTTTCTTGGACAGAGCATGTGCCAGGTCCTCTGATAAACCATCTGCTAGGAATCTGTCCCACTATAACACTGAGCCAAGATCTCCAGATGGACCTGGGAAAGGACTCCAGTCTGGATGAAGAAGGCAAGGGATAACGATGGGCACACATTCAAATCATTGTGCCTGGGCCACCAAGGACATCATCAGATAATGTCCTTTCAGGCCTTTTCAAAGTAGCAAAATAGCTATTATTTAAGGATGGGACACCTAAGCCCAGTAAGTCCCTAAAACAAATTCTGTGGGTAATTTGAGGGCAGATGTCACCTTACAATTAAAGTTTTAAAAAAATTACAGAATCCCAACCTGAAAATGGACAAAAGCTTTACCTTATGTCTACAACGACTGGAAAGAAAAACACTTCTCCCCTTAAAATAACTTGCTTGCTAAGGAAAAAGATATGCAAATTTCTCAGACTCAAAAGTGAGTCTGAGGAAAACAGCCAAGTTCTACAGATAGTCCATCACCCACCTGCAAGGCTTTATGAAAGATCCTGGGTCGATTAAAATTTTTAATGCCCCAATTTTCAAAGATTCATCCTTTCCTGCAGGTGCCCACAGAGCCAAGGCTCTGGGTGAATGCTCATGGTAACCTAGACTGTGCCTCATCTGCTGTACCCATCCTTGAATACAACAGTAGTATTTTCTTGTGCTCAGTACAAGAATGCTCAACAGATTACTAGCTGGGATTCTCTGTCTTGACTAAGCTTAGAAGATCAATCAATGATGAGATTTCCAAGCTCTTTATAGCTAACACCAATGAAATGGGAGGAAACTTTCTCAAAGGGGCACCTTGGAGACAATTACACTCATTAGAAAGGTACAGTCAATAGAGGCTCACTTTTTTAGCAGTTCTTTCACCTAGAATAGATAGATGATGCTAGAAATTTAAGAATAGAGAGAGTAGTTTTTTTAATCAACTTACTAAATAATAAGGCATTCCCTTGTCTTTCTAAGCCTTGAAGAGCAATGGAAATCAATCCAAGTAGAATCTATACCTAGTACTGAAGACAGAGATTCAGATAGGAATACCTTATGAAAACATTACAATCTGAGAGAGTGGAGTAATTTATAAAATCTAAACTGGCCTCTAACAAAACTGGAAATTATTTTATATTAAGAGATTAGTTAATTTCAATATGTATGTGTCTGCATGTGTGTGTGTGTGTGTGTGTGTGTGTGTGTGTGAGGTGCATGCTTGTATATGCACATGGAGGTGTGTGTGCCTATGTGAAGGCCAGAGAAGGGTGTCAGGTGCCCTGTTTGATCACTCTTCATCTTCTTCCCTTTGATACAGGGTCTCTAATTGAACCCAGGGATCAATATTTCTCAGCTAGAATAATAGGCCAGCAAGCCTCACTCATCCTCCTTTCTCTCTGCTTCCTAAACCCCGAAACTGGGGTTGCATGAGCCCACAATCATCCTGACTTTGTTTGTTTGTTTGCTTGTTTGTTTGTTTGTTTAGTTTTTATGTGGTGCTAGGGATCAGAACTCAGGACCTTATGCTTGCGTAGTGATTACCACCCCTGCTGTAAAAACAAACAAACAAACAAACAAACAAACAAACAAACAACCCTGGAAATCCTGACCTGCCTCTAGATGTAGAAAGAAGTTCATTAAGAGAGAAAATGTTGCGAGCAGGCACATTACTCATCTTGATATGCATTAATAACTTGTCTATGCTTGTGGATGGTAGCAAAACATCAGCTCACAGCAGATGCAGGTCCTCTCGGGGCCACATGCTAGCTGTGTTATCTTGGACAAGAGAGTTTTTGTGCCTCAGCCTCCTAAACTATAAAATGAGCCACCATAGTTCTTTTTTTTTTTTTTTTTTTTAAAGAACTAATGTCCTGTAAAATGTGGGCAACTGACATTCTTTTTTTTTTATTACATATTTTCCTCAATTACATTTCCAATGCTATCCCAAAAGTCCCCCATACCGCCCCCCACTTCCCTACCCTCCCATTCCCATTCTTTTGGCCCTGGCATTCCCCTATATTGGGGCATATAAAGTTTGCAAGTCCAATGGGCCTCTCTTTCCAGTGATGGCCGACTAGGCCATCTTTCGATACATATGCAGCTAGAGACAAGAGCTCCGGGGTACTGGTTAGTTCATCATGTTGTTCCAACTATAACTATATAACTATAAAGGGTTGCAGATCCCTTTAGCTCCTTGGGTACTTTCTCTAGCTTCTCCATTGGGAGCCCTGTGATACATCCAATAGCTGACTGTGAGCATCCACTCCTGTGTTTGCTAGGCCCCTGCATAGTCTCACAAGAGACAGCTATCTTTGGGTCCTTTCAGCAAAATCTTGCTAGTGTATGCAATGGTGTCAGCGTTTAGAAGCTGATTATGGGATGGATCCCTGGATACGGCAGTCTCTAGATGGTCCATCCTTTCATCACAGCTCCAAACTTTGTCTCTGTAACTCCTTCCATGGGTGTTTTGTTCCCAATTCTAAGAAGGGGCACAGTGTCCACATTTTGGTCTTCATTCTTCTTGAGTTTCATGCGTTTAGCAAATTGTATCTTATATCTTGGGTATCCTAAGTTTTGGGCTAATATCCACTTATCAGTGAATACATATTGTGTGAGTTCCTTTGTGATTGTGTTACCTCACTCAAGATGATGCCCCTCCAGGTCCATCCATTTGGCTAGGAATTTCATAAATTCATTCTTTTTAATAGCTGAGTAGTACTCCATTGTGTAAATGTACCATAATTTCTGTATCCATTCCTCTGTTGAGGGACATCTGGGTTCTTTCCAGCTTCTGGCTATTATAAATAGGGCTGCTATGAACATAGTGGAGCATGTGTCCTTCTTACCGGTTGGGACATCTTCTGGATATATGCCCAGAAGAGGTATTGCTGGATCCTCCGGTAGTACTATGTCCAATTTTCTGAGGAACCGCCAGACTGATTTCCAGAGTGGTTGTACAAGCTTGCAATCCCACCAACAATGGAGGAGTGTTCCTCTTTCTCCACATCCCCGCCAGCATCTGCTGTCACCTGAATTTTTGATCTTAGCCATTCTGACTGGTGTGAGGTGGAATCTCAGGGTTGTTTTGATTTGCATTTCCATGATGATTAAGGATGTTGAACATTTTTTCAGGTGCTTCTCTGCTATTTGGTATTCTTCAGGTGAGAATTCTTTGTTCAATTCTGAGCCCCATTTTTTTAATCGGGTTATTTGACTTTCTGGAGTCCACCTTCTTGAGTTCCTTATATATATTGGATATTAGACCCTTATCTGATTTAGGATAGGTAAAGATACTTTCCCAATCTGTTGGTGGTTTTTTTGTCTTATTGATGGTGTCTTTTGCCTTGCAGAAGCTTTGCAGTTTCATGAGGTCCCACTTGTCAATTCTCGATCTTACAGCACAAGCCATTGCTGTTCTATTCAAGAATTTTTCCCCTGTGCCCATATCTTCAAGGCTTTTCCCCACTTTCTCCTCTATAAGTTTCAGTGTCTATGGTTTTATGTGAAGTTCCTTGATCCACTTAGACTTGACCTTAGTACAAGGAGATAGGAATGGATCGATTCACATTATTCTACATGATAACAACCAGTTGTGCCAGCACCATTTGTTGAAAATGCTGTCTTTCTTCCACTGGATGGTTTTAGCTCCATTGTCGAAGATCAAGTGACCGTAGGTGTGTGGGTTCATTTCTGGGTCTTCAATTCTATTCCATTGGTCTATTTGTCTGTCACTATACCAGTACCATGCAGTTTTTATCACAATTGCTCTGTAGTAAAGCTTTAGGTCTGGCATGGTGATTCCACCAGAGGTTCTTTTATCCTTGAGAAGAGTTTTTGCTATCCTAGGTTTTTTGTTATTCCAGATGAATTTGCAGATTGCACTTTCTAATTCGTTGAAGAATTGAGTTGGAATTTTGATGGGGATTGCATTGAATCTGTAGATTGCTTATATTATTTGTGACTATTGAGAAGGGTGTTGTTTTCCTAATTTCTTTCTCAGCCTGTTTATTCTTTGTGTAGAGAAAGGCCATTGATTTGTTTGAGTTAATTTTATATCCAGCTACTTCACCGAAGCTGTTTATCAGGTTTAGGAGTTCTCTGGTAGAATTTTTAGGGTCACTTATGTATACTATCATATCATCTGCAAAAAGTGATATTTTGACTTCATCTTTTCCAATTTGTATCCCTTTGATCTCCTTTTGTTGTCGAATTGCTCTGGCTAGGACTTCAAGTACTATGTTGAATAGGTATGGAGAAAGTGGACAGCCTTGTCTAGTCCCTGATTTTAGAGGGATTGCTTCAAGCTTCTCACCATTTACTTTGATGTTGGCTACTGGTTTGCTGTATATTGCTTTTATCATGTTTAGGTATGGGCCTTGAATTCCTGATCTTTTCAAGACTTTCATCATGAATGGGTGTTGAATTTTGTCAAATGCTTTTTCTGCATCTAACGAGATGACCATGTGGTTTTTGTCTTTGAGTTTGTTTATATACTGGATTACGTTGATGGATTTCCGTATATTGAACCATCCCTGCATCCCTGGGATGAAACCTACTTGGTCAGGATGGATGATTGTTTTAATGTGTTCTTGGATTCGGTTAGCAAGAACTTTATTGAGTATTTTTGCATCAATATTCATAAGGGATATTGGTCTGAAGTTTTCTATCTTTGTTGGGTCTTTTTGTGGTTTAGGTATCAGAGTAATTGTGGCTTCATAGAATGAGCTGGGTAGAGTACCTTCTGTTTCTATTTTGTGGAATAGTTTGTGAAGAACTGGGATTAGATCTTCTTTGAAGGTCTGATAGAACTCTGCACTAAACCCATCTGGTCCTGGGCTTTTTTCAGTTGGGAGACTATTAATGACTGCTTCTATTTCTTTGGGGGATATAGGGCTGTTTAGATCATTAACCTGATCTTGGTTCAACTTTGGTACCTGGTATCTGTCTAGAAACTTGTCCATTTCATCCAGGTTCTCCAGTTTTGTTGAGTATAGCCTTTGGTAGAAGGATCTGATGGTGTTTTGGATGTCTTCAGGATCTGTTGTTATGTCTCCTTTTTCATTTCTGATTTTGTTAATTAGAATGCTTTCCCTGTGCCCTCTAGTGAGTCTGGCTAAGGGTTTATCTATCTTGTTGATTTTCTCAAAGAACCAGCTCCTTGATTGGTTGATTCTTTGAATAGTTCTTTTTGTTTCCACTTGGTTGATTTCGCCCCTGAGTTTGATTATTTCCTGCCGTCTACTCCTCTTGGGTGAATTTGCTTCCTTTTGTTCTAGTGCTTTTAGGTGTGTTGTCAAGCTGCTAATGTGTGCTCTTTCTAGTTTCCTTTTGGAGGCACTCAGAGCTATGAGTTTTCCTCTTAGAAATGCTTTCAATGCGTCCCATAAGTTTGGGTATGTTGTGGCTTCATTTTCATTGAACTCTAAAAAGTCCTTGATTTCTTTCTTTATTCCTTCCTTGACCAAGGTATCATTTACAAGAGTGTTGTTCAGTTTCCACATGAATGTTGGCTTTCTATTATTTATTTTGTTATTGAAGATCAGCCTTAGTCCATGGTGATCTGATAGGATGCATGGGACAATTTCAATATTTTTGTATCTGTTGAGTCCTGTTTTGTGCCCAATTACGTGGTCAATTTTGGAGAAGGTACCATGAGGTGCTGAGAAGAAAGTGTATCCTTTTGTTTTAGGGTAAAATGTTCTGTAGATATCTGCCAGATCCATTTGATCCATAACTTCTGTTAGTTTCACTGTGTCCCTGTTTAGTTTCTGTTTCCATGATCTGTCCATTGGTGAAAGTGGTGTGTTGAAGTCTCCCACTATTATTGTATGAGGTGCAATGTGTGCTTTGAGATTTACTAAAGTTTCTTTAATGAATGAGGCTGCCTTTGTATTTGGAGCATAGATATTCAGGATTGATAGTTCCTCTTGGAGGATTTTACCTTTGATGAGTATGAAGTGCCCCTCCCTGTCTTTTTTGATGACTTTGGGTTGGAAGTCAATCTTATCAGATATTAGAATGGCTACTCCAGCTTGTTTCTTCATACCATTTGCTTGGAAAATTGTTTTCCAGCCTTTCATTCTGAGGTAGTGTCTATCTTTTTCTCTGAGATGAGTTTCCTGCAAGCAGCAAAATGTTGGGTCTTGTTTGTGTAGCCAGTTTGTTAGTCTATGTCTTTTTATCGGGGAGTTGAGTCCATTGATATTAAGAGATATTAAGGAAAAGTAATTGTTGTTTCCTGTTATTTTTGTTGTTAAAGTTGGCATTCTGTTCTTGTGGCTGTCTTCTTTTAGGTTTGTTGAGGGATTACCTTCTTGTTGTTTCTAGGGCGTGGTTCCCGTCCTTGTATTGGTTTTTTTCTGTTATTATCTTTTGAAGGGCTGGATTCGTGGAGAGATAATGTGTGAATTTGGTTTTGTTGTGGAATACTTTGGTTTCTCCATCTATGTTAATTGAGAGTTTGGCTGGGTATAGTAGCCTGGGCTGGAATTTGTGATCTTTTAGTGTCTGTATAACATCTGTCCAGGATCTTCTGGCTTTCATAGTCTCTGGTGAAAAATCTGGTGTAATTCTGATAGGCTTGCCTTTATATGTTACTTGGCCTTTTTCTCTTACTGCTTTTAGTATTCTATCTTTATTTAGTGCATTTGTTGTTCTGATTATTATGTGTCGGGAGGTATTTCTTTTCTGGTCCAGCCTATTTGTAGTTCTGTAGGCTTCTTGTATGTTCATGGGCATCTCTTTCTTTAGATTTGGGAAGTTTTCTTCTATAATTTTGATGAAGATGTTTGCTGGTCCTTTGAGTTGAAAATCTTCATTCTCATCCACTCCTATTATCCGTAGGTTTGGTCTTCTCATTGTGTCCTGTATTTCCTGGATGTTTTGAGTTAGGATCTTTTTGCATTTTCCATTTTCCTTGATTGTTGTGCTGATGTTCACTATGGAATCTTCTGCACCTGAGATTCTCTCTTCCATCTCTTGTATTCTGTTGCTGATGCTTGCATCTATGGTTCCAGATTTCTTTCCTAGGGTTTCTATCTCCAGTGTTGCCTCATTTTGGGTTTTCTTTATTGTGTCTACTTCCCTTTTTAGGTCTAGTATGGTTTTGTTCATTTCCATCATCTGATTGGATGTGTTTTCCTGCTTCTCTTTAAGGACTTCTACCAGTTTGGTTGTGTTTTCCTGTTTTTCTTTAAGGACTTGTAACTCTTTAGCCATGTTCTCCTGTAGTTCTTTAAAGTCCTTCTTGATGTCCTCTACCATCATCATGAGATATGCTTTTAAATCCAGGTCTAGCTTTTCAGGTGTGTTGGGGTGCCCTGGACTGGGGGAAGTGGGAGTGCTGGGTCCTGATGATGGTGAGTGGTCTTGGTTTCTGTTAGTAGGATTCTTACGTTTACCTCTCGCCATCTGGTAATCTCTGGAGTTGTTATAGTTGTCTCTGTTTAGAGGTTGTTCTTCTGGTGATTCTGAGTATTGTCTGTCAGCAGACCTGGGAGACAAGCTCTCTCCTCTGAGTTTCAGTGGTTAGAGCACTCCCTGCTGACAAGCTTTCCTTTTAAAGGGAAGGTGTACAGATATCTGGCGTTTGGACCTCCTCCTGGCGGAAGAAGAAGGCGGAAAACAGGACCTTTCCCAGATGCTGTGTTGCTTTAGCAGGTCACAGAAGCTGTAGGCTTCTGTGGTGCACTCTCTCAGCTGTGCAGACTAACTTCCTAAGTTCAGTGGAGTCCTGGATCCAAGATGTGCTCCCTGCTCCTGAGGCAGAGGGCTCCTGTGCAGGGCAGACCACTGTCTTCCAGCTGGGAGGGTGCTGGATGTCTGCGGCCCCAAAAGGGTGCTGCCTCAGCGGCTCTGTGGCTCCCACCTGTCCCAGAAGCTGTCTGCCTCTGTGGTCCTCACTCTCACCTGTACAGACTAAGTTCGGCAGAGTCCCTGAGCCACGATGGCGCTCCCTGCAGGGCAGATCACTGTCCTCCGGCTGGGAGGGTGCTGGATGTCTGCGGCCCCAAAAGGGTGCTGCCTCAGCAGCTCTGTGGCTCCCGCCTGTCCCAGAAGCTGTCTGCCTCTGTGGTCCTCACTCTCACCTGTACAGACTAAGTTCAGCGGAGTCCCGGAGCCAAGATGGCGCTCCCTGCAGGGCAGATCACTGTCCTCCGGCTGGGAGGGTGCCGGATGTCTGCGGCCCCAAAAGGGTGCTGTCTCAGCGGCTCTGTGGCTCCCACCTGTCCCAGAAGCTGTCTGCCTCTGTGGTCCTCACTCTAACCTGTCGCCACCATAGTTCTTATTTTAAAACAAAGTAAAGATTAAATGATTTAATATACATAAAGCACTTTATCTGGTACCTGGGATAAAACAGGTATATACGGCTTTGGCTGCCATGGAGTTATCAGCTCATTGCCATAAGCATGGATTCTATGTTTATTCTCCCAAAGCACTAGGTTAGAACACATTCTCCATAGTGCTTAGGGCATCTCAGGAAGATGCCTGACAAATACAGGCAGGATAGAACATCACAGAGCTCAGGGTGGGCACATGCTAGGCCCTGCTGTGCCAGGGAAAATGACCTGGGTGGGCTTGCTGGTTGTAGGATGAAGAGTGATTTCCAATACTGCTTTTTGTCTCATACAGAAACTGAAATGCAGCAACACCATTCCCAGCTAAAGAAATAAAATTCAAACAATTTCACCATCAAGGCATGAACTCAGAGAAACACATGAATTACTATATTAGTTTATCCCTAATTTGCTGATGTTCAGGATGAATACAGCACATTTATTCTTTTATTTTGATGTTTTATTAGGCTCAGCTACATGAAATTGCACATTTGTGGGTCAAATAAGATATAATATCAGCACTTTTCATAGAGGTCATTTTATAATATGCCCTGGACCTTGGTGTTCCAAAAGCTGCACTTTAATTGTTATTTTTTTCATGCTTTGTGCACTATGGGAAATTTATTAAAGGGCATGTTTTAAAAGATGTATGTGAAATAAAGACATTTCAGGGCTGACCTTGGGCTGCATAAAGATTGAGTTTGCATAAAAACTCCCAACGATTTTGTCTCACTCACACACAGTGCTGCTAAAATTGGATGTACCTTCTGAGAACACCTATTTCAGACCCTCCTGGTGATGAGTTAACAGGGGTCCTGAGGGGTGAATTTATTTACCCATGGTCACAGTTAGAAAGGATCCGAGTCAAAAATAGGTCTCCAGTCTCTCAGCCCCTATTCAGTTTCTCTTGTGTGAAAATCGAATCTCTATTGTCTGGAATCTTGTCAGGCTTGGTTCGTGAGGAAGCCACAGGCATGGTGTCGGAGACTTGGGGTGTGAGCAGGTGAGATCTGTATTGGATGCTGGGATACACTTGGCTAGAGTCTTTAACTAGAGGCTTGATTCCGTACAGAAGTCATGACGAAAATAATCATCTGTGTCTAAGAATGCTTAGACCTCTCAGATGAGTGACACTTGAAGACAAGAAATATGGAGAGAGAGGGCTGGAGAGGCATCTCAGCTGCTCACATGCAAGGTGTCTGTCTAGTGCCTCCACTGTCTTACAAAACTGCACACAGGTTCAGAAATGCTGGCAGCTACAGAGACACAGGTGGGATGACATCACCACTGAGAGGTGGGCTTGCTTCCAACCATTTTCCAAGTTTCCCACCACTGTCTTCAACTGGGAGAACCTAATGAATTTCCCAGTAAAAGGCATTATGAAAAAATAGCTTGTACTGACTGACCTAAGCCTGGGTACCTGAACCATTAACTGTATTGAAAAACAAAACAAAACAAAACAAAAAACAACAAACAAATAATAAAACCATTCTTATTCAGATTGGCTTAAACCAATCAGGAAGTGGACCTAAAGTAGAAGATGGTCTCAGTTCTCCCAAGCTAGGCACAGGAGATTAGGGCCCCTTCAGATGGTAATATCTACAAAATCAAGAATCTAACATAAAATGATGTAATATTGGCATGTATCCTATAAACATCATTCCACATACCTTAAAGCATTCCTAGATTATTCATAATACCAAATACAGTGTAAATACTCTGTGGGTAGTTATCCTTTTTGATGTAGAGAATAATAATAAGAATAAGAAAAGTCTGTACATAATCTGAACAAAGATATTTCTTAACAGGTATATAGTTTTTATGTCAATGTCCTTACATATTTATTCATCCAACAACAAATATTTACTAGATATGTATTTTTATTAGAAGTTCATTAAAACTTTGCCACTAATTTGGACAGCCATCAATGAATGAATTAAAAGTGTCTTAGAGAACTAAAGGCAGATTCTTTTAAGAACGTGAAAGTGGGAAATAGTGGCTAGTGATCAACCAACAGGTGTTTAAGGCAGTGGCTGTGACAAAGTTTACTCCAAAGCTGCTTCACTGATGGATGTTTAGGTTCATCCTGAGTTTTCAGGCTGACAAGTGTCCTTGCAATGAACACTTTCGTGGCTCTGTGTTTGTATACATCCATGAATATGTTTCCAGGGTAATTCCTTGATGCTGAATTCAAGAGTCAGAGCTTGTGGAGGTTTGACTGCTTTTCATAAAATGTATTTTAGGAAGTTTATTTCTGATGATTCATACCCTTATAATATTGTTACTTGTGAGCCCATGAGAGTGTGTGTGTTTGTGTGTGTACATAAACACACACATATACATATATGATCATTATTTATAAATGTATGCTATGTACATATATAATTTCATAGCAATTTTCTATGCACACATAAAGAGATACAGTATATTTTAATGGAGCTGTATTTCTTTCAAATTTATAAAATGCTGCTACTTTTACAATTCAGGATATGATGGCACACAAGACAAAGTCTATACAAACCTCATCAGTGAACACAAGACTACAAAGGACTGCCTTGCTCAAGAAGGAATACATCTGTCTTCCTCTCCTTCCAACCTTTTCCTATAGCCCCAGAAGCCAGAGCTCACTTTCCTCAGTAGGAACAATTCCTTTGTAGGTGGAGACTTTCAGAAATAAAGTTCTTAACAGTTGTTGATTTTTTTTTTAAATATGAGACTCTGTTTGAGCCCTGTGCACCGTGTGCACGGAGGAGCCCTGGAGGCTGAGGGTGCTTTGCCTCCCTTGGAACTGGAGTTACAGGCACTTGTGAGCCACCGTGTTGGTACTTGGAACCAAAACCTGAATCTCTGTAAGAGTAGTATATACTTTTAACTTCTGAGCCATCTTTCCAGCTCCAAACTGTTTGATTTTTTTTTTTTACACAGGATTCTATTCCTTCTGAAGGTCCAAGAGGATATCTATGACCATTCATACTAAAATTCTATTTAGTGGCATAGAATAGGAAAATCCTGAAAGGGAACAAGATGTCAAAGCAGATCTCAGCAGATACTAACCAGGTGGGTTGATCAAGGACAAACAAATTACCCCAGAGGTGTTATGACAGAACAGTGACCTACCATGTCTAGTGACAGACAGAATCAAGGGATCTGGTTCTTAGCCATGGGAAATCCCAACCTGCCATTGCCAACAGATGGGCAGAGAGAAGAAGGCAAGCTTCTGCCTACCCTGTGCCAGAGGGAAATCTTGCTAATTCCCAACACAAATCATTCCACATAGACTTTTTGCATTATTGAATGCCATTTCTCTGATTAAAATGGCTTGAATTGTTTTTCTCATTAGAATCATTTGATATTTAGAATGCTGTGACATTCAATGAAAATGCTAAAGTTGAACGAGGGAGAGGCACTATCCAATTTAATTTATTTAAGAAGTCTAGGAGTCTCTGTGTAGGCATCATCAAATTTTATGTGCTCTTCAATTAATTTTTCTAATGACAATGCTTTATTTTTTATTTACTTTTTTTTTGCTGGATGACTCTTGACAAGAGCACTGAGTATTGATTCACAGAATATTGTGGCTACATTAAGAACCTATGCCCTTATATCTTTAGAAAGAAAAAGTATAAAACAGACACTGAAATATTCAAGCCAAGTGATTTTCCCTTGAGTGGGCACTTACTATCTTGTTAACCTTGGTGTGGAACTTATACAGAGCCTGAATGTACCCTACATAGTAAAATATTCCACTTCAGGCACATTTGCTGCAGGAAAGATATCACTAACAATAGTGATTTTGTCTTCCATCTACACTTAGATCCAATGTCCAGAGCAGGACTTTTTTGTTGGCCCTTAGGTCCATTCTCTACCTTTCCCAGATCTGCTCTGAAACCCCAGCGTATAGGGTATACCAACTACAGTCCTGTGCCCTGTGGCTAATGATTGAACATGAGAAGAAGGGAGGGATGGAAGCCAAAGCCAAAGTCTCTAGGGATCAAAGTCTCTGGGGTTATAAGTTGGCAGTGACCCACCTGAAAATTCTCTTCTAACCCCCGACCCTGCCCATGCAGGAATCTCCTTGCTCCTGGGGCTGACCTTTGCTCTCTACTCTTCCTAGCTCAGGAGACCTTATCAGCATTCACTGTTTTTACTTCGCTCTGTCAACAATCCGTCACTTGTGGAGCATGTGACTTCTCTGGGGTCCTCACCAATGCATTACATGTATATTCTATCAAACAGCATGAAATGTAATCCCACAGACATACAAGAAAATCACCATTTCCTCATAATTCAATCTCAAAATATAAACACTTGAGGACTAGGTAATTTATTTGTATTTTCTTGAAAAATTCTTGGATTGCCTTTCAGAGATGTTTACGTTTTGCAAAATATAATTCTTCATTATTTGCTGTCCTTCCTAGTTCTAATCCAAGAGATAGATAATTAGATCCTGAAATACAGGTTTGCTCTCAAGCAAGGCAAAGGGTGATATAGAAGAAATGTCAAATGACCATGAATGATGATTTGATGTTGCAGAACAAGCAATAACTCAGCAGAATTATATACAACATAGAAAGTATAGTTAATGTTACCAGCAGGGATTTTTTTTAACCTTTGCCTCTTTAAAATAACTATGCTAGATGCATTGACGGAGGTAATTGGTAATTTTCACTCTGGAGTCTGATAAAACACTAGACATTTTGTTGGTCTTTCCCATGTCTAGCATCTTGACACAAAAAATAAACAAAACTGTTTGTAACTGGGCATGGTAACACCCATCTACAGTTCCAGCTCCTACGAAGCTAAGGCAAGATGATCACCAACTTGAAGCAAATATATTTCAAACAGAGCAACACCTCAAAGTTTAACTGAGGAAATATTTTTTACATACCCTTCTCCTTATTACCAGCCTCGAAAATAAAAGTAAACTGTGTTGCTATATTTTTCATATGATAATGGATAAGACTACTATAGAGTCGTTGGGTATAGGAGTTAATGAAGGTTATGGGTACTTTCATGGATGATTTCATTGGGGGTGGGAATGAGTGTGTCAGTCAGGGAAGGAGAGTCACCATGAGCACTAGGAACCAGGGGATTCATTTTAGGAATTAGAGTCCAAGCCACAGCACATGTAAGGGGTTGGGGAGAGAAGTTGAAAATGAGTCAACCAGCTTACAGCAGTAATAAGGACTGACAGACATTCAGGAAGATTGTGTATGGAAACGTATTTGCTGCCTCTGTAACACCACCTCTGAGAATCCACAGAGGTCTATGAGGTCCGGCCACTGCCTTTGGTCCACAAACGAATGAGCAGAAAGAAGAGCTACAAGTAAAGGAAGGTGGGGGAAAACTAGAACTTACTGGGCTCTTCTGAACTTAGTGCACTAGGAGACCAAGACCAGGGGAACAACCACTGTTTCCTTGCTGGCTTCCAGATCTCATGCAAGTATCATATGTTTTCATTTGGAGCCTGAAAACACACGGAGAAAAGAATTCTTGGAAATGTGTTGCCTAAAGTAACCAAAGCAATCCAGTATAATAAGACATGAGTTATTGTGTTGGGCAGGGATCTCCAAAGGAACAGAATTGATATAATATATAAACATATCTCATAAAAGAGGACCTATCAGATTGGCTTACACAATAAGGCTTGGACAGTCCAATTGTCTATATGATTGATATACGTGGAACCCTGCAGCTGCTCAGATCACAAAGCTTAGTGCTTCTGCAGTTCTTATCTGGTGATGAAAGCTTGGACCACTCTGGGAAGGTGGAGTTCAGTTGGATGTTAGTGCAGATTGAGGCAGCAGCACCAGCATACTGGACCAGGAGGATTCCAAGGGAGGTAAGCAATTCTGCTGTGTCCTAGGCTTTGGAAAGTGGCTTCAACTCTGAGACTAGGTTTTACACTTCACGTAATAATTCTCTCTAGATTTCATCTCTCCTAGATAATTCCAGAACTTGTCAAGTTGGTAGCCAAGAGTAACCATCACAGTCATTCCCGGCCAGCCTACAGACGCTAGGCTTCTCTTTAACATCTTGCTGTTTCATATGTTTGTGTGTTTATTTTCTTACATTTTACTTATTTTTTATTTTATATATTTCATTAATATAATTACATTATTTTCCCTTTCCTTTCTTCCCTTCAGCTTATCTCAAGTTCCCTTCTTCCAACTCCTTCCATATCCCCTCAACTTTCAAATTGATAGCCTCTTCTTCCTCAGTAACGAGAGAGAGAGAGAGAGAGAGAGAGAGAGAGAGAGAGAGAGAGAGAGAGAGAGAGAGAGAGAGAGAGGCAAAGGGAAAGAGAGAGGAAGATGGAGAAGGAGAGAAAGAGAAAGGGTGGGCAGGGAGAGAAATCTAAACTTCCGGGTCTGTGTATATATGGTTTTCAGGGCTGATCACTTTGAATTGGACAACCAATTAGGCAGCCTATCCCAGGGCAAGGCTAATTATTCTTTCCCAGTAGTCATCAGTTCCCTGTAGTTCCTTGTCCAGAGGTAAGACCCATAAGATTTCCCCCTCCTATCTATAAAAATTGCAATTGTTCAGATCTTGTTTATGCAACTATTCCTTTAAAAGATTTTTTTCACATCAGACTTTCTGGAATTCTGTTTTGTTAAAATATTTAACTCCTAAAGATAATAGCAAAATTAAACATATAGCACATGATGAAAAATATTTGAAAAGCTATAATCTCTTCCCCTCAATGATACAAAAAATCTTATATATACTTTTATCCAAATTTTATTGACACATTTTGTTTCTTTATGAATTACATGCCTATTTTGTTATTCTGTGGTTTATATACTGACATATAAGATGTACTCATTACTTTTGTGTTACAGTAGCAAAAGTCTTGACAGAAGCTAATTGAGAGAAGAAAAACCTATTTTAGCCTCAGTGTCCGCCCATTACTGCAGGCCTGGCAAAATAGGTTTTCTAGGTTCATAGGAGCTGGATTCACATGGCAGTCTGAGATATCAGAAAGTGGACAGAAGAAAGTAGCCTAAGGCTCAATCCCCACTCCTTACAGTAAGTATGCTGCTAGTAAGTCCCACCTTCTAAAGGCTTGATGGAATCCCCACCACCCACCCATCCAAATCCAGGCAGGAAAAACCAAATGCCTCCATCTAGGGAACCATTTCCTCAAAGGTGACCCTGAGGGAGGGGATTTACATGCAAACTTTCTACTCGTGGTTCATATAGGATCACAGTCAGCTCAGGATGTAAACTGCCTTCAGTCCCTAGCATCTAAATAATGTCGCGAGTGTTCAATGTCTTTTCTGAGAGCAAGGGAAACTTTTTTTTTTATTAACAGTGCTGTGTATTAATTTTCTATTTATTTATTTATTTATTTATTATTAGATATTTTCTTTATATACATTTCAAATGCTATCCCGAAAGTTCCCTATACCCTCCCTCCACCCTGCTCCCCTACCTACCCACTCCCACTTCTTGGCCCTGGCATTCCCCTGTACTGGGGCATATACAGTTAATATACAGGAAACTTTTATCTAAGAACTCTTGTATTCTTTTCAGTTACATACTTCTAGTACACAGTGGTACATGAGTAGTATCTTCCATTCCAAAAGGAATAGTACAAGGATAACAAGGGAAAGCAAGCCTGAAACCCAATACAGCACACTTTTAAGTCTTGCATCATCATGCACAGGGTCTGGATCTTATAGTGTCATGACGAGCTTAGTCATGACAGGCTCCATTTTTATGGCTCTGCCACTTGTAGCAAGCACATAGGGACTCTCTAGCTGCCTGGAAGCCAATCTTTTAGCAACCTTCAGATGAAGATGCAGAACTCTCAGCTCCTCCTGCACCATGCCTGCCTGGATGCTGCCATGTTCCTGTCTTGATAATAATGGACTGAACCTCTGAACCTATAAGCTAGCTCCAATTAAATGTTGTCCTTATAAGAGTTGCCTTGGTCATGGTGTCTGTTCACAGCAGTAAAACCCTAACTAAGACAACCAATAAATAAATAAATGAATACATATGTATGTATGACCATATGATAATATTATTTATTTATTTAAATATGTAGCCAGACCTCATTGGATCATGGTTACAGTGACTTCTGATAACTTGCATACCTATGAAAACACCTTCTTACTTTGACCTTTTTTGAGATGTGAACCTCTCTTTTTTGTTATGTAAATTTTTTATTTTAATTTTTCACTTTTTCCCCCACTCACTGCCCCGCTCCTGGTCACTCCTACCACAATCCTTCCCCCATCCCACCCATATCCTTTTCTTCTCTGAGTGGGTGGGAACCCTCCAGATATCCCCCTACCCGGGCACTTCAAGCTTCTGCAAGGCTACGTGCATGCATGCTTCTTCACATACTGAGACCAAACAAGGCAGCCCAGCTAGTAGAACATATCCCCCGTATAGGCAACAGCTTTTGGCATAACCCCTGTTCCAGTTGGTGAATCTCTCTTTTTAAATGAAAGACTGTCAAATGAGTTTGCATTTTTTATATTCAGAAGCTTTTTATGAGGGAAGGCTTGCCTTCAAAGAATCTCTTTCTATTGCCCTCCTACAAAGTGTACCATCTCTCTTCAACAGCACCAAGTTTGTTAATAGTTATTGCCATTCTGTCCACACATGTAAGTATACTACTTCTCTGGTAATGTCATGCTTGTAAAATCCTGGTCTGCTTTTTCCCACATTTTCCCCAGTAGTCCTGGAAAAGTCAATGTATTAGTCACCTTTTATGTTGCTATGACAAAATACTATAATGAAAATGATCTTCGAGAGAAGAATTAAAGAATTAATTTTCCCTTAAATTTTCAGAAAAAAAAATAGAGTCCAGCATTGCAGGAAACGATGGCAACCTTGAGTCAGGGAAAACAGGGCAGCAGGAGTAAGGAGCTGGCTGATCACAGACAGGAAGCAGAGACAACAGTAAGTGAGATGATGCTCGCTAACCTCAAAACCCACCCTTCGTGGAACTTTTCAAGGCTTTGCCTCCTAAACATTCCATAACATTCTCAAAGAGCATAGTCAACTGGGGACTCGAATACCTGAGTGATTTCTTGAAATGTTTTACAAAAAATGAGCTAGTCGATTACTCTTTAAAAATTATTTCATGTATATAGATGTTTTGCCTGCATGTATAACTGTACATCATGGGTATAGCTGGTGTCTGTGGCATCCGGAAGTAAGTATTGAGTACCCCAGACCTATAGTTTTAGACAGTGGTAAGTGACCATATGAGCCCTGGGAACTGAACCCAGGTCCTCTTGAAGAGCACTGCACTTAACCATTGAGACCTCTTTCTAATTAGTCCATTACTTTTGAGTTCACTCTTACTCAAAATTTCAGGATAAAATTAAAGTATAGTCATATGATTTTCCATAATATAATAAGAATTTTCTAGAGGCCATCTTCAAGAAGAGACCTTGCTCCTGTCTGAAATTGAATTAATATGATCTTTACTGTTCATAGTTCTATTGGAACTTTTATCTTTCAAATTCCCAAGAATTCTCCATTAAATAGACCATGTAGGATCCTAAAGCTGTCCTTATGTGCATCTCCTAACTCATTCAGATTCCTACCATAAATCATTTCCAAACAACTCCAGTTGGGAATATTCCCAGTGATACTTATTTCACTCCTTCATCTCACCTTTCTACAATTTTCTTTCCCTCTTGATAGGATATAATAATTGACAGGAACAATGGTAGGCTCATGGTTTCAGAGTGACTAGGGAAGACATGATGCTGAGAACACATGGTGGGGCTTCATTACATTGTGGCATACAGGAAGCCAAGAAGACAAAGCCAGGGGTGTGCTATCATCGTCTATTACTCACTTCTAGTAATCTACTTTTATTAACAAGCTTCACTTCTGTCTAAGTTAGTGTTTCCACTGCTGCGAAGAAACACCATGAGCAAGGAAATTCTTATAAAGGCAAACATTTTATTGGAGCTGGCTTACAAGTTCAGTGTTTCAGTCTATTTTCATCAAGGCAGAAGCATGGCAGCATCGAGGCAGGCATGGTGCAGGAGGAGCTGAGAGTTCTTCATCTTAATCTGAAGGCTGCTAGAAGACTGGCTTGCAGGCAGCTAGGACCAGGGTCTTAAAGCTCACGCCCACAGTGATACACCTACTCCAACAAGGCCACACCTCCAAGTAGTGTTACTCTCTAAGCCACGCATATTCAAACCACCACAACCGCCACTGGAAAACTAATACTTACTGGTTGATGACACAGAGTATATGCACTGCATACTGGACCATACTACTCCGTTTCTGCAAGCACAGCCAGCCAAAAATGGGCATCTAGATTTACCAGGTCATCTGCTTTCACTTATGCTAGTACCCATAAATTATATTCACACAGACTATTGTTATACCTAATTTATTAGAAAATTAATTGCTTGCTTAGCAATAATCCCCTGTGGACCGAGGGTAAGACATTCTGTAAACCTATTAGATGGTGATTTTGGCAGAAGTACTGTGAGCACAAAGAAAAACTATATCTAGATTAGAGTAATCTGAATTCCAAAACAAGTAAGCTCTGCCTTCCATGATAGACATGATCCAATATAAACGGAGAGCAAAGTAATTATCTTAGGCATAGGGTCACATTCAGCACTCAAGGAAGATTCCTGCTACTCATAGGTTGGACAAAGTCAGAGCCCCTAGTTAGATCAGCCTTAAAGAATTGAATTTCAGGTACCAGAGCTCATGCTTAGCAATCTAGATAGTCAAGCTTTTATTAGAAAACTAGAGCCACTCTGATTATTTTGTATAAGAAA
This sequence comes from Mus caroli, assembly GCF_978045245.1. Lineage (NCBI taxonomy): Eukaryota > Metazoa > Chordata > Mammalia > Rodentia > Muridae > Mus > Mus caroli. The sequence continues at coordinate 50,300,723 of NW_028227258.1, forward strand.
TTTATTACAAAATTAGAACATTATATAATTGGGCAAAATTCTACAGAAGATTAAAAATTAGAGTGTTGAAGAAGAGGAAAGGGAGTTACTGGCCAGTTCTCTTGAAACACTGGGTTTCAGGGAAATGCATGGGGCTAATAAGTCTAGAAAGATCCCTTAATAAGGCTATGACCTCTATCTTTGTAGATCCATAACTGGTTGTGGATCTGATTTCTGAACCCATGAGTCAAGTCAATTAGCCATACAAAAGAGCTAGGAGAGAGAGAGAGAGAGAGAGAGAGAGAGAGAGAGAGAGAGAGAGAGAGAGAGATTACAAGCTAGAGTCATCTTGGTATTTTTAATCCTGCCCCTTTCCCTAGACTTCAGTTTTCCCAAACCCTATTTTAACATCTCTGCTTAGGAGTCATAAAGCTGATGCAGTTCTGGAAAACGTAATTCCGTCTATCAGACTGACATGGCACAATGTAGCATCACCCAAGAGAAAGAAATTTCCTCTATTCCAAAAGCTATTGTGCCAATGATGTTCTAGAAACTCAATGCAAAGAGCCCCGAAGCAGCTTCAGTGCAGCCTACAGAGTAGAAGAACAGCAAAGGACTAGAAGATATTTGTTCTAAATACTAACTTTATAATTATAGCATGCTAATGCTGTGCTGAAAAACAAAAGAAGCTCACAAGGGAATATGACAAATGAGATGTGACTTAGAGCAAAAACAAAACAAAACCAAACCCAAACAAACAAACAAACAAACAAAAACATTTCTTTGCTAAGGAATGCCTTCAAAACTGGGAATGGAAAACAAAGAACATAAAAAGATGTTTCAGAAAAAGTAAGACCTGGTGGCCCCCACCTTAAATGCTCTGTCAGGGGCTGACTGCACATTTTAGAACTTACAATGTGATCTGGAACTCATTCCAAATATTTTAATTTCTATTTCTTCACTTAAATTCCATATCAGCCTGATAATTACCAAATTTAGTGGTTAATTCACTTCTGCTCAGCATCCCATGGCTAAATGAACACCCCCAGTTTTCTTGAAAAACTGTCTAACATAATGTCTTCTATGAGACAAAGAGTGTTGGATTTCTTTTTCTTTATTATTTTTAATTTACTCACTTTGCATCCTGCTCACTCTCCCCCTCCCTGAGCTTTTGGTTTCTTAATGTCATTTTTCTAGAGTGTCATGGAGAGAGGGGCGTGAGGGAGCCAAATTTCTGGTGCCAGGAAGCAGAGCATGTATGTCTATGTTTGGGGGCTTCCTCCTCCTTTACCCTATTCAGGTTCCCAGCTTATGGACTGCTAACACCTAGATTCAGGTCAGGTCTACACCTTTTAATTCTCTAAAAAACACCTTCCCTCACAGACACATCTGGAAGAACACTTTAATGATCTCCTAGGTGCTTCCCAACTCAGTGAAGTTCCTCAGCAAAACTGAACATCTCTAAAACAGCAAATAGCAGCTTGTATGGATGAGAAAAAGAATAAGAACAAGATGCTTTGGAAGCTAGGTGAAGCATTTTCTAGAAGGCAAGAGATCATCAGCAATTTAAATGCTGCTGAGAGCTGACCTTTGGATGTGACTGTGCTTTGAAAGAAGGTTTTTACAGAATATTGAAACCAAAAGTCAGAGGGGAGCGAGTCGGAGCGATAGCGAAAGTGCAGAAATCAATGGTGGCAACTGAAGCAAATGTTTGGGGGAGTTTGATTCAGGATAAAAGTCAACCACAGAGAGGACAAAGGGGCTGCTCTTTTCATTTAAGAAAGGTGTGTGTGTCCTATGGAAGACTTGGAGATCGAAATGAACTCTGAATTGCAAAGTAGAGAGAGGACCATTGGCCACTGTATCCTAGAGCTCAGAGGGAATGGGTTCCATGCTTAAGAGAAGTGCGGGGCTTTGCAGAGCTCAGACACGGTTCCCATAGCAACAGCTGAGGATATAAGTAGATGAGTAGGTGTGATGGGGAAAGTTGGTAGACAGTCTACTAATTTTTCTCCATCGCTGAAATATTGCTAATCTATTCTGAACAGTGAGTACCCCAGGGTTTTCATTAGGTTACTTCTCATTCCATAATCATTTGCCAAGAAAATTTCATTTAATCCCATGATTTCAAATACACAGCCCTCCCTTGTTTCTTTGACCTCAACCTCTTTCCTCATCCTATTCCAAGTTTTCTTCCCAGCATTTGAACTGAATGTTGAACAGAGCAGTCAAGCTTAATATCTGTAGAAGGGGTAATTTATTTATCATCCCTTGTTCTCAGTCAGCTGCTCACAATTAGCCATGTATCATGGCACAAAGAACGTATCATAATTGTTGGCATCCCTTACAAAACACTTTTTGTCTCGTGCTTTTGAGATTCCCTGCTTGAATAAAAGTTAACACTGGATCCTTAGAGAACATGGTGAATGAATAAAGACAAAAACCAAAAACTCGCAATGTTTCTTTTTCTCATATATCTGTATATATGTCATAGCCAAGACAAAGGCATAACATGAAGCATGGGAACTTGTTACTGGGGTTGTGCAGTAGTGGTTACTCTGTTTCCCTGGTTACACCCTTGTTTCCCATTAGTGAAGCTTCCACCAGTAAGCCACAATGATACCTTGAGTAAGCAGATGCAATCCTGTTTCTTTTTCCACTATTGTAATATTCTTTATTATTCTGCATCAAGATGTCCTAGTGAGCATTAACTGTTAATTTGACACAGCCTAAGATCTTCTGAAAAGAGCCTCAAGTAGTCATATTTTCAGGCTGTTCTGTGGGCATATCTCTGAGAATTGATTTGATATTGACTGATAGGGCAGGGAGGGCCCAGTTCACAGTCAGTAGCACCATCCCGAGGCATAGGCTTAAGTGAGATCTTGTTGAATTAGGGAGAGATGGAAGAGATGCTGATGTTCAAAAGAAAGCAACTCAAACCTTCTGCCCTTTAAAATTGCCTATTCAGTTTCATTTATCCCTCAATTCTTTGTCCCATCTACAAATACAGTGCCATGTGGGAAAAACACAGCCAAATTGTCTATTGAGTGGCCTGATGATCAATGGTAGTGAGTTAGAATTCCGTTGGAACATGAACTACTGAAGTTAGCCCTCTGGTTCTAGGAAGATGCAAATAGCCTCAGAGAGGTTTGGATCTCTCCTCCCAGCAGAAGAGGCAGAACCCAGAACCGGCCTGGTTTGTTGGACTCCTCATTCCTGTGCCTTTTGGTCTCCTTGTTAGTTGTATTGCAGAACTGCAGGCAGTAATATATGTGTATCCTAACAAGCTTGCAACTAATTGTGTTAAAAATAGCTGGCCATGTGATTATGAAAGTTCATGAGCAGGAAAAAAAAAAAAGAAAAGAAAATACTATCTACATGAAATAAAGAAAAAAGGCTCCATTTCTGCTCTTGCATGGTTTGAATTGTATTTGGGGCTCTGCTGAGAAGTCCCAAGAGAGAACATTAGATTTTCTTGTGGGCATGTGTGTTCCTTAGCTTTGAACTGATCTTAAATAGCTAAACGCATCATTCCAGTGTTATTAATTGAGGGTTTATCTGCCATTTTCCTCTTTTGTCTGTCTCTCTTCAGTATCCATTCAATATTTATTTCAGGTAGGTCCTTACAAATAACATAAAAAAAACTAAATCAGGTAAGAAGTAGACCAAGTAAGCTGAATAAAGGTAAAAAAAAATTTTTTTTTCAACACTAATTTATATTCATCGCTTCAGATATTATTAATGCAAATTTTCTCCTTCAAACCAGTAAGCAACAATATCTAATCATTAAGTGTAATAAATGCTGAGGGCATTTCCCACCTCTCTGCAAAACCACCACACACTTTTCCTCTTCGACATATTATGCAGGCCTAATTTGCACAGAATTTAGGAGTGTTTCATTAATTCATTTAAATAGGGTGCTTGTTCCTAATGAGCTCACTCACACAAAAGCACCTAGGAGCTTTCCCCTACTGGCGAGTGGGTGTGAGATCCTGACACATAGGGTGCTAAAACCAGGTAATTCTCTAGTGGGGATGATGGCCTGAAAAGCTGGCAAATACATAAGTAGAGATGAACTGTCTCCAGGAGAGCTGGTGCTACCTACCAAAGCTAAGCCTTTGGTTATCCCCATGGGGCTGAGACAGACTGACAGATGCTCCAAGCATTCAGGTAAGTAAAAACCTCTTAGGCTCACTTCTTTCTCCCCAAGCACTTTGGCCCTTTTGATATCTGTTAAAATGTCTGCATTTAAAAAAAGTCTCTATGAGTCAGAAAAAAAATAAGGAAGAGGATAATTATAAATTGAACTGTAATCTACCCTCCAAATTCATATGTCCAAGTGCTAACTCCAGGTTTCTCAAATGTGACCTGCTTTCTCACAATTCATTATGATGAGACATAATGGGTAGCGCGGGACTCTAATTCTATGTGACTTTATACCTGCTCGTGTCTCTAGCTGCATATGTATCAGAAGATGGCCTAGTCGGCCATCAGTGAAAAGAGAGACCCATTGGTCTTGCAAAATTTATATGCCTCAGTACAGGGGAACGCCAGGGCCAAGAAGTGGGAGTGGGTGGGTAGGGGAGTGTGGGGGGGGAGGGCATGGGGGACTTTTGGGATAGCATTGGAAATGCAAATGAAGAAAATACCTAATTAAAAAGAAAAAAAAGAAGTGGGGATTTGAAAGCACGTGAACACACCCATACTCACCCCACACACACAAACACACACACACACACACACACACACACACACACACACACACACACAGAGTGCAAATTAGATCTGTGCTGCAACAAGCCAAGAAACTGAAAGTGAGCCTCTAGGAGCAGGTTCAGCGCATGCACGTATGATAATGAGTTTCTAGAACTACTGAGCTGGCTCTAGGACTGCAGGAGTTTGGGGGATGGGGGTGTGGGGAAGGCTAGCAGTGTTGATGTCACAAGTCTAGCTCTACTGAATTTTCTGAAATGTTAATAATGAGTTCACCTCATTCACAACTCCCTAAAGTCCCTCCCATGGTTCCCACCACTCTCATTATGCCATCTGCCACTTCCTCTACTCCTCCAACCCCACAGGAAGATCTTTAGATACCTTGTCTTAGTCTTTTCCTTCTTCTCTAGCTGCTCTGGGTTCCCAAGGGTCTCTAAACACTACATGTCATGTATTCCTGCTGTTTTCCCTTAGCCACTTAAACTACGTTTCTGGAGGGTGGGGGGGAGTGTGTGTGGAAGCAATTATAGAGACATCTTTGATCACCCATGCCAAATAACACTCCTCCCCCACCTCCCAATAATAATACTAAGCAATAACTCACATTATGTATTTTTCTGGTTTATTTCTGTTTACTCTGGTTTGTAATCTATAAGTTCCTCAGATACAGGAATTGTATCAGGTTTGTGGTTGTGTTCCAAAGCCTAGGACTGTACTGTATGTAGAAAAAATTCGAAGCATATCTGTTGAATGAAACAGGAGGAAAACAAAGTGATTTCCAGAAACTTATAGTTTTAAATTTTCAGTGGTCCCACTCCAAGGCATGCCCAGTTAATGTTTGCATTTTCCTTTCCATGAATACAATACAGAACACACTTCTTACATATCAGGAACTATCTTCCTTCCTACATTCTGAATCTCAAGAAAGGAATTTCTTCGATGAGAAAGACCAAAAAAGTGAGTCTTCCTGAGGGAGATCTCCCCACCCTGATTCATCCTTGAACCTCGGTAGAAAATGGTTTTGGGTGGATGTGTTAGTAAATATAGATCAGAGGAATCCTCAAGGGGCTGCTTTTTAGTAAGATCTAAAATACAGATTTTTTTTTTTTCTAAATTGACCCATGTCTTTCATCCAGACATCCAATTGAACTTCAGGACATTTCAGCTCACCTGTCTATTGTAGGCAGCCACTAGCAAGGCCTCTAAGAAAGCCTAGGTCTGTCTATTTGTCTTTGTGTAATCCTGTTCCTGCAGAGAGAGCTGGATTTAATAAGCCAGAAGAAGTGATTGGACGTCACTTCTGAGACTATTGTAAGAATAGAAGCTGTCTGTCATCTTGTGTGCCCTCACTCTTCCCTCTTGGATATGTATTCTGGGTGGAGTAAGCTGCCACGCCATGAGGCAACCACATGAAGTCTATTCAAGGGAACATAAGGATGAATCCTCCCCACCCCCCAGCTAGGCTAGGAAGTAACTGTAGCTCTGGCTATTGAAGCCTCATGGGAGATCTTGAGCTGAAAATAATCAGCTAATCTACTCCCTGGTTTCAGACCCATAGAAACTGTACAATAGCAAATGCTGTTCTCAGCTGTGAAGTTTTGGAGTCCTTTGTTACATAGCAGTAGCTAACTGATACACCATGCTCTCATAGAGATTTGATTGGCATTCCACTGATGCATAATTTTTAAGGGATTGCTGATGTGAAGTTAAGACAAGATGTTTCTTCCAAAGGCTAAAAACACATTCAAAGAGAGCTTTTATTTCCTTATCTATGCTAGCATTTTAAATTTGTAACACTTAGTTTTGTGTGTATATTAAAATAGTAGCCAAGTTGCAATAAAAAAAAATGCTTCCATTTGCCGCACGTCTGCCAGACGGTTCTCTTAAACATTTTACACATATTATCTTATCCATTCCTCCCCAGCCAGCTGCTGCTGTCATCCTATTATAATATGGGGGATGCAGAAGGATGAGCAGGGTGGGCAACTTTTGTCACCCTAGACAGACAGTGGTAGTGACAGCTAGGCTGGCTCTAAGCTTAAATCCCTAACCACCCATTTGCAGTATCACAGAGAGAGGTGGGTCATGTGAAAGAGCGAAACAGTCCAGAGTCTTAATCAAAAGCTCTGATATGCAAAGATCCACTTAACTAGAGCTAGAGAATTTATGATTCAAGGACGATCAGTCTTGATCAGTCTTCCATGGACTCTCAGAATGATTCTTGGAGGTGAATGAAGTAACATACAATAAATGGTTTGTGTACACAGGTTTTCCTTCCTTTCTCAGAAGGGGTCATTCAGAGCACAAGCAAACCCACAAGTGGTCTTTGATCAGACCTAGGATTAATACTAGGATCTACTGACAGTCACACTCATTAACACATTCTTAGTTTCCTATAGGGGTGATTCTCCACAGAAAAGCCAGAGGAATTGTAGAATCAACTAAGCAGTGGCTCTCAGTCTTCCTAATTCCTCGACCTTAGACACGGTTCCTCGTGCAGTGGTGACCTACAACCACATTATTTTCCTCCTACTTCGTAACTGTAATTTTGCTACTGTTATGAATTGCAATGTAAATACCTGTGCTTTCTGATAGGCAAGCTCTGTGAAAGGGTTAATCGGCCTTTCACAGAGTCATGGACCTACAGGATGAGAACCACTGAACGAGAAAGTCAAAAGTATCTTAGAGGATTTTAGAGTGCTTAGAGGTTGTTAGAGAACGCTTATATGACTTAGAGTCAAGAAATCTAGGTCTGAGCCTTTCCTTGCCAGCACCTTTTATCATCATGACATGAGCAAGCCAGATCCCAGCTTGGACCCTGGGCTATTTTGGAGTCCATCTTGCACAGGACTCATGAGATAGGATATGAGGTGACTTTATGTCCATTATAACTTGCCACCCAGAATTCTTGCCATCTGGCCATGCGCCTGTGAAATTAATTGCAGTCACATTGTACTTAGAAATTCTGGAATTTTCTGACTCAGTCAGAATTCAGAGAGCTTCAAAGGAACTTCAATTTTTCTGTCACAGCAACCACCCCCACCCCAAATATGGTCTAATCAATGGGACCTAATGAGACAGGATTTTTTGTGACCTCCATTCTGAAACTTGTTCATTACTTAGAAAAAGAGCCTTCCAGAGTCTGCCAGCCCAGACAGGTGTACCGTGTCCTCATCAGGGGCCAAGCAATCCCAGGAAGTGAGCTGCAGTGCATCCTGAAGTGACACATGAAGAGAGTTTAAAGAGTTTGAGCTGAGTGAAAATTCTGTCTTCTAAGCTAAAAGCATGTGGAGCTGTTGAATGCCACGTCGGAGCTTGTCTGTGCTTTTGCATACTAATCGCCTGGAACATATATCTTTTAGTCTGCCTATCATTTGAATGCTGAAAATTAAGCTATGTGTAAGGAACAAAGCCTACACTCTCCATTGTACTCAGAACAAAGACAGCAGGCATGCGAGTACATGCTTTATGGTTAATGAAGCAAAGAAGAGACCAAGATTACTTTTGAATACCTACTATGCACCAGGATTCATACAAATAGCATTTTTCATATGCCATCTTCATCTTCAGCTCTCATGTAATTATCAGTTACCATAAATAAAGAAACATTTACTCTGGAGAGTCAGTGGCAGAACTAGGGTTTAAACCCAGATCTAATTGATACAGAAATTCTGTCTTCTTGGGACATCAATTGATTCAATTCCCTTCTCAGAGGGATTCATTTAGAATCCACAAACTTTCCACTTCAATCTAATAAATGAGTCTGAATTATGTTTAGGGAATTAAAAAGTTAAACAGTAACTATCTAATTGTCTGCTTGATAATGACAGTGATGATGATGACCAAACTTGGTTTTAGGGACTAGGAGGAGCAGGATAATTCTGAATTCTGTACACACTTTCAGCTATGTATATCATTATTTACTTATTAAATAGCTATTTCTTGGCAATGTGAGCTTCAAAACACTCTTTAATTTTTTTCCCTTATAAAGTGTGACAAGAATTGGGTAGTGATTATTCTGGCAACAGCCAGATGACCCATGTCATGTCATCTGCTTACCAGCCATGTGACATCTGGAATGTTGTAACCTAATAATATGCCTCAGTTTCCACATGTGAAAATAGAGATGATGCAGGAACATGAGGTAGCTTTAACTGCACACAAAGGCTTTAGGACACCATGTAGCACCTCATTAGCATATGGCAAATGCAGAGTTTAGCTTATGGTTCCTGGCTCATAATTTTGATAGCAATTCTAAACTAACCCCAACTAAAATCAGGGTTAGTACTCCTTAGCTAATTATGAGGTTGGTATATATGGTATAAGACCATTCAAAGATAAAAATCTTCAGCCCTCGAGAAATCATAGACTGCACAGAATGCAGAGCCCTTGGGTTCTATCCCTCGGACCACACATGTTAGTGTGAGCATGAAAGCGCGTGCGCGCGCGCGCACACACACACACACACACACACATAAATAAAAAGAAATACTCTCAATGCAAGTAGTAACTATTTTATTGACATATTTACAAAATATTACAAAGTAAAATGCCATTCTAACTCACCATATGACACAAGGGCTACAGACAGGCAAGACAAAGTCTATGGAAAACATTTATGTCTGTCTTTGGTATTAGAAATCTACACAGATCATGGCATTTAAAATCTCCAATATAAAGTATTAAATGTAGACAAAGTTGTCATTGGTAATGTCATGAAAAGAGGCTCTGTATCCTCTGCTATGAAACTCTGAGGCCAATGAAATGCAACAGGAAGACCACATACCATTTGTGAGGCAGGGAGTCTATTGACTGAAATAAACAATACATGCTACAATACTGTACACAGGAGTGTTACAATCTGTGGGAAGCTGTACTCTCCATAGCAACACTTGCTGGCACGAACAGACAAAACATCCCCAAGACACAGATAAGACCTTATAGGTAGGAATCCATTCCAAGAGTAGACCTTGCCAGCACAAGTTGACTCTACAGACATTTTATAAAATACATTTTCCTGACCATTTACACATATACAAAAGCTCAATTGTTCTAAAACACAATCACAGTTTACATAATTCTGAGGTAAAGGTCTTGAGTCTATTTAAATGAGAAGTCCTAGCCCGCATGGGGTCTCTTCCAGGGAGATGTGTCCAGCAAACAGGTTCTGGTACTCCTGTGAGATGGGAGAGAACAGGTTGTCTCAGCCCTTACATGTAAGAGGTGACCAAAATAGTCTGGTAGAAGAGAAGCTTCTAGATCACTTGTAAGATAAAAATACATCTATTTTTTTTCCCAAGAAGAAACATTTTCAGAAGCTTGTCAGAACACAGCTACTGCTACCAAAGAAACACTCCACCATGGAAGGGCCGAGTTGTCAGCCTCAGCTAGGGACCCCATGCATCTCAGGAGGAAGATACTGAAGACTCCTCATGGAACACAGTGAAAGCTTAGAGAAAGAAACATGCTGCAAGGTGGATCTTCCTACTGATTAAGACATAGCTAGAAAGGCATCAGAAGGGCCAACAGAGGAGGCAGGAGAATATGGACATCAGGTGCCCTTCCATCCGTCTCAGAAAGAAATGAAGGATTCGGGCTGCCTTTCTTCCCAAATCCTCAATAAAGCTCTTTTGTGCTACTATTAAAAAAAAAAAAGATTGTAAATCAGCAATCTGCCCGGGTCCTTCTAGAGAGAAGGAAAAGGCTTGTGTTAATAGCTATTGCAGCTATACAGTGATGTCCTGTGGATTGATTACAGCGCTTGGTCTGTCTCTGTAAACACCTCTACCTCTCTGGGATTCCTGACAACTAAGCATGATCTGCCCGGCCATGATTCCCTTTGTCAAGCACGACATTTCCAAAACACTCCACGAAATCACGAAAGCTGTGAAGCTTTAACACAAAGACACCTCCTTTCATGTGCTTCTCTTTTTCTTCTTCATAAAGAAGTGTGGAAATATAATCAGGACATCAAATGAATAATTAAAACCCTCTCTGTAATTTATCACTTATGATGCAAACCTGAGCATGAGCCTCTTTTATGTTATCATGAGTAACATCTGGGGATAAAAGGGTTTGTCAGGCAGTGAGTCACCTGTTGAACAATTTAAGACGAGAAATGCTGGATCTTTCCAGCAAGCTGGATCTTTCCCATATGGCAGACTCTACTTTTTCTTCATGCTGGGAAAAAGCAAAATTAAACTTCTGTTTCTTTGTATCATCAAAAACTGTGAGAGCAAAGCAAATATGCAAAAAGCATTTCCTAATGGCTGGATCCATGGTGTCTGGTCCAATGAAGTAAGAGAAAGCTGAACTGATGGGTTTTCAGGACTCTTTGGGGGTAGAAAAGCCATTGGTTTTGCCCTGGTTCCTGACAATGACAGACTGGCAGGCTGTTTCTTGCACTGCTCTAGGCGAGCCATTAATCTGTCAGTACCAGCATCTTTAGAAATCCCAGCATTAAGACTTAGGAAGAGAAAAAAAAGGGTGTTGAACAGCCAAGAATGCTGCTTTTTAAACACTTCAGTTAACTCAATGTCGTGCAGGCTTCTGCTTATGTTGTCTTTGAGATTTTAGTGCAGGATCAACACTGGATAGGACTTTATTCATCTTCTTCCACATATGTGGATGGAAACCAGCCCACCTATGGAAGATAAGGAATGGACATATCAACACCTCTACTGCTTCAAAGGATTCTATAGACAGAGAATTCCTCTTTTTTCCTAATACTCTAATTATGCTGGGGTTTTATGCCCACTGTAAGAAGACTGCCTTAACAGCTAGGATAGGCCTCATAGAGATAGTGATAGCAACTAAGTAATAAAAGGAGCTTAAGCCAGGCTCAAATCCATCCACTAGCTCACAAATGAATATATACACAGGGGCAATACTGGGCTCACCATCATGATTCTCATCTCTTTTGTAGCACAGGATGTAGATAAAAAGCAGAGGTACTCTATCCCAGTCTTTCTAAGGATGTAGATGAAAAGCAGAGGTACTCTATCCCAGTCTTTCTAAGGATGTAGATGAAAAGCAGAGGTACTCTATCCCAGTCTTTCTAAGTGGGACTGGGAGCTTTTGGAAATGCTTGTGCTTATATAAACTGCATGCCCTGGTGCTTAGCTACTGGGAAAAAATCTGAAATGCTCCCCAACTCTTCTGATGTGCCAGTCAACTCTTGGCCCCCACTGTATTGACTAAATCCATTTTGAATAGTAATGCATGCCTCCAGCCCCTTGCAGCCAGACCGCTGAAAGGACAAGTCTACAACGTGATAGTTGCCAGTGACTGTCCAGCCCTCTCATTCACAAAGAACTGGGACAATCAAAGGGACGACTCACCCTGCCATTTACTTCCCCTCTCCACCAGCCATTTGCACTCATCTTCGTGTAAATCTTCACCATGTCTCCTTTCAATAGGGAGAGCTCCCGCATATCTCTTGCACAGAAGTCATACCGAGCGATTGCAATGCCCAGTACTTTGGGACTCAACACTGTAAAAGAACAACGCAGAGGTGGAGTCAGTGTAAAGTTGTGATGCATCCAGCCATCAGAGCCTAATTAGACCATTGCCATTGGTGCTATCAAATGCAGAGCTGTGACTTCCTTATGGATTGGTGACAATGTCAATGGGAGTTTGAAAGCAGCGCAGTTGCTGTTTCAACCCAGTCAGGTGTGATCAAGTTCATTCCAGACAGTTAAATCACCACTGTCCTGCTTTGGACTCTCTGCAAAAAGCTTCTGTCAAGCCAAAGCCAAACTAAAATGACTATGTGAATGAATGAGGTACCTTTAACATAAACTTACAACTGAGGGCACTATATTCTGTTTCTCAATAGAACCTCTGCGGTGAAGCTTTCTGGTTTTCATCTGGCAACTTCCTTGGCTAAATTCTGAGCAACTCAATTCTGAGCTCTGATAAAGTATGGGACATTAATCTCATCATTTCTAAGTAAGTGACACCGCTCCCCCAGCCAAGCAGTCTATGTCTAAACCATCTAGGGATCAACTCAGTTTTTAATCTCATATACAACTTTGTATATGTGAAGACATGAGTTTTCACTGACAGAACACAGGAACTTCTTCTTTTCATTAAAATCCTGATTTGCAGTCAATCTTTACTGCAATGTCTAACCAAAATCCAGGCGCAAAGGTCCCATTGCTCTGCCTGGCTTTCTGTTTGTTTAATATCCCTGGTGGCAGGCGAGGAGCCAGCCCTGTCTGAAAGGGAAACTCCGTTCAGGCTGTGTATGTTTGTTTGTTGGTCTCTGGTGCTTCATAACAGACTTTTTAGTAACTTCTCCACCTGTTGCTCTGTGGGGGTCATAAAGTGTTTTCAATTATATGTGCTATGATTCTGAGAATAGCCCCCCTGAGACTGGTGGGACTTTATAAATCTCAAATGGTAAAGGAACTTAAGTGTAAGAAAAAGCAACAAATGGAACCACCATCCATCTGTATTATAGCAGTTCCCAGTGCCCAGGTAGCTCATAATGACCCATGCTACCTGGGAACAGTCCATCCCCTTGGCAACAGGGACCTCAGGCCTATCATTCATGGCTTTATAATGACAGCCTTTTGTAAAGTCTCTGGGTGTCCATCATAAGATAAACGAATGGCAATACTGTAGATTTCAGAACTGTAAAGGGAGTAAAAATAGGTCATTTTATTTTACCATTCAGGACACAAACCACTTTAATGGCTTCCTTCCTGAAAATGGTCCCATTGCCAAGGCACTGTTCTTAAAGTCAGTGCACATAAAAACACCCCTGTGATGGAGAAACCCAATTGTAGACTTGACTGTGTGACCTCGCTTAGGCCTCTCAACCCCTCTAGGCCACATTTTTCTCATCTATAAAATGAAAGGTTTGTACTAGCTGACTTCTAAGGTCTATTTCAGAATTCCATGTTCTATAGGGACTAACAGGTTAATTTTTAAAAAACCCACAGGAAAACGTACTTTATCTAGGCTCAGTGCCATATAAATAGTCATTTAACTCTCCAGGTAATGATAGAAATTCAGATCAAAATGCTGAGACTTTTGAAGAGCTATAGAAACGGTGGACCTGGATCCTCATTTTAAGAAATGCATACTGAATCTTATTCTTCTCTTTGGAGGGGAGGTTGAGATTTTGGGTCCTTTCTTCATGGAAATGCACAAAAACTGATCTTTCTCCACTATGACTTCTAGTCCTCAGAAAAGATGAAGAATTGTTCAGAGTAGTTCATCTTCCCTCACCCATCTCCTACCTCTCCGCACTGACACATTGTAAAATGCGAAATGTCACATTGAAATTTTATGGCATTAACACACACACACACACACACACACACACACACACACACACACACACGTGGAATGTCACAGCAAACGATGACTCTATGGCCAGGAAGAATGAATTGCATGGTGCTAATGGAACACTGGGGATCGTGTCTGAGGAGATGAGTTTACATGGGAAGCCATACACAGAAGCCAAAATACTGTATTTGCACACAGAAGCAAGTTGTATCGACACATAAAAGCAGAAAGCAGTACCTGACCAGAAAGGAGTGGAAGAAGGGGGAACAAAGCTGTAGTCTGGAGGAGTGACAAAAGAAAAGCCACAGAACAGAGGAGGGGCTTAGAGAAGGAAAGAAAAAGAAGCAAAAGAGCATTTAAGAGTTGGCACAAAAATATCTCTCAATACAATGACTTTGCTGTTTGTAATCACAAGAAAACTGTCACATCCAAGTTGGAATATCAAGCTGTGCTTCTTACCCACCATTCTCCTGTCACCATTTCTAAATGAGAAACACGCCAGACTTTTCCACTTTGATTGACATTAGTTCTGAGATTCAGAGCTGTCTGTCATTTATAGGCAAATAACAAACACACTCCATGTTGCCACCCAAGCCCTATCATCCAAGGATGGCCCGATTCCCATTTTGTTACAATAACAGGAAAGGGGATATATTCATATAAATATGTTCCTAATCAAAAGCAATATGAATAAGTAAGAGTTTACAAAAACAGTACTGCTAAGAGCTTATAGGGCTGTGTCCCTGAAACATAAGGAAACATGGAAACTCCAAGACATTTGTTAACTAAATTCAGACAATTTGTTAAGGCTCTCCCTTACTCACAGTCACGCATGCATTTCTCAGCTCACTTTCGATAGGGAAAGTCAAGTTGTAGAGAGATACAGCATAGATACTGGCAAGTGTACACTCTATTCTTTCACTCTATAGTTTCAATAATAAGACTTGACTGTACTCATTATCAAGTGAACTATTAGTTACTATTGCTCAATATGTTGAATATATCAATCACTTAAGACATTACAGTAAATAAGAGGAAGACATTGATGTTCTCTTTCTTTTGCATCTGAGAAACTCTGGATTCACATCTGACTTCATGGCCCTTATTCTTCATCTCAGCTGTACAGTCCTCGTCAATGAACACTGTGGTTCATATAACGCTAACATTAAGCCTACTGATTCTATGGTGCTGTTAACAACAGACAAGGAAGACCTGGGGTATAAACTTTATTCCAGTATTTAATCTTCCCTTCATTCATCTGGTAGAGGGTTGAGTTCAACCATGTTCAGCCAGAGGAAGGGTTCATTTCCTCATGTTGGTAAAGTATATATATATAATACATGTTGGTAATTTATATATATATATATATATATATATATATATATATATATATATATAGTATAGTGATGTCTTGACCAAAGCTATTAAAGCAAAAATATCACGAAGCATCTTCTTGGCTCTTTCCGTTTAACCCTTTATTCGAGATTGTTTTCTGGCATGTGAAAGTTGCCACTGTGCTCCATAAAAGGCAATCTCTTACCTTGGGAAAGACAGAGAATGTGCTCGAGGGAACATCAATTACTAAGATTTCACAGAGCACAGGTACCTGCTCTTCCATCCAGCTCTGAGCTCTGTCTGTTTTTATAGGATGGATAAATAAAGGTCTGATGAAGCCAACAGTGTTGGGTTTTCTGTCACTAGGATCCAGACTTAACCTAAAGCTCTATCCTCAAAGATGCAATAAAAATAGGCAAACAAACAGGGATGAGAATGTGTTTTTTCCATATGCCTCTTTTTTGACAGTTGTTTGATACTGCAAACCAGTATTGTTATCTCTAAGTGGATTCTCCAGGACCCTACCAGCAGCAGTGACCTACTAAGTATGTTATCTGACTCCAGCCAACCAAACTGGCCAAGGGAATTGTGAGCAATTCAGTTGTTCTTGAAACCATTGACTGTGAAGTCTTTGCACACAGAGGGATCCATGTCTGACTCTCTTTTGTCATGAGTGGCCTCACATTTTTTCCTATTCCATCTGCTTTCTCAGTTTTAAAAAAAAATACACTGCTACATGCCATCACAGCTAATTTTATAATATGACAAGTACATATTTACTACTGTGCAACAGAAATGACAAATTTCTCTCTCCTCTGCCCCTATGTGTTTGTGCATCTGTGTGTGTATGTCTCTGTGTGTGTGTGTGTGTGTGTGGTGAGGTATGGCTTTGTATGCATAGAAAAGACAGTTTTGTCTTGTTCTGTCACTCTCTACCTTACTTTCCTGAGATAGGGTCTCTCACTGAACCTGTAACTCAGGTGCCAATCAGCCAGCAAGGGCCCTTAGTCCTGCTATCTCTGTCCCCAACAGAGTCAGGTGTACATGGCTGGCTGCACAGGTTTTAAGGTAGGTTCTGGGAATCTGAGCTCAGGTCCTCATGTGCACAAAGCAAGAGCTCTTACCCACTGAGCAATCTCCCCAACCCCATGTCTTCATTTTCTTGGGGTTTTGATGTCCCATTGCCAGATAGAGGAGATGATATTTCTAATAAAGAAATTAGCCCATGACTAACCTCACTAATGACAAAACATCTGGTGTCAAGATTCCTAGATTCCTATCTTATGACTGCAAGAACTTAAATTAGAAGCCATGTTCTACGCGCTGTACTGACAGGTAACGGGATTTTCTTTAGTGGACTATTTTCTATTTGATGCCTCTCTGGTCTGATTTCATTTATTAAAAAAAAAAAAAAAGACTGCATCTCTTTTTAAAAAAAATCTAATGAAGGTAATGTAAGCCAAGAAACTGAAATATAACAAGAGATAGCTTATCTCTAAAGGGAAGAAATAAGAAATCAATGAATACAATTAAGTGCTACTTAAATAACTTCAATAGTACATAGATAAACTAGACATAAAACTGATCTACAATAAGAAAATCTAAAATTTCTAGTTATAAATAATGCTTTACCAAGGAATGTGAATCTACATCAACCAGTTCTGCATCTCCCATAGGACAGGCCCCATGCTATACAATGGCTACCATTCAACAGACCAGCATCTTAGCTACCCAGATTCTATTCTGTAGTTCTGTACATCTCCCCTTCCTATTAGCTCAGCTAATCATTCACTCACTTAACTGCTCAGAAAGAATTCCTAGAAAAAGCTGACAAAACATAAGGGGAAGAAAGTGAAATACACCCAAACGTTGTGCAGTGGCATTCCTGCAATAACGCACTCTTCTGAGATGCTGAGCAGCTATTAAACACCACGCGTCTCATAGCATTAACCATGCTGTTTGCCTGAGGAATCTTTTTAAAGTAAAAGGTTAATCATTTTCCTCTGCCACTGCATGGACATCTCTCCGCCAAGCAGTTTAAGGTTTGATCGGGATGATTTCCACTTCTCAGCGCACTGTGGAATGATTTATTGTTGCCATTCTTCCTATATGTCAATTTTCTTTGCCTCTGGGTCCTTGATCCTTTTGTGCAATAAAACAAACATCTGAATGTTCTGGCGCCTACTGAAGATAACATGCTAAGCTAGGAAAGTGAGTGCTCAACACTGGAGTGGGGCATCCAATAATACATCTTGTAGAGTGGTTTAAATTATAGAATGTGCTTCCCTCCACACTAAACCTATATACATCTTTCTCTATACACATACCCAGATACAAAATTTCTTCATTAAGTTTGTCCCATAAGGTGTTATTAAGACATCTTAGTGTCATCTTAGGTCACTGCACTGCCCTAGAACAGGATTAGGGAAAGCCCTGGAGAAGTGACACCCATGGAAGTGCTGATGGCAGTCATCTCCTGAACTGTCATTTCACTGCAGCACAGGCAACCTCCCCACTTACATTTATCTTTTTTTTTTTCTTTTCAGCTTCTAAGGCTGTCTCTCTGCCACTCATAGCAGTATACACGTACACAATATTAAATCAGGAACAATTCCCTTTCGGGGACACAATCATTGGCTAGGTACATGCTTCAGTTAAGGCCGAATTTCTTTCTTCAAATGCTTCTGGCTTTGCATCAGCATAGAGGAGACAGCCTTGCTCGGTGAGACCTCAGAGGCAAGTTATTTGACATGTGTATGATACCTAAGCCTTCCTGGGATACCACTCATGGAACATTGTTATCAAATAAATGGTTCACAGTGTAGTGGCAAAATGCTTCCAATTACAAAAGATGAAGAGTATAATAACACCACTTTTCAACTTTTCCATGTTAAGTAGACATTGAAATGCTAGCACTTTCTAGTAGAAAAAAAAATCTGTTAAATAAATTGGGCATGGAAGCCCTGGGCAGAGGTACACTAAGTGGTGAATCACGAGTAGATACTGTACAGTTCTGAGACTGGGAAGAAACAGCCACAGAACACAAACTATTTTAATTTAAAGGAAAAGCAAGCAAGCAAGCAAACAAACAAACAAGAACAAGCTAATAGGAAGACTAGAAAAAGTTCAAGTGACTTGATCTCTGAGAGCTGCACTAGAGCTGCTCTATAGAATCACAGTTTTCCTTGTTCAATCTATGAATGCTCGTGAGCAAGCCAACATGTATTCAGCTTATAGTAACAGTGAAGTTAGAAACAAAACTCAATTAATGCTTATCCTCAAGGGTCTGAGTTACCAACTCATGAACTATTTTTTGAACTAACACCTACTTACCCATTACTTATTTTACAGACATTTTCATTAAGTGTTTGTTAATTATTCCTCGTTAGTTGAAACATCATCTAACACTTTTTGTTTTAACCAGCACATGGATTCACATTAATTTATATGACAAAAAATTTTAGCTAGCATTGGGCCAGTGTATTTACCAAGACAGTGATCTGTACTTATTGGTACTTATCAAGTGTTCTGTACTTATTGGCCAAGAGGGTCTTCTGAAGCTCTGAATTCCTAAGTGAGATGCTTGATGAACTATCCTGGAAGTTTGATTTTGTTTTTAATGCCTAGATTGTGTACAGATGGCCTGACAGCAGAAAACATGCCGAGAATTAAATGAATGTTTAATTTAAATTTGTTATCCTTACCCTGATTTTATTTTAGAACACAGACATTGTTTCATAGATTTCCAAAAATATCCAAAGACCTATTATCAAATATCTGTTTCTTAACCACTCTCAAGGAAAACAACCCAAAATCTCTAGTTCAGTTGGTTGGTTATACATTTTAGATATTCGTTGCTAGGAAAAATAGGGATAATTTAGATTAGTTTCATTTAATTGAATGTTGACATCTGGTAAGCGAGCAAATCTTAGTGAACACAAAATTCAAAGACACAACAAAGAAAATCCATGTCTAGGATTATTAGAAGACTGAACAGTTGCTTAGTATGCAGTGGTTCACCATGATAACATATAGTTATTGATAAGGAAACATACAGTAAGTCACAAGGTCTTTCTGATTATTGAAAATTAAAACAGTTGATACTGCCTTGGGAATTCAGATCATTTATAGGCACATAGGTTGTGGGGATATGGATTTGATTCTAAATATGTGTTTTCTAAAACAAACAAACAAGCCTGTCTGATATTAATTAAATTGTTAAGGAACAAGGACTTCAGTAAGATCCTTAAGAAGATAAAACAAGCATGCAGAAATGCATTATTGAAGACACAGACTCACATGAAAGTTATACACAGATATGAAAAGATTCAACTTCTGAGTGAGAGTCTGTAACAGATGCCAGGCTTCACTGATGCCAGAAGACACAGTAAAACCCTCATGTCTCCTAGTGTTCTGACTCACAATCCTAATGTCATACTCAAGTCTTCTCTTCTTGTTCTATTTCACATCTCATATCTCACTTTTGACTAGATAATCTATAAAATCTGTCACCCTAATGACTCAATTTGGTCACTTTCACCTAGATGCTGAATGTACCTCCAAATGTGTCCTCATCTCTAGTTGTTTACCTAGGCCTTTCTTCCTATGGTATTCACAGACACCAGAACAATTCTGTTAAACTTAAAGTCAGACTCTCTCTCTCTTTTCTTTAAATCCTTCCAAAGGTGTTGCATTTTCTTCCAAAATCAAATGTAAAGCACTGCAGGATGCCACAGGGTCTGGCCTCACTTACATTTTGTACGTGTTTCCTAAAAGTTTTCCTCTTGTTCCTGTTTGGTTGACATTGCTGATATCACATATGTTTTTCCTGTGTACCATCGGTTCCCTCTCTTCTATTCCTGAATGCTTTCTGTGAATCCCACCCTGGCTTTCTCTAAACCCACAAACACAGATCATGGTCCCATGTAGCGAGAAGGAAAACAAGAGTTTATTGCAGGAACAACGTACAATTTAAATACCACTGGCTGACATTTGATTAAATTATGACAGTAATTAGGTAAGCAGAGAGAGAACAGAATGCCCTAAACCACCATTGTTCTCAAGAGCTCTTAAATCAGCACAAATGGTCTATATTCTCAGTGACTAATGTTACAGGTTTAGCAGCCTGTTCTACAGACAGATAGAGTGTGAAGATATTTATAGGAACTCATAATGATGAGAATCTCCTGGTCATATAAATGGCATTGCTAGAAAGGAGAACTTTAGGGCTGGTGTTTGGTGTTACCCTGGTCAAAAGTAGAATAAGAACTGAGAATCTATCTCTCTGCTTCACAGCTAAAAGGCCCCTACTTTTGCTCATCGTACAACCAGCCCAGTTAAAATCTCAAGCCATTCTCTAGCACGTTGAGCATCACTGCCTTGTTATGTTATTTTTCCAGATCACTTCTCAATTTCTAACACTATATAATTATTTTCCAACCCATTGTCTGCCTTTCCTACCAACACATAAACTCCACCAGGGCAGATGCTCATCTCATCTGTCCCACTCATTCCTCTAGATACCCAGCAATTTAGATAGTGCTTGCCCTGCAGCAGGGTCTTGATGAGGAGGGAATGGATGGATGGCTATGGAGGAAGATATTGGGCAGGATGTAATAACTAAATAAAAAATAAAATAGTTTTAAGTTAATTGAAGTCGGCAGAACTGTACTCTTTAAGAACACAGAGGGATAAAGGATAGGGGAAATTAATTGAAAATAGTGACATAGTTTTGTTTTGTTTGGTTTTGTTTGGTTTGGTTTGGTTTTTTGAGACAAGGTTTCTTTGTATAGCCCTGGATGTCTTGGAACTCACTTTGTACACAAGCTGGTCAACTCAGAAATCCTCCTGCCTCTGCCTCCCATATGCTGGGATTAAAGGTGTGCACCACCATGCCTGGCCCACTAGTTTTTTTTTTTTTTTTTTTGGTTTTTCGAGACAGGGTTTCTCTGTGTAGCCCTGGCTGTCCTGGAACTCACTTTGTAGACCAGGCTGGCCTTGAACTCAGAAATCCGCCTGCCTCTGCCTCCCAAGTGCTGGGATTAAAGGCGTGCGCCACCACGCCCGGCTAGTGTTGTTTTTATTATTGGATTTTGTATAGTTAGTTTTTATTTTTATTTTTTTGTTTTGCTTGTTTGTTCACAAATAGACCTACTATGAAGTCCTTGGTAGTGTGAAATTGATAATATAGACAAGTTTGACCTCAAACTTGGGGTCACAGTCCTCCAGCCTTGGCTTACTAAGTGCTGAGATTAGAAAAACACACTGCTATTTCCAGGGAAGAATGTTTTATGCACTGGGGATAGTGAGTAAAGAAGTCAAGTGATGTCAAAATGTACTGTGCAACGTTCCAACAAATCAGAATGTATTTAAGGAACAGCAGCTAGGATGATTAAATACCTGATAGTCACTCGTATGGTAAGAATTAGAATAAGTATTTAAAGTGGGGGAGGAAAAAGATATACAGTAAGGAAAATAAAACAAGCATACTTATGAAAAGGTTGTGATAGTTATCGTAAATACATAAATTAATTACTTTATAACATATTCTGGGGTTATTATAATAACAATGAACAATGAAATGTGTATTTAAGGAACAGCAGCTAGGATGATTAAATACCTGATAGTCACTCGTATGGTAAGAATTAGAATAAGTATTTAAAGTGGGGGAGGAAAAAGATATACAGTAAGGAAAATAAAACAAGCATACTTATGAAAAGGTTGTGATAGTTATCATAAATACATAAATTAATTACTTTATAACATATTCTGGGGTTATTATAATAACAATGTACAATGAAATGTGTGTGTATGTGTGCACAATGTGTTCTTGCCATAGTTAATTGAAAAAAATAGCTATAGTAGCTAAGCTGAGTGATATTTATAGCTAATGTAAGTAAAACCACTTAGTTTTGTTCAAGACATAAGGTGAATGTTTTGTGTGATAGTTAGAAATGAAGTCACCTCAGTGTTCAAAGACTGATGGCCACCTGCCAAGACTGTAATAAAAGATATTTATTTAAAAAGCTCCCTGTAGAGCTGATGAGGCGGGCAAGTTTGAGGTGCCTAGATCTTGGGAGAATTCTCACCCATTCATGCTTATTGTTAAGGCATTAGGGTGTATTGTGTAATACTTTATAGATGTGTGTACTACTGCATTAGCTGTAAATAGATAAATGCTGAATGCAGGAGGTTAGGAGGCAGGGGGGAGTGAATGCAGGAGGTTGGGAGTGGGGGTGGAGGAGGGAATGATCGAAATCAAAAAGGAACAAAAGGAAACCCTGGCTGACAGTGTCCTCACCGTCTGGATGCTGATAGGACAGAAGAGAGATGCAGAGTTAATGCTTGTCATGTGTACACTGAGAACTCAGCAGCAGAAGCAGTGTATCACTGGACTGTATCTGGCCAAAAAAGCTCTCAGCATTTTCTTGCACAGCTAGAACCATGATGGAATTTTTAGAAAGAAAAATGAAAATTTTCTCAATTCAGATAAATATGCACAGTTTCCCAGCAAGAATGACTAGACAAATATATCCTTGACTCAGGGCTGTCACATGATTGCTCTACGTTCAATATGAGATGACTACATGGATTAACTGCATCGGGGTCAATTTTCAATTTAGAAATAAGACTTCTAGGACTGGACATTGCTAAGATAAGAAGTGCTAAGAATGTAAAGTAAGTACTGCTTTTTGAGCCATGGAATATTAAAAAGATAGCTTTGTCTGAGGTTATCTAAATTTGTAGAAGTTAAGTTTAGAATCCCAGACACGATTACTAATGTCTGGAGCCATTATGCTCAGAACAAAAATGCCTTAGAGAAGCCAGTGAAGCTCTTAAAGTGTGTAAATAAAAAGAGGGTCCCAGCATGGCCTGGTCATAATGATGTACAGCTTTGGTTGACCAGTTGTCTAAGAACTGAATGCTCTATGGGCATCACAGATGGGTGAAGAGAAGAAGTATGAAAATATCAGGAGAATGTTACAATTAAGTTATCCCATAGTGCACACGATGGGAAAGCTGAGCTGAAGCCCAGGAAGCAGAAGCAATATGCCAAGGGAAAGCGGAATGGCTTCACCGGTGAATTAAAATTTGCCAAATAAAGCTAACACAAAATTTCACACTGGGCAACAGTGTGGGACACATGCAAGTAGTGACAGGAACAGCAGTAGTGGTTGCAGAAGCCAAAGCATCCAACACTGCCCACGTGCCAGACAGTCCTCTAAGTGCTTCACACCTACTGACTCTTTTAAGGCTTGGCATCAGAATTAAACATCAAGATGTAGTATTGTATGGTGAAATAAACTAGGGAGCTTTTGACAAATTATGTCTTTCCTCTAAGGGAATACATGAAACTTGCATCGGTCTGTGGAAACCCATTAACAGGGGCAACCTTTCATAGTGATTTTTTGCAGGGCTGAAAGGCTTATGGAATACACCACTGGAGACATTAATTTAATGTATATAGAACGGATTTGAGAATTTCCATTTTGTTAATTGGCACATTATTGAGTATTAGTCAGGATTCTCTGGTTCTCACATTCTATGCAGAGTATTTAAGGTAATGTTTCAGATAAATGGCTCAAGTGATGCTTGGAAACCTGCTTTGGTTCACAGTGCTTCCTCTCAAGAGCAGGGTGCATTTCATGCTGGCAAAGCTGTAACACGCTGAAAGTACTTCATTGATTTGAAGCCTGGTTCTCCCAGAATGCCTGACTGCATGCATCATTTGGCCTGTCGGCACCAATAATGTGAAGTCTCTCTCTTAGCCATTTGAAAAACAAAAAGTGAAATTAGTCTGGAAATTTTTAGAGAATAGTCAAAAAGCAACACTGCAAGATTATCATGGGTCTAACAGTCTTCCCATAGCCCACTTAAGGATCTTTCCAGTCTGACCCTGTGGAATATGACTTGACTTTAAAACTGAGAGGTCTTCGTAGATGTTATAGATCCCAAGTGAAGACCAACCATCTATAGTGGGCCTTAAATTCAACTCAACGGCTTTTCTAAGTGAAAAGATAAGGGCACACAGAGGGGAGAAATAAAGGTCCAGCAGGCTGGCATGTTACATCTACAGAGCAAACAATGCTGAGTATTGCTCAGCCCTCCGAAGGCTACAGACACATGGACACTATTTTGATTTTAGTCACCTGGCCTCAGTAACAGTAATTTCTGTTTTGTTTCATTTTTCAATTATTACGTGCTAACATTTATGACAGTTCTGGGAAAGTACAATGAAATAAACTAATATTAAGATTATCAGAATAAAATTAGATGTGAAACACAAAATGACCAGTGAAAAGATGACAAAAGACTGAGCATAAAGCCAAGTGGTGGTGGCACACACCTTTAATCCCATCACTTGGGAGGCAGAGGCAGGAGGATTTCTGAGTTCAAGGCCAGCCTGGTCTACAAAGTGAGTTCCAGGATAGCCAGGGCTATTCAGAGAAACATTGTCTCCAAAAAAACCAAAACCAAAACCAAAACCCAAAAAAAACAAAAACAAACAAAAAACAAAAAACAAATGACTGAGCATAAAATAAAGTAGTCATAAAATGAGAGTGGGTGGATATGTTCATTTTGACTTACAAGGGCAAAAATCTAAACTACATTAAGTGTATATTTCAGTAGTTTAAGTGAATATTATCCCTTACTGTATTAAAATATAACTAATTATAATATTAATATAACTAATTAATTAATGCTCTGGGATTGTCAGGTTACTTCAGGAATAAGACAGTGATAATATATAATATTGAGATTAATAAATATAAATGGCACTAACTTTATATAAAGTGTTTTACAATTTTGAAATTTACCATTTCACAAAGCTATCTTACCTCACATGATGCCACCCTCATATGGGCTATAATATCCCAAATGACATCTTTCAATAAGTCTTGCTCCTTGCCTACAGGATGAATAGCACCTCTATGACACATTAGCTTATACTCTTTGGCTTCAGAAGGCTTATGGAATTCTATGACCTTGTTTGTCTTTTGTGTGTTCCCATTCCCCAGTTTGTCCTATTTACTACTGTAGCTCCAGCATTAGCACAGTCTTGGTAAATGGTAAGTGTTAAATATTCACTGAGTAAAGGAATGAATAAGCAGATATAAGGAGATCACAACAAAACTTTAAATGTGAACCATCCAGTGTCCAAGTGCCCTACATGTCCCCAAATCAGAGGTCAGGCTCCTCTGTATCTAGAGTCGATAGAAAGAGGATGCTGCCACCTTCCTGTGATTCCTTTGGACTTGGCCAGCAGATAGGGTTATCTGCATATCAACCATTTTTTTAATTCTAAAATAATTCAGACTTAGGAAAGAGGCAAGAACAACACAAACAATTCTCACACACCTCATACGCAGTAGCCAAATATTAACACCTTATAACGTTTGCTTTGCCAGTCTATGCTTGTTTTAGAGCCATCTGAATACACACTGCAGACATAATCCATTTTTACTGTCAAACACTTCTGAATGTTTTTCCTACAAAGATATTCACTACTCTTTGATAGTACAACTATCAAAGGCAGAAAATTGTGCTGATACAACTTGGCTAGTTAGTCTATAGAATATATGCAAACTTCACGAACTTACCTACTCATGTCTTTTATTAGTAACATAAATAGTAGCACATACAAAATATCCATGTGTTGTTATATATACACTGTCTACCTATTAAGAACTCTATCCATGCTATGTAATGTTTAAGGTTTGAATTGGGTTCACAAATAGGAAATCCTGCACTTCTGCTAGTGTAATGATTCATCAGAATTATATTCTACCTCCTCTTCTCCTCTTCTCATGCATACAAAGAAATAAAGTTTGGATGTGATTTCTCAAGGAACACAGTACAATGTCCAATATCAATCCTCAGAAAGGAAAACTGAGGCTCAAACTGGCTAACTTGCCTAACAGAACAGACCTGAAAATAACCGAGTAGTCATTGTAGACTACAGAAAACAAAAGTGACTTTAGTGTCTTTCAAATAGGCATGTATAAAGGTAAATTTAAGCAACAAAAGGCAGAATGGTTAGGGCCACTTTACATAGTTATGTGATTCTTTTATATATCCACAGAATTTCTTCCACCAAACTATTGCAATTTCAATGGATGAAAACCAGTTCACTTTTACCCCTGAATTCTCTCTCCTCTCTTCTTTCCATCTCCTATCTACTCATTTTGGAAACATTCAATTTATTAAAGGGACATAAAAAATAGTGCCATCCTGACACCCTGATAGACAGTCCAGAGACAGCAGAAGATGACTTTATATCCTATAAAATGCTCTCTCCCTGATAATATGGACTTGTGTTTGATTCTAATCAGTATCTTTCTGCAAATTAACTTTCATCTGCACGCAATACTTTTGTCATACTCCTATCATATTTTGCAAACATCAAAAACTGAGCCAAGTCTTTCTTTTCTAATCACAAAAGGTGCCTACACGATTTACTTACACCTCCACTGTTACAAGTTACCCAGTTTCACCAGTGAAGCTCACGTCTCACCTCTGTGAAGAACACAAGACGGTTCTGCACTCTACCTTAGTTTCTCTGCATCCTGCATCTTTCTTTGGAAGTAATGAAATCTCAAGATCTCAGTCTGGTTCTTTATCTTAAGGCAATTCTGCTTGGTGAAAGCTATGTTTAGATATTCAGCAGCTATGAACCAGGGATGAAGACTAACTGTTCCCTCAAGCCATCATTGTGTACAGAAGATGCAGCATTTCTTGTTTCCCACCTCCTAGGAAGCACAGCATGTTTTTTTAAAAAATACATGTGGTGTTTTCATTAACGGTTAACCCTAAATCAAGGCTTAATATAAAGTCAGCAAGACAAACTTATGAATCATCAAAGCATAATACAGACTGTTATGAAAACCACAAATATAAACTTATTTATTCCTTTGAAATCTAGTGTGTGCTGTGTCAGAGTTAGCAGCACTGTTTGGGAGCCTTGTTGGAGGAATTAGGTCACTAGAGGTGAGCCTTCACTTGTATGGTCTGGCTCGACCTCATGTCAACTCTCTGATTCCTGTCAAGGTACTACTCAAGTCTCCCAGATCATCTGCTTCTATTCCTAGACTCTGCAGGGGGCCATATATCCTCAAACTGTAAGCCAAAATAAACCCTTCCTTTCTTAAATTGCTTCCTTCCATAGATTTGGTTATAGAAACAAGGAAAGCTAAGGTCACAGTGGGAAAATGACCTTGCTAAATTCTGGATATCACCCCTCGGTTCCCCACTCCTCCATAGGGCTCTGAAGAACCAAGGAAGCTCTTCAAATGTGATTCCACCTGCAGATGGCCTCTTCTGAAATTTCTGTTGTGCTCATCCACTCAAAAGACAGAGGAAAAGAAAAAAGGTTTAAACTTATGTTTACCTAAAAGGAGTTGTTGTGTAAAAAGAGGTCAGAAGTCACAGCTTGGATAGACTTTTAAGAAATTTGTAGGAGAACTTCTTTTAGGATAAACAGAGTTAAAGTTTCGAGCTGTGATGAAAGGATGGACCATCTAGAGACTGCCATATCCAGGGATCCATCCCATAATCCGCTTCCAAACGCTGACACCATTGCATACACTAACAAGATTTTGCTGAAAGGACCCAAATATAGCTGTCTCTTGTGAGACTATGCAGGGGCCTAGCAAACACAGGAGTGGATGCTCACAGTCAGCTATTGGATGTATCACAGGGCTCCCAATGGAGAAGCTAGAGAAAGTACCCAAGGAGCTAAAGGGATCTGCAACCCTATAGTTGGAACAACATGATGAACTAACCAGTACCCTGGAGCTCTTGTCTCTAGCTGCATATGTATCGAAAGATGGCCTAGTCGGCCATCACTGGAAAGAGAGGCCCATTGGACTTGCAAACTTTATATGCCCCAATATAGGGGAATGCCAGGGCCAAAAGAATGGGAATGGGTGGGTAGAGAAGTGGGGGGCGGTATGGGGGACTTTTGGGATAGCATTGGAAATGTAATTAAGAAAAATATGTAATAAAAAATATTAAAAATAAAAAAAAAGAATTGAAAAAAAAAAGAAATTTGTAGGAGAACTTCTTTTAGGATAAACATCCATTTTTAATGAGTCAAATACGGCCTGTGTGATAATCTAAGCTAATCAGAAAATCTTGAGCTAAAACATAGATAAACTTATGAAGATATTTAAGCATTTAAGATGAAATATGTTCTTGTTCATCTCACAGCATGAGTTCAGGACACACGTCAATGACCATAAGGGGAACATCCATGAAGCCTTACAAAAATTAACAGAAAACAACTCTCAGCTGAGGTGACAAATGGCTTCCATGTTGTTCTGAGGAACACTGAACTGTGCCGATGTTACAAACTTGAGCATTCCCCATCCCCCTTTAGTGTAAGGTTTTAAGGAAATAGATAAACTTCAAGTTATATTTCACTGGTGCGAATCTGTTTTGGAACGACTTCTTGAATTTCCAGCTGTCTGGTGGTATTAAATAAATTATTTCAGGATTCTAACAATGGTAAAATTGTTTTCACTTCTCCCTCAAAGCAGGTTTGTTTTTCTCTCATTATCATGTTCTCTGCATAGTTGGGTGTCTGAGAGGTATGCATAACATGAAATGGTCTGGCAGAGTTTATGATTTGAATTCGCTGACGCTATGATGCATTGGTAGTCTGTGTTTCTGTATGTCTGTGTGTCTGTATGTCTGTGTGTTTGTATATCTGTGTGTTTGCATGTCTGTGTGTTTGTATATCTGTGTGTTTGTAACCATCCTTTATGATTACTTAGGGTTGTGTACAGTTTTAAAAATGCTAACAAAAGACATTAATCCTTTCAAACTGCTGGGTTGAAAGAGGGACATTATTAGCTCTGGAATACTAGGTACACTGTCAGATCTCTGTTAGATACTATTCATGAAACAGCGTTACAGTTACAAATGTTATGTATAAATTAAAAAGAGCTTGGCTAACATAAAACCTAGGGAAAAGTACAAATCTTCACACGTTAATATATCACTTACATTTTGATGCCTGTTTTAACACAGATACAATTTTTAATTTATCACAAAAGCCCTGTAACTAGACAGTCATGAACCTTTTGGTCCTTCTGACTCTGCTTAGCTCCAGAAAAAAAAAAGTGTCTGCTCAATACATTAGCATATTAATTGGCCATATTTCAAACTTCAGAATGAAGACATTTAATGCTATTTTACTTCAAACCCCTTAAGTGACCAAATATATATATTTTAAAAATGTCTTCTCAATTACAATACTCACAGCTGTTGCCTGTTCTATTACCCCTCTGTCCAGCTGGCTGTTCTGGCTCCTTGTATGGAAACTGTAGCGTCGTATCTAAGGTCCTGAACCCTTCTTTGAGAGAATGGTGCTTGTAGTACTCCACAAGTTCCTTTAAGAGAGCAGATTAAAGAGAGGTCTTGTTATTTTTGTTCTCAAATAAACCCCTTAATACATAATTATATATGATACAAGGATAATCATTTTAAGCCTAACATTTCCAGATATATAAAAGTGTGAGTTAGAGATCTGCCTACTGTGTGGATGTACCTGACCCCTCCCCTCCCTGCAAGATGCTATCCTGGTTACTGGAGACTATTGTTCCTGTTGGTTCTTCTCTATTGTTCTTCAGGCATGCAGAACATCCTGTTTGTCTTCCGTCAGATGTGGTGCTGAAAAGAAGCCATGATAAACTTCGATCTCAGGGTAGTAATTATTGTCATTATTAGTGAGAGACGTGCCTTTCTGAAGGAAAACGAAAGGAACAGCTGTTTGCTTGACTATATAACAATTGCTACTTACCCCCATTTTGCTTTCAACTTGTCAGAAAAACAAACTTAATACTAAATGTACTCTTTCACACAAAAGGTTCATGAAGCTCTCAACACTGCTCAGCATCACACCCATTTTACACTGATGAAGGGTTAGTATATATACATCTTAGCCCTCAATGCCACCCAGCATTCACAAAGGGCAGCCAGGTAGTTCTTTCTAACTGCTGTTTAGAAATACTTTGTCTTAAACATCGCAAAGCCTCAGATAAACTTCTACCATATTCTAAACTGGATCTTCAGGAAAATCTTTTTCTGTATCATTAGTTGAGGACATTTAATGTTATTTTGCTTCAAATCCCTTAAGTGGTATCTTTAGTTTCCTATTCTACACATATCTGAACCCTTCTACCATGAACTGAAACAGAATAATTCATAATGAAAATGTTACCAGTAGCCTAATGTGGCAGATATGAAGTATCTGATAAATAGTTGAAATGAGCCGGGCGTGGTGGCGCACGCCTTTAATCCCAGCACTCGGGAGGCAGAGGCAGGCGGATTTCTGAGTTCGAGGCCAGCCTGGTCTACAAAGTGAGTTCCAGGACAGCCAGGGCTACACAGAGAAACCCTGTCTCGAAAAACCAAAAAAAAAAAAAATAGTTGAAATGAAAATAAAAAACAGATTACTTTAAACAAAGTAGTCACTGCTTTTGTCATAGCACCCTTAAAAAGTATGGAAGAGCAACTCTTCTTGAGACAGAAACATTGTCCATTGATCCAACACTAGTCAGTGGTTAAGTTCAAATTTCCTAAAAGAAATCAATTAGGCCAGAACTCACAACGTGGAAAGATATGATCATTAATGACTTATTTTTTTCGGTCTAAATCAGACACGCTGTGTACTGCTTTGCACTGGGAGTGCCAGGGATCAGAAAAATGCTGAAGCCAAGGTGCCCACCCTCCAGTGTTCTTACTACAAGTGGGAGAGTGAAGGTTATCAAACCTCGGGGCAAAAAGAACTTTCTTTAGTGTGTTCAACTGGGAAGCAAGAAGAGACAGCATGATGAAGGCGGCTTGGTTAAATCAAAGACCAGGTAAAAATCTCAATGGACAGCCATGGGGAAGAGATCATTTCAGGTGGGGGTATCCAGGGTTGAGACACAAAGGTGGCAAAGTGAAAATCCCAGTCTTGGACTGGGGAGATGGCTCAGCAGATAGGAGTGCTTGTTACAGAGCATGAGTGCAAAGACATGAGTTTACATGCAGCCACCCATGTAGGAGTCAGTTATAACCACATATGTGTCTATAACCCCACAACTATTGAGTGGAGGAGACAGCTGGCCACTAGCCTAGCTCCAGGGTCTGTGAGTGAATGGGATAGAGAGAAGGGGAGGCAATATTATCTAATATCTTGCTCTGGTCTCGACATATTTGTGTCTGTGCAAAGAGTGCATACATTTGAATATGCACACACACACACACATTCTGTCACATTAATAAACTGAAAGCAGTATGGTTTATCTAAATCACTGGATAAAGCAAATGAAGATTCTTTTTGTCAATTCCCACATTTGGAAAATGAGAGCCATAAAACATTTCACACAGCTCACAGATCTTCCTTGGACTCAGAGAACGAGCACGGGAGTGCTTGATGAAAAGAAGGTGCGTGGAATCTAACAACAAGAGGGGAAAAGAAAATGAAACAAAACACCAAATAGAACACTGTATCTTGGATATGGCTACCTATATGAGAATATGGCATTTGTAATATGCTGATTTTTTATATGATTTCATAAGAGTAGCTCAGAAGTTTAATTATGCTTAGTAAAAAATATGATCATTTTATTTTTTGATGATGAGATAAAAAGGTTAAGGAAAACTCCGTTTGCATGTGGCATCACTGATACCAGTGATACCAAGGAGTTGTTCCTTTAGCCTTGACACTTTAATTAAAATGTGCTATTTTCTTTGACAATATAAATGTAAATCTGAAATAAATTGTACAGTTCAATAGCTTTGAACTTCAGTTTAACTTTATGAGAGAGAATGTGAATTTTATAAATTATAAATCATTAGTAAGATTAATGTAAAGTTGGCTATAAACTATTGAATTATTGAACAGAAAAAAAAGTTTTGTTGATCATTTAATATTTTTACAGAAGGAAAAAAAGAGACTTTTCTAAGAACCAGGGTCAGGCAATTTAGTAAACTGCAGATGGTCTTTAATACCTGGCTAAGCATAGAACGCATTTGAGTTACATTTTTACAGTCTTAGGTGGCAAATCTTCCTAACAGGCTTCCGAGTAGAATTACGAGTGCCAGTGTGGATTGTTTCCAATTCATGGCTTTATGCTCTCTGTATTTTAGTCTAATCCACCCCTGCTTTAGCAGTCATTGACCTTCAGGTACAACAAGCAAATAAGATGACTCTAAACAAAAGAAATCTCTAAGCTTCCCTTATCTCAGCTGACACAGTGGTGTCAACAATCCAACCCTGAGAAATAATGAGTGTGGGCCAGTCATTCCAATTACCAAGGAAACAGGCACTGGAGATGGCTTACGAACAACATTTGGACATAGCTTGTCTGGCATACATGAAAATCAGAACAAAATTAATGCCTTGTAATCTGGAATCAGAAAGTCATTTAGGGTTGGAACTTAATGACTAAGAAAAACAAAGGCTTTGATTAACCAAGCTATTGAAACCCAAGGGAAGGAGTTCTGGTCCCAAGCATCAAATTCAGTCTTCTCTATGAGACACCAGCTAATTTAAAATAAGCTTTTAGAGTCTGTGTGTGCTTAGAATCCTTTCTGATAGAAAATCTATTCCAAGCTATAAGGTGATTCATATGCAGAACATAATGTAATGTGGATGGTGAGATTAGTGAGATGATGAACTACTCCTAAGAAATGGCGCAGGTCTACACACTCGCACTTACTGAGATGGGAACTGTGCTACATAACACACCACAATAAACTGTGTCTGCTAGAGGTCGTACGACCTTTATTTGTTTTAAAGACACATCCTACATCTTGGAACCTCCTCTCCTCTTCCAAAGAAGTATGTTACCATAATACGAACCACCTCTTCTTGGCAAGTATCCACACGGCATTTTCTCTCTTGGGTTTACAGGACACCACTGTCTTGAATTCTCTGGCATACATGTATTTGCTAAGTTGTAAGCTATTCTAGATCAATTGAGTCATTTTATTATGAAGTCTCTTAAAACTATAGTGATTGAGTTTTTCAAGATTCAAAACAATTCAAAATTTATACTTTTCTTTGCGTATTTTATCTTAAACATTGTGCCTCCTTCTATTAAATCATTTTATTAGAATCCAAGTCTGCCTTTTGAAAAATAATAAAATTTTATTATAAATACACATTTAATTTTTTTAAAAAATATATATGTAGATTTGGTGTATCACTGCTTATCTGTTTACTGAATTTATTGAATACACGTCTCCAAAAATTAAAAATAAAGATTCACAATAAACGTATTCAACACATGAACAAAAAGCAGGGCAAACCCCAGCTAGCTCTACGGCTTCTTTAGCAATTGGTGCTTATTTGATAAAGCTGGCAAAAGGTCTTTGCTTATAACTAAAGGCTTTCTGTTCCTTGTCTACATTTCTTTATTTACACAAATATCCTTAAGCTGGTTCCTTTCTTTTTAGTTTCTGCAGCTTTGCTCTTAATTCTCCATCATCTCTTTTGAACTATTGTGGTCTGAGCTTCCTTATAAAAGATCTCCCAGTGTGGAAAGAAAAAAGAAAAAGAAAGAAAGAGAAAGAGAAAGAGAAAGAAAGAGAAAGAAAGAGAAAGAAAGAGAAAGAAAGAGAAAGAAAGAGAAAGAAAGAGAAAGAGGAGGAGGAGGAGGAGGAGGAGGAGGAGAAGGAGAAGGAGAAGGAGAAGGAGAAGGAGAAGGAGAAGGAGAAGGAGAAGGAGAAGGAGAAGGAGAAGGAGAAGGAGAAGGAGAAGGAGAAGGAGAAGGAGAAGGAGAAGGAGAAGGAGAAGGAGAAAGAAAAAGAGAGAAAGAGAAAGAGAAAGAGAAAAAGAAAAAGAATAGCACAGGTATGGTCTGTGCCCACAACAGTGGCATTCATGAAAGATACACAGTATTTGTGTCACTTATTTGAATTCTGAGACCTGCGCCTTTACTTCCCTTTCCAGGAGACCAATGGATAAACTTTAATGGTCTCTGCTTCAAATTATTTAAATTGAGGAGTTTGTCAGCTTTGGTATAGTCATGGCCATATAAGAACGATAGCCCATGATGCTGTCACTAGTTTCTCTCATCCCTAACCGTCCCTGCTATAGGATTTCCGTGTGCTGAACCAAGGTGATACACAGCTGAGCTGATTGGCCCCTTACAGTGGCCATTCCTTTTATGCTTCTTGTGTGTCTTCTGTGACAGGAGTTTCTTTCTCGACTTTTCAATGTCTGCAGGGCTGGCAGTCGTCCTTGGCCCTGCAGCATGTTTCAAGTGTCACATCAACTGTTATAGTGTTATACTGTGAGGAAGCCTCATTACCACCCAAAAAAGTTCTGCAGGTAAGAGCTCCAGCTGGTGTGTCTTGCAGAGATGGTGTGCCCCATGCATGCTTTCATCATGTCTGGGCTGTGCCTGTTACTCATTAGCTGTGTACCCACTTGTCATACCCTTCTCAGGTTTTTATTACATGAAAAACCTCTTCTGGTCCAGCTTGCTCTGTCTTCTCTTTCACAGTCCAGTAGATACAGCAGAATGGAAGTTGCCTCTAGCAGGGAGGATGCGTGGCTCTTGGTTGCCAATTTGACAAGAGTTTCCATCTTCCATGACTGTCTAGGTTGCCTGCCCTTTCCTTCTGAATGTCAGATGTCCTCTTTATGTCTACAGATTTCTTCCTATTTTCTTATCTCTCCACTTAAGATGCCTCCATTTCTTTAACACACAGGTCCCTATCTTGAAATGACTTTTAGGTAAGGCATTCAAGCTGGCTGAGTTTGTAAGCTTTCTTATACTCAATTTTACCTCATTTGTATCCCTACGTGATTTCTGTTATTTTCAGGAAAGGTCTAGTGTATACGATTTGCTTTGTAGCTCTGTCAATGGATCTTCCCTTTCAAAGCTAATCAAAGTTCTTCACATCTACAAATGTATCCTGTGCCCTGTGTCCAAATTCTTCATTAGTTCAAGAAATTACCTAAGTGAAAAAGAAGATTTGAAGCCACTCCTAGGAAAATAAGATGTACTGTTAATAGTGTGTGTAATGAAATGTGTATGTGGTCTGTAAGACATAAACACAATATACCTACTAAGGAAGTTACTGAGACATTTACAAATTGTCAGAATTGATCACTACATTCTAGCCACAATATATGCTTTTTATTTCAACACAAAATTTCTATGTAATATCAATGAATGACTGTGGCAAAAATATAAACTGATGTCTAACTGTCTAATTAATGAATGAGAACCGTGATTACACAATTTATTTTATTTTATTTTATTTTATTTTATTAAAGGTTTATTTATTTTTATATATCTGTGTACACTGTAGCTGTCTTCAGACACACCAGAAGAGGGCATCTGATCCCATTACGGATGAGTGTGAGCCACCATGTGGTTGCTGGGAACTGAACTCGGGACCTCTGGAAAAGCAGCCAGTGCTCTTAATCACTAGCCATCTCTCTAGTCCCGATTACACAATTTAGAATAGCAGAAAATATAAAGAAAATTGCAAATTTACTTTCTATGGCCTCTTTTATGAAATAGAGTTAAATGTAAGAGGTATTTTATTAATTAAAATTTTTCTTATCATAACTGATGATGACAAAAGGTAGCTAAAAGGAGAGCTGGAGGACATAAGAGGAGTGATGTAATAAAGATTTGCCATTTGCCACTGAGACAATACACTCAAACACCCATACAAACCAATGACAGTTATACTTGAGTTGGCAGTTGCCCCGAGATTCATGAGTAGTGTATACTCTAAAATTTTATCTAAAACGTACAATCCTCATTTATAATGATCAATACCATCTGAGCAATGTAAAACTGCACTGGAGTTCTTCAACCTAGAAAGTTAGGATTTTGCTAGAGCCCACACTATAATTCCCTTTAAATAATTTTCAATGGGTAACATTGCTAAGAAACTACAGAATTAAACTAACTTAACAGCAGAAAATGGGAATTATAGATTGAAAAGAAATAATCAATGCTCACCATTAAGCTTTTAAATTTTCTATTTTCTGCAATGTGAAAAAAGCCATCTCTTGTTAAAATCTTGATGTGTTTTGCTTCATTATTGTACCTGTGGGCAATGAATAACTTATGAATATAAATGTGTTTTTAATCAGTAGAAATCAATAATTACCAGAGGGCATGCCCCAATAACATTATAGGAATTAATTCTGAAGACAAAAATATATACTTGTGCCAATACAATGGTGACAGCTAATTAACAACATGTATTTACTAGATGGGCTGAAGATACAACCAATATTTGAAGTGAGAGAAAACTTTGATCTGACTAATCACTATGCTTAATTTACTTAGTAAATTTAGTTTGATAGTACAAAAAAAAGGAGACAAAATCTAGTAATTTGTATTCTTCGAATTTACTAGAAATACACACATATCAAGTCAACAAAATATAATGTTATGAAAGAAATCTATTATGCCAATTAGCAGCCTATAACACCCATTACTGTGTTCCTTGCAGATATTTTCCAGTATTAATGAGCTGTCTGGATAAATGCATTATTTCTGCTGCAATTAGAACCCTGGTTTTCAACTTCAGTGTTATATGTGTCACATGACCTACACAATCATGAACACAGTAAATCTATTTTTACAAAAGCACTTGTCCTACTTACTTAATGCTAATTGCATATTCTCCAGACTCTTTGGTCCTGTGCCTTACAAGGTAAGTACTATTCACCCTGTTAATAAGTTCGGTTTCTGCCTGCAATCTTTCCATCGGGCCAGCATACCTGTGAAAAGACAAAAATTAGATGAACATATCTGAAAAGAGAGGGTAAATATAAGTACTTGTCGTGGCTTTCTGCATATGCTAATTACATTGCTTTACATAATAATTTGGAAAAATCTCTTTAACATGTCTAAACAGAAATATGGTACAACGTTAACATCAGCAAAATGGACAATAGTTAAAGAGCCAGTGAGCACCAATCAACATGAGATAAACAGAAGGGACGAAGACAAGAGAGTCAGAAGGTTAGGAGCAGATAGGAAGAAGAGTTATGGGAGGCATAGCCCTGTATAAGACACAGGCAAACAGAAAAACAGGCAAACAGACAGAAAGATAGAAACACACACACACACACACACACACACACACATACACACAGACTTCAAGACATCACTTTCCCTATGCATACTATCAGATCTCTTTGGAGGAGCTTTTTTAAGTGACTGAAATCATTTAAATTATTGTAAAATAATTATCATTTAGATGTGAGATTAATTACCTTAGTTCACAATTTTGACAAACAAACTTCTAAAGAAACAAACAGTGATAAAGGAGTCATTTTCAAAAGTAGATAATTTTCAAAGCCAGAGTTCAGGTTTCCCTGGACTATATGGGCCTTAAGCACAACCAAACTCTGTCAAAACAATGACAATCATAGTAAAATATCCAAACTCTGAATTAAATTATTCTTGCATGACCACTCACATCAAATGTAAGCACTCCACATAGTGGCAAGGATCAAAGATCTGGAACAATAGAAATTAAAAGGAAACTACATTTGGACTGGCTCTTTTCAAGCTAATTAATTCATGAATTCAAGTAAAGCATCCAACTCACACATCAAATCATAAACTCAGTATAAATGTGTGCTTTAATCTATACTATTTATTTAAAATGTACACAGTAGACATTTCACAAAAGTTCATGGAGTCAAATGGATATAGGCAGTCTTGGACCATGAATAAAGGGAAATTAGTGGCATTTTGTACCAACGACACATTTTTAAGGCAGTTATGATAACCTATTAAGATCTAGTACAGTCTGCTTCATGCATATTTCATCGACCTTATCTCTTCTAGTCCCTGCATCTCTACTCTCAAACTCCTGTACGTAGGGCTTGTCAATCTCCTGACCATAGGTCTCTTATACACTGGGCTCTTGTGTGAATACACACGTTTTTGTTGTTGTTGTTCATCCATCTTAAAGATTGTCCTGTATATGTATGGAACCCTCTCTCCATCATTTTAACTACTGTCTGCCCACAAATGTTAATCTACTTAATGTATACTCTTAAAAGCAATGAAAAGCAGCATCTATCATATCATATGAGAATTCTATCCCAAGTCCTGGGTCGAATATTTTACCAGTTTTTTTCTTTATTTCTACATAGATATTTTAAATAACTGTGCTTATGCTACATTTCATTAACTTCTAACTCTGGGCATAAACAAGGAAAGCCAATTTTCTCCTGACACAAGCCTATTCTGTCACAGACTATTGTCTTTGTGTAACATCTGCAAACACAGGCATCATTAGGCTCATTTTGAGCAGTGCAGAAGTTTTACAATATTTGACTTGTAAAAAGGTAAGCATGGGAGTTTGTGTGGGTTGTTTTCTATCTTCCACAGTTCTTTCTACATTCTCTACATAAACTCTCTACCAATGCATTTTCAATGATATATACTCTACTTGTAAAGTTTTTGCTCTTAACCCAATGGCATCTGTGTTCCCCACTCTCTTAAACGCCTG
Organism: Mus caroli; assembly: GCF_978045245.1. Lineage (NCBI taxonomy): Eukaryota > Metazoa > Chordata > Mammalia > Rodentia > Muridae > Mus > Mus caroli. Next base: position 50,339,546 of record NW_028227258.1, read on the forward strand.
CTTCTTTCTGCCCTCTAACCCTGCTGTTCCACTCCAGGATTCTGCATTTTTCTTTTCTTTGTATTAATAATTAATCCTTAGTTTTTCTATAAATGGAGTATGATATGTAACATTTTAAAGGACAACACCCAGATAAATATTTCATTTCCCCAATACTAATTCTAAGTGAGAAATGATTTTGCCTTTTAAAAATTAAATGGCATTACATTGCTATCTTTTAACTTCCAATTAATTTCATTCTAACTGTTGGATGTGACCAGATATTTGCTTCCTTGAAAGCTTTCAGGTTCCATATATTATCTATTAGAAAATTTTAATGATCATATACTTTTTCTGCTTTCAGCAACCTCTCCAAAAAGGTAGATATGGAATTCAACTCTGGAAAATGTATTACTTCTTTAGTAATTGATGCCCTTGGCCTCTCTCTCTTTCTCTCTCTCTCTCTCTCTCTCTCTCTGTGTGTGTGTGTGTGTGTGTGTGTGTGAGTGTGTCTCTGTCCGTGTGTGTTTCTGTGTCTGTGTATGCTGTGTGTGTGTGTCCTTGTGTGTTTCTGTGTGCATTGTGTGTCTGTGTCTGTGTGTACCTGTGTGTCTGTATATGCTGTGTGTGTGTGTTTCTGTGTGCATTGTGTGTCTGTGTGTGTGTGTCTGTGTATGCTGTGTGTCTCTGTGTGTCTTTCTGGATTTTTTATGAGTTGAAAACTAGCAAACATTCGTGCCAATTATCTAATTTTAAAAATACTTCTCCCATTATTTCTTTTTTTGATGTTTTTGAAATTTTTCTCAGCCTTACACATTCCCAAGCTCCTATACTACTTAATTTATAAAAGCTCTTCAATTCTCAGATCATTTCTCTTACAAAAGATTTGTTATATACTTCAAAGTTTTCCTCAAGTGTCTGCTTTCCCTTTATTGCTTGTTCATGCATAAGGAAGCAGGATTTAGAAATAATGAAGGAGCCTGTGTGCAGGTCCAAAAGTACCACTGGGCAGAAGTCTGCGAATTTGGCAAAAATCTGATAATTGGGCTGGTAACCAGCCAAATGTTAGGGGTTTTACTGAGTTCATTTAGGTCATGTATGTGTGTGTGTGTGTGTGTGTGTGTGTGTGTGTGTGTGTGTGCTCTCTAAACTAATTTTTGCATTCAAGGGTGCAGTGTGAGAGAAACTACTCCTGGGTCAGATCTAAGCTATATAAAGGCAATAAATAGGGTTTCACACCTTAGATTTAAAGACTTCTTTAGTATGAGTGGTTTTCAGAATGGCATCTCTGCAGCCTCTGCTAGAACTAGCCTTTCCAAGTTGAAACCCGGTATGTTTTTGTTTCCCCATGTTATACACACAACAACACTGTCTCTTGGCAAAGAGTAAAAAGCCAGGCTATTTGACTACAGGGACAAGGCAACAGGGGCCTTGGCATCTAGCACATTCAGACTTTCAAAGGGCTCCCAGTCCTCAGCCTCAGATCTCATCCCAACATTTCATACATAAAACATAGTTAATTGAAGGCAACCTTGTTGATGTTCTCTTTTATTTCATGGTCTCTAGAAGTAATAATCACTTGGGATCAACCTACTTTAAAGATGGGAATAATGAACAAATGAAATAAATGGATGATGTTGAGTCTCATATTCCCAAAATTCAAAGTTTTTATAAGTGGTTGATAATTTTGTTTCCATGTTCAAGGTATTTCACATGAAATTATCTACTTCGTTTGATGAAATGTCTAGAGTACTTAGGAAAGAAATTTAATCTAGAATTTGTACACTGTAATGTCTTTGTTAGTTCCTGTATTTAAGGTCTCTTCAGTGTCTTGGCATCCTGATTTGTTTTAATCATTAGGAATAATGTTATTCAAACTGTATATACTTTCAACAGATTTTTACATCCTTGAAAGAATGACTTATAAAAAGAAGAAGTAAGTACAAATCTGTCTACCCTCTTGTGTCTGAACAGTTCGCCAGTACCTTCCCATATTATTTAATAAAAACCATGTGGTTGGTGACATTAGGATTTATTTTATCTCTAAAATTATAAACCTTTCGGCCATAAAATTTTGTCACATGAAAAATAAGCTTTCATTTCTGTTATTAATTTGGTTCTAAGTTCCACAGTAACAAAAATTTCAAATTGTCCTCATTGAAATGTAGCCAAGTCTCCCAATTTGATCACAGTTTCTTTGGCAGGCTCAGCGTCAAACCCAGGAGGAGTACAGCAGAGGGTGTAGGTAATGACAAGGAAGGCAGAAGTGACAACTGGAAAGCAGCGAGAGGTCTGAGGAGAATTCCCTACACTAGAAAGTAAGCGTCCTGGCCTGATCTTCAAATTGGCCACAGACTAAGGTAATGTTTTATATATATATATATATATATATATATATATATATATATATATATATATATATAAAATGTCACATGTATATAATATATATATTTAAGATATTTAGGTGCTACCCACATTTGCAAACTGAATTAGTCCTATATGCCCTCAAAATACCACATTCATGTACATATTCAAATGATAAATCTGGGAACGTAGACAAATGTCAGGGAGATTCACTCATCTTCAGAGAAGTCAAACACAAATCCACGGAAACATATGCAAACCTGTACACTGCTGAGGTTTTGTATTTTCAGGGGCAGGGTAGCAATGTGACAAGGACACCACGTGAAGACACAGAGTCTTCAGTCTGCAGCCCACTGGTTACAGTGACTTCACTCTTTTCTCTGTACGTAATGACAGTAACATCTTCCATGCAGGAAGTTTGGGAATTTTTTTTTTACATGTGAAAGCACATTTACTCAGGACAAATGGAAATTGGAAATGGTTTACAACCTCACATTTAATGTGAAATAAAATATGTAAAGTGGTAAGTGCATATAAAATACTCAGCATATACTGCTTATTACGATCTGAAGAAACCCTAATTATTTTGCTTCTTCTGTACAGTTTTAAAGTTGAAGATATAATAATACCAACAACAACAACCATCACTAAGCACTGCCATCTTTGACTCTGCTGCCTCCTCTACCAGCATCTCTCTGGTAAATGTGCTTCATCTCCACCTGCTGTATTTCTCCTTGTTGAAACATTCCCTTTAGGAAGGAGAGAGGGCCCATGAGGCTCATGACATAAACTAAAGGTCACACTTCTGAGAGAAGAGAACCTTCAAGTATTCTCAAGGGCCCCTTTCCAGCATTCTAAAACAGAGGAAGCAGCAGCCAGGAGAGGGAGACATTAGAGCTGAACTACAAGGAAGAAATTCTTAGACCATTAAGCTGGGCCCAGCACTGCCAGGTTTACAAGAGGTAATCTGGGTTGAGGTGGGATTTTCAGTGATTTGGTTGCCTTTATGCCATCCCTGATCCTTGTAACCCCTGCTTGAAATGCCAGGAAAAATTCATTCCTTCATTGATGTGGACAGTGGTCAGTCACTACTTTGGCCCGTTATGGCCTCCCTTTCTGTGAGTAGATGTGTGTGTGTTCATCTTCCTTGGTAAAATATGTCACACAACAAAATCCAAATCAGAAATGGTTATATCTTATTCCACCACCCTACACTGGAAACTACAATTTTGTATACCATTCTTTTGAGTAATTCTTAGTTTTAGATACTATGATTATTTTTTTCTTCTCTGCTCCTTGAGGTTTATCTTTCCAAAATGTGAGCTATATCATGATATATCCTATTCCTTTCCATGTCTGTTACAGACATTTATGGTCCAGCGCACTTACATGCATACACCTACAAACACCATTAACCAATCACGATACAGAATGGCTAGCAGTATACAAATTCATTATGGTGTTTTGTTACATGTGAAACCACCTTTAGCCAGGACAAATGGAAATGGAACGTGGTTTACAACCACACATTTAAGGTGTCCTCGAGCTAGGAGTATGGTATTTCAACTTAGCAGCAGAAACATTTTTAATACTTACCAGGGTTGGCAAGAATAATCTACTGGTTTAGGTACCTAGGACATAAAAAGGCAAAAATAGATTAAGTTTACTTAAGGGGAGCTTTTAGAAATCAATCATTAATTCAGTTCAGCTGACTCAGCCCAATAAAACCCATAAGTAGCACAGGCCCAGGACTACCCGCTGGCAAGTTTACACAGAATGAATCATAGTATATGTCAGATAAGTAGAAAATAATTCATTTTGCTTTATTTCATTCTTCCATGCATTTTTCTACTATACCTTCAAGGGGAGAGATAGCAGAAAAAATATGAACTAGAAACTTTCAACATTTACTACAAGACAGTCCAATCTAGCCTAGAAAGGTAAAATGAAAATGTTATTAGGGAAACCAAATAGCACTTGCCTTCCCTAAGACAGACAAACAAACAAACAAAGAGATGTGAAATAAACAGTACATGCTGAGGTAGATGTTCTTTTGTAACACAAATTCTAAACTCCAATTTAAAAATCTTCCAACAAGAAAACATTTTATCTGTTAAAAAAATCATGAAAAATATCCACATTATCCATTTTTTTTTATATAGAGACTTGCACAAGTGAAAATATTACATTTTATGTGCAGGTAAAGAAAGCATCTCCTAGCTGATGGCAGAAACTAGAAAATGAAGAAAGCGAAGAATGTATAATAGTCGTCAAAAAAAATGCACAATAAAACATGCACCACAGAAGAGGTGGCCACTTACAAGCTATTGAGGAAAAGGTAGAATATAGATCGTCTGCTTTGAGTTTGAAAAACCTTCATGAATCAGCCAACTTTTGACAGATTCCATGATGTTTCTGGGTCTTTTACATTAGATGAGAAGAGCAAAGAAGGAAGAGAGGAATGGGTAAGGACGCCTGCACACTTCACCTGTGGTCTCTCCTTTGTCGGGAAATGGGTGTATATCCAAGAAGTGAGGAGTGACATATAATTTCACAACAGACAAACAATTGTGGCTATTCCGTCCCCAAATTCCCCAGAGGAGCCTTTGCTTCCTCAGTGGGCACGTTCTGTATGTGAGCTCCTTGACCATCACTGTTCCATTTCACTTTCTGTTGCTATAACAAAGCACTGACAAACAGAAAACTAAGGGGAGCAAAGCATAATTATCTTGTACTTCCAGATCATAATCCATTATTTAGGAAAGTCAAGGTGGGGGAGCTCAAGGTAGAAGCTTGAGGCACAGGGCAAAGAGTGATGCTGTTTGCTGCCTTGCTCTCTGGCCCAGGCTTAGCTAGCTCTTTTATATAGCCCTGACACATCTTCTTAGGGGTGGTGCTGCCCACAGCCAATAAGACAACCACTCTCTCATCTCAGATCCCTATAAACCCAGGGGTCTCGTCATTCAAACTGGACTTGTGGATTCTTATATTCCCACAAAGCATGTGTCTTGTCTCAAAGTAGGAAGTTAACTGGTTAAATTCTAACTTTAGATTGTTTTCCGTAATAAGCAGTTGATGGTTTCTCAGTTAATTCCTTTTAGCCCAAGCTGAGGGGATTTCTGGCTTCACTACTCAATCGGCGCTTTCATGTTAATTAATACACAGAACTTGAGGTTTCACCCTTCTAGGACTCCATCTTTTCCAACGTTTTCTCTCATGACTATGATGGTGCTTCAAACTTCATACTCTGGTTCTTTAATGCAGAGAAGGGTATGTTTCTAGCTTAAGTTTAGCCATGCTGAATGCCTGTATTCAAACCTGTATTTGAGTTGTAGGCAACTCGAAAGCACTCCCAGTTCCATGTGTCAACATTTTTGCTAGCTAGGAGCCTCAGACAGCTTTTCATTACTGTTTAGTATTTATTGGTTACCTGTAGCTAGTCCCAGACTATCAGCAGTAGAAGTTAGTTACTTCCAATTAGTGCTGGTTTTAGTATGGAATCCAATTATCAATGCTTTTAACAGGCATTTGTCTTTTCTCTCAAGTTGGAATTCATGTCATCTTCAATATCCCAAGGTTTCATTGAAGTAGGTCTAGTTGTTAATTAATTTTAAATTACTCGTCTTGATTTTTAAAATTAGTCATATTGTAAAATCTGGAAAGTTCTTGTCTATGATTGATTTGAATATTGCTTTTCTACAATTATCTTTCATCTCTTCAGTTTGCTACATCTGAATCTCAGCATTTCCTTCTCTGTTACAGTTTTGCACTGCCTCATCTCTCTGGACTCATTTTAGACATTAAGATCTTTGCTTCAATTACTACATTTGAGTCTTTTATAGACATGCCCAGATAATCATACAGTGTGATAATCTCCTATCCATATTAGTTTTTAGTTATATTAAATATAGAATTTGATTTAGATATCCTGTCCTGTATCTGCTACATGAATATGATTCTGTATTTTGTTTCTGCTATCCTTAGCCTAAGGAGGTCCGTTTCCTCATCAGTTGTATGACTCCAAAATGTGGATTTATATCCCCTGGAGGTTTTATTTGTATCAACCCTTTGAGGGCTGTCTGTGAAGAGGCTAAAATCCATACAGAATATGTATTTTTTACTTAGGGAACAACTGATGTTGGGTTGTTTTAATTATATTTCTTCCTAAGGACAATTTAGGTAAGGGAGATCATGTGACATCCAGCCCTACCTATGGATGACTTTTACACTTAAGTTTAAAAATCGTTAAAGGGAGGTCACTGTCTCTTTATGTTACTAATCTATACCAGAGCTAAGACCAACAGAAGTATCTGTTCAGTGGGGTAGAGGTTTTTTGGAACCTGCTCTAACAACTGCTAGATTCACATGTATCCAAGTTTGCATTGTGTTGTAATCCAGGCTTCGTCTCCAATCACCCTGGTGCTATAAATTAATGACCTCATCTCTGTACAGCATTTTGTCCCCCAACCTGGAGGTTCCCACCAACATGCCTCGGAACATATGAAGATAAAGTTATAACGCATATAGAAAAAATAAAATTTCAGGTCAGAAGAGAATTCACAGCCCTACTCGGGGACCCCCTGGTTCACAGCTTATACCATCGTCAAGGGATGCAGTTTCCAAGCTCATGCAACCCATTCCTCTCTTCAGTCTGTTTACTTCCTTTCATTCAGGTTGTCCTACAGCTAACAGATACATCTATAATTCCATTACATAAGCATCTCACTTTAGTAGCTATTTATTAACTTTAAGCTATAAGAGCATTCACATTTAGTTGGTTGTTTTATTTCCAAGTATGCATTACTGTACAATTCTTTAGTATCTTAAAATATCTGCCTATGATTTTCCTTTGTATCTGCTAGGGTTGATGGTAGGATTCTATAAGCTGACTTCATTTGCTAATTACCTGCATGCATCAAGGGGCCCACGTCTGCTTTTTTATCCTTTTGTTCATCCATTCAACAAATTTACATATATTTTATGCCAGGCTATTTTAAAACAAAACTTCTAAAACCCATGCCAGATGTTGTAAACAGAAAATAGGGTTTGGTATATTAAATGCTTATTAGGGTTCCCAAATGTCTGAATGTTAAAATCTCTTGCCACTTGCTGTTATGTAAACATTGCTACTTATATTTGTACCTGTGAGAATCAACCAATCTATCTGTAGCAAATAGAACAGCAAATCTCTTTTTTAAAAAAAACTCTCTTTGCTTTTCAAAATAATTAAGCTTGGATAAATGGTGTAAGATTGCATTCCCAAATTAAAGGTGACAGATATTACACTTGTAATATCAAAAAGGATGTGCAGTTGAGAAATATAGAAGCCATGGGAATATCACAAGAATGATTATTTAAGAATGTTGAGAGCGTTACCCATTGTAATCATATTAGTAAAGAAATTTCATCACATTGTATTCATTAACTTTAAAATTGTGAGAAAAATTATGATGTTAGCATAATGCCACCCCACATAGAAACAAATCAACACCACAAAGCATCGTTTTCTGTGATATACACCCATATTATTTAAGTAATAGTCATTGTGGTAATTTGAATAAAAATGGTCCCCATAGGCCCATAGGGAGTGGTATGAGGAGGTGTGGCCTTGTTGGAGGAAGTGTGTCTCAGTCGGTTCCTGCTGCCTGCAGATACAGATGTAGAACTCTCAGCTCCTTCTCCAGCACCGTGTCTGACTGCATGCCGCCATGCTTCCTGCCATGAGGATGATGAATAAAACCTCTGGAACTATAAGCCAGCTCCAATTAAATGTTTTCTTTTGTAAGAATTGCCATGGTCATGGTGTCTTCACAGCATTAAAACTCTAAGACAGTCATTCATTCCCCTTTTATCCATTTTCAGAAAATTTCATGATGATATTAAATAAACAGGAAAGACATTCTAAAGCATGGAAAGTGTATTCAGAGACCTGGCTGAAGAATTTGTGAGCTTTTTGTTCTTTACTATGCTTTCAAAGACCCCAGTTGAAGTGTAATGACTTCCTGTAACCTGAGTGACCAGGAGCAGGTTAGACCATTTACCCTCAATGAGGAAAGTCAAGCTTTCTCAGTACATCTACTCCGTGGTGACTTTTCCTAAAGACTTTTAAACAATTGTGCAAATTCTAAGTTATATTTCCATCTTGCATCCTGCTTTCTTGACATTTGAAGTGTTTTCGGCACAAATTAAAATAAATCCTGTAAGATTATACCCTTGTAAGTCCTGCCCTCCTATGAAAATATTAAGGAAACCAATGAGCATCTAGGCAGTCAATATCCTGTGCACCCTCTTGCACAATTGATCATAGTAACAAAGGTGAAATAAAATGAGACAGAAGTGAAATATGAGAACTTACACATGGAGAGGGTTTGACAGCATCACTTGGGAAAAATCCAACCTCTCCTGAAGCTAAGTTTCGTCCCTAAGTAAGAAAAAGAAAAACACTGTTGAAAACAAAATAATAAAGCCATGCAGATATTTATATCATGCTGTTCACCTTGGGATCCTCATGCTGTTGTTTATACCATGTTGTTCATCTCAGTATCCTCAGGGTTGCTTGCCTATTGCATTCAGTCCTCAGTATTAATTCACAGGCCCAGAACAAGTAAAGGCAGAGATATTTTTCCTTAACTGTTGAACTTTCCATGTGGTTTCAAGTTATGGTTATAAAATAACATATCTACTTGTCAACATACCATTTGATTATATCTCTCAATCCTGTGTGTCTAATAAAGTTTGATGCTTACAAAGTTCTTACTGCACTTTACATAACATTCTGAGTTTTCATTAATTATTGCATTGATCTTTTAGGATAGAATATATATTGATATTACAGGTGAAAGAACAAGCTTTACAATGATTTTTCCAAGTCATATTATAAGAGAAAATTATGGAATTGTGGTTCTTTTAAGTGTAGTGACATTTCAACTCCCCTTCTTTACTAAATCAATAATAGGTCTCAGTCTATTGAATTATAGAATACAATAATTATAGAATATATAGGAGAAGCAGTAATAGTTTTCTAAGAGTGAATAATGGCCAGTATAATACCATACACTTCATTAGCACAAAATTGACCCAGGGCTTCTTCATCTATCCAGTCTGTTCCTCTTCCAAAGCTTAGATGACCCACTCTCATCTTCTATATAAAGCAGTCCTCATGCTGCAGATCCTCACTGGATTGCCAACTAGTTCACTCATCACCCCTTCACATACCCTTAGCAGCATACAGCACAAACTTATCAGAATGGGTAACTATTATTCTACATGGTTATCTCCATGACTAGTCCATACGTTCTTTGAAGTTGTCCACAAGGTCTTGCTCATTTTGTATAATCTAGTGTTGGGTGCATAATGGATATTCAATAAACATTTCCTAATTAAAGTAACTTTCTCTCAATCTGAGAGTCCCATGGCAATCACTGCTATGGGCTCAAATTATGTCACAGACAGTAAAATACACCATACATAATTTTTATATCTAGCTGCTAAAAAGGCATCAAGCTGTTTCTATACTAAGGTATTTCTTCAGTGAAATTCTCTGACCTCTCCATGGAATTTTATGAAATGAGTGTGCATTATATAATATGTATCTATTTGCAATGTGTTATGTCAGAAATCAGAAATGGTGGAAGTGACTCCATTGAACTGGATAACTTGTGAGTATGCATTGACAGATACACTTATTGTTTTTCCATTTTAGTACCAAGTAGACTACAGGAAATTGATGAATGGAAACAAGTCATCCTGATGTTGGAGGAAGAGACTATAGCTGCACAAGAAACATTCTCCACACAAATGAGGACCACTTTAAGGTAAATAGTAGCAGCCAACAATCATGCCAGGATAAAAGGTTGTGCTTACTCTGCATCTCAGGGAGCAGGCACATGTAGAGAGCTCATCACGAGACATATATATTCCAGTCCCTTGCCTTACACCTTTGCCTTCTAATGTGCCAAAACCAAAAAGAAGTCTGCAGTTGAACGCTCTTCCCGATAAGATGTCTCTTGCTGATTAAAGTCTTGCCTACTGAGGGAAGGCTATGGAAGCATAGGACAACATGAACTGCTAGAAGTTCAACATCACAGTCATGAACAGAGATGGATAAGTAGCAGAGCTGAAGGACTTGTACATGCATGGTAACAAGATTCCAATTCTGAGTTTTCACTGACATGGTGGAAAAATGCACCCATATTGAAGAATACGAAAAGTGATAAGCAAGGCTGAGAAGCTGGCAAAGAAAGAGGATGGATAATGGGCTGTGAAAAAAAAATCTTCTAGATGCGAAGATAAATGTCTCTGTTGAAGAAAACTTTGTCTTTCTAAATATTAGCTTATCTATTAGTTGGGATTTTTTTCAGGGAGCAGGGTGAGGGTTACAGGTGCATATGTCCTAGGTTTTCTTTTGATCAGAGAACCTGTTAAGCTAAATAAATTCTAGGCCCTTTGTTAGGAAGGAAGGAAGGAAGGAAGGAAGGAAGGAAGGAAGGAAGGAAGGAAGGAAGGAAGGAAGGAAGGACCATATTTTTTTTTTATTCTTTCTTATATCACCTCAAAGACAAGCAGTACAGCAGATTTCACTGAAGAGATTACAAATGGTCATGTCAGCTATGTTTTAACTCCTTGGCATATACCCAAAGGATGTTCCACCATTCCACAGGGGTCCATGATCCACTCTGTTCATAGCAGCCTTATTTGTGTTACTAGAAGCTGGAAACAACCCAGATGTCCCACAACAGAAGAATGGATATAGTAAATGTGGTTCATTTCCACAATGGAGTACTACTCAGCTATTAAGAATGAGGACATCATGAGTTTTGCAGGCAAGTGGATAGAACTAGAAAATAATCACAGTAAGTGATGTATCTCAGACACAAAAGGGAATGCATGATCTGTACTCACTAATAAGTAGATATTAGCTTTAAAAAAAGTACAGAACACCCAAGGACACAATCTACAGAACTCAAGAAGTTTAACAAGCCAAAGAGCTCAAGTGAGGATGTTTCAATCCCACTTGGAAGAAGAAGAAAACAGAGGGCAGAGGTAGGGAGGCACCTGGCTGGGAGAAGGGAGGGGAAGGGGCATAGAGCAAAGGGAAACATGATCAGGTATGGTGGGAGGAAGACCAGAAGTGAAGCCCTCAGGGCCAGCAGAATGAATGGAACTATACAACCTCCGGAGATGGAAAGTGAGGGGACCTTATAGAATGTACCAGAGACCTGGGAGGTGAGAGAATCTTAAGACTCAAAGGGAGGGACCTTAGATGAAATACCCTACAGTGGGGAGAGGGAACTGGTAGACTCCATCTCCACTAGAAAGACAAGGCATCAAGTAGAGGGATGGGGTTGCTATCCCACAGTCAAAAACTCTGACCCAGAATTGTTCCCCTCTAAAAGAACTGCAGGGACAAAAATGGAGTAGAGATTGGGAAAAAGGAGGTCCAGTGACCTGCCCAAATTGGGACTGATCTCAAGGGGAGGCTCACAGCCAGGAGACTAGCTAGCATGGCCTCCCTTCGAGAGGCCTAACAAGCAGTTGACTGAGATAGAAGCAGATATTTACACCCAACCAATGGTCTGAAGTTGGGGACCCCTGAGGTTGAGTTAGGGAAAGGCTGAGAGAAGTTGAGGAGGAAGGTGAGCCCATATGAAGACCATTAGTCTCAACAAACCTAGACCCCCAAGATCTCTCAGACCCTGAGCCAGCCACAAACCAGGCAGCATACACAAGTTGGTCTGAGGTCCCTGAAACATATACAGCAGAGGACTGCCTGATCTGGCCTCAGTGAGAGAAGATATACTTAATCCTTAAAGATACTTGAAGCCCCAGGGAATGGGGAGGGAGACCTGGCAGTATGTGGGGAGGTGTATGTGGGGGTATGGGACATCCTTTTGGAAATGGTGGAGAAGGGATGGGACGAGGAACTGTCAGAGGGCAGAACAGGAGGGGGATAATGACTGGACTGTAAAAAAAAATTAAATATAATAATAAAAGCAGAATTTCTCTTAATTAAATGCCATAGCAGTATTGTTATATTTGTCTAAGGATCACACATGTTCCTTAAGGCAGAGAAGTGAGAGCTACTGTGACCTATCTTAACAGATGAATGAGGTTAGAGTTCCTTTCTACTCCTATAAGACATTAGTCTTAGTTTTGGGAGCTAATGTATGCTATATTCAACAATTTCTATTTGAAATAGCCACCCTGCAACATTTGGAGGATTCAAAAGAAAGCAGAGTATAGGCGGGATGTCTTTGGCTCCTTGGTAGATGTGTGTGGGATGCACATTGGTAATTCATTAATACTAATGGGTGGAGCAGCTGTCAATCCCTTACACATGGATGCTACTGCAGGCTGTAACTAAGAAATAAGCCAGCCTCCAAGGCAATGATTCAGTGCACTTAACGTGATGATCTACCTAGGAGGATTTTACTAACCTTGAGGAAAGACATACGTCTGAATTTTCTTCTTTTATTCTTACATGAGAATTTTATTCTGGGTCAAATTATCAGCTTGGCATCTTTTTCATGTCTATTACAAATGCCAGACATAAGAATAATCTTGTACTTATGTTCCGGTCTGATATTTGTTCTGTGAGTCCTTTCACATGTTCAAGGTCAACTTGAAAACATCGCTGCTTTGCACTGTGTGTCACCTGATATATAGTACGCTATCTTTGTATGCATCTATTCTGCAGGGAATCTTGCATCGTGTGATGGGAAGTTTGTAAAGTTAACATTACTGGCTGAGACTTTTTATGAAATACTTTCTTTGGAAAGGAAAGGACCTGAGAAAATAGGTCAAGAATTGCATATGCTGAGAATAGAGGCACCTTTAAGACTCATTAAATAAATCGAAGCAGACACAAAGAAAATATTAAATTATAATTTATACAATCACAATTCTCTCTTTTCTGAAAAACAGGTTGCTTCTGTAGAAAACATATTAAATTAAAATTATTGACAACTTTCTCTGATATTCCTGAATATCACAAATACAAATGCACAGTCAGGTTCTTATTTATTCCTAACTGACTTTAGGTTTTAAATATTCCTCATTTTTCTTTGAAAGAGTGTACAGTGGATCATAACGAATTTAAGCTATTTTAGATTTGCCAGTAGAAATAAACCTGTAATCTACCTGTAGAGAGAAAAACGTTAATGCTTGCCAGGATGCCATAGCTAAAACTTCATTTTTAAACCCACAGACAAGAAAGGTTTAACATGACGGAAGATGTCCTCCAAAAATCTTAATCGTAAATTGCTTGGTTTCTAACTTTGTGGGGAAAAAAGGGGAACAAATTGCTTGAAGAAAAATACCACATCTCTTTCCCGTGGCTCATTTATCCCCCTAATACTATCTAGACTGGAGCTTTAATGCACTCCTAGAAGCATTCAAAATGATTTGAAACAGATTTGGAAAGCCCAATGTAAAAAGGCTAGATTAATGGTTATTCATGAACGGTGGGAAATTCTCCCCCATTACGGTGCACCAAACACTCAGAACATATGGATGCCAGTGCTGTGAGGTTACTGAGCAGTTTATTTCACATGGCTAGTAACCAGAACAGCTACACTGCCCAATCATGTCTCCACTATCAGAAATAAATTGCTTGAGCTCTGGAAGGGGAGAACATACAGAAAGACCATGAATTATTGGAATATAAGTAAAGAAACGGATTAGTTTATTGAATGGACAGGTAGGTAGAAATTAGATAGTAGATTAGGTAGTTAAATCAAATAATTATGAGCACTATTTTTTATAATCATTGTGATGAGCTTCATAAAGACAAGTAATGAAACAAGTGCCCAAATAATGAGAGGGGAAGTGAGCAGGAGAGACCAGTCAGAAACTGGCATCTACTAACAGGTGATCTGTGGTTACAGCTATGGCCATATTGTAACTGCCACATTCTGTGTGACATATGTCTGAGCTAGTTCTTAAAATACATAGAAAGGTAGTGTCACAGGAAGGGTCACCAGAATAGCTTGCTTTGTTTGCTAGTCTACTATAAAAAGCTGCACAGATATAGACAAGTCACAGTGGTAAGCAATAATGACAAGATTTCCCATAAGTACCTCATCAGGGTATTTCAAAGATTGAAGAATTAATATGTATGGAAGCCATTTGAAGATGCTATGTAGTCATTTTCTCTTTTATCTAAAATATTGTTTTCAATTGCTCTCAAATTATTCTTTTAGATTTTCACTTTAATAAAACAGAAATGCCTAAATTGATGTATAACCCCATTATCCCACTGGTATCCAGGCAAATATACTAATTCACAAATAGCATGAACTTTCATTATCATGTTCATTCTAATGGCCAGCCTATGTTCTGGAGAGGTCTGTGCTGTACACAGCGGTTTTATTGTAAGCAAACATATTCTTTCATCAGTCACTGCCTCCTCAACAGCTATTTTCCTGCCAATGCACACTGGCAGGAGCCAGGCACCGTTGTGGAGAGTTAAGTACTTACTGTGAAGACCCCCAAAGTCTACATGTACACACACAAAAGAACACAAAACTGCCCATGTTGGCTAGTGTATGAATTTTTTAAAGCTCCTGAAATGAAATAAAGACTTGAAATTCCTATTCCTGATGTTGGTCACTTCTACATAAGGAACAATTTTAACTTAGAGTTCTGTCAAACTTCATCCTTGGGCGCCATCTTTGAAATCATACTTCCTTTCAATTTGTATAGGTTGATCATTAGATCCAGTCATCAAAATATATGGCAAAGAACACAATTATAGCTGATAGTGTTTCTAATGTATACAAAAGTGTTTGTTTTTACTCCATCTATGGAATTTTGGCTGATGAGACTGGAATAAAAAACAGTTAAAATCAAAAGTTGTAAAATGTACACTGAGAAAAGGAGAAAAAAAACTACTATAAAACCAGAAGCTGCATTGCCATAGGTCTTAGATGGGAGAGGAGTGTAATGGTGGTATATTCTCCCTGCTATATTCGGGAAATGTCTACAGAGAGGTCTCTGTATTTCTCCAACAAGAAAGGGAGCTCCCAGGTTGTTATTTGTATCTTGAGGTGCTCCTTCCAATCTTACTGGGTAATATGTACACGATGCCATCCTGACTCATATTTTCCCGACAGTGTTATTTTTTTTTTCTGGCAAAATAAACATTAAGTGTCTTTGATGGAAGAAAATTAGTCAGCAAAGTAAATCCAAATAGAACATCCAAAACTCAAGTAGTTTCTCAGTCCAAAATCTGCAAAGAAGAGCAAGATTTGGCCCCATTTTGGAAAGCCCCCTCCTTGGAGAGAAGCGATACCAGCTCCAAGTTAATCGAGGCTCAACAAAGCCCCAAAGAAATCTGTCATTTCTTTCTTTCTTTCTTTCTAATAGTGGCCAACAAGAAATAGCTTTTTTTGTAACCTTGGATTTTCTAATCAGAAGTAAGCACAATGGAAATGCTCTTAGGTCCTGGCTTTCTATGTTAAATGTTCGTGCAACATTAGACACTTTTAAAGGAATTATTTTCTACTGAGAGCAGAATTAATGCTGTGATGAAACGTTTGATCTTTCAGTGTATGCACTGCATTGTGCTAAACAGGTGAGGGATATAAATAAATAGGTGTGGCCACTGTTCAAATATCACTTGATAATGTCACCTTATCAATGAATTTCTTTTCCATGTTTAATATATTTTCACAGAATTCTATGGGCTTTCAGATCACAACAAACTTATAGAGTAATAATTGGTTGTGCTCAGGGCATTTGGAACCTGGCTGTCTGTCCCTGGCCTTCTGATTTTAAATAAGTCACCCAGTTTTTTTTTCTCAGTTTTAATATCTTCCTCCAAGAAGCAAGAGAATTGACCAAAGGATTCCCAGGGTCTACAGTATTAGGCACCTCTCACAAGTTCTACAGTTTCCCAGTGAATTATTGTTGCCCCCACAGTGTTTGGATCCAAAACTTGTTGACAAATCATGTTAGAGATCAGTAATTTAATCTGATAGCATTTATGGCCAGAAGATAAGAACTTCCTCCCTTACTTTCATGTTGACTAATTATGAAATAAGTATTTACTGAAGGGCGTGGGACTGGCTTGCTGGGAAATAGATATGATCACCACTTCTTTAGGTATTTGAATCATAAAGAACTAAAATTCAGTATATTACAAATTCATAAATCATTTGACCCAACATCTGAAGGGGATGTACACATTCAGTCAATGGCCGTGCCAGAGGCAATTCCAGACTAACAGCCCATTGAATGTACTTTTTGATTGACATTGTCTTTCAGTAATTGTGCCAGAATATAGCTTACATGGCAGTAACATAACAGAAGAAAAGGACAACAGAATTTCTACTTAGGTGGAGGTAGCCTCCTCAAAGTACAGGATAACCTATGCTTTTTCCTGACCATAATCCAGTAATGCAAGGAAAAATGCAAGTAAGAAAACTGACCAAGAGTGTCCATCTCCAGAGTTAACAATTAGGACCTTATCCACTGTGTCAGGAGCTCTGCCAACTCCCACAATACAGTCTGTATACTTGGAAACACTCCCACAAACCCTGTTTATGATCTATTCAATCAAAGCCAGTTGGCAATTACCCAGGGAAAGTGTTTCTTACAAGCCTTTACTAATGTCTATTATCTTCTGTAATCATCTCTCCAGGGTCTTCCTTGCTCCATTACCGTCATATGCTGCCTACTTCGCCTTTCCTGTAATTAGGGATCATGATGCTCTCAGGGTCAAAATACTCGATATTTTGAGGCAAATACCTGTCAAAATAAAGGTCTGGTGATTCTAGAATATACGGACCAACTAAGAATAGCTTTGTATCCACACACTCACAAGTTCAATTTTGCTTTGATGGTGTCTCCTCATTCTAGACAAGGGCTAGGAGACAGTGCAGAAGCACAGTTGAACTGGGGGACTTAACACAGGTTCCCACACTCAGCAGGGGTGTTGCATGATCAGACCTGAGTCTCTCTGGTTTCATGAAGAAATGTCTGCATGGCAGGAATCTAACTTGGGAAAAATACCTGTCAGTGCCCCAATAGGCTGAGATGCTGACTCTAGTTTATAACATCAAAGAAATGAGTTGTCTTTATTTTGAATTTAGGAATCTGTTTTCTTAACAGCAAGAATCTGGTAATGTTTATAAACAATTCTTTAATGTTATATTCGCCTCTGACGAGGACACAGATGGACACTTGAATTTTAGATCAAGAGAGAAAACACAATTTTAGAAGATGTTTTTAGAGCTAACATTCTTGTATGTTCTAGAACTATTAGGAAAGTGTGGTCTTAATCCTTTTCAGTAACTTCCAGAGTTGCAGGGAGGAAGGGTCATCTCCTCCATTCTCCCTGGAGCTACCTCATCCCTCCTGATCAAAGACTGTGGTCTTTAAGCCAAGTTTCTGTAAATTGCTGACAAGGCCACTCTTGAGTTTCAAGCCCTGAGACATTCTAGGCTTTCCTCATGCAAACCAGCTCTGTGGAAAGGGCTCCTGGTCTCTACCCACAGTGTACTTCAATCTGCTATTTCCTACAGAATTTATTATTTTCATCTTTCTGCATTATCATGAGGGAAAAGGTAAAAGTAATTTTAGGAATCAAGTGTAGGTATGTGGAGGGCAAAAAAGCCTCCAAAAGTCAAATTGTCAGTGCAACTCCTTATGCAAATTGAACAAGATGAGTATGAAATTTAGATTAAAAAATGAAAATTCCAGATAATTATTTTTCTACTTCTGGAAAATGAAGTATATTCTTCAAAAGTGTTAATCATTACACAGACACACAATTTTTCTCCTTTTCAATTTCTTTTCATGTTTGCTTCCTATGAACTTCTTAAAACCCCCATGAGTCACTGAAAAGTTAATATTCCCATTTCATAGATGGGGATTTTGTAAGAGTATTCTCTCACAAGATGAATCTTTTAGTGATCTTTCAAATGGCATAAAGTATAACTCGGAGGTAATGATGCCTTTGAAAATGTATGAGACAAATGCTGGATAAAGCATCTCTGAATAGTTATTTATTCTGGACACGTTTTCTGAGCCCTGGAAACAGATAAAAACAATTCTTCTCATCTATCAGGGGTGCTCTAGAATGGCCAATCAGGAAGCAGTGTGGTAGCTGTGTGTTTTGAAAACTATTTTTAAATAAGAAAGACACTGGAGATAATGCCCCAGTATAGGGCTCTTGGATGATAAAGATGGTTTTAGCTAAGAAAATTGGATAGGCTGAAGATGATGGCAGGGGTGGGGGCTAAAATATCTAGACTGGAGGTTTAAGAACGCATGTATCACATGAAGAAGATTTTCTCAGGCAATTCTCTTTTTATTTTTTATTTTCTTAGCTTAATAGGAGGAAAACACATGTTTGGCCAAGTCCTGCATGGCCAGTTCACAACTCCTTAATTCTAGGTTCACTACTACTGGCCTCATGTGAAATGAATGTTACATTTGACTTGGGACTCCTGAACCACAGAAGATTTTGGTTTGTTTGTTTATTCTCTCTGTCTCTGTCTCTGTCTCTGTGTGTGTGTGTGTGTGTGTGTGTGTGTGTGTGTGTGTGTGTGTGTGCAATCTCCCACTGAGGCACACTGCAAATAAAAAAACAAAGTAAAACATAAAACCAACAAAAACTTTTCTCAGGAACATACATCAACCAATGGCTTTTACCTCCCAATTTTCTACCAAAATAACTGCCCCCCCCCAGTTCATTTTCCTAGGTGTTAGAAATCTAAAATGAATTTCTGAAAAAGGAAGATGATAGGATTGCCAAGTGTGCCTAACACACAACCTTGAGAGTGAAAGAACAGAAGAGACCTTGAATTTAATTTGGCAACTGGCATCTGATAAAAAAGGAGACAATAAGCTTGAAAACAATAGCAACAACAAAGCCCACAGCTCTCAATGTGACTGTGACTAATCAGAACTTGTGTAAAACCACTTTTTTACTCCTTCCAATAAGGACCCCTTAGTTGCAGGGCTTGCAGCTGTGAGGTATCACGACTATTTTCTACGTTATTTAATTTTCATCCTGGATAAAAATACATATTTTTGGCACTGATTGCAATTTTGTACTTATAATTGCCTTTTGGTTCCAATTATCTCACAAAATTCCCCCAGTGGCACATTTGGGTATTCATAAATGACAACGGAGCAAATAAAACCCCATGATTTAGGACAGAGGGTCCTCCTTGTTCAAGGGCTTTTAGTCTAAGAAAAAAACACACGGGGAGTGCTCTATTGTAGAAGAAATCAGAGGTACATTTGCTTGTCTCCTCTTTTTCTCCTCCCTCCCTGGCCTCTCTTCCCCTCTTCCTTATCCCTACCTCCCTCCTCCCCTCCCTCCAGCTTCCTCTGCTTTCTGCTTAGTAAAATCCATAGAGTTTCTAGGAAAACATCTCTCAGATGAAAAGGCCACTCCACTATGAATGAGTCTCTGTCTTTACGTATCTTATTACTTAAAAGCAACAGGTTGTCCCCAGTCAGATGGTGTGAACAGAAATTTTCTTGCATGTTGTTAGACAGCAGCCAGGCCTCACACCTGCACCAGGAAAAATGTAACCCTAAGTGGCCAGTTCCCTACTTGCTATGCATTTCATTTGTAGACAATTTTATATAGCTTTCAAGAAAAAAGAAAAGACAAAGACAGAAAGAAAGAAGGCGCTGCCAAAATGAATCTCTTAGAATGGAAGACAGAACAGCGTGCATTTTCACAGCTCAATTGACAATTCATTGTTTGAAAGATGTTATAATGAAAATGCAGAGAGCCCACTTACTTCAATAGAAATTACTGTTGTGATAATAACAATGCGCAGGAGACTAATATCTATTCAAAGACAGAGAGTCCCAATACATCCTGGAGGGTAATTTGTATGCTCTGGGCATGGTGTGTGTTGAAAACATGACAGTCTACAATAAGATCTGACTTTCTGCATTAATGAGTGAAGTGACTCACTTGAAAGAGAAAACAGTTGAGAAAGCAAAAATTCTCAAAAATGTACAAATAGGCCAAAGCTCTTAACGAGTACAAAAGTCTTTTTAAAAATTCAAATGCAAATTCATTTGTGGTAAGTACTTCAGACTTTAATCTACAGGCTAAACTCCGTGAGTGTTTTTCAAAATAGAATTTACAAAACCTCTTAGCAAAAACCTCAAAACAATGCATTCTCTATCCTGACTATTCAGATCATGAGGATCAGAAACTGAAGGGATTGTTTCTGGTCCTTCCAATATGAAACACAGTGGGAACCACTGTAGGCAATTTTTATGTATTTGGATGGACGACTACATAGGTGGATAGACTAACGGGTCTGTCTAGATGGCTGGGTATTGTTTAGTGACTACAATACAATATTACTGATTTATTTTACAGGGATCACTGTCACTCTCACTTTTTATGTAATTAAATTTGAGCCTTTAGACTTCTCTGTTTTTTTGGCCATCACACTGGTACATGACAGCCAATAAAACTCAGCAAATGGAATTTGGATTTCCTAAATTCTAGCATAGGAAATGAAAAAAACACTCAACTTGCTTCTTGAGTGCTAATTATGTATAATCTCAAATGAGATGGGATAAGATTACCGGAAGGAGTGTTTGAAACTATATCCTTGAGGCAATTTTAAAATGCAGTCCCTAAGAGGAACTCACAAGGTGAAGGGTGAAAGCCATTAGCTATATGTTTTCTTTGAGCAGGAAAATGAACAAAGTATGTAAATGGAGACCCTGTAAACATATGTACACACAGAGAACTTTAAAACAGCCAAAATCTTCTTTATATATGAGAACCAACAAGGAAGAAAGACCCTACTGTTTTGGTTTTTTTAATAAAACACGAAATTAAACTGGCCAGTTTTCTACTATAAACCGTCCATATGTCCAGTCTGTAAAACAAAAGTTTATTTCATCATGACAGCCTACTTGAGGGCTTTGCAACATCTTTAGACATGGTTTAAAATACAGAAAACAAATACGTCAATTTCAATCTGAGGTTTGGGGCCAGCATAATTTTATTATATGCTGATAATTTGAAAACACTTCCCTTATTTAATATCTATCATAGCCAAAAATAATTGAGTTCATCGGAACACCTTGGGTTTTGGCAATGTATAATAGGTTGGTTTTCAACCAATGAGCACATAATGAGCTGGACATGGTGCCATAATTACCATGGAATCTTACCAACTTGATCATGTACTCAGTGGCTCACGTATGATTTATTTGGAGCTTAATGCAACCCTGGGTTCAAAACAGGCCCACTCTATCCCCATCTTTGGGAAAAGGGCTGTATGTTGATATTATAAAGCCCCAGCCAGTGATTTCAACCAGTTTTATGAATACTACTCTCATCTGCCCACCTCATGTGATACCTAGAATTAAGCTACATAGTAATTAAAAGACCTTATCCAAGCCATACAACTATTTGGCTACCAATAAATGACTTCACTCCAGGATTTCTGACTCTGCTTCTGTTCCCTGCAATAACTCCAGCTAAACATGCTTTAGATGATATAGAGGTACTCATAAGACAATGTTGGCACACGTTATGTCTAAGCCAGACACTAGGTGAAATTTTAACATATGCCTGACAATGTAAACCCATTACTAGTTGGCAGCAAGCATGAAAGATTCCTCTAAAAATAAGAGATCTAATGTCAAACCAGTGAGAGTTCATTCTGGGGCAGGAAGGTGTCTGAGCAGGGAATTTAGAGCTAGCACTCAATGCATAATTGCTATCTGAAATAAGTGTGCTAACTGTTCTTCTCTATTCTAAGCATTAGCCACTCTTCTTCTAACCATTAGATCTGCATTCCACTAAGAAAAAGTCACAGGCACGTTTTGTCATTCAGAGCTTCCGCTCATTTATCCTGTGATTCTCTTAGAGTATTTCCAATGCCTTTTTAGCACCACACCAGAAAATCTTCACACCTCTAGGCAGCTAAAGAGAAAATTAGAATTAATAGCAATTTTCTTTTTGCCTAGGGAAAAAAAAAAACCCCAGAAGACTGTACAAGATAGTAAGAGGGGGAAGGATGAGCTCAGCTGGAACAAAGCCTAAGTTGTCAGATTCTCGAGACGGTGTGCTATAGGGAACAAAATAAATAAAGGAATAGAAGTCTGTAAATATGATGAAGAATACTGAAAGTCTCTCTCAAACCTACCGCTCTGCAAAATTACCAAACAAAAACTTTAAAAGGTGTAATTAAATCCTATGTATCTAAGTTATCAGAGAAATAGGAAACATATTTGGTTAGGAAAACATTATATGTACAGTTCTCTCTTCAGCACAGTTAAATGCTGCTGAGCACACACTGTGCAGCCTTCTAGGAGTCCTGCTGAGCCATTCCCATGGTCTCTGCTGTGGTCTCAAACGTACCACGGTTCAGGTACCACTTATATGCCTCAATAGCTCCAATATTTTGTGCTTAGCCTCACTATTTTCTATTGATATCTCTAGAATGAGAAATTGACTGGCTTTTAGAATCCTCAAGGGCGGCTTATAAAGTAAGTTTATTCTTAGCACTGCTCAGACAAATCCCAAAGTGTTTTCTGGCTGTAGCCCCTGTTACTTGGGTGTTCTCTAGTGAACTTTCTCAGAGTTCTGAGCTTAAACCAATGCAAAGCATTAGAAGTCACTGCACCAGCTCTGGGTCTAAAACTTAAAAATCTGACAGCTCCTGCCTTTGCATTTCCAGTAGGCACCTGCAACATACAAAGTCTGACCCTGACACCACTATGGTGAACAGAACGTTAAAAAGTTCCCAAGCAGGTATCTGTAGTCCACAGCCTCCACAGAGTTTCTGACAGGGTCAGTTCCAAGTGTCCAACCTGGGATTCTAACCACTGCATGCCCTCAGTTGTTCAATGGCATGTTAATATCAAACATGGCAGAAGAGTCACCTTACTAACCTAGAACATTCTAAGAACCTACAATTCATTGTTTAGTGAAAATAGACTGGCATACTGTCAGAGACTTCATGATACTGAAGAAAAAACACTTCAATCAAGCATAAAGAAACTTGTAGCTCTAACCAGAAACACCATCAAGCTTATTAGGATATCATGAGGTAATTCAGTCGTGAAGACACAGCACAGTATGAAAATTAAGCACTTAGACTCGGGATCAAGAATCTCTAGGTTTGATTCTCAGTTCTTCCCAGTGACTACGCAACTTCAGGCCAGCTACTCAACTTCTCAGTAGCTTTGACTGCTTATGTATAAAATAAAAATTACAATAGCAGTTGGGTTATTTTTTTTCAGAATTTTCACTACTAATACATGTGTAACTATATTTAAAATACACTTTTAAATCTACTTTGTATCCAAAAAAACACTATATAATAAATTTGAGTTGATTGTGGTTTTTGTTGTCACAAAATATTTTTTAAATGCCAACTTCTGCCTGATAATAGGGGTTAAAGTAAGGTAGTAGACAGGATAATAAAACTATCACTGCTGGGGTTTGTAGTAAAATACCATAAAGTAGCAGGTAGAAGCTCATGGAGATTTTTCTAGTTGCTTCATGTTGCTGTGATAATGTCCCATAAAAAGCAACTTTAGTTTATAATTAAAGCTTATAGTCTATCATTGTAGGAAAGTCAAGGTAGGAACTCCAAAGTGTATTCATAGCACATCTACAACCAAGAGTAGTGAGAATCAAATGGATGCTTGATCACCTATTTCCTTGTATTGAACAACTTGATTTCTTCACTCTTAGACAATTCAGAAACCTCCTGAGCAGGAGATGGTGCTTCCTACAGTGGACTGTGTTCCCATATATAAATTAACTTAACCAAGACAATCCCCCAAAGACATGCCCACAGGCCAACTCAATCTGAACCATCCCTTGTGGTGACCTTCTTCCCAGGTGATTGCATGTTATGTCAAGTTAACAATTAAAGGTAATCATTGCAAGGATGTTGAGGGTTACATGGTTAAATGGGAGAATGGTAAGTTAAGAAGTCAGCAAAGTAGCAAGGTTGCAATGCTGAGTCTATAGTTCATAAACACCTCTGTTAGGAAACAGACATGTGAACACTGTTTGGTCAGAAGGAGAGCACGGAAAGACATTAATAGATTGTGTAACCATATCTGAATTTCGCAGGGGTATGCAAGATGGCTGTGGTAGGCAAATTCTATCAGTAAGGATAGCAATTAAAGATAATCCCAGATGTCACATGGCACAAAAGGGAGGGAAAGCATGATGATTTGAGCAGAAATTTACAATGTAGATGGAGAAGAAAAAATACATTGAGGGTGATTTAGAAGCTAAATAAAGAGGAACTGGTGAGCAAGAGTTAGAGAGGAAAAAAAAGGAGGAAGGATGGAATGTACAAAAGTGTAAGACAGAGTCTAGGAGGATGGATAGATAGATTGGGTGATTATTGTCACCAGTCCATAAGGATATATAACAATTAAGCAATATTGTTGATTATTTTGACCTAAATGACATTTGTAGGACAATTCTACTGCGTATACACAGAATAAACATCCTTTCTAAGCTCATACAGAACATTTGTCAAGCACAATCATTTTCTGGGCGATAAGACAATTCTTAACTAATTTAAAATGATAAGTCATACAATCTATTTTCTCCTGTGAAGAGATATTAAATTAGAAATTAATAACACAGCAAAGATACCTATCCAACCTGACTCTAATATCATATAATACAGACATAAATAGAAAGATACCAAGCTGTCACTCAGCTGTATAATTTTTATGCTTTTAGATACCAACAAGGAAGGTCAGTAGTTTTTAGTCAGAGAGATTAAGAACATTTGGAAGATTCCCTAATACTTGAAAACAAAATAATATATTTCCTAACTTCCCAGAAGAAAACATAAAAGAGCACTTAGAAGGTATTCTGAGCTGACAGAAAGTAAACACAGAGTATAGTGGAGGCTAAGAAGGCAGCCAAAATAGGACTTAGAACTTGCTGTGCTATCTACATGTGTTAGGAAAATAAAACAAAGTGAAATAAGCAAGTCAATAAACCTATGTGTTACCTTAAGAGCCTAAAAACAAACAAAACTCCCAAGCTAATAATTAAGTCCAAAAGAAGGAGAAGAAATTAAGAATAATGTCTGGAGCAGAAATCAATGATGTAAGGAAAAAGGAGAGAGAGAGAAGCAAAGAAACCATGACCTACTTCTGTTTTAGGAATAGAAAATATCAGAGTTATCTATTGAGGATTAACTAGAAGAGATTCCAAGGAGGAAAGAATGGGATTAGGAAGAAGGATGACAGAAATGACTCTATAGACACTACATCAACAATTAATATTATGAACATCAGACAATTAAATTTAATCACACATACAATGTACAAATTCTTAGAAGGAGACCAACTACCTGAACTCACTAAAGAGGAATCAGATAGAAGCAGGCAGCTCTTCACTCACAGAGAAATTTACTTTGTACTTGGAAGAAACTGTCCTGCTTCCTGCATAACATCATACTCAGTAGTAAAGGACTGGATGCATTTCTCTCAGAGCAGCAAAACAGCAATGACATTCTCTCTTGTCACTACCACTTCACACTGTACAGATGTTATAGCCATTGCTGCAAGGTAAGAGAAATCACTTCAAGGGTCTAGAGTGGAAAGGATGAAGTAAGCATAGTTGTTTATATAAAACCTCTGATGGCATATGGTGAAGAAAACTCTAAGAATAGCAGAAATGAAGAATAGTGACAGGATAAAGACTCAATGTAGAAAACTCTCCTCATGGGCTGGAGAGGTGATACAGTGGGTAAGAGCACTCAGTTGCACAAGCTTGGAGATCTGAGGTCAAATCCTCAGAACCCAGCTAGCAAGCAGGACATGCTCCTGCATACCATGACCCCAGCACTGTGGCAGCTGGAGACAAGATCACAGATGTGGCTCACTGGCCGCCAGTCCAGCTCCAGGTTCAGCAAAAGACCTTGTGGCAATGTGACAGAACAGGAGACTTGTTGTCTTCCTGTGGCCTCCATTAGCATGAAGTAGCTCAACAATCTACATATGAACATGTGCACATACCACATACACACACACACTTAATATACCAAAACTCCATACAAAAAGAAAAAATATATTATTGTAAAGTACATAATATATTTTTAAAGTACAAACTTATCAATAATCTAAAAGCAAAACCATGGTGACCTTAGGGTAGGAACTAGAAGAACATCATCAATGAATGCAAAATTGACTTGAAAGACAGAGACAGACAGACAGACACACACACACACAGAGACAGAGAGAGAGAGAGAGAGAGAGAGAGAGAGAGAGAGAGAGAGAGAGAGAGAGAGAGAGAGAGAGGGAGAGAGAGATGTCAAAAGTAAAAGGTTGCCAGGCAGTGGTGGCGCCTGGCATACACCTTTATTCCCAGCACTTGGGAGGTAGAGGCAGGTGGATTTCTGAGTTTGAGGCCAGCCTAGTCTACAGAGTGAGTTACAGGACAGCCAGGGCTACACAGAGAAACCCTGTCTCGAAAAAGCTAAACCAAAACAAAAACAACAACAAAAATTAAAAATTATACATTTTAAAAATGTATGGTTTATTGTTTACTCAAAGCTGCTCTTCTGCTTTCTACATAGCAGTATTGATAAAAGTTAAGCCTAGTAGGATGCTAGACTGTGGCTAGAGCAGGAACAGAAGCTACTGAGTCCAGACAGAGTGCGGAGTACTTCCATGATGACTTTGAGTGTTAAGGGAAAAAATGGTGAGGGAATGGGGGAACCTGACAGAACAACCTGGGCAAAGGACTGAGTTATATGTTTGAAACATAGAGAGTGTGCACATATAAATGTGCTATAGACTAGATGCCAGTACAGAAGGAAGAAGAAATTTTAGGACAGAAAATTCAAGAAGAAAGGAGTCTTGAATAAGGGGGACATTGTGGGTGCAAATGGAACTATGTCTAAGTGGATGAATATAAGAATCATGCACTGAATTTGATATTTTTCTCTTCCTGTTCTGGAGAGGATGAACAATAAGAGGACAAAAATCCTTGGGAAACATGTTGAGATGTCAAGAAAGTCATGAGCTCCAGCAGTTGAAATGATGACTGTGGAGATAAGTATTGGATCTAAGCACATCTGACAGTGAAACAGTTATAAATGTGCATGCTCATGTTCACAGTGGGCTTTTTCATCCTATGCCCCTTCTCTGTTTCCTTTTCCTTTAACCATGATCACAATCCACTCACCTGCCATTTTTCCTACTGAGCCTCCTCTCCCTCCATTATGCTCAATGTACAATGAATAGTTAAAACATTCTTCAACTTTACTGGTAAATATTTCTACACATATTTAAAAAAAAAACATGTTCTCTTAATGAACTACCACAATCTGGTAGCCAGCTATATAGAATCTTAATACAGCATATTACATTTATCACAACAAAAATGTCTAAATCAGAGGTAGGCTTATTAGCAAAACGGAATTTCATCACTAACAAATATCAACAAAATCAATTACTTCTTACATTTCATATATTTTATAAATAATGCTTAGAGAGCCCCTAAGATGATTTCCAGATATGGTGGGTGTACAAAAAAATCAAATAGGGCCCCAAATGGCCACTGGCAAGTAAGTCAGGTATTTTCCATGGATTGAATTCTTAATATATTAAAGCCATGCATGCTAGATCATACCCACAGGGACTAGGTTTAGGAAAATGTTCCAACCAAGTATGAATTTTAATAAAAATGGTAATTATGACTCCCAGCCCTGACACTGTTTTTCCTTAGCATTATGGCACTCATGGCCATCTTGGCCTTGTACACATGGAGACGCTTAATAAACAATAATCCCACCATGCCATGTGTGGTTTCTGTGCTGAAGCACAAAAGTTTTTAACAGCCAGAGTTTTAGTTTGTATTCAATAGCTAGTCATCCATTAGATCAAAATAGTTGTTATCATCTGGATAGTACCTGCCAGAACACACTGTGTGCATCTCCTCTCAGAAGTTCAACAGTGTCGCCTGCCTGGATATGCAATGGTGGTCCTTCATGAAGCCCTGGGGCCGGGGTGCCAGTGTAGTTCCTAATGACCTGCATCTTCGGCAAACCTGGAAACAAACAACACGCTGTTTACAACAGAAAAGGCAATGCCCTGTGGAGGCTACATGTGGTACAAGAACAGGAAAAGTAGAGTCCATTATCAGCATTAAAATGATTAATCCTGCCAGCCTCGAGTAAACAGCTCAAGACAGAAAGAATGCTTCTTAACTTCCTCCTCACATGAGATGGTGAACGAGTAAGGAGCAAGCTGATCCCCTGATCCCTCACATACCTTTCCTTCCCTTACTGTCAGTCTCTCTCTTTAGTTGGAAAAAAATCTCTTTCAGCTGATGCTTGCTTCATAGAAAACATATCACGTTTTGGAAAAGAATCAATTTTTTCATCAGCTCTACTCTTTCTGCCTATTACTTTCCTCTTGGGCATTGGCTGATTTCATCACTAAGGAGGCTCACCCTTTATGTGTATGTATCACACTGCCCAGTAGACGGCTCCTATCTTAAGGTTATCTTTGTAATTCAAAAGCAAAGAGGTGATGGATGTGGGACTGCAATTCTTGAGACATTTATATGGAGAAAGTGTCTGGGCTCAAATTTAGGCTTGCAAAACAGACCCAACAAATGGAACATGTCTAATCCAATAGCATCAACAATATTAAAAACACAGATCCATCCCTGTCTTGCATTTATGTCAATGTGCAAGGAGGACCTCAGTTCAATATTTCATTTCAGAGAACAGGCAGCTTCAATTATATAGGGGCCTAATTGCTCTGATACTGCTCACAGATGTACGGCCTCAAAGTCACTTTTTCATTTATACATGAAGCTTCTCCCTCCTAGAAGAGAAATCACATATAAACATTGCCATCTCTTAACCATTTAGGGACATAGCTATTATTTATTACACCTGAGGAGTGTGTATTGTAAGGAACAACCATGGTAGCTGGATGGAAGCACTGTACTCAGTATTTGGAGGATCAGTGACTGTCATTTGCTTCTAGATATCCCAGATACTTTCAAAAGGCTACATAAAATGTTCCAGCAAGGAGCTTATAGAGATCTCAAAATCCCTTGCCACCATTTACTGCATAGCCAGAGCAAGGGACAGAACACTTGTTGCTGTAAATACAGCAGAGCCAACGGGTTAGCCAAGGCATTCTCATCAACCCAGTCAGGGGAAGGCAGGCAGTGGGTTAAATCACCTGACCTTCGCTCCACTTGAGCTGTTATGGCTGAGGAGGTCCAGGATAAGTTCCCCTTTGCTTCAGTGCTCCAGAACCCCTGAAGGGATGGTGATGTTTTTCCTACATCTTTTGTGGACAGTTTCCCTACCCAATGCTATAAGGTGGCACACTAACGCAGACAACAGACTTTATTGTTCTTCCCCCAAGACACAGCATCCCAAGGTAAAGCAGTCAACAGACTTGTTTCCCACATGCTAAATGCCTTGGGTACAGAGAGAGCCTATTTACAGTCTATTAGATTGCTACTATTAACCTAAAATGAAATCTACACCTCCCATATGCATGAAGGATGGCAGAGCCTCAGCATGTGAGGAAGGCTTCAGTAGAATGTAGATTCCTCCACATGCAGTCTTGTTGCATGACAGGTCTTCCATGTTTGGGCTGAGATCTGTACTTAGTCTGTTTTCATTGAGAATCATCAATGCTTGTGAAAGATCTGATCTGCTTGATTCCCTATGAAACTTTGATTTTATTCTATTTAAAAAATCCATGCTAAAGGCAAGAAAGAATAGTTTTTCAGCCTGAAATAACTCATCTAACCTTAAATAGCAAGGCCATAGAAGAGCTGTGACCTTTGCTCTAGCTGTCTGGATGACACCTGATGATAATGAGAGTTCTCTTATTGTCAACATGCCCAAGGTAGTCATTCTCAAGAAAACGTGATTAAAAAATGCATAGATATTTAGGGAAACACATTAACTTTGATGGCAGCTCACTAAGTATACATTAGAGATTATCATATAAAAACGTCCAGTCTGCACACATGGCTATGAGAAGCCAGATCCAGAGGGACACTGCCTCGGGTCTATTTATATAGATTGGACTGCCATAACACATGTAAAATAATAATGTCTAAAATAGAAAATAATACACAGGTGGCCATGGAGTGACTAAGAAAAGTGTTCTGTGTTGCACAATAGTGATGAAGGACTTGGCTTTTAAGGTGTGATTTGTTCCTTTTTACTAATTCTATCTTTTTAGCTATCGCTTTCTCAAGAGCAGCTGATCTAATTGCACATTATCAGAGACAAGTTGCCCATCTAGTTCCTAAAATAATAGTGTGTTAGCTTGGCCAAAAGAAGGTTCGGCCCATGGCCATATTCAAAAGTCTGTTGTAACTAATATAAATTTAATCACAAACTAACTCGCAAATACAGGGTTCTTCAAGTAATTTGTTTCCCCCCCTCCATGGGAATAAATTGTAACCTAATAATACAAAAGAATTTATATATTTTGTCATTCCCAGAATAACCTTTTTTTCTAATGGGTTAATATGTCCCATTTCACCATTGTCTATTGTTGGAACCATAGAATTACAGAGATATCAAAGAATAAAAGAATGAAATGAGGGCAAATTGATGTAATAAAAATGGTCATTTTGCCCCTTGCTTCTGATGCTATCACAGGGCCAGCATACAACACTGGTGGGAAGAAAGTCTACTTCCCAAAAGGTTCCTTTATATTCCCTGCTTTAAGGAGAGAGAGAGAGAGAGAGAGAGACAGACAGACAGACAGACAGAGAGAGACAGAGAGACAGACAGAGACAGACAGAGACAGACAGATAGAGATAGACAAAGAAACAGAGAGACACAGAGACAGAAACACAGACAAAGAGACACAAAGAGAGAATAAGGTCCAGTAGTATTTCCATGAACATAATCACAGTAATTGAAATTAAAAATCTTATTAAAAAGGAAAAAGGGATTGGTTAAACTGTCACATCAGCAGTCTATTATCAGTTTAATACTTAGCATAATCTGCTATCACAGCAGGCATCACACTCCATAAATGAGATCAAGAACAGACAGTAAATTACATTTGCAGATGCCCAGTCCAGGATTAGGCATTTGCTATTGGTTTAGACTTGGTCCTTTTCTCCTCCTTAGAGCTTGCTGGGCAGGTTCCAAACTCTCTTTAAAACTGACCAGTACAATCCTTTGGAGGTTTCCAGAGACTGAACCATCAACCAAAGAGCATATATGGGCTGGACCTAGGCCTCCCACACATATGTAGGAAAGGTGTAGGTTGTTCTTCATATATGTTCCCCAACAACTAGAACAGGGGGCTGTTCCTGAATCTGATGCCTGTCTGTGGATTCCATTCCCCTAGCTACACTGCCTTGTCTGGCCTCAGTGGAAGAGGATGTACCTAGTCCTGCAGAGACTTGATGTACCAGGTTGGGATAATACCCAGTGGGGGGAGCTCCCTCTTCTCAGAAAATAAAGGGGGCATTGGAGGGAGGAGCTGTGGGAGGGGGGACTGGAAGGAGAAGGGGGTGAATATTGGGATATAATAAATTAGTTAATTAATGGGAAAAAACTTGACCATGACAGAAAACACGCCCTACACATTCCCATGGCAACTCATTGTGGCATCTAGTTTATTAACAAGATTGTCTTCTTAAAAGATCTCTCTCCTTGACATGCCTCCTTCCATCCATAATTTCTCTGAAGAAGGAAAATCTGTTCTTTAGTTTAGACTTTAAAAATTCATTCAACCTAAAACCCTTAAAGTCTAAATTTTTTTTAATTCCCTTTTGGACTATACAGCAATGACTACTGAAATATAAAAACAAATCAACCAACCAAAACAAACATTAACTATAAGATTGGAAAATGCACTTTCCTCATTGCTAATAACCAGGAACAAATAATCAACATTTCTCTCTGAAAATGACCCATCCTACTGTTCATTCTCACATAAGAAAACCACTTCTTTGTAGATAGAGAGTTGTCTCCTCTTTCTGCTCTAGGGTTATTGGTGCAATCACTGGGCTGTTCATCAAAGTCTGAACGTTCATAATGCAATTACCCTCAGGCACTAAGAGCACAATAACCCCGTGTAACTTTTAACACATACATTTGGGCCATCTTGGAAATTCCCTAAATGGAATAGAATCAACTATCTCTATCTAAGGGAATATTATGACAGTGTATCTTAGCCAAAGTTAGGGCTCCCACCAAATATTTATCTTGGCTTCCTTTACTCCCTACAAGGAGTTGTTATATAAAACACATACAACACCCTGAATTTTTCTCTTTAAGTTTTGCACACTTGTAATTTTGCTTTGTCCTATGCTAAAAGAAAAGATCTCAACCCATCCTTGTACACATGGAGATTTAGCACATGAAAGAAATACCATCATTAGAACAATGGTCAAACTCCCTATGACAGCCATTAAGTTCTACATATGGAAGCACATCAAACACTAGTTACACTAATACATCATTGTGTTCAACAACAGCAACAACAAATACAATGTTTTTAAAGGAGGACCTGAAAGTTCTTTTCAAAACGGATTCCCTCAAGAACGCAAAAGAGCTTTTTAAAAATGTTAATTCACAGTTGAATATTATTGGAAACTTGCCAGATAAAAACTATTTCATTGACACTTTTCACTTAAATTCTTGTCAGAGAACTCAATACTAGCCAGCACCATGTTTTCTAAGCAGGGCAGAGTGAAGGCTACAACATAGAGTAGTATCCATTCACCACGCTGAGGTCTTTGCCCAAATGCAGCTGGCTTCTCTAGGGCAATACCTTACAGGAGGATGCTGCCTAGTAGACAAACAGGCTGCCAGTTATGTGCTAACCTTTCACCTCTGAGGCCTAATTTAAAATATAAGCAGAGCCACATTAAAAAGTAATTAGTCCTACAAGATGTCAGAGGATGTTCTTGGTTTAGCCTTGGAAACTGATCACAGTTTGAACCAATGTCTTCATTCATTAACAGTGTTTTGAGTATTCCACAGTGCTGGGCATGACAGTTCCAACACAGAGCAAGAACAAGGTTCCTTTCTTCCCCTGGCTCGTTGTTCTTTTTTTTTTTTGGAACACACAGGTGGCTGACTCTAAAAGTAACATTACACTGGGCCATGGATATCCTTGTCAGGGGTCAGAATGGGCACGGCGCTTTTAAAGGATAGTACCATCCACAGAAGTTTTAGATTTTTTTTTTTAGGTTAATAAGCCTTGTGTAGGATCCTGAGATACGTGTTTGATTTTTCACTATTAGTTTTTTGGCTGGGACTTCTAAACTTTGGGCAGGCTTTGAAATCTCCTTCTTGTGGATACATGTCTGAAACCCATGACCAACTCACCATGAGGAAACTTGCTTTTGAGACAATTACAGTGATGTAAGTAAGTACTGTTTGGCATCATTCCAATGAAAATCTCTTTGAATCAGCCTACAGGGTGCTGATGAAATGGTTCAGTGGGTAAGAGAGCTGGATGCCCAGGCATGAGGACTGGCATTTGGATCCCAAGCACCCATGCAAAAACCAGGCATGGCTGGAAACCTGTAACAACAG
The DNA here is from genome assembly GCF_978045245.1 of Mus caroli. Taxonomy (NCBI): domain Eukaryota; kingdom Metazoa; phylum Chordata; class Mammalia; order Rodentia; family Muridae; genus Mus; species Mus caroli. The sequence continues at coordinate 50,373,433 of NW_028227258.1, forward strand.
CCCAGAGGCATGGCAGGGAAGCAAGGGATCAATGGGGCTTGCTGGCTACCCAACCTAACCACAAGGCAACATGATCCAGGTTCAATGAGAGATTCTGTCTTAAGAGAACACTGCAGAGGGGTAAAGCTGAATGCCTGATATCTTCCTCAGCTTTTATCAACCACAAACACACACACACACACACACACACACACAAAGAGAGAGAGAGAGAGACATACAGACAGAGACAGACAGAGAGAGAGAGAAAGAAACAGACAGAGACAGAGAAAGAGAGATCTACAAAGAGAAAGATCTATAAAACTCAGAGATGCATATGTACACATGTACACACACACAGCATACACTTTGCATATACAAAGACAACTGATTAATTCATCAACTCATTACTCTCTTGAGACCCTCCTGGAAGAACCTTGGCATCAGACTCTCTGTTCTAGGCTGAGTGGGGATGTTGGGCTTCCCCTGGAAGGTCCACGCATTCCATGTCTCTTTCCAAGAGAGCGTTGCTCCTTCCTGTGCTTGGAGTCTTCCTTGAGAAGCAAAGGGAGCCTCAGGATGGAAACCATCTGCTCTGACAGAAGCTGACGATTTGGTGTAAAAAAAACTTTCGTTAAAGAACTAATTGTTCACAGAGGGAACACTTCCCATCAGTGATTATTTAAAAAAAATAATCTAGAGAAGTCTCCTCTTATAAATCATAATGAGTCAAATGAAGGAAATTGTTACTGTTCATGTGCAAACAAGGATCAGGCATGGGAGCTTTCTTCTAGCTTTATAAACAGATTAGCCACTCTCTGGTAGTGCCTACTGAAGTAGTGAATTGTGAATTAAAAGTGAAGGATATAATAACACGCTTTGAAACTTATTTTTTTAGTGGATTAAAAAGACATTATAGCCTATTAAGTTCCAAAGAAGTAGAAACTCTCATCTAGTACTTTAACATTTTAGAAAAAAAATTGGATCATCCCCTAGTCTAACAACTATATTTTCACTAGTCATAAAACTAATAACCAAACTGGTAACTACCCAACCACATGGTTAGAGAAACAGAGATTAAACTAGAGTCAGCATTGCTCTTGCTTCAGTTCACCTCGAGATAGCTTGTCACTTTCAAGATACCCCAAAGAGAAGGAGACTGTGGCTGAGCTCTGGCCACTAACCAGAAATGTCTTCCCCAAAGCAACTCTGTTACTGTCCTGCAGTTAAAATGAGGCCTTAATAATCCACTCAGAAGAGAAACCTGAGAGAACAAGAGAATTACAGCCAAATTGATGAAACGAACTTCCCAATACCCGACTTGGCCCTTCTGCTTTGTAGGCCCATGCATTTCTCCAACAACTTTACCAGTCATTCGCTTGCAGGGATTGGCCCAACCAATGGGAATACAGTTATAAACATGACTAACCGTGCTCACCTCTCAAATGTCAGACTGTAGCTGATGAGATGAACACAGGTGAGTTGGAAAAGTAAGATATGATATAAATATTATACAGTAGCAATTAGGAAAAGACGGTGGGCTGGAAAGTAATGGGGTACAGGGGAAAGGGGAAAATGGCTTTCTTTAAGGGAAGATGAGTAGGACAGGTTTAAGGATGGAAGAGAAAGACATATGCAATAGGAGGGGAAGGAGTTGGTGGTCAACCCGAACCGCTAACTTGAAGGCTGAGATAAGAAAGAGCTGTAAGGCATGTGGGCACTGGCACAGGCCTTAAATTCCAGCACTCAGCCAGAGGCAAGAGGATCTCTGTGAGTTAAAGGACAGCCTGATCTATTGAATGAGCTATACAGAGTTTAACCCTGTCTCAAAAAGCAAGGGGTTGAAGGAGAAAGGAAGGGAGGGAGGGAGGGAGGGAGGGAGGGAGGGAGGGAGGGAGGGAGGGAGGGAGGGAGGGAGGGAGGGAGACAGAGAGAGAGAGAGAGAGAGAGAGAGAGAGAGAGAGAGAGAGAGAGAGAGAGAACGAGCTCTAAGAACTTGAAGGGTAGACTATGCCTGGGAGGTCACATCAAAGCAAAACAAAGTGGTCCACATCAGTCCTCCCTTCCTATGCTGATCCTGTAAAACCATCTGAAATGAATTCACCAACCAGAGTGTTCCTGCCGAATTGCTTCCTGTCCACTATGCTCTTGACTTTTGTACCCAACTCACCCCTCACCAAGGGAGGAAGCAAGAGTCTGAGGGCTCCTCCCACTCCTTAAACCAGTCCTGATAAAAAAATTTACCATAGACTGAATGTTTCTGTCTCCTTAAAGTTATACATAATGAATAATCTTCAAAGTGATGATACTAGCAAGCAGTCCCTTTTGGATGTGATTACATTTTAGGAGCACAATCTTCATCAACCATGACTCAGGGAATACTGAGGAAGAGACAGCAGAAAGATTGTAAAGACCAGAGTATCAGGGAGTTTTCTGTAAGGTCATGTCTCCTAGGAATGTCAGAAGCTACATCCATAAAGTCTTATCAACATGGTTGCCTAAGCATGAACTGAGCAAGGGCCATAGGTATGCAGAAGTGGACATAGGAAAGACCATGATATTACAACCCTATACAAAGAACTGAAGGCAACTAAGGAATGCTGTGGGAAGGAGGAATATTCTTTCCCATAGAAAAATCCCATCAACTGGTTATCCTATCTTAAATTTAAAGCCCTGAAATTATGCATACAAACAACATTACACAGTCTAAATAGGTTGTACTTATGTATTTAGGAGAGGGTGAGTGTGACTGTGTGTGTATGTGTGTGTATGTGTGTGTGCGTGTGTGTAATAATAATTAATGAAAAAAAGAGGCCATGAGTTTGAAAGACAATAAAGAGAGGTATATGGGATAATGTCTTAGGGTTTTATTGCTGTGAACAGACACCATGACCAAAGCAACTCTTATAAGGACATTTAATTGGGCTGGCTTACAGGTTCAGAAGTTCAGTCCATTATCATCAAGGTGGGAGCTTGGCAGCACCCGGAAAGGCACAGTGCAGGAGAAGCTGAGAGTTTTACACCTTCATTGGAAGGCTGCTAGCAGAATACTGGCTTCCAGGCAGTTAGGATGAGGTGAGGGTCTTAAAGCCCACACCCACAGTGAAACCTACTTCAACAAGGTCACACCTACTCTAACAGGGCCACACCTTTTAATAGTGCCACTCCCTGGGCCAAGCATATACAAACCATAACATAAGGGAAGCAATCCAGTAAAGCAGCATCCCTCCATGGCTTCTCTGTAAGTTCCTGCCTCCAGGTTCCTACCCTGTGTGAGTTTCTGTCCTGACTTCCTTTGGTGATGAACAGAGATGAGGAAGTGTAAGCTGAATAAACCCTTCCCTCCCCAGCTTGCTTCTTGGTCATGTTTGTGCAGGAATAGAAACCCTGAATAAGACAGATGGTTTGAAGGGAGGAAAAGGAAGGGGAAATTACATAGTTTTTTTTTTTTTTTTAGAAAAAATGAAAGAAATAATTAAAAATAAAAATTGAAATTTGAATAGAATATTGGGTTTAGAATATTACTTTTATTTCTTTGTCCTTCAAACCCTCAATATTTTTTCTTCTATCAATTAAAAATTACCAGTCTTTCCTAATCTTCCAAACTCTTTTCTTCTTTAGCTGTTTAATGGTTGGACTAACTCTCTCACTAGCTGTTTAGCTCTCATCTTATTTTACATAAACAATTTAATTATCCTTAAATATCAATATTATATTACCATTTCAGTCTATTCAAATGGATCATAATAAGCCACCCCCATGGTCAGACACACTCTTCCTTTTAATCATCTGAAAAATACTAAAGATATGATACCTGTATTTGTAAGGGTCTAATAAAAACATGAAAGTAATAATAATTAAAGTGTGAACTCAACTACAAAGGAAAATATGTTGACATACTAAGAAATTGTGCCAAGAAGTCATGATTCATCCATAGAATGTCTTCGATGGTAAAACCAAGGTTAACAAAAAGAACTCAGAAATGGGAGTGTGTGGGAAGATGGGTGTGAATCTGGATCTAGGGCTCTATCACAGGACCATCGAGGAATGACTATGATCAAAATATATTGTATGACATTCTCAAAGAATAAAAATATAATTTAAGAATGAATACACACCAATAGCTGACTGTGAGCATCCACTTCTGTGTTTGCTAGGCCCCGGCATAGTCTCACAAGAGACAGCTATATCTGGGTCCTTTCAGCAAAATCTTGCTAGTGTATGCAATGGTGTCAGCGTTTGGAAGCTGATTATGGGGTGGATCCCTGGATATGGCAGTCTCTAGATGGTCCATTCTTTCATCACAGCTCCAAACTTTGTCTCTGTAACTCCTTCCATGGGTGTTTTATTCCCAATTCTAAGAAGGGGCACAGTGTCCACACTTTGGTTTTTGTTCTTCTTGAGTTTCATGCAGGGCACCCAATGGAGGAGCTAGAGAAAGTACCCAAGGAGCTAAAGGGATCTGCAACCCTATAGGTGGAACAACATTATGAACTAACCAGTACCTCGGAGCTCTTGACTCTAGCTGCATATGTATCAAAAGATGGCCTACTTGGCCATCACTGGAAAGAGGGGCCCATTGGACTTGCAAACTTTATATGCCCCAGTACAGGGGAACACCAGGGCCAAAAAGTGGGAGTGGGTGGGTAGGTGAGTGGGGGGGGAGGGTATGGGGGACTTTTGGGATAGCATTGGAAATGTAAATGAGGAAAATACCTAATGAAAAATATTTTTTAAAAAAGAATGAATGCACACACACAGTGTGTGTGTGTGTGTGTGTCTGTGTGTGTGTGTCTGTGTGTGTACATCCTTCAACAGGAAGGGCAGCTTCTAAACAAGATGACACAAACTGATTTTTGAAGATGTGAGTTGATGCACATAAGTGTGAACTACTTGGGGTGGCCAACGAATGCTATTTGACACTATACCATTATCAATATATGTTAGTTATGAGATTACATAATTTTTTTTTGAGACAGGGTTTCTCTGTATAGCCTTGGCTGTCCTGGAACTCACTTTGTAGACCAGGCTGGCCTCAAACTCAGAATTCTGCCTACCTCTGCCTCCCAAGTGCTGGGACTAAAGGCGTGCACCACCACTGCCCAGCATAAATGTTTTAATAGTAAATTATTTCTGTAAACTTACATAAAGAAAAGGAAAAATGCTGTCTGTGACCTCATCACTTCATAAACAGAACACCAAGCACTCCAGTACTATAATTTTGGTAAACTCTCTTATATCTAGCTAATTGTCCTATATCACTTGAAAATGACTATGGTCCTGTATAGAAAAGGCATCCTGAAGGAGAACCTATAGCTCTGCTTCATGTCTCAATTAAAACATCAGGGACTATTGACTAAGGCCATCTGTAATAACAGATTACAAAAACACCCAAATATAAAACATCATCTTCTAACATGGCCCATGATTCTCTAGTTGAATCACCGAATCCCCACTCACATTGTTCACCATAAAAAATTGATGACCCTACTAGCCATGACATTTCCCTGCTTTGTTACACAGCCCAGTGACTTCACTGCATGTTTCTTGCTCCTCCCTGAAGACAAACTCTCCCAAGGCAATGAACAAAACTGTCCTTTGACAGCCTCTCATTGTTGATTCCACCACCAAAGTATGGAATATAGAGATGGGCTAGTAGAGGCTGTTATTCAAGTATAAAGAAGGCAGTTATCTACAGCATCAACAGACTTGAAATCAGTATCCAAAGCAATGTTAGAGCACAAAGGGCTTATCCAGCTCAAGTGTGAGAGGGAAGGGGGCAATTCTTGTTTAGAGCTGAGTATTTCCTTGGATATTGGCTTCATGGAGAAATAACAGTAACTCTGTTTAGTTCATTCACCAACACTTATTTATATACCACCTCATTCCTACTTTGGGAGGCTTATCCCTCTTGAGAAACACCTAGGCACAATATTCTTTTAGGTTTCTTCAGCAAAATACCTTGTTTTCCTTTGAAGTTGTGGACTATAATTAGTGATGGTAAAACTATATATTTTTTCTGTATTTTTTATTAGTTTTATTATTAAGAAATTACAAAAAGTTAGTTCTGTGAATCATTCAACTTTGTTGTGCTAACCCCTCACTGGACCACTAATAAAAATTTAACAAGGAATGGTGATTTTAGGAGAAAACACTTCTTTTCAGGGATCTAATGTGAATTTTATAACAGACATTTTAATACTTCCCTTTCCTATCACCTCCAAGGAATTAATGACAATTGTTGTTCTTAAAACCATTTGGATGTGAACACTGAAAATACATAGTGTCATTGAGTGCTGCTGATTTATTATCACTGTTAATTAAACAACCAAGGGGAGGTGAAAACAGAAATAAGAATGAAAATCCAGGGTGCCCACTGGAGAACGTGGAGGGCTGTATTACTTCTCAATTTCTAAGAAATGTCAGGAGATATTGCATCAAAAAGATGAACCCATAAGCCACTTATATGGTCTGGTGATTCCATTATCTATACCAGATAGAGCAGGCCCTTTGCTGACTTCCAAATTGCTTCTGTTTCCTTTTTCTATCTCCTGAATAGACACATCCTTATAGAATATACATCTCTGTTTCTGTCGAATTTCAACAATACAAAATTGATGGTTTTGCACAAGACCAAGGCAATAAGTTTGAAAGCAGTTTGCATGCAAAGTTGTAAGTACTGTTCCCGAGACACAGTGTATTGGAGCCTATGCATATTTAAAACACATCCATCTTCAGGTTTGTTTCACTCCTTGGCTCGTCGCCGGATGCTTCATTTATTCATGAAATATGCTAGATATAGGCATGTGATATTGAGTAAAGACCCTTACACACAGGGTTTTGTAATTAGCAGAGGACAATGAGGAATGGGTATGTCCTCTTGCACTTCATGACAAGGCTATCAGAAGACATCAAGGTGTCTGTGAAGCCCTAAGCAGAGATGCTGACAAGGTTGAGAATAGGGAAGCCTCAGTTAGAACTCACGTGTAAGCAGGAAGTAGTCAGACAAGAGGACATATATTTAACTGGAATCACATTTAAGAAGCCACAGATCTTGGAGTGAACATCTCCATCAGAACTCCACAGTTCCATAGCAGAAGTGGAGAAGGCTTATTCAGATGTTAATAAGAATGGCTGAATATCAGGCCACAGAAACTAACCTGATTGGGCAAGGAGCACACAGACACAACTAGTGAGCAGAAAATTAGCAATGGACCAAAGGACAGAAAGTGGAATAAGAGAATGAGCTCTATGAATTTAATGGACCAACTCTGGGTAATGTCAAGGCTTCATGGCTAAACCTGCTATGTGGTTAAGAACAAAAGGAAAGAAAGGAAAAGTACTTCTGACTATGGAAGTAGGAGCTTTTTAATCAGGATCTAATAAGTCAAATGTTACATTAAATATTCCTAGTGCAAAGTACATATGAACGCAATTCTGCTATTTTTAGTATGCTTAAAATGTATTTTCAAATTTTATTAAAGACTCTTTGATAAAGTACTATATTTCAAAGAATTTTAAATTGCTTTTAAAAAGGAAATATGCAGTCTTTATTTACCATGAATGCTACAGGAAACACATAGTATAAATAGTATTTTCAATGAATAAAATTAACAAGCACGACTTGCTATGTGCTAAAATATTGTTGCTGCAACTAACTTTATTTAAACTGCCACCATTTTATTTTTATCTACGTTTGGTGTATAAGAGGCAATCAGGAGAGCAGAAAATACTCAACTGTTAATAAATGTGAGTTCCTATGAAATAATGTCCCTAGCCCCCTGTACTGTTGACAGTGCCCCTTCCCCCTCTATACGTTTGGTCATCTGTGATTGTCCTATAATAAGCTTCCCAGAAAATGTCCTCAGAGAGAAGAAAATGACTAAAGGCTATTCCTCCCTCACCTCCAACCTCAGCAGAGCCTACAACACACAACTCAAGCAAGACAATAAGTTCTTTGCCTCAGTAATTAAAGTAAGATTTCATCTTATGAAACAAGGAGCTCTAACAAAGGTTAGGTCAACATAGTACCAAAGTGACATTTATGAGCAAATTCCACATCTCTAAAGTCATGGCCTCCAAATAAGACTCTGTATGTTTTTAAGCAAAATTTCACATTTTATAACCCACATTCTCTTTGTTCTTTCCTTTTGGCTACCTTGGATAATGAGCACTGTGGAAAAGGGGCTGGGGCTCAGAGAGAACTGTTGCACATGAGGTCTTCATCCTTCCTGACACTCTATCCAGGGAACTGCCTCAGGCTTTATATTCTCAGAGCCCCAACAGTGCTTCATATAACCTGAAACATGGTATTTCTGATCTCACCTGACACAGATACAAAGGCCAACCAAAGCTGTACACAGCTACAAAAGATAGAACGAAGCTCACATTTCTAGCAGACTGTGGGATTCATGGAACACATCTCATGATGAAGAAACTCTATTAATCAAAAACATGAAACAGAGCTGAAAATTAAAATAGCACTTTCATATTTGTTATTTAGTGGCACTTGAATGTTCTTCACAGGTGTGGTTAAAAATGTTCATCCAGGCATTAAAAAACCTCAAACATTTTATCAGTAGAGCTTTCCAAGAGAAACACCAAATACATTTCTGTTGAGGTAGCCCATGGGAGAAATATAACCAGAAAGCTGCATTGTGTATCTTAGCTTTGACTTGAACAGTTGGAACATAGATGAGAATGTAATCATTTCTAAATGCCATTTTGCCTCAGTTCCCTTTACTGAGCATGTTTCTTCGATATCTACCTTTAATGGAAGAAAGTCCACTCCTTTTCAAACAAAGAACATCAAACGTATACCTGGGTATACAGATAGGAAATACAAGTATAAAAAGCGCCAAGAGAGCAAAAGATGAGTTGTTTCCAAGTTACACAATTGAAGTAAGAATGAGCATGAGATAAATGAATCAAGGAAATTGACTTTTGCAAACGACTAAATGACAGTTAAAAAGATCACTTGCATGCCTAAGTTCTCTGTGGTTTTCAGCACTTCATAATGTCCAAAACACAGAGCAAAACACTGGGTTTCATCCTTAAAGTTCTAAGGAACATTGATAGTGTGCATAATTTTTTAAATGAGAAAACACTGCGTTTTAAATTAACAACTATGCATGTGCTATAATCCCCTTGGAAGCTACATCATGTATGTGAAGCTAGGGTTTTAGGATACACTCGGGTGCTACGGTGCCTTAGCTGCTATGTGAGGCCACATTACCTGCTGTCCACTATACTAAAGTTCCCTTCCATGTATACATTTAAACAAGCAACCGGTTTTCTAGAAACACCTACTGATTAGGTAAAGAAGACTCCAAGAAGACCAAGGAGAGCACTGGGGTTAAACATGACCTTCTTGTCTTTGTCCTCAGAATTTTAGTTGGTAACGGCCCTGTGCCTTAGAAAACAGTGCATTTAAAAAGGAAAACATCTTTGTTTCCTACTCACATGTCTCCACAGAGAACTCTTTAGATGCCACTGTACACGGTAGGAACCCTCCCCCCCCCCAGCAACAACTCAAATTAAAAATATTTGGCATCTAAAAGCTATTCCCACAGATAACAATTCATATTTACTGTACCCCTCCCTGTCCCATCCCCTGTCTTCTTTGGCATGTTCCCTCTTATTCCAGTTTCAGGTTCTAACATGTTGAACTGTGAGAGACTTACGTAAGTCTCCCATGAGACTATTATTTCCCTGAAAAACAGTGCCTGTATTGAGCCGCACTTCCAATACGATAAACTCAGTAGTTTTCTTTTTTACTGTGCTGCGTTATATAATTGTTATTTTCATCTTAATTATCCCAAGTGAGTGGGAAGGCATTTCAAGACTTGGCTTTGAAACAAGTTAACTAGAAAAGAAACCCATTCACGTGCCCCACTCCTTAGGCATCCATTTATATCTTTATAGAAAGAGAAATGCACACTACTGGCTCTCTCCAAGAGACTGATACATAGTCTATAAAGAAGCATATCACCCAGCGAAGAGTGAAGTGAGGGAGCCCATGGGAGGTAAAGCTTTTACCCATTCTTCAGCTTTTAGCCTTTCCTTGTCCATCTCTTTCATAAGGCATGAATTCCTCCCTATGTTTTATTTCTGTCAAAAGTGACCATAAGCAATTTTTGTACCTTAAATGTGAATAATGTGACAAACAGCATACGTTTCCTCTTGCTCCCAAACTTTAGCGTCTAACAGAGATAACGATTACACAAGCAGCAATAAAAACCAAGACATGGCTATAAAAATCCTCAATAAAATGCAAACCAAACTTAAGATCACAGAAAAAGACCAGCATGACCAAGTTGGCTTCATTCCAGATATAGAGAGATGATTTAACACATATTTTATATAATTATACTATACAGTATAACATACAATATATAATAATATATAGTAAATATTAATCAATACATATAGTTCATCATATCAAAAACATAAATCACATGATCACCTAAATAGATACAGTAAAGACCTTTGACAAACTTCAACATTCCTTCACGATAAAAGTCATGGAGAGATTAGGGACAGAGTGAACACACCTCAACATAATAAAGATTATATATCATGAAACATAGCCAACATTATGACAAATTGAGGAAAACTGAAATCATACCCAGTAAGATCAGAAAAAACAAACAAACAATTATATCCACTCTTTTCACTCCTTTCAATATAGTGCTTGAAGTCTGAGCTAGAGTAATAAGACGAGAGATAGTAATAAAAAGGATAGAAATAGAAAAAGAAAAAACTCAAAATATTCCTGATTGAAGATGAAAACTCTATACACAAGATGCTAAGGACTCTGCCAAATGCACTTAGCTATGAAAAACATCTTCAGGAAATTAGTTGGTTATAAAATTAAAACACAAAATTTATAGCATTCTTATACACGTATGACAAGCAAATAGAAAAGGTAAACAGGGACACAGTCCTATTCACAACAGTCCCTCTATACACAAGTAAAGACTTTCGGAATACTGCTTTACAATGGGATTGTATAAAAGTAAAATACTCCTGTACAGCAAAGGAAAATTTTAAGTGAAGAGGCAGTCTACAGAATAGGGGAAAAAAATCTTTGCAGGCTATACTGCCAAAGAGGATTAATATTGGTAATACACAACTCATAAAACTAAACTTCAAGAAAACAAACCACCCAATTAAAAAGTAGGTCTCATATCTGAATAGAATTCCAAAAGAATGGCTAATAAACATTTGTAAAAATGTTCAGCATCATTAGGCATCAGAGAAATGCAAATTGTGACTTCTTTGAGATTCCATCTCACCCAAAGCAGAATATGTAATGATAAATAAGTGTTACTATTAAGAAATAAAAAGGAAAACCATGACTTAATCTAGTACAGCCACTAGGAAAATCAGGTTTTTATAGATCTCTACAAAATGCTAGAAATAGATCTACTATATGATCCAGCTCTGCCATTCATAGACATACGCCTAAAAAGATCTTCATCCCACCACACACAGCCGTATTCACTGATGCTTTCTTAACTATATGTAGGAAATGAAATGAGCTTACATGACCATTGACTGATGAATGAAGCTTTTTTACCTGAGGAAAATGATATTAAAATATTATTAAAATATTTCATTTTTTAAAAAAACATAATCATGAGTTTCTAAAACATCACTAGGATGCTTTTTATCCTTTGAAGTAGTTTTTTTTTAAAAAAAATGGAAACATTGTAAAATAACAGCAATAAGGAATTGGCTATGTTAACTCTAGAGAGTATGCATAGAACTATTCAATACTAAGCTGAAACTTTTGAAAATAATGTTATAAGACTATTATAATAATATACTATAATAGACTGGACTCAAGTAGGTTATTGATGGGAGGGTGAAATTTATAGCAAAGTTCACATTAAGACCTCATTTCTATTTTCAAAAGTCTATAGAAGCCCAGAAAACACCTATGAAAACACATGGTACAATGGTAATGAGCTATATTATGTTGTCAAATTATGAGACATTTTATTGATGAAAATTTTCAGTATGTATAGTTAATTTTGTTTTGGAGAATTAGTGATCTTTGGAAGCTAGGAACTGAGCCTAAGACCTTACTTTGCTCTACCACTAAGACACATTCTAGCCAAAGATTATTTAATTTAAAATGATATTTTTGTTGGCATTGATAGTGAACAAAATCCTCCAATGAAATCCCTGTTGCCCAAATGGTTAAGTTAAAAGAGTTGGTACTGAGTTGATTCCCATGACACAAGATCCTGCTCGTGGTTCTGTGATCATCCTAGTCTCTCAGAGGTGCCATCACTGACCTAGATCCCTTCCATTCCCAGGCAGGCATATGCCTTTGTCCCACTGAAGTCCCACAGCCTTCAGGATTCACTTCATGAGAACTACTAGATGAAATATAAATTATGTATCAATTCTGTTTCATCTTCACTCGACTATAAGCTTCCCAAGGTCAAACAACATAAATAATTCAATTCTTTATCCTCGGTATGGTGTTTGGTACCTGATTGTCTCTCAATAAATGCTTGCTGAATAAATGAAAGGCTGAATCACTGTTTATCATGGAATGATAAATAATTTAAAACAGTTTTAATAAGTGAAATATATTTCTTGGTTAGATTGCTTATATAAGTATAAACACAATATAGGATTGTGTATCTGTATATGTGTGTGTCTCTGTGTGTGTACACACACGTGCGTGCCTTCAAGCATGCTTGTCAATTTACATTGCTTTGGCATGGTTCTGAATTCAAGTTTAACTTTCTCATATCAGAAGTAGTTCTCAGATGCCCTTGTATCAATTTCCAGGAATATGCCACACACAAATAGTTCATCTAGTGGCCAAAGACAAAATCTTGGAGGCCTATGAAGTACCCTGCTAGTCTTCCCTACCCTCTCCTTTAACAGACCTGCCAGCTCTTGCTATGTCCTGATGAACCATACCTGCTATGTAATATATACCATTGCTGTGGATGTGTCTGACTCGTCATCCCTGCTCCAGGTTTGGAGGACTTCATCTGTGACTTCATCTTCATCTCTGACTCATTATGCCTTCCAGACTCCCTGCCTAGGATCTTCAAGTAATAAATCTTCAGTCTTTTCTGTTTTAGTAGCACAATAAATTTGTGCTTCCTAGCTGAAAAAATAAAGGCTGCCCCGGGCTCATTTCCCCTGTGACATTATGGAGAATGCATGGTCAGTGCCACAGTGAAGGTTAGAGAGTGTAACCTGAACATGAGTCAGATGAGAGACACAGGGCATCTCCTAGAATCAACAAGTTTCCTGTGCAAGGGATCCCAGGGGCTGGGATAACAGATGACTAACTATACAGGACTGCCTTGGCTTTCCCAAAGGGAGACCTGGAAAGGGGAAAACATTTAAAAAGTAAATAAAGAAAATATCCAATTAAGAAAAATGAGGATTCTTTGAAAGCCATACTGTACACACCCTCATTCAGCTCCCCTTAATTTCCCCTTAATTAGGAAAGGGGTGCTACTGATTCTGGTACTGTAATCCTAATTTTGTTGGGTGTTCCCCAAACAGTATGTGATCAATTCTGTATTTCAAATGAGGTAAGGGTTAGCTTGTAAATTCTTAGAACAAAGATCATTACACAGTAGTTTCATTATATACCTATTATATTCTAGCATTAGGCAGACTAAGGTGACTACAGATAAAATAATGCATTGTTAATCCAAACAGCTTGTGCTATAAATAGATAGTAACTACTTATGAAGAGGAATATGTTTAAAATAATGAGCATTATATAATGTACACAACACATGCTTCTTTATTTCTATGTATAGCCTTTATTTTTCTGTACCTGTTAAAATAAATTAAAATAAGCATCAGTAAATAATAAACTTGGCATGTCAGATTGATTGAGAGAAGTCATTTTCTCTCCTGAATGAGTAGTTATTATTTAGATCTTCAAATCATTACCTGCCCACAAGCAAAAAATTAAACATCATTGTAAGCAAATGAAATTTTAATTTCTAACATTAATAATTGCTTACATGGTACAATTCTGAAATTTCAATTGCACAGCACTGTGTTTGAGATTCTGCCATTTTTAAAATGATGAGTTGCTATGTGTTTTTCAGCATTGAAGCTTGACAACAAATCTGTACCCCCTACACGCCACCAACAGAAATACACATCCAGTCCCCTTCCCCCCAAAGATTAAACTTATACTAGAAATGTGACAACTGTTTTTAAGAAGCCTAGCATTAAATCTAACACATGAGAGAGGAAGGTATTAAAAGAAACTACATAAAAGAATAATTCCTTAATTCTATCACTACTCAATTTTAAAGTTTTTCCAAAATGATTTTATAGGGGAAAAAATGTATTTTCCTGACGTGAGGACACAATACTTCTGGGGCTGACTCACATACACAGGATCCTTTTCAGAGCCCTTAGGCTGCTGGCTCTCAATGACCATAGTTTTCTGGACACCGTTGATTCTCTTTCCTATAACATTAAAAGCACTAAGAGCTGAAGAGATTTTTAGTCAGGAACCCTGGCCTCACAGCTTTTGAAGTCTCCAGGTCTGACTAGAAGAACAGGTTATATAAGGATGTCTTAGCTGGGACCTGTATTAACCCAACAGAAGCTCTGCTGTTCACCATGCTTCAGAGAAAAACGCTAACACAAGCACCTTCTGCCTGCCTAATGGGTGTAAAGGAGCACATGAGTAATGGGAAAGGACATAGAGCTACAAGCTTCTAAGTCTATTCTATTACTACTTAAATATAGCAGTTGAAGGCAGCTGAGAGATGGGCAGGTGTTAACAACGGGGGTTAAGGATTCTCCACCATAGAGACCTGATGTTCCCAGCAGAGACCTCCACACCTGCTGCTGCCCGGGATTCAAAGGCTGCCCTTGTCTTCTGGAAGGTGCCTAGGATTTTATGGTTATATACCTCTTATCAACCTAATGACCTTCTAAATCTGCTAAAGAACGCATGTTTTAAAGATAAGGGTGGTAACTCTAGATAAGTTCTTGTGTAATGTTTGACTCGACTGTTCTGGTCAGTCAAGATTGCTTACAAATCTCCAAAAGTGGTCATATTCATTTCAGGGACTTGAAAACACATTTTCTCTTTGGAAATATGCAAGTGTGTATGTGTGTGTGTCTGTGTGTGTGTGTGTGTGAGAGAGAGAGAGAGAGAAAGAGAGAGAGAGAGAGAGAGAGAGAGAGAGAGAGAGAGGGAGAGAGAGCTGGATGAATGTGAGCATGGGTTCCTATGGAGGTGAGTTGATTCCTATAGACCAGGAATTACAGGTAGTTGTGAGCTGCTATGAAAGTTTTCTGGAATCCAAACTCCTCTGCAAGAGCAGAAAATGATCTTTGCCCTCTGCAAGAGCAGTAGGAGATCTTATGGCCTAGCCATCCTAACAGCAGTAAAAGAAATGTCAAGGCATGGCCTTTCTCATCACTGACAGGGCTGGTTTAAGTTGAGTTTATTAAAAGAAACTTACAATGGGTGGGGGAGGCAAAACCTTCATTGCCCCCCACCAAATACTTCAGTTGCCCCTCAAAAGCCACTCAGCAAAATACATACACACAGTGCTCTACTGGAAGGGTTTGACATTATCTCCGCAAACATCTCAGGGTAAGCTTTGAGAGAACCATAACCCTTATTACTTAAAGGGTCTCTGGGATTTTTTAATTTGAGGTGGGTATGGATTGAAAACAAACACAGCAAAAAAATGACTTCATAAAATCCTCACTCACCCAGCAACTTGAAGCTAGAAAAACTACTGGGCAGATTTCCATACAACATGATGTTAATTAAGAGCCAACAAGGTAGTCAGAGCTTGAAAAAAATACTGTATTAGTCAAGGTTCTCTAGAGTCACAGAGTTTATGGAATTTCTCTATAAATTAAGGGAAATTATTGGAATGACTTATAGTCTGCAGTCCAATTAATCCAACAATGGGCAGCTGTAAGTGGGGAGTCCAAGAATCTAGCAGTTGCTTAGTCTCCTGAGCCTGGGTGTTTCAGCTGGTCTTCTCTATAAGCTGGAATCCTGAAGAAGTGGGTTCCAACAGATATGCTGGCAAGTAAGTACATGCAAGCAAAGAAGAAAAAGAAGGCCAGCAGAATGTATGGCCCAGATCAAAGGTGTGCACCACCACAGTTGGACCTACGCTATTCTTTACTTGGGATTTGCTCAGTCCCAAGCTGGCCTTGAACTCAGAGATCTGCCTGTCTCCGTCTCCTGGGATTAAAGGTGTGTACCACCTTGCCTGGACCTAAGTTTTTCATGGCCTCTATCCCTCAAGATATGGATCACACATTTGCC
Source organism: Mus caroli (assembly GCF_978045245.1). NCBI lineage: Eukaryota > Metazoa > Chordata > Mammalia > Rodentia > Muridae > Mus > Mus caroli. The sequence continues at coordinate 50,389,721 of NW_028227258.1, forward strand.
CTCCATTTCTGGATTGTAGCTCATTCCAGATATAGTCGACAACTGGGAATAGCCATCACAAATACTAATTTGAAAATTGAAGAGTTTGCTAGTCTTTTACCTTTGCTGAAAATTCTGACTCCTCTGCCTTTCCATGCTAGCAAACTCCTCCTTATAATGCCAAATGAGTAGAGTGACAGTAATATTTGGCTGTGGTTATTACTGAGTCTATAATACACACCCTAAATGAGATTCCTATTGTTCCAATTCAACTCTAAGTGGATGATAGGGAAATTTATTCTCAGTTAAAGACTCCTGCAAAACTTTTGAAAACATCACTTTTTAAAGATGCCATGCTCTGTATTACTGTTTTAAAGTCTTTTATTTTTCTTTCTTACACCCTGAAAAATATTAACAAAGCTAATAGATACTCATCAGTAGGAGAATGCAATGACTTTCATCACATGTATATTCAAATTCACAAAGTTAACTGCCAATACAATACAATTGTTGGTCTTATTACCAAGTTATTTTCATAGCTGTCCAGGTATAGAGAAGAAATCCATATCAGCTTTATCAGAAGGCTAAGTGATTTTTTTCAAAACAGGCCCCAGGGTTATACTTCATAAAAACAGTGTCATAGTTGCATTAAGTGCATGTTGACTGGCCACCTATTGTGTTCCTGATACTAAGTTCTAAATATGGAAGGACAAGCTATAGATAATAGTTTATGGAGGTTTGTAGAAAGTATCATGCACCAGATCACTTAAAAAAAAATTGGTAAGCCAGGTGGTGGTTGATGTGATAGAACAGCGACTCGAGTCTGGACATACCACATAAGGCCAAAGCAGTTCCACGTGGAAGAGGTTTACTGGGGACAAAGAGGGGGAAAGAGAGAAAGACAAAGGAAAAAAGGGGGGGGGCTAAAGTGGGGAAAAGGTCTGTCTTTTATAATGGCTGTGACATAACCTGTTCACAGGTAAGTGTGGGAAGTGGACTCTGGGATGGTACATGGTTGTCATAGCAAGAGGTGTCTCCTATGTGTGACATCCTGAGTTTGGAGCAGATCTGCAAAAATGGTCTTTTGATACCAACAGTGGTGGCATATGCCTTTAATCCCAGAACTTGGAAGGCAAAGGCAGGTAGGTTTCTATGAATTTAAGCCCAGCCAGGTCTACAGAGGGAGTTCCAGTACAGCCAGAGCTACACACAGAAAAACACTATCAAACAAACAAACAAACAAACCTATTGTGGCAGTACAGACGTGGTAAAGGAATCTGCATGGCCTACCATATGTGTAGACTCGGGGAGGCCTCTGGGAAGAGGACATACAGGAAACTAGAGCGGAGTTTGGATGGCTTAGTGACCGATAAATAGGAGTTAACCAGATGTCTAGTAAGCCAAAAAAAAAAAGGGCGGGGGGTAAGACAGGGTGGCAAGAAAAAATCAGTATAGGTGAAAATTCATCGGAGGTCTGTTATTACAGAAACTGAGATGAACAAATGAACAAGAAGATAGGTAGAAGTGAGGTTCTTGGAGGGGAGGCTGGCTTATATGTAATGAATCAAGAAACAAGTTCCTAGTACCACTCTGAGTGTAAGCGGACGCATACCCTCCCCACTTCAGCAATTATTCTTCCAATGGCCTGGAGGAGGCAATAAAAAAACTTAGGTTCAGATGAGCTAAAATTATTTTGATAGCCAATAAATTGAATCCTAGTTTATAAATACTGGTAGTGTAGGAGGAGGGGGGGTTGGAGGAAAACAGAGGCTGGAAGTGGTCCATGCTAGACTTGGAAATAAAAGATGCATTTTCTACGGAGAATTTAAACCAAGAAAACTAACTTTACTAAAGTTAATTTGACCATTCTTATGACTTTGGGCCATAAGTCTCCACAATGTCACAGAGAAAAAACTTGTCCCCACTAGTGGGCAGGCTCCTCTTATCATACCAACATGCCCTGGTAACTACTGCTAAACACTGTGTTCAGAAGATGAATAGCAAGTACTTAACAGATAGAATCAGTCCTGCAGCAGAGGTAACATGCATATATTATTAACCAGAGCTCCCAAATACACTTTCTCCAAATTGGTCATCTGGGATTGAGTTCTCAATGGGATTCAAACTAGACCCAGGAACCCTGCGTGCATGTGGCTATTTCTACTGACCACAGAGCCAATGTCTCAGAGATCAACCCTGAGACTCTCAATCATGACCTAGTTCCCTGATTCAGAGAAGGGTAAGGACTCCATGTTCAGTCTTACTGCACACCTATCGTATCTTTTTCCAACTAGGAAGGCACTGCCTCAAATATTGCTGCCTCTGCACCACACCTACGCCATGGAAAATAAGAAACAAATGGTAGTGGGTGGTACCTACAGGCCAAACTGCCGAGGAAAGGCAGTAAAGAAAGGAGATGCATTCTTTTTATAAATTATTTATGTATTCACGTTACATCCCAATATTAGCCCCCCCTCCCACCCACCCCCATCTGGCAGGTCCTCCTCTCATTTCCCCCTCCCATTCTCCTCTATTCTACCAGCAGCACAAAGAGGAAAGACTGGGAAGTAGTATTTTATACCCTAAGAAAACAGGCTCTTCCAGATTTCTCCCTCATACTTTTCTCTTCCTTCCAATCCTCTACCTTATTTTCCTATGAATATAGGAAGAGTGTGTAGCTGTCCCTAGAACAGGATCAGGGATTAGAAATCAACACCTTCAATCTCCATTTCCAAGCATATGATAAAACCCCGAACGTCCAACAACTTGCCGACTCACACAACTAGCTAGTGACCCTAAAGTGCTTCCTCTCAAGTGGAGAAAAAAACAAGAGTTAAAGTCTCATTTCTCAAAAGCTGGGACCATAGAGAATACCACTGCTGTGCCTACCTTTTAGAAAGGTTCAGGGGGTGGGGGGAGGGGCTTCCACTGTGAAACAGCCACCACAATGGGCAGCTGAAATCTGTGCTAAAACTATTTCATCAGCCCAGACTTTCATCTTTGGTAGCAAGGCCATTTTATCAAATATCCCCTAATGCAGGCTCTCCCCAGGGCCGTCCCTATCTCCTTCTTAGAAGCAGGTGGCTGAGAGCTCTGTTTCTATGCCTTAGGGAGCGCTGCAGGGGAGTGAGCACAGGCTTGCAGAAGCCTCTGATAATTACTGGGTGTTTCAGAAGAGTGGGGCCTTCAGGCCTTCTACAGAACCAAGAAATCAGGGAGGGGCTAGGTTGCAGAAGTGGACAGAGGTGAATAGGTCTCAGATAAGGGGTTACTTCCTGCTCTGTGGTCTCCAGGTGTTGGCCTCCAAGGCTTGCCAGGTGCCTAACAAAGCTGGGATGTTGACACACTCCTAAGCAGAGGCAACAGCTGCCCACAGTCTTAACAAGGAAGGAGCGGAGATTCAGGGCAGAAGTTAAATAGACTTATGCAAATAAAATGTGTCTTGATTGCATGGGGTCCTAAAGGTAAGAACTGAAATTCCTGCTAACTTCTCGTGAATGTCTTTTTATAGCAGTGGTTCTCAATCTATGAGTCACAACCCCTTTCGTGTGTATGTATGGTAGGGGTCGCATATCATATATTCTGCATATCAGATATTTACATTATGACTCATAACAGTAGCAAAATTGCAGTTATGAAGTAGCAACATAATTTTATTGGGGGGGCACTACAGCATAAGGAACTGTATTAAATGGCCACAGGAAAGTTGAGAACCACACACAGGACTATAGAGAGTAACAAAGTACCATTGCCATGGAGACACGTGCTATATCTGGCTCCCTGCCCTCCTTGAAAATCCTTCACTAACTGACCAACATAATTTCAACTCTAAATATTCATCTATAGCAACCTTTAAATATTCTATTGACCTGTGTGCCATGTGTCATTATCATGCAATAATGAACTATTTCTCATTAAGTATACTAGCAAACATTTATAAAGCACTTATCATGTACCAGACCCTGTTCTAAGAGCTTCAGCTTTCAAATGCAATGGAAATACTGAGAAGGCCTTACTCTGAAATTCCTTTGAATGAAGAAGACATGTGAAGGGACAGGGGCATAAGGGACTTAGGTAAGGTCACTGAGCAGATGGAGAGGAGAAACTGGATTCAAGTCTAGAGAGGCTTGCTCTGGAATCTGCAAAGTCAGTTTCCAAACCAGCATAATATGTGAGATGCAGGGAAGCCTGACAGCTGGGAGGGTTGTCTTGCAGCTAACTGAACTAGATCCTTAAAATCAGAATAAACCAAACCAAAGCATGACCACTAACCTTGGTTGTCTGGAACTAATGTGGTCCTGCCTTACAGGTTTCAGCTTGCCTTTCCCAACTGCCTTAACCCAGAATTAAGATGGGCATAATGACAGTGACCAACCATCCTCAGCAAGAACCTACAGATGGCTAGGCATAGTGTTAAGGCTCGACAAGCCCTTCTCAATCTATACGCAGCAGTTTGATAAGATGGATGCTAACATCACTCCCAATGAACAGAGCATGGACTGAAGAAAGTGTAAGCTTTATTCCCTAGGGTTGCATTGTAAGTGTAGAAATTCTGAGCCCTATGTTGATGATACTAAGCCACTTTTCCATTTTCAATTTCTTCCTCCTCTTTCTTTCTCTGTCTCCCTTCTTCTTTCTCTTCTTGGTTACTTTCAAGATCTGTTCTCTTACTATGTAGCCCAGGCTGACCTCAAACCTACAACCCCATCCCCACCCCCCAGACAGACATGGTGACAGGCATGTCCCAAGCATGCTGTGCAAAAGCACTTATATTCTCAGACTTCACATACACTATATGGTGTGTGAAGGACTTAAGAGCATCCTCTCAGAAGAGGGCAATGATGCAGAAAACAGAAGCCAACAAGGTCTCTATTTGCCCAAGATATAAGCTAAGTTTTTTCTAGAAATAATGTAAATACATTTATTATAAAGAAGACTGCTACAGTTGAGTAGATACGACTTGACTGATGATGTTTCTGTGCGGATTTTGCACACATATACTACCAATAATAAATTACAAGACAGAAATACAGTCAGTGTATGTAAATTATTTTAAGCAGCACAACTGTACCACAAACCCTCATTCCTACACAAACAGAAAGACACCATGTGAAAATGACATAGAAAGAACAAACACCAGTCTTACTGTACATGTTCAGGGTCATTTGCTAATACACCACCATGATTTTATGATTTAATTTCAAAACCACAGCAGAGACACGGTAAAGTCCCTGGCTCTGTGGTCTGAGCTCTCTTCCTTGAGACTTAAGTACCAAAGGCAACATAAACTTGAGAGTGTTTACAGTGTCTTCTTGCCCCACCTTGCCAACGGACATCTTTCAGAGGAAACCCTCTCAGGCCTTCTAGTCAGTTCCAGATGGCCCTCTCTCCTCTGGGATCTAGATCCTCACACAATAGCAGGGACTGTGTCTTCCCAGAAACTCTGATTTCAAAGCCCTGGCCCTTACTTTCTCTCTGCGATTTGCAACCTGGAGTATTTTTACTCCAGAACTTGACCGTGGAGATTTCCTTGTCTTTCTTAGCAGCACACTCTCCATGGCCCACAAGTCTGAAGTGTTCACAGCTGAAGCTAGTCTGCATACAAGAAGAATCACCAGATAAGGTGCACCAATGTAGTGAGTGTTCCCTCCCAAGACTCCTAAACTAGGTTAAAATACTGACTTCTTTATCTGGGTTCAGGAAAACGTACACTATTTTCCCTCTGCATCTCTGGATTTTACAATCACGAATTCCACCTATAACAGACTGAAACACACATTCAGGAGAAAAATACTACAGCTCAATTAGGCACACACAGACTTTTCCTTGCTGTTATTCTCCAAAACGACAATAAAAGCCCTATTATATAGAATCTACATTGCACTGGGCATTATAAAGAACCTAGAAACTACATAACACGTACAAGGAGAATGTGCACAGGTTATACAGAAACTGTGTTTATCACTTTTGTTAGATTTGGAGATGCTTTAAATCATCAACATAGCTTTTCTCATTTATTGTGAGAACAGAAAATAGTGTAAATATAAAGTGCATTATGGAGTCACTTGAAACCTCAGTGCACAGTTATGTCACCAACGTGTACATGGACATACAAACTATGCATATAAGAATTTAAAGTGGTTGTGCTCAATAAAGCATGCAAAATTATATATATAGAGAGAGAAGAGACTAGTGAATTGATAATGTTTTTCACACTGCAGCAAGAGCACACCACAAACAATCCAGGGATGAGCGCCTGAACAGCTTGCAAAACAAAAGGTGAAATTTTAGAAAAATCTTCCTGATTCAGCAGGAATTTCTAATTAAGGTCAAGTCTATCATCTGCCATGACACGAGTTAAATGGAGTCTGAGCTGGCCATGCCCTGCCACTGAAGCTTTGTGCAACAGTTCCCAGGTTACTTATGCAGCATGTTAATGCTCATCTACTCTTTTGCAACAAGGGAGTATGGGTGTCAGGATCTGTGAAGGATTCAGTGCTGACTATAGAGAGAAAATCCCCAAGAGAGAATGTCCAAAGCTGAGAAGAAGGTCAAAAGTATGCACAAGAAAAGACACACTTGCTAAGCGTGTTCTTTAAAACAGAAGACAGAAAATTCCCTACCTGAACTTTGATTCTAGTTCACCTTCCAGAAACCTCTTCCAATTTTTCTCTGTCCCACCTCCTTTCCTCAGCTATTTTGAGTTTTAAAGTGACCCTCCCTAGGCATCCATGTGACCCCCTCTTTATCTCTGACGGCTCAGACAGGGGCAGACAGAATTGCCCATGCTATTATAACTGGATGTGGGCCTTGTGTATTTCTTGATGCTCATAAACCTCAGGCTGCACCCTCCACCGTGTCCTTATAACATCTTGGTCTCTCTCTTTGTGGTAGTTCTAATAGCAGAGACTAAAGAACCACAGGAAAAGAACAGGAAGGGAAAAGATTTCTGATAGGAACGAAACAACTCACTTTTAGGGGAGCTTCCTATCTGAATCCATTCCTACTGCATACCTGGCTGCTGACGGTCATAAGCAAAGAGATTGGATCCCCCTTTGATTTCTATGCCAGGTTTTTATTTTTAAAATGTTTTATAATGTTGAAATTTTCTCATGTGAGGTCTGCATGGGATCTTTTTCATTTTTGATATTGTTGTTCTTTTTATCTATTGATGTGGCACTGTTTCCCATGCATTTTCTCTAATTGGTAAACAGTTTTATAGATTAGAAAGTGAACAAAAGGATGTAAATGCATAGTTGTAACAAAATGTTAAACTCTCCAATATATAAGGGTGGGGGTGAGGGCAAGCTTTGAATAGATGACATGGTAACCACAGGGCTGATCTTAAAAGTGCTGGTGAAACTATGAACACCCCAAAAAAGCTACCTCTGAGAGTTCAAGACACATGGCAAAATAAAGATGCCAGAGAGGGGCATGGTCTGTTACCCCAGAATGCTAAGAGAATCTGAAGTTTTAAGCCCACCACTCTAATCTGAGCTACATAGCAGTACCATGTCTCCAAAAGATACTTCATAAATTGGCTCTAATTTTTTATTGTATTGCATTGACTCTTTGTGTCATTGTTAGATTCCATTTGCTATTGATCAAGGGATTGCCTCAGTTGTCTGATCTCTAACCTTGTGGGGTAAGTAAAACAGACATCTTCATACTCTTCTACAGATGAGAGAGCCAAAGGTTATTAAAGAATTACGAAGAAGAGCTTCATAATGACACACATAGTTGTCTTGAAACAGATTCTCAGGTTTTAAGGCCTTGTATTTTGCTGCAGGTCAGGGTACTGGGGCTCCTGGCCCTTCATTTGGTACCAAACATTTCATCTCAAGTACAGAATGCATTATGACCACACAGGCAGGAAGCAACAAGACCAAAAGCTTGATGTCATCCAGGAGCTCAAACTCTCATCCCATACACTCTACTGCTTGCTATGCACTACATACAGGAATTCTCAGAACAGTTTAAATTTACATAACACCATACATTAACATCCAAATTAAAACCTTTTCAAATGAGATTTTTTAAAATGGTGTATTTTTTTTTCCTTTTAAGAAATGTTACTTAAGAAATTGGCATGGATCATGAAGAATGTTTTTTCTTGTGCTTTGATGATGATTAATGAACTCCTTTTGGAGAGGCAAGATCTGTGCTTGGCATTGATATCATAAACTTCTCTCATCTCCATAGCTTCTCTCAGGTAGGGAAAGTGGTTACATAAGGCAGTGATTAATGAGATGCCGAAAACATTGATTTAGTCCAAGATAGCAAAAATTTCCTCTCTTAAATCTAAATGCTTCACCAAAATGAATTTTCAGACTCACTACAAACACGAGTGAAGTGCCAGTTCAAGTTGAAAATACATCATAAGCTCGACCTGGGTCCATATGTTTTCCAATTACTTCCTGTTTTGCTAAGGGTAAAAAAAAAAATACATATCCTTGAACAGTTTGAGATTCCAAGAAGATGTTGTCATTTCATTTTCTCAAAATCATTGACCAGATTGGCTCCTGGATATTTCTTGAATTTAAATGGAAGATACGAGTCATATTTAAATATGGGATCTCTGAAGTATAGCATTCCATTTTTTAAAATGGCCAGTTTCTTTTTCAGGGGTGAAAGCTGCAGGTGGTGAAGAAATATATGGGCATTTGCATGGGTACAAGCTTGCTTCAGTGTTTAGGCTAAACTGCAAGAGCAATTCGTAGTCCCAAGAAGAAACACTCTGTCCCAAATAGAAGGTATCACATTATCATCTTTTTACCATTGAAAACAACAGGGACCTGTAACTAGTCCTGTTTTCATCTGGGCATCCAGAAACATGTTTTCTGAAAGGAAAAGCCATGTGCCAGGTAGGACCCCAGAGGTGTTATTTCAATCAGGTCCTCTCAACTTCTCCTAGGAAGATGTTTCTTAAATGTAAGATGGGTTCGCAATGATATATAGCTTCACAACTTCTAGTGGATAACTAAAGTCACAGATGGTACCAGTACACTGTCATCCACACACCCACAAGGTGGGATTCATAGTGTGGATATGAACAATTTGTTCTTGCCCAAAGGGTGGACAATAGAAAGCTTTCATCATGCTACTTAGAAAGATGTGAATTTATTCCTGAAATTCTCCCTGTGGTGTGTCTGGTCTGCAGTTGTCTGTGGGCCACTAGAACAACAGAAAGCAAGCACACAATGAGCAGAGACCACAGCACAAACTTCCGGAACTAGAGGCCTGAAGCACAGACTGGCACACTGTTACTGAGAAAGCTATCTCTTCTACTCATTTAACATTAAGCAGAGACTGAAACTTGCATAACGATCACTAAAGTAAAGATCTTCTGAAGTCCTAGGCTTAGTCTTGTTCTTGAGAGCAACTGAGAAAATGAACATGAGAAGGACACACGACATTAAGACACTGACTCTGAAGCCTACAGAGGACAATGGGAAGAGTCACTCTGAATACCAGGGGACAGACACACATCATCTTTCTTCCTACATCAAAAGACTTAGGAAATGTAATCTTAGTGGGCTGTTTTTCATATTTTATAAACAAGAAAATCTGGTTTTCTCAATGTAGATCAATGATTTTCATTTAACGTTATTATCTTCTTAGCTCCACAGAGCATGTATTGTAACATAATTTGTACAAGATAGCACAAACTAAGCAAACTATGAGTCTAAAAAACTACAAAGCTACAAAGTACAGAATGAAGACTTTAAACAACATTTGAAAACAATTGTTTAAATATGTAAACAGTTGGAAAATCGTTGAAAACATTTTTTTCATTGAAAACATTTTGATGTGCATTTTAAAGCTGATCAGAGAATACAGTCTTAAAAATTTAAAAATTAAAGAAATTTATAACTTCACTGAAAATAAACATAAATACTATTGCAAAAACTTAAATTTTTGATGTCCATATTAGATATACTTAAGATCTAGCATAAAAATAAATAAAATTCAAAAACCTTTGAGCACCTGCAAATGTGAAACTTATATAGAAACAAATATGCTAGAAAATTATCCAAATATTTTTAAAGAATGTTATTTATTTGTGGATTTGAAATTACTGGTACATATTAACTATAGGTGGTCCTCAATGTAAGATGGCCTGATTTATGACTTTGGACTTTCTGGTAGTGTTAAATTAATATACATTCAATTGAAATCATACTCGGAGCCTATATATTTTCCCAGTTTAAACAAATACAATACAATGCTCTCTTCACATTCAAGGTAGCATCAGCCAGCCAAGGTTCAAGTTGATTGCAACTGAGCATGAACAACTGATACTCATAGTAGGGTACTTGCATGTGTAAGGCCCTGAGTTTGATCCCCAGTGTACATATACAGACAGACAGATAGACAGACAGACAGACCAACACACACACACTCATGAGATAATATAATGAGTTATAAAACACTGATGACTAGTATGTTAACTGCATTTTTTACTTCATGGTATTTTGAACTTACAATAGATTTACCAGCTCAGATAAGTTTAAAAACACTATTTCATTTCTTTCAAATAAAAGCAAAAGCAAATGACCTATCCTCTTATGCCAATAATAATACAGATATAATGCAATGTAATATTAAAGACAGTTTTAATACACGCATACATATTAACACACACACACACAGAAACACACACACAGACACACACACACAAACACACACATCTCTATCTGAATTTATCCTCACTGACCCAGAAACTCTAACTTCATGACTCCATTCTTAAATAGCAATCAACCATATGGCTACATCTGCTCATGTCCTTTCATTTTTAAAACAATAAAAACTAGAAGGAATGATGTTTAACAATAAATCAAGCTAAAAATCACTTCACATTTTTGAAGAGCTTTTAAGAATTCAAGATTCCCTTCAAATTACAGCTAGGATGATCTTTTTAACCTAGCTAACCATGTTACTTTTCTAGTTACAACTTTTCCAAGGTTTAATGGTCTCTTCAAGATATACGGTACTCTTAATTTCCTGTTGTGGAATAACAAATGCCTTGCCCTGTTTCTTACACTCAGCTCTCCCTCCCTACTGTACTGTACTTGAGACTCCTCCTAGCCTTGACCAGAACTCTTCTCTTCAACCACATTTATCTTCCATCCACCTTTTTCATCAACCATCTACCTGTGATGTGCATCCCAGTTTAGACCTCAATCCCTGATCTCCATGGACCCTTCACAGTCTTTTGTATTCACCGACCCAAATCTTCAATACTATCTTTGCTCTGCTACCACTCAGTTCTGTGGAAGCAAGAACATGTTTTGTTCATTCTTTAAATTTAACCCAAGCCTGCAGACTTGTCAAATGGTTGAACAAATGCATTCAGGAAACAAAAGGATAAAAGCAGAAGAGCAAATCTTGAAATGTCAGGCACTTTGCAAACACGTTACTCTACACACACATACACACACACACACACACACACACACACACACACGGAGCATGAGGACCAACCAAACCAAGGAGGGGTCACCTGAGTGAGTGGATTATACATGTTTCTTCAGGGAACATTTTAGTAAATTCCCCTCAATTTTTCTTAAGATTTTCATAATAAACTTCTAAATGCAAAAGTTTAATTTACTAAAGAAAGCCAGATTATTTTAAAGCTTACCTCTCACCTGTCAGTCATAAATGAACAATGACTATCTATTGCATTTGTGCCCACTGCTATTGTTACTCAAAAAAAAAAAAACCAGCAAAATAAGACAGTTTTCAGAACTGCACCATATTTTAAAATTATATATTAAACAGTTAATGCCTTAAAATATCTTTTTGAAAAATTCAACTTCAGTCAACTTTAATATGTTGCCTGCCAGAAATCATCCTCTCTACTTCAAAACTGTTCGGCAGAGAGAGCTGTGCCAGTCATCCACCCAGCTTGTTTCTGAGCCAGGGTCTACCAGTTGTTTGTTTCAGAGCCTCTAATTAGCTGCCTTATCTTCTGCGAGGGATTCTTCTGGTGCTAAGTTTTAATCGTCCAAATTAATTGAAATACTGTAGCAATTTGAGATTAACATTTTCAAAATTAACAATGCATAAAATAAAATCAGCCATGAATCTGCTTGGTAACAGCAATTACTAACGAACTCTGCAAAGCAGACCAGATCTCACTGCTAATTTTCACTGTCCTATGCTGTTAGGCCTTAGAAAGAGGCTTTCCCTGTTCAAAGATAGTAGGATACTAAGATTGTTTAGAGGGATTTTAGATGCATACACTATGAGTATGATTGGTACCCACCCACCATACATTACATGATTCTGGGTAATCATCTTAAGCTCAAGAAAAGCCAGGATGCAATGTCACTCTCATGACTGTGTCCTAGAGGACTTTGATTGCTAGGATTCCCTACTGCCTTCTTGACTTGCATGCTCTGGTGAAATAAACATCAATGTTAGGAAGTTCAGACAGCAAAGAATTGGGAGGTAGGCAATGGGGGGTAGGTATTAGGACCTTCAGTCCAATAGTCTAAAGGATATTAAATACTCCTTCCAGATACCTGAGTTTGAAAGTAAACCCTTCCCCAGATGACCCTTCAGATAACATCTAGCATCACCTTACTTGCTAACTGAGACTTTGTGAGCAAACCTGAAACAGAGAATACAGATGAATCATGCTCAGGGGTCAGAGGCATAGCCTCTAAGATGTTATTTAGGACACACCAGTAGGGAACCAGTCCAGGAGTGTATATTCATCAGTGATAGTCATCACTTACAAATCTATACCTGCTAATAATGTTGGGGTAAAGTGCTCCATCTATTAATTCATTTTACCTTCATTGTGACACAAGAAAATATTTGCTACTGATCCCCATTTCAGAGATGATAAACAGGTATAAGCTCTTCCAAGGTTACATGTCCATGGTGACCACTGCTAATGTAGAGCCTGCAGTATAAACTGCAGTCTCTGGAAATTCTGATGTAAGTGAAAATGGAGGGAATAATGGAGTGGAAAGGGCTTGAATGAGGGAGGGTAGGTCAAGGTATAAGTAAATGCATGAGAAATAAGTAACACTAAAGGACTTTTTTGGAAAAAGTCATATGGAAATCTACTACTCTCTCTCTCTCTCTCTCTCTCTCTCTCTCTCTCTCTCTCTCTCTCTCTCACACCCACCCACACACACACACACACACACACGCACACACACGATTAACAGAGATAAAGAAATGGTCAGCCCTTCCCTTCCCTTATTATTTCCTTTCTGTTGAAGCTGAAGGCTAAGGCTATGATCAACTGTAATACATCCATGTCTTTGTTTTTCCTTCCTGACTCTTCCAGTATTTAAGGCACCTTCTTCCCATTTGTTCCCACAAAACATGATCCTTTAGGGTCTTGTTCACTATGTTTTCTAATCAAATAAACCAGTCTGTACTAACGTTGAGCAGGTAACAGTGGCGCAAAGAACTACTGCCTTCTCAGAGGCCAGCATCTAGGTTCATAGGACAATACCAGCTTGATGTTTAACCTACAAGTACACAGTTAGAAGACCATCAACCATGAGACAAGAACACTGCTTCTCTCTTGGCACTGAAAACTAAAGTCACTGTTTGGGATCAGCCTTTGTTGGCCCCTTCAGCCTCCTGTTTTAGGTTATGTGCCTCCTGGTGTACTTTAGAAGCTACAAGTAGTAAAGGAAGAATGTAGGAGACATGGGAAGGCCTGCCATAGGACCCTCATGGGTGAAAGGTCTGAGAAATGTTTTCTCCTCCTCCGTTTCCCTTCCCAATTCTGTACATAGAGAATTGAGAGAAAGAAAAAAGAAGAAAAGAAAGTAAAGAAAATACACAAAAATTTCTCTGCAGACAGGTTGAGCCAGTCCCTTCTCCATTCCTCCATTATGGAAGTGGGGCCCAGAAACTAGGCTGTCCATCCACAGGAAACCCTGACTACAGCCGCTGCTGCAGAGATGAAAACAAACATAAGAACCTAATGTAAGCATTTCTCCTCATTCAAATTGAAAATCGATTTGATGAAGTTGAAAAATAACTAAATACAAATATGCTCTTTTGACCAAAATTTTACAAACTATATTCCCATGTTCCAGTTAATATGATAAAACTATTTGTAAAAAGAACTGTGGTAATAACGTAATCATAAACTAATTTATCAATGGTTTCTCTCCTAGGGTCAGTTAGATATTACACCAAATACTGTTATTGGACAGTAATATGTTTTGATCCAATTGGTCTCTTTCATTTAACAGTTGGGATCTCAGTTCTAAAATGAGATTATCTGGCTCTCAGAAGTGGTTAGCCTATAACAAATTGCTGAAGTTTCTATTTTTATCTAGTATTTGATGGCACATAGTTTGTCTTCTTATATGGAGCGTAGTTAACTATCATGGCCACAGATACAGAGAAGGAGACATGGTTAATATCTCATCTTTCAGGTAAAGAATATTGTGTCAATGATAAATGTTCAAAGTAGCTCACTGCATTTATGAATTCCTTTTTTTGGAATGCTTTTCTAAATGTTTAATAAATGCACATTTACCTTCTAAAGATAACACAATCGATAACATTGTGCAAAAAAATTTGTAAGTGACCCATAAAAAAGGTTCTGTATATTATAACACCAATATTTTACTACCTCAATAATCACATTGCTGATGTTGCTTGCCATCTAAAAGGACCACCTCCACATGTGCACATCTATACCCATTCACCTCCTCTTTGTTCCTGTTCTAAGGGTACCTATGCAGTACGAAAGACTGGCTTGGCAAGGCTTGTACAGACCCACCAGAAAGCGGGAGTGGTCCTTTGTGAACTCCGAATGAGCCTTGAAAAGGAGAAATAAATCCTCAAACCAAAAGAGACGTGAGCCAGGTGCTGTGATGTTCATTTCAGAAATCTGTTATCCTGGCAAAGGGAATTAGAAAGGTAGTCCTGAAAATAACTACAAGGGGATCAACTGCCTCCGCGCAGAACTAGTCTTATTGTTCATAGTTTAATAGAAGCTTGGAGGAAAATCAGCTATTTTAAAAACCAGAGCACACTCTCCAGCTCCGTTCACAGCTTGGATTTCTCATTCCTCTGCAATGAATCTTAATCACCGGGTTCTCCTTGCCCCATTTCTTTTTTTCAAGTTTATTTCTCTCAATGTGAAATATCTTCTTACATTTACAATTATGCTCCTACCATTTCAGCTAGGATTTATATTTGATGAAAAATTAGTTTTGGAGGTGACAGAAAAGATAGACATGGGAATGACTGATTAATATGGAAATATGACAATCTATGGAAACCGTTTCCTATTGATTGCAGACAAAGGCTCATTTACAAAAGACGTCAAGGTGCATTTGTTTCCTAATTTAAAAGAAAAGGATCATTTTTTAAATGAGCTTTAGAGTCACAGTTTAAAAATAGTGGGTTGGTGGTTTTCCCCTCATCACTGTTTTCTACTCAGAAACTGAAATATAAAATTTCTCCACTGAATAAGTCGTTCTGTTTAAAATCAAATCTAGAGGAAGTCAGCAATTCTATTTAGACTTGGAATGCAATCCTTTGAAATTAAAGCAGCAAAGAGAACCATATTAAACTCTAATTCAGTACCATAAGCCAGCCTAGAAAAATGTTTATTTACATAAATGAAAACATCATACACATAAATTAGTTTAAAAGTAATCCAAGCCCACAGTTTCTTATTTTTCTAATTCATTTAGCTTATTTGCATGTATTATGTAATTAAAATATGTTTTCCTATGTTTGTAAGGCTATTTTCTAAGATACTATGCTGTACCATATTCCAAAGTATCTATATGTAGCATAGTACACAATGTTAAATCTTTACAACTAATATATATACATATGCATTTATGCAACTAAAACCTGGTGTTTTTAATCTATTTCTTTTCTACCTAGAATACAAATATTGTGGAGAAGAAACATGTTGGTTTTATAATTAGCAATATGGCTGGGTTTAGTGTTGATGATGAGAGATTACTTCAATCCTTTCTTCTCATAAGGACAGGAAGGGCATGAATATTGGTACTCCTCATCTTGAAGAGAAAGTGATCCTCACTGAAGACGAGTCTGGTAAGAAATGGTTAAGACAACTCCTAAGGGTAAGAGCTCAGCCTTTCTGAATCATGTGTATCTTTCCTATAATCAAGAAGGTTACAATGAGCACACAAGCCTTTGCTTTCCAAAAAGATTCATACACTTGGACATTATCTGTTCACTTACCATGCAAGGTTATCACAGTACACATAAGCAGCTTAAGCTCGCAGCCGAGAGCTACCAAAGCATTTCCCATCTGCTCTATCTAATCTTTAAACAGCACAACAAAGAATAACAACCAGACTTTTTTTAAAGCTCATGACTAAGGACTCACATAGTCATGAGTTCCACAAATGTATATAAAAGTCTAGAAATATGAACTTGGTATAAAGACCATATGCTCTGACACACAGATATACTATATACAATCAGAAATCAATCTTAAATCTTCAATACTTAGGTAGGAGGAAAATTTTAAACCTGAGTATTAAAATGTAATTGGTAACTTTGACCTTGACTGCCACTTGAGGTGAAAAATATTACAGCAGTGCTTGGGTTTGCTTGAGATTTATGATCTCATGTTTTTGAAAAAGACCCAGCACCTCCGTGTTCCTGAAATAATTGATCTGTCTATTACAGTGTTGTTTTCCTGATACCAACATCTGTCTCAGGAAGAGAGGTACAAACTGAAGAAAGCATCCAGCTATATTTAAGTGATTCAAAAGAGCTACCAGAATTTGCATCTGACACACATTGCATTTATAAAAGCACTCAGGTTTAAACAAAAATTCTTAGCCTAGGATAGAACAAGGAAGGAAAACCAGTGAAACCATTATTAACATGATATACCAAGACAAGGTCTAATTATTAGTAGAATGTTCTACGTGTGCAGACAAGCCATAGCACAAACACATAGCTCTCATCTTTCTTGGGTTGTGTTAGAAATCTACAAAATAATCCCACAGTTTTCAATGAGAGTTTTCATTGTCTTTATTAAAATCGCAGAGACTAACAATTGAAACCAAAACAAATCACTCTCAACCATCTCTCTTGGCTGTATCTTTTAGTGAAGATAATCTAAAGATTGTAAAAGTTGCTTATCAATCAGATAATAAAGGAAATATGAATATTTCTGTGATTATACAACTTCCTTGTTTATTTTTTTCAAAACAGGCTCTCACTATAGAGCTCTGGATGTCTTAGTACTCACTATGTAGACCAGGCTGACTTTGAAGTCTCAGTGGCCTCTGCCTCCTACATTCTGGGATTAAAGGAATTCACCACTATGCATGGCTGCAACTTCTTGATTCAATACAAATTTAATAGAAAATTGCATCTTTTTTCAAATATTTAACTTGCAAATAGTGACTCTCCACATGACAAAATGTCCAATATTAAATACCTTGCTGTAGAACAAATTAATTACTGATACGAATGAGTGTTTATTATTTGCTAAGCACTTTCAAAAGTACTTTGTATATACTACCTCCCATCATGTTCACAACACCTGTGAGGCATGTATTCTTATGAGTTTTTTTCATAAGTATGAAAACCACAACAGGAAAGTAAACAAACTAAAAAGGGTGAGGCAGCAGTCAAAGAACCTAGTTCAACCTAACGTATAAACAACACATTTCAGACCCACGCTTCCCAAAACTAGATTATGACATGGTTCATTACTGCATCGTCAGGTAGAATTCAAAAAGTAAGAGAATAGCAGGACACAGGTGACACGAACTGAGAAGAGGAAAAATGGGTAGGGGAGTTCCAAACTGGAAGGGGAGAGGAAGGTCAATACAGAAGGACGGAGATGGGACAAATATCACCAAGGTTGTTTGATTAAAACATTAAGGATTTGTATTACTCTATAACTAAATTGTATATAACACATATAAGTGTATGCACACTCACACACATAAACACTTGCACACATATTAAAGGAAGCTATGACATTAAGATTAACAATGTTCTCCACAAGAACCACAGATTAACAAAAATCCAGTATCGGGCATGAAAATCCCCTTTAAAACGGTTAGTCAGGGTAGTCTACATGACTCCCAAAGCAATGGCTGCTGTCCTTAGTTCCCTCTCTGAATGTAAAGTAAGCCTCTACTGCTGAAAACACTGTACACTATGAACACAGGACCTAGATTACTTGAGCTAGATATAACTTGAAAACCTCCTTCCTATGGTCTAGCTTCTATGCTACCAGAAAATACTTGGAATTTGCCAAAGGAGGGAAGCAATGATTAGTCCTACCCAGTTGTAGCACCTAGGAAACACAACAGTAAACCAAATGCCAAGATATCCATGAATAAGTAGCACTCACATGGTGGTGGCAACCAAGTGTTCTCTAATTAGAACTACAGCCCACCAACAGGAGGGAAGTCATGCCTAGTACTAGAAACTTAGCTAACTTCCTGGAGTTAGTGAGGTCATAGATCTTAGAGGTCATTCTACTACTACTGCCACTTTGCTAGACCAGAATAATTCATAACTACATTCTAAATCGTATCCTCATACCCACTGATAGGAATAGCTACCTCCTCTCCTCAAAGAAGTTTCTCTTTAGAGCAAATGAAGACCATTACAGAAAACCATCACTGGACCCACCCAATACACAGATCAATGGATCATGGGGAGT
This sequence comes from Mus caroli, assembly GCF_978045245.1. Classification (NCBI taxonomy): domain Eukaryota; kingdom Metazoa; phylum Chordata; class Mammalia; order Rodentia; family Muridae; genus Mus; species Mus caroli. The sequence continues at coordinate 50,408,370 of NW_028227258.1, forward strand.
CAAGTCCAGTGGATATATCTGTATCTAAGCTCTTGCCTCTGCAGTTCAGAATGGGCATAACAACTGAAGGAACCAGAATACCATGATGCTTGTAAATCAGTCTCTCACAGAAATGGATGCATAATCAAGATCTGAACAATAGCAATATCAATAGACATACTAGCTAGGAAAGGGGGAAGTCTTATGGGATCACATTCCTTAAGAAGGCACTACAGGTAACTGATGACTGCTGAGAATGGGAGAGTCAGTCTCTCTCAGAGATGAACCCCTACCTGATACAAAATGAAATCACATGCACACAAACAACAAAAACAGACTCAGGTTGTACTTATATATTTGTGTACTTGCATACATATTGTATAACAATAATAATGATGAAGAAGAGGCTATCAATTTGGGGAGGGAAGGAAGGAGTTGAAGGGAGGAGACTTGAGAGGGATAAGAGGGATGGAAGGGATGGAGAAAAAGTGATATAATTATATCTTAACCAAATCGTATATTTAAAAAAAAGAAGAGAGTCAACATCTAAAGAAAAATGTACAGTCATTCACTAATTCATGTAGCATGTTTATTAACTCTTCTGTACAGGCCTCTGAAACCTGACCCTGATGAAATAGGTACATTTGCCCCACCCCCAATAGTCTGATTATTTTTCTACAGTCCATTCTTATGGGATTCTAAAACACAATCAGTGTATGACAACTTAGAAGTGTCAGTGATATTAGTTACAAAAGAGGGTGGTAAAGTCAAAAGAACTTCTATAGCAAAGCCACCAATGGCAAACCCTGCTCCTAGAAAGCTGTGCGTTTTCTGCCTGTTGTATGGATATCTCTTTAAATGTCTTGGCTAAACATGCCCCAAGAATCATGAAAATCTGCTGAACAACAGTCATATCAGCTGCTCACAAGATAATTGTCAAACATGGGTTCATCCCGAGCAAAGAAGCAAGGCAGGTCAGCAGCAGGAGGAGGCAGAGCTGCAAAAGCAGTCAAGCTCCACACATACCTCAGGCCTAACCCATGAGTGGCTGAAGGAAGAGCATCACCCGTTTGTTTCTTCATAGAAATGTGGCGAGTGGAAAAGACACTCACATGCAAATAGCAAAACTACAGGAAAATATTCTATAGGGTACAGACTCACCTTTTGAAAATTTGTAAACTTATTTTTCATGCAGGATTTTATCTGTTTGGTTACTTATCTACTTGGCCATATATATAATCTGAAAATTCATCATATATTCCTTTAAATAAGCTCAAGGAGTGTAGAAAACTGACTATAGAGTAAATTATAAAGAGTTAAATGTGCATCTTCTGACTCTATAAGTAAATGTATTTCTCTGCAGGAAAATAGACTAAATAAAAATGCCCAGAGGAGAAAAAGAAATTTCAGAATAACATTTTAAAGGCCAGATTATATTCTAGAATAGAACTACACACGAAACAGTAAAGAAACAGAAACCTCACTTACACAACCAACTCACTTCTATTAAATACAACGAATGAGTTCTCTTCTAAATGTCGTCATATAGACTCCTTACAGAGGATCTTGGCTTGGGAAAGTCAGAATTATTAAAAAGTAAAAGAGAACCATGTGTTTTTGTTTTGTTTTGTTTTGCTTTGTTTTGTTTTTAATGGCATTAATTTTGTTCTGTGGTTAAATGAGTTAAACAGATCTTGGGGTATAAGTGAGTCAATTTCTAGCCAGAGGCAACAGGGCTTCTATAATCTCTGTCATCTCAAACCGGTAGGGCCAGCCTGGGTGTGGCTTCAGTTAAAGGATGATATGCTTTGGAAAAGCAACTTTACAGCTTGATGAACAGTAACCAGATCCAGCAGGGCTACCCTGCGTTTCCCAGTACTCTTGACGGACTATCAACTTCACATATTTAAACGCTTTATCTAGGAATCCCTTTACACCTCCAAGGACAGGATCATATCCAGAACAGAATGTTCAGTGATTAAGCTGTGGAAGGCATTTCTTAATGAATGAAAAGGTAATTATGCTAAGATAACGATAGAGTAAATGTCTCAATATTAGGAAAAGGCAGGGTTTTGTTGGTTTTGTTTTGTTTTGTTTCTGCAGCGGAATCTCTGGTCTTGAGAAGACACTTGTTCAGAGACCTGACAACCACTTTGCTGATTGTCAAGTCATATAAAGAGAGAATAAGAAACCCTCCCCAGATGGGGAGGGTAGCATTTGCATGCTCTCCCTTGCCCTCTAAGAACAGTGGTGGTGAGAGAGTTGTTCTGTTTACCTGATTTAGGAGGGAAATGAGGAGAGTGCTGGCTATGTTAGCATTAGGCAAGCTCCCTGAGGCTGTTCAGTAAGCAAATAACCAGCTCAACCACTGATGGTAGAAAGCACGAGGAGCTGGGGTTAGTCACCCAGGAATGATTTGCACTTTAGACCTTCACCTCCTGGTCACCAGGTAAAGACCAAACTGCGGGAACAAAGTCCAGCAGTGCAGCTGACTTTCCACAGCAATCTCCATACACTTTCATAGCCTGCAGTGAATTGACTGCAGTTATCATAGGATATATAATGAGAAACAGACCTGGGTCCACTTGTCTGGAAGCTCTCCGAAGTCCATTGGTCCGTTTCTGTAAGAAAAACAAAGCAAGACAGGCACGTTGGTGATGTGGGACAGGATCATGGCAGCAGGGAGGCTCTGACAATCAGTGTTGCCTGAGTTCCAATTAGAATCATGGCTAACCATGAATAAAATGTGGTTTGAATGTTTCTATTTATAATTTAATATGATTCCTCTAAGTTTCTATTAGAATATCATTACATTTTATAAGTCATTGAAATGAACAGAAATATTTTTGTTTGCCTAATTATGTGTCATAGCCTAATAATTCTTAAAGTCATATGACTATAGGGTATAGGAAGACCAACTTCATTCATGATTTAATAATATTCCCAGCAAAGAAATGTTAATAACAGCCTTAAGCAGATATGTAAAAACTGTAACTCAAGTATTTCTGGGCCATGGCAGACCAATGACTGAAAAAAGGTATAGAACCACAAACCAAAGGCCCAGAGCTCTGGCTCCAGAAAACACTTAACTGATAATGTGTTTTGATTGTAGATGAATTGCATTGAATTCTTTGTCACTTGATTACTGCAGTAATCTCAGAACTAATGAAGGATTTATTTCTTTTTTAATTTTTGTTATACAAGTAGATGTGAAGCTGTATGTGGGACCATTGAATTACTGAGATTTTCCTAAGAGGAACTTCCTTTTTATGTGTGTTGGAATTTGTCTTTGTGGGTTCAGGGACATGGTTTCGTCAGAGAAGCCCCCATTTAAGAAGTACACATAAGCTGTAGATTTTTCTCAGGGTAGCTTCATTCATAAATTAAATCACTGAAATGTTGAAAGGGGAGGAGGGTAATACCTCAAGGTCCCCAAAGCCATTTCCTGAAGATTCTAGGATTCTTCGGTAAAGCAAACTAGAGAAAATTTAAACACGGAATTTATTTTCACCTCAACTATTTTCAAAATGTGTTTGTAAAAGACTAATAGGATCATTAAAGTCTGCAGAGATTCCTGTTGAGTAAGGAGGGTATCTATGCTAGGAAAACCACTAGGAAGAATCACTGGAAGAAAACTTGTGGCCCTGGGCTACTTGGTGGCCAAGATAGAAATAGGGAAGGCATGAGGGTTATAGATCCTCTTCTGAAAATATGAAAGAAAACTGCTACCAAAAACAAATTCTTTCTTACCAAAATTTTTATTGAACAATTTTTGATCTCTCTATGGAAAGGGCACCAAACAACACAACTCATGACACTTTCAACAGAAAAATAAAATATGGCGCCAGTGTTCGTTTCCCACCAACACCATCACCTTAACTGACAACAGAAACTGTCTGGCCTTGCTTTACCTCGGGCTTAAGAGTAAAGTAGGCAACACAATGCAGTTAATGATCATATCAAAAAGGAGATTATCATCAACATGAACACATTCTGCTCGTGGTTCCCCATCTTTCAGGGGAAATTATAACAGCCATGACTTTGCCAGGATGAGAGGTGGTGAGAGTTCATTTGTCTTAAGTGTTTGGGTCATTAAGTGATTCTTTAGTGTTACCATTGTTATTAACTTGGTGGTGTTGTGAAAGTTTAGATTCACGCAAAGGATATGTTCTGGAAACTATAGCGCCTATATTTTTGTTGTGGTTTTGAACTAAGGCCTCACTATGCTGCAGTAGCTGATCTCAGCTCCATACCTGCAAGGGATCCTCTTGCCTCAGCCTCCCCAGGGACTCAGGTTCCAGGCATCTGTCACTGCATCCCACTTCCCTTCCCAACTGTTTTATGTTCTTCCTCCTGAAAAGTCTTTTAAGCCAGACCTTTTCTGCAGGAGGGGTAGGCAGTACAACAGACTGTATATTAAATTAATTCTGCACCCAAAGGGAAATCCCAGCTCCATAAAGGACGTTTGGAGAAACTGTGATTAATTGTACTTTAAGAGCACCTGACAAACACTTTTTTTTCCTGTAAAAATGACAAAATATGTTAAAATCTTTCTGAAATGCAGAATTCAATGTCCCTCTCTCACCGGTTTTCTCCGGTGGCTGGAAAAACATGGTATTTAGGTAGAAGTTGGGAAAGGAAGGACATACATGGCAGCCATGCCTGGAAGTCACAGGCCCAGGAGACATGGGAGTTGGTCTCTGGAGTCTGACTCTTTTGTTCTACCCAGGGATGTTAGGGAGGCAAAGCTAATTTTATAAGCATTTGGTAATTATTTCTTGCTTCACTGCCTTGTCTTTACTTACAATTTTTTTTTAAAATATGTGTATTATCTAAAAATCCTGTCTTCCAGCTTCTTTGGGGAAAAAGAACTAATTCTCTCTGTTGACTTTTACTGACAATATGAGGTAAAGCTTCCTTTTGTTTTCTGGAAGTTAGCTCCGCAGCTGAGCCTAGATGGAAAGTGGCTGGGTAGATAGACATGCAATAATAAAGTTGCTTTGTGTAGTTTTGATCCCTGAAAGCCCAGACTGCTTGGGAGGTGACAGCCCAGGTGCAGCTATTTAGGCCTGTGTGTCCTGTGGTTGTGGGACTTGCCTTGAATGAAGCCAAATTTTTTAAAAGAAAAACTCTTAATCATACAATCATAGCAACAGAGGCGAAATCAATGGCAGTGTAGGAGAGGCAGAAAGTTTTTCAAAGAAAGAAAACAAACAAACAAAAACAAAACCACATTCTTAATATTCTTTGCTATACTTTTTTTATAACACGAAGCCCTTTCCAAATGAATTGGCTAGTCTCAGAGTATGCTATCATCTTCTACCCAGACAAAGTGGAGGCTATTAGTGAAGTTAAACATTAAATGAAAATTGCACTTACCACATTCAAAAGTTAAGAAAAGCACTACAACACAGACGCTACATTTTTAAACTTTCAACATGAAAATTAATTTCTTTTTATTAATAGGCTCACATGTAATTTTAAGGGTATAAATGTGTCTGAGAGAATTATTTAATATCATGTGAGAGTGATTAACTACTTCTTATTAGCACATTTTCCTTCTGCAAATACACCCACTTCACATTGCTTCCTTGAAATAAAATGAAATCATTTTCTTAGGAAAAAAAAAATAACACACATGTCTAATGGGATAAATGTGAAGTACCTTTGAGTTGAAGCCCAGGACTAAGAGCAGCGTGTTTAACAAGGTCATACCCTATAAGAATTCTGACAGCTCTGATGTAAACATGTCCCTCCCTGTCTAAGGAACATAACAGAAATTCAGGAGTAACTGGAGTTAGCTTGAAAGACACCATTATGTTCTAACTTTTATTCAGGAAATATCGTTAGCTTATTATATGTTCCTGGTCTATATCCTGACACTCATTTAAGTAGGCACTCTGAACAGCTGCATTTAGCATGAGGTCCCTCACACCACACCCTTGATACCTTGCCTGCAGAAGCTACCCACATGCAATAAAGGAGAGACAAGACCCTCTGAAGGCATTTCTCCATAGTTTCCATATCTTTACCAACTATATAAATACTAGCTGATGAAAAACATGCTAATAATACAGGGCATACGGGCCTGGGATTGTTTGATTTTCGCGGTTACTTGTTTGGATTTGGCTTTTTATTTTGGTTTTGGTTTTGTTGGTTGGTGCTAAAAATAGAGGCATTTCCAAAGACAGATAATAGAAATTTAGTAAACAGACTGCTGTCATTCTTTCATTTTGGAATTCTCAGATGACTTTATAATTTTTTACTCATTATATTTTATATTTAATTTCATCTGCTTTTTCTTTAAAAAAAATCTTTTGCTATTGTATTTTTTCAGAGTCAGTAAAACTTTTGTAACTTTTGACTGATGGCCAAAATAATGGGGTTCTGAGGTCTGTTATATTTTACACTCTCCTCCATGCTTCAATGTAGCTGTATTCTCAGAGATCTTATGTACCACCTATTTCTAAGCCATTTTTGGAGTTAGGTTGTGTTAAACCAAAGGAAATGTTATTAGAGCTTGGTTTGATCAATGCAACTCAGTATTGACTAAGTTTGTGCTGACAGGGGAAAGGGCTAGAAATCTGAACCCAAAGTTTTGGTAAAACTAATGCAGAACTCTCACAAGCTACTACTGAGCACTAGAACAGCTCATGGTGGGCGATAGGTCTACCAACTTCCTGAGAGGGGCCCACCCTCCCCAGCACACAGAGCTGCTCCTTCACGCAGTATGAGTACAGGCAAAATAGCCACATTTACCCTCAACCTAAGGCTTCCAGACAACAACCGTGAAAATTCCCGATTCAGTTCATGTTTTGACAAGCACCTGGTGGCTCCCTCCATTTCGGCTTCACTCCGTTCCAGGAAAGGCACATTTAACACCGTCAGAGCTCAACCCTGTTGAAGTTAGCAAACAGCTTGAAATGCAAAGCTTACATAAAAAGTTGAAATGTCAGTCTTACCTCTGGTGGTTTGAATGGCCCTTGTTCTGAAACAAAGGTAAAAATTGGCATGGTCAGTCAGTGCGGTCCTTTGGTTTGGTTAGCAGCCTTAGCTCGTCCTCCGCGGAGTAGCAAGAACACTGCCGCTTTGTTTTCTTAACTGATACTGTAATAGACTTCCAGGGTCCCTCGGGCTGGGCTCTTAATTGTTTAGCAACCTGGGTTCTCTTACCTTATTGGCTTGTCAGAAAGGTGACTCATACCCCTAAATGACTGTAGGTTGCGCTTAACTTTTCCAACTGTTTCTTGAGCAATGTCAACTCAGCCTCATAAAACTCCTTAAAACAAGGACTTGCACTAATTTATATGCAAGGTCCAATCCTGCGATGCAAGGCTTTCTTCCAACACGTTTTAAGATCCAAACAGGGTTTAATGATACTGTGCAGACTAGCTCCTGCAGACGCAAACCTAACACAGCACAGGATCCCACGTGAGCAAGTTTCCATTAACTGCTAATACTTAGTTTTTATTTTAGAGAAAATATACTTTGGTTTACAGATAGATACTTAAAAGAAAAACAAACAAACAAAACCACCTCAGTCAAGCTTCAGTTCCAACACTCTTTCACCTTACTTCATACATTTATAAACAGGTACACCATGTTTTTACTATTATTTAGTTCCTAAAACTGATTCACACTTATAGAGTCTTGAGACCTTCAGGTGAGCAACCTGGTAGTGATGGGGGTGGGATGGGGTGGGGGGTGGAGTGGGGGTGGGGAGGGTGGGGGCAACGGATATCAAAGTAAGAGAACATGCCACAGACAGAACACTCACTGATCGGCCGGGCTTTTGCCTTCTCTCCCCCACATCTAGCAGCATCTAAACAAGTTATAACTTCTCCAGCTGGAGTGAAAACCCCTCACTGCTGTGAGAGCATGCCTGCATGTTTCCCATCCAAAATAACCGCCAAGAAAGGATCTGAGAGGAAGGGAAAAAAACCAAAAAAAACAAAAACGGACGCAACCAAAGGAGACATCAGGAGAGCATGGGCAGGCCTGGATACAGCTCTGTAGAGTGTTTCCTTAAAAGGCTCCAAGAATCCACTCGGCCAGAGTTCACAGGGAAAGCTCCTTCCAGGACACCTGCCCTGCTAGAGCAGGCTGCTTACACAAGAAGACTGCCTGGGGCAAGGACCAGGAGGTCACTTTGTGGACTTTCCCTTTTTTTTTTTTTTTCCTTCTTTTTTTTTTTCTTCTCCATTTTAAAAAGATAGCTCCAGAAGCTCTACCAGCAGAAAGTTGCCTTCTGTAGAGAAATCTAAGTCTGCCTCCCTTTGTCAATTTCAAACCCCAGCACGCTAGCTTCACAGATGACTGCCTGCCTGCCTGCTATGAAGGTATCTTTGCTAGTTCTGAAACCAGCGTTTACAAAGGAATATTCCTGGATGGAAAGGCTAACTCACTTCTGTTCTTCCCCTATAAAAACATGCTTCAGGAGATAGAATACCCAAGACCTAAGAGAGATGGCCGAGAAAAGAAGCTGTGAGAGTTACCTTTCAGCCAGACTCAGAATGCTAGTTAACTGAACACAGGGTTTCTGCTGGTTTGTTTTGTTTCTCACAAAGTTTCCACACTGTGTGTGTGTGTGTGTGTGTGTGTGTGTGTGTATGTTCTATGACAGTAATGGTATATCCATGTGGATAAACTTACCTGTGGTATCTTCCTTTGTTGCTTCTCCACTTTGATTACAGGCTCTCTCACTGAACCTAGACCTTGCCATTTCAGTTAGGCAGACTGGGTTACTATGGTACCCCACCACACTTGGCTTTTATGTGGGTTCAGAGCTGTTCTAAACTCAGGAACTCGTTCTTGCCCAGCAAGCCTTTCGCCCTCAGAGGCATCTCCCTAGCCCCTGAGCCTGTCCTTAGAAGCATACCTGGAGTCCCCATTTCACTGGTGCCCTGAAAAACTTATGTATTCTAGGGTGTCCCAAACTACCACCTTCTTCTGCTGGTAAGTCAGATGAATAGCCAAAAGTACCAATTGTAAACTACAGGTCACAAAGCAGGAATAGAGTTTAAGTTTTCTATGGAAGAACACTAAGGAAAGCTAAGCTGCTGCCAAGAGATTTCTCATATCTTTCAGATTTGGAGTTTATTACTGAACATGTACTTTTGAAATTTTAAATATCCTTTTTTTATGATTCTTTGCATGGGAATGTTTTGATGCCCTTGTGAAGCAGGTCTTTTACAACATTTTTCAAATGTATTATTTGTTGCACAAAAGTGAAACATCACCTCATGTGCCAGTGTTCCTGACACTCAGCTTCATGAGGGCTCTCTGGGTGGTGTTTGGTAAAAGGAAACAGTGGCATTGTGGTTTCTACTTCACTCTTCAGAAAACCACACCTCTTCCCATATCAGGAAGAGAACACTCTGCTTCACAGATGTAGGCAGATGTAGGACTGGTTATAAGACAGTCATTTCTTCCTATGCGTGTTACCAACAATAGAATCCAGGAAGGCATAAGGGTCTGGTACAGCATGCATCAGGCTGATACCAATGATGAACAAATAGGACTAAGCTGACTTTGTTTTAATGTGCTCTCCCTCCTTCATCCCCTCTCCTTGGCATCTTCTGCTTGCTTGCATGCTTCCTTTAGGGTAACATCAAGGGAATCTATTTTCCACATTGCCCTAGTTGAGGCACTAAAAATCCCTTTTAAAAGCCTGCCAGTGTAAAGCAGGGAAGAATGCAGGGGCTCAGAGCTAGATGGGTCTCCAGCTGCAATGTCACAGGAGTCCTTATATGGTGCTAGCCTTTCCCCTTCACTGTCTATCCCCCATCCCCACAGCCACCAAGGACACAGGCTCTTCACTTCCGTGTTCTCAGCAAAGAGTAGTCAGGGCTCTGAACTAGCTGTGTTAAGTAAGGCAGACAAATATACATTCTTAAAATCTGAGTTCTTACGGGGCCACAATGGTGCCACTGCAAAGAGAGACACTATCCTAAACCCATAGATAGTGTATGGAGTAACCATGAGGCCTATGCCCCATGTTCTTGCATCTGTACCTCCTCTGTGTTCTGTTGTGCTTTGTCACAGAAACTTCTTTGAACTTTTGCTAATAAGAGGGACTGAGAAAAAAATCTGAGTTCTTGTATCATACCATATAGTAAGTTTCTGTTTTAGAATCTATTCTGTTTAGAATTTATTCTTGTCCAAGTTCCTTTGTTTAGACTTCTGAACTTTTGACAGTGACAATAACATTAAACTGGACTGACTCCTTTATAGACATAATCTTAATTCCCATACATATTAATCCAACAGCTCATTAACTGACAGTAATACAGTGGGGACATGAGAGGAAAATCCACCTACTATACTAGTTCAGATGTATTTCACAGTAAAAGTCTATTCTTGCTGGAAAAATGGAACAACTACCTTCCCTAAGAGGCATTGGATGGGAAAGTTGATCTCATTTTGAAGCCTCCAGTTCCACCCTTTACTTTCTCTTAGTATCAATCCAAAGCTACTGTGGCAGGAGCTTGTAATACTAAAAAAAATTCTGTATACATGGGACAGCAACAACATCTTGGATAATAAGGGCTGGTTATCATCATGTCTTTGGCTGAATTCTGACCTAGGGGAAAAGGTTGCTGGTTGAAAGACAATGAAAAGTCTTCTCTCTCTCTCTCTCTCTCTCTCTCTCTCTCTCTCTCTCTCCTTTTTTTCTCGAAAGGGGACTTTCTTAGGATAATAATTCAATCCTTTAAGTTTCCAAAAGGTTTTAATCCTCAACTTGTCCTTACCCTGCAGCCTTCTTCTCAGGCTCCTATTGATCAAACTATAAAATGTTCTTTCCCTTTCAGGAACTTTCTAGACGATGACTTATAGGCCCTCCAGGGGTTTAAGCCTTGAATTCTTTCATCATGTCCCAACTGGCTTAAGGTACTTCTGAGAAGCTGTGTAACTAAGATGCTTGGAGCCGTTGCTGAACTCCATCACGGACACCAGCAGAGCTGAATGGACATATTTGGTTAAAATAAGAATTTTCACTGAGGTTTTAGATTCACATTCCATAATGTGTTTGTTTAAATGCCAAATTCAGTACTGTCATACTTATTTTTTTCCCAATAGAATTAGCTCTCAATTCATACCTTCTTCCACAATTTGTTGTCTTTTATCTTAAGTTCGATTTAAGACCAAATAAGCCCATGCCCAGTAAGACTGGCTGTTCCAAGAGGGGCCACATGAAAGCAGTTACTGATGTTATTATGGAAGGTACCCAGCCATCATGGCTAACATGCTATTGCTATAAAACATACAACAACATTGAACAAAGTTTGAAAGATGGTATATAAGAGTTATGCTCACTGTTCTGATCTTCAATGGTGTTTTGGGAAAGAACAGAAAGCCACACTCCATAAATAATACCTGGTGGGGGTGGGTGATTTCAACTTAAAACTAATAAAAACCAGTTTCCAATTCTCCTCTTTTAAAAAACAATTATTAATGCATTACTAAGCTGACCCTAACTGTCAAATAAAAGGTAAAATAACTATTCATGCATAAAAAAATTGTCTTGATGAATCAAAAAGATGACTCATTTATACAAAAGGTTTAAGTGACTTCACACAGAAGCAATGTCACCTCTTGGTAATGAAATCAGAGATCAAGGCTCAGTTTGTTCAATTAACATGATAAAAAAGGTCTGGTGGTAGAAGACTGAAATAACATTTTACTCCACAAGTTTCACTGCATCTTAAAATATGCAATGCTATTTATAAAAGAGCCCATTTCAGACATGGATTTATACAGGTTCTAGGCAAGAGCCTCACAGCTTCAAAAGCCAGCAGGATACTAAGGCAGCTCCATTTTCACTAGAGCCAGCTACAGCAGCAGCAGGAGCAGCAGCTGACCTAGATAAAGGAGCAATTAAACAGATAAGCAAATGGAGAGCTGCTTTGGCTAAATATTAGAGCAGCTGGGGCTTGCGTTCTTACTGAAGGAAAAGATACATTAAGCCAAAGTTGTGTACATTAAACCAAAGTTGTCTGTTCCAGCAATATTTGCATCCAATGCCACTCTCTTTCTCTCTTTGTTTAATCTGGAAGATGGGGGAAAAAAGCTATACTGATTGCTGTCAGGATAGGAAGGGGACAAAGAGGGCTTAGTCATATAGTCTTATGTTACTACCAAGCAAGATTATAAATGAGCCTGAAGTGTGTAGCCTGGGATTAGCCCCCCCCCCCTCTCCTGTGTACTGTGAGAAGGAAACCCCACCCTAGGATTGCATCAGCTCTGCAGTAACTTGCTGAGAGTTTCATATAATGACACTCAGACCTATTCATTACTATCACTGGGAAGTTTGGCAAAGACTTCAGAGCCTTTGTGAGTGGTGATCATCAAGGCTTCTATGGTGACCAAGCAGGAGTCAAGTTAAGTTCAGTAAAAGAGGTAGAGCAGAATTTCCTGCCTGGCTTTTATTTGTGTCCATGCAAATCCCCAGGCATTAAGATGCAAACTACCCAACCTTCAAATGTGTTTCCAAGTTCCATAGTTTGTCTTACTGGGAAAAAAAAATGCATGTTTTTTCTCCTACTTCAGATATACTTAAAGTAATAATCTGTCATGCTCACGTATTAATATGAATAGATTGCTTCATTCAAAAAATGCAGTGCAGCTTTTGCCAAGTAATTATTATTTCCAGGGTGAATGAAGACTCGATAGATTTAAAGGATAATAGAGCATGAAATAGAAAAGGTTTCTAAACCAAGAGAAGACAACGTCTAAACAATGAGGCAGACTTCCACAATCAAAGTGAACAAGCTCTTTTAAAGTCTGACGGTTAATATTTAGCTACATATTGTATTGTTGGAACTGTGTTTGTATCGAAATAGTTCTATCATAGGCCAAGTGATAACTCGATTTTAAATGTCCCACCCTTGGACTTGGTACAAGGGGATAGATTCAAAAGATAAGAAACATATTCCCCACATTTTCCTTCGTTTCTACACCAAAGGCTCAGAAAGCCTACAAGAGAAAATAAAGGCAGAGAGAGCAATGCTCACTGTGCAGTTAGCCCCACTCTTCCACTACAATCCGGCTTTCCATGGAATCAAGCCGAGGCCATGTATGTGCTTTTCACTCATAGCCGAGATGAAAAATGTCTGTTTTCAGAGCATGTATGTAAAAAGCTGCCATCCTGTCATGCTGGTAGGCACAGAAGGAACTGGACAGCCATATAGTTGGTGGGGGCCCTGCTTTGGAGGAGCAATGAGTTCCCAGTAAACAGTGTGTGTTTACTGAATTAAACTTTAAAACTACTAGAGACTAAGAGTAGAGGTGGGGGTGGGTACCCGATATCACAGTACAGCCCAACCTTGGAAAATAAATGAGCCCTACCCTCTACACTAATTAAATTAAATTCATATGACCACTAGATGATCAAGGTGATATTAATGATTGGCAAGGAAGTAAAACAGGAACTGAGAAAAGAAAGGACCCTTTGAGGATCTGTAAGGAGAAAGGGAGTAATACTCTATTCCATCTAGAGGCAGCAATAAGAGATAAAATAAACAAACAAAACAAAACATCCCAACAATAAAACTGACTAGATCAGGAAGTATATTTATATAAAAGAAGGGGGCTGTTGTTGTTATAGTTTTGGTTTTTTTTGGCACCAGATGTTCTGTGATCTTTCGGTTTTTTTGCCTCTCATTAACCTATCCCAGGTGTACTGCCTGGTAATCAGTGCTCAGGGCATAAGCCTTTCCTTGCATAACCACCCAAAAAAGAATGTAAAAGGTCTACTTAGTTTACTTCATGTTTAAAGTACAACACGGTGATTCACAGAATGAGGGCGTTTGTTTGTTTGTTTGTTTGTTTGTTTGTTTGTTTTGTTTTGTTTCATTTGTCAACCATCTTTTCAAGCTTTTATCTCCACAAGCAAGGAACCCAAGTCTGGATAAACTCCCACATCCACCACCTCTAGATTTAAGATGCTAGTGCTCAGGACCCTCCCTCAGTCATCTATCACTCTAGTGGGTAACCCATTAACATACTCAAAGACCAGGTCTTCCCTGAGGTCAAAACATCAACTGCATATGGTTGATTCTAATTAGAGAGATCATCCAGATGGCAATTATCATAAATGTGATAAACACTATGATAAAGTTAATTACAAGATGCCAGGAAAACACAGACAACTGATAGACTAAGAAAGGCCAGGCATGCAGAGTACCAGATAATCTTCCAAATGAGGTAATATTTCCTTGAGTTTTCAAGAAGTGAATAGAACAAGGAAGGAAAGACTAAAAGAGAAAACAAACAAGATGTATATGACAAAGTAGTTGAAGAACTGTGAATAGACATGAATTAAATGTCAGTTGGGAACGTTATGGTCAAAAGAGGAACAGAAAAATGACCAGAACTACGTGGGTTGTTAGGGGAAAGCTTGGACAGTGTTCTGTAGGAAATGGAAAGAAGACAAGTGGGTGATATAATGGATTTTAAAAGGTTTTGAAAGATCAGTTAAGAATATCTATCTAAGGAATAAGAGGAAGCAGAGGAAACAGAGACAGTGAGATTTCCATCTAAATCAATACTGTAGTAGTAGGTTCTAAGCAAAATGGGAGAAAAACAAAAGGCGAGTAAAGAGGGAGATAGTGTCATCAGGCTTATAAAAAGTCAGACAGCATGTGTGGGCATAAGGAAAGTGCCTTTATTCCCGATACTGGAGATTCCTCGAAGGCAATTGATAGATGACACATGTCACATCCAGATTTGGGGGAAGATGTTGTATGGAGATAGAGCCAAGACTAATTCTCATGAGATGTGGGTTGCAACTTAAGTGAAAGAAACAAGTCTGATCTTCGAAGGTGGCTTGTGAGATAATGAAGTATGAAAGAGAGTATCAGGACTGGCTAACAGCATCCCATGAGCAAAACTGAGAGATAAGGGCTATAGTGAGACCATCAGGGAACTCAAGTGGATGCAGCAATGACAGCAGAGTAGGGGGGAGGGGTTTGTTGCCTTCAGTAGAGCCTGGTCTACTCCATCATGCTGTACAATTATTCTTCACTTCCCCACTTCTTTCTGTGAATATGGGCCATTCAAATGGAACCACCATGTTCTCTGTCCACAGGTGTCCATGGTTTATTACAATGCCACCATTCGCATGCACCATGGCACCATGAACTGTGAATGGACTCCTGCCTCCTGGCTACTACACTAGCCAGCTTTAATGTCCCTTTCTACCCTGAGAACACAGGTAGACTGGGTGAAGCTTTGGAACTAGAAACCACTATAAAATAAGAGTGATTCTCAAGCTATGATTTATGTTACATAGGAAATGATTACATATCATTTAACTTTGCCTTAAGTCAACATTATTGACAACAAAATTACCCAATTTTTCTCAAAGTAAAGTTCACCAAGGAACACACTCCCCTCCATACAGAATTCCCACTCAAGTAAAGCACATCTCTAGCTCCAAATGCATCTTGGGCTTCCTCCTCTCTTCCTTACTCCTGTGTTGTCTCAGATGCTGCAGAAGTTAGGGTAAAGAAATTGCTGAACTTCTTCAAGCAGTGAATCCTCACTACAAAACATATCAGCCAGAGATTCTCAGCAGGCCAGGGAAGAGAACATTAGAATAACTTGCTTATAACCCCAACATAGTATCTACTCTACCACACTCACAAACAGATCTACCAGGCTAAGATTGAAAGTCTGTCCTCAACAATTGCCTACACTAGTCCAAGGGTGGGTGAATGTGATGTCACCCAGTTTTCAGAGGGTGCCTACTGAGGGACAGGGGAGGAAGGGGCTTATGCAGGGATCACATAGAGCCCCTACATCCTGAAGATGGGGCTTCTAAATTACAAAGCCTGATCTGCAGGAAAATAGAAGTCTGCTAGGTAGCTTCTTGACATTTCATACTCATAATTAATTCTGAGAATTCAATGTCACTCACTCATCTCTTCAAAGTCTGAAGCAGGAACAGTCATAAGGGAAAGAGAAGAAAATCATGGATGTGGAAAATATGGGAGCCTGGTGGTCAGCACGAGAGACTCAAAAACCCAAGGGCAGGCATTCCTGTAATGTAGTCAGAGTTTCAAAAACAAAACCGGAGAGAACTTTCCCCTGCTTTATGGTGAATTCCGAGAATTACGAAACAGGTTAAAGAATGCAGCTGCCTTCTAAGGGACAATCTCTTTATATCTCTCCATCTATGGCCTGCAGGGCCCTTGCATTATTTTCAGTTGCCTTCTTTTCACCTTTTTTATGAACCTGTTTCTCCACTTTAAAATAAGGGGCCCTGGATCAGAAGGCATTTATGTCTTTAGGACTTATATGGTGAGGACAGGTGTGGCCCCTAAGAACACCTGGCCCTCACCAAGTAATTCAAATCTAAAACTACGGGACTTTTGAAAGCACTCTAGCTTGTAAAGCAAATAGCATGCTCACTGAAGAATGGCATAGGTAAGGATGAAACAATAAAACCAAGTGGTTGCTGTATCAGGTTGACGGTTGAAGAGTAACAGTCTTAAGGCTTAACATCACTGTTTATTTCACCACCACGTAGAGTTCTGACCTTCAGACTGATGAAAACAGTAACCTTGTCTGTTTCACTCCACTATCTCCAGCAAGTAGCAGAGGCCATCTGAACTCACTAGCCATGGGAAGGGCTACTCTGAAAACTAAAGAGTTTCTCTAGGATAGGGCTGTAGCTAACACAGAGGAGGAACTCAGTCAATGTCAAGATCTTTGCCATCATGATTGTCCTTGCCTGGCACAGAGAACGGCACATGGCACACTCTGAAGATATCTATTGAAGGAGCAGAGGGACAGGGCTGTGCTGTGATCTCTGGCCTCTAAGAGGTCTCACTGTTCTACAACTGTCCATTTTCTGAACTCAGCCCTGAAATAAGACATTTTCTGTTCTTCTCTTCTTCACATTATCCAAAATAATTCAATGTCCACCTTTTCCTCTGGGAAAATCAAAGGTTGACATGGCTACCTTTTGAACTCAAGCTGTTAAAGATCCTTTCTTGTGTTCAAAAACTCTTCCTGATTTTGAAAGGTCTTATTGATAAAACAGAGAGGAACTCAGGGGAAAAGGACAAAGAGAAAGAAGAAGAAAGAGAAAGAATAAAGAGGCCAGAAAAGAAAGAGAAGGGAGACAGCCCAAGAGGAGCAGAGAGGCAAAGGCTACTGAATACATAATTTCCAATGAGTCCATACAACAAGCAGAGAGTGCTATTTTTAAAAACCAAGCAGAAAGTGTTTACATAAATCCAAAGGATATATGCTTTGTTCAGTGTGGAAAATGATAATGCATTCAATTCATGAATTCTTGAATTAGTCTGTGTAATGTTTGCTTCTGGACTCAACACCAAATCTGATGTAAATATTTAAGAGAAGAAAGAAAAAGTTTAAGAGCTCAAGATAGCAGAACATTTTCTTCCTCCTTTTGTTTTGATTACTGTTTGTATTGGCAGTATTCAGAAAATTCTGTGATATATTTGGGGGTGGAGGTAATTGGTAGGGGGGCGTGCCACAAAACCATCAAGGGCATCCTGAAGACCTCTGCTTCCAAGTACATATAAAAGTCAAATAAATATTAAACAGTTTAAAACCAAGTCATGGAGAAAAGTCCCACAGACAATTTTCTAATTGTGTGTATTGATGATGCATTCAAAAAAAAGATATGTTCCAACAAACACATATTAAGAGTCAATTGGGTCTTAATTATATGTAGCAAGCTTTATGTCCTCATTAGAAACAGAATCCCTACAATAAACATGACTTACCAACGGAATTAACTCTGCCACAATTGTCTACTCTTCCCAAACATTCTTTATGTGCTTTTGCTCCACACTTAAAACATAAGTAGCCTTGATAAAATGTTCCCCTGAAAGGTAAAAATAGAGAATGGTGTATTAAAAAGTGCTAAGTTCTGCTTATGTAAAATAACCAGTGTAAGGAAAATGGGATCCTGATGCTGTCAGTGTAAGGAAAATGGGATCCTGATGCTGTCAAAAGCGCCATCAGCAAAAGGACAGAGGATTACCCAAAAAGCCAGCATGCGGGAAGTAACACTTCTGCCTCAGAACACCCTTGCTTAGATTGCTAGAAAAGTCTGGATACTTTCTCTAGCTCCTCCATTGGGGGCCCTGTGATCCATCCAATAGCTGACTGTGAGCATCCACTTATGTGTTTGCTAGGCCCCGGCATTGTCTCACAAGAGACAGCTATATCTGGGTCCTTTCAGCAAAATCTTGCTAGTGTATGCAATGGTGTCATCGTTTGGAGGCTGATTATGGGATGGATCCCTGGATATGGCATTATGAACTAACCAGTACCCCGGAGCTCTTGACTCTAGCTGCATATTTATCAAAAGATGGCCTAGTCGGCCATCACTGGAAAGAGAGGCCCATCGGACATGCAAACTTTATATGCCCCAGTACAGGGGAACGCCAGGGCCAAAAAGTGGGAGTGGGTGGGTAGGGGAGTGGGGGGGAGGGTATGGGGAGCTTTTGGGATAGCATTGGAAATGTAATTGAGGAAAATACGTAATAAAAAAATTTAAAAAGAAAAAAAAAAGAAAAGTCTGAGGTACTTCGCAACTACACAGGTTCGTTTAAATAGGAAGAAGGGCCTGAGAAAGCTTACCTCAGGAGCATCTGGCAGACCCTGCAGGACGTCACCCGAGTGAAGGTGTGCATCTTGAAATCATGGAAATTGGAATCTGCATAGTCTGGCCTTATGTTGGATCTGCAAAAAGGGGAAAGTCACATACTACTTAGTTTTACACCCAAGTGGCAGTCTAAGCACATAGGAGCAAATTCATCCAACCTGCATCAGGAAGAGATCCATTCATGCTCAAAGGTGAGCCAGTACATACTGGCTTCCAAGACAAAACTCTGCTAGCATTAAAATCTTCCCTGAAGCCCAGTTGTATGGAGACCTGTGTTATAGAAAAGGACAGCAACCTGATCCTTCTCAGAACTGTGAGTCACAGAGGTCTCTGAGCCATGCCACCTCGGTCAGTCTGCTGGAAACCAGAACCAGCTAGATATTCATGTCATGTGTCGAGTTCTTTGCTTTACCACGTCATGGAAATATAAACTAGCTGGTGAGATGGGAGGTAAGGCAGAGTTCAGTGTGTTTCAAGAACTCTAAGGAAGTGCAGGGATTATGTGAGGGTCTCCTGAAAGGACTGAAGTCATCCCATGAAAGGTTGGTCAGCACTGCAGCGATCTGACCAGCAACAGTCTTCCTTAACAATTTCCTTGCTTTACAGGCCAAATAAAACTGAACAAAGATCACTTCATCTGGAACAGTACTGACATCATACACATAGGCACCCAAAGCTCTCGCCTACACCTCAGAGGAGCACTCTAGTGCAGTCAGGACATGCTGGACATGGAGAAAACCCTTGGCACTTGCTGTTTGTTTAACTTTCACATTAGTGTTCTGAATAAGTCATGAGTAACAGCACTGGTTCACAAAGCAGGAAACAAGTTTATCTTAATGCAACACTTCCCCTAAGCTGATAGAAAGGGCCAAGAAAGAGCCTCCACCCAGGTGTGCGTTCAGCCACTAGAGCTACAGTGGAAGAAGCAAGTCAGCACTACCCACATCTAAATTACTAGGGCTTTGAGGCTTAACGGGTAGGTTGGAAACAGTCGGATGTAGATATTTTTAGGGATTTGTTTGCATTGTTTTTAATCTAGCCATAGAACAGAACAAAGATAGAATAAGGTAAGCTTTAAATGGATAATGAGTTAGAAATACATCTAGAAAAGATAATATCTTCTGAGCTATTACATACAAACCTGAGAGACTGTAAGATATGTTTGAGATTCTGATGAGCTAGGATTTCCCCTCTTATAGAATACTGCATCTCTCAAGCTCACAGAGTCGCGGCGTAATGAAGCATAACACAGGCGGGCAGCCAGGCATCAATCTCTGAGGTACCAGAAGAAGCCTTATGAAAAAACATTCACCAAGGCAATTGGAGTAGCAGGCAGTGATGCAGAAGTGTCAGAGAGGTCAGCCTTCCCATCCATCTGCTGAATAGGAGCTGCTGAAAGGGAATCAAATCTGGGAGCCATCTGGGAGTTCTTTGCTCTGTGCTGCTGGTGACCTCTCTTTTTAGGAAAATATTCCAAAGTACAACAAAAAGTATGGCTATTTCCACTAAGGTTGTGTGTGTGTGGTGTGTGTGTTTGGGGGGGGGGTCCCACTGATTAGAAATCACAGTGCCCTTCTTCAGAGAAGGATCTAGAAACAAAACTCTGACACTGATTCCAGAAAGTCTGCATCCAAACCCATTTCTGTAGCTGTAAAGGGCTACTGTTCATTTTTCTCTAAGCATCAAAATGTCTCAGCCACATATACACTGTCAAATTTATTCTAAAGCAATGCTTGTTCTAAAGTAAAGGAAATAACATTTCCATTTCTGAGAACTTGAAAATGTTGTCCACCTGGGGTTTTCAAAGCAAAGTAGGTTTTCATCAGGTAGAAAATTGTGCAGCTAGATCCCCAAGCAGGTACGAACTTCATTAGTCCTCCGTCATCACACTTGGGTGACACACCTTTCCCTCGGAATCGATCCAAGTTCTACACAGTGTACATGTATGTGTGTGAGTACACAAACACACACACATAAAAACATGTATGTGTACCAGAGTTGTGTTTGAGTCATTTGTACTTAAAACTTTTACCAACCAGCTGAGAATAGGCTACCTTTTCAGAAGACAAAAGGCTGAAGGGAAAAACTGCAGAAATACCATGGGTGGTTTTATTTTAATCTTACGGTTTAAAAAAATAGTGTTAACAGTGGTCGCCTTAAGGGAAAAGAAATTTGAAGAGGTAGGATAGAACGATAGGGAGAAACTGTGACAGTTTTTTAAACTAAGGCTGAATATTATTTTTTTTTCAAAGTTTCAAATCAAACATTAAAGAATAAACGTTAACTCTCTGACCCTGGGACTGCTATGGAGGCACTATTGAATATAAAAGCACAGCTGAGGGTAGGAATCTGAAAGTAGACCACCCGGGCTTCAATCCTCACTTGCAAATCAGCACAGAGTGACCTCAGCTGAGTTGATAAGTATAAAACAGGAATACCAATAGAATCAACTCAAAAGCAAAGGAATGTATGCAAAGTGCTTAGCACATTGCCTGAACCAGTGTGGGCTATCACTAATAAAGTGGTAATGTCAAGTTCACAGGACAGTAGTGTCACCAGGGTAAGGCTTCCTGAGTGTAAAGTTTTATGGCTTGTCACAGACAACTTCCCCAGAATCTTCCTTTTCCTTGGACTTCCTACTAAGGAGGCTATTATTCAATAATGTTCTTTGAACCACAAAGGCAAATATAATTGTTATTGTTGTTGTTATTTATTAATACCATTTGAGGCAAGGTTTTATGTAGTTCAAGTTGGCCATGAATTTGCTTTGAAGATGATCGTGAATTTCTGATCTACGCACCTCCACCTTTCAAGTAGCTAACAGATATATGCCATTGTGCCCATTTCATGTGGTACTGGGAATCAAACTCAGACTTCACTCATATTAGGCAACACCCTTCTAACTTAGCTACATTACCAGCCTCGATTGAATTATTAGTAGAGGAGGGAACAGATTTCCTCAATAGGAGATGTGTATGAGAAAGCCCACACAATTGAATAAAATCGACCACATTGCCTGTAGCCTGTGAGCTTATAGAATCTAAAGAAAGCAAATGACGGAATGAGAAGAATGGGAGAGTAGAATGAATCAGGGCAAGAATGGTCACGAGTGGCATCTAACCTCTAATGCACACAGCATATTGCCAAACTCATCACATGCCTTCCCACACTGACTACTTATGGAAAATATAAGCAGAGTCGCTTACTTCATATTTATTTACTGAGTAATTACTGTAAATGCCCATTCTAGGGCTATAATAGTAAGAGAGAGCCTTCAGCCATGGCCGAGTAAGTGAAGAGGGGAGATGGAGATGAGCTAAGAGACCAGCAGAGAGTGGGATTGTATATAAGAAATTACATTACATTTAGTTAATCAAAAAGGAAAAACAATCTTAGTGGCTATTCTACATGGAATTTCTTGTGGTGAGGCAAGAGAAGGCTTAGAAAAACCAAAGGTGGTGTGGGCTTTCTGCACAAGAGTACTACCAATGAGACAAGTTAGCTCAGTCATGTAGCTATTCATAAAGTCTTCAACAATAGGAAAATTAACTGTTGAGAACTTTGATGAAATCTTATACATTTCTCAGTAACATGCTCCTATTTCTTTCATTTTACATGGGTACCATTTTTAAATAAAAGCAGAGGCAGTTAAACATGTGTTCAGTGTGGAATGGTTTTTCTTAGAGGGCTCTTCACACTTGACATGCTCTTCTGAAGCAGTTTCTTCTTACCTAGCCCCAGCACAGATCCAAACTGAGACCTACCTGCCCAGCTCAGAACATCACTTCCCCAACTGTCCACTGTGCATCTTAAATATAGCACATATAAAATCCATTGACACACCTATCTGATCATCCACTTCGTCTTTCAGCCTTGAAATTTCAGAATCACAATATGGGTTTCTCTCTCCTTCATACTCTGTTCATTTTCTCCTAATTTCTCTACCTGTTTCTCCTTTCCTAAAACAGTAACCAATATCTGTAGATACATCCTTAAAATTATCCCCTCCGACTTTCAACCTTTACACACACACACACACACACAGAGAGAGAGAGAGAGAGAGAGAGAGAGAGAGAGAGAGAGAGAGAGAGAGAGAATAATTGTTTTCTGTGACAAACCCTGAGTAACTAGGTATATTAAATGATGATGATGATGGTGATGATATAATGTAGATATTTACATAAGTTATAGTGGCTAATTACCAGTGAGAAGGGAGTCCACAATGCATAATTACAGGTATTTTGGCTTCTACAATGTGTTGATGTCCAATGGCAACTTAAAAAGACTTGTGAGGAGTTCACCAACTGTTTAACTGTAAAAGACATCACCATACAACTCTAAAAGTTTGGATTACCACCTGCCCACTATGTGACTGAGGACAATTGATATCTCTTTAACTTGACTCTTCTTTAGAGTCAGCAAACATTCACCTAGAAAAAAATTCACTGCTAGGTATTTACAAATGTTATGAGTTGGGAAAATATGCTTATACTGTAACATTTTCTGCATTTGTTTTCAAAAGTCTGCCTTTTGCCATAAAACAAGATGCAAAGAAAAAAGCAAAACAATTAACTACAATTTCCGTTCAATGCTATACTTTATTTATTCAGATCTTCTCTTTTTTTTCCTTGTGACAAGGTAATATATCCTCTTTGTACAAAGTCTGTGGTTTCACTCAGAAATATCTTTTAAATAGTATAGTTATAAATATAGTCATTAAAAAACAATTTTAGGGGCCATAGAGTTGACTCAGTGGGTTATAATAGCTCTTGCTGTATAAGCATGAGGACCAGACTGTTGATCCCCAGACCCATGTAAAAACCTGTGCAGTTAAAACAGAGTACCCAGCCCAGTTTGAAGGGAGGGGACAGGATTATTGCTGGGGCTTGCTGGCCAATCAGACTAACCAAACACTGAGAACTCCAGGTTTCCTAAGAGACACTGACCCAAGGGAATAAAATAGAAAGTGACAGAGCAGGACATAGCTGATGTCCTCCTCTGCTCATGGTAAATGCTCACACACACACACACACACTCACACACACACACACACACACACACACACACACACACACATGCATATTTTGGCTACTTTCCTCTCTTTCAGCACTAGAGTGCTGGGCTCCTTGAATGCTAACACACCCTCTCAGGGGAGGCAAAATGCAGCCTAAAAGAGGAGCCCCAGCCCATGTTTCTCTGGGTGAGAAATGGTGGGGGCCGTGATGGAGGCTGTGATTTTCAAGCTCTTGTGCACCCAGATGCCTTTGGAAACTGAAGAATTGAGAAAGGGGCCCAAGGACCTGAGATGGGGGAGGGAGTTCTGGCTTAGCTCAGAGTGAGTGCCGGGAGTGCGGCCAGGTCTTCTGCAGATCACTTAGGTGCAGCTCTATATAATGAATGCCTCCACCCATGAGAGAGACAGTCCTTGCTTGTCCAAACTGTTTATTCCTGGCAGAGAAGGATGCAAACAACTTCCTCAGGGTGGATCAGGGATTAAATACCTTTTGTAGGAAGAGATGCCTGGGAAGGGAAGCTGCTTGGCTAACCCTTGAAGCCTATTTTGATACCTCAATAGCATGGAGAACTCTAGGCTGTATGCTACATGACCAGTTGTCATGGTCCTCTTATTAGGGTGTCATGGTCATGTGCTCCAGGACAAGAACCTATTTGGGAGTAGATTAAATGCCTTCTGTTCTCAATTATGAGAATTACCGGGTTCCTTAATCTGCTCTACATTACCAGTTTTTCTGTCTGGTGAACCAGTTCCACTTGCCCCCCAGGAAATAATATGATAATTTATGATAACATGTTATGTCCTGAACTATCAATATTGAGAATATTTAAATCTCTCCAGTGTAGATAGTTTGACAGTTATCTAAAATATGTAAACTAATAGTTCTATCATATTGAACTGAAAGTGAGAGATAAAAGCAGATGTTGATGATTCAAAACAAACAAACAAACCCCCCCCCCCCAAAACTCTGCATACAGTCAGCTTTGTCTACCCAAAGTACAGAGATAAGTAAAAATGTCTGAGTGCATATGGGTATTATTATTGTGCAAATTCAGAAAACTTACAATCTGATTATTCTTTAGGAAAATGTTGAACAAACATAATTATCCTATTAAAATATTTTACTCTCAAAATAATAAAATGGATGCTCCTGTAGGATCCTTCTATGAACCTTGATTTAACTTCTGTTACTTATACAGCAATAAATTGTTCCAAGCAACACTACTTAAACTCATCTCTCTTCCAGAAGATGTTTTAAAAAATATATTTTAGCTTAAGGACATTTATTTATATCTGTGACTCCTCAAAACTTAAAAAAATATGCATATTAAAAACAATTTATCATATTAATAATGAGCTAAAACCTATTTTTCATTTCTACATATTCCAAAGAAGAAATTCAACCAAATGTAACATACATAGGGTCTGAAAGGACTTTCGTGTGATCACTCAATCAGAAGGCTCGAGCAGGAAGACCTTGGAATCAAGGGCAGCCTGGGCTACAAAACCAAAAGCCTGCTCCATAAAGGAGGCAGCAATGAGAGCGTCTCACATGCTTCAAACAAAACTGTCAATAAACTAGATGTTACAAGTACTCTACAATGGGATAAGGGATATCCAAAAAAACAAAACAAAACAAACAAACAACAACAACAACAAAACAAAACTAAAACCATAACCAAAACCAAAACCAAAACCAAAACCAAAACCAAAACCAAAACCAAAACCAAAACCAAAGCAAAACAAAACAAAACAAAACAAAACAAAACAAAACAAAACAAAACAAAAACAGGTGCAATGGTGCATGCCTGCAGTCCTAACATTCAGGAAGCTAAGGTTGGGTTATCATATGTTTAAGGCTAGCCTGGGTTATATAGCAAATACCAAGGATATCAGAGCGATCAGGATATATAGTTGGATTCCTGTTTCCAGAAAAGGGTCGAGGGAGAGCATACTCAATATAAAAAATACATATTTCAATTAATATAAATTAATTAAATTTCCTAAACTCAATTATATTACTCAATCTTGTTCTGAAAGAGCTAATTAATGCAATATGGCAAAGCAGATATGAAGGAAAGATGTTTTAAAAAAAAACAGAAAATACTCAAATGTCTTATTTGGAAATGTCACTATTGGGGTGGCTGAGAAACTCAAGAAAGGAAACTGAGGATCAGTGAAACTACGAACAGACAAAGATACCACAGAATGGCATCTGGAGAAAGCTACATGTAAATGTCCAGTTTTCACCAACTCAAAATGGAGTAAGGACTCTAGCAAAATTCCCTTAGATGCATATATTTAAGAGTGGAGTAGGCCTGGTGATACTCTGCTCTGCATGATCAGCCAAAAGGAAAGTGAGTGCCCACTGCAAATCATCTCTAAAACAAAATGGGCTATTATGAGTGCAAAGATGTTATCCTCAGGTACATCAAATACAAGCGATCATTAATAGCCTAAAAAGACCTCAATTGTCTGAAGTAAAGACTGACAAACAATATCACTGACTCCCCACACAGGCCAAACTGCACAACACATCACTGAGCCAGCTGGGCCATTAATAGAACGTATTAAAATATCTCATATACTTTTAAAACCATCAACTAAACAGGAACAAACATCAAAAGAGGACCAGC
Organism: Mus caroli; assembly: GCF_978045245.1. Lineage (NCBI taxonomy): Eukaryota > Metazoa > Chordata > Mammalia > Rodentia > Muridae > Mus > Mus caroli. Next base: position 50,434,645 of record NW_028227258.1, read on the forward strand.
AAGATGACACAGTGGGTACGAAAACTTTCTGCACAAGGCAGGCCGCCCGAGTCAGCCTCTGAAACCTCTGGATTGGACTGAAATTGTCCTCCAGGTGTACCCGTGGTATGTGCATGAGTGTGCACACACGTTTCTGCATACATAGTAATGCTTTTAGCTTTTAAAGATTGAAAGAGCTGACCCAGTTTGTCCAATCAGAAACACTTCTAAAATCTCTAGTTATGAAGTGACATTCTTAACTTAAGGCTCAAAATCAGATTAATTATTTTATATCTCAAATATATGAATATATATATATACATATATATGAGAATTATACACATACATACATATGTATATACATATATATATATAAATATATATATATATATATATATATATATATATATATAATTCAGAGTATCATTAAACAATGGTAATTTCTCTCACTAACTGAAAATTTTTGAATAAAATCTAAATATTTAAAAATGACCTACTCCTGGGGGAGGGGGTGAGTGGGTGGGGGAACACCCTCTCAGAGGCAAAAGGGAGAGGGGATCCAGTGAAGAACTCTTGGCGTGGCGGGGGTGGGGGGGACTGGGAAGGAGGGCAACATTTGGAATGTAAATGAATTAAATAATAAAACATAAATAAAAACGGCCTACTCCTCAAAACTGAAATTGAATCCTCCAGGTCAGTAGTAAATAATTACCGAAATATCATCCACATTGTCTCTCAGTAAACAACACTCAACTCTTGCTTATTTCCTTCACAGTATATTCCCTTAACAGCATGGGCAGCTAATTACAGCTGATGGTTACTTGCAAGGACAAAGAAAATGGAAAAAAAATCAGGTCCTTCAAAAAACTTTAAAAACAATAGAGTTTGGGAGGTTTTATTCCTAAGGATCAATAAAAGGAAGGAAAGCAAAAAGACCTATGAATCACAGCAAGTTTAATTTCTTATGTTCCAAATTATGCAGTTTTTTCTCTTGGGAAATGAACAGAAATGTTAAAAATACCAGTAAAAAGAAGATAATGTTGGCCTCTGAAAAACAGTATTTTCCTATCTGTTATATATTACATTCTTTCATTTCATTCAAAGCTGCTTTTGTAGTAATTTCAAATATACATCCATCACCGTGCTTCAGTGACATTTCAAGGAAATTATTGAATGAAATGTAAACTCAGTTAAGTCTATAATAAATTTACAGTGGAAAAATGTCAGATTACAGGTAATTTGGGTTGTATTTCTTAGAGGCTTGATAGGAGTTTTTTGGCATCCAACATTTTCTTTCTATTTTTACTTTCTTAATTAAACGACCAGGTCTGTTATTGCCGAGGTAAAAGGCCAACATTCGGCAGTGGGAGAAGGAGCAGGAACCTCACTTGTTGGCATTCGTTGCATGACTGAATTTATTAAGGACAAATAAAAGCATATACTTGTACGGTTTGCTAAATAGATTCTACTGATAAAATGATGGAAATAGTATCTATATGTGGAATACTAATTCTCTTATTATTTTTTTCACCATAAGTGACAAATATTTAGTGGAAAAACTAGAGACCCCATCAAGGTAGGGGGATATGCATGAAAACATATCAACCACCTTAAGAAATGAATCCATGAGAAAAAACTTTCTTTCTTTCTTTCTTTCTTTTTTTAAAAATTGAGTATTATTTCATTTACATTTCCAATGCTATCCCAAAAGTCCCCACACGCTCCCCCACCCACTCCCCTACCCACCCACTCCCACTTCTTGGCCCTGGTGTTCCCCTGTACTGAGGCATATAAACTTTGCAAGATTAATGGGCCTCTCTTTCCACTGATGGCCAACTAGGCCATCTTCTGATACATATGCAGCTAGAGACACAAGCTCTGGGGAGGTATTGGTTAGTTCATATTGCTGTTCCAACTATAGGATTTCAAATCCCTTCAGCTCCTTGGGTACTTTCTCTAGCTCCTCCCTGTGATACATCCAAAAGCTGACTGTGAGCATCCACTTTTGTGTTTGCCAGGCCCCAGAATAGCCTCACAAGAGACAGCCATATCTTATAATAAGCATTTTAACACTTCACTTTGCCGGCAATACAACTCATTTACCCATACAGTCAATGAATTAAGTATCTATTATGGGCCAGCCATTTTAGAACTCTGGGAATACAACAGTGGACTTTTTTATCTGACACCTGTAATCATGGGTTTACAGTTCTGCTAGGTTACACTGTGTTGTTCTCATTCTCCCAGTGAAACACACTGTCCGTGCGCATGTCCATGAGCACAAGAGAGGGAGAAAAATAGGCACACAGAGGCATCTTTTTTTTAAATTTTTAATATTTTTTATTACATATTTTCCTCAATTACATTTCCAATGCTATCCCAAAAGTCCCCCATAGCGCCCCCCACTTCCCTACCCACCCATCCCATTCTTTTGGCCCTGGCATTCCCCTATATTGGAGCATATAAAGTTTGCAAGTCCAATGGGCCTCTCTTTCCAGTGATGGCCGACTAGGCCATCTTTCAATACATATGCAGCTAGAGACAAGAGCTCCGGGGTACTGGTTAGTTCATCATGTTGTTCCAACTATAGGGTTGCAGATCCCTTTAGCTCCTTGGGTACTTTCTCTAGCTTCTCCATTGGGAGCCCTGTGATACATCCAATAGCTGACTGTGAGCATCCACTCCTGTGTTTGCTAGGCCCCGGCATCGTCTCACAAGAGACAGCTATATTTGGGTCCTTTCAGCAAAATCTTGCTAGTGTATGCAATGGTGTCCGCGTTTAGAAGCTGATTATGGGATGGATCCCTGGATACGGCAGTCTCTAGATGGTCCATCCTTTCATCACAGCTCCAAACTTTGTCTCTGTAACTCCTTCCATGGGAGTTTTGTTCCCAATTCTAAGAAGGGGCACAGTGTCCACATTTTGGTCTTCATTCTTCTTGAGTTTCATGCGTTTAGCAAATTGGATCTTATATCTTGGGTATCCTAAGTTTTGGGCTATTATCCACTTATCAGTGAATACATATTGTGTGAGTTCCTTTGTGATTGTGTTACCTCACTCAAGATGATGCCCTCCAGGTCCATCCATTTGGCTAGGAATTTCATAAATTCATTCTTTTTAATAGCTGAGTAGTACTCCATTGTGTAAATGTACCATAATTTCTGTATCCATTCCTCTGTTGAGGGACATCTGGGTTCTTTCCAGCTTCTGGCTATTATAAATAGGGCTGCTATGAACATAGTGGAGCATGTGTCCTTTTTACCGGTTGGGACATCTTCTGGATAATATGCCCAGGAGAGGTATTGCTGGATCCTCCGGTAGTACTATGTCCAATTTTCTGAGGAACCGCCAGACTGATTTCCAGAGTGGTTGTACAAGCTTGCAATCCCACCAACAATGGAGGAGTGTTCCTCTTTCTCCACATCCTCGCCAGCATCTGCTGTCACCTGAATTTTTGATCTTAGCCATTCTGACTGGTGTGAGGTGGAATCTCAGGGTTGTTTTGATTTGCATTTCCCTGATGATTAAGGATGTTGAACATTTTTTCAGGTGCTTCTCTGCCATTCGGTATTCTTCAGGTGAGAATTCTTTGTTCAGTTCTGAGCCCCATTTTTTAATGGGGTTATTTGACTTTCTGGAGTCCACCTTCTTGAGTTCCTTATATATATTGGATATTAGACCCTTATCTGATTTAGGATAGGTAAAGATCCTTTCCCAATCTGTTGGTGGTTTTTTTGTCTTATTGATGGTGTCTTTTGCCTTGCAGAGCTTTGCAGTTTCATGAGGTCCCACTTGTCAATTCTCGATCTTACAGCACAAGCCATTGCTGTTCTATTCAAGAATTTTTCCCCTGTGCCCATATCTTCAAGGCTTTTCCCTTAGTGTCCACGTCTAAACAAGAGGTCTTGCCTTCTAGGGAAGTATTGGTTTCTAAGGATTTTTAAGGATTCTCATTCAATGACCCAATACACCAGTTACATAATTCAAACACTGAAGATAGCATGAGAAATGCTGAGCTGGGGCAATGAATTTAAGATGTAGGAAGATTTACATTTTGACTGGTGGGAAGCTGGCTATTAAAATGATATGTTTTAAGACAACATTGAGATTGTTACCAGGGACCCTTAAGGAACAAAAGAACAAAGTGGAATATTTTCTAAAGCTTCCTTTTAAGTATCTAAAGTATTTACATTTGAAAAAAATATTTTAATTCACATTTCATCCTTTACGTACAAAGCCTGTTTTGTTTTACTCTATTATTTTAACTTGCTTTACAAGAGGATTTCATACATGAGCATTATATATATATATATATATTCCCCTCTCCCTCCTCTTCGTTCCTCCTGTACCCACCTCTCAAATTCATGAGCTCTTCTTCAACTATTATTGTTTCATGTATGTCTATAAATATGAAGTTTATGTCCATCAGTTCACTATAAACAGAATTTCTGTAAGTTTGCCATCATTTAAGGCTTTAAAAGAGGAGCGCTTTTAAATGTTAAATCCATTTTAAAGTATTAAAGTATAGTAATTTATAAAGCTTATTGGTTAAAATAGCCAATAACTATATTTTTTAAAAATTTTAAAATTTGCTCATTTTAATTTTGTTATAAGTGTGTGTGTGTGTGTGTGTGTGTTTGTATGTGTGTGTGTGTGTTTTGTGTGTATGCATGCATGTAAGTGGAACTGGAGTTACTGCTAGTTGTGATCCATATGACACAGAACCGAATATTGCAGGAAGCAGTCTTAACCATCTTTCCATCCTGCAAAGACATCTTTTGAAGGTTGTCTGTTCAGATTCTAGACACAGCAGAACATGTGGATTGTAAAACACCTGTCTCTTTTAGCTCTCCACAGGCTGAAGCAGTAAGACTCCTTCCTATTCAACAGCTTGTGACAATGTAATCTGAACAGGACTTAGGGTCTGTTTTTAGCCAGTTCCACCACAGGAGCTAGAGGTCCATGAGGACAGGGATGAGAGGTCAGGTAGCTATTTTGTTATGGGAGTGACTGATGGGCCCTGGGGCAGAAGTGAAAGAACAGAGAACCGCGTTAGAGTGAGACAGTAGGGACCCTGCTCTCAGGATTACTCAAGACAAACACTTGTTTGGGGGAACAAAGTTCTGGGGTAGATAAGAGAAACATGAAGAAGTTCATTATTCAAGACCATAATGATATATAGAAACTGAATTAGATCTTGATAGGGCTAGGAAAGGACAGTTAACAGATGAATTAAGGGAATAGGATTTGTCTCAAGGACTTGGTTGGCAGTGTGTCTATCCTAGTATATCAGATGTTCTTGGGACAGGGCACAGACTGCCACAGTTGTGGTGGTTTTAATGAGAATTTGTCATAGCTTATATACTTGAATGCTTGATCTCCAACTGTTGGAAATGTTGGGGAAGGATCAGGAGGACTGGCCTTGCTGGAGGAGGTATGTCACTAGGGATGGGCTTTGATACTTCACAAGCACAAACCATTTACAAACCATTTACATGGCTCTTTCTCTCTGACTCTTACTTGTGGGTCCTAAGTTCTCAGCTACTACTCTAATGCCATGCCTGCCTGTCTGTTTCCATGTTCCCTGCCACGACAATCATGTAATCAGCCTCTAAAAATGTAACCAAGCCCCCATTGGGCACTTTCTTCTATAAATTGTCATAGTCATGGTGTCTCTTCACAGCAACAGAAAACTAACTGACAGCAGGTGAATGTAAGATGGCCAATAATCCAACCAAAGTCTGCAAAACATCCAGAGGTGGCCTAAGATGGACTATGTAGGAAAGTGCTGAAAAGGCAAATCACCTCCATGTACAGACATAGAGGGACATGAGAATAGACAGAGGAGCAACATGGGGCCCACAGAAACAGCAGAGAAAGAACAGAAGCACAATGCAAATGGTGATTTCAAATTAAGAAAGGGGAGTCCAAAACAGATGCAGACACATCTGTCTACATACAAACAACACCCATCTATAAGAGAAAATAGCAATGCCCTTGAGACTGCCTGAAGGCTGCCTAGACAACGGGGACCTTGAAGCTTTTGTGTGATGTTTCAAGCCAGAGTCTCAGCTAACCTTTATGCCCTTTAACTCCAGTGATGGAGAGTCTTGGGAACCCAAACTGTTTCTTTCTGTCTCCATCCTACAAAATGGGGCGGTGACACTTCCCAAATATGTCTAAGGAAAATTAATCCAAACCTGAGATGAAACTGTTATTGCAAAGATCAACAGTGTCTACGGTGAGCATGAGAATAAGTTAGTATTTGATCTACAAACCTGGGGTTTGAAATGGACATACTATCCCAGGGAGGTCCCTATATGTATACCAAAGAGCGTGAGTAGGGAAAGGGTATTCCAAGGCAGTTTGTTTTCCACAGAGTTAGAATGTGCAGATGTGCAAACCAGCCTCACTCTTCACCATGAAGGATCCGCTTCAGCCTCCACTCTGGTCTTTCTGCTGAATGTTGCTTTTTACCCCCTCAAAACTAATTACATTAGAGAAACTCAGCCTCAAATATTCTGCAAAGCACACTTTTCTCACTATCCTTGTCAATGAACTTCAAATTGTCTTGTGATTTGGGACCTCCTCTTCTACAGTGTCTATCCATTTTGAAATAATTTCAAGTCCCAAAGGAGACAAAAAGCATACAGAAGAGCAGAGCTCAGGTGGCTACTCCTAACACAAAACTCACAACAGACTGACTGGCACCATGATAATCTAGCAAAAGAAATTCTCAAAAGTGTTCTCAAGACATCCTAGCGAATGAACTTCAAAAATATTTACCTAGTGAGTACTTACTATGCACTGGATAATATACAATAAAAATAGGATTAAGTCTCTGACCTTAGAGGGTTACTTTCCAAAAGGACTCAATCAAGCCCTTGCAGCCTTGCAAGTCCCAGCATTAGGAGAGACTGAGTGCAACTGAGCTCCTCAAGGTGCCCTGCCACGACACTGAAAGAGCTCCCTGCAAGGTCTTGCCTCTCTTCCAAGCACAAGAATCACATGTCCAAATTCCACCACAGTCTCAGGGTCATTCCTGTCTTGCAACTACCACAAACAGTGCCCCTGGGATGTTTTTCCCAGACAAATGTTGAACAGCCCACAAGAGTCCTGTGGCTGAGCAGGACAGATGGCTTAGTGGGTAAAACTGCTTGTTGAGAAGTATTAGGAATTGAGGTTGAATCCCAGCACCTAAGTAGGAGGAAAGGCTAAGCATAGTTGTTAACACACTTAAGGGGTAGGAACAGGAGGAACTGAGGGGTCCGACAGCTCCCAGCCCCTAGCTCCCATTTATGGAGAGGAATAAGGCAGAGATTGATAGAGCCAGACATCAAATTCTTCCTCTGGCCTCATGGTACATGAATAACCTCCCCATACACAAATATGCATGTGCACACACACACACACACACACACACCTTCTTTGCCACACACAAATAAATACTGCAGCTACACTCCACCCTTAAGTAAGGATCCTCCCCCCCTCCCCTTGTGAGCTACCTCCTCCACTTAGATCCCTGTTGTTCTGATCAGTCTACAACTCAATTCTTCTAGGCCTAGGTCTCTTCAAAGACAGATGGCTCAGAGAGATAAGTGTGAATAATAAGGCACAGTGCTATTCATAACTAGGTCCTGACGGAGTCTCATAATACTTATAGGTTAGATTGCTAGGATGATCTTTTCTTATAATAACACTGCTAAGCCCTGGTTCTACATACTTGTGATATCCTGAAAGGAGCATCAATTTATCTAATAAGATTATTCCTTATGGCCATACTGGCCAGGTTCAGAAGTGGGGCGTGGCCTGTTGCCAACCCTGTGATCACAGATTTAGAACTCTCCTCCCAAGTTTCAGAAAAGAAAGAGTTGCTGAAAATTAACTTGATCACTAATGCTCAGGGATTTAATCAGTCTAAATACAACAAGATCAATAAATACGTGAAAGGACAAGGCCTGGAGAGGTTCCAGGATGCTTTATCAGTAGAGATTCCTAGAAAGTGTCACAGAAGGAAAAGCCAGGGAGGTTCCACATCCCCTCCCGTACCCTCTGCCTAACGTATCTTTCACCTGTATCATTTTAACATGACCTTATTTATAATAAGATAACTAAATATAGATATTAAGAAAGATGTTTCTCTGAGTTCCGAGAGCTTTCCTAGCAACTGCAGCAAGCCCAAAGACCAAGACCGGGTCATGGAACTTGATGGACAGCAACAGCTCAGTGAGACATATTGGTGATAGGTTACCATTTACAATTGATATCTGTGATGGGGGATGTCTCCTGGGACTAAGCCCAGAACCTACAGGTTCAGAGCCAAGCTCCAGGCAGATAATGTAAGAACTGAATCAGAGGATAGTATCTGACAGAGTTGCTTGGGGCTATGGTTTTATGTTTGTCCCAGGGTATTTGTGCTAGATGATTAAGCCCAGCGAGGCAGTGCAAAGGGGGCGGAACCTTTAAGAAGTGGGACCTAGAGCTAGGTAATTGGGTCTTTAGAAGGGAATAATGCTTTTCTCACAGAGAGTGTTTTCCTGACCAGAGGAAGCCTTGTGAGGGAGAGATGTGTGGCAAACAAACCTAGAACCTCCCCTGAATCCCCAGCATCTTCTTTCACGCTTTGATCTTTTCTACACATGTTCTAGGCTTAGGGCTCAGTCTTAGACACTGATCCTATTCCAGATGCCATGTGCAAGTGGTAGATTGCCATCTATGTGTCTGAATGACTACTATAGACCAAGGTTCCCATACTGTTCTTAACCTAGCTACCAATAGACAGGTGAAAGCTGAGCAGGCTTGAGCACTGTGTTCTTGGAGCTCTAGAATTTGTATTTAAATTAAACCTACTCTTGTTATAAAGTACCCAGACTCACAAGTTATGCAGCAAAACAGACTAAGACACTGGTTGTACATGTGGGTAGTCCCTTGAATTTTAGTGTCTAAAGATAAAATACACTACATTGACTTGCATTGTGAGAACAGGGCAACGTTGTTTGTTTATTGCCTATCATATAGGGAACCCTTAGCATAATTAGATATCCCGCTAGTCCTATGATAATGTCTTTTGGTCTCAGGAATCAGAACCTGTAAGAAATGACCAAACAGAAATTGTCAGGAATGCTGGGCACAATCCTGGCCAATACTGTTTTAGGTTTTTTGTTTGTTTGTTTGTTTGTTTGTTTTGGGTTTTTTGGTTGTTTTTTTTTTTTTATGAAGGGACACCATGGCCACAGAAACTCATATAAAGAAAAATATTTAATTGGGTCTGACTTCAGAGGTTTAGTCTATTATCTTCATGGCTGGAAGAATGGTGGCATGCAGGCAGGCATGGTTCTGGAAAAGGGGCTGGGAGTTCTACATCCAGATTGGCAGGCAGCAGAAAAAGAGTACCACACTGTGCATGGCTTGAGCATCTGGGACTTCAAATCCTGCCCCACAGTGACACACTTCCTCCAACAAAGCCACATCTACTCCAACAAGGCCACACTTCCTAGTAGTGCCTAAGAGGTCCATTTTCCCTCAAACTACCACAAACATTAAGGTAAGACAGAATTCCCAGCATCACTTATCATTAAGCACTCAGGATATCTAGAGCACACTGTCCATTGCTTTACATGGCTTTTCTCATGTAACTTTACAAGCAGCATAGTAATCACTGCTAATTTCATTTATAAATTAAATACCCAGTGCTTAGCAGGTTTCAATAATTTTTCAGGGGATCACTAGGTTAGAAAATCTAAGTTTCATGATTCAGTTGTTTCCTATTAAATTCCAAAGATAGTGCTTTCAACCTTTCTATGAGTTTGAATTTAATAAAAGAGACCTTTAAGAGATCTTTGCTTCTGGGGATGTTCATTGGGCCCACCTCTGAGACAATGAGTAGAATAGCATCCCCAGCCCATGAGAGCATCCCACAGAAGGTTTAGGCCTGTAGTCACACTAACTAATTGCACTTAGCTGAAACCATAGGATGCCTATTTTAATCATCTCATCACAGTTCCATACCAGCTCCCAGAAAGGCATTCAATATGACAAGGAATCCTGGGACCATGATTCTGGCTGGTGAAATGAAGCTATGTTAGAATGAGCAGCTTCACAGAGCAGCCACAATTTAGCAGACCCAATTCTGTCTGGAGTCTCATGATGCACTGGTGTAATTAAATGTTTCTATCAGTCACCATACACAGGTTGCTTGTACTGCCCAACCCTCAAGATAATTAATGATGCCTTTGATATTTACATACGTCTGTCGGTGACATAACTGTTTTATGAACATTATAAAATAAGAATAAATATAATTCTTAATCAACAGAGCTTATATAAAGGCTAAATGAGTAAGGCATATAAAAGGCTCTGCACCTAGCAGAGGGCAGGAAGAGACAAATTAATAATGCACATTATTATCCAGTTTGCAGGTTACAAAGCATACCATGAGGCACTTTATCTCCATTTTGTGATTCCAAAATTATAGCTCAGTGAAGACAAGCAACTTACCCACGTTCATTAAGCAATTAATACACTGTGTTCTTATTCACTTCACAGTACTCAGTACTTTAGAGATCATAATGTGGGGTCATGAAGAAAAACATGCTTTAAGTAGAAAAATTGTATCCCTACTGTTATCCATCATAGTTCAAAAGAGTCCCACTTACTTCAAGATGCCCTTAAGTGCTCACCCCTCTTTGCTCCAAACCACCACTCCTGGCCATGAATACTCCTTTTGTTCTCTACTACTCTAAATGCTATCAATCTCTGTAGTTCAGATCCTATCTCACTAACCCATTTGTTGATTACTAGGGTTTCTTGGGTGCCTAATTTTATAGTTCTTTATCAATTCAGCATATTAATGCCATAAATGAAGTAGAGCTGGCAAATTTTTCTCACTTTTTGTGGCTTGTTTGTCTGTTCTGCAAATGGTTGCTTTGGAACCTTTTAAATTGTATATAGCCCCTTTTGTTGATTTTAGGAGATACTTCTTGGGCTACTGAACTTCTGTTCACCAAGTTCTTACCTATACCTATATCTTAAAGTATATGCCCTATGTTTTATTCTAAGTCTTGAAATATAACCAGGTACCCCCTACCACTTCAAGAGAGAAGAGATTCCAAGTCAGTGAAAAATCACTAATCAAAGCTCAGAGGTCTAAAGGGCCCTGCTCTCTTCTGCAACCTCCAGGAATCCAATATGGTTGCAGCATTAGATATATTGACAATGTAACACTGATGCTGGGTAAAGGCCCGATTCTAGCTCTGTCCAGGAATCTTTTCTTGTTCTAAGGGCTGTGAATGAACAATCATGGATCCAGGGAGATGGGCAGGTACTATTTACATTCTAGACAGAAAACACCCAGAAGCCATGTTGCAAAGCTCACTGAGTCCAAAGCTCAGCAGAAGAGGGGGAAAGGTCTCAAGACCTAAACTAAGACATTAGGTATAAACAGTCAGAAATTAAAGACAAAAGCAACCAAAGTGTCACATGGACTTGGAGGTTTGTATTGAAGAGTTACTCTTGCAAGAATCTGCTGAGTGTGTTTACCCTGGCATCAGGAAGACCACAAAAGAGATAGACTAGTCAAATGACTGACTGTCGCATATTTTCCCTCTTCCTGACTGCTTCTGAATGGGTCATGTCATCATGGACAGGGTCTTAAATACACCTCACCCACCCTGCAATGGTCATCTGGGTGGAAAAGCTAGATAACGCAGAACTGATCTTTCTTTGAAGATGGTGAAGGGCAAGTAGAACTGAGGAAGGGGTGTGGTTCACCTAGGTCCAGAAGATACTCAGTGTTTATCTATCATCGACTGAACTCTAAAACTTTTGGCCATACTGGGTGAACTTCAATAGTTAGCCAGAGGCCCACTTTGTGGGTCTCCTTAGTAACAATGTGGCTGTTATCAAAGACATTTTAAACAAAAGAAAAAATATTTATTGAAATACAATCCCTTTTCCTGATAGCTTGAACAAGGTAATTGTCCAATCCTTGGATGTATGTATGTGTAAGTTGCAATTCTGGCAGATGACCGTGAACACTAAATGTTTCAAATTTAGGTTATTGCCAGACATCTCCCCCCCCCCAAAATAACCTCTAATGTGCTAATGAAAGAATGTAATATTGTGCTACCAATAGCCCAGTGTCAGGAATAAATGATGATATGTGACAGCTTAGCTTCAGGGCTGGGGGCAGGGGAATCAATGATCTTACAACTTGAGCTCTGATATTTGCAAAATGCTTTGGGTTGGGGGGTGGGGCTAGAAGAAGTACACAAACAGACCCATAAATCAATCAGAAAGGAAAGGGGGAAGCCAGAAAGAAACTGCTCACAGAAGACAGACAAATCACTCCAAAGCAGAATTTTATTAAACTGTACTCAGCTCTGATCCACACAAGGCAACAAACAATAAGAATTCCCACAGAAGAGCCCTGGCTCAGTAGAGAGCACTGTTAACTCTCCTCCTGGGGCAGCGCTGACCTCTTCAGGGCTGTCAACTCCTTTCAGCTTCCCAGGGCATACCACAAAACTGACTCTGAGGAAGGCAATGCTTATCAATCAATTCTCTACCCAATAAATCTCTGGCTTCTTGTGCTTTTAATATCAAAAGGATTCCTGCAAAAATCTAGTAATCAAGTTCCCCCGATCACACGCGGGCTGAGCTTTTTGATCAAGGGTTCATAGTTAAAGCTTTGAGCTTTACTTGGGGATGTGCCCTGTTAAGTCAGCACACATTGTCAGTCTCCCACAAGAAGAGTTTGAATGCCAGCAGTACCTTCATTTATAATTAAACCGACGAAACTCATCCTGATGATTATGTTACACTGTGTACATTTCCAAGGATGAAATGAAGCCTATTCAATACAGAGACTTTGAAGCAGAGAATCAGTGATAGATAGGAAAGCCTTAACAAACAGACCTGCACTAGTTACTTTTCTCAGTGCTGCGACAAAATGCTCGAGAGGGAAAGCAAAGGCGGCAGAAGTGGGAGGCAGGTAGATACGCTGTGTCCACCGTGAGGATGCAGGAGCAGTGAGCATCAGTCTCCTCTGACTCTCCCCTTTTTATTCAGTCTGGGACGTCAGCCCTGGGGATGATGGTGGTCACATTCTGGGTAGGTCCTTCCCCCTTTAGTGAAACTTTTCTGGGAAAATAATCCTAGACTCAGCCAGGGTGTGGTCCAATTGGGATGCTAAATCTGGCCAAGCTTACAGTGAATTTTCACTGTTACAGGGAAACTGTTCAGTGTGTCCATGCACACATTATATATTTTTAAATACCTTCTATTGCACACAGTTAATAGGAATCATCTAATGTATTCCAAACCCCATCAGGGGGAAAAAACAGATGAAGAGAAACACATTGCAATTTCTAGGTAGAAACTAAAAATAAAATATTCAATTACAGTATTATTTTTATGCTGTAACTATATTTTTAACCTGTATACTCCCTCCAGTGTCTCTTGTCACACAGGACAAAGATAGGTCACAAATAATTTTCAACATTCTTTAGGTGATGGATGAGTGAAATTTCAGGGCCAAGTCCTCTGGCTCCATCTTTCTTTAACCTTTTCTTTCTCCCTATCCACTTTTTGAACTCCAGTATTTCAAAATCTCTTTCCTGTCCAGTTTCCTATTCTGTTTTTAGGCTAATGAATATGAACTCCACATTTAAGTCTCGACATCTTTCTGTCCTCATTACTATTCATCGCTAACATTATCCTCAGCTGCCTTACCTTTTCTCCAAATTATTAAGACTATTACTTATGCATAAATTAATCATTAGGCATTTAACCTCCAAACACCTTTATGAAATCAGGTTTATTGGAAATTTTAGATAACTGTGAATCCTCACTTTCTAAATGAATTTAAAAACCAACTGCAAACAGTCTACTAATAAACATTTAAAATTAATATTTGATCATTTCTCCAACCAGTCATATTTTCAGATTGTCAAGCAACTGGGTCTGTTCACAATGGCCAGCTAGCCATATTTTAAATTAAATATAAGCCCCTGGGATTTAGCCTTTGTGGGCTCTGCACATCTAGACTCATGTCAATATCAAGAGTCAATACAAACCTAATACTAAAACACTCCATCTCTTAGGGTGAAATTTTATAAGACCAAAAATTCTCTTAAAGCGTCAATACCCTTTTAGAATTGGTTTTAAACCCCAAAACAAACTCATTTGAAAGGGGGGTTTTGTTATAATTGAATAAGAAATTGAAACTTGGACTGTGTAATGCATGGTGCAATTAAACACACAAGCAATTTAATTAAAGTCCTAGTTCACTTTTAGATTTCATTGTAGTCTGCAATTAGAATGGTTTGTGCTATAGCCAAGTATTCTGGGGTCAGGAATGCCCTGCTAAAGTAGGTCTGCGCTGTCTAAGAAAGCCCTATGTTAATGTCAAACAGAGGGTGCATAACAGGTATTGTTGCTCATCTCCACTGAGGCTGAATCTTACTCCTCTGCACACATCCAGTGCTTCCTGGGCAGGAACTGGCAAATTTTCATACAGAGAGAGAGAGAGAGAGAGAGAGAGAGAGAGAGAGAGAGAGAGAGAGAGAGAGAGAGAGAGAGAAATGAAATGAAAGGGTACCCTACTGGAAGGAAAGGGTACTTTCTAGCATAAGCTAGCCTCGAGGGAAGAGGGCGAAATGGATTAGAGGACTGGCACCTGGCATCTACTACGGCTCTGGGGAACTGGTCTTTTGATGAACCAGTTCCGAATTTGATTGAGACCCAAGTCTGAGAAGATGTAGATGATGGGGGGGGGCAAAAAACAAAACCAACCAACCAAACCTTTACTCCAGAACTAAGCTTTTATTACTGAAACAAGTGGATGAATAAAAACACTATCAACCCAAAGAAAGCAAAATGATTTGCAATTCCTATTAGGTTCAACCCCGTGGTTAAGGTACAGCAACTCAAAATCATGATCTTAATTAACTTACAAGTTAATATTTTATTTTCTTTGCTCGAAGCAAATTCCTTGAAGCTAAAAGCATCTTTACGGATTGTTGTTGATATATGCAATGTTAGCTCTTACTTGATTTTATAAAAATACCAAATTCTTATCCATGAGCATCACTAAAAGAGTCAAGATATTTAAATTATAAATCTTATTGTTGATCTAGTGTGCAAAGATATTACTCAAGAACACCTTGTGCTTATGAAACGGATTCACAGAAACGTCCTCCCCTGGAGAACGGTGGTAGGTATTCTTGCTGTAAAAGAGGCAGCATGGGGAGCAGAAAACACCTAGACTGAGCTCAGCCTTGGTCGTTTGTGAATTGGGGAGGGAAGGGGGAATAAAAACCACAAGCAAAATACTTAATCTTTCCTTTATATTCTGATTTTTAAAAAAAGGATTAATACTTTCCTAGCCACCTCACAGGACTCTTTAAGCATCAAATGAGGTATTATCCCAAAACACTTTAGACATTTAAAGCACTGTGTAATAGCAAGGAATTATCACTATATGCTCCTGGACTCTAAAGTACTCCACCACGAAGATGTAAAATCTAAATCCTTCCTAACACACTAAGTATCAAGATAAGACAATGTTGTACAAATTTCAATCAGGAATCCCAAAATTTGTTCAAAAACATCTCAACTATATCAAGTCTGAGATGTTCTGCAATGGAAACATCCAGCCCTCCTTGTAACCTGCCCACAAGAGTGGGCAAAAAACCTCACTTAAGCATTTAATTGGAGTAATTATGGAAAGTTTCAAATTAAGTTTCTTCTTTCAAAATAAAATATGTATTAAGTACAGACGTGGAAAAATGCCCTAATCGCCTCAAATATCCTAAAGATGGGCATCTAAGGGATAGTTAGAAATATTCTTGGATTCAAGGAGTGACCCTAACCAGGCATCCCAGAACTTTGGAAGTGGAGACAGGGGGATCAGAGATCCAAGGCATCCCTGGCAAGTTCAAGGCTAGCACGAGCTCCATGAGACTCTGTCTCAAAGCAACAAGAAGTATGGCAATAGGGAGTTATACTTGAGTAGAGAGCCATGGGTATCTTGCAAGGAACTAAGTATTTTCCACCATGAGAGCTGACTAAATATGAAAGAGATAATTCCACCAAGAAACTCCTCACTATACAAGGTATTCAAGAGCATGCTGAACTTGGGAAGAAGCACAGTACACAAGTCTTTGAAAAGTAAAAATCTCCTATTACAGATGCCTAGTTTTATATCCCCAGTGGGCTGATAACTCAAAGTGTTCCCACCAACATCACATACATGGGACTTTTTCTATATTGTCATCTCCAGTGCCATTCTCCCTAGATTAAAATAGCAGGGACAGGGAATAAGGGACGGCTTTACAGCCATATTATAAAATTGACATGAAAATAGTATCCGTGGATGTGAAGTATACAGAATTACCACATAAATTCCATGAGAGAGACCTTACCATGAATATTCGCAGTGTCTAGAATGTTTCCTGAGGATGCATGCGATACTCAAAATACATGACACACTAACCATCTTATATTTAAAGGTTGTTTCAAATGCAACCTTCCAATCTCTCTAGCCAGCCCAAACTTACCTACTATACCAAAACCAGCAAAACACAAAGTCCCTCCTGTTTCCACAGTCAAGACTGGCAATTTCCAAATGCACCTTTATTTGTGGTCTATGAATCAAGACCTTACATTTACAAATAAATAAAAGTAGTGCTGTTTTGTTGAGACTGTACTGGTTAAATCTTGCTTAATAGTGTCAAATATGTGTTTTGTTTTGTTTTGTTTTGTTTTGAGCAAACCATATGCCAAGTTGATTAAGTATAACAACCAATTCCAAAGCACACTCATTGTTTGTGTTAGTCTCCAGACAAGCTGGAGACAGCACAGTCACCATAGGGAACTGGTCAACCTTCCCTGGTTGTGCTGTTTTGCCCATTATTGAAAGAAAATGAGCAGATCAAAGGCTCTGTTACAAAGGTTCAGGGAACCAATGCTAATTCCACTTAATAACACTATTTGCATTCCATCTTAACCAGAGTAATGCATATTTGCTGACGGAATCTTTGATAGCCATCTTTCACTTTTCCCCCTGCCCGTGACTTCTTCCTCCTAAGCATGTATAGCCAAGGCCAGAAAAATGTCAAGGAAGCACTGAATGCAGCCAGAGAAAGAGAAGTTGATCCCCACCAAGCCAAACCAAAGCCAGAGTACTGTTTAATATTTACCAAACATTGGTCATGCATGAACTACTTTCCCATGTTTCTGGGCAAAGAAGGATACTAAGACTCCACTTTATGACAGCTAAGATTATCCTGAGCATTGTCCTGTCTTGCTTCTTTTATTGTTGCCAGTATAATCCCCTATACTAACTTAACTGCCAAGTTTGAAAGGTTATAGACAATACATTAGATTCAGGGGAGCTGAACTGGCTTCAAGAAGGGAGATTACTCTGTAAGACTCAGTACCACCTAGGGGCAGCAAATCATGCCAGCCTGAATCCCACACCTGTAAACAAACTCTTCACAGGAAAACTGGTCATGGAAGCCTTCAAAGTTTTATTTTTGTTATATTTATTCATTTATTGTGTGCAGTTAGGTGCATGTGTAGATACCAGGGAAGAACTTGGGTGGGACTGGTTCCCTCCTTTCACCATATAGGTCTAGGGGATCAATTTTCAAGATGCTAGGCTTAGAAGTAAGGACCTTTACCAGTTGAATCATCTCACTGGCCCAAGAAAGCCTTTGCAGGAGATAGAATTAAAG
Source organism: Mus caroli (assembly GCF_978045245.1). Taxonomy (NCBI): domain Eukaryota; kingdom Metazoa; phylum Chordata; class Mammalia; order Rodentia; family Muridae; genus Mus; species Mus caroli. The sequence goes on from NW_028227258.1 coordinate 50,452,363, forward strand.
TATGAGGGGTAGAGAAAAAATTTAAGCATAGATGATAGATAGATAGATAGATAGATAGATAGATAGATAGATACTTAGGAAGGAGGTGTTTATTGACTTATAGTTCTAGGTTACAGTCCATCAATTTAGGAAAATAAAAGTAGGAACTCAAGCAGCTAAGCACATCAATATCCAAGATGCAGTCAAGAGACAAGAGCAATAAACACATTGGCCCTGGCCTGCTGTTTTCTCTTCATTTAGGGTACAGCCTAGGGAATAGTGTTACCCACAGTGGGCTGGATCTTCCTACATCAATAATCAAGACAATTCTTCATTAAGACTCTTCATAGGTGATCCTAGGTTGCATAAAGTTGACAGTTTAAACTAAGCAAAGCATAAATATGGACAGATAAAAATTAAGAAAGCTTATAAGTATTTTTTTTTTCCATTATGTCAGTAAACCTTGCAGTTCCAATGAAGATGCTGACAGGCTTTGGATGTCCAGAAGAAACCAAAGTGTGTACCATCACAAGAGAAATGTCATCCCTTCCACAATCCCCAAACACAGATTATCTAAGGAAGCTCACTGTCGAGCAATACCAGTGTCCTCTGCACTTTTTGGTTTTCCTCAGTGAATTCCCTAGAGACCTTTTCAGGATAAACAACTCACACAAGACCATTCAAGCTGGGAAGACAATGCTTCAAAAATACAAATTAAAATCTTCTCTGGTTGATCTGTCTGGCTAGTAGTGAGCTACTGTATCTAGTCTGGATTCTAGGGGGCTCACCCTTATTCTCCTTTCCCGAACCCACAAACAAGATTTAATAAAACTGGTTACCTAAACAGGTTCCCTTAGCATCTTGAGCAGACATTTATGCTATTCAGTTGTACTGTAAAAATAATGCCAAATATAGACAATTAGCTTTATATTTGCTTTGGTGGAATAAAGAGCATTCTTATGCTAAATCACTATGGTATGGCTTTAATACTCTAATCTAGGGATAGATAGAGAGGTGGACTGTATGGACCAGCTGGCAGCTTCCCAGAAAGGAGGAGGTGAGGAGTATTGGCCACTATAGAGAGCAGATAGAGTGGTTGGTCACACTATAGATACAGATGGGGGTATTAAGGATCATGCTAAGCAATGGAAAGGATGGGGGCAGGGCATGAGTCTCCCAGGCGACACTGTCAGCACATAAAATGTAAACTACATGTACTCTGTGTAAATAACAGAGAAGTAAAGGCTTTCTTCTGAATTTGGTAGATGGATAAAAAAGGTGAATACCAAAGGAATCAGAACTGTGGAGGAATAAACAACAGGAGGAAGTCATAGGCCCTGAGCAATCCCAGCTCTAGAAACATAATTTGGGTGAAGTTCCGTTTAAATCTCCCAAGGACAAGGAGGCTGCACGCAGCATAAGCTGCAAATTATTTCTGCAATTTTTAGCTCATGTGAGGATGAGATCAATGCTACTTAAAAGACAGTCAGGATAATGTGAAAATTATCCATCCTGCTTTGTTGCATACATCCTACCCAAGCATCTCCACAGACTGCCACAAAGGAGCCTATCTAATATCAGGTTCCCTGTGCGTGAAAATGCCTTAGGAAAAAAATGCAATGTCATATTTAAAAGCTAACAGTGACACAAGGCAGAATGACATCAACTTTACAAGTTGCAAAAGTAAATTAAAACAGCCTGATGAAGAATCAACAGTGGACACCTTCTTGCCACAAGAAAGAAGTCTCTTTATCCATGGGCTGTTAAGAAATTTTTTAACATACTAGAATTCTGCAACCATCAAGTCTTTGTTTCTTGCTTTTATTAGTTGTCATAAAATTCCAAAAGTGAAATTTATATTTACATTAAAAATATAATTACTTATTATGTGCTAGATGTGCTAAGAGAGATCATAAATGTGAATAACATAAACATGAGATCCCTGCCTGCCCCCATCATGTTGAGAGTCCAGTAGGGGAAGCAGCCATAAGTAGACAGATATAAAGAGCCAAGGCCCCAGGCAGGTCTGCCTTGGAACTATAAATGTACAAATTCAGCAGCCAAAGCAATACAAAAGTAATTTCACTCTCAGTATTTCAAATACCACAAAAGTGAGAGTAATTCAGAGTTCACAGACATGCATCTCCTGAGACCCTTTCCAAATCTCTTAGACCCATAAGTAACTCAAGAGTGTCGTTCACACCACTACAACTTCCTTTCCATCTTCAGGCAAGTTCTCTGCCTACCTCTGACAGCTCTAATAATGTTATTCAATGTGGCATCTATCTTAATGAGCAAGAGGGCGTCCTTCCCCCTTAGGAGAATAAAATCTAAGCTGAACTGAGAAGATAAATAATAGATCCTTGTTAACAGTGGAGTGATCATTGGATGGAGGGGAAGCTGCAGACCCTGTGTTTGGAGATTCCTTGTCTAAGAAAAGATTCTAAACTGTGAGGGAACACTGGGAGACAGAATTATTCATTTGGTATAGGAGTCAATAGTAACGCATAGTAACATTAACATGCAGACCCAGGGCACCTAGAAACAGCTATCAAACAAACACCAAGACTTTTCCAGGCAGGAACTCTCATACATGAGTGTTTGAGGGCCATGCATCTTCTAGGGATTGAAATACACAACTAGAGCAAAATTGTCGTGGAAGACAACGATGAGAGATGTGACTGGAAGAGAGAGGTGAAATAAAAAGACACGGGGCTTTCTTTGGTCCTGGTTTAAAAAAAAACCAAATCATTATCTTACCAAGTGCAATCAAAAATCTCCAAAGACTAAATGGTGGTCAGTACATGACCAGATGACCTGAATGCTCCGTGAGAATGGACAGGTTGGGAAGGTGAGAAGAAAGAAGCAAGAGGCTTAAACTAAGGCATGCGGTGAAGGAGTGTACAGAGTACAGGCAAGCAGTCATCTATCATCTGCAGAGACTGGTAGGATACTGGTCAGAGGTGGAAGAAGAGGGTTGAGTGATGCCATTCTTGGCTTCTATCTTTTGAAGCCTGAGCAAATGAGATTAGAGAAAGAGATGACTTGGGTCAAAACATCAAGGACTCACTACTGAAATTTAATCTCCTATATACATTAACTAAACACAATAATATATATACACACATATACACATTATATATACATATATACATTGTGTGTATGTGTGCGTGTGTGTTCATTTCAATCTCAATGGCTACTTCATTGTTTTATGCCCAGGGCTTTGAATAAGGTCCGGCAACAAGAAAGTACTCAATAAAAATTTAAAGAATGAACCCAATTTTATATTGTAATTATCTCTCTGCTATTCAGAATATCTGGGCAATACTTCAGATCAAAACAAATTATACTTGATGAAATATAATTCTGAGTTCAAAATGTGAGAGAGCACACATTTCTACAATCTATATAGAAACTTAAGTTTCAGGAAAACGTTCTTCCCTGGTAGAGTGTGAGTTTGAAGGAAATGCTATTTTATTTGACCTTTGATTATTTAAATTTTTCTTTTTAATTCTGTGGCATGCATGCTCTTTTTTGTGACTTCAGTTCCTTAGGGAAAGAGAGGGTGAATAAATTAGAAGCTAAACTGGATCTCATGTTAAATGGACCTCAGGCTGGTGAGCTTCATGGCTGCATCTTCACCCCTCTGCCTTAGTGGCAGCAATTTTCTCTGAGCTCATCCCTGGAGACTCTAGGCTCAGGAGCCACCCAGTCTAGACAGCTGCTGTGATACAAGCAGTGTAGCCCACATTCCCATTTTCTTCCTTGCCACAACCATCAGTCTTGCTTTAGAGGATGAATAATATCCAAACAGATCCTAGCTGGCCTCTGTGCTCTTATTTTCCTTAGGCCGGTCCCTCAGCACTGTGTCAGCCAGCACATAGTTAAAAAGATGAGATGGTGCCTATGATAATGGCCTGTGTACCTTCAAGGGAGTAAGAAAGAATTAAGTCAGCCTGGTCAGGAGAAATCTAAGGCAACAGGATCTTTCAGTTCCCTTAATAAATGCTACAGAGACAGATCCTGAACCTACCTCTTCTGACTGTATCTATTTCTTTTCCCACCTTTATCTTTTCTTTCTCTTTCCAGCTCTTCCTTTAAAAAGCTTTGAGACTGGGCATGTAATACACACCTATAGATCTGCAATCCCAGCACTTGGAGGTAACAGAATCAGAAGTTCAATTAAAACCTCACCTATTAATGGGATCCAAGTTGACCAGAACCATATGAGACTCTCAAAAAAAAAAAAATCACCATTAGAGCATCGTTGTTCTTTGATTACATTTATTTTATATTTGACATTTCTGCAAAACACACACACAAATCAATCAAGGATCCCTGTGTATTTTTCACAGTAAAAACAAGCAAAATAAAGCAATTAAAAATGATCCCTTTTAGATAACAAGATCTGAAGGCAGTTAGATACTGAACACCTTCATGGACAGGGACAACCCTTTGCACTGAGATACCAAACTCAAACTCGGTGGTAACAACAGAGTAGCAACACTGTTCAACATTGCAGACATGACCCTGTGATTGCTGGTTTCCTATCCAGGAAAACGACTGGGCATGTCTGTTCACTTAAAGCTAATCAGAGAATCCCATGAGAACACAGTGAGCACAAGGGGTCTGAGAAGAGAGCTATGGCTTCCTAACAAAAGGCTGAATGCAGCTGGCTCGAGGTGCTCACATCCATATCAAACCCAGCCGAACTGAATACAGACACTCATCTTTCTGTTTCCCAGATGATCAAATGGAATTATAAGAGACAACTGGCAACAAACATCATTTTGGAAATAAAGGGAAGCATGCCATGTGTCCCAAGCAATCAGCCTCTTAAGCATTTAAATGGATGCTTAGCTAAGGCTCCCAGCACTTCAGCAGTTAAGCATCATTTAGCTCCACAAGGTCTTCTGCAACCTAAACAACAACCAGTACTTCTATCCCTTTTAGTAAGGAAAAAGAGAGACAACTCCTTTCTCCTTCTCTGTCCAAGTGGGTCACTGCCACCCCCCTCTCTCTCCATTCAGCTTTTTCTAAGGAGGTTGGCAAGTTCTAATGTGTGTTTCACTGAAGATTCTAAATGCTGGAAGTTGTGACGGCCAGACAAGGTCAGAGAATGTGCTGCTGAGCGAGGGTTGGGTGTGCTTAGGAAGGCAGAGGCTGAGATCCAGGTCACCACTGGAAGATGGCTTGTGTCCTGTACATCCTCATTGTTTACAGGTGCCTATACACTCTCTGCCTTTTGCTCTAGTGTACCAAATTAAGAGCAGCCTTAAAAATGCCTTAAATGTATCTACAAATATTTTAAACAGAAGCAGTCTGACGCTCCTATAAACAGAACTGTCATCTGTAAATGGAATTAGCCAACATTTCATCCATCTTAAAAACATCAATTCCACTGATCAACCACCATCATCCTTTTCAATGTTCCTCTAAGGCACAGTCCAGAGAATTCCAGAAAGACAAAACCCAGGGTAAAGCTAAAGACACTGGGAAGAGCAGGCCCCAGCACAGGTACAGAAGCCTGGCCACATTTTCTAGATTGTCACAATACCACACACTTCTTGGTTTTCTTTGTTTTCCATGACTTAGAAAAGCAGAATGAGTGAAAACAATGAACAAAACAGAATAAATCTGACCCTTGGGCAAAATCTTAAGATTTGGCTTTTACCCAGATTATTCTACTTCATGAAGAGCAAGGGAAGACCTGTCTTAGAAAGCTAATAGCATGGCTACCAGGGTTTCCTGGTATAGCTAGTTTCAAGAGGAATAGATGATGTTAAGATAGAGCTAGGCTGATGCCTTAGCTGAGAGTCCTGCTTCTGATTTTGCCCTGCATGTTTTAACTTTTGCTTACAGAACTGCCCCCCCCCCCCCCGCCAAGGTTCAACTCTGTGTAATTTTGCAGCAAGGCCTATCTACCTTCTACCTCTTCAAATAAACAGTCAACAGAACTCCAAAATACAAACATGGCTCCTACTTGTGCTTCACTGCATTACTGGGGTGCTTCAAAGGTCTTCAAATATGTAGATGTCTGGCCCCTGAAGGTGTCGGTGCAGAGGAGCAACTCAGTTCCGCCAACACCCTGTGTGCCTGCCAAGGTGATGCTAGCTGCCTTCCTCTGCAAGGCCACTTCCCTCCCTTCTCTCACAGCAAGAGAAGCTTGGCTTAAACCCATGTGAATCAGAAATGATAATCTCAGCCTCCCTTGTCATGTATAGTTAGATGTCCAAGTTCTGCCCTGAAGAATGAAGACCAAAATGTGGACACTGTGCCCCTTCTTAGAATTGGGAACAAAACACCCATGGAAGGAGTTACAGAGACAAAGTTTGGAGCTGTGATGAAAGGATGGACCATCTAGAGACTGCCGTATCCAGGGATCCATCCCATAATCAGCTTCTAAACGCTGACACCATTGCATACACTAGCAAGATTTTGCTGAAAGGACCCAAAGATAGCTGTCTCTTGTGAGACTATGCAGGGGCCTAGCAAACACAGGAGTGGATGCTCACAGTCAGCTATTGGATGTATCACAGGGCTCCCAATGGAGAAGCTAGAGAAAGTACCCAAGGAGCTAAAGGGATCTGCAACCCTATAGTTGGAACAACATGATGAACTAACCAGTACCCCGGAGCTCTTGTCTCTAGCTGCATATGTATCGAAAGATGGCCTAGTCAGCCATCACTGGAAAGAGAGGCCCATTGGACTTGCAAACTTTATATGCCCCAATATAGGGGAATGCCAGGGCCAAAAGAATGGGAATGGGAGGGTAGGGAAGTGGGGGGCGCTATGGGGGACTTTTGGGATAGCATTGGAAATGTAATTGAGGAAAATATGTAATAAAAAAAAAAAAGAAAAATACTTGTTGTAGACGGATCATCAGAAGGGAGAATTACCTTCTCGCCACCTACCAGGTAGATCTTATAGTCAGAATTCCAGTAGCCATTTTATACTTTAAAGTAACCAACACTGAAGACAGAAGTCAGATGCTGAGGTCAGGAGATGAGAACATGAGCCTGAAAGGGAGCTGATGCTCAGGCAGCCACCTACTGAACAGCCTCTGCCTACCACAGATGTGTTTCACATGCGAGAGGATAAGCACACATCACTTAGCTTGTATTAAGGATGAGCTATATGACGTACGAAAATGTAACAAAATGGTCACTGATATGTCTATCGTGCAGTCCTAGGACCCTGCTTCTTCTGAGACAAGACACTTAGCTGTTCTCCCCTAGAGAAACTCCTTTTCTCCGACAAAGAGTCCACAGCCCTTGAAAAACATCAGAAAATTCTAGTCTGACATCCTTCCTACAAGGTCAAAAGTATGAGATCCATTCTGTCTCTGGATACATTGACTATCCAAAGCCTCTTATGGCTCTGATTTCTACCATGCACCTCAAAGTGTCTCAGTGAAGGAATACAAGGTGTATGAGGCTGACCATTTCAGATCACAGACTGGACTAACATCGTCCACTTAACATCTGTGTCCAAAATAAATGCAACCTGTGATGGAGATGCCACGTTAGTGCAACCTTTAATACAACTGACCTTTTTTGACTTAACTATTACAATCAATAGCCAAGTATAAAGACTATTCTACTATATCAGAAAGTGTTAGCTTTGTGTTCACAAGCATGTTAGGACCTTAAATATGAAATATTACTGCTAGCAGCAGTAACAATAGATACTGCCCTTTGATCAATAAATACTATAAGCCTCATACTGCAGCATGTGGCTGGCATTTTGCTGAGATAGTATTTGCAATTCAGGTTAAACATCACTATCCCCATTTACAGATGCAGGAACTGAGGCTTCTGAAAAAAAAAATGACTTAGCTAAGACCAGAGGCAACTACAGCTATGATTGTAGCAGAACCCAGACTTATTTTATGCTTATTTTTAAAAATCTACACAATCCTCTCTTTCAAAATATAAGAGTCTTGAGCCAGCAAGAGGGCTCGACAGGTAAAGGCTTTTCCTACCAAAGCTGATGAACTGAGTTCCATTGCCAGAGCTCACATGATAGAAGGGCAGAAATCTATTCCTAAGAGGTGCTCCCTTACCTCCACAGACGCTGTGCTGTGCTGTGCTGTGCTGTGCTGTGCTGTGCTGTGCTGTGCTGTGCTGTGCTGTGCTGTGCTGTGCTGTACATGTGTGTGTGTGCACATGCACGTGCCTGTGTGCATGCATATATGCATGTACACACATACACACACACATATACACTAAAGACTTCAAAAATCATCCTTATTCCATCTCAATTTTATATTAACATAAGCATTTCTTAAAATCAAAACAAACAATAAAATTGACAGAACTGGTCAGGGAGTGGTAAGCAAGACTAGAACCCAAGGAGACAAATCTCTGGCGTGTTCTTTAATCCTGCCCTTTTTAACAGTTTCATTTCAGGGTGACCGATGTGCCTCCACAATAAGGGTCATGATGCGCCTTCTTAATTTATAAACGTCAAAACTACAAAGAAACACCCAACAATGAGTTCTCAATGATTACAGCTCTGTGTGCTGCTTCTTTTGAATCAGGTCTGGGTATCTTCACCTCTTTGTTGAGCTTCCTCTTTAATAAAAGGAAAGAACATTGAAAGAAATCCAGCCCTGAAGCATTCATTGCATATACCTGAAACTCAGCAAGGATTCAAACAATATGTGAGTTTGAAATCAAAGGAAGACATCAGTTTTTGTATTTACAAGAAAAGGATGTGCACATGTGTGCATATCTGTGAATGTTTTCTAAAGAAAAAAATATAATTTATTTATTTTATAAATAAAAACATTTAATGTAAGGATATATATTAAAACTAGTAATTACAGGAAGAATTTATCCTTATAATTAAATTTCTTGAGGCGCTACAAGGTAAAGACTGAAAGTATTTCTAGGCGAAGCAAGTCAAAGGGAAGATTTGAGCTCCCTCTTTCTTCTTGTTGAAGAGATTCACCAGCACTCAGAGACCAGATGACCAGCTCACAGTCGGCCCCAGCATCCCGAACAGAGCCTCTGGCCAGCAGCCTCTAGCAGAGAGAGGCTCCTCTGACTTACCAGTGATTTAAATAGTAGACACAATGGACTCTTAATTGTAGGTTGGGGAGATGCCTCAGGAGGGGAGAGCACTTGCTGGCCAAGCACAACCACCCAAGTGTGAACCCTCAGTGCCCAGGGAAAAGCTGAGCAGAGGTGGCAGCCAGCCTTCAATCGCAGAGTTTGGGAGGCCGACAGAGAGGATCCCCCAGGTAAGGTATCTAGCTGGTCTAGCTAAATCAGTGAGTTCTGGATCCAATTGAGAGACTAGCTCAATACAAAGGGCAGACACTAAAGGAGATAAAACATTTGGCCTACACACAACACACACACACACACACATACACATACAACAAACACATATGTTTGTACAAGTACACACCACATACATAAATAAATTTTAAAAGTAAAAATACTCACAGAGCCATTTCAAACTGTTCCAGCCATTTTTTCTTTAAATCTTTTGTTTTGCAATAAAATTCTAACCCATTTTGCCCTTGGGTATGGATGAGGTAGAAGCCATAAGACCACTGTGAAAAATGAATATTCTTCAAGTTAATGATTATCACTTGTTAAAAACATATCTGCAGATTCACTGGAGCACCGTCATAGCCATGCATACAAAACTTTACAGCTAACAGCATTAACACTGAGGACTGTAACAAACCTCATACTGAGAAGAAAATCAGTTACCAACTTCATATTGATGAGAAAATCATTATTACCATATTGATCAGGGGAACTGGAAATGGTCAGATCAACCAATCATTGGGTCTGTCAGGACCCAATCATAGCTCACAGGAACCTGTACCAAAATCAATCTCTGAAAATTCAATGCCTGATTCAGTCAGCAGCATCTCACTCTAATGGACATATGTACATCTGGCTCCAGATTTTGCAGGTTCTGCGCTCCAATATTCAACAACTACAGATGAAAACAATATGAATTGCATCTGTACCAAACATGTACAGACTTGTTTCCCTTGTCATTATTGCTAAATGATACGGTATAACAGCTGCTTACAGCAGCCCAAGTATTGTCTTAGGTATTACAAAGAGCCTAGAGTCGCTTTAAATTATGTAGAAAGACATGCACGGGTTATATGTGAACAGTAAACCATTTTATATAAGGGCTCCAAGTATCTGCAGATTCAGGTGTCTGCAGTAGAGGGAGGGGTCTAGACACCAAGGGATGACTATATTTGAATATTCAAAGCTCTGCATAAATTACTGTTCATTGCCACCTCCCCAGCAGTCACCTTTTTATTCTCTTTGTCAGTGGTAGGGTTGTTGGCTATCTTGTACTGCTGGAGATCTATTATTTCCTTCATCTCGTAGTTATCGCCCTTCCTTTTGCAGACAATCACTGCCAAGTCGAATAAGAAGATATGCCTGTAAAAGAGACAGTGTGGGTGACTGACAGCAAACGGTTTGCAAGTGCGTATTTTTTTTTTTCCTGGCAAGATGTGACTGCACCAGGCAAGCATTCTTCTGCAATAAGGGCCACAGGCAGGGCCGCACAGTAGAAGCTGTAAGGAATACAGGCTCACAGGATCATCGCTGTCCTTCACCGGGCTCAAGGAGAGATGCTGCCATTCCACCCCAGCTCCCCTCATTTGAACATAAAGGAAGGGAGGGAGCATTAGAAAAGCAATCCATACACTTTAGAGTCATTGAAAATACTCACTAAGATAGGCCATAAAGCTGCTCATGAATAATTGCTCTCTTTTTATTTCAATGCTAAAATCTCAGAAAAAATATTCACAATCAGGACAGTAGATCTACAATCATAATAGCAATCAATCAAAAGCCTTGAGAACTGTTCGTTCCACAAACAAGACATAAAGTAAATGCCCTGGGTCCCCACCCGGGTCGGAGCAAACCCACGCTGGAGGGGCGGGGGGTTGTATGCAAATTGCCAGCAGTTACACTGATGATCCCTACAGAGTAAGATCGCACCCAGGCTAACTTTAGAACCTGTGCCTTCACTCCTTGTGTTCGGTGTCACAATTTAATGGGTCACCTTAAGTGTAGCTTGGGTGTAAGAGAAACTGCAAGCCAGGAAAGTGATGGTTAACTTTCTGTGTTTTTTTTTTTTTTTTTTTTCTTATTAAAAGCAATGTTAATTGGGGAAGGAAACGAATCTTCTAACCTTATCCAACTGCAATAAATGTGTGCTTTTTAAAACTCTCAATGATTAACACACTTATTCTTAACCAATGATTGTGACAATGACACATTCCCGGTGTTCAAACACTTTCCTCATCTTCAAAGTCAAATGTGTGGCTCCTGAGAACTACCTGAGGAACCCGGGTATCAAGGTGGAAACAAGGGCCAATGCTGCCCCCTGCTGGTAGACTTTTTCTTCTACAAAGAGTCCGGGAAACCCCTACAAAGCATCTGTGGACAATCACCTGTCATGACAGAGAATAAAAGGCCAAGGGTACTAAGGATATTCAAGGACCCTGCCTAAAGGTCTCCCTAAATAAAAATACACTGCTAAACAGTTCCCATTCTGCATTCCTTCTGGGATGACTTTTCTTATTTTCAGTTAATTTCCAAATGAGTCTTTTAAAACAGGCAATCGTGGCTTTACGGCAATCGTCTGGTGGTGTTTCATGATTGAAATGCCTTATTTTCAAACATTTTCATTTAGCACCTAAAACCTTAGGCAAATCAACAGAGTGCAGGCTAGATAGAGAAGTAATACATGGGACATATGTTAGAAAAGGTAAGGGACTGGTGACTGGCTGGCCCCCTGGCCTGCACACCGCCACCTGTCCTAGAATACCAGACTGACGCCATCATTCCTGGGACAGCAGCTACCACCGTGAGAGTGTGCCTGCCACTCACCTTTCTTGTTTTGTATGCTTGTCCAGAGTGGTTATTCGGATTTCACCGTCTCCCTGTGGTCGTCCAAAGAGCAAAACTGGCTGGTTCTAAAACATAGATACACCTTTAAATAAATCTTACGTGTGTGTCTAACCCTTTCACAATCACATAAAAACAGAAGTAAACACCAGGAAAGAAGTTTTCCAGGACAACGGCCCTATCATGTTGCAATTGATATCATTTTTATTTATTTTAACACATTTACTCTCAACTGCACAGGACTTGGATACAAGGTAAGATTTGAAAATCAACCAGTCACTACTTCTACATAGACCCTTAAAAGGGAAGTGACCAGAGCTGGATCTGACCTGAAAGCCTCGCAGAGACATTGCAGAGAGACACGACCAACGAAAACATAGAACTGTGGAGCACAGTCCCAACCCATCTGACTACAACATACTCCTGCCCCTTGGGCTAAGGAGCCATTGCAGAAGAAACAGAAAGATTATAAAAATCAGAAGAATGGTGGGTTTGCTGTGCGGTTGTGTCTCCTAAATTATCAGAGAGGCTATACCGAGACGTTTCAGCAGCATGTCTTCCTAAACACGAGCTGAACAAGACAAACAGACCTGCTGATGTGAAAGAGGAGCGCTCACAAGGTCCCAAGACTAAACAACAACAACAAATAAACAAAACACAACTACAGGCAACTAAGAAATGCTGAGACCGGGAGAAATAGTCCTTTTTAGGTTAAAAGCACATAAATTGGGTATTCACTACCAAATAGTCAGCCCTAAAAATATATACATAAGACTAACATTATACAGACTGAGCAAGATATATTCATACAATAATTAAAGAAGAAAAGGAGGTCAAGAATTTGAAAGAGAACAGGATGGGTTACTGGGAAGTGTTTGACAGGGATAAAGGAAAGGGAGAAATGATGTATGCAATTACACTTTAATCTCAAAAAAATATTATTTAAAGAGGAAAATGATACTAATCACTGTAATGATACTAATCACAAGAAAATTACAGTAAGTGGTATTTGTCACGCATGCAAGGTGGAGTGAGGCAGCCTCTATGTTCATAGAACATACCATATACAGGACACAAATGTTCACAGCAGCATGGAACTGCAGACACATAATTGTCCCAAAAGCAGACTCTAGGAAGAGGGGGTCCCGAAGCTCCCTCTGTGAGCCAAGAGCTCCAGGATGGAATTTTGTGATGTAACAATTCAATGATACATTTCCACAAAGGCAGGAACACAAAATAGTATAAACTATTAATGAACACTTACAGTATTTTTTAAGGAAAAGAGAATTGATGGAAGAGTATCAATGATACCTATGGATTTCATTCTAATAAAAGAGGCAGATGTGATTTCTAGGAACATGCTCGTATATTAGCCACAACTGTCTTCAAAAAGTGCCAAGAACATTCGATTCGGAGAAATAAAGTATCCAAAGAGTGCAAGGGAAACTATGTATCTACAATAAGAACAATAAAGTTAGAACTTAGCTTTAGACTGTATCTAAAAATAACTACCTAGAGCAAAGGTCTATACATAAGAGCTGACACTATTACGGTTCTACAAGAAAATAGAGAAAAAGCTTTTTATAGAATTAAATTTAGCAATGAGTTCTTGGATATGACATTAAAAGTGTAGGCAAGGAATTGAAGGTGGGCAACCTGGAACTTATGGCGCCACCAATGCTGTCTGCAGAAGGAAGTCTCTATCATACCTGATAATGGGCTGATGAGAATATATGTATAAACTCCTATAAACCCACACATGTGAAAGTGCATGTGTGCGCGCGCGCGTGCACACACACACACACACACACACACACACCAGGACTCAAATTAGCCAAGGTATCCAGATGAACAGTCCTCCAAACAAAACATGTCTAGTGAACATATGAAACAAAGTTTAACATCATTAGCCAGTAGGAAAATTTTATCAAAACCACAATCAGATACCATCTCACACCCATTTGGATATATATTTTGCAAGAGAAAATATTAAAAAAAAGAGAGAGAGACCTGAAAATCTGCATTTGCCAAACTCATGAAGAAACTGGAATCCATTTATATCACTAGTAAGAATGCAAACTGGGCAGCTGCTGTCAGGAGTGGAATGGAAATAACTCAAAATTTAATCACAGAATTACCACACAGTTCAGAAATCCTACTATACAACCAAAAGAAATGAAAATGGGCACTCAAAGACACATTGGCACAGCCCCACACACTGCAGCATTATGGATACTTGAAATGGGAAACAAGCTAATGTTCTCTGGATAAAAAGATACGATGTGGAGTAGCACAAACAATGAGTGGTACATCACATAGCCTTAAGTATACAAAACTCACACTCTGCTACATGGATGAATGCTTATAAAATAGACCAGTCACAAGGGCACCTATAACATGTGGTTCTGTAAATCAGAGGCGTCAAAGGGGCTGAATTAACAGAATGAACGGTGCCAGGAACTGTGGAGAGAACAGAGTGAGGGGTCTGTGCTCAGTGAACACGTTTTCTTGGGATGAAAAATTCAGGAGTTGTATGGAGGCAATGGGTATACAGGATTAAAAATATACTTAATGTCATATGCATTCATACATGTTATGGTGGTCAACTTAATGTGACTCATATTATTACACTGCAGATGCATTCATAGAAAATATATGGTGGAATTCTAAAAAGGGAAGAATGACAGGAAGTTAGGGAAAGGGGTTTTCTTTAGATTGGACCTGGAAAGAGTGTGATAGACCATACTGGAGACAAATACTGTGGGCCCTAAGCAGGCAATGTTCAAATGTAGAAGCACAAGAAGGAATAGAAATCTGGAGACTGACAGCAAAAATAGGATAATGCCAGTGCTATAGCACATGTGGGTGGTCAGTCACTGAGCTCTGAACAACAGTTACCTTCAGAACATCGAGGACTTTTAAATGGATCACCACTGGAGACAACAGGAAAATCTTGGTAAGTCTAGGAAGGAAGATGACTTGGGAAACTGCTATTTAAAGCATAACTATATAAAGAGTGTGTGTGTCTATGGTTACAGGGATTGTCAAGGACCCAGGTGATGGCACTGTGCAACAGGGAGGTGGCTGCTCGTAGAAAAAGGAAGGGACGCTCAGGGGCATTCAGAGCACAGCAATGAAATCACATTGCCAAAATACCTCAAAGCCATTCTCCCTATGCACTTCCCACCGGCGAATCCAGCCCTCTGTTCTCTCTGGAAACCATTTCTATAGCTGCCTGGCTGCCTCTCTAAAGAGACTTCTTGAAATATAAACAAGACTGGGACACACTCACAGATAGAAACTGCCCTAGATCTCTGCTGCAGTCACAATAAAGCTCTAACCGACCTTTGACCTACAAGGTTATGCTATTCAGTTCTTCATCCCCTGTGGCCTCAGAGCCCATCACCTTCTGTTCTCACCACTTCTAGCAAACCTTGCCTTGCCACTTCCTACCCATCTCTGGACTTTTCGCTTGTTAAGGCATCGCCTGGATCACTAATACCACAGATCTTCTGGCTTCTCATTCTTTGGACTCAGTTAAAATGACAAGTGACTTGGAAGGACTTTTTCTAGCCATGCTACCAAAACTGGGACTCTATTGTTCTCTGAGACCCTTGGGAGAGGAGACAGTAAGAGACTGAGGGAGAGAAGCAAGCGGCAGAGGTACCTGGACAATGGCAAAGTCACAGAAGACATCACATGAATGTGAAGGCCAGACAGAAATGGGGGGGGGGGGGGGGGAGAAGACAACATTTAACAGCTGAGAGTTGAAGGTAAACTGTCCTTTTCTCACCGACAGCTCTTGGATGCCCCGAGATTTGGGGATGAGAGAAAGCTGGATCGGGGGATAATTACATACCAAATTCTCTATAGATAGCTGAAACTGCTTAATTTCACGAAGGGTCTCATTATCTCTTTTTACTTCATTCACATATTGTGCCAAGTCCTAGAGAATGGAGAGAAGGGTGCAAAAAGAAGGCACAGGAAGATTAGAGATGCAAGCTGCTTTGAAAGAAAAACACATCAATAATTTCATCAGCAATGAAAGTCACCACCACAATGTCTCCATGACAATAAAATGAACACTCAGTCAATCAAAGCTGCGTCTCAACGCCAATTGTGAAATGTGGGGTACGCAGCTGGGAAGTCTGAAGAGTTGTCAAGTACCACACCTCTGAGGAGGATAAGGACACTGCTGCCTTAAAAGACAAAAACCAAAAACCAAACCAAACCAAAACAAATCCCAAGGAATTTCTGCAAAGTACCAAGGAAATTAGGTCAGAAGAATTTAAATTCCAGGAGCATTAATGGCTGCCCTTGACAGTGGTGCATCTTTCCCCAGGTGACATGAAGGGCAGGGCTGAAGGATTAGCAGCAAGAAAAACGTAACACAAAGTTACAGGTTGCCCTAGCAAGCCTGTCCTTTGGAAACCAGTTAGTGTCTCGTTAGCTCCTAAGAGCGCTCAGTCAAGAAGGCTAGTTCAATTTCAGAGTGAATAAAGGAGAAACAAGCAGAGGGGAAGAGCGGAGTGGTGGAGTTAAGTCAACGAGACCTTCAGCCATGCTCCTCCGCGTGCCTTTACCTACTGAAAAATGGCTTTAAAAAATGCAAAAGCATTAGCTAATCCTCCCATACTGTAACTGGCTATTTATATTCTGTGTGATCCGCATTTTCCTGTTTTCTAAGCTTTTTCTATCTTTTTTTTCTGTAGCCTCTTTAACACATCTGCAACAGCAACACAACTCTGCAATTCTTAACTGTGGTCTCAAGGGGAAGAAGCTTGGCTTTTCCTAGGACTCATCTATACAGGACTCCTTTAAGGACACAAAATGTGTTGCTTTCCTAGCCACAATAAATGACCAAGTAACAGTCTTGATGCTCGAACTATGATCATCTGACCAACAGAGCCAATGCTAAGACTGGCCCAGAGCAGGTCACTAACTATAATGCCCTGTCACTTCCTTTCAGAAACAAATACTTGATTCTGTTTCAGTTACAGCTCTGAGTCAAGTTGGCAAAGTATAACTTGTGCTTTTAGACATTCCCCCAAAAAGACCACATCTGCTTCTTTCCTTCTTTCCTTCTTTCCTTCTTTCCTTCTTTCCTTCTTTCCTTCTTTCTTTCTTTCTTTCTTTCTTTCTTTCTTTCTTTCTTTTCCTTCCTTCCTTCCTTTCATTCTTTTGTTCTCTCTCTATTTCTTTCTTTTTATCTATCCATATCCATATCCATTCCTATCCCTATCCCTATCCCTATCCCTATCCCCAGACCCAGACCCAGACCCAGACCCAGACCCAGACCCAGACCCAGACCCAGACCCAGACCCAGACCCAGACCCAGACCCAGACCCAGACCCAGACCCAGACCCAGACCCATACCTATACCTATATATCTACCTATCTGCTTCTTGACTTTCAGATTTAACTGGAAACAAAACCCAAAGTGAAATCCTCTTGTACAGAATCCACCACGGGGAACCTGACAGAGGATCTGTCTTGGGAAAATGGGTGACACTGGCAGTCCTCAAGTCACCTGTGGCCCTCAGCTTATTCAAGTCAATAGTTAGATGCAAAGCAAAGAGAAGACTGTGGAGCACAGTCATTCTATGCAGTCATTCCTGGAGGCTCAGAAGTGAGCAAACGCTGCAAAAGTAGCTTGAGCATCCCTCTTGGAATGATGGCACTTTTGTCTGGCCCTAAAGCCCATATAAGAACTCCATTTCAGAGGCTGATGCAGGAAGAGAGGCACAGTTTGAGTCCACACAGTTTGGGTCCAGTCTAGGTTATATAGCAAGTACCAGGAACTCCCAGGCTCATCAAAACAGACAATAACAGCATAACAAGTATCTTTTTCAGCAAATCGGTTTGCTTGCCTCACCAATAACAAGAGTGAATGTTAACGGGTCAGAGTGTCACATATACACACTAGCGTGTGGATCCCATTGTTTCTGGACAGCAATGCAAGACACCAGCAAGTTCCTGCTGCAGCTGCCTCACCTTCATTGCATCCAGAGCCAGCTTCAGGTTCGCCTTCTCCATAGGGTCATGGGTGTGTTTTACCAGCTCCTATTTGGAAGACACGGGTTAGCGATGCTCGCCCTAAATCCAAAACTAACACTGATGCAACAAACGAGCCAAACCTTTTAAAGACACTAATATCAGTCTCCACAGGGTGATAATTTTCATGTTGGAGGACTCCTTTTTTGTTCAGCTGAACTCTACCCTCACCATTCTAAGCAGGCTGCTTTCTGGATATCATGCTGACGGCCTCAGCTCTAGATGAAGGGATACTTTCTATTCCCTCTCACTCACCACTTCTCTAAGACTGTTTACCCTAATCCCACAGCTCCATTTCAAGAACAAAAGGATGTTTGTGAGTTACTGCTGTTACTATTTTGCTTATAAATCCTAATTTCCTGCATCCTCTTCCATCTCCCATAGCTTCCTTTCTCTTTAGAGGGTTGCTCTCGCCCACACGATCACCCTTTTATTATTATTTTGCACAGTCTCCAAATCACAACCACTGTCACATCAGCTGTCACCTAATGAGGCCATCACTTTGCCGTATATCTGTTCAACCCAGATATCACACCCAATACCAGACTCACATGTCCAACTAAATAATAGTCTCACAGGCCCCCTGAATTTAACGTCTCAAACATGCTCCATCCTCACCCAGAACGAGGTGGTGACTGGTGGTGCTTAATTAAATGGTAGCATTTCCATTGGTATAACAGCTAAAGCCGGAACCTGAATGGTGCCCCAGGCTCTGCCCTCCCTTCTCTTCCTGATATTATTGATCCAGCCCCAGAGAGCATGGTCCTCGTGGTTATCTAACACCAGCAGCTCCTTGCCATTTTTCAAACTGTTATTCTTAAGTGCTTCCAACTAGACTTTGGACCTAGAGTCTCTCTTTCTAGCTATCTGTCCATGCTCCTGATAGCCAGCAGGTTACTAAACTCCTAAGTCATATCTTATCTGTAGTCTGGTTAGATTTCTGTAAAGTCCCCAATGTGTCAGCTGGAACCCAGTACCTCCTGGCAGTCCCGCTCTGGATCTAGACTCTGCAAACTTCTCTTAATCCCTTTTTCTCAACTTCCACCCTACCTACTTTCTATCCACACTTAAATAATCTATAGTTCTCCCAGGCATGTGTAAGTAACCCATAACATGATTTTTATTTATTTATTTATTTATTGATTGATTGATTGATTGATTTTAGAAAGTTCCTCCTCTTGTTCACCTGGCAAACTCATGGTAACCGTTAAAGCCCATTTGACACATCACCCCTCTAAGAAGAGAAAATGAAGCCTCTAGTCCGGTATCCAGCAACTTGAGGTGTAGTTATTGAGGCCTTTGTGTGTCTTCTGTGTACCCACCACATTGTGTTAAATGTCAATGGTGAGCATTGTCATACAATGCCTTCCTAACACAGTTTGATGTATACACACACACACACACACACACACACACACACACTCACACACACACACACACACACACATTCAAAATTCTTTAAAGGCCCCAGCCCTGACACTGTTTCGTGTTATAAACAGGACTTGCAAAAAGAAGAAACTGCCAAATATTAAACTCCACCAAAATTTTATTTTTATTCTAACTTTGTTAAACAAATTAGTAAGTCACTTTTAAAGTTTTTAAAACTTCCTCTATAAAACACTTTAATTTTTAAATTTATTCTCTCACACATTACACCCTGACTACAGTTTCTCCTCCCTTCTCTCCTCCCAATGCCTCAGCACAACCCACAAACCACACCCCAGACCCCATCCACTTCTTTTCTCCTCAGAAAAAGTCAGCCCCCACCCCATGGATATCAGCCACACAAGGCCTATCAAGTTACAGTAAGACTAGGCACCTCCCCTTGTATTTAGGCTGGGTGAGCCAACCCAGTGGGGCGGGGGGAGTCCCCAAGGCAAGCAAGAGTCAGAGACATCCCAATTCCCACTGTTAGAAGTCCCACAAGCTACACTAATGAAACATCACACAGAGGGCCTAGGTCAGACCCATGCAGGCTCATGGGTTCTCAGAAATATTTTAAATTTTATGTCATTGTCCTCAGATGAGCCAGCATCGGAAGAGATTTCCTTCAGAAAGCATGCAAATGCACTGGTAAGGAGGAAGATTACAAACTGATAATTTGTCTCTAGACACCAGACAAGTGCTCCAAAATACGATAAAAGTTAAAAAAAAAATCTCTAAAATTTTTATCCACATATAGTACCAAAAATAGAGCTTCCTAATTTGTAAAAAACTTTGTAGAATTACACGGAGTCTTGAACTCTAAAATACAAAACAACAGAAGGGGGAGAAGCAGGGTAAGGAAAGAGTTCAAAAACACATCATTGTATTTCTTAGTTTTTGAGTCTGCACAAAATCTTACAAGGACCCAAAGAGTCTGACTCTTGATCTGAACCTTCTAAGTTCTTCAGTCAGTGCTTCAAGACATCAAAGAAACCAAACAAATTGTTATCTTATTTTGGACCTGTTTTTAGCTCCGCAAAGCCTTGAAAGCTGATTGCCTGAGTTACCCCTTATTATTTTTTCATAAAATCCAATTTGATTAAGTTGCTTTGAGTTTAGGTCTCATGAATGTTTTAATGCATTTTAAAGAAATAATCAGGGTTTGAATTTTTCTGATTTCTCAGTAGAACCAAAATAGAAATGACGAATAATTGCATGGCTACAGTTCAAGAAATTTAATATACAAGATGTACGAAGCACAGAAGACTCAAAATTCTATTTCACGTACAGGTAGTAGATCTTTTTAAAATGACATTCCACAAGCATCAGCCGGGTTCGCAGACTAATACAATGAGACATTTCTTTGGAGCAGAACTAATGAGCCTCCTGGTATAGCTATCAAATTAAATTTATAAGACTCTCCACCCTCATTAGAGGACTAACCGTGGAAACCATAAACTTTGTGTGTTATAGTAAGACTCCCCTCACAATAGATGCCGTCTTATTACATCTAGTGCAGTGAAAAAGCAATACAGCCCGTGATACAATATTCTCTTAATTATTGTGATAAGGCGGACAGTCTAATGAGGGTAATCTGAGCACACTCAGGTTCATTGACTCGCTAGGGAATGATTATAGCTAACTCCAAAACATGCCATAGAAGGCACGTTTTTTACTAGTATCTGTTTTATTCATTAGTTTTTCTTTCCTATCCTTTATGAAGAACACAAAATGTCTTCTTAGTAAAGACAGAGTTATTTTATTTATTTGTTTTTTATTTACTTATTTTTGCTAAAAGGAAAATAAAACACCTAGCTGCCCTGGCCATTTCATACTTAGCTCTAATTATAATATGGAGACTCCGCGAGGCTGCCGCCATCGGTGTTCTGTGGGGTGAGCAAATGCACGGTAACATGCATTTAATGCATTGCTGTTAAAGTACAGACCTGAAGGAGGAGGTGGTACTTCAGCACGCGCTGCATTGGAACGACCAGCAAATCGCGCAGAGTAAACTTCCCGTTATTGGCTCTTTTTGAACATTCCTAAGGCAATGGAGTTTCAAACTTTTGTTAGTTTACTCGAAGGAAGTCAGAAAACACTACAAAAATGCAAAGCCCAAAAGTGGAATCCTTACAAGTGTCTTAGCTCCTTTCCACAGCAACACTTCTAGTCAAACAATAAAGTAGCTTCAGGGTTTTTAAAAAGCATGTCTTATAGTATTTCAAACCATAAGATGAATCGAGCAGAATTATGACTGAAGATTAGCTTTATAGCACATCCTCCAATCCCTCCCAAGTTTTCCTTTAGAGTTCTCCTCCCACATTCCCCCAGGGTTTTGAATCAGACAGCTCGGGCTCTGACTCATTAAAGTCATGTGGGTTCATCCAGCCTCATGCTCTGGCCACATCAATTCTCTCCAAACACTTTTCCCAGTTTCTAGAAAACAACACCATAGCCTTCCCAAAGCATTCTACTGGGCTTGAGGGAGAATTCCAGTCAACATCATTTTCTTTACCTCTTCTTCCTTCCCTCCCTTCTTGCCTCATTTGGTCTGTGTCTAAGTATGCCTTGTGCCCACTTAATTATCATTGAAAAGAATATCTGCCCCAATATAACCTTCTGAACTAAAGCATGTCCCTTAAACCTCTTAAAACACAGATAACCTTCTATTTGCTTATAAATACTTACCTAACTAAATCAAATGGAATATTTGGCTGAATATGTGAAAATATAAACCGATTACCACAATTAATATTTTAAACCTTCATATTTTATACACTTTATCTTCTTTTTAAAAGGTACTGTAAGCTGGGTATGGTGGGGCATGTCTATAATTCTAGCACCCAAGTAATTTGAGGTGGGAAGACTCATCTTTAATCCTGATCTTTTGAGGTGGTAAGGCCCACCTCTAATCTAGGCTACCCCTTATGGTGGAAGCCTATAGAAAACTTTTTTTTTCTTTCTCTGATTGTCTTGATTGAATTAGAGTCTACTTTGGGATTAACCAACTGAGGCATCTATCTCCACAGATATAATAACTACTGGATTCTTGGACTTTCCATTGGTAGATAGCTACTGTTAGACTAGCTGGATGACCATCTGTCCACCACTTTAAAAATCCCCTTTCTATACAGGTTTCTAGGTAGGTTCTAGAGAACCCTGACTAATAAAGATTTTAGTACCATGAGTGTGGTATAGATGCATTCTATCAATTCTGTTTCTCTAAAGAACCCTGACTGACATTAACATATGCAAACAGTGTTAATCCAAAAGATCCCAAAATGTCAAAGAACATTGCTAGAGAGAAACCTCATGAGTTCAATATTCTTAAGCAACTGCATGTTGTCAGACCAAAGGCTTCTTCGGTAAAGAGAGTTCCTTAAGATAATATTCGGGCCATGAATGTGTTCCTTTGTCTACTCTTAGCTTTTCTAACACATTCAAAGGCGTTATCAGATTAATAATTCTAATGACCATGATGATGTCGTGAGTATGTTTGACTACAGGTCTAGAGGAAAATGAAACATGTTGATGAGTTATGTGTGTCTTAATTACTGAAGTTCATTGGGAAGCTGATTCAATAGCGTTCCTATATGTACATGGGTGAACACATGTGTGGATGCCAGAAGACAGTTGCAAGTGTTGATTTGCTGGAACATTCATCTTGTTTTTTGGGTCTCTCACTGGCGTGGCACTGAGCCAGTAGACTACACCAGCTGGCCAGCAAACCCCAGGGATAGATGGGATCTTCCCACCTTCACCTCCCAGAAGTACGACGATAATCATGTACCCTTGCTTTGCATCCAGCTTTCTTACGTCGGTTCTGGAGATTGAGCTGAGGTCCTCACGCTTGCATAGAAATCTCGGTAATGATTGTGCTAGCTCCCCAGTCTGTGAGTTCAACTGATTTCCTGCAGCCGCAGATTGTAGGGCATTCCAGACCATGAGTTTCAACTAGGAGATTAAATTATCACTACACTGACTGGGTCTTTTCTCTCCATTGCATTTTAACCTCCTTGGGATCGCAGAATTCTTGAACTCTGCAGTCCACTGGAATGTAGGCCATCCCGGCTCATTTAAAGTTATTGTAGGGAATATCAGTTTGTTGAAGTTCCAATTTCAGAGGATAAAAAATATTATCAGCAGCAGCTATCTTGCAGCTGGAGACTCTGTAAATTTTTACCATTGAAAGTAAATAAGGGACATAAATAATCCTTCTGAGATAATCCACTGCACACTTGGCCTATACTCAATCCTAATCAAGAGGACTCTCATTGAGTGTAAGCTCAGACTCACCAGAAGAGATAGACTCTTACCCAATGCCCTACACTAGCTTTATTCCAAAGCAGAAAAGACTACATACATAGACTCACACATAAGAAAAATAACAACAACCAGAAAAAGAAAAGCAAAAGTAAGTACCAAAGAAAGAAAATGGAAAGAACAGGCTTCGAGAGTAAGACAGCTTTCCTAACATCCTGCAGGCTGCTCTTGTTACTCTTTCTCATTAAATTCTCCCAAGTCAGGCCCTGTTCAGAAGTGGGACATCTGAGTGAGTGAGCAAGAGGCAGCATGCTGGGTTGCTGCCTCTCACTTGCAGTCTTTTCAACTCTGCCTGTGGTCTCTCCTCTCCCAAGTCTGGCAGAAAATGGACAGACTGCACAACCTAGCATGCATGTCCTCTGCAGAGCTCTGACACTGATTCGGAGAAGAGAGCAGCCATTCAGCAGGGCTGAGAATCATAGAGGTCTGACAGACAACCTGCTGGCTCCTCTCTCAAACCACAGTTTTACACCTTCATTTAAGGAAGGGATAAAAAAGCTGCTTTAACTACTGCTCTGCTCTGAACTAATAACATGAGCTGTAAAGTTTTATTTTATCATCATATCTAATTTGAGTCAAGGAAGCCTAGACCTCTACACTTAGGAGGAGCATTAACCCTTGGTGCTAATGATACTTTAAGGACATCATTTAATGGTGACTAAACTGTCTCTAGATATAAGGTCACCATCATCAAGGGACACTATAAAATACTCGGTGCCCTGCTATTGTGCAAGCCTCCTAAGCAATAATGTGTCTCTGTGGGAAATAGAGGTGGTGAAATCATGCCTTCTGTACCAAAACAAGGGAGAACTACGACTTGAAAGGCTTTCTCCTCTTTTCCATTGTCTGACTTCAAGGATGAACTGAACAAAGAAAAGGAGAAACGAGATACTGAAGAGGCAACAAAATAAAAATATCCCTAAGATATTAATTCATTTATATACCCAGCATTTTTCAGTTCTTTAAATATCTAAATGCTTATGGATTATAATTAATACATATAAATTATGACTTTGGGGGTGAGAAGGGTTGAGACAGGGTCTTAAGATGTAAGGAGCCGTCCTCACATTCGCCATTATAAGATGGCACTGACACCTGTGTTCTAAGTAGTAAACAAACCATCTGCACATGCGCTGGGGTAGTTTCCCACCCCATGTGCTCTGCCTTTCCCGTGATGACAACTCTGGCTGATGGGCTGCAGCCAATCAGGGAGTGACACGTCCGAGGCGGAGGACAGTCCTCCATAAAAGGGAGGGGGCTCCGCCATCTCTCTCTCTCTCTGGCTCTCTTCTCCACTGGCTCCTGATGGGGTAAGCAATAAAGCTTGTGCCGCAGAAGATTCCGGTTGCCCTGAGTGTGTTCTTACCAGGGGGAACAAAAGCGGCGGGCAACAAATGGTGCTGAAACCCGCGAGCTACTACATCACGGGGAAGGAGCGGTTAATGAAGTGTTCCCACAAAACAGACTGTTGAGAAGGATCCGGCGTGGGTTCAGAACTCTTCAGCTGGGGAACGGATGCGCGTTCGTTACAGCTTTACAAGGTATGTCTGGTCTTGAACTTTCTCTAGTGTTAAAAGCCCTTTTATTTCTTTTCACATGTCAACAAGTGGTTAAGGCAGGGTGGAGAATTCTGGACAAAATTCAAGACAGTCTATCAGAAGTAAAGCGGGGAGAGAGAGCAGGAGCAAAGAGAAAGCATGGCGCGCGAAATAAGTATACAGGCCTTTCCACGGGTCTTGAACCCGAGGAAAAGTTAATGTCAGGGAAGAATACCTGGGGAGAGATTAGAAGGAAAGAGGAGAAAAAACAAAGGAAAAAAGAAAAGTTAATGTCAGGGAAAAATACCTGGGGAGAGATTAGAAGGAAAGAGGAGAAAAGAGATGAGTTTAAAGAGCCAGTTCTTAGTAGCTGTAAATCAGATGAAAAAATTAGCCCTTCTGAGAAAACAGACTTGGAGGAGGGAGCAGCTCGTTATGAGAGAGAAATGCGAGCTTATAGGTCAAGAAAAAAGCCAAAAGCAGCTGGCAAAGGCCAGCTTGCTGCTTGGCCTCAAGGTCATAGTGCACCTTTGCCCTATGCGAGCCCCCTCCTTGTGTAGTGCGTCAGCCCTGTGCAGAGAGGCAGTGTGCGGACTCGTTCATTTCAAGAGAGGCACAAAGGAAGATACAACAGGCATTTTCAGTCTTTGAAGGAGCCGAGGGTGGGCATGTCCACGCTCCAGTAGAGTATTTACAGGTTAAAGAGCTTGCTAAGTTGGTTCGTAAATATGGAGCCAATGCTAATTTCACCTTGGTGCAGTTAGGCAGGCTTGCTGGCGAGGCATTAACTCCTGCCGTCTGGCAAATGATTGCAAAAGCTGCTCTCCCCAGTGCGGGCAAATATATGGAATGGAGAGCTCTATGGCAAGAGGCTGCACAAACGCAGGCCCGAGCAAATGCTGCCGCTTTGACTCCAGAGCAGAGAGATTGGACCTTTGACCTGTTAACGGGTCAGGGAGCTTATACCGCTGATCAAACAAATTATCACTGGGGAGCTTATGCCCAAATTTCCTCCACGGCTATTAAGGCCTGGAAGGCGCTCTCCCGAACAGGTGAAGCCACTGGACAATTAACAAAGATACAGCGGCTGAACGTCATTGTTCAGAGCCAGATAGGTCCAAAGAGATGGTTAAATGGAAAGATGTTTTAAATAACAAATGGAAAGGCCCGGATCCTATTTTGATAGGATCCAGGGGAGCTGTTTGTGTTTTTCCACAGAATGAAGACAACCCATTTTGGATACCAGAAAGACTCACTCGAAAAATCCAGACTGACCAAGGGAATACTGATGTCCCTCGTCTTGGTGATGTCCAGTGCGATAACAACAAAGGGAGAGCAGCGTTGGGAGATACAGAATTGGACGGCTAAATTTGAACAGACCCTTCAAAAATGCCCCAATATAGGGGAATGCCAGGGCCAAAAGAATGGGAATGGGTGGGTAGGGAAGTGGGGGGCGCTATGGGGGACTTTTGGGATAGCATTGGAAATGTAATTGAGGAAAATATGTAATAAAAATATTAAAAATCAAAAAAAAAAAAAGAAAAAAAAATTGAGACTTGCCCCACGCACTTGGACCTGTCCCTGACCTAAGGACTATCTTTTCAACATTTTCCTTCTTTAAAGAATGGGTGGGGGTGGAATTATTTGGAGCTGTTCTTTGCTGTGGATTAGTGTTGCTTCTTTGATTGGTCTGTAAGCTTAAGGCCCAAACTAGGAGAGACATGGTGATTATTTCCCAGGCGCTTGCAGCACTAGAACATGGTGCTTCCCCTGATATATGGTTATCTATGCTTAAGCAATAGGTCGCTGGCCACTCAGCTCTTGCACCCCACGAGGCTAGTCTCATTGCACGGGATAGAGTGAGTGTGCTTCAGCAGCCCGAGAGAGTTGCACGGCTAAGCACTGCAGTAGAAGGGCTCTGTGGCATATGTGAGCCTATTCTAGGGAGACATGTCATCTTTCAAGAAGGTTGAGTGTCCAAGTGTCCTTCCCCCAGGAAAAACGACACGGGAGCAGACCAAGACCCCTTCGGGTGATGAGCCTGGGAGGAGGTTTTGTGTAAAGCCCCTATTTTACACACTGGGGATTTGACCTCTATCTCCACTCTCATTATTATGGGTGGCCTATTGCTCTTAAATAAAAGAAAAGGGGGAGATGTAAGGAGCCGTCCTCACATTCGCCATTATAAGATGGCACTGACACCTGTGTTCTAAGTAGTAAACAAACCATCTGCACATGCGCTGGGGTAGTTTCCCACCCCATGTGCTCTGCCTTTCCTGTGATGACAACTCTGGCTGATGGGCTGCAGCCAATCAGGGAGTGACACGTCCGAGGCGGAGGACAGTCCTCCATAAAAGGGAGGGGGCTCCGCCATCTCTCTCTCTCTCTGGCTCTCTTCTCCACTGGCTCCTGATGGGGTAAGCAATAAAGCTTGTGCAGCAGAAGATTCCGGTTGCCCTGAGTGTGTTCTTACCAGGGGGAACAAAAGCAGCGGGCAACACTTAAGATACATATATACACACATATCTATCTATAGATAGATAGATGGTGGGGTATCTGGGTGTGTCTGGGTGTATCTGTGTCTGTGTGTGGACCAGGCTGACCTCAAACTTGCAATCCTCCTGCCCAAGCCCAGTAAGCGCTGGGATTGTAGATTTGTGTTGCCATTCTCACCTCCCAAACCATAATTTATCATAAACCTGCAGGTGTACTATATCTCTCCACACCTTTCAGTGACAGGACTGCTCCAACTTAATCAGAGAGCCTCCTTACACTCACATAGCACACTGGACTGGTTTTACATTTGTAGCTCTCTGTCTACTCTTCTTTCTTAGGGGCAATACATATACATTGTACACATGTGCAAGTGTCTTATGCTGTGCAGACACTTGAAACACATACACACAGAGAGGGAAACACAGAGAGAGACAGAGACAGAGAGAACCCTATCTATCCTGAACCTCTCACTACCTAGGTGACCGGAGATAAGTTACCCATGATATCCCTGCGCCCTGTCTTTTCAACTACAGAATGAAAGAGTTACTAGAATATAAACCACAATAAAGAGCACCTAAGGAGATAATGTGGTAAACCCACTCCACAAAGTTAGGTCTGTTCCTGTTGCAATTACCACCATAGCTTTTACTAGCATGGCTATCTTTTGAAAAACAATTTTTTAAAAACTGGAATGAGTTATATTTGGCACACATGAGGAAATGTGCTGTTGCAGTCTTGAGGTAATCTTTAAGCATTAAACAAATAATAAAAATTAACAGGCACCTCTAATTTCAGTTTGACGTCTTCTTTTGTCTTAGAGATGTAGTCTAGGTTAGAGATGGCTGACTCCACTCCACTGCAGTACTGCCCATAAATAACCAATCTGAAAGGAAGAAGAGAAACCTGTAAGCTTGAAAGAAATAAGCAGAGGGAGAAAGAGGAGATGCCCAGCTCTTTAAAGCCATAGTCAGGGCTACTAAAGCACTAGTAGGGTTTTTAAGATTTATTTAATGGGCATGTGTGCATGTGTATGTGTATACACATCTACATAGGTGCTGATGTGTGTGTGTGTGTGTGTATACATATACATAGGTGCTGGTGTGTGTGTGTGTGTGTGTGTGTGTATACACATCTACATAGGTTCTGGGGTCCCAGGAACTGAACTTGCTGGCTGCTGTAATGTGCTTTGCTGAGAAATGTCCTCTGCAAAGGCATCAAGTGTTCTTCTCCATGCCTGAGCATTCTCACCAGCCCCAAGACTCTTCCTAACACACACTACATGCAAAGTGAAGGCCACTCACATTGACAGCAACAACAAGACTATTTTGGTTGCAAATAGGCATAAGATTGATCCCATGCATATTTTATGCAAGACAAATTTTACAATAGAGATTAATGACTGTTAATGTTATTTGAATATATATATATCAAATTTTAAATTAAAAAATTCTTTAAGCTTTTATTAGAGATAAACTTTTTACTGTTTACTAATCCTCAAGACAGTTGTATCTTGTACTACAATTTTATTACAATCACCAGGACTCCACTCATTAATAAACCTTCTACTCCTTTCTGCATTTAATTAAGGAACATACATCATCTGAGAAATGGGAAGAGAGGCTCAAGCCCTTTGGATGGAACATAACTCACACTGCATGGAGTCTGAGCCCTCTCACCAAGGACATCTCTACATTACAGATAGTTTGAAAAGAGACTATTAGCTTTGCTGTTCCTTTTATCTCTCCACTGGCTAAAAGTTCTAATAAACTGTTAATATTTATCTAAGAGTTGACACAAAGCAATTCATTAGCCACTTCTTAGTGCTGGGAATTATGTTGCTTGATTTAAAATGAGAGAGCAGTATATCTTAGGCTAAAAAAAATAAATAAGGGGGGGAATAAATAAATAAATTCCATGTTAGAGGAAAGATAGATTGGTGTCTCTGTCTGTCAGTCTGTCTGTCTGTCTGCCTGTAGTTGTGGGTTTTTATGCTTCTGTGTGTATCTATGCATATATATATATATATATATGTGTGTGTGTGTGTGTGTATGTGTGTATGTGTGTGTGTATATATATGTGTGTGTGTGTGTATTTATATATATATATATACAAGTATATGTGCATTTGTGGTGCATTGTGTCTGTGTGTGTGCATTTGTGTGTATCTATATATGTATATGTTGTATATGTGTATTTGCATTGTGCATTTGCATTGTGCTTATGTTATGTGTGTTTGTGTCTCTATTTGTGTATATGTGTGCATTTGTGTCTATCTGTGTCTGTGTTTGTATGTGTGGATATATGTGGGCATGTTTATATATGTGTCTCATATTGGTCTGGAGCTCTGCCATGCAAAAAGTCTAACTGCTATATTTCGCATGCATTTAAAACTTTTATTTTTCATGTATAAGTATTTGTTTACATGTATATATATACACTAACCACATATATATTAGGTCCCTAGAAGCCATAGAGAACATCAGATCACCTGCACCTAGAGGTAAAGATAGTTGTAAGCTGGCATGTGAGTACTGGAAAATGAACTTCTACAAGAGCAGCCAGCACTCTGAACTCCTGGACATCTCTCCAGTCTATTATTATTATTATCATTATTAACATACAAAGCTCAAATTACTTTTGTGAGGTGAGCTGTGCTATATTCAAATTTCTGACTGAACTATTTTAATAAACAAAAGAAATACATATTTCTACTTTTAGAAATCAATATCTACATATGTTTAAATGTAAAAATTACCTTTCCTTGTAGTTAATAAAAACTTGATACAAGTTCTGGTCATCTTTATTTACAATGGAATCGTGAATCTCTTGCATTAAGCTCCGATGAACTTTTACAAGGTCCTTAGAAAAGAAAGCATTGTGAAAGAAAAGCAGGGACAAAACGGAACAGAGACTGTTTTGTTGGACTGGACAACCAATAACTGGCCCAACCTGAGACTCGTGCCATGGGTACGCACCAAACCCTGACACTATTAATGATATTCCATTATGCTTTCAGACAGGAGCCTAGCATAACTGACTGAGAGGATCCACCAGCAGTCTACTGAAACAGATGCCAAACAGTGAACAGAGCTTGGGAGTCTTATAAAAGAGTTGCAGGAAGGATTGAAAGAAGCAAAGGGGATATGAAATCCACAGAAACACCAACAGAGTCAACTACCTGCATGCTTGGGCCTCTCTCTCTTAGAAACTGAACCACCAATCAAAGAGCATACACAGGCTGGACTTAGGCTTCCTGCACATATGTATGTAGCAGATATGCAACTTGGTCTTCATGTGGGTCTCCCAACAACTGAAGCAGGGGCTGTCTCTAAAGCTGTTGTCTATCCTGTTCCTCTAACTGGGCTGGAAGAGGATGCACCTAACCCTACAGAGACTTGATGTGCCAGGGTGGTGGGCTACCCAGGGAGGAGGGAGTGGTCCTCCACCCTCTCAGAAGAGAAGGGGAGAGATGCATGGTGGGAGGGACTGTGTGATGGGGGAAGTAGGATGGGAGGGCAGTGAATGAGATGTAAAGTGAATAAATAAATTAATGGAGGAAAAGAACAGTAGGAAGCAAAAGCACACATAGCCCCCACTGTGGTCAGACTGGTCACTCCGAG
The DNA here is from genome assembly GCF_978045245.1 of Mus caroli. Lineage (NCBI taxonomy): Eukaryota > Metazoa > Chordata > Mammalia > Rodentia > Muridae > Mus > Mus caroli. The sequence continues at coordinate 50,483,703 of NW_028227258.1, forward strand.
AGGAGAAGGATGGGGGTGGGGAGAAAGGAGAGGAGAGGAGAAAGCAAGAGAGGAGGAAGCAGAAGAGGAGGAAGCAGTAGAGGCAGGAGAAAGATGTGGACATGGGAAATAGCAATTTCAGGTAGGACTAGAAGTGTCTATGTCCAGTGAAAATGGAAATTATCCTACTTACTACTGTAGGTCAATTTATTCACAGAAATTATCCTACTTACTACTGTAGGTCAATTTATTCTCTGAATAAAAAAACCACACAGCCGTTTAATCTTATAATCACTGCAAATTTTGTAAATAAAACTAATCACACACTTACTGTTTCATTGATGGAATAAAGTAATGAGTTGTGTCCTTGGGACACAGAGATGCAGATCTGTACTTGGGTCAATTAACGGCATCCTGGTGCTAAGCTAACAGCAATCAGACCAAATTACTTAAAACCAGACAACCAATGACACAAAGATGTGCCGCATCAATTGTGCTAGAAGGTTTATGGTAGCAACTCAAAAAGTCTGAATTTCATTTCTTATTCTGGCAAGCAAGTCATGTTCAGCAGCCAGGGAGTGTGTGTCACAGAGGAGATGAGGATATTTGAATGGAAGTACTAATTCTCTATTATCTCTTCTTATGTACCTTGGAGCACACAGAACGTGACAGAAAGCGTGTTCATTGTAGGCTGAAATTTGAAGATGAATATGTCATCTCTAGTATTTTGCTGGATTAAAGCCATAAGAAGTAGGGGCTATCAAATAAGGTAAATTTATTAGCATACTACGGGATTTCAGGGTTCCTACTTCCTAAAATGTGCAGGTTTGGGTTTTTAGTGCTGTCTCCAGTTGCTATTGTGAATATTTTCTTTCAGTTATAAGACAGTAAAAATGAAGAGGAGGAGGACAGGGAAGGAAAAGAAGGAGGAGAAAGAGGAGGAAGAAGAAGAGGAGGAAAAGCAAGAAGAGGAAGAGGAGAGGAAATTGTGAATCCAAAATGTAAGTTGAGGTTGGCACAACCAGAAGCCATTGATCTAACTGCCAAGGGGCAGAGGCCATGACAGAGGAATTGAGAGAGGTAAATGATATTCCAGGGGCTGAGCCAGACAGGCAGTGACAGCACAATTACTTAATTGAGAGCAGTTATAATATAACCAGGCATAGCTAATATATGAATCTTAGGTATTCATTTCTTTTTTTCTTTTTTTTTCGTTTTTTTTTTTTTTTTTTTGGTTTTCGGAGACAGAGTTTCTCTGTATCTGTATAGCCCTGGCTGTCCTGAAACTCACTCTGTAGACCAGGCTGGCCTTGAACTCAGAAATCCGCCTGCCTCTGCCTCCTGAGTGTTGGGATTAAAGGTGTGCACCACCACGCCCAGCTATTCTTTTTTTCTAAAGACTTATTTATTTATTTATTTTATGTACATGAGTAAATTGTTGCTGACTTCAGACACACCAGAAAAGGGCATCAGATCCCCATTACAGATGGTTGTGAGCCACCATGTGGTTGCTGGGAATTGAATCCAGGAGCTCTGGAAGAGCAGTCAGTGTTTTTAACTGCTGAGTCATCTCTCCAGCCCTTCACATGTATTCTTAATGACCTTGAGTTAAAGATATGAGCAAGGATATGATAACTCAGGAAGCAAAAATAAATAAATAAAAATCATAGAAAACCCAAAGACAGTGGTAAAGTAAGCATCAGGGGTGCATTAAAAACGTAAAGACTTTCTAGAAACACACTTGACCTGCCACAACTTTACTTACAGGAATGTTAATAAATACTGAATCAAATTCCGCCGCCGTCAGAAATCTTTTCAGTGGTGCCATGAAATACTACCAGGGGAGAAGAGAAAAGTCACTTCAATTAAACATAACTTTGCCTAATCTATGTAATGATTTTATCAACCAGCATTTTTATTAAAAGAGTTATTTATTAGCATTACAAACATAAATATTAGATATTATTTTCTCTACATTAAAAACTTTACATTGGACAGCTATAAACACATAAGTATGGTCTAAAGAGATGGCCAAAGCACTTGCCACACAAGCATAAATATTTCCATTCAGAGCCCCATAACCCAGGAAAAAGCTGGGCAGGTGCAACTGCCACTTATAATCCCAGCCCTTGGAAAGCAGTCTCAGATTCTTGGAGCAAGAATACAGCTAGACTACATGCAATTGGTGATCTCTGGCTTCAGCAAGATACCCTCTCTCAATAAAGGAAATGCAAAATAATAGAGGAAGACACCTAATGTCACTTCAAGCCTCCACTCACATGTATACAAATATGCACATGCATGTGAACACACACACATGTGCATGCATACCACACACACACACACACAGATAGATAGATAGATAGATAGATAGATAGATAGATAGATAGATAGAGATAGAGATAGAGATATAGAGATATAGAGATATAGAGATATAGAGATATAGAGATATAGAGATATAGAGATATAGAGATATAGAGATATAGAGATATAGAGATATAGAGATATAGAGATATAGAGATATAGAGATATATAAATACAAGGTGGAACATTTAAATTATAAAACAAAATGCTTCTAAAAGTTGGAAAGGACACTGTTGCCAAGAAGGTAAACCATAGTGATGTTCTGAAGATGTATTTGAGGACTCATGTAGAGTATCCCTTGTAGATTCTCCAAGGTGCTTGAGGCGTAGCATCTACTCACATACTTTGCACACCATTTCCACTCACTACTTGAGGCTTCAACACTGTACCTCTCTCTCATTGTAAGCAATCTCAGTATCTATATAGATGACCCATATATGAACGTGGCCTGTCAGTGCCTTTATTTCCAATAATTGTGAGCTAAACTCTCAAATCTTGGGATTTGTCTCAAGGCACTGTCATTATCAACAGCTGTGCATGCTTCTTGGATTAGTTTCAGGCAAGCCATCTCTCTGAACCCTACATCTAGCCCATGAAGTTCATTTTTTTCAAGAAATTCTCTAGCCCTGCTGTGTCCAGTTTACTGAGTCTCACACCCTTCATGGACTCACTGCTCTCCCTATCACTTTACAGCCCACGATACTGTCAAAAATACCCCCTTTGTCCTCCTCCTGCTCTCCCTCCTCCTCTCCCTCCTCCTCCTCCTTCCACTATGTTTTTCTAGAAGGACAAACCTTTGCCTATATCTAGTTTGTCATATATTTCATCAATCCATAGACTATAGTGATAATGTAATATTTTTAAAAGACCACAAAGTGCAATGGGATCCATAATGCCACATGTCCACACTATTTTCCTAATCAACTGACTATTTCCCTGTCCTAAGCAACCCTTCCATGTCTCTTCTTCTCCTTTAGATAAAACAAACTTTTACCTGGTTCTCTTGTTCTAACCTCTAAATGTGGGAGTCACGGGGGCGGCCTCAAATCTACTCCCTAAAAACATGCCTTGCCTGAAGTGACCTTATTTAGCACTACAGTCGAAGGGCTCCATCCATATACAAATTCAACTTTCCTATCAAAGCAAGACTTACATACATCTTTACCATCCCGGGGGGAGGGAACACAAATTTAACATGCTCAACAGATTCATGATTCCCTGCTCTCCATCTTGCAGCTAGCGTCACCATTCAGGCATTCACCAGATTCTAGAATCCTTTGCCTACATCATCAAACTCTGTTGGGTCTAATTTGACAAATTATTTCCAAAGTCTGTTTCCACTAGATCTCCTTGAGTGCCACGACTTCCTGCCACCCTGATAATTATAATATCCCACTTTTCTCCTACCTCCCATTCTTGCTTCAGAAGAGGCAGAGTACAGTGTGTAAGGTTTAAAAACCTTTACTTTGAGTCTGCTCAAAGCTCTAGCTGTTGTCCCTGCATGACCTGGTAGTCTACCAGATTTCTGACCTCTTTCTCAGCCTCCATACATTCTATCCACCACAATGGACCACTGCTGTTCCATGAAGCCTAAGTTGATGATTCCCGCATCAGATTTTCATAGCACACTCCCCCATCAGAGAGTCTTTCTCCTAGACCTCTCCTCACTAGACCATCTACATGGCTTGTGCCCTCAACTTTCTCAACTGATGAACTAAGCACCATGCTATGACATAGAGGTCTTCTGGCTATCAGTCTTTATATGGTATCTTGAACCCATCAATCTCTCATCCTGATTTTTCTTCAGGTAACTCTGCACAAAACTGGCACACTGATTGACTTCCAGTCTAAATTTGGCTATGATGCAGAAAGTGCCAGAAGAATCTACAGTCTTCCTGTCTTTGCTGCTATAACATCAGTTCTTAAAACAGTGCCATTTCAATGTCAGGCTAGCAATAAATAGTAGTATAATGTATAAATCTGCTTTGATATCTTTATTTTTCTTTGGGAGGCTTTTATTGAGACATAATTCATGTTTCCAACAACTCAACTATGTAGTTTGCAATCTAACGGTTCTTAGACGTTCAAAGCAATGCAGTCATCAAAATCAATTTTAAAACTATTTATCGCATAAAACATTCCGCAGACATTAGTGGTCACTCTCTATTTCTCCTCCCAGCCAACCTACCCTCTATAAATACGCCTCTAGTCCCTAAATTCCAGGCAATTGCTTTCTGTGTGTAGTCTGTCTATACATTTGCCTATACATCTGGTATAAATGTTTAAATATCCCTTCTATCTAATATAAGCATATATGCTCTAACTACTGTTCCTATCCCTACCACCCGAGGTCATACTAATCCCAGATTCTACCTGCTACTTCTATGACTTCATTGTAGATTGTACCTGTAAGTGAGTCCACGTGGTATTTGATGAGCCTGTCATTCAGTGCACATCTTAGAATATACATTAATATATACATACCGCAAAAGGAGTTGGTTTAGCACATAGATTACACGAGGCAATCCTGGGGCTTTGATACCTGATGACTTACTTTTTCTATTGACTCCAATGTTTCTGTGTATTTTTCTTCTGTCTGCCTAATTTCTGCTAGGCAACAACTCCGTATATCATTTTCTTGTGATTTCTGTAGACAGAAAGGTAGAATTAAAACTATTCAGTTGAGTGCACATAACAATTTATCTAGGAAAAGATCAAAATCTGATTCCCTTACACTTTCCATCCTAACAAAACAACTAAAGACTTGGTTAGCTGCTTAAATCAATGCACCTCTTTTACGCAAATGTTAATGAATGTGGTAACAAATAGTCTAAGAATTCCCTTCATAGAGAGCAGATTTCACATGAGCTGCAGAAATGACTATAAAATACCCAACAGCTCAGTGGTAGAGGGTAGGCCTAACATATCAGGTCAGGCTATCAATCATCAATAACAGTGAGAGCGCACACACACACACACACACACACATACACACATACATGTAAAAATCCATCAAATATTGTTTTTACACAATACTTGCTTCTTTCTTTGAGTGTTAAAATACAGCATAATGCTAAGGTCAGAGATCACAGACAAAACAGAATTCGGTTCCAAAAATGATTTTGTTATTAGCTTTATAACTATAAATAAGTTACTAAGTTTCTCTGTGACTTGGTTTTCACTTCTGCAAAATAGAATTACAGCACTAAGACACTAAGCCTAAGGAGTGCCTAGTGACAGAAGCCATGTAACAGAGTACTCTACATCTTGACAATGAATCTACATTATTATTGCTGTTGATTATAGCCCATAACAACCACCTAGCGCTGTGAAGGAGGGGGAGTGTCCTCGGGTGGGAGAAAACTCTGAAGGTCTGCTGCCACCAAAGCAGGTCATTACTATAAGCACTGCAGGAGGAATGCACCTGCAAGCACATCTGGTGGTGCTGCCATGGTAGCCCACCTCTCATCCATCAAGTTAAACCCATGTGATTATATTTCCTATATATAGACCGAGTGACCTCCCCAGCCCCCTATTATTAAAAGCCAGAGCATAGAAAGCTGAGCCAACCCATGAAATCCCCAAAGAAGCTAAGTCACTACCCAGCTCATGAGGAAATCTCTAGGACAAGAGATAAATATGCCAATAAATGCCCAAGTGACTGACTTCTTACATTTCAAATTAGAGATGAGAAGAGTGTTGAAAGCAGCTCTTTCTGGATGTTCTAGATAGAGGCATGGCACAGGACTGCTTTGAGAATATAACTAGTTATGCTAGTATTTGCAGAACTTAAAATAAAAGACATTGCCTTGTCCAGCCTTGATATGATGGTGCCTAGCATTAGTGCATGGGGCTATGCCATGTTCAGTTCATATCCCTGGGAGGCCTGCTCTTTTGTCAAGGGAAACAGTGCAGCAGTGGACCTGGGTGAGAATCAAAGTTGGGAGGGAGGGGAAACTGCAGTCAGGGATGTAATATATGAGAGAAAAATAACAAAAGAAAAGAAGAGAAGGGGAGAGTCACTTGTATCAGGAGCTACTGAGTAACAAAACATAATATATTACATTTAAAATGGAAAATATGTATGTTTTGGAAAAAAATGTACTTTGACAATTAATTATAATTACAACTACATTCTCATGGTTTGCTGTCATTATATCCTATTGCCATTCTGCCATTTTTCAGCACTGGCCCCTCTAAGACTCAGTTTCCTCACTAACTGAAGGAAAGGATTAGACCACAAGGCCCTATAAACTGGAAAACCAACAAACAAAACCAAGAATACATGCCTGCATCTACAAAGAAGTTACATAAGTTATAAGCAACAAGGACTTTTTATTAAGTAGTCCAACAGAAGTTAGTAATTATATTAATTAGTCTTCTAACTAATTGCCTTCCTAATAAACTACTCAGAGTTACTTCATAAACAAAACAAGTAAAATCCCTACAGGTTGCTGGGCTTCCTCCGCCTTCATCAAGTCTTCATAGACTTCTCCGCCTTCATCCTCACCGTACACACAGTCATAGAGGTCTTCTTCATCTTCCACACGGGTTTCACTGAAACAAGGAATGCAGAATAAAGGCTGTGCTCTATCACACAGTGGATGCTACATGGAGACATGGCCTACAGGCTTCAGTTCACAACAGACTGACATTTTCCCACTGACATCAGCAGAAAACTCAGAGAAGAAGGAAACTGGAATTAGGAGAGACCATCCAGAGGTTCCCATGACAACTCTGTCCCTTCACATTATCCCAATGGCAAACAGCAGAATCCAGAAGCTGGGACAATGCTAATGAATACCTAACTAGCTATTTACTTTCATTGAGCTCTATTAATGATCATCTTGCAGCTAGTCACAACTCTAATCTTCATGTCATATGAATATGGTTTAGTATTTGATCTATGAAAAATAAGACAAATTTTGAAGTACAGAAAGATACCAGACTTGTCTAAGGAAGAACATAGTCTACAGCAGAGCCTGGATCTAAACAACAAGTTTGTTTTACACTGAGTATGCTGACAGACTTGTCACTTTGCCTCCCGATTGCAGTATTCCACAGCCTCCATTATGTTATTAAGGGCATAGTGTGGGGAGGGCACAGTTAAGGAATAGTGGACATAGTAGAAATCTGTTTGACAATAGCATCAGTTACTGTAATGTTATTATAACCAATTCAGTTCTTTTCAGACCATATTTCTAGAAGCCCATTTAGAAGATACATATACCTCCTTCGATAACCAAACTGTCATTATCTGTGTTAACTGTTTGTATTTTATCTTTAAAGGAGGGAAGAGATGCATAAATATTTTAAATATATTTTAAAGTCATTAAAAACTGCTGAGTGATATGTGGTATTTGTTTTTTCGAGTCCCCCATCAGCTCTTGGTCCCAGGGCACTGTCCCCAAGCCCCTCCTGTGGAACCATCATCACAGTCAATCATGGCCTTCTGTCTATTTTATGACTGCCACACTCTTCAGCCTTCCATCCTAGTTCAAAAATTCTAAAATGCCTTCTACTAATACAACCCAAAGAACGGCCTTAACCAATTCAGAGATGTTGCAATGAAACACTAATCTCTCTGAGAAAGAAATTCAGCCCTTTAATAGGGCCAGCCCTGTCAGCCTGTACCAGGTGAATGTTACAAATTGACACAAACAAAAGTAAGAACACTGGGGCTATGTCATTCTTCCACTTGGAACATTTTTCAAAGCTGGTACAACCACAGGCTGTGTTTGTCATAAAAGACTATTTGGAGGCATTTGACAGAAGTGAACTGTCAAAACCCAGAGAAAAGGAAGGCTCTGAAGCTAAAGGAGGGAACTGAAGCTTGAGAGAACTGTGCTTAGAGAAAAATTCACTTCTGAAATACTTGTCCACCCACCCACCCATCTGCTCATCCATCCAGCAGGTTTATAAAGAACTGACTGAATTCTTATATGCTCTATAAGATTCTAGACATATGGATCAAAAACTCTCCCATTGAGGATCTGTACCAATGTGCAAAGTCAAATGAAGTGGCAATCTGAGTTTGAGTCCCCAGAACCTGCAAAAAGTGTAGCATATTAGCACATCTGTAATCCAACATAAGTTCTCGTCTCTCTTGACCCAGGCACAAGAGAAACCCTGGAAGTCTGCGGGCCAGCTAGCTACACTGCTGTGTACAGTCTCAAATAATCTAGGAGGCAAGGTTACTGTCTGACCTCCAAACTCACACACACATGGGACCCACGCACCACACTCACACACGAATGCACACATGAATGTGTATCCTGAGCACCCATCCTACACAACACACAAACACACATAATTTGGCTTGTATGGAGAACAGTCCATAAACACACAACTCTGTATATGTAACAAGGTAAATGAACAAGCTAAAGGAGCAGGGAAGAGTGAAAATAACTAAAGAAAGTGAGGGAAGGTGTCAAAGGGGTGTCATGGCTGAGCTGGACTAGGAATATGTAGGCTGATTCAGTACATTGCTGCTGTAAAACATACAGGTTTCCTATCCTAATAGAACTTCAGGACCAACCAGCATAGCACACACCCACATCAAATGAGGAGAGAGACAGCGGTCCTGATAGGGCACGAACAGGAAGGTTGGTACCCCAAGAGCTTGGAGATGCTGTGCTGGACCACTGGAGGGTAAAGCTGAAACAAAATTGTAAAGAGCACTGCATTTGGTGAATCAGCCTTAGCTGGGGTATCTGAGAGCCATCAGGAGCTTCACAGAGGAGAGAAGGTGGGAAGGCCACAGCTAGGGGGGAACAGAGGCCAAGAGGCCAAACATGTGAGGCTGGGAGCTATAACTAAAGTAAAGGCTGCTGAGGAGGGAGTCAGGGAAAGTAAGAATTGTGACAGCAGATATAGAGACCCTCTGGAATTAGGGAGAGAGAAGAAAGAATGGAAGATGCCTTTCAACATTGAATTGAATGCCTATGAGTCAAGCCATATTGGCTGCTATGTGATTTCCATAGCTGGGCTTCTGATGGGCTCTGGATAGGACATGGTGGGACAGTTAGTTGGTCTGAGAACTTTGTTTCATTATGTCTTTGATGAGAGTTGAGAAGGGAGTCTCTCTATGCAGTCCTCGTGGTCCTGTGTCTGGGTATTTTGTGTAACCATCAAAGGGCAGTGAAGTCAGCTGAGATCAGGATGGAGCTAACTAAAATAATCAAACTTAGAAAGAGGCTGGTTCTAGGCTCTGGCCAGAAGCCAAATGGACTATGACATCTATCCCCTGACACTTTGAATTGAAGGCCTCCTCCTACCTGACACCTAACATTCCCTCAAACTAAATATTACCTAACACCATCACTAAGCAGAACAAAGTGGGTAAAGGCTATAAAAAAGTGATGGGTATTGGTGACCATCAGTGGGGTTCAGCAACCATGTGGCGCTTTGAAAGGAACATTATCACAGCTCTATACAGATTATGTTATTCCTGGGAATCTGATTACAAGACCAGTAACCTTATAGTTATTTTACAAAAGACCATTATTAATCAGATAATCAGCATCTATCTTACTTAACGGCAGTGAGTTCTTGGAAGTTTAGAAGCAGGAAGAAGCTATCCTCAAAGGGCATTTAAAATATATGACTTCAAAGCCACTCCAAATGCCACATAAAATGGAAAAAGCTGCTGGCTGTCCATTGTTATGGCTGGTAGCTCCCAGAGCACTAAGTCATCACACATTTGGTCCCAGGACAGTAAGAACCTCTCACTCCAGGGTCTGAAACATCTGGGTTCAAAGACTACTCTGTGTGATGTCACCTTTGAAGAGTTAATTGTGCATACAAATTTGGGTTTTTTCTCCATATAGATTATAATAGTGGGAACTTAACACAGTAGTTATATGAGATGATGCACAGAAATGAGCACACAGCACACTCTCACTACTGAATGATTAGATAGCTCAACCCTAACACATAATGTCTGGCAAACAGTAGATGTCTAATGTCCTTATGGCTTATTTCTATGCATACACCAGACACAGCTTAGTCGCTTTTTATTTTTTCTCCTTTTGCATGTATAGGTGTATGGGATATAGTTGCATGTGCATAGGTATGTTTGCATGTGTTAGGGTGTAGGTATGTGACATATGTGTACAGGCTTGAAGTTGATGACTGGGATCTCCTTTGATTGCTCCTCCACCTTATTCATTGAGGCAGGGCCTCTCAATCAAATCCAGAGCTCAGCCATCTGGTTAGTCCCGTTATCCAGCTTGCTGTGGAGGAACCTTCTGCTTCTCCTTTCCAAGGTTAGAATTCCAGGCAAGCTGCTATGCCTAACCACTACCTCAATGGCGTTCTGGGAATCCAAACTCAGATCCTTTTGTTTGCCCAGCTGCACGCACCACTGAGCAATCTCTCCAGCTCATCGCAGTTTAAAGTTCTAAGAATGCACAAAACTCCTGTGTCACTGCCGTGGAATGAAGACACGGGTAGTAAGAGTAGGGAGCCAACATTGTCCTAGCCAGAAATAAAGACCCTAAAAACAGAGCATAAGGTAAGTGGCTATTTTCCCCACGAAAGGTCTTCTCTGTGAAGGGATGCCTAAGAAAGACTGGTGAGGGGCCAATAAACTGAGCAGATAAAACAGTCAGTGCTGGACTGTGGATTCTCACAGACTCCAGGAATTGCCCTCGGAGCCTAATCCATCTCTTATAATTCTGTGCAAACACACCTGATCTATATCATAAGGTCTTTGAGGAGAGAGGATCATGCTTTATATCTATCATAATCTGCACAAGCCACTCGATGAGCAGAAGATAATCAGCTGCAAGACCTTCTGCCTCTCCTGACTATTAAATAATAAAGCCCAGAGGATTCTCTGCCTAAGATAAGCTCCATCTACCGACAGTTACACGAATAACTTCAGCTGCATCCATCCTTCCTGGTGCTAAAATGCACACGCTTTCTGTCCTACAACTCCAGTAGTAAACTTTACCTCTTTTTTTTTTATTATTCCCTAATTGTGTGATTCCAGATTATCTGTGTCTGTTTTATGCCTTCGAGAAACTTCAAGTTTTTACTTCTCTGAGTAAGTTTCTCTTCATGGGAACACAGAACGGGAACTAAAAGCCAATTGAAGCATATTTCTTCTGGTGCAGTGGCTTGTTAGAGTGCTGTGAACAAATTGTGCAGTGGCTTAATTGTACTGAAAATACTCTACATACTCTATTAAGTCAGGAAGGCCTTTGTAGATGTCTTCATCGTTTACACTTTCTTCTGTGGGGAACGGCCTGGAAGGAGGGAAAGACATGGGAGAATGAGCACTCCGAATGAGCATTTACCTATAATTAAATGGCAAAATTTGCTGCCATTCAAACAAGTCATCATATTTAATGATTGCGAGGCTTTCCCCAGAAGTGCTTGCCCTGCAGATGTGCCTGGGGTTCCCCTGGGGAGACTGTAACACCTGCTATCCTAAATCAGCTCCAGCATGACAGTGAGTCCCTGCAGACACTTGTGCAGCTAGGGGCATGCTAATGTGATTACCTGACCCTCCACCTGTCACATACCTGCAGGGTCACCCCATGGCACCCATGGCAAAGCCCAGTTCAGGGACCCTCATGCCAGCTGTAAGAGCTGACCTAACAGAGACTGGCAGTAAATTGTCTTTTCATGATGCTGATCACTAGTAATGGATGAAGACTAGTAGAAGACAAAGACATCATACATATGTCTTTGACCCTGGCAGATTTCCTTAATCAGACATCAGAGTATTTAAGTTGGTTTTGGTTTTTGGGTTTTGGGTTTTGGGTTTTTTGTTTTGTTTTGTTTTGTTTTGTTTTGTTTTGTTTTGTTTTTCTCCAGGTTTTGGAGAAATGAACACAGTAGACTCCAAAGAGACTAAGGAGTTGGTTTTGTCCCACGTTAAAAATAATCACACTCTAATTTTTCTCCTCTCCTATCACTTGGCATCTTTGTTTGGCTCATAACATGTTTCCTTATGACCAAAATAATGCTTTAAAAGTATGCCTAACAAAATTATCATAGTAATTATATTGTAACAACAAATGCTCCACTCTTTGATATTAAGCATGCTTCTTTCATATTTATAAAAAGATCCATCAAACTAAAACTAAAGAGTTTCATTGGAAGACATACTTTTTGTTATATTTTTATTATTTAAAACCATTTTAACTTTGAACATATTATTAATTAATTTAATACTTAAGATAGCACAGGGACCTACATTTGTTTCAAATAAATAAATATACATAACCAAGCTTTCAGGGTTGTTTTTTTGTAACATAGACTCATTTTCTTGGGCTTTTATATCTACATAGGTTCACTACCAAGAATTATACTGCAGTACTGTAATAATGACAAGGTAATTTTAAAAGGAAAAAAATTCTGAAGGGTATACTTTCAGAACCAAATACATACAAAGCAGGCCATGTCTGTTTCAAAATCTACTCCTTACATACAATGACACAACACATATGCAGACATGGACGGCTACGCCCCATGGAAGAGCATATTAGAAGGAACTGAAGAGTGAGCCGGCTGGCAAACTATTTCTATGGAAAACTGATAAACTCATGGCGCATTTCTGAGAAAGGGTTTGCAGGATGTCCTCCCTGAGACCACTGTGGTTGCATCCAGGATCTGGGCTGCTGAGCCAGCGTTGAACACTCCTTTGAGACACACTTGGATTCCCACCCTCAGAATATGATGTGACCTGGGCACAAAAACATGAAGCGAAAAGGCAGAGACAAAGCCGTATCACGCATGGAGACTAGAAGGCAAACCCTTGGAGAAATCAGGTATGAACTAACACTTCTATCTCCAGGTGGCCTGGCTTTATCTTCTTCATTTCCTGTTTCTTATATTTTTTACAGACTGCTCCTACTTAAGAGGGCAGAAATCTAAGAAAAAGCTTGAACAACAGACACATCTCAACTTCCAGGCTTACCACTGCACAGAGATGACATAGATAAACAACCTACTTCTGAGTTTTCCATATCTTACCCAATCTTTAACACACATCTTTGTGTATCTATCATTTAACGCTTGTCTGATTGCTCCTTAAACTCATAAAAGTTGTAAGTTATTGTTATGGTCTCTTCTACAGGAAGCAAATACATTATATTTTTAAATATTTATGTATTAAAACATTTGCATTTATCTTAATGAATTATACATATAGAAATGCTGAGGAATTTTTTAGAGAGAGCCATAACTAGTGACAGTCACCAGAAAACTGAGCACAATGTTGAGCCTCATTCAGTTCTATGAATAATAAGTTCTTAATTGCTCAATAAATCTCAAATGTGTATGTGACACTTAAAGTACTAAGCACAAAGAGCTTTGCAAACAATAACCATTCAGGAAATAACATTGCACTGAACTACACGGGAGACAGGAAGCCCAGAGGCTCAGACTTACCTGATTCCTGTGGCCAATGCTATTGGTGTTCGGGATAGCCGAGATAATGTTTCTATAACCTGGAGATAAAAAGAAGAAAATGTTTATTGTACATGTACTTAATAAAGTTCAACACTTTCCTCAAAAGCAACAGTTTTCCCATTCAATATTAACAATGATGAAAATATAAAGTTATAGGTTCAGAAAGTGTAAAATGGGAAGAGTCATGACTGGGAAGCTTAAAAGCTCAGACAGTGCCTGTGTTTCTTTTCTGTTAAATTTATGACTTAATTCAGATTACTAATACAAGCGAGCGACAGTCCCCTCCCAGTAAAGCAGGGAGTTAAACACATTAACCCCATATATTTTGTACCTTATACTGGAATATCTTAAAAATCAAATAAATCTGTATTCCTCAATTAGTACTTGCTAGATATGTGAAGCTATTTAAGTTAAAATTTGTTTTTTAAAAATTTACACAATGGAGTACTACTCAGCTATTACAAAGAATGAATTTATGAAATTCCTAGGCAAATGGATAGACCTGGAGGGCATCATCCTGAGTGAGGTAACCCAATCACGAAAGAACTCACATGATATATACTCACTGATAAGTGGATATTAGCCCAGAAACTTAGAATACCCAAGATATAAGATACAATTTGTGAAACACATGAAGCTCTGGAAGAACAAAGACCAAAGTGTGGACACTTTGCCCCTTCTTAGAATTGGGAACAATACACCCATGGAAGGAGTTACAGAAACAAATTTTGGAGCTGAGACAAAAGGATGGACCATCTAGAGACTGCCATATCCGGGGATCCATCCCATAATCAGCCTCCAAACGCTGACACCATTGCATACACTAGCAACATATAGCTGTCTCTTGTGAGACTATGCCAGGGCCTAGCAAACATAGAAGTGAATGCTCACAGTTAGCTATTGGATGGATCACAGGGCCCCCAATGGAGGAGCTAGAGAAAGTACCCAAGGAGCTAAAGGGAACTGCAACCCTATAGGTGGAACAACATTATGAACTAACCAGTACCCCGGAGCTCTTGACTCTAGCTGCATATGTATCAGAAGATGGCCTAGTCGGCCATCACTGGAAAGAGAGGCCCATTGGACATGCAAACTTTATATGCCTCAGTACAGGGGAACGCCAGGGCTAAGAAGTGGGAGTGGGTGGGTAGGGGAGTGGGGGGGGGATATGGGGGACTTTTGGGATAGCATTGGAAATGTAAATGAAGAAAATACCTAATAATTTTTTTTTTTTTAAAAATCATACATTGTATTTCCTTGGCTGACCTGCCCTGGCTCTAAGCACTCAGTCATCACCGTCTCTGTAATGTTTTGGACCACACAGATATCACATATTTCCACAGCTCAGCAGGCATCACTGAGCAGCAAAATGGTTGAGCATGCCAGCTCTTAGCCTGATCACGCAAGATCAAATCCGGGTTTCACATTCATTAGCCAGCAACTGCCTAAACTCGCTAGTCTTGGCTTCTTCTTCTAGATAGGTCTTCAAAGAATAACTAATGATCATTAGATTATTGTAAGGATTAAATAACACAGTACATGTGAAATGGTTCAAAGGTAGCAATTCTTCATAATCACTAAAAGAAATTGCTTAGTGCTTTCAAGATTTGTTCTGCTCTAAATTACTTTTGATTATGTATTTCAGTACCTAAGTCCAAGTGTGCTCTGCGGACAGTTTTAGCATCTGTATTTAGTAATCTCACTCCTCTTTCAATCGTTTGGCAGAAACTCACTGAGGAAACCATCTAGATCCAGAATTCATTTTCTCACTAACTGCATTTTTTATGATAAACATGATGGCTCTAACTCTCAAAATCAAGTGCAGCAAAGGGGGGTCTGCTATGTAATTCTTTTTGAGTAAGAATGGCAATGGGGGAAGATGCATCTGTCTGGATTGAGGTAGTATAGTCATCCTCTAAAAAGCCTCAGCCCCAGAACAGAAGGGTGAGCAAGGATCTCCATCCCTCAAATGAGCCTCTGCGGGGTACCAGTCCCATAAATGGGGTCTCCAAACTCCTGGCTCAGGAGTGAGCCCATTGGGAGCCTTGTTCACTCAGGTGAACCCACCTCTATAAAACATAAATAAGAACAGCTAATTAACTTCCATGTTAAGTTATTGGCGGGGGTTGGGGTGAAAATGTCCATCATATGTTTGTGAAGTTTTATTATAGAAAATAAAATTAGCTACATGGGAAATTGTAATTATATATTGACTATAAATAGCAATCTCCTTTGAATTCTTGGATTCTTGAAAATTGTGAAAAGAATAGGTGTGGCATGGTAGCATTAAAAAAAATGGAAGTAGAGTAGACACACATCAGTCGGTTCCGTCTAAACACGCCACAGTGCACACTTAGCTCAAAACAGCATGTTCTACATGACATGTACTTAATGGCAATTTATTTTGTTCTTTGTATGACAACTGTTGATTTACAAAATACTTCACTTTCTGTCTTTTATCTGTCAACACTGAGAATAACTACAGTCTTTCCCCGCCCATGTCCCTTTCCCCCTCTTCGGAGATGGAAAACCCAGATGACAGAAATCATACAGCTTGACTTGTCATGTAAACATGCACCACTAGAGGGAGCCAAACGATAGTCTATTACTTTAGGTCTGCTTTAAGCATTACCTTTAAGCATGCTTTGAAATTTTGGTTTAAGCAACTCCTATGATTTAATGGCAGTCATTCATTATATTCAATACTAGAAGATAATACAGCTAAATTCATGGGACAGAAGGGTGGGAGGCTGCATGGTGATCTTACAATGAATAGCGGCAAGACCCTTCACTTTTATGTCTGTTCTCTTACATGTACATCATTCTAATACTAATACTAAGTTTAGTCAAAACAAATAAAGGCTGCTTGGTCAATGTGGTATTTTTAGAACAACATCTATTCTATAAAGATGGTGTTTACAGACTGTGAACAGACAAGGACACAGATCAGTGCCAGATCCTCAAATCCCCTCTATGAATTCCCTGACCTTCTGAAGTATACAGACAAGAATATTTATAAAATAAAATAAAACAACAACAAAAAAAACATACTGAAAGACACTAAAAAGCCTATGTTCCATGAACTATGTTGACTTTTAAATGGATACTTCAAAACAAGAGATTGTGAACGTCAGTTTCCAGAAAGGGGGGTAAGGCAGTAAGGACTTAGCTACAGCGAGCTACTGTGACTCCCCGTCCTGACTGACCTCTCCTGCCCACATCCTCTATCCCCATGGGAAAGGAAACACATGTGTAAAGAAGTCAAGATTTTATTTGGGCTGACGTTAATTAGACCTACTGTGTGAGGAAGGTGGGAGAAGTGGGCACGGCTTCTCATTCCCACTTTAAACTGGAGATTGCATCCCAGAAGCAACAGGGTCATTGAGAACAAAGGCAAGCAGAGAACAGGGCTAATGAATGGCATTAGTGAAAGGGTGAACAGAGGGGACAGGAAGCCATGGGGAGCAGACAGTAGCCAAAAGTCAGTCACACAGGGATTTTCTCAATGGTCCAAGAGTGCTCTGAGACAGCCACGGTGAGACCATAAGAGGTGAGATGTCCTTGGGCACCCTGGCTGACCACCATGTGGGCTCAGGAGGGACAGCAGGCTCAGCCTAGGCAATGCAGGAGTGTCCACTCAGATGCACAACTGGAAGCCAGAGATCAAAGCACCACGCAGCTTTGCTCAAGTGTCGCCAGAGTTCCACAAGGCAGCTGGAGCCTCCAAGGTGCCTTCTCTCTCTGTTCTGCTCCCATCCCAACCTGAATCACATGTGTCCTCTCTTAGATGTGGCTATAGTCCTGTCCTGGCACTTATCAGTTCTATAACATTTTCAAAATCAGCTTTTAATTTTTTTCCTCAAAAGAACTCAGGGCTTTGTTTTTTTTTAAGCTAATCAGTTGTAAAGGAGTATAGATTATGAAGTAGGATCCTGCCTCAAAAATAGAGAGGGCTATTATAAAGCTGTTTTTAAAATCTTTCTAAGATTTTTCTAAAGTGTGCAGAGTCATGCTTTGTCACTAGCCATCCATCACAGCCGTGCCATCATGCATAAATGCACTTTATTCATCTTAATGCCATGTGACACTCCAGCATACATCACGAGTCTAGTGATTTTGACATTATCCCCATGAGTAAGTGGCTATGATGCTCTGATACCAAGTCAGCACGCAGCATCCTCACCAAATGCACACTCAGTTACATGCAGGTTCTGTTGCCGGAAGGATGGTAAAATGGGTACCTGTCCAGGAGAGAAAGAAAGAGGGGCGTTCTTTAAACTGCTTACGTGAACTTAGACACTCTTGAGGGAACTTAGACACTCTTGTGAGAACGCGGCCAGGCATTCCGCTGATAATGACTTTGCTTTCCAGCAATAAAAAACAGTCAGGCCAGGTGACCCAAACTGCTTTCTCCTGCTTTGATTCTCATAAGAGTCACTGGACATAAACTATTCTGCTGGCCCCGTGAGTGAAAGAGGAATATTTGCCCTACAAATATCACTGTGAAGATCCTGGATTACACGGGCAAGAATGTGTAAAGGGCTAGCCTAGCACAAGTAAGGACATAATGAAGATGTTAAGAAGGGCCTCATGTGAAAAGTTAACAGTAGGGATGGGAAAGAGATGCCCAGATTCTCAACACTAAAGCCAGCAAAACAGCAGATGAGGCCCCTGCCCCCTCTTCTGTTTGACAACGACTCTTCATTGGTCAGAGCTACTTGACCAGTCAGTTTGTCACTTTAATAGCTATTACATGAAGCAAAATGCAATACTGAATAGAGACAAGCTTCCAATTTTTAAACTATTCTCTTCAAGAAACCCCTGGCAAGATAGCACTCTTTACTTACTGGCACATTAGTGTCACTGTTGTAACTTGCAACTGAAGCAACAAGTCATTTCTGCAGGAGCAACTGATGAAGCTCCTTGGATGGTCTTGAGTTAAGGGGGACATAGTAATATAGAATACAAATAGCTAAAAGAAGCCATGGGGTCCAACATGCATAGCAACCAAAACCAAATACTATTTGTGAATGTACCTTCCTGATTTTTCTAAAGTATTCTCTCTCTGATCTAATAGCTGGTTTGAATAAGAATTCCTGGAGCAGTGATTTGTACAGAGGGGTTAGCTATGCAGGGGCAATCAGGGATTTCAGGTTTGGGCCATGAATGCAAAATCAACTTAGTGGCTTAGAAGGGCTATAGAGTGTCAAAGCCTCACAGCTCAAGTGAGCAGCTGTGGCCTGAGACCCAGGTGTGGCATCAAGGCCCCTGCAGGCTCAGAGCAAATGCCCTATGGAATAGAGACAAACATAGGGTCTAAAAGAGGTAACTGGGAACAGGGGCTTCAGGGTGTTGCTCTGGGAGATTCACACAAAAGCACTGGCACTGAAAGAGAGGCCAGCTGTGATCTAAAGGCAGCCAAGGGGACTAAATGCTACCCTTAACTCCAGATTCTTGACAATGAGGCCCAGTTCAAAACCCAGCCAGATGGTGAGTTGCAGATTAGCAATATATTTCACCTTCAGTCTCCTAGGAAATCAAAAGAACTCATTACATTAATTTCCTTTGCCATTCCAATTTCACACAGTAAATTACCCCATTAGAATACACTGCAGCTCAGCGTCACTTCCAGCCACATGTTTCAGAGATTTCCTTGAACACTGGAGAAAAAAAAAAAAAAAAACACTCCTGGCCTCATCTCCATGAACCAAGCAAAGAAATATAGCCAGAGGAGAGAGAGAAGCATCCATTCTGATCCAGATTATAAACCACAGGGACACGGGTTTCCATTGTTCTTGAGAATGGTTGGTTTGTATAGCTTTAATGGGTCTAATTTACATCATGTGCTGACCTCAGGGACAGTCACAAATAAAACGTATTTTTCCTCTTTGAATCACCAAAATTGAACTTATCAAAGGTAACTACCTCCTTTAGGAAGAGTGTGCCCTAGGCACACAGGCTGTAAGCAGACTGGGAGGAAGACTTTCTTCATTCAAATTCAGCATCCACCTCCCACTTAGTAGGTTAATATGGAACAGTAACTTGGTTCCCTTTCAGATGTGTAACCCAAGTCTGTTGTGCAGGTAAGATGAAGCAATCTGGGAATATGCTTATCTCAGGAGATGCTTCGGTTCTGCCCACTGCCTTGTCAGCCTTGGCCTTCTACCTCCAATGACTCCTAAAGAGAAGCGTCTTTCCCTTAGAACCTATTTCCTTTCTCTGTGACGCTCCCAAACCCCAATCTTCTCCCTCCCATAGCTGGACAATCAAAGGATTTTCCAGAAGCCTTCCCCATGTTTAAGCCTTGTCAATCTGCTCAGTGAACTGCCCTCAGATCCAAGCCCCTCCTGACTCCCTGCGCCTCTGCCTTGCTAAAGGCCCCCTGTCTCATTTCTTCTGCTAGAATAACTACCAGCTTGACTTCTAGCTCATCGCTCATTAACTTCACCCTCTACCTGGCTACCACAGAGGTTGAACGATATTTCCAACAGTCATTGTGATAACCCCACCTGAATGTTCAACTGTAGCCCCCTTAAAAAGAGCTACAACTGCTGAGAAGCACACTCTAGGGTCCCTACACCCTCTGCTGCTCCAGCCCACCCTCCTACTCCTCTGACACTTGCCACACTAGGCCAGACTCAACACACTGTTTACGGTGCTCCAAGCAGGTCCCAGAACCCTACCTTTAGAACGCTGCTTCTCAACCTCCTTAATGCGGTGGCCCTTTAATATAGTTGTGGTGATCTCCAACTACAGAATTATTTCATTGCTACCTCGTAACTGTAATTTTGCTACTAACCTAATTTTGTTATGAATCATAATGTAAATACCCGTGTTTTCTGATGATCTTAAGCAATCCCTGTAAAAGGGTGAGTTGACCCCCTAAAGGGGTTGTGACGCACAGATTGACAACCATTGCTTTGGACCAGGAAGGAGTGTAATATTCTCCATGTTATAATTTACACTAGGGCATACAAAATTAAATGCTTCCTATTACAAGATAGGTGGAAGGAAGCACACCAAGAACAACAGCACCAATGTTCTCACGCTGACTGAGGGACTGTGAGAAACACGTTCTATACAGTGTTCCATCACCCCATCCAAAGGCCTGGGAGCGTAGTCTGCATAAGAAACTCAACTGTCAATTCACAACTATAAAAGAAGCCATTCTGCAAGTGTAATACCTATAAGATGTACACCCTGCCTTTAAGCTAGGGGTA
The DNA here is from genome assembly GCF_978045245.1 of Mus caroli. Lineage (NCBI taxonomy): Eukaryota > Metazoa > Chordata > Mammalia > Rodentia > Muridae > Mus > Mus caroli. Next base: position 50,504,690 of record NW_028227258.1, read on the forward strand.
GAGACAAGCAACAAAGAGTATGGAGCAGTTTTAAATTAGTTCAGCAACGAGAATTAAGTTGAACATCAGGGAAGGAACATGATTTCCCTCCAGGCTTGAGCCCAGCAGGGCTGTAGGAGAGCTACGGAGGCTGTGGTGGACAATGTCCTTAGCTACCAGAGAGCCACTGCTAACTAGCAAGCTCATTTCCCAGGGGCATGGCCTGCCTTCCTGTCTGGTCACAGGTGTTGATGTGAACTTACAGAAATGGGGGGGGTAGTTCTGTATGGCTAAAAGGACTTGGGGAATTTTAATGCATGTTCCTAGCTGCCCTGGCCACCTTAAAGAACAGCATGGAGTCTGCCAAAAAGGAGAGGCAATGCCAGAGTGGCAGGGTGCCACAGTAGAGAAGAATGTGGCATTGATTCACAACTGAGACACCTCACCTCGTCTCTGCCGCAGGGCACCTAAGAGAGAGTAAGGAACCAAAGGTTTGCAGAAGAGATGACAGGCTGGACAAGAATAAAATGACACCGGCAGAAGATGGCTTGCTAACGCTGGTCATTCTAGAACCTGATTGAAAATGCCCATTTAAAATGCAGGTAAACCAATTCACTATTATGAAGCCTCCACTCCAAAGCTACATCAGCACAAATATGTAAGGCATGCACAAAACTTAAAATTTTTAAAAAGCTTCATTAGAAAAACATTAAAAATTAGTGTTTTGCACACATTTATTAGATATATGTGAACTATTATTCCAACAGGACATTGCTATGAAACTGAAGCCAGTTTACATGGTTGTTTTTCCATAATCAATGCTCAAAATCTCACATTCAATACGTAGTTATGATTCATCTCAATTCATACCAGCTACGTCTTGAGCACAGTGGTCATGTGTTGCTGCTGTTCTGAAAGAACAGCCTAGATGAGGCCTTTATGGTGCTCAGATTGTGATAGAAAAGGAAACCATGTCCTTAGAGACAAAAAGACTGGGCTGAAGACATCAAATGAATGTGACAGCTGAAGCTCGGTGTAAGGCTGCAGACACAGCTCAGGGGGTGAAGGGCTGCATGAGTGAACATGAGAACCTGAGTTCATTCACCCAGCACCACACCACACAGACACACACATAGACACACACACACACACAGAGAGAGAGAAAGAGAGAGAGAGAGAGAGAGACAGACAGACAGACAGACACAGACACAGACACAGTCACAGTCACAGACACAGACACAGACAGACAGAGACAGAGACAGAGACAGAGACAGAGACAGAGACAGAGACAGAGACAGAGGCACAGGCACAGGCACAGGCAGACACAGACACAGGCACAGGCACAGACACAGACAGAGTGACAGAGACAGCACAGACAGCGACAGAGGGACAGAGACAGAGACAGAGACAGACACACACAGACAGAGGCGGGGGCTGAGGGGGAGGGAACAAAGGAAAGAGGCAGGAAACCCACAAAGACCCCATACAATGAACTCAGTACCCCAGATTTTCTCTACAGTAGAACCAGAAGAGGGCTACAGAGATCTGAGAATGTGGTACCAACCCCTATAAGGAGGAGAAAACTACCCCTCCACATAGGACATATTTATTGCCTACCCCCCCCATCCATAAATGTCACTGGAATACTCAGACAATCCAGTCAGCATCCGTCTGGATACTAATAAAACAGGATTTTCATGGAAACCAGTTTGATCCGCTGTCTTTTGTCTTTTTTCACTTTTCTTGGTGTCAGCCATGGCTGGGAGCAGACCTAGTCACACCAACTCTTACTTTCAACTTCACAGATTACATTCAATCAGCTTTTTTGAAATTCTCTTGGATTTGACTTATGCTAAAAGCATCAGTTAATTGATGCTCTCTGAGGTCTCTTCTCTTCCACATCTTGGATTTTCCCCTTTGAAGTAACTGTCCCTGAACTGTACACAGAGATATTTCTGAAATAGCATGACAATATCTGTAGCTTTAAAACTCTGTCACCTGTGACCTTTAAATCCTCAGGGAGATGTTTTCTTGTGACAACCCCCCCCCCCGAAGGCTTCTTTTTATCTGAATCTCAGATATGTTCCAATGAGTAGGGAACACATTTTAGTCACTAGCTGCTCTGAGGATAAGTGATTAATCCAGGGTCATCTGAATTTCCCTTAGGATCTGAGGATTTACCAAGAACTGGATCAGAGAAAATAATCCCCTCAGAGGACTTAGAAAAGTAGCTTCTAGCTCAGGCCGTGGTTCTGAGGGGAGGGAACATATCACCCAATTGCACTAAATGGGTAGAGTTGGCCACTTTTTTTCTCTGACATAATTTTTTATGTCATAGGCTGATTCACCTTGGATGAGATGTTTTAACTGAAAGAATCTGCAGTTTACATAGATGGCAAAAATAAAAGAGAGAGAGAGAGAGAAGCAATATTCCTTTCTTCCAAAGATGACTCTGAGAAACTTTGCAGCAATCTTTAAAGACAGACTTTGACAGAGGACACACTCCTTCCCTCAGTCAGCTGGAGCTCAGCTCCGTCTTCCCACGGACAGTCTAGGAACGGAACAAACCTTCTGCATGGGAAATTGCATGTATACAGATGAAACCACTAAGATAACATATGTCTAAACTGTTAGGTTAGCCACACCCTTGCAATGCTTACCTTGATGGTACTCAAAGTATCCACTTTTATATCCACTTTTAAATATCATAATTAAACAAATGCGTTAGACAGAGAAGCAGCGTGGACCTACTCAGTACTGAGCCTACTGAGTACTGACTTCAACTCGCCAGTCTATACTGTGCTCTAATGTTATTACTTCCTTTATTTGTATGATTACTTGTTTTGCTTTTTTTAACTTTTACTTATTCCCTTTGTATCTGTATGGGCACAGTATGTATGTGGAGGACATAGGAGAACCTGTGGGTTCTTTTCCCATCACGTGGTTTCAGAGGACTGAACTCAGGTACCTTTACTCACTGAGCCATCTCACTAGCTGCCTTTTTTCTTTTCATTACCCCATGTCTTACATTCCTCAAAAAAAAAAAAAAAAAGTACCCTGTAAAGAACATTCTTTATGAGGATGATTTTTTTGAAATTTTTTATTAGATATTTTCCTTATTTACATTTCAAATGTTATCCCCTTTCCTAGTTTCCTCTCCGAAAATCCCACACACCCCCGCCCCTGCTCACCAACCCACCCACTCACAATTTCTGACCCTGGCATTCCCCTATACTGCGTCATAGAACCTTCACAGGACTAAGGGCCTCTCCTCCTATTGATGACTGAATAGGCCATTCTCTGATACATATGCAGCTAGAGCCATGAGTCCCATCCTCTGTGTGTGTGTGTGTGTGTGTGTGTGTTGATGTTTTGTTTGGTTTGGTTTTTTTGTTTGTGGGTTTTTTTTTGTTTTGTTTTGTTTTGGGTTTTTTTTTTTGGTGGTGGTTTAGTTCCAGGGAGCTCTGAGGGTACTGGTTGGTTCATATTCTTGTTCCTCCTATGGTGCTGCAAACCCCTTCAGCTCCTTGGGTACTTTCTCTAGCTCCTTCATTGGGGACCCTGTGCTTCATCCAATGGATGGCTGGGAGCATCTGCCTCCCAGAGGCACTGGCAGAGCCTCTCAGGAGATAGCTATATCAGACTCCTGTCAGCAAGTTCTTGTTGGCATCCACAATAGTGTCTGGGTTTGGTGGTTGTTTATGGGATGGATCCCCAGGTGGAGCAGTCTCTGGTCATTCCTTCAGTCTCTGCTTTGAACTTTGTCTCTGTAACTCCTTCCATGGGTATTTTGTTCCCCCTTCTAAGAAGGATCAAAGTATCCACACTTTGGTCTTCCTTCTTCTTGAGTCTCATGTGTTTTGCAAATTGTATCTTGGGTATTCTGAGCTTCTGGGCTAATATCCACTTATCGGTGGGTGCATATCATGTGTGTTCTTTCATGAGGATGATATTTTAGAATTTCTCTCACAGACGGTGACAAACTGTTGAATTACAAGGCAGAAACACCCTAAAATGGCAGGTCAGACTCAAATATTATATCTAGTTATAAACATCTGCATAAAGAGACTCTCAGTACCATGGAAAAGAACATTTGAACAGATTTATTTACACAGTCTCCAGGTAATGTGCATGGTTTAGATCCTAATGTCCTGGTGATGTGGCAAGAGGGACTTTCTGAGTTGGACACTGAAGAGTAGAGGGGAGGGGGAGTTCTAGTAAAAAATAAATAAATTGTGTTGACTAAGAAAGGAAGAAATGAAAGACACACCAAACCCCATCAAATCCCTGCCCCACTTGATCCTTACAGGACTTCTAACTCATCCCATAAAATTGTAATTCTCATTGTTGAATATAGAACAAAAACTCAATAATTGGGTAATTTGTTCTGTTAATTAAAGCAAGGCTAACATTAAGTCCTAAAGGCATTCTTTTCCAGGAACTACACACACACACACACACACTCACACAAAGTCCTTGCCATAAAATATTGTATCAAAGTAGCTTATACAAAATAGCTTTGCCAACATGACTGCCTCAAAATATCACACAATCTGCAGAGCTCTGGATCCTGGCTGAAGCCTTGCTGTATTGTGGGGCAGTGGCCTCAGACCCTCTTCTGCAACAACTGGTGGCTTCAGATGATGGGACTTATATAATCAGACTTGTCACCCTAGTAAGATGCCTAAAGCTGGATACTTCAAAAGGTATAGAACTTTGCTACAAATGTGGACACCTATAGCCCAGCTCCTGGGAGGCTAAGGCAGAAGGAGCCTATGAGTTCAAGACCATCCTGGGAGACAACAAAGGAGAGGAAGTGGAAAGAGGGTAAAGGGGGAAGGGTATTACAAAACAGCCTTGGAAGCTGAAGTCCAACAACAGGCAACCTTGACTCCTGGGCCTCTGGTGAGGGCTCCCTTGTCTCTAACACGTGGCAGTGGATGGCCAATAAACCAGCAGTGAATAGAGGTCCAGGACATGGGATAGCCTCACCTACTAACAACTGACTCACCAGAGAACTCACTCTAGTAGACCACACGAAGCCTTCCAAAGGAGCATCCCCAATGACCTAACTGCTTCACATTAGCCCCGCTTCCTCAAGGTTCTACCACCTCAGCATCACCACACTGAAGAACACACCCCTAGTAAGTGAACCTCTGGGGAGATGAGTCCTATGAAAAGTTACAGGTTTCTAACTTCAACTGTACCACACAAAGCAAAGCGGCCACAGCTTCAGGTCTCACCAGTGGGCTGACAGGGCACAGTCTCACCAGTGGTGAGTTTTAAGGAATCTTCTCTTTTTAAAGCAAGACATGAACTGGGGATGGTGTGCTTGGGCATCCATATGTATCCATATTCTGTATACTGGTTTATGTGAGTACAGAGGCTTATATTATGATAGAAATGTTCACGATTTTTCTGCCACAATGTTTGAATACAAGATTGTCTCAATGCATCATGGCCACCAACTTTCTGGGCTCTAACTGCCTTTTTAAAATGTATAATTGTTTGGGACCAACAGGAGGATTAAATATCTGCATTGGAGCACCTTATATAACAGGCATTGATAAAGTTTTAATAAAAAGGCACAGTGACACACACACTCATACACACTCACACCCCACTCACACACATTCACACACACTCAAACACACTCTCACACACTCTCACACACTTACACACACACACACTCACACACACACACTCCTATAAGCATGCTACCCAGGAAACTCTGGGAGAGGCATCGTCAAAAGCTCAAGGCCACCCTCTATATATAATAAGACATTATCTCTTTTTTGAAAATGAAGAATGTTTAAAAATAGTTAAATTTAGTTATTTCAACTCTTTGATTACCCTCTAATTTTCACATTAATTATTATTATTCCTCAGGGAATAACAATGATGTCATGAAGACAAACACAATCTTTTTTTAAGTTCTAAGTTTTCTTTTTAACATCTCAGATACTAAAATACTTGTTTCCTCTTTTGCTCCATGATACATCACTAATAATCCTCTGGAACTTTATTTCAGCGCAACTCACTGGAAAGCCTCCTTCAATGAAAAACCCAGGTGGAGTAGATTCCCTTGTGCTCATTAGAGCTTGGTGAATCCCTAAGTCACAGCAGGTCTTGGAACAGTGTCATTTTTTTCACAGCCTAATGAAAACTCTAGAGAGAACACAACGATATGGGACACCTCTATGGAGAGGGAAGTCATAAGTCAGTTCATGCTTTAAGACTCAGTTCTTATTTTTGGTTTATGTGCCTATCTATGTGTGGATATGCCGTGTATCCATGGGTGTGCACTGAGGTAAGCAGAGACATCACATCTATCTCCTCCATTGTGGTTACAGATTGCTGTGAACTACTCAGTGTGGGTTCCGGGACTGAAACTCAGACCTTCAGGAAAAGCAGCAAGCACGCTTAACTGCTGATTCGTCTCCCCGGCATTTACCCTAGGTCCTGCCTTCTAAAAAAAATGTCCAAGAAGGACTTTGGCCTTCCTGCTGCTTGCAGAGGAGGAAACAAACATAAATAAGGAAGAACATGCTCAGAGCTGACAAGGCTGAGGGCTCCATCTCCCTGGATTCCCTCCTGATTCCCAGCCCAGGGCTGCCTGTTGCTCCAATAAACAGGATATTCAAACACTGCACATAGTGACACATTAGCAACAGCAACTATCTAGTAAGGGACACTGCTATGCAATCGCACTTTTGTTCCTATTCCTTGATGTCTTGTTTGGTTGTTGCTGTACTTTTGAGACAGAATCTTACCATGGCTAGCTTGACATTTATATTATTTATATTAACATATTGTTTGGTAATTACTAATAAGTACATATTAAATTTGTATTCAGCAAAATATTTTAATGAAAAAATGCCAAAAGTGTTTGTATTATTACAAGCAAGTAAATAGTTTTCAAACTTTCTTTTTGTTGTCATTTAAATGAAATTTGATCAGAAGCCAAGAACTGAGAGGCTACAGAAAGGCAGAGAGCCATGCAGAGAGGTGATGGAGAGGCAGAGGTACAGAGGCCCTCACTCAGGAACAACCTCTCCATTTCCTAGAGCATGGCACCTTGAAAAGGTGCCTTCGTTCCATTACAGAAGTTCTGAATTTCTTTCCAAGTCACCTTATTTCATATTCTATATGTCCAGTCCATGTGTCGGAAAACCAATTAACTGTGAAACATTTCCTGATTCAACTTCTGTCTGCTTATTTGCCTTTTCTGGTAATCACTCCTTTACGGAAGGAAGGAAGGGAGGGAGGGAGGGAGGGAGGGAGGGAGGGAGGGAGGGAGGGAGGGAGGAAGGAAAGAAAGAAAGAAAGAAAGAAAGAAAGAAAGAAAGAAAGAAAGAAAGAAAGAAAGAAGAGAGAGAGAAGAAAAGAAAGAAAAATGAAAAAGACAAGAGAAAAATAAACATCTGGTTCTGAGATAGAGAAAGAAATAAAACTGAAGTATCAGAGAGGGGAAAAAAAGTCTTCCAACATTCCTCAGTTAATTTTTCTATACTCAAGCTTCTTAGAATGGTAACTGAACTAAATGTAAAACGAAGTCACAACAAACACTGGGGTGACTGCCTGGCATGCGTAAAGAACGTGTAAACTGATGTAGGAACTCACTTTTCACTAGTAGACTTATTATCTTCAGCCTATAAGGGCAAAATTACACTTCAGAATATTTGGCAGAATTGTTCTTACTCTTAAAGTATCAATTCTTTAACTGTGAATAAAACACAGAAAGTGAAGCTAACCTCCCTAATGGGTCGGGTCTGGTCTGGCCTGGTCTGGTCTGGTCTGGTCTGGTCTGGTCTGGTCTGGCCTGGTCTGGTCTGGCCTGGTCTGGTCTGGTCTGGTCTGGCCTGGCCTGGCCTGGCCTGGCCTGGCCTGGCCTGGCCTTGCCTTGCCTTGCCTTGCCTTGTCTTGTTTTGATTGAGACAGGGTTGCACTGCATAGCCTGGGCTGTCCTGGAGTTTGCTATGTAGATGAGGCTGGCCTCAAACTCACAGAGTTCTTTCAGTCTCTGCCCCCTTCCCTCCTGCCCCTCTGCCCTCTACCCTTGCCCCTGACTCTGTCTCGGTGATGAAATTAATGACAATGAGCCACCATAACCAGGAATGAGGATTCAACAACCCTGATATAATCACAAATGTAATGATGGGCAGTGGATTTGAACTTGTAGTGCTCATCACCCCAAAAGGAACTGTTTTAAACCCACAGAAATCAACTCTTCGCATCTAGGTGTCAATATGATCATTTCAAACCAAAGTACCTCGCTAAGAAAGATGATTTCCATATGAATGTTAATACTTTCTTTTGGTCCTTTCGCAAATGTTTTGTTTCAAGTATGTAGACATATGGGAAAGAGAAGCTTATGCTCTCCTGGGCTTCAGGACTTATAGAATGATGCTGGTAAGGGATTTCGCTCTATAGAAGAATGAGCCAAGAGGGAGAGAGACCATTATACCTGACCTTGAATTTCATGCATTTAAAGAGCACCCACTCAAGGTGTACCACAGGCACAACAACCTAGCTCTTCAGCGCTTCATACATTCCACCTCCCATAGTCTGACTGAGCTCTGACATCACTAGTAGAGCAAATGTTTTCAGCAACTTAGCTTGGCTTTGTGAGACACTGGCTGTCCTGGAACTCATTGTATAGACCAGGCTGACCTTGGACTGGCAGAGATCAGCCTGCCTCTGCCTCCCAAGTGATGGAATTTAAGGTGTGCACTACTATGTCCAACTCAGCTATTTCTTTTGAGATGGTTCTTGGAGAACAATAGAGGATGCTTGCTCATTTTTCTTCTCCTTCTTTTTTATTAACCGAAACATTGTACTCAGTTATGAGAGGAAACAGCAAGTCAGCAAATGCCATTGCCCCTCTAAATGCTCGCTCCTTGAAAGCTACTAATACAAACCAAGAATTGGAAGTTAATAATTCACAGAAAGACAACGTTCACATTATCATAACAAATTTGGCTATTGTCACACTCCTGACGAATAATGACTAATTCAGACCCCAGATGTTTTCTTAAGAAAATGTTTCCAATATGCATATTTAATAGTGTCTTGAAATAGAGGTATTTCACAATATCCTGGAAGGCTCAGTTGACACACAACTTCTTAAAACTTGCGATACTAAAAATTTCTAACTGTAACAGAAGTATGGAACATTGCTAAGTGACATTACTCCTTTGAACTGCCTGCGTTCACGGACAACTGTTGAACACAGGCATTACCAAGATGAATGATGGTGATGTGCGAAGCCCCAGAAGAAAGTGCATTGTTGGAAAAAAAAAATGCTCGTTAAATAATACAGTCCAAAGCAGATGCACACATCCTGTTTTAAATTGCTTTTAAAACTCAATGTACAGTTTAATTTTTTTTAGAATAACATTTTTTAATTGGCAGTCTAGCAACACAACTGCCAAGAAAAGGCAATTTATAGGTAATAAAACTAGTAAGCTAGAAAGCAGCCTGATGTTTTAAGCTGTAGGTCATGTGTTTAGTCTAACCCTTTCTCCAACCTCACAGTGAGAGCAATTCACTATTGACACTCCCATTAAAGTCAGCTGCCTGACAAGTCACTCTCAATCCAATCTGAGACAAGGGCCCCACTTGGGACTATCCAGATCTGCTCCCATTGGAGATGTTGGCCTGCCACAATTTCTGTGGCATTTAGTATAAATTCCCAACTTGACTAAATCTAGAGAATTTGTAGTGTAAGATTAATTATTATCATGATTCTTCGTATTCCTCATATTAAGCCCTCACACTGAACACATGAAAATAAATCAAGAATCATGTGGAATATGGGTTCATGGATATGCTACATAGTAGCCTGGGATGACATTAAACTTATGGCAATCCTCCTGCCTCTGTCTCTTGGGCTCAGAATTACAGGTGTACAGAAGCACACCTGGCCTGCCAAGTCACCTGTTACACCTGATCCCTTCCACACACAACTACTTACCCTAGCATTTTCAGCGTGCATTGAAGCAGCATTGAATTCCTGGCTACATCTGACTATGCCAGGCCTCAAAGTCAAAAGCCAAACAAAGTAAACCTCTTTTCTGCCTCAGATACTCTGATATAACAGCAAAAGCAGACTATGATGTACCCGAAATGCCTGAAGCACATGTTCCTATATTCGATATTAAGTTAACTCAGATCTAGAACATTTGTAGCATAAGTTATTGTTATCATACTTCTTCTTAATCCTCCTAGAATCCTCCTGTTGCCCTGGTACTGAACACATGAAACTTTCTCTCAGTCTGTCATAACTGTAAACAATGAAAAGAATAATGCTCTCATGCCTAAATGTTTATGCATTATTACTAATAATTTCCTGAGGAAAAATTCTTATGAGTTTAGATTCTAGACAAATAAATATCTACATTTTTAAGAGTTCCAGATAAAATGTATGTGGGTGGGTTGTTTTTTTTTTCCTGTGTGTATATGAGAGAGACAGAGAGACAAAGAGATACGGAGAGACTGTGTGCGACACTGTGTGTGTGTGTATGTATGTGTGTAGGTGTGTGCATGTATGAGTGTGTGAGTGTGTGTGTATGTGTGTGTGAGTGTGAATTATGAGTGTATGTGTGTGATGTGTGTGTGGCTGTGTGTGTGTCTATTTTAACTTCCCCATGAATAATGTTTTCTTACATTACTCATTGGCTGAGCAATACCCTCCCTAAAACCAAAAAGATTATTTTGCCCTCCCGCTGTTCCCTCTCTCATCCTTGAGCAGCATACAGAGATGGTCTTGTAAATCTTCTCTCTCTTAAGTGTTTCTTACATTATCCTTGGTGCAGAAGCAAACATCCAAAGCCTTGCAGCTGTCTTTTCTCAACTTCACCTCTTGCGGCTCCCCTCCGTCCAGCTGAGTTCAGCAGCGTTTGAGAGCAGAGTCATCACTCTATTGTAACTAATTAGTTACAAACTAGGAGCTCTGGGGAAATCCACACAGCCTGCCTTCCCAGCAAAGGAACAACACAGAAGGAATAAAGCATTTAGCACAGTCAATGAAGAAGATCATATTTTCAGGGAGAAATGATGGGTGAAGTGTCTCCGGCAACATTTTAATCTCTGGATAGTATAATCACTGTAGGGTATCATCTCTATACCTGGATCCTTAATATGCCTCTAGTTTATAGCTAAATAAAACTGAAAATGTTTTGTAAGAATTTACAACGTGCAAGGTCCTGTTCAAAATGTCTTAAGAAAGAAAAAAAAATCAAAGAAAGCTCTAAATCTGGGGAAACAACCGAGCGTCTACTCAAACTGCATTGTAAAAAAGAGAATCTATTTAAATATTCCCAAACAACAGCACAAAAGTCACTAGGCAATAATACTACCTGGCCTTATCACCACAATTCCAATAGATTTTTTTTTTGACAAATCCCTTTTAATACTATCTTCCTGCTGTACAAAATGTCCCCTGAGGCTCATACTGTTTGAACACTCAGTGCCTAGCTGGTGACAGTGTTTTGGGAGGGTGTGGAACCTAACTAGAGAGAGTGGGATAGTAAGTGATTGGACTTTGAGGGTGAGGTAAGAGCTTCCTCAGCTTCTTGTGGTAGCTTCTCTCTGCTTCTTGTCAGCTAGCAAGATGTGACAAAGCTGCTTCACGTTCCCAACTGCCAAGACCTCTGCCATGCTTGCCCTGTGGTGAAATCCCTGCAAAAGACCAAACCGTCCTTCCTCTGAGCCGCTCCTGTTGTGTTGTATGTGGGGAGAACATAGCAAGAGCAACCCTGTAATGCTGAATCTCTTCTCCAGCCTTCTTCCCCGAATGACCTGGGCCTGAAATGTGAAATGAGGAGGGGAAGGAATATAACAGAAATATCCTTGTGTTTCTGTACACTGCAGCAACGAAGACTATTTGGGACTATATTAATGATCTGGATTCCTTAAAGAATCTTCATGAGAAACCCTCTTAAGGTAGTCAAGCTACCCTGTCATTTACTAAAAAGGACCTGCTACAAAAAAAATGCAACAGAGTTCAAATCACACAATGGTTTGAGAAGTTTGTCTTTTCATGCAACTCTGAAATTTTTCGTGTTTTCAGAAATAACCTCACCTTTGCTAATCTCTGACCACAGAAGAAAAAGTTGATAAAAATTTTGCTCAGGCATTGCCAACAATAGGACAAGTCCAAATAGATGTGAACCCCAAAGCACAGCAGCCTGTCTGTTCTTGCCTAAGCACTGGCCTCTGGAGCTGGCTAAAGTCACCAGACAGGCGCAGGCATCCTTGATTTACTGGTGGCATCCACAGCTCTCCCTTAATGGATTCTATTCTTCACAACCTCAGAATACCAGAGGTAAGGAGAACAGAGAGAAAAACAGAGGTGGGAATGGAAGCCTTTGTATGCTTTCCTGTCAGAACCAGAACCTGAACTTATGGTCCTACTCAGGAAACTGAGATCACCTTTAGAAATTCATGTAATGTGTTCATCTACAGCCAAAAAAATTATGATAGACTCCAAGTTGGTAGGAATCAACTATTGTCATTACTATTAATACTGCTTGAAAATTGATAAATTTTCTCTGGCTTATATTAGTATGGTTTTAACCACTATATTTACATGATAAAACTAATTTTTCTTCTGATTTAGGCTCTTCATTTATTATTCTAGGGATGAGTCTCCTCAGTGCATCAGTTGATCAATCCTATTTTTCTGTCCAAACACAATATCTGAGTAGGTGTTCATATCCCAACCTGGCTCCTGAACACATTTTTTTTTTCTATTCATCCAGGATATCCTGAGATCAGCCCACAGAAAGCAGGAAGGAGACATTAGGAAATGGGTCAAAGATGTCAGCAGACAGAGGGCTAGTCAGAAGAAAGAATGAACAGCAGAGAGCAGGCTACCTGGGCAGCCATCAAGACAGCAAAGGAAAATGGATCTAAACGGGAAACCTATGAAGTGAGAGCGCCATCAGAAACCAATGACCAGATGGGATATCATGGTCAACATGGGGTGACAAGAAGACAGGCCAAGTTTTGAAAGTGTTCTTCCTCATGCATGTCCTGAATTAACAGTTTAACTTTCTGAGATGCCGAAGGCCACAGACAGAAGACAGAAGACTAAAGGACAGCAAGGCTGTGTTGTTTTAGTCTAAAGATTATTAGAATGTGAGCAGACCTCTTCAACAGAGCACTGTGCCCAGTGATGCCCCCAAGAGCCTATTCCTTACACTCAGGGGTCACCTGAGCAGAGGGACAGTCAGCCTGACTGGAGCTGTGTGGAGTAACATGGGTGTGACTAGCCCTCCACACAAGTGAAGTAGGTTGACAGTGTGCTCAAAACAGGATAACATTTTTAAGGGAACCTCACAGATAACTGCAAAATTGAATATCTAAACAGGCATCAACATGGAATAACAGAAACTAGAGATGTTTAGCAAACTAGGCTAAATATAATCAGACTGGCAAGGGGAAAGTCAAATATAGCCTTGGGCTATACCAAGGAAATTCTACAATAAATGTTTCTCAACCTTTTATAAGATTACAAACATCATAGATAGCAAGAAGTAATAATGGACCATTTCAGTGGGCTGGGATTCAGGAAAGAACAGAATTGCTGCATAGAAACATAATCAAAAGCAAATACATTGCTGGCAAAAAGAGAATGCTTTTAGCATCTAAACAACAGTTGAAAAAATCAATATGAAAACTATTAATAACCACAAGGAAATATGGAAAGGCACACACACTCAGGAGCAGAGGACAGGGTGGTAAACACACCACAAACCTTTTCACTGTCAGGGGAATTTCTGCGTAGCAAGAGTAACCCATGGTTGTACTTCAAAATGACAAAACTAAACAAAATTCCCATTTCCTAATAAAATTACAGTTTGGAAAAAATGTTAAAATAATATCACTAACAGAAGCTAATAGAAGTCTTACTACCTGTTCCCAGTTTCTGCTCCCTATGTCTAGATGAAAATCTGATCAGCCAGCTTCTTCCTCCTACCATGTCTTCTCTTGCCTCCCATTGCCATGTCTTCTCACCATGATGTATGGTACCCATCTGGAACTATAAGGTAAAATAAACCCTGCCTTTCTTCCTTGCATTGCCTTTGCCAGGGTATTTTAGCAAGTATCTAGCACAGAAAGGAAATCTCATAACAGACAAGGATAAAGAGCACTAAACCACCCATATGGACAGGATAGATGAGGCCTTGTGATTACCCACCAAGTTCTTGCTACAACAGTTTTCTTTGTTTTAATTTTTTTTATTTTATTAGATATTTTCTTTATTTACATTTCAAATGTTATCCCCCTTCCTGGTCTCTCTCCGAAATTCCCCTCCCCCTGCCCCTGCTCACCAACCTACCTACTCCTGCTTCCTGGCCCTGGGGCATAGAGCCTTCACAAGACCAAGGGCCTCTCCTCCTATTGATGACCTACTAGACCATCCTCTGCTGCATATGCAGCTGGACCCATGGGTCCCACCATGTGTACTCTAAACTACCATGTGGTTTAGTCCCTGGGAGCTCTGTGGATACAGGTTAGTTCATATTGTTATTCCTCCTATGGAGCTGTAAAACCTTTCAACTCCTTGCATCCTTTCTCTAGCTCCTTCATTGTGGACCCTGTCCTCTGTTCAATGGATGGCTGTCCACTTTTGTATTTTTCGGGACTGGCAGACCCTCTCAGGGGACAGTTATATCAGGCTCCTGTCAGCAAGCTCTTGCTGGCATCCACAATAGTGTCTGAGTTTGGTGGTTATATATGGGATGGATCCCCAGGTGGGGCAGTCTCTGGATGGTCATTCCTTCAGTCTCTGCTCCACACTTTGTCTCTGTAACTCCTCCCATGGGTAATTTGTTCCTCCTTCTTCTAAGAAGGACTGAATATCCATACTTTGGTCTTCCTTCTTCTTGAATTTCATGTGTTTTGAGAATTGTATCTTGGGTATTCTGAGCTTCTAGGCTAAAATCCACTAATCAGTGAGTGCACATCATGTGTGTTCTTTTGTGGATGGGTTATCTCACTCAGGATGATATTTCTAGTTCCATCCATTTGCCTAGGAATTTCATAAATTCATTGTTTTTTATAGCTGAGTAGTACTCCATTGTGTAAATGTACCACATTTTCTGTATCCATTCCTCTGCTGAAGGACATCTGGGTTCTTTCTAGCTTCTGGCTATTATAAATAAGGCTGCTATGAACATAGTGGAGCATGTGTCCTTATTAACTGTTGGAGCTTCTTGTGGGTATATACCTAGGAGTGGTATTGCTGGGTCCTCTGGTAGTACTATGTCCAATCTTCTGAGGAACAGCCAAACTGATTTCCAGAGTGGTTGTACCAGCTTGCAGTCTCACCAGCAATGGAGGAGTCTTCCTCTTTCTCCACATTCTTGCCAGCTTCTCCTGTCACCTGAGTTTTTGAATGACTGTTGTGAGGTGGAATCTCAGGGTTGTTTTGATTTGCAATTCCCTGATGACTAAGGATGTTGAACATTTTTTTAAGTTGCTTCTCAGCCATTAGTATTCCTCAGTTGAGAGTTGTTTGTTTTTCTCTGTACCCCATTTTTTAATGAGGTTATTTGTTTCTCTGGAGTCTAGTTTCTTGAGTTCTTTGTATATATTGGATTTTAGCCCTCTATTGGATTTAGTATTGGTATAGATCTTTTCCCAATCTGTTGGTTGCCTTTTTGTATTACTGACGGTGTCCTTTGCCTTACAGAGCTTTGCAATTTTATGAGGTCCCATTTTTCGATTCTTGATCTTACAGCACAAGCTATTGGTGTTCTGTTCAGGAACTTTTCCCCTGTGCCCATATCTTCGAGGCTCTTCCCCACTTTCTCCTCTGTAAGTTTCAGTATATCAGTAAACGGTTTTATGTGGAGTTTCTTGATCCACTTGGACTTGAGCTTTTACAAGGAGATAAGAATGGATCAATTTGCATTCTTCTACATGCTAACCGACAGTTGAGCCAGCACCATTTGTTGAAAATGCTGTCTTTTTTCCCACTGGATGGTTTTAGCTCCTTTGTCAAAGATCAGGTGATCATAGGTGTGTGAGTACTTTTCTTTATTATTGTTTTTTGTAATTTACTTTGACAGAGAAACATGCCACAGAGTACATGTAAAGGTTGAAGGATACCATTTGGGTCCCGACATCTAAAAAAACTCATTAGGCTTAATAGAAAGTTCCCTTACCTACTGTTCCATCTCAACAGCTCATCGTTATTTCCTTGCTTGATTCCCAGTGAGTATGAGGTTAAGAATATATGGAGTTAGTCAATATCACAATACCATATACAAACAGAAGGGATAGACACACACACACACAGAGCTATTTAAGATATTCAACAGTATTAATTCCATATGGAGAGCAGTGTACACAAAACTCACAAGTCAAAGCAAATGACTAATCTTTCACTTTTAAATCAAGTTCCTTTGTTGCTGAATGATTTAAAAACAACACTTGGCTGGGGGGATGGCTCCACTGATAAAGTGTTTGCTTCAGAATCATGAAGACTTGAGTTCTGCTCTCCCAGTGCTCATAAAAACAGCAAGAAGCAAGCTCTGCCTACAGTCCCAGCACTGTGGATACAGGAGGAAAGGATTGAGGAAGACAGTGGACACTGACCTCTTGTCTCTGTACATTCTCTCTCTCTCTCTCTCTCTCTCTCTCTCTCTCTCTCTCTCTCTCTCTCTCTCTCTCTCTCTCTCTCTCTCTCTCACATGCTAAGTAGAAACCAAAACATATATTTCTCTTTCGGTTAATCATCACCCAGCAAGAACCCATCTGAAGTCTAACATTAACAGGACAAAGAGCTGTGGATGTGACCCATTAATTGGTCCTTGCACAAGCTAGACAAGAACACTAAGTACAATCTTCAACACAGGGGTGGGTTCTCAGCCTTTTAAGAACTAGAAAGAGGGTCAGGAGAAAAAAAAACCATAAAATAAAGGAATTAAAAACACTTGATGAATTAAAAACTAGGAAGAAAAAGGCCACTGAATTCTAAACCCAAGTGCATATCATAAACATTTAAATATCAAAACGTCATCCGATATGGCAACTGTGGTGGTATGAAGATTTCAAGGAGAAACAAACTAAACCCAAGAAAAGGCAGCAAGTGGACATTCATAAAGAACAGGAATGACTTCTAGGCATAAGGCATAGTTACCCTCCTCAGCTGATGTCGAAGGGAATTCAAGTCAAAAGTGATCCAAAGGTCACTGACGCCTCGACTATCCAATGGATAATCTTCATAATGGGATGCATGGTGAAAACTGGGCTTTCTCGAGAGTACCCTGGCAGCAACCAGCATGGCTGATCCAAGAGGTGAAAGCACCATTTGTAAGAGCAGACAATGATTACCGAGAAGTTTCAAAACCTAAGTATTGATGCTCTAAACTGGTATGATGGTCCCATTCATAGAAAGGAAGCTGTCTAATTTAAGAGTATCTTCATATTACAGGGTATGTTATTCCAGATGGTGAATGCAAGAGAGAGTTCCAAAGATTCTGGACCCAAGGAATAAAAAATGCACCACAATTTCCTTATATTTGGCATAAGAAGAAATAGCATTCTACTGAAATAAGTGGTAATGGAAGCTTGGTTGGATGCTCCAGTGTCTGTCATTTGCATGTATGCTGTGTTACATGACCAGCTTTGTCTGCATGGAGAACGCCTATCTTAGAATTAGGAGCCTACCACCCACTATAACATAGATCTGTCCATCACTTGCATCTCAGCCTTCACCTCATCCTATGGCTTGCACACATGGCCTATGTTGTGCCACTGGTACCCCACTCCTAGATGTCCACTTAGAAGCTTGTGAAATGAGGAAAAAGGTGTGTTTGCACTCTCACCATAATGATTAACAAAATCCCAAGTAAGGGCTCCATGGCAGTGGCTGAAGTCCAGGGTCCTGTCTCAAAGACAGCGTGCCTGGCAGCTCACATGACCAGACAAGCTCCATGGGCCCCTGCACGCACTGTTCCTGCCTGCCAGGCATCAAGGACCTGGCAGTGACTCAAGGAGTGACTCAGATCCCATTCTTTGGCTTACAGCTACAAATCTGGATTCCTCAAGACACGAATAAGAACAACTTATAATCCCTCATCAAAACACTTGCTTGAAGATGGGAAATTTGTAATAGAATTTAGCACTATCTACCATCTCTTTATGCTATTAGGAATCTGGAAACAGTATCTCCAAATTCCGGGTCTTGTCAGTAGCCCTCTTAGACCCTTATCTCTTTGCCTAACATAGAAGTAGAATGTTATATCAACAAAAAAGAACACAGGTTTTAGAATCTTGTGACTGGGCACTAGAAGAATGACTTCAACATTTCATACTTGAGTGATTTGGGAAAGTTACTTAGTTTATCTGAGCCCATTTCTAACATATGATTTTGAGATATTTAAGCTGATCCTGGGGAAATTGTGAAGTCAAATGAAATCATAGGTGCAAATCATAGCCTAGTGTCAAATATGCCTAGTGTCAAATATACTCAAGCATGTATGCACTGGCTTCCTAATTGATCACACTGATAAACACAGGCCATTTGCAGCCTTACATAACCTCAGCCTGGCCCAGTCCTGTTTAGAGTCTTCTTGCTGACCATGATTCTTCCAAGCCCCTGGCACTGTCAAGTGTGTCACTAATAAGTGTCACACTTATAGGCCAGATGGGCCTGCCTGTAGGTGCTTATTTGGGCTTAATGCTTTTCTTTTAGCTCATTCTTTTGCTTGTTATGAGTCATTAGAACCTTAGCCTAGCACCTCAAGTTTTGACAGTTAATATATTCTTGTTGTAGATAATTTGTAAAGTATAGAGAATGCAAGACAGAGGCAATAACACAAACTTTTGACAGCTAAAAGCATCCAAAGGGATGTCTATTCAAACACTCTAATGCTCCAAATGAGCAAAATGAAGTGGAAAGGTACAAAGACACCCCCATCCACCTACATCACCATTTCGTATGCCAACCAGCTGTCACTCCGGACTCACAGATGCTGGCTGCCATCACTCAAGCCACAGTCCTGGCTCTACCCTGAGCCTCATGACTGTAGTATAGCACCTACATGTCCAAAGACTGAAGTGCTACCAGACTCTAGTCTCCAAAGCATGTTCCTCCTGTGACAAGCATCAGATTTTAGGAAGTACAAGAGCTTTGAGGATGTCCTATGGGATCCTTCCAAGGAAACGTTCTAGTCCCTCCCTCTAAGAAGCTTACTACTCAATGGGGAGAATAAAGACTGACAGAGTCACAGGAAGCTCCAAAAGGATCCTGGAGCGAGGTAAAACTCCAACCACTGCAGCAGAAAGCACTGAAGCCTTTCAGGGATGGTAACATGTGCATTGGGCATAAAGGGTCATGAAGTTTTCCTAAGAGAGAGAGAGAAGCGTTCCAAAGCACAAAGGCAGATGCATAGTAGAAGCATGGTGCAGACTGGTGCATAGCATGTCTCACTGGGGACAGAGAGTGGTTATCAGCCATAACAAAGCCCACGTGGCAAAAAGGAAGAAAAGATGACACAATACTGAATTAGCAGATTACAAGTAGATTAGGAAAGTCTACCAAGCTGTGTTAAGAAGGGAAAGCTTTTCCCTCTGTAGTATGGGGAGCCATCAAAAGTGCAAAGAGAAATGAAAACAGCTGAGTTTAGAAATGACTGAGTGGAAGGAAGACAGGAGGGGTCAGAGAGGCCAGTTAAGTGATCTCGACAATGGCCAGAAAGCAAAATAGGACCATCAGAATGCAGATGTGAAGACAAGGAAGGAGAGAACTTCTGGAGTGGCCATCAGACCATCAGAGGGCACTGGTAATCAGACATGACCATATCTCTAAGAGCTGGGAACACAGATACCTCAGGAGCTGTTCTGAGTCGAAAACGAAGAAGACAAAGAATAAGAGTCTATCTGTTCACAAGTGTCTTCCGGAGGGAGCAGGGCATTCTCCACGCACCAGCTCCTCTTGCGACTAAGACTCAGCAGACCAGTGCCCCATGGGCTATCCCCAAAAGCTCTGCATGCCAATTTACACAGGCAATAAATTCAGAAAAACACCACAGGGCACAATAATCACTAAATGGCACATGGGAACTCTCAATTAGACCAACCCTTCTGATCTGGTTTCCTCCTGGGCTGAGTTCAGGGGTAAGAAGCAGGACACACTCCTCTGCAACATGTGATAGAAACCAGTCTAAACCAGTGACAGTCTTCCAGATTTGAGGTCAAACCCAAAGGCTGCTGCCCTACTCAAAGAGAATCCCTCTAGAATGCAGTTTCACTCTCTCTCTGGCCAAAGTCTCCCCCTTCAGTCCAGTGGAAGGGTGCCCAGAATGTTCTAACAGGAAATGCCAAGAGTGCTTTCTGCAGTAGCTACCTGAGAAACACATGGATCCAAGTTTTGAGACAAAGAAAAAGTGGAGAGGTAAGAAAAGGCAGACAGGTTAATAAACTATAATTATTATATGGTAGTATTATCTGGAATGTATAAATATGAACTTAAATGATATGTATGGATCTCTGGGATTTAACCACAAAAACAACAAAACAATAAAAGCAATATATGTGTCAAATTGATTTAAATGTATATTTATATGATAATCAATGTAAACTTATATACATATAAATAATATGAATAATGGTTTTGAGAATATATACAGGTAGTAAAAGTATATAATAACACAGGGCTGTAAGCAAAGAACACTCCCAAAATCATGTGTCTAATTAGCTGGCTTCTCAGGCTTCCTCCTAATTGACACTCCCTAATAGCAAAAGCTGTACAAGGAAGGTTTTAGACTTTGGAAATAGCTCAGTCAGTAAAGTACTTGCTGCACAAAAATGAGGGTCTGAGTTCAATACCCAGCAAGCAAACAGCCTGCCATCAGGGCTGGAGAGATGGCTCAGCAGTTAAGAACACTGGCTGGTCTTCCAGAGGACTCAGATTTGATTTCCAATGCCCACATGGTGGCTGACAACTATCTATAACTCCAGTTCCAGAGGATCCAATGCACTCTTCTGGCCTCTTTGGATACAGCACACACATGGTGCAGAGACATACATACAGGCAAAATACCCATACTGTAAAATAAAGGAAACTAAAAATAAAGGAAAAGAAACATTTTTTAAACAAGTTATATGAGGATATGCCTATAATCCCAAAACTGTACAAAGATAGGTGAACCCCTGAGACTTGCTGGTCAGCCAGCCTAGCTGAATCTATGAGGCTCTAGTACATGTAAGAAACCTTGTCTCAAAACACAATGACATAGGAGGTTAACCTCTGGAATACACACACACACACACACACACACACACGCTCTCACACACTTATACATACACTCACACACACACTCTCACATGTACACACACATACACATATACAAGCACACTGATACACACACATATACACTCTCACATATACACACTCACACATATTCACAGGAGATTTCATCAGTCTCTCCTGATAATATGATATGATCCAACATATCAGAGAAGTCATATACTTCTCTGATATGTTGGATCTCTGCAGTCAAAATCTATATGAAGTTTTGTTTAAATAAATTTTATGGGAGCAGAACTGCTTGAAATAATCCCATGCATCCTATCAGATTACCACAGTCTAAGGCTGGTCTTCCATAACAACATAAACAATAGAAAGCCCACATGCACATGGAAGCTGAACAACACCCTACTCAATGATAACTTGGTCAAGGAAGAAATAAAGAAATTTCTCTTAATTAAACTATTTGAGCATATAATCTCTACCCGTGTTTATAATGGCAGCACATTCCACCTATGAAACACTCTTAGTCACAGTGTCAAAAAATAGGGACAAAAAGAATGATATGAGTTAATTAAATGAGTAATGCATTTTATAAGCTCAACTATAAGCCTATAGATTCTATATGATTCCATAGACAGAATTTTTCTGAGAATTACTATAATATAAAGGCAGTATTAAGGAAGGAAGGAAGGAAGGAAGGAAGGAAGGAAGGAAGGAAGGGAGGGAGGGAGGGAGGGAGGGAGGGAGGGAGGGAGGGAGGGAGGGAGGGAGGGAGGAAGAAGGAAAAGAGGGAGGGAGAGAGGGAGGAGGAGGGAGGGAGGGAGGGAGGGAGGGAGGGAGAAGAGAAAGAGAATCATAAGTACTCTGGAGTATATAAGCAGTAATAATGGGACTTTGCGGTTTTTAAAGAGGAGGGTATGAATACTGGTATGAAATTCTCAAATAATTGATTTACAAGTTTTTGGTTTTGTATTTTAAGAATTCACACATACTTAGGAAGTCGGGGAATTTAGGTTTTGGCTATATAAAAATCTGCTCGTCACATATCTCTAAAACTGGAAGGGGCTAACATGCAAAGCCCCAGGGGTCAGGCTAACATGGCCCTCACCTATATTTGAAAATCAGGTTTTACTGTCACAAACCCACGTCCATACCGCACATGCTATGACTGCTTTTCTACTAAACTGTTGGTTTGCCAAGTTGCAATAGTGACATTGTGGCTTAAAAGGCCCTAGTGTTTCTTAAAGCATGTTTTTCAGAGGTTTACTTGCCCTTGACTTTGACACCCTGCCTAAAGGACTGCCATTCTACAGATGAGCCATCCTAAAACAGACGCAGTATAGGCAGGGTCGTATGGTTATAATGGCTCCTTCCCTCATTCCCTTACTGTCACTGTACCGTTTGTCTTAACGAACAATGAAAGCTAGAAACAGGAAGTGAATATATAAAAGCAAACATGAGCATTAAAACAAGTGCCCTTTTCCAAAGATGACGATGAACTTCTGCTACCCTTCCGTGTGTGGCCTGCTGTTGGGAACTGAAGTCAAGGCCTTGTACGTCTTAACCATGCACTCCGTGACTACGTCACAACCACAGACCTTATTCAGAAGCTGTTCTACTTTCCTTCTCTGTTGTTGATAAAACACTGACCAAAACCAAAGTGGAGAGAAAAGGGCTTATTTGGCTTCTAGTCCGTCATCAAGGAATCCGGGGCAGGAACCCAAGCAGAGGCCATGGAGGCGTGCTGCTAACTGGTTTACTCCCCTTGTCCTGCTCAGTCTGCTTTCTTATACAACCCAGAACCTCCTCCCCGAAGGGTGGAACCGCCCACACTAGGCTGGGCCCTTCCACGTGAATCAACAAACTGACCCCACAGTCTTTCCTACAGGCCAATCTAGTGGAATCAATTAAGGTCTCTCTCCCCCAACTGACTCTAGCTTGTATCAAGCTGACAAAATCTAGCCAGCACAGAAGCACTAGGCTGAAAAAAATGACATAGATTCTCCCTCCTTCACAGGCTAGAGAGGAAGGAAAAGTGACAGAGACCTACGATAAGAAAGGAGTCTGAGGCTTTCTCATTCTCATAGGAAGAAATAAAACTACTCTCACAAAGAAACTGCTCCTTCTGTCTGCTGCTGTTCCCACCCTTTGTCCATTTCTACATCCGTGCCTTTGCCAGAATATAACTCTCGATCCTTTCCGTCAAAATACAGCAGCCTTTCATAAACGTCCACTACAGTCCCCGCTAGCCGTCGAAGCTCAGCTATGTCACCTGTGCCCATCTCCCCTCGCTCATCCCAGCCAAAGCCTAGCCTCCTTTCTAGCCTCGCTGCACCTCGGCCAACACCGGCAAGAGTGTAAATCTGTGTGTTGGTGCATATACACGAGGCCACAACAGGAAAGCCAGTAGATAGGAATCACTTCCTACTGTTCTTTGCCCAATCAACAGAGATTGAGAAAAGAGACCTATGGCCTGCTAACGAGAACAAAGCATCAGTCACTCTGCCTCTGGTAGGAAAAATCCACTCTCATTGTCTTATAGGCTTAAAGGGTTCATTGACATGGAATGTATTTTCAACAGGAAGCTATAATGCACATTTTTAAGGTTGCTAATTTTTTTCTTTTAATCCAAATGCCTACTTGTTTTAGGGATCATTAAATCCTCTGTATTTTATTTACATAGGAAGTATTAGAATAGGGACCCTTCTGTGCTGCAGTTCACTCTAAGTGTGAGCATTCTGAAGGAACAATGCCATCACACAACTGTAAGGTCGGATTTCCATTAGTGGTCAGCCTCGCTACAACTGGCGCACAGCCCTCCTGATTGATGCGATGTGCTTCTTAGATTGACTCTCCTCTCAACCCAACTGAAGAATCAAAGGTGATTCTGGCACTTCAGCTTTATAATAGTCAATGGCTGGGTCAACTGCTCATTATAGTCAAAGCGGTCTCACAAATGGCTATGCTGCAGAGACAACAAGGTGAACTGGAAAGATTGCTTTGCATTAATCAAATCGATTTTCTGAGAGGATCTGAAAACAATATACAAATGAAAAATAAAATGTATAATGCCAGTCTGGTTTTATACATTTCTGAAGTAAGTAACAGTTTAATACCTAAATACTAAATATTATTGCTTTCTCTATTTTTCATATGAAAAGTGATACAAATTATACTAATACCACTTTCCTTATGAATTTTATAAAATGTTAGTTCAAAAATACTAATGGCCTAAGACTTAATTTGCTAAAAGGTTCTTTGTATGAAGATTAAGTATCATTAATCTAGACATGCCTCAAAATGCTTTAATATTTGAACCCCAAAAATGCTTTAAAATTTGAAATTTCTTGAACACAGCCACAGTATGACAACTAAAAATTCTACACTACCCTCTATTGATGGATCACAGTCAATACAGCACATCATATTAGTCTGGTTTCTATTTTTGTGATAAATACCATAGCTAAAAGCAACTTAGAGAAAAAGAGTTTGTTTGAGCTTTCATTCCATGTCACACACTATCATTGAGGAGAGTAGGGAAAGCCCTGAAGTAGAAGCTATGGGACACACGGTTGACTAGCTTGACATCCGTGGCTTATTTGCTTTGCTTTTTATACAACCCAGGATCATCTACTCAGAGATGCCAACGCCCACAGTAGGTGGGGCCCTTCCACATCAATCATTAATCAGAGACATTCTCCCACAAACTTGCCTACAAGCCAACCTGATGGGGGTGATTCTTCAACTGACTTTCCCTCTTTCCAGATATGTCTAAGTTGTTTCATGTTGGCAAAAAACAAACCAGAGCATGCTCAAAGGATATTTTACAAAATTGCCTTCCTCTGGGTTCTATGTGTAAACATAACACAATTTTGTGTATAGATTTATGTTCCTTCCCCCAAGATATCCAATTAGGTATATACAGATATTCCAGAATACCTACATTAGAAATATTTCATTTGCCAAGGTTTTAAGAAAAGTATTATTTAAACCATAGAATCTTCTTTAATATATTTCTTATCCATCTCAGCATCTTAATTTAAGTAATATTTATCTCCTTTTTTGTATCCTGAATCATCTATGATGACATCAAAGCTTCAGAGACCAAATGTAATTAGCTATAATGAAACCAAACATAGGCAAAGAGAAAGTGTAGAAAGGCAAAGAAAGGGGGTTGTTTGTCAGTTATTTCTGGCCTCCCTCAACCTACTCTTTCTCCTTCTTCCTCAAGTGTTATCAATGGGTTTATACTCCCCCAATTTTACATAGTCAACCTGTCTTATCTATCCTACCTAGACCGAGTGATGACCCAGTGACTGCGGTAAGGCTCATTTAGGTAGGTCTATAACCAGCTGAGTCTCATATGCAAGCAGCAGTGATTGCACAACTGACTTGCCACAGTGAGAATTCTGAGGAAGTGGATCAGCATTGCCCCCGCTGTCCTTATCAGACACCATCAGAGCTGTTTTTATTTAATAAAGGACTTGGTTTCAACATCCTTTTCAACACTGCTCCAAAAAGCTATTACAAACAAATCAGAATCAGCATATGGCTTAAAATGGATTTGAAGCCCTTGGATTAGATTAGCTGACATTAGACCTTCTCGGCCCTACTTAGTCTTGGATGTTTTTGCTACTCATTTCGTTTAAGAGCTCATTATTTTTGTCAATGACAAAATATTTTTTTAAAGTCTCTCTAGGAAGCAGGATCAACATCCAAAGACAGGGCTAGATGTCTGCTTGTTTGTGAATTCATTTCACATTTATTTATGGCCAATGGGGCTTTAGAACTAGTCAGAAGGACTCTGATTATCTGGGGCACTGGAGACGAGTCAAGTCTAGACTGGACACAGCTGAAGAGAGATGTCACTGAAAGTCCTCCTGAATCAAAAGCATTCAGTGTGTGAACACAAATTAGCCATGGCCACAAGCTGCCTGTGCGACTGGTTTCTCTGAAACATCTGGTACTTACAGCTCAGTTGCCACATCAAGCAGCCATCTCCTGTGATCAATCCTGAGTTACAGCTCAGGTAAGGGGTGCAAGGCTGAAGACTTTCAGAAACACCTTTTAGGGTACTCTACAGGGCACTTACTCCCAAGAGAAGCCTACGATCATACTACTTACCCCCTGATAGTTTAACAAATTACCATTGACATAGCTTATGGTCAGCCGTACTTCTTATCTTCCTGCTTTTGAGTCAGATACTGACTGGGCTAAGTTCTTGGCACCTGGGAAGAGCAATGTTCCCTTTTGGAGGCTCTAGTGAAAAATTATTTTCCAGCTCCCAGAAACAGCCCACAATCACTCCTCAAGTCCTTCTGACCCCATCTCCAAAGTCATCAGAGAGGGACCTCTCTCTCCCCTCCCTTCCTCTCCCTCTCTTTCTTACCTTGTGGGGTAGGTTCTCTGTCGTTGAGGTTCCATGATTACAGTGGCCCTGCCCAGAAGCTCCAGCAGCATCCCCACTTTTCCAGATCTTTACCTCTTCCCCATCTTTAAATTGATTTTTGTAATTGAAGGTAACAATACTTAGTTTCTAACAATTAGGTCAAGGGTATCTTGGAATGGTCATTATTCTACTGCCCCAGTGATTAACCTTGCAAAACGACATAGAGTCTAAAGATTCTTCAGCCATAACACATATAGGTATGTATTAAAATTCTAAAGCGCAGCATTTTACAAATTATGGCTACTGAAGGGCAATGCACACATACTCATTTCTCCCTTCTAGACACGCAAATCATTCAACTTGGCAAGATAGGCCAATTACACAGAAAATTGCTGGTAAGACAGACAAATGATGTGTGGAAAGAAACAGAGCAGGACATTCACAGATCTACTGCTTTGTCTCCAACAGATTAAAGGCTGATAGTGTAGACAACCACTACACTAATGTGTTTGAATTATGGGTTGACTCTTGGTGCAGTGCTATCAAAGTCAGACAATTGTCCCTCGACCATCTGTCCTTGTTATCTATACAGCCTATGTGTAGTGCCCTCAACTAGTGTTCTGTTTTCAGCATGGCATGTAAACACAAAGCCATCATATGCCCTGCCCTGCAGTTTAGATTCTGAATGTTAGGCCTAGGCACATTTGTTTATAGCAACTTATGTTTATTTCAAATAAACTATATCATTAGTTACTAAGGATATTTTGGTTTCTTTGTGAGTATTTCCTCTGTATAAACCACAGTACTGTACAGTATTTCCTGTAAAAGAATCACTTTTTTTTTTCTCAGAATGGGGACATTTGTCAGGTGCAGTCCCACATCATCTCTCAACTCTTACTGCATCTACTTCAGTTCCATGTTTTACTCAAAGTTAAATAGATGCTTTAAAGGGTATCTTTATGTTGTCAAGGATTGTACAGTGATTAAAATAGATACTAAATTTAACCTACTTTACTCAGAACACACAGAGGTCTTTCATATCATTCTGGAAATCTTTTGTTCAGAAGAATCTCTGAGTTGGGATATCTGTGACTTCACATACCCCTGCTGCTCTGATTTTATGTGAGAAACCTAAATAGAGATAGAACACACAGAAGCAGCCTGCTCGATACAGCAGCACAACTCCTTAACCAAAGGTCAGCACCCCCCCTCCAAAGGGAAAGCTTGCTTTCCCAGTGCTCACAGCTGCAGGAGTAACCAGTTGTGGAACTTGGTACCTTTTAAGTTTTAACATTAAGTGGCTTTTTCATGCCAAAGAAGATGGGTTCCTTAAATTAGGGGTCTCTCAAGCATGAGACCACTCCTTATTTTGTAACTCATTTCTTTAAGGAGTCTAAGCAAACTGTGATCCACAGGAAGGACGGCTTATTTTGTATGTAAGATTGTATCTTGACTGATTCTAAACTAGTTTGCTATTCCAATGCTGGAGTTCATAATTTCCTCTATAATTTTTACTCAGTACAAGAAAAGATAGGATGCAGGGTCCAATCACAAAACTTCTAAAACAATCTTCCTAAAATAATAAATCAATGATAGGATTTGGGGTTTAGAGTACATGGTTCATACACTCTTAAAATAAAATGTAAGGATTTTTCAGTACTATATTTTAGACTGTAAATGTGAATATACAAGAAAATGATTCAAAAGTTCCATAGGAAATCTAAAATACCCATATAATACCAACTTGAAACTACTGTCTTGGAAGTAAGTACCTCAGATGAAATTCAGTGAATTGTTCCTCTTTAGTATAACAAGAGAAAACAGAAGGTCAAAAGGACAGGGTAAATGACCAAAGATGAGTAGAATTTTACATATATAAAAAGTTTAGTATTACATTTACCCTACATATGTATTACAATGTAAATTTTCAATATCATCTATTCAGAATGGTCTTTCCTCCTGTTTCATAACAGCTCACATCACATGAAGCTTTACTCTCTCCATCATTTGTTTTCTGTCCTTTGATTTTCATTCTCCTCGCTTCTGCACCTAGAGATAGTCTCCCCTGCACATTTCAAACTATATTTTACCTATAGGAACATAGGAACGACCCACCAGTAGGAACAAAGCGAGCTGGATAGAGATGTTTCAGGAGCTCCGAGCCAGAGAGTCTCCACGAGATAAGAACAGGCCTTCCAGACTGCTCGGGGCAGAGAGTAGCAGGTTGAAGCTCAGGAACATGCTGGTTCTTTTTAATATTTTCTGCAACAGGGAATGGGACCTAGGAAGGTGAAACTCATACCCTATTGTTTGTACCAACTCCTCCATGAAGTATCCCCATCTTGCTGTCCGGGCATAAGGTCCAACAGTGAACACTCATTGTTGGCTAATGCAGCATTGTAGACAATCATGCAATAAAACATAAGCCTAACAGAAGGCGGAGGTCTTGACTGTGGGGGTTCAAATAAAGGATTCTTCTTGGAGCAGGACGGAAGAGAACACCAGCACACTGGAAGGAGGGGGAAACTCAGGATTCATGATGGAACTTCCTGACAAAAGGTTCTACTTTGACCATTTCTTTTCTTCCTTTGAACTTACAGAACCAGAGGATCAATCATTTCAAAACACTTATCCTCAACATATATATGTTCTTTTCCCTTATCTATAAACACCTATTACAGTTCACCACATTGACATTTCCTCTGGATTGCTGCATGGTGAGGGAGTGAGCTGCAGCCCAAGGTGAGCATGCCCTCAGCTCTGCCCTACATAGAAATGGGACTTGGACAGGGGGTACTGGCTGTCCTGTAGTCTAGGTGCTGGCCAGCAAGGAAAAGCCTCAGTCAGCATCCAACATGCAAGTGGGCACCAGCACAGTAGGGGAAAAGTGCAAAATGGCACAACCTCAGGGAATGGGCTGCAGCTCCAGCTCCTGAGGGAGAGACATGAGAGAGGGGGAAGGGAGGTGATGAACAGAGGACTTGACCATCGCCATCCTTCAGCATCAAGGAGCCTTGAATAGTTTCCATCTAACCTGCCTTTTTTCATAAACACTGGGGGTGGGGCGGTGTTTTGTTTTCAATAGTGAATTTTCGTTTGACCTTTAATCTGTGCTTTAGCCTATTGACGTGGGAAGTATTCTATTTATTCTAAACTTATATAGAGAGGAATAATAATTTCATCTCTACTGGCAAGAGAAAATAAGACCAGCACATACATTGCACTGGCTCTTGGTAAGAGTGCTTTAAATACACAGGAAGTCAAGAGGAAGCAAACGCTCACTCCCACAGGATGCTGCCCTAAAGGGAACAGGCTGTGAAAAATAATTCCTGCTAGGTCAGGATGTGGCCGGAAATAAACAGATAACACACAAGATGTCTCTAACCTATCTTCTGTCTGTGTTAGGCAGCATCAGCTAAGCATGCTTGTCAAAGACATGTAATCTCCCCCCAGTTAAAAACTTCACCATCAATCCAATACAGTGCTTTTTAAATATAACATTTAGGGCAAATACAGAGACATTGATTTCCCTTTGCTATTTTGTGGCTTTATATGAGTGATTTCAGGTTTTATGAGCAACAACAAAATGTGGATAAAATTCTCAATTTCGATCGCATTACAGATTTTTTCTAAATCTATCATTCTCACTGAAATGGCCAATTCCTGGAAAGGCAATGCCTGTGAGGCAGAGATGAGGCTCCAGTACAGGATGAGCCCTGTACTATGGGCAGAGTTCAGTCCTCATAGGTGGGCGTTGCTTTTTAAGTGGCTGACTGGACCTATGCCTTTAATACAGATTTTCAGATGCAGTGAGTAGGAAGTGTCCTTTTCAGTTAAGAATGATATAATTCCTAACTTCTTGCTTCTCCTTTTCATTTCCCTATTCCTTTATAAGCATTTACAGCCTTCTAGAAGCAATTGTAAAGCAACTTTGCATGTGTTCTCCAAAGGGACTCTCTGCTATCTTCTTACACACATGGTTTTCAAGTAAAATTTATTCCTCTGGAAAATTATTTACTTTAAATTAAGACACTTTCACAAGCACTCTGGGTTCCCCTTCACCCTGCTCTGGGGGAGGGATCTCACTGGATTCCTTGGATAGCTGCAATCCAGGGCTCACACACAAGGCTCTGGTTAAAGTCGGTGGGCCACACAAGAAGACCAAGTGATGAATCTGGACAAGAGAGAGCGGCAGTTAGTGGGAGAAAGGTAGATGGTAGGCATGAGAAAGACATGAGAGGTGTAAAGAGAGCAGCCTAACATTTTCAAATAAATTAATTTTGAAATAAAAAAAAACATGTTTCTGTTTAATGACAAATTATTCGCTGCATATAGTTTACTAAAAGAAAAATAGTAGGAAAATAGGATAAAATAAAAGCTACATCTACTCTAACCATGAAAAACATAAACTACAAGGGCTTAGTTGTATGTGGCTGTAATCTCTGATGAGATAGGAGAATTACAAGCTAAGGGGTATCCCAGGCTACAAAGTGAAAGCCTGTCTCAAAAGAAAAAGAAAACACACACACACACACACACACACACACACACACAAACACGAGGGAGAGGGACAAGAACATTTTGATAATACTTCTTTCTGCACTTTTATGTACGAAGAAACATAAGAAAGCATCCAGAATCCACCCACTGCTTTGCGACCTATTTTCACAAATCTATTATGGTGCTATCTTTACAGCGAAGCTTTATGCCACTTTATCCCTCTTTGAAAAATATTTAAACAGCTGCAGAAATCTCCAGGCTATATATCTTTGAAAACTCATTTAGGCAACTTCTCTCTGGTGGGTGGCTATTTGAGTTACTATCTTTTATTACAAATTATTAAATTAACATTGCATCTCTCAGCTGGTATCTGGGAGACTTTAGAAGTGCTCATTTCCTTAGAGATATTCTGAAGGTAACAGAACAGAATAGGAAAAGAAAATTAAAGAGGCACTGGAAGGAAAGAAAGCCCCTCACCCCTGCTGGCTGAGAATCAAGAGACTCTTAAATAGCCATGGATTGTGTTAATAGTAAAATAAGCTTTAAGCTCATAACCCATGCTTAAGGTGTCCTCTGACATTTTTCTTTATCTGACTAGCCTATAAACCTGTACAGTGTCCCTCATAAACCACCTTAAAATCTCATTCACTTTCTTAAAAGCTTTTTTTAAAAACCATATAAACATGCATAGCAAACATTTTGCCTTAATCTTTGAAATCCTTTGACCAAGTCAACCTCAATAGGCATGAAGACCTTACCCATGGCTACCATTAGACACTCACATGTGACACCCTCTATTGAGCCAGCTCCTACTCTTGCTTCAAGCATATGAAACAGTTCTTCACTTTCTTTTGTTTGTCTCTCCTTCTCTCCTCCTCCTTCTCCTCCTCTTCTGGCTTCTCCCTCTCATCTCTGACTTTGCTGAAATAATGCTACAAACTTTCCTTAATAATTCTAACTTTACATTTCACTAACTCTCATTTCCATTTCAAACAGCAGACTTTTACATCTGATAGACAAAGATTAAGCTTGTGGGAGTTTTGATCTGTACTAATTTTTGCTATAGTTATGAGCAGTTGCAAGTACATCTGTCAGCCACTGGTATTAATGCATATATTCAAGGCCATGTCCAAGCCCATGCCCATGCACAGCATTAGAGGTGAGAGCAAGCGCCCTTCACCCTCAGAGTGCTATTCCTTGGGGGCTTTGTGTCTTGTTGACGTAGGAGAGGAGTGGCTGAGGGTGTGCGGTCTGGAATCTGATATTGTTTAAACCTCCTACAACCCATGTAACTCTGGAAAGTTAACCTGACCATTATCTGTAAAACCTGAGAAAACTTTAGAGTAACTAAGAGAACTAAATGTAATCACCTACATGGTGGGTGTGTGTCCCATGTAGTCCTGAGTACTCCCTCCCTTTACCCAGTTAGATTCTCCACATGCACAAAGGAAAGAGAATTGAGGAAAAAAAAATCCATTATTTTATGTCATTGTCTTCTGAAATCCCAGAACTTATCTTTAGCAAAGAAATCACTGAATTCACAATTTGCACATTTTTCCAGAACTGTGACATAGTTCTGTGATACTCCATCTACATGTGATTTTTAATGTTATCTTCATAAGATTTCAAAGACCTGTATAACATGATTTTATCAATTTTCCAGGAGCTGTTTGGTTTACCCCTCTGCAGCAGTAATATTTTTGTATTTGCAAAACAAAATCCATCATTAAAAATGTCCTCTGAGATGGCCTAGTCAGCCATCAATGGGAAGAGAGGCCCTTGGTCTTGTGAAGATTATATGTCCCAGTACAGGGGAATGCCAGGGCCAGGAAGCAGGAGTGGGTGGGTTGGGGAGCAGGGCAGGGGGAAGGTATAAGGGCTTTGGGGATATCATTTGAAATGTAAATGAAGAAAATATCTAATAAAAACAAAGTCCTCTGAGCATCGCCATTGGAGGAAGAGGGAAGCAAGGTTAAACGTGTCCAAAGTCATTGCATACCCTCGTAAATATTTTCTTTTCTAAAACTTCAATGAACATCTAGAACAAACTTCAATCTCTTGAGTTTTTGTTCCCATAAAATGCTAGTCTTGAAGAAATTAAAATCAGATACACTGGTAAACACCATTAAATAGCAATTGCTAACACTCATTTTGAATGTAAAATACCATTCAGTCAGTTGAAGATAGACCTTGTAGTAATCCAAATATATGGTCTATTAGTTTAAGGTCCAACTTATGACTATTTAGATTTCCAAAACGCTCACACTAAATTTTCCATCTAAATATCAACTTCAACATATGAGATACCAGGCAAAATAAGAATTAAACCTGAAAACCTCCTTATTAGGGAACCACAAGTCTCCTGACTAATTCCATCATTTCTACTACGCACAGTACTGCTTTTAAGTTCCTCTTTATGGTAAAGGAAAATCTGACTTCCTGAAATGTACACTCATTTGTAGCTTTAATACCCCTTTGTAGCTTGAGGGAAAAGAAAGCCACATAGAAAACATCAGCCCATCCTCTCTGTCCTGTGGTCTTCTCATCTCCGAGCCACTGTCTTAGCAAAACTCTAGGTTAATCCAAAAAACATTACCCTTTTTCATATGGTTCGGCCTATGTATCTGATTTTTAAAGGGTCATGAATTGTAACAGCCACTGAAAACTATGGACTTGATGGGGTTAATGTCCTCTGTAATTGATCTGGGCTTTCATCCCTCTTTGACTCTCTGCTTCTCCCGCACAAAGATTAAACATGTATCCTTAACTCCAATTGAGGCCTATACATGACATTCAAACATGTTTCCTCAATGGACCTTTTCCAAGGACAAATCTGTGCCCTTTATTATGGTGAGGGCACTATACACAATATTCCCTATTTTAGTAGAAGCCATGCAAGATAGGTAAAAATAATTCAATTATTGGTGAGGAGCCATTTTTTTCTCCCTTAAATGAATGTCCTTGAACAATTCACTATTAAAGCCTGGTGGCCTGAGGTTTTATCATTCTACAATCCATGTTCACATAAATCAAAATGAATAAGGCTTTAGAGCAGCAAACATAAGCACAAGAAGAAGCTGGCTGGCTGAGAGTAAGGTTGCCAAAGACTGCCTTGAGATGACTAAGTTGCTAACACATTAATTTTAATTTTTTAGCCAAAACAATAAATTGGCTTCTAATAACATGATATGAAATTATACATTTGTTGCTATAAAAGCCCTTCCCTAAATGAACACAAGTTTTATGGCAGGTTTGAAACTCTAAGATGTAAGACTGTAGGAATTTATTTGGCATGACAGTCTGTGATGCGGGCTTAGTATAATGGAAGACACAGTGTCCTGAAGAATCAATCCCTCGGCGCATCTTCACCTGTTCTTGCACTATTATAGATGTGAGTCTGTTGTTGACTGCTCTTTGGCAAATCTAGACTATTTTTTCCTACAACAAAACTAAAAGCTTTGGCCATAAAATATTCAGGATGCATGAAGAATGAACAGGAATACAAGTCCACTGGCTGTGCCTCTTTCTTGTCTCTAAGAAAGACAGCTTTATCCCAAGGCTTTGCTCTGCTTCCCATGGTGTGGAGGGAAGGGGACTGGCTGCTCCCTCGAGAGCAGCAGGTACTAGAAAAGGAGGCTCAGGAGAGTGTGCATATCACACGGGCAACCTCTCATTGCAAAGTATACCACATGGTTGCAGCATGGCTGACATCTCCCAAGTAGGAAGTGGTTTTATTTACTTAGTAGAGAATAGCAATACAGGTGATGAAAACTTATCCTGAATAAACTACACCCACTCTGGCTTTGCAATGAAGCAAATGAGCTTAGTCTGTTTTATGTGGGACTTTAGGGATTTGTGTCAATACAGTAACACACTGTTAATTAAATTACCCATCTCTAAAGATAGACCATCAACCCAATATAAGAAAATCTCTTTGTTTACTTTCCATGTCTTTGCTTCAAGAGGGATAAGATTGTGAAGGTGGGAGGAGCAGCTTTGTTTTGAGATGTAAATGGAATTTTCCTACAAATAAGTTTTATTCCATTCATTCTGATCTGTCCTCCAAAATGATTGTCCTTAAATTTTTAATCAGTACATTTATTAAAAGCAAAATCTAAGACTAATTTATAACTAATACTATAAAAGAAAAACAGTACTAGGTGAGATCCAGAGCTATATGAGTCACAGCTAATAATATTTTCCTAACTCTCCATGGAAATGAACTCCCATGAGCAAGAATATAATGGCTGACTGGTGACAGGCGCTGGAAGCCACAGGGATCTTCTAGATACAACTAGACATGGCTTTAACAGTTTGTGTACTGTTTAAATTATTTAATGCTTTCTCTGTGTGTGACCTGCTTATGTGGGTATTTTTATTTGGGGTTGTTTGACTATTTTAAATGCCAGCTCTAATTGTATGTAAGTTCATGACATTGTACAGACTTTATGTCCGGTTAACAGAGGTGTGATTTTTTTTGTTGTTGTTTAGCTCAAAAATTTTTTTATAATAAAGTTCATAAAATGAAAAATGAAAAACAGTATCCTTGGACTTGTCAGACCTTATTATCAATATCATGTCTAAACATTAATTCAATCTTTGCTAAATATAAATCCAAATGGAATTTGTTTATAAGCTGAACATTCAGTGGTATACATAAGTATTATTTTTTGTGAGGCTTGATGAAGATGTCATAATTAGGCACACCCCCATGAGTCTGGTGCTATTGTAGTCCCCGCCCACCAGTGCAGCCATGAGAAGCATGGTGGGGGTGGCATCTGATCAAAGCAACCTCCGTCTAATGATTATGAAACCACATTTGTCCTTTCTGGAGCTATGCTGACCTCCATTTCCTGGACCCATTCTGACTCAGAAGTTTTCTATCTCCTGACCTAGACAGTAGTGAGACACATATATTTGCAAATCGTGAGGTGTGGGGCTCACTCCCCATTAAGAAAATGTGGATGCACAGACAATTCCCACCTTGTTGCCAAGCAACACATATGGGTCGGGAGGCATCCAGATCTGGATGCCACTAAGATGCTCGAGTAGGCTGTGGAGAACAGTATACGCACAGTGAAAAGAGGTGGGCCTGGAAACAAACACAAGCCTGATGTGAGCAGCCAGTGCTGCCTGGCATCTTGGCCCATGCTGCCACTGAGAACCATGTCTGGTGGGTCCATGGTCCCGCAGTAGCAGACGTCTATGTTGATGTCTCTGGCCCATGTTACCACCAAAGGCCATGTGGATGTCCCTGGTTTGGGCTGCTGGCTGGGGCCATGTTGATATCCAAGAGCTGTGCAGAGCTGGCCTCACCCCTTATCTGGGGAGTGTAGGAGCAAGAGAGCTCGCCCTACCCTTCACTGCAGCACTCGGGAGAGTAGACCCTACACCTCACCTGGTTAGCACAGTAAAACTGGCCCTGATGACGTGGGTGTCAGAGATCTGGCCCTGCCCCTGGTCATCTGTGGCAGTAAGGAGAGCTGGCCATGATGATGTGAGAATGTGAGAGTCAGTCACAGGAGCTTAAGAACATAAGAGCTGGCCCCATTCCTCAAAGGCTGTGACACTTGGGTGAGCTGACCCTGTCTTTAGCCTGGGCAGTGATAGAGAGCTGAACCCAGTGGTGGTGTGGATGCAGGAGAGCTGGTCCTCATGGACTGAGTATGAGAGAGTTGGTGGGATGACCAACTCAGCTACCACTCAGGTCCAGAATCAGGGCTTTGAGTTGGCCCACCCCAGCATCCTCTATAAACTGCTGGAGTGCTGAACATCCCAGTCCTACAAAATCAAAACTGCAGGAACTCCGTGTCATAGGATGTCTGAGAGAATTCCTGGTGAGGATGCAATATCAACAGTGTAGCAGAAGCCAGAGGCCTTGAACAAGACTATTGATACACTGCAATAAACATTTGTTAAGTAAAGCTGTTTGGGCAAAAGGGTATACTGTGCAACACACCATGACACACCACAGCATCCTTGGCGAGATTTTGATTTGGTTTCTTTTGGGAAGACGTTGCAAGGACAGAGAGAGGATATGGAGGGATGGGGAGAGGAGTAAGATTGGGCCACATGATGTGAAATTCACAAAGAATCAGTAAAATGAGTTTTTAAAAGATGTTATAATAATGTAAGTAAAGATCCTTCATTTGTGAGACATAATGAACAAAGCATTTAGAAGACAAATGCCGTGTTGCCTATCCTCATCTCAGCAAATAGAATATACTTAATAGATAATACATAGATCAAATACAGTCAAATATCAATCTTTGGAAAAGTGAACATCTGGGGTTGAAGAGATGCCTGTATGGTTAAGAGCACAGGCTGCTCTTCAGAAAACCCAGGATGAACTCCTAGCACCCACGTGGCAGTTCACAAGAGTCTGTAACTCCCGTTCCAGCAGCCATGATGCCTTCATATGACATCAATGAGTGCCAAGCACTTGTACAGTGCACACACATGCGTGCAGGCAAACACCCCTGCATATAAGATACTCTTTAAAAATGGATATCTAAGTTGTCTTCATAGTGGTTTCACAGCATCTCTCTTTTCATTATCATGTTTTATAGTGCTGTGTTTGTGTGCACATGCATTCTTTAGCTTGTAACTTAGGCTTTTCACAGGTCTACCAGATAAAGTGTCTAAGGATACTTCATATATTTCCTCATGAACTAGCCTGATAGATAGTCTGTAGAACTTAAGAAACTGGGAGATAAATACAATACTCTACTAAGCTATAAAAGAATGGTGTCTCTTTCCCTAATTAGCTTCTATTCTATTTCTTCATTCCATTTTAAGTTTCTTCATTTTAATCTGCTCTTTTTTAGTTATATGTGCTGTCATGTCTCAATTTATTGTATAAGTAAATAAAAAAGAAAATGAAGAAATTTTATTTTATTTTAAAAGACCAGGATGTAAAACTAACTTCATGCATTTGTAAAACCACCTATGGGGTAGGGTGATACATGCCTATAATGCCAGCACTTAGTATAAAGGGTAAATGCAGGAGGATTGAGAGTTCTAGGTCAACCACAGCTACACAGTGAGTGTGAGGTCATCTTGGGCTATACAAGACCTTGTCTAAAAAGCAGAGAGAGAGAGAGAGAGAGAGAGAGAGACAGAGACAGAGACAGAGAGAGAGAGACAGAGAGAGAGAGAGACAGAGAGACAGACAGAGAGAAAGAGACAGAGAGAGACAGAGAGAGACAGAGACAGAAACAGAGAGACAGAGAGAGACACAGAGAGAGAGATACAGAGAGAGAAAACAACTGTAAGATGTAGAAGGCCATGTTTATAGAAGACCCAGGAAGTAATGGCTAAGAACGTATGATTTATCATATGTGAACATTTTTCAGTAACCCCATAAATAACATAAGTGGTTTCCCATAATGAGATCCACAATGGGAACTGTGCCTACTTAGGATATTACAGCAATACCATGAAGTCATTCAAAATTACAGAAGGAATTCCAACTATAAATCCAACATAGTATAGGGAAAAGGTCACTGCACATAGTCAGGAACCTAAATGTCTATTGCTTATAAAAGTCTCTAGGGCCAGGTGTTATGGGTAGGACACCAGGGGCAGATGTATCTCTGTAAGTTCTGGGCCAATCTGGTCTACACAGCAAGTTCCAGGCTAAGCAGGGCTAAACAGTAAGACAGTGTCTCAAAATTATGATAAAAAATAAAATAAAATAAAATGAAATAAAATAAACACTAGGGTAGCCTCCTGATCCAAAATCAAGGTAGCATAAAGCCAAAAAACCTCCAGTTACTCTGGGGTAGCGTTGGGATACTGATTTATGGCATGCCCCTTTCATTATTAGATTTCATAGTAATTTTCCTGAAAGAATATTCATCTGAAAAACTGTACTTACTATCTCACAGTCAATAAATTCAAATACTATCTTGCTTCTTTTCCAGAACATAGACTTATGTTTTGGGAAATGCATTAGAAGTCATTTTACTGAAGAATCCTTGCTAAGCTTGGCAAACTTAAGAAGGAGACTTCAAGTTACCTCTGCCCTGAGTCTGGCCTTCCATACACGGTTTTTATTACTCTACCCCAATCCACGCCCAACACCATCAAACATCAAAATATCAAAAGCCTGAACTATACTAACAATGGCAGCATTTTCTACCTCCCTGTACCCTAATATATGCATTCTATAGTGACCATCTTGGCTCAGACAGATTACAAATGGGCACTGGAAATGATTGGTACATGGCTGATAAGGTGCCTGCTAACTCCTAAGTAGCAAGTATTATCCATATTCTCTCTTCACAGAAAAACAGGCCAAGGGTAGCAAGGAAAAACCTATATCCAGAATCACGTACCACAGTTCTGATAAAATCATCTGTATACACATACACACATGCACACACACACACACTCACATAGATGCACACATGCATGCATGCGCACAGGCACTCACACATCCATGGGCACCACTCTAAACTTTAATACATCCATTCTATCCTAACAGTTTCTGACTTCGCCATGAACTGACAAGTCCTTTGCTCCTCACACACTGCCTTGATTTGTCAGGGCGGCTCAAGCTGAAAGGGCATTCTAACTGGCATTGAGGTGAGCCAGACAAGGCTCTGTAATCAACAATGGATCCCTACAAAGATGCAGGTGCTTTGGGTGGAAAACAAATGACCCAACAGGCTCCTCTCATCAAGACTCCACACATAAGCAGAGGCTGCCCAGCACTGTTGCCTGCAGTTGTTGGGTACACACTTCATCCTGGAACACGCCTCCTGTACTGATCCCCTGCAGGCAAGGGCATCCGTACGTTTCTATCCCCACCATCACTGCTACACTCCTGTAGATGCAAATATGTCTTTAAGAAATGAGTGGATATAGAAAACACGCACGTGGGCATCACAGCCAAAGGACTCAAAGCTTAGCTCTGCATAGTTGCTGCTGGCAAGAGACCAGCTACTGAGAGCCATTTGCCTGGAGTTCACCAATTATCCTTGTGAATTGGTCACCCATCATATGCAATAACGTATTAGACTCACCAAATGTCCTGTGTAACTTGGATGAGCTGCAGCTTAGCTGTAAATCAGTGTGATGGGGTCAAAGATCTCTCAGCACAGCGGAGATGGAATATGGTCAGTGCAGCAGGAGGGAGGCTCACAGTAAGAATGTGAAGGCTTGCTACAGCCTTGCAAATACTGACAAATATTCCTTCACCCACTCTGATCATAGAAAAAGCAAGTCACTTGAAAAGAAAGAAGACCAATATTTCTAAGTACACTACAGGGACCCAAGCTCCTGCCAAATACTAAGGGCAAGTAAAATAAAAACATCAGTCTGCAGGAAAGTTTAAAATGGGAACTTAAAATCTGATAAAGGAAAATATCTATTGGGCTACTCAATATATTTAAAGTGAATGCAAATGCCCTTGGTGTCCCCCATCAATTTTAAGCTGCTATCAGGTGCACCTGTTCCTGCCCTGCTATTTCCCCTTCCCTAAGCCCTGTTTCTCTCCAGTCATCTAGGATTGACCCTTCCCTCTTCTGACTCCATCTCTCTGATCACAATCAATTCTTAATCACCCAGAAGCTCTTCAGCCATGCATGACTCGTGTCTTCGCTCTCAAAGCTCTTCACTGTTTTTCTACCACAGTTCCTCATCTTCATACCGGTTCTTCCTGCTGCTGGCATGACCACGGCTTCCCACAGTCTCCTCTCACTGACACAGTGCTTGACTCCAGCATGGAGATCATGAATTCCAGCTCAGACCTGCTAAAAGCGCTCATCAAACCCCACGGTGCACACCCAAAAGGCCCTGAGTCTTAACCATTTGCTCAATTTCTGCTGGACCTCAAGACCTAGCTCATTTAGCTATATCTTATGCTTGATCGGCAAGGATTATCTGTGAGACTCCAACATTTCAAGGGGATGGATCCCTTTTCTGTTCCTTTCTGTAGGACATTCCCTCTAATCAGAGGTAGCCTTTCACTTTTGCTTGGAAATAAGGCAGTACAGGATTAACATCTCTGAGACCAAATATACAGTGTCTCAGCTTTTTGGTCCAATGCCCCCTAGCTATGAGTTTTATATTTCTGACCATCATACTCCTCAGTCATAAAGTGGGGATAATGCTAACATAATAAGGCTGTTGTGGGGAAAGAAAATGACTACAAAGGACATAAAATAAGGTTATTCCCTTTGGTCAGTACCAGCATCCTTCCTGCCCTGTATAGACTCAGTAAAAGGGTACCACTCAAGGACTATTCCTTCATCATATGGGGGACAGGGCAGCAGGTCCCCTTCCCCTGTGTTCCTACTCAGAGAACCTTTCTGTTGCTTAGTGTAGCACTAAGCATGCTATACCATATTCATTTGTTTCAATACTTATATCCTGTGTGATGCAATGCATTTCTTAAAAAGAAACCAAAAAGCATCTCTGTCCTAAAAGCCTCTTCAAGAGAGCATACACTACACAAGAACAACCAAGAGCCACAGTGAAACTCAAGTCATCAAAGAACAAGAAATACAATGTCCAGCTATCGTTTTTTTGATGAGTACACGTAAGTTAGGAATCACAAGTTATGTGTATGCATGTATTTATAAACATGTAGTTCAGTATACTGCTGTTACACAAGACATATACCAACAAACAGATTTCTGAGTACACAGTATCTTAGTTAGGGCTTCTATTGCTGAAACAAAACACCATGAACAAAATGCAAGTTGGGGAAAAAGGTCTATTTGGCTTACATTTCCACATTGCTGTTCTTCACCAAAGGAAGTCAGGACAGGAACTCAAACAGGGCAGGAACCTGGAGGCAAGAGCTGATGCAGAGGCCATGGAGGGGTGCTGCTTCCTGCCTTGCTTCCCCTGGCTTCCTCAGCCTGCTTTCTTATAGAACTCAGGACCACCTGCTCAGGGAAGGCACCTTCCACAGGGAAGGCTGAGACTGTCCCCATTAATCATCAATTTTTAAAAAAACTGCCTTGCAGCTAGATTTCATGGAGGCATTTCCTTAACTAAGACTCTGTTCTCTCTGATGACTCTTAGCTTGTGTCAAGTTGACACACAAAACCAGTCAGAACACAGTTAAATGGATATTTGAAATTCAATAAAATATTTCTTTTTAAAAATCTAACCAAAAGATTTGCTATTTATTCAATGGAAGAACTTAAAAGTAAAAGTCACACTTAAACCCTCGAACCACATTTCCAGTTCTGCAAAGGACATTCTCAGTGGGTGGGCTGACTGGAGGTACAGTATCAAAGAGTCATCCTACATTTGTTCCTCCCTCTTTGGAATACCTTTCTCTCTCCAAAGTATGGGCACAGGAGATGTCTTTATGCCTTCT
The DNA here is from genome assembly GCF_978045245.1 of Mus caroli. Classification (NCBI taxonomy): domain Eukaryota; kingdom Metazoa; phylum Chordata; class Mammalia; order Rodentia; family Muridae; genus Mus; species Mus caroli. The sequence goes on from NW_028227258.1 coordinate 50,547,167, forward strand.
GGGAGCTTAAAGTTCTAAGACTGCCACAACCCCTGAAGGTGGAGCAGCCCCAGGTGAAACAGAAAAGTTTCATGGGCACTCTGGAAGAGAATTACATAACCAACAAGCCACCAAAGCGAAGCAGTCCATGCAGAATGCCAATATGCCCTTGCCAAGAAGTGACTGCTTGACCATCCGAAGATAGTTTAGGATTGAAAAAAACAACACATAAGTGGATGCTCACAGTCAGCTATTGGATGGATCACACAGCCCCCAATGGAGGAGCTAGAGAAATTACCCAAGGAGCTAAAGGGAACTGCAACCCTATAGGTGGAACAACAATATGAACTAACCAGTACCCGGGAGCTCTTGTCTCTAGCTGCATATGTATCAAAAGATGGCCTTGTCGGCCATCACTGCAAAGAGAGGCCCATTGGACACAGAAACTTTATATGCCCCAGTACAGGGGAACCCCAGGGCCAAAAAGGGGGAGTGGGTGGGTAGGGGGTTATGGGGGTGGGTATGGGGGACTTTTGGGATAGCATTGAAAATGTAAACGAGGAAAATACCTAATAAAAAAATAAATTAAAAAAAAAAAAGAGTGATACTCTTTTCCTTTTCTTCTCTCAGGTCTTAGCATTTCAGAGCCTTTCCTTCCCCTCTGCCTGCCAGGCTTCCTTCAGTTGTTCAGCCTTTCCTTTGGTTTACTCCCTCAGTAGTATTCACCTCTGCAACTTTGTGATTATCTTGTTTGTTTATCTCTCATTTGTTTTGATTCCTCAGCTCAGCAACTTAAGAGCCAAAGACCTTGACTGCCTGTCACTGCAGAACAATGGATACTAACATTTTCAGAGTAGGAGGAGAGAAGAAAGTCAAATGGACCCCCTATTCAAAAAGAACACTTGTCAAGACACCTGCTGTTGTTATACCTGCATCTGTGGGTAATACTGAACCTTCCAATCTGCCTCCAAATAACCATCCCTTACTGCAGTGATGGCTTGGCCTCGCTTGTATGCTTGTACGAGAGCTGTTGCTGGAGTCTTTGTGTGAGCTCAGTGCTTTCCGGTGCAACACAGTTCTCTCTTCTACTCATGTCTGCTGTCATGAACAACTGTAATGTGAACATGAACAATGGCCCTAGCTGTCTCCCCGTATGAGGCTCCATGGTGAGCAAGGGCATTTCTTTCTCTTCACAATTTTACAGACGTGTGATTCATTACTGTCACAGATCTGATCTCAGCAGCTTGGGCACATAACATTTTGGTTTGTTTTGTTTTGTTCTGCATATCTTAGGTCAAGAACTTTCACCTTTCAGTCAAACAGGGCACCCTCATGATTTCTCTTTAGAGTAGCAGATTGCCTTGTAAGACTTTTACAGCTGGGGACAAACTCTCCCTTTGTAGTTTTCCTTGGAATGGCCTCATCTACCCAGGATCAACCAATCCGAAAATAGTTAATGGAAAATTCTAGGAATAAATAATTATTAAGTTTTCTATTTTTAGCCATCCTAGGGAATATAACCTTTCAGGTCTCACTACTCCATACCTCATAAGTCATCCTTTTCTCTAATGTATGCACACTAAATACGACCTCCCTGTTAGCTGCTTGACAGCCATCTTGGATATCAGATTGATTGGCACCATAGTGTAGGCTTATATTTAAGTAACTCTCATTTAACTTATTAAAAAGGCAAAAAGAGTTAAAAATTTTAACTTATCTCAAAAGGGCAAGAGCAATAGTAGTGGGGATCTGGATAGGCCAAAGAGAATACATAAAAATCTTGTAAGCCAGGCAGTTGTGACACATGCCTTTAATCCCACTACTTGGGAGGCAAAGGCAGGTAGATTTCTGAGTTCAAGGCCAGCCTGGTCTACAGAGCAAGTTCCAGGACAGTCAAAGCTATACAGAGAAACCCTGTCTCGAAAAAAAAACAAAAAACAAAAAACAAAAAAACAAAACAAAAAAAAAAAAAACAAAAAAATAAAAACAAAACCAAAAAACAAAAAAAACAAAAACAAAAAAATCCAAAAACAAAAACAAAAAACTTCTTGTAAGTGAAAAGGTAAAAGGTATCAACTTAATTAAGAGGAAGGTTAAAATGTATCCCGAGGTTGCTAAGATCATTGACAAGGATATAACTTCATCTATGAAACTGTGAAGGAAATATAGACATGACCTAGTTTTTCCATGAAACGTCACACTGTGAATATTATATCCATGGTATGTAAGTAATTATGATAGAAAAGGCATTAAATTTGTATGTATATATATGTATATATGTGTATATGTATATATGAGAGGGCTCAGTACTGAGTGCTCAGGCATCCACTGGGAGCACTGAATATACCCCTCTCAGGTAAGTAAAAGTAGGATTGCTTGAACTTGAGCACTGTGGTACTACAACCATCTACCTGAAAACAAGGTTGCTACTGAGTGGCTACAGACACAGCCTAGACAAAGGATGATTTCCAACCCAGGTTAAAATGAGAAAGCATTGGACTTGTTCACTTCACTCAAACCAATCAACCATGGTTGTGCCTAAGACTTCTGACTCTATTAAAGCAGGGGACACAGGAAGAGCTTCAAATGGTCCCTAGCTACTGGCTATCCATAATCCCTGTATCTTTAGCTCTGTTCTTCTCATTGGTTAAGGACAGATTCGAAACTTATGAGTCCCTTCTACAATTTACCATTTAACATGTTATGGTTCTGTTCAAGCATTGTTAACTAAAACCACAGAAAGCAAAGCTGTGGGCAAAACACTGTTCTCCAAAGTTCCCCTTACTCTGTGCTCTACCCTACTCAAATGGCTTTACCCACAACGTCCAACTCAAACTCCTCAGTTCAACTCCATGAAGCAGGGGTCATCATGAGGGCCATTTTCACACACTTCCCATATACACGCCACCTGGGACAAGGAATGAAGAAAAACCCATGTACCTGATTTCATAATCTCAAGGGAGAAACGTCATCTGAGGAGGCTAAATCAGTTTTGCATGGTACAGAAGAGGAGACCAGTGCTTGTCAGAAACAGGGACCAATCAGAGGTGAGGCAAGAAAGGCGAGACAGAAGAGGGCGCAGTGCGTCTCAGAACCAACCAGATGCAAAGCCTCACTGCAGCCTTCATTCTGAGCACACAAAGTGCACACACACACCACACACGCACCACACACATGCATGCACACAGGCACACATGCACGCACACGCACAACATGTGCACACACTTCACAAGCCATTTTGCCATGCAACACCAACAAACAGTCAAGTTCAGATTCAAGATCACCATATGCGATTCATAACAATGTATATGACACACAGTAGATTTTCATTGTATGTAACAGTTATTACAATATTTTCATTTTACATGCAAAAATTTTTCTTCTCTCATAAAAATGATGATATAATTGTGAAAAACAGAGGCATTTAATATTTTTCCTACATCATCCCTCAGTTTCAAGCTGGATTATCATTGGATTGTATTCTCGTTAGACAAAAAAAGCACATACATCTAATTAGTATGTAAATTTGCTTTCACATTTATTAAATGATAAAAAGAATTATTTTGGCATTAATTAATGACTTATAGCCACTCAATGTTTGATTTGTATGTCTGTTTTATATACCTATGTACCTGGGGTCGTGAGAAAATTTCTCCAGCATTTAAAGGTTGTAAATAGAAGAGTTTAAGAAACCCTGGTCTAACGAATGACCTTTGCATGGGTCAGTTACTAGAATTCTACAAGATGTGGTGAAAATAGGAAACTCCCTCCAGGCATTCAATACAGCTAAGAAAATAAGACAGGTAGAGACATTGCTGGAAAAGGTTAGCACTGTCCCAAAATCAAAGAGAGGAATACCACTAATGATCACTGACTGTGTTAACAGCCAGTCACACACACACACACACACACACATGAACAGGGGAAGGCTGGGAGCTGTGCTCCCCACACACCTTCTCTGTTTAAATAAACAAAAAGGGGGCCTGGAAAGAAATGCTCTTTGTAAAGGAGAGCTCCAGAGCTCCTCCTTCTTTGTAGAAAGACAAAACACTTCTCTTCAAGGGGACAAAGTAAAGGAGGTCTTTGTATGCGGTTGGTTGACTCTTGGCGCATTCATCGATTGACTGGAAGTAAGCTGACTCATAGGAAAAGTTCAGAGTCATCTTAGAGGAAGAAATGGGAGAGCTTCAGAGCTGTCCTAGACCTGGAAGTTGGTACCTGTGTCGGATATGCAGAAGCAAGATCTGACCTAAGCTTGCTGGTAGGAATGGATTCCAAGGATGCTCTGAACAAAGTCACTGCAAAGACAAGGAATCGGGACCTCAGTGGCCTTAATGGAGAAATGAAGCATTGTGGGGATGGCTGGGCTCCTCATGTTGAAGAGTGATGGAAGCAACAGCACTGGGTACAATTCCAGAAAACACACTGGAGCAGTCTGCTACCACACCAGACTGGTGGAAACCATCCATATCAATTCCATCAAGGGCTTTGAAACAAATGCGGCCCTGCAGACTATGTGACTTCTGAAAGCTTTGAATAACTTCAGGCAGGTAAGACTTCAAAAGAGAAATGTGACACCACTAGACACTACAAGGGAGAGAGTACAAACAAATTACTGCAAAGAGAGAAAGACTATTTTCACATCCGTTCATCCTGGTTATACATACAGCTGTTGATCAATGCGTGTGCTCTAGACCGGAAGACTCTTTCAAGCCACCCAATATGAGGTCCCTAGAGCAGCTGCAAGCAGGAGAGCTTCTGGTTAGGTAGTTTCTTATGACTGGGAAAGCCAGGCAAAGAGTTGCAGAAAACGATCCAATAAAGGCTCTCAAGTATCACGTGTAGGATGTTAGTGTAGGTACTTTGAAAGGTGAGCTTTACACTGTCTATCGGGACTGCAAGTAAAGAATAGGGGTGCGGAGATGATTCAGTCATTCAAGTACAAAGGGCTGGGAAGCCAGCCAGGCATTACATCACAGACTGGGCAGGAAAAGGTTCTTGGTCCATTATGCATATACCCCGAGGTGTACAGGTCGGGTTGGAAAGGTAGAAAGGTAAAAACACACAAATTGTAGGAAATAGCCTTAGCAACACCACAACATGAGGCATTAAGGGCTAGACAGACGCATTATCTCACAAGGAAGGCTTGGTTTGATAGCAGCAGGTTACCATTAGTAAGCTGTAGGGGGGTGGGGAGAACAGGTGGTGATTTCTACCAAACAAATCAAGTAAAAGCCCTTTTTAATATTATGTTAGTTCAGTACCTCTTGATTTTTCTGAGCAAACCCAATGCACTTCAGATATTAAAACCCCTACCCAACATTTACCCCAAGTCTAGTGTGATGTAGCTATAAATTTAATTCATATCCTGTAAAGAAAACTTGATGAACTCAGTGCAACAGCTGCCTTCAGTGACAGTTAAGTCTCTACACACAAAAAAAAAAAAAAAAAAAAAACATTCAACAAAACACTCTTACATAAGCCAAGGACAGCACAGGGCATAAACAATGAATATGTATTATCATTTCATCAAGCCTATTTTGAACAAAAATGGCACTGCCATCCTCCTGAGACCCTACCCAGGCTCATACGCAGCACTCTGAATGATCTGTATCATCGCAAACTGCTACCTCTAGACTTGATTGAAATCCATTCACTTAGCCATGCTTTGGGCAGTAAGCCTGTCATGTTTATTCCATTAATAGACAAAGAAAGAATCAGAGGTTGCAGGGGAGGTCATACTAAACTCTATAGGGTTTGCTGACCTCTGAAATCATTGTGTCCAAGTCAGTATCTCTGCTATCCATGCCCAGGTGAGAGAGGGCTCTGGAATGCCTTTATCCTGTCCTTTTCCAGTCAACCTAAATCAGCCAGGTGTCAGTCACATGCAACCTGCAGATGCTCTCATGTGCATTTTCTTGATCCCCCAAAAGCAGAAACAGAAATTGGAAAGGCTCCTGATGGCTATGACCCGCTGAAACCTGGAAAACTTGTTACCCTGAGAGTCAATGAAGAAGGTAAGATATTTACCATGAAGTTAGACACACATGTGTGTGTGTGTGTATGTGTGTGTGTGTGTGTGTGGTTTTGGGACTCTTTCTTATTGCTTCCTTTCACTAATGATAAATGGAAAGACTGAGCCAGATGTTCCCATGGTATAGGGATAACAAAAACAAAACATTTCTACATGCTTAAAACCCTTTGATTTGTGAAACACATCAAATCCCATCCATTTCTGTCACTCTTGGTTGAGAAAACTAAGAGAAACTGGCTCAAAGAAGAAACAACTGAGGAATGCATTGGCTGGAGTCACGGAAAAATCCACAGGCATAGGCATTCAGCTCTGGGCACAGATGGCATTAGGCTCCTCCCAGGCTCTATTCCCTCTGAACTGGGAACATTTGAAATGAAATGTTAAAGCCAGATGCCTGTAGCTCCTCCATACCTCACAGACCCATAGGCAACCCTTCTAAATCAGAGGGAACAAAGCAAAAGTGGAGGCACGCAACATCCCAGACCCCATCACATGGCAAACACAGGAACAACCCATTGGCACTAAATGCAGAAAAGGAAAAGTTGCTTTCCCAAAGGAGATGTGAGGTTACAGAACAGGAGAAACATAGCTATACAGAATACTGCTGGAAGGACATGACTTACTTCCTAAGCTCGCCCCTCCAGTGAGAATAGAGCTTATATTTAATTCAAAAACTGGATCCCAGATGTTTATTAATGAATCTCAAACTTATTAAGATTAATAGTATTAGCCTGGTCTTATGCCCCAAGTCTGTCATCCCAGCTACTGGGAACATGGAGGCAAGAAGACAACAAATCCTAGGCTAGCCTGGACTATAGGATGGGTTCAAGGTCAGCCTGAGTATGTTAATGGCATCCTGACTTGAAATCAGGAGGAACACAGGGATAGGGAGCTAGCAGCAGCAGCTAGGGATGACAGTACAGTGAGGTAACCTTCTTGTCTAGCGTGCATAACCCCCTAAGCTCCACCCACCCCAGGACTACAAAAGAAGGAGAAAGTAAAATCAATTATAATATTAGCGATAATCATAACAATGAACATAGGAATGGTTAGTGTTTACTTAGTTATAACCTTAACCTATGCTCTCTCACTTTACATCTATTAATTTAATAAGTATACACTGATCCTCAATTTCTAGATTAGGGGATAATCAGGGAGGCCAAATTAGTCCCTCAAGAACACAGCCTAGAAAGGAACCCAGAACTCAGACCAAGACCCACCTTAGAAACACTGTTTTTGCCCAAAATAGAACTTAGTCTCTTCCAAGTTCTCACCTGGTTCATTGACACACCCCTACACTGACTCTCTGGATTCCTCTGATGTCACAGTCCTGAACCTCAACATTTGAACCTGTCCTACAGGCTACTGTAACAACCTTTGGCCAGGTGTGTTTCTCTTTGCTTCAAGAAAATGTGTCAATCACCAGACATGGGCAAGGTGCTCTAGAGTCCCCGGATTCAAGGACACAACGTCCGTGGGTCAAGGGAAGCAGGAGCAGAGATGGCATTCATCACTCTGCTGGCCAGGCTGGAAGCCTCAGCCAAGCCCCACAAATGGCCTCATTAGTGAAAACCCCACCTTCCGATGCACCCCACCTTCCCATGCACTGCAGAGACACCAGCTAACAACATGGAAGGAAACATTTCCCAACAGCTTGAGTTAATTGAATCTTGAGTTAATGGCATCTAGAGCAATAGCAAACACATTCCACATGACATGAAGCAAGGACATGTCCAGCTCCTGATGAACGGTCTGATCATAATGGAACATGGGACTTCTACGATTATTCTGGAAGTGGGAAACACTTTTTGAGAAAATTTACACCTTAAGCAAAGAAACTAAAAAGATTTTACTTACCGTTGTTACCAAAAAGCCAGAAATGGATTCATCATTTTGAAAAGTTAGAAAATAATGAATCATATCAAAATATAAACTTAGAGCCAAAGAGAAGCTCTGTATGCCATCTAAAAGGACAATGGAGCTTCTCCACAGAGCAGGTTGGCTTCTGCCTGAGAGAAGGATCCTGCCCTGAGAGAAGGATCAGCAAGCAACAACCCCAGAGTGACCTGTCAGTCTCAGGGTCTCTACTGTTTCCCAAAAGAGTTCAAGTTACCAAGCTCTGCCCTGGCCCATGCACAAACTATATGTCTACTAGAGTTAGGAACAGCAGCCACTTTATGCTGGGGCTTCTGTGGCCTCCCAACCTTTCTTTTGACAGATGATACCAACTGTAACCACATTGAATTAGAATTTGTGTTGATGTGAATTCAGAGCAAACTGAAGTGAATTGGCCTTAAATAGAGAACTCAATACTAGGGACTGGGCAACTGCTAAATGGCAAAATAACCATAAGCCACTCTACAGCACTCAAAATGTGTGCTCCTCGCCATGTCATAAGAGAAAATCATCACTCGTCTGGATTGGTTGACATTTTTCCAAGATATTCTTAATTTCCCACAGCAGATACATCCATGTCAAACCTCTGATTCCAAATATGTTCCTGAAACCGACACTAAGGAGGTTAGGCAAAGACTAGAGAACTTCATGGTGTCACCAGGGGGGCAAGGGCAGAGGGGACAGCTACAATATCTATGCATTCTTTGTAACCTATGAAACGGTCATCTATCTAGACTTATTCATCGCTGCTACCATTAGGCTGTGCCTCACGTAGCATCCCAAATCTTACCTTCCTTACAGATGAACCAATCCAAAACTGGATCAAAAGTCAACGAGTCTCTTGTGCTTTTGAATTTACAAACAAAAAAAAAAAAAACAAAACAAACAACAAAAAAACCCTTTTGTTTCTTCTATATGCTCAGACTCTTCCCTGACCATCTAGTGAGACCCAAAACAAGGAAAGCAGAGAAGAGTAAAGAGGAAAATGCCAGAATGTCTGAGCCCAGGTCCTGTTGTCATCCCCAAGGCTGGTGGCCTTAACCTCACTGTCTGATCGACCCTCTGGGCCTTATTTTGCCCATTCAAGGAACAGGACCATTTATATGCACCTTCACAATGTTTCTGAAAATCAGGAATCAGGGGTAACAAGCACTCTGAAAACTTCAAAATGCAGTAAAAACATAAGACATTTTCATTATAATTCTATTTCTAGACCCCAAAGCTGCCAAATAAGTGTGGGTTCTAAGCTTACTGTTAGTAGAAGTTGAAGCATTTTGACATATGTTAGCATAGGTGACCCAAGCAGCTGCACCATCAAAAGGCTCGCCCCAGATAAATGAAGACGTCCCATAACTGCTTAGATGGTATTTGCTTAATATCCCACACTCTTCCTACTACAGCAGTTCAAGCAAACACAGACTATTCCCTGATTAACAGTCTCCTGTAAATCCATTGTTAAGGTCCCTATCTGCATGCAGGATTGTAGACTTTTCCTTTCTTTATAGCTGGAGGTGTTTCCTATTGCTTCTCTGTCGACTGCTTTGCTCACCATCTGATTCTTCCCACAGGTCCAAATTTTTGAATAGCAGAGTTTTTGAACACAGATGTAGTCTGGGCTCCCTTTCTCTTTTGGATCCCCATCCACAAGAAACAAGAAACAATATTCCTATCTCGTTTTCTCTGTCATCAATTTACCTGACAAATCAGAGGCTGACATATCTCAGATAACATCATCGTGTCATGTTCTTGTCTTAATCTCTCCCTTAGGATGTCAAATTCCCTCTGGGTTGACAGCTCAGCTGCAGCTGCATGTCTTAGCTCCCACAAGAAAAGCCACGCAAGAGATGCCACAGCCTGCCTGAGATCCCATCCCATAGATGCCACTTTCAGGAACTGCAGTATATTCTCCACTCCCATTCATCAAACAGGAACGTGGCTCCATACCATAGACAAGAAGATAACCACTCCAAATTCATCCTCTGGAAATGTTACCTCTGAAGGCTTAGCTATAGTTCCCTACCTTACCACCATAGCAGGGATACCACAATTGCCATGACTAAGGAGGCACACCGCGTCATACCATAAAGAGAAAGACAGCCATGGCAAGACATTTCACCATCAGATAGCTCAGCTAGCTTCAGCTGCTTGTCTCCTTGGCCATGGAGTTAGAGCGTGCAGGAAGCAGGTTCATTGTTCTTCCCAAACTCAGCATCAGTTCCATTATGAGCCTGCTGACTAGGTCAAGAATCACAGGAACTCTTTGCCCTGAGGAACTCTAAATACATGCCCACCCCATCCCTCCTTACAGAACTGCAAGGACAAACCAAGTATGATTTCATGAAAGTCCAACTAGGAGGAACAATGAGCTTACTGCACTTAACTATAGAACATGGGGGAAGGGTTACTTGCAAGAGCAAGAACGAGACTAAAGCAGCAGTGACATGGAAAAACTTACCCCAGCATGGATGACAACTTCTGCATGGCTGCACAAAGCCCCGTGTAATTAGGACAGAATGGCATACTGGCTGAAAGGCGCAGGCATGAAAGTCTATCAGGAGAGTGTCTAATGAACCACTTCACCCCTGCTTCTATTAGTTAACATCAACAATCAACCAGCCAGATCTCAGGCGTTGTTTTCAAATAGTCCCAGCTGCTCTGATGAAGTTAATGGCTGTTTATAGCCCAGAGGCGGTATGCTACAGCAGAGTCTCACACACGCTAGCCAAATACTCTACCACTCGAGCTATAGCCCAGCTTTCTCCAAATCCTGTTTTTGTTCATATTCTCAATACTAGAAAGTATTATGTTATCTCTAATTTAACATTATATTCAATGTCATTATAATAAAAAATGTAGAATTGCATGAATTACTTCAGGATCTGTAATCAAGAATAGTAGCCACATAGCAGGATTTGGAGATAAACTACATCCACATATATGCAAAGCACCGAGAAGTATGTGCCCTGTTATAACCTGTTATAAGCTGTTATAGCCTGTTATAGCGTTATGTTATGTTATGTTATGTTATGTTATGTTATGTTATGATGTTATGCTATATTCGCATGCTTGAATTGTGGGATAGTGGCAGAGAATCAGACAGATCTGAATTCAAACCCTTGCTTCATCTCATATCAGATATGTGACTTGGGATACAGAATTCCTCATTAACATAATGAGAAAAATACCAGTGTCCACTCATAAGCCTGTTATAAGGAATAAAAATTAGTATCTACATGAATTTTATAAAAGGCTTTGTGAGTATTCAGTAACTAATATAATAATAAATAATAGTATTCAGTAACTGACCATTTTACTTGGAGTGCTTAATAGTGGAAACACAGCTATATTTTTGTTACACACAGTCTGGAGAGCGATCATCAACACGGGCATCCTCAAAAGCTGATGGCTATAGAGTAACAAGCACAGGTTCAAGTCCAAGCCGGGCCTGATCCTTTCTCAGTCTTACCACTGTCAAAACAGTGGAAATAACCAGAAATAAAATGCATTTGTCCACAGCACTAAGGGGCTCATTCCTATACATTCAAGTTTTTCAAATCTCAACTTTTCTCCAAAACTTCTATTTTCTCACTAATGGAACAGGCCATATAACTCCACAAATACAAATCTACCCATTTTTAAAAGTAATTCCATAAGTTTCTAATCTTTATCATCATATCTTGGGAGCTTCAATGGTTTGGTGTCTCCTTAATAAGTTTTTAAAAGCCAGATTTCTTTTTCATTTTTCATTTGCTTAAATCATTTTCATGTTCCATTTCCTCAAAAGAAAATGTACAAGCTGGGGACAGGACTTGTGAAGTTTGAAACCAGGAACATCTCTCTCTGCTGCCAGAACAGCTGTGCAGCATAGTGTCGGCCATTTGTACTTCAACTGGTTTTCCCTATCCTCACTGGTCACGGAGAACAGCCATAAACAGGTTCCCCTTTGCCTACTCATGGCCTGGCTTTCTGTTCCCTGTGCTACCATATCTTATTCGCCATCACTTTACTTGTGACCCCCCAAGTCAGTTGCATGACAACTTGCCTGAGATAAAAGCCATCCTTGTCATTACTTCCTCCATTTTCTTCCACATTGGTAAGAAGTCTGATGAGCCACAAGGCTGGGAACTACTCAGAGGTCACAGAATGACTCCAGGTCTAAGCCAGAAAGAAGCCCAGGCTTCAACCTCCCCACATGAAAGAGCTACCCATCTTTGCTCTATGTTAGCATCAAATTCCTCACATTTCTGTGACAAGTTTCTTCTAAGTACTTGGATTTTATTGTATATCTATATATTACATCATGAAAGTTAAGTAAAATGCCAGTCGCAGTCAGATATTCGGGAAGACACTAGTACCCAAGTTAGAGAATGAGAATAAAGAATAGAGAGATGGCACACTGGTTAAGAGCACTTGTTCTTGCAGAGGGTCAGGTTGGATTCCTAATACCCACATGTTGCCTACAGCCATATATAACTGCAGTCTCAGGGACTCTGAGGGCACCAGGCATATTTTTGGTGCACAGATATAAATGCAGATAAAGCACTCATGCAAATAATGACTCTTGCAACAAAGGATCAAAACCAAGGCCTTGCACATGTCAGTCAGACAGGCTTGGAAACACACTCAGCTTGCCTTTCTTCCTCTTCATACATGCATACTTTCATAGTGTGATGCAGTAACTGGACTCAAGGCTACTCACAGGAAAGGGATTTGAATTTACATCGGTTCATTACAAATGATCATCATTTTTGAAAGTATAGTTTTAATTTTTAATTAATTCATTTATGAGGGGGGAATGCCAAATTCTCTCGTATGCACGTCAAAGTCAAAAGACATCTTGGAAGACTCACTTCTCTCCCCCATGTGGGTCATCAGTCTTGGTGGCAAGCACCTATACCCATTGAGTAATCTCACCTTCCCAACAATATAATTTCTTTCACCATGGATTTAGTATTCACCAAAGTAACAACTTGAATATTAAAACTATTTCCAGGCCAAAAATATTTTCAAAATGCAAGCAAATGGACAACCTCCCAGTCATTCTGGAGATCGGGAGAGTACATGTCCTGTGTATGTGCAGCCCCGGCTTTGTCTCAGCACCACCCTACACCCATATTTCAAGTCTTTTCCAGATAATTGTTCAAAGTGTCTACATTAAGAACAGGACAACTTCACCTTCTCAGCTTCCAAAATGGAGGTGTCTTGTATATAGGTAGAAGGCTGAAGGAAATGTGTATTGGCTCTTGGACATAAGGGGTGGGATTCTACCCTTAGAGGAGGAAAGGACCAGAAGGACTGACTGTGGATAAAGGATGCCCCTGCTTGGAGTTACAAAGAACTTCTGAACTCACTTCCAGAGTTGTTGCTGCTGTTTGATTCTGTTCTTTGGAATGGGGCTTACTCTTACTTGCTAAGCCATTTCACCAAACAATGCAGATATACGAACCACTTAAGACACTTTGATTTAGTTAAATACTCTCCAATAAAACATTAAATGCTAGGCAAGGGCTAGGGATGTAGTTCAAATGTTAACATGTGAACATTTAGCATGTACTTTAGCATGTACTTTATATAGTTCAAGTCCCAGAACTATATAAAAAAATTAATTCAAAAGCAAATAGATCAGTACCTTTCCAAAGTCTCGAACATCAAATAGGTCAAATGCCTCAAAAAGTTCACTTTTCCTCATTCCAAACGTATCGCAGCAGGCGGCCAGAAATGTCCGGATGTTCTTCAGACAGAGAAACTGCAGAACAGAAAACAGCAGTAGATAGTGAACATTTCTGAGTGTGCCCTGTCTTCTGTCCCACATAAGCTACAAGGAGAGTGTGAAGGAAGGACCAATCTGTTTTTCTTGTTCTATTTTTTTCATGTGTATAAGAGTCATAATAATGTTCTTCATATACATGGTGTAAATTCATCACCTTCATCACCCACTGTCCTCTCTTGTCCCCACCACCTTCTAGTTCCCTTCCTCTTCTCAAATACCCACCCCTTCAGTTTTCACATCTTTTTAAAATCTAGATTCTGCTCGGCAGAACAATAACGCAACAGCTTGCTTCATAAGTCTCCTTATTGCCTTTGATCAGTTCAGCAAGGCTGTGAACCGGCTGTGACCAGACAGACACAGCTGAAGCCTCTTGAAAATTACATTGCAATATGAGATGACAGCCAAGCACAAACATGGAAACAAACCAAATTAAATAGTTTAATTTGTGTTTTTATATGGTTTCAGAGAAGGGATCTGGAGAGCAAATGGGCAGGGGCAGGTAGAGCTTAACTAGAATGGTTAGAAACAATCTCAGTGAGGCAGGCAGAGACAGGGATGTCTGAGGTAGGAGTGTGTGCGAGGGACATCAGGGCAGAGAGTGTCCTAGGGAGAAAGGTAAAGGTACTCTAAAAAGGGAGGAGTCACATAAGTAAGGGCCTGTTGAATAGCCTTATTCTGATATGGATAAAACCAGGTACTTGGTCCAAAGGTGAAATAAAATTCAATGTCTCATAAGGATTTTCAGGAGCTGCTATGCTGCTGGAAGACTCGGGGACATTGGGGTAAGTACAAGGCAGGGAAACAGGAAGCTACTGCAATAAGTCCAAATAAATGACAGAATATCATGGACAAACAAGGAATTACACTCCCATGGTGTTACATCTGAGACGCCATTACTCATCAGGCTGCAACTGGATATGTAAGTCTACAGCCCAGATGAACTTCAACCCTAAGTCCCAGAATGTTTAGAACAGTGGTTCTCAAACGTCCTAATGCTTTGACCTTTTAATTAAAGTTCCTGGTGTGGTGACAGTCCCCAACCATAAAATTATTTCCATTGCTGCTTCAGAACTGTAATGTTGCTGCTGTTGCTGAACTGAAAGGTGAAGCTCATCACTGCCTAGGGAAGATGGCAGTGAAGGTTGCAGACAGTAACCTTCTTGGACAGTAGTAGGCTCGGACTGGGGCAAAAGATTGGAGTAGATCCAGGGCCTTGGGGAAGAGAGAAAGTGAAGCCAGGATAGAGGCTGTGGATCATCACTGCAAAGGGAAGCAAAACTTAACAGGGAGCAGAGGTTACCCAGAAAGAGACATCACTGCCCAATGAAGTCCTTGAGCAGGCAAATGGGAGGGGCTCCTTTGTGAAGTGCAGAGGCTGACCTTGGACAGGTGCACGCCCAGCTCCTCCAAGCAACCAGAACAGGAGACTGACAGGAAGATGCTATTGACCACTTAAAACTCAGATGTTGGAGCTCACTGTTACTACCTGAAAGACACAGATCTACCTACACGCACATCTCAGAAGCAAATTAATTCTGGGTTTGCTTGTGACAAGTTCTTACATTGTCACCCAGGGTAACTTGGAACTACCAATGAAGACCAGGCTGACCTTGAACTCAAAGGAATCCTTTTGCCTCAGTTTCCCAAGTGTACAATATTATAGGCATAAGTTACCACTCTTAGTTTAGTAAATTAAGTCTTTGGGAAATATGAACTGCCATGATATACATTTTAAATTTTTAGTACTTAATGTCAAAACTTTATTTTTTCCAATTTTTTAATTAAGTATTTACTTCATTTACATTTCAAATGCTATCCCGAAAGTCCCCTATACCCTCCCCACCCCGCCCCCCTACCCACCCACTCCCGCTTCTTGGCCCTGCTGTTTCCCCTGTACTGGGGCATATAAAGTTTGCTAGACCAAAGGGCCTATCTTACAATGATGGCCGACTAGGTCATCTTCTGCTACAAATGCAGCTAGAGACATGAGCTCTGGGGTTACTGGTGAGTTCATATTTTTGTTCCACCTATAGGGTTGCAGACACCTTTAGCTCCTTGGGTACTTTCTCTGGCTCCTCCATTGGGGGCCCTGTGTTCCATCCAATAGCTGACTGTGAGCATCCAATAAATGTAACTTATTACATGTCAATCATTCCAGAATAACTTCGTGAACTTAATCTCCTGGTGGCGGTGTGACCCTATAATCCAAACTCACATGGGAAATAGGAGTATCAGGAGTTCAGGGTTATCCTCAGCTATGCAGTGAGCTCAGGGTTAGCCTGAGCTACCTGAGACCATCTCAAAACAAAACAACAAAAACTTAATCTCCAACAAGTGAGTACTATATTGATAAGTGAGTAATTATTGCTTCTTTGTTTTCATGTGTTTCCAAAGCACAGACTGTCAATATCGCATCTTGTTTTGGTTTTTAGTATTTATAAACTTGGAAAAAGCTCATCTTGCTTTTTCTGCATCCAGATTCGTCATGGACTTAACTTGAGTTTTACCCTTTACAGGAAGCATTTGGAGGCTTAAATATTTCAGGAGGGGTTAAAACCACAAGGGAAGCATCGTAAAGGCTTTGAAAGGCAAACAGCAGCCAATCAGGAGATGCAGGGACTGCTGTCACTTTAAAGATTCATGAGACCTTTGCTACACAGCACTACTCTGCATGTCACTCCTCCACACAGAATCACTTATTTACAGATTAAAAGCCTTGCATTCTGCCAAGACAGGCAATAATTACTCTCTGGGGGATTATGCAATTGCTCTCTTGCAGTATTTTTTAACATAATTAAGTGAGGAGAGACTCATAGCTCACCAAGGAACAAAGCACAGTTGCAAATACCACCCTCTGAAGATGTCTCACCAAACCCACATTTTCCCCATGTGTAGGAAAAACTTGCAGCAGGTCTCCACCAAAACGCTTTGAACATGAAGTCAGAAAGGCAAGAAGCATCATTCAAAGTCGAAACAGTCGAAAACAGTCACGAAGCCTGAAAAACAGGCTTTGCATTTACTGGAGCCAATATTAACCTTCCTTAACCTTCGCAAGTTCAATTCTATTCCGATCCACAAGTGTTTGCTGGATCCGAACAAAGTCACTCGTGTGCTCTTGCTTTTCCAGGCAATTCACTAGCCTGATTACTCTGTTTAATACCTGGTTTTAGCCAACTGTTTTTGAATGCCTGCAATATCATAGATACTGGAAAAGCTAAAAGGCTCCACTTTAAGCATTTCTAGTAACACTCCCGGGAGATCTTCATAGTGCTTCAAATTTTGGCTGAAAGCACTAGGCTCTGCATGCACTCTGGACTCCCAAGTGTTCTGCTGTGGGCAAAAACAGGAGCAGAGTGGAGGGACAGAGGAAGGGGGCTGTGGCATCATTATGGAGGTCCCAAACACAGCTGAGCCCACCAGACACCCTGCTCCTTCACATATTCACTATGCTTTGATTCTATTCAGTTTCCAGTTTAAGAAATCCAGCACAAAGGCCGAAAGAATAATATACCTACACTGTGCACTTCCACCTATTCCACAGTCACAACAGCACTGTGTGCTTTCGTGTGCATACCTGTTATCACAAAAAACATTCTGTCTGTGCTGTGTGAAAGGAGGGTACAGACATGGGTATACCCTCCTAAATCATTCAGCATGCGTCTCTTAGAAGTTAGAATGTTCCCCTGTGTACCAATAACATCAGAACATATAAAAAAACAACTTCTCATCTTATTTTCAGACTTGATTTTAAAGAGAATTAGCAATTAATGCCCATTAGCTATTCAAATTTCTACCATTCCAACCTCAATCTCTTTTTATAATGTTTTCACCCAAGCTAAGATCCACTCCAGTGGTTTCAAAAGCAATTTATTTTTAATTTTTTTCAAAAACAATTTTATTAGATATTTTATTCATTTACATTTCAAATGTTATCCCAAAAGTTCCCTATACCCTCCCCATTCCATGCTCGCCAGCCCACCCACTCCCACTTCCTGGCCCTGGCATTCCCCTGTATTGGGGCATATAATCGCAAGACCAAGGGCCTCTCCTCTCATCGATGTCCCATAAGGCCATTCTCTGCTACATATGCAGCTAGAGATATAAGCTCTGGGGTTACTGGTTAGTTCATATTGTTGTTCCTCTTATAGGGTTGCAGACCCCTTCAGCTACTTGAGTAATTTCTCTACCTCCTCCATTGGGGGCCCTGTGTTCCATCCAATAGGTGACTGAGCACATCCACTTCTGTATTTGCCAGGCACGGGCATAGCCTCAAAAGAGATAACTACGTCAAGGTCCTGTCAGCAAAATCTTGCTGGCATATGCAGTAGTATTTGGGTTTGGTGGCTGTTTATGGGATAGATCCCTGGGTAGGGCAGTCTCTTGATGGTCCTTCATTCCATCTCAGCTCCACACTTTGTCTCTGTAACTCCTTCCATGGGTATTTTGTGCCCAGTTCTAAGGAGAAACAAATTATCCACACTTTAGTCTTCCTTCTTCTTGAGTTTCATGTGTTTTGTGAATTGTATCTTGGGTATTCTAAGTTTCTGGGCTAATATCCACTTATCAGTGAGTGCATATCAAGTGACTTATTTTGTGATTGGGTTATCTCACTCAGGATGATGCCCTCCAGATCCATCCATTTGCCTAAGAATATCATAAATTCATTGTTTTTAACAGCTGCTTAGTACTCCATTCTGTAAATGTACTACATTTTCTGTATCCATTCTTCTGTTGAAGGACATCTGGGTTCTTTCCAGCTTATGGCTATTATAAATAAGATTACTATGAACATAGTTGAGTTTGTGTCCTTATTACAAGTTGGAACATCTTCTGGGTATATGCCCAGGAGAGGTATTGCTGGATCTTCCTGTAGTACTATGTCACATTTTCTGAGGAACCACCAGACTGATTTCCAGAGTGGTTGTTCTAGCTTGCAAGCCCAACAGCAATGGAGGAGTGTTCCTCTTTCACCACATCCTCACCAGCATCTGCTCTCACCTGAATTTTTGATCTTAGCCATTCTGACTGGTGTGAGATGGAATCTCAGGGTTGTTTTGATTTGCATTTCCCTGATGATTAAGGATGTTGAACATTTTTCAGGTGCTTCTCAGACATTTGGTATTCCTCAGTGGAAAATTCTTAGCCAGGAGGTGGTGGTTGCATTCCTTTAAACCCAGCACTTGGGAGGCAGAGGCAAGCAGATTTATGAGTTCGAGGCCAGCCTGGTCTACAAAGTGAGTTCCAGGACAGCCAGGGCTATACAGAGAAACCCTGTCTCAAAAAGAAAGAAAGAAAGAAAGAAAGAAAGAAAGAAAGAAAGAAAGAAAGAAAGAAGAGAAGAGAAGAGAAGAGAAGAGAAGAGAAGAGAAGAGAAGAGAAGAGAAGAGAAGAGAAGAGAAGAGAAGAGAAGAGAAGAGAAGAGAAGAGAAGAGAGAGAAGAGAAAGCAAAAAGAAAATTCTTTGTTTAGCTCTGTAACCCATTTTTAATAGGGCTATTTGATTTTCTGGAGTCCAGATTCTTGAGTTCTTTGTGTATATTGGATATTAGTCCCCTATCTGATTTAGGATTGGCAAAGATCCTTTCCCAATCTATTGGTGGCCTTTTTGTCTTATTGACAGTGTCTTTTGCCTTACAAAAGCTTTGCAATTTTATGAGGTCCCATTTGTCAATTCTCGATCTTACAGCACAAGCCAATGCTGTTCTGTTCAGGAATTTTTCCCCTGTGCCCATATCTTCGAGGCCTTTCCCCACCTTCTCCTCTATAAGTTTCAGTGTCTCTGGTTTTATGTGGAGTTCCTTGATCCACTTAGACTTGAGCTTTCTACAAGGAGCTAAGAATGGATCAATTTGCATTCTTCTACATGCTAACTGTCAGTTGTGCCAGCATCATTTGTTGAAAATGCTGTCTTTTTTCCTCTGGATGGATTTAGCTCCTTTGTCAAAGATCAAGTGACCATAGGTGTGTGGGTTCATTTCTGGGTCTTCAATTCTATTCCACTGATCTACCTGTCTGTCCCTGTACCAGTACCATGCAGTTTTTATCACAATTGCTCTGCAGTACAGCTTGAGGTCAGGCATGGTGATTCCACCAGAGGTTCTTTTATTGTTCTTTATGCTATCCTAGGTTTTTTGTTATTCCAGATGAATTTGCAAATTTCTCTTTCTTACTCAGTGAAAAATTGAGTTGGAATTTTGATGGGGATTGCATGGAATCTGTAGATTGCTTTTGGTAAGATAGCCATTTTTACTATATAGATCCTGCTAATCCATGACCATGGGAGATCTTTCCATCTTCTGAGATCTTCTTAGATTTCTTTATTCAGAGACTTGAAGTTCTTATCATACAGATCTTTCACTTCCTTAGTGAGAGTCACTCCAAGGTATTTTATATTATTTGTGACTATTGTAAAGAGTGTTGTTTCCCTATTTTTTTTCTCAGCCTGTTTATCCTTTGTGTAGACAAAGGCCACTGATTTGTTTGAGTTAATTCTATATCCAGCTACTTCACTGAAGCTGTTTATCAGGTTTACGAGTTCTCTAGTGGAATTTTTAGGGTCACTTATATATACTATCATATCATCTGCAAATAGTGATATTTTGACTTCTTCCTTTCCAATTTGTATCCCCTTGATCTCCTTTTGTTGTCGAATTGCTATGGCTAGGACTTCAAGTACTACATTGAATAGGTAGGGAGAAAGCAGGTAGCCTTATCTAGTCCCTGATTTTAGTGGGATTGCTTCAAGTTTCTCTCCATTTAGTTTGATGTTGGCTACTGGTTTGCTGTAAATTTCCTTTATTATGTTTAGATATGGGCCTTGAATTCCTGATCTTTCCAAGACTTTTATCATGAATGGGTATTGCATTTTGTCAAATGTTTTCTCAGCATCTAACGAGATGATCATGTGGTTTTTGTCTTTGAGTTTGTTTATATAGTGGATTACTTTGATGGATTTGTGTATATTAAACCATCCCTGCATACCTGGGATGAAGCCTACTTGATCATGATGGATGATCATTTTGATGTGTTCTTGGATTTGGTTTGGGAGAATTTTATTGAGTATTTTTGCATCAATATTCATAAGGAAAATTGGTCTGAAGTTCTCTTTCTGTGTTGGGTCTCTGTGTGGTTTAGGTATCAGAGCAATTGTGGCTTCATAGAATAAATTGGGTAGAGTACCTTCTGTTTCTATTTTGTGGAATAGTTTGAGAAGAATTGGAATTAGGTCTTCTTTGAAGGTCTGATAGAACTCTGTGCTAAACCCATCTGGTCCTGGGCTTGTTTTGTTTGGGAGACTATTAATGACTGCTTCTATTTCTTTAGTGGAACGGGAATGTTTAGATCATTAATCTGATCCTGATTTAACTTTGGTTCCTGGTATCTGTCTTGGAAATTGTCCATTTCATCCAGGTTTTCCAGTTTTGTTGATTATAACCTTTTATAGTAGGATCTGATGATGTTTTGGATTTCCTTAGTTTCTGTTGTTATGTCTCCTTTTTCATTTCTGAGGCAGGCTCACAGAGAATGCTATATAGTGTAAAATTTCTTCTTTTATATTGAGTTTTATGAAGAGTCCCTGGCTAACTGTCTTAGAAGGCATCCCAGATGAATTTCATCTGACAATCCCCCATAGAACTGCTAACCTATTCTTCTGGCATCTATACTGCCTGCAGATTCAAGACTAATTGACAGAAGAAGTAACTCGTACTGCAAACTTTACAATTCTTCATCTGGGAAGGCACAGTGCTGAACTGTCCCATTATCTGGCTAATGCTGGGGTTGGTCATTTGCTGGCCGCTACCCCACCTCTCTGTGTCTTCCTCTTACATTCCTACACAGTCTGAATGTGAAAGTGTTCTGTGGCTGTCTGATTTCCAGACCATTTCTCATAAGGGTCATCACTGATCATCCTTGCCATCAGTTACTCTACTTGGGACTGTAAAATAATGATTTTTTTTCTCGTTCCATCATCCTTCCTATTTGTAAACTGATACTCTTTTATTGAAAAAAAATCATCCCATATTTTTGTACTTTTTCCTCTTGAAGAAGAGCTGATTTTCACATGATCCTGAAGTTACTTTGTGTTTGCTCTGTGCCCTTTTGTGATCTTGCTCTATTACATTTTTCTGTCATCTGAATCTGATATCAGCCACTTCTTTCGACAAGTCTGCTTTCATCTGTAAGTGGTGTTTGGGAACACGGGAGCATCCAGCAACTCTGGGATTATAGCCAACAGCTATCAGTAAACCAACACCTCCACCTTCTGCAGAAATGACCTAGCCTTTTCTAGCTCATTTAAATAGAAATGTCCTACAAGGCCTCAAATATACCTTTTGCAGAATTTTATAATCTTAGCAAGCCTAAGAAGCCAGCATGCATCTCAATCTTTTCAAAAGAAGGGAAACTGTAGATGACTGAAAAAGACGCATATCTAGAAATGATGTGACGCACACAATGTCAACCAGCACAAATTTTCCTCCTGTCTATGATTCTTTGGGATTCAAAGGAGTTTTCCTGGCCTTTTGTATCACTGCTACAGCTTCAAATGATTGCCTTCAGAGAGCTATTGCACAGCACAAAATAGGCCCATCTTTTTATTTCATAACCATCTCTTATTCTTGATCAAACAGTTATGCAACTTTACTAAACTATCCTAGTTATTCACCTGAGATCACTTTAAGTGGTCTTGGAATTTAAATCTTTACAAATTAGAATTAAGTAACTTATTTTTAATGTTATATGTATCTATACAAGATGAATAGTTAAAGATACATGAAACTCAAACAGCCATCTGCTTATTTTTAAAACATTAATGATACGCCCATTCTATTATGTGTTTGACACTGTGAATTTCCTAAGATTCCCCAAGTGGATTCTTATTTATTAGTATATTAAGAAGGTAGTTAAAAGTATCAAAAATTGGGCCCCCAAAAAATCAAGAGAACTCAGTCTCACTCCTCTACACCCCATTGCAGTCATTCAGAGCACAGCAAAGAACACTGGAATTGCACAAAATGGTGGCAAGTCCCATGCAAATATACAAAGATTCATTGAGAGTCACAGAGTATGGAAACAATGTTCAGAAATAAATGGTACACAATGCGACCTCAGGGGAAACGTTACTAAGAGAGAAATGTCTGATATTTGGATGGGGAGGAAAATTGCCTGAGTCAGGGTGTGTGAGAAGAGATAGGTAAGGCATGGACCACTGTGGGCAGAGGAACTGGTTAACACTGGACATGAACCAAAAAGGGAGCAGTGATTTAGGACTGAGGGAGGAAGCCTGCACTTACCCAGCATGCCAAGGAGGTCCCAGCTCTATCCTAGAAGTGTTGAGGTTAAAGAATTTTGGGTAGAAGGGCTGAGCACTACTTAGCATTGCCTTTTAAGTGTTTTGAGCGATTGTTGCATTCCATGAGAAATATTGATACTGTTAAGTCCTCACAACAACCCAATCAGGAAAATTTTATTTTTCTTTTCTCTCTACAAAGACTCAGAGATTTATTCACATTTACAAAATCACATTTGCCAAGGTGGTGGGATCTAGTTTCAAATGCAGACCTTCTGACTTCAGAACCCACAGCCTTAACTAAGTTCTACCTACTTCATGTTGTGGTACATGAAAGGAAACAGTGACTTTCTTTTTATCATGTCCTGAGATGGATAGTGAACACAAAACAACTTGGACTGCCATGTGTTAGTCTAACAAGAGATGACAGTTATTGAGACGAGAAGGGTGGAAGAGTAGGAAAAGAAAGAACTCTAGGTCATATGAAAGGGGAAGATGTGGAAGAAAAAGACGTAAGGCTATGCCCATATCTACTGTCACTGAACAGCCAGCTCTGGCATTCACTGGAATGATAACAGCAAATGAGTGTGAGATATATGAAAGGTGGTGATGACTGGCTGACCCAATTAATTCTATTCTTCACATGTGGAAAGGCTCCGTCCATAATGAGTGAGTCTTGACCTCCCTTTCACAAGTCTCCATGGAAAAGTAGTGCATTCTAACAACAAAGCCACCTCGCATTCTCTTCCTCACACTTCCCCTAAACAAAGATGTGAATAGATTACTTATTCAAAGTGGAGTGAGAGAAATGACAGAAAGGCACTCGACATCTGTGTGTGACTTTTGAGGGTAAGGCCTATGACATTCTAATATGATAGTCAGGCCAAAGCAGTCTGGACCCAACCAAGGAGCTACTGCAAAGGCTGTGGCTTTCAGCCAAAATTCCAGCACAGATGGGGGCAGTAACTCACAAAGCCTGGCTGAGGAGCTCTGTCAGCTGAAGGCTGCTGGGGTAGAAAGAGCCAGCTTTCACCAGGGAAGGACAACCTACCAGAGGTGGTTCTCTCCTTCTATCTGGGTGCTCGGGACCAAACTCAACTTGTCAGGCTAGTTGGAGCAAGCACCTTTACATGATGAGCCATCTCTCTGCCTCCACCCCTTCTTTAATTAAATGGAGTCAATAAGATACCTCCTGGAAATTAAAAACAAAATGAAAACAGGTCTTCATTTGCCTGAGGATATATGTGCATTCTCCTTGTGGGTCAGCAGGTGGTAATGGGGTTTCATGGGCATTGTTCAGTGAAGAAAACTCAGCTTGGCAGCATGGTATCTCCAAAGTAGTTCATCTGGACCCTGATAGGACAAATGTCCTCAAGGACAGTGAGGGAAGAAGGCAGAGAGAGGGGAAAGAGCTTCCTTCGTGCTAGGCCTAACTCAAAACACCAGCATGAGTCTCCACTAATTGCTCATGTTTTTAAATTGCTTATTCAAAATGAGTAATTAACACCATTTAAAGTCATACTGCTGTTTTTGGTTTTGTTGTTGTTGTTGTCTTGCTGTTGTTTGTCTATTTGTTTCTAATCTTTAAAGGCCAGATGCAGAGCACAATATGAATGTTTGTCTCACACATGGAAGTCAGAGGACAACCTTAGAAGCTAGCTCTTGCTTTCCACCCTGTTTGCAACAGATTCTCTTACTGTTCACTGTTCTGCCCATGGTAGTAGTGGTATTACACACATGTGATGCAGTGTCTGGCTTTACATGGGTCTAAGGGATCTAAGGTGAAGAGCACTTGCTGCTTTTCCAGAAAATGAGTTTAGCTCCTCGAACCCAAGCTCTAGAAATGTGATGCCCTCTTCTGGCTCTGTGAACACTGACACACACACACACACACACACACACACACACACACACATTTAAATTCTTAAAAATCTTAAACATTTTTGAGAACTTAGTGGTAATTATATTTACAAATTAAATGAATAAAACTTTTCAAATTGTTAAGCTTCTATTGCATAACGTTTTTTTCTGGGTTGTCAACTTCTGGACCATGGTTCAGGGCTGGTCTACTAGCGGATCCTCAGGGAACTCTAGCCGAGAGCCAGCAGCATTCAGGGATTTTATATCAGTGAATCAGTGAATCAGTGCTACAGCAGTAACGGTTAACAAGGGTAGCAATAATGAGAAGCAAAAAGAGGAGTGGCGCTAAGCAGTTGCAATTCTGCTAATTGTGAGCCAACCAACAGAGAGAGAGAGAGAGAGAGAGAGAGAGAGAGAGAGAGAAGAAGAAGAAGAAGAAGAAGAAGAAGGAAGGAGGAGGAGGAGGAGGAAGAGGAAGAGGAGGGGGAGGAGGGGAGGGGAGGGGAGGGGAGGGGAGGGGAGGGGAGGGGAGGGGAGGGGAGGGGAGGGGAGGGGAGGGGAGGGGAGGGGAGGGGAGGGGAGGGGAGGGGAGGGGAGGGGAGGGGAGGGGAGGGGAGGGGAGGGGAGGGGAGAGAGATTCTATCCAAGGCAGGGGCTCCTCAGAATAGCAAGCCACACAAGAACTGGATGATGAATAGAGTGTCACCTCAATAGAATGGAGGCTGGTGGAGTCCCTCCCTAGAACACAGCATTCACCATGAAGAATGACATTTCTGTAGCCTGTCCCTTTTAAAGATAAGCCTTACAAGTCTGCCTTTCACACAAATGTTACTGTGTTTTTCTGTTTTCTGTTGTTTGTTAAACCTTTTATTACTCTATTTTCATTCAATGTATTTTGATCAGATTTGCTTGCAGCTCCTCAACAAATGCCTCACAGATCCACTCCCACCTCCCAATTCCAAATGGATCAAATATCTAAATGTTAGACAGGAAGCTCGGAAACCCCTAGAAGAAGGAGTAGGGACCGCACTTCAGGCTATAGCTTCAGAGAAGGATTTTCTGAATAAAGCTCCAGTTGCCAAGGGCATAAGACTAGTAATCAACAAGTGGGACTCCATAAAATTAAAAGCATTCTGAACTGCAAAGGAAATGATTAATCAACTGCAGAGGCATCTTACAGAATGGAGACAAATGCTTGCTATATGACGAAGGATGTACACCTCTCACAACCAAGCACCAATCAAGCACACTACCCAGCTTCAACAGTGGGCTATGGAACTAAGTAAAGATTTCTCAGAAGAAATACAAGTCGCTAAGAAATATTCTTTTTTTTATTAGATATTTTCTTTATTTACATTTCAAATGCTATCCCGAAAGTTCCCTATACCCTTCCCCCACCCTGCTCCCCTACCCACCCACTTATTCAAATATGCTTAAGAAACAGACAGGTTCATCACCCTTACTAGTGGGGAAATGTAAATTAAAGTTCTCTTGAGATGTGATCTTTCTCCAGTTGCAATGGCTAAGATTAAGAAAACATACTTCAGTAGACTCAGAAAAGTCAGATTTGAGCTCAATAGGTTCAAGCAGGAACTGAAATGAATATTTCTTTGGGAAATAGTAATGTTGTTACTGACAGTAGTTATAAACTATAGCATGATTTTAATACATTAATTATATCACCATTACATAAAGACCACACCCGTTATTATTTAAAATAGAATTAGTTTATATCCTAAATTATCACAACACATAAAAGCAGTAACTGATAACTATAGCTTTTAATTGATTCTCTTTATATTAAAAAAGTCTATGTTTTGACATTTTTATCTGTCTAGCTTCATGTGAAATGTACCCAATTCCAAAATATTACAAATTCTAAAAAGCAATAAATTCTATTGATAGGCATAAGTCCTACTATTTTCATTTCAAAACTCTTTATGTCTAATCACATGAAGCCAGGTCACAGGAATGCCACTTCTACATTCAGCTGTTAACACTACAACCCACACACCACAGACACCGCACTCACTCGGATACTTGATAGATGACTCTGTGTAGGGCTGATCTCTTTATCTGGGACCCAAATGAATTTTTCTGACAAGCCTTCAATTTTCCCAGCTTAATTTTGGATCGCTCATTTTTTGTGACAACATAAAGGAGGGATTATAAATCATTAAATTAGGAAACACTACCAGTTTTTCAAAACAAATCGTCTAGGCTCTACCAACCAGTCTGCTACTCTGGTTTCATCTAAAAATGTTTGAAGATACTTTTTAAAATATTCATAATGCCAAAATCTTTATGGGTTTCTGATTTTGATGAAAAAATAAAATTAATGACTGCTTTATGATCATACAATATTGTTAAATAAGCCAGGGGCCAATGCTATTACCTTACACTGTAGGATTGTCATAGAAACTGTAAAGGAAGGCTTCTGAAGTACAATTAAAAATAAAACAGCATTTCCCACCTGAGTTCAACTTCAGAGGAGAGAGCCATATATAACTTTTCTCAGAAGTAACCAAAACAACATATTAAACTGCAATTGAGCTCAACAGAATCCTTAACTTTAAAGCAAGCAAGCTACCTTTCCCCATAGGATGCTTGAGAGAGCATACTTTCTTTCTTTCTTCCTTTCCTTCTTCCTTTCTTTCTTTTAAAAATACATTTTTATTTAAAATATAGTCACATCGTGCCCTTCTTCCTTTTCTTCCCTCTAGCCCTCCCATGACCCTCTCAAATAGTTTTCTTGGTTGTTCCTGTTACATTCTAATTCAAGATACTCAGAGTAGGCTGCCCTTCATGCACATTAACTCTGGAACAAAAGTATTCACATCGTACCTGTCATTGTTTTTCTGTGCTAAATGTCACCCTATGTCCGCCCACATTTCTAACTTCTAATATTGTCCCGTGGCCACACTCCTCCAAATTTAGCATCAACCTCAAATTTTGCATAAGTCAGAAGACAAGATTTTTGATATTTTGCAGTGGAAGGCTTAGAACAGTGAAGAGACTTCCCAATAGCTTTGACAGCAGTCCGGGCTGTTTGGGGGTTCCTGTGGGACCACTTTGGTCAACAATGTTATTAGATGTAACCTACTCCTTGTATTGAGGGCCTCATTTGGTGATGAGAGATGTCCAAAAGAATTTCAGAAAGAAGAAAATGTAATTAGAATATGTTGTAAAGAAAAAACTATTTTCAATAAAAGAAAATAGAAAATAAACATGAGCAACAAAAGAATGAAGATTTTAAAAATAGGTTTGTTTGTTTTTTAATGAAAAAAGAAAACTGAAGTAAACCTAGCAAGTGGGTGGTGATATGGATGCTCAATTCTGTCTGTCTCTGTCAGAGACCTTTCTGAATCAATAAACTAAATGACCTTCTTACAGCCACACCTTTATCATTGTTATAACTACTCATGTATAAATTATATTTTATGCTTCATTGTCACTGTTCTAAGCATGTGTGTATGCATATGTATAATACATATATGTATGTATACATACATGGTTATTATGTTATAAATATATATATATATATATATATATATATATAGAGAGAGAGAGAGAGAGACAGACAGACAGACAGACAGACAGACAGACAGACAGACAGACAGAGACAGAGAGGGACAGAGACAGAGATATTTTTATATGACCATACATGCCATCTTTACTTCCTTCTCTTGTTCTCTACTTTCCTCCTCCTCATCTGAGCTCCTACCTTTCCTCTTCTTCCTATAATCCAGCTTCTACTTTTGGATTGTTAAGATTATACATGTAGTGCAAACTTATAATACTGATATTTCTGCTTGCAACCTAACACTTTCCTTTTGTTTTTCTTAAGATGCTACTTTATTCATCTCTCTGTGGCTGAATAGTATTCCACCATGCATTTGTACCATGCTTCCTTGATCTGCTCATCTGTTATTGGAAACCTAAGCTAATTCCCTAATTTGACTATTATGATAGCATCAATAAACATATATAGGCAGGTAATATTCCGATTTCAAATACTTTGGTGATTATTATTCAAAGGATAGTACAAACCAATCATGTAGAGTTCCATTTTTGGTTTTTGATAAATTTCCAAACTATTCCCATGGGAGAAGTGCCACAATTCTTAACAGCAGAGTCAGGACTTGCACCGACAGCTTTGTGTGTTGCTAGTTGTTCTCGTCTCCTGTTCATCTCACAAGCGAGTGAATACTGACAGGCAAACAACGACTGAGAACTCAATTCTCCCCCTGCACAGCTGAGTGAGCATTAGCAAAGGCATTGGACTCAAATGGTACCGCATCTAAGAGGACCAAGGCCAGTGCTGAGTGAATGAGGAAGCTGCATACAAGTCCAATGATACTGTCTGGACTAGAGCACTTCCTACATTAAACACTGCAATTAATAAAACCCAAATAAGAGCCATGCATGGTGCACAATGACATCCATCTTCCCTTTCAGAAATAGGGCTATGCACTGCAAATAAAAAATCACACAACACATTTCAAATGAACTACAATTTTAAAATTATCTTTTATACTCTATAAATCACATCTTCCATTACAGGCCTGGGGAGGCAACAGATACCTATCAGGCTAAGGAGGCAACACTTGACTCAGGAAGTTGTACAAACCAAAAAGTGCCTTCAATTTGGTAGAAAGCAGCTGAGCCGTGTGTCTGGAGATCCCAGCTGCAGATTACAGAGAGTAAATCTGGAGAGGATAGAAGGTAAAGTGTTTGCTAGAGTTGGACTTTAAGGCCTTGACATTAAATTGATTAAAATTTAGTTCACTGGGAAATTTTGACTCAAAGACAGAAAACTGAAGGAAACAAACTGAAAAAAAATTAACTTGGGGTAACATATCCACTTACTTATATTGCCTACTTTTAAGTTTATTATCTGGCACATAGTCTTCTTTCTGGTGTATGCTCCAGGTTTTACCATCTACATTATAGGAAACTGATGTGCAGGGTTTCTTCCTAGATTCTACATGACAACGTATCCAAGTCACTATCCTGATGCTATGCTAACACTACGCTTAACTGTTACCTGCAAGCTACTTGTCATTTGTAAATAAATGCATTGTTATTTAGTGTATTTGTTATAGTATTTATACATCGGTCTATTTATGAAGCAATCATATGTCTGTCTATCAACAGAGTAGGGTATACTTTATTGATTTTAAAACTCATTTTTTGTGTCTTTTCTTTTATAATGTAATAATATTAAACCTCATCGCCACTCAGATCACCAAGATGAAGAGTGGATGAGGGGGAGAATGCGTCACAAAAAGAAAACAGACAAAGGAATCTCCCTCCTGGTCTTTGCCAGTCAGGTACAGGTTTCCTTGTGTCACATCTTTCATGCGCTTGAGGCTTGAGTCTGCAAACAAGATCACCTTTTCTTATCCTAGATGTCTTCTGTTTCAAACCATGTTAGACATCAGCATTGGTGGAGTCTCAGCTGGTTCCTTTGCCACATGCATTCCAGTATGGGTCAGGACTAAACTCAGTGATGTCCTTCAGTACTCCAAAGGATGATCGAGAGCAATGGTTCTCAGCCTTCCTAATGCTGAGACCCTTTAATACAACTCCTCATGCTGTGGTGACCTTCAGCCAAGAAATTATTTTATTGATATTTCATACCTGTAATTTCAGTACTGTTATGAATCATAATGTAAATACCTGTTTTCTGGTGGTCTTAGGCAACCCCTGTGAAAGGAATCATGTCGCACAGATCGGGAATTGCTGATATAGATGCTTCTAGATGAAACAACTAGAAAGGCTCAACCAAACTCAGAAAGTACAAAGATAAAACTTAGACTTACATCAAGAATCTTGATCACATTGCTGAAACTTAAGTGTCACTCTTCAAATATAGACAGATGATAGATAGATAGATAGATAGATAGATAGATAGATAGATAGATAGACAGACAGATGGATACACAGATAGATCATGTTGCTCCCAAGAGTATCCATCCACAACATCATAAGAAAACTAAATTACACAAGAAAAGTGTTTGAGTTTTCAGAACCTATGCATTCTGAGCAGTTATATGAAACTACTTTTAAACAATTAAGCACCAAAAATAATAATGTTCTTACATTGGGCAACTTTTTTCCTAATTAAGCTGTTATAGCTCTAATACACCCATAAGATCACAGAGTAATAAGAAATCCTACATGAAATAAATGCTACGCAAAAACAACACACCATGATATTCCATGAACATACTGGTTCCATAAAGAATATATCACAACGGCAAAGCTAAGTACTTCCCATAAGACATCTGGGATACACACGATGTGCTGTCTGGGGCTGCCACACTTCCGTGCCTGTCACTGTCTCCCCTCCCCTGCTGCCCCTTGAAAACACTTACAATTGCCCAAAGCATTTCTCACACATAAACATCTAGAAATAAAACTTAATCTTTCAGGCAGGTAGAATCACGACTAACAAATGCCTAGCAGCCATAAAATGCTAATGGAAGCAAACTTTCAGGCAGGTACTGCTCTGAGCAAAACTCTCAGCCCGTGGTAGTCTCACTACATAGAATAAACTTGAAAACAAAATAAAAATGCAATTCCTCTCCTTAAAGAAGGAAAGGTAGATGGAGGGAGAACTGGACATTGAAAGCAGCAGCAGATTATTAAATGTTAAAAATGTCCTCCTCTACTGTCATTTCTCCCTGGCTGCAGAAGGTTCCAGAATAACTCTGAGAAACCTCAAGTACCCTAAAATCTCACCATAAGGGGGTGACACACATCTCTTAAAGAATGAAACTTCGTGATTAGGAGCTTGGAAAAGCCAAAGTGATTCATAAATCTTGGCAGACATAAAAAAAGACAGAGGCAGACACAGACGATCTGATGATGTAACTTTGTATAATTTAAGACAATGGATGTTTTCTTAATAATTTCTGCAATTTTGTAGTGGTGCATGCCAAACACTACAACATTTAGCCTGTAAGCTAAGAAAGGGAGGCTGAAAGGCATCTGAAGTTTCTGTCTGTCTTCTTCAGTTAGGTAGATTTAACATATATATTATATATTATATGACATATATCGGATATCACATTAGATTTTATATATATCATATTTTACATATTATATTGTATATTTCCAAGAAGCATTCCTAAAGATATAGCCAAAACAAAATCACGTTTGTGTGTCCTAGCTGTCTGAAGTTGTGCTGTCTATATACATCTAAACTTTCTATCTAGCCTGATAGACTGTCCAGACTGTCCAGACTGGCTCTAACTTCCTATGCCCCATTTTACTCTTGACCTCTTGACTCTCCCAAGTGCTGAGATTAGAGGAAGCATCATTATTTCTTTGTCATATGTCAATTTTGCCTTCTAGTCCACTAGATAGCTATGTTTGTTTTCATATAAAAGGTGGTTTCAACTACCTGGTATGGATCTAACCCCCCCTCTCTCCCCTCCACTGCCCAAGTGCCCCACAAACCATTAGCTCCCAAAAATCATTAGTTGAGAAAAGAGTAACATGAAAAAAGTATCTGTCAGCAACACCATGAATGCAGTTAGCTTCTACAATGGCCAGTAGCCCAGTGAAGCATTGCCAGGTCCATGCACCAGCCATGTAAACAAGG
Organism: Mus caroli; assembly: GCF_978045245.1. Taxonomy (NCBI): domain Eukaryota; kingdom Metazoa; phylum Chordata; class Mammalia; order Rodentia; family Muridae; genus Mus; species Mus caroli. The sequence goes on from NW_028227258.1 coordinate 50,579,606, forward strand.
AGCTTTTCATAAGTCTCCTGTGGCTTAGTATATGTTCACATTATTACCATAAAGATGGCTCTTAAAAAGTAAGCTCCCAGTCTTTGGTGTTTCCAAGAGACAAGAGGAAAGCATTCTGCATATTATATTTTAATGGACTCAAAGATTCAGATGCTGCTCAACATTGAAAGTTTATTGATACTTTAAATATCTATTGAAAACATATATTTCATAAAATATATAAGTAAATGGTTCATGTAAGACAATATACATTGTATATGAATATAAAAGAGCTCGAGGTCAAGGATGACCTGGGCAAAATGTTATCTTTGTAACATGACCATCTGGGAATCATGAACTCACAGACTTGTGGTTGTTTGCACAAGACCTGCACAAGATCAAGCCAGTCAACGTTCCCGCATTGGGGGAGGGGTGCCCATGTCCCATCCCTAGCTGAGAAGCTATAGACAGCTGATGGCTATTAGGGAAGGGAGAGTTAGTTTTATTTAGGAGTGTGCTCCCTCATAGGCAGATCATGCTCCTATTGGAGGTACCCACATCTATTTGTATATGGACAACACAAAATGAACTCAGTGGAAAAAATAGCAATACATGATGTTAGGAGTGGAAAATATAGAGAGAAGAAATTGGGGAGGAGCAGGGATTCAATTTTAAAATGTGTTTTAAATACTTGAAAAATACTTCATCTCAAAACATATCAACAGGTCTACATTTCAGCCTAAAGAAGAAAGGTGTGCTGGCTCTCTGTCGACACTCTCTAAGTCTTCAAGAAAGAGATAACGTGGCTGCAACATCTTCCCTTAAGGAACCTACTATACACTAAATGAACTAAGTCCACAGATACGAGTTCAAGGATATGATGGAGATGATAAAAGTATGCTCGTGACTTTAAGTTAAGAGTACGCAGAATGAAATTGCTGTTCTCCCTGAAGGAGGGTTTGTAAAAGCTTCCTAGATTATCTGTTTGCCTGAGATACTGTTTTCTACATATGAATCCTGATGGCATCTTATTTTACCCAGCACATAAAAGCTTATGACAGAGTACCAAAAATATAATCATATACATACATTAATACAAAGAGCCTAAGGCAAGCTGGGACAGAGGACAGTATCAGCCATCCAGTTGACTCACTCACTAAGCATTATTTTCCAGAGCCTCCCCAGTTCTGTGCAAAGTAATGAATAGCATGGCCCACTGTGTTCAACGACCTTACATCATACTGCAGGAGAGAGATGGGAAATTATCACAATACATTTTGATAAATGCCATTACAGTGTGTCCTCATGGTTACCAAGGCACAGTAACACACATTCCTGGAAAGGTGCAAGAAGCAGGCAACCACAATTAAACCCCAGAGAGAGAGAGTTCAATCGTAGGCCTTTCTAAGGCAATATGAGGTAGTGAAGTTCAATCGTAGGCCTTTCTAAGGCAATATGAGGTAGTGAAGTTGAATAAGGTACTTAGTAGTGTTTCTTCATTATCCCCTTCGGATCTTATGAAATAGACATTGCGTCCACGTGCTAGGTGAGCTATAAATAGTTGGAAAGATGAAGTAACTTGCCTAAAGCCAAGCTAATAACTGGTTAAAAAAAAATGATCAGAAGACAGATCAAAAGTCTAACTTGGCTGCTTTGGGTTTTCCCAGAGCAGATGTGCAATTAACACAGTCTGGCTTTTGTCATGACTGGTTTGATCTCGGTTTTCTGAAACTTGACCTTTTCAAGACTCTCCTTGGGTCTTTTGACTATATTTTCCCTCTAAACAAGCAATAGTACAAACTACTTGCAAAATACTTCTTATGATCAGCCAGCACCTAACTAAAATCTCTTCTGCTTCCTGCACATTTCTAGAAACTCAAATCTATGCTGGAATCATTGCAAAGTACAATTGATAAAGATATTTTAATAATTTGAAACAATTAGACATGAATAAAGATCCCTTGGTGACAAATTATGACATTTAGGTGATCCACTGGAAACTAACACACTATGTGGAGTGAAAACCTAATATAGTGTATTTACAAGTACACTATACAACAACACATGCCTACCACTGCATACATATGTAATGCTGGCTGTCCGTTCTTCTGGAATGTCAGCAGCAATGGTTGAAAGCTATCAATGTCCTACCTACAAATTCTTTAACATTTAACAGAAAGAGAGGAGAAAAATTTTTTCTTCTGAATTAAAAATGAAATGCTATACCTTATAAAGTCTATGCTGTGAGTGGAACACACTGTACTGGTCCCACCAGTGGACTGGTGTCAAGATAAGTCCCTAACCCATAAGAAGAGGCTGATGCAAACAATCTCCTTGCCTCTAAACCACAAGCAGAACAATGCTAAAATTAGCAGTGTGGTTGATACTGTATTTCCCTTCATTTCCTGCAAATGGCCTTCTGAAATAGCTATCTTCATCATGACATGCCATGACATCATGGCCTGCAACAGGTACGGCTCCAGCATCAAGTTACAACCTCCTAATAGTGACTTTGCAGTCTCTGATAACTGACCCAGACTCACATCTTACATAGAACTCCTCCTGTCAGTGCTGTTGTGCAATTAAGCACTCAGGAAAACAGAGCCCACAAGTTCTTCCCTCACTTACATTGTTAATAAATGCATATCTTTGCCCCATTGTTTTACGTAAATAAGGCTTTCAAACAACGCATCAGCCTTATGCCAGAAACTCACAGTCAATAACTCTTACAAATTTAAATCAAACATTGACAAGATGCGATGCCCTGTGAATAAAGAATATTAGGCTATAAATGTTTAAGAGGCCAAACAACCCTAGGAAAATGTGAATAGAGAAGCTGGCAACTAGACCAGAGAAAAATCATTAGAACAGGCTGGGCACCTGCTGTGTCCCAGACTCTGTAGATGACAATTTCATAGGAAACAAGTAATTCTCCACACACACCCCATTACCTACTAGTTATGATCTTTGATCTATGATTCTGAAAATATGCACCATAACAGCCGAGAGCACCACAACATGTCATGGGGACAGTGTAAGGCTATTTGGTATTTCCAAAGGCACCGCAAGAATATTCAACATCTGTCAGATAGCATACTGTCTGCCAGCAGGAATCACCACACAGTTCCAGTATAAGCTCACTGCATTCCTTTGGGGGACATATTTTTCTGAATGTGGACATTAGAAACTGTTATGATATACAAGTAATTACAGAACATTTGGTGTAGAAAAGCAAATAAGGGTAACACTGTTCTAAGATGCACATGCAGTTGTGCATCACTGGCTAAATAGAATAGGTAAGGCAGAGACATAAATGTTCTAAGAACTACTAAAGCTTGAATATCACTAGGGAACAGGAGGCCAGACCAGGGGTCAAGTAAAAATTTGATCTGCTCTTCTGTGATGCTCCCAGTATGTCTAAAGGGTAATTGGTAACTGAATGTACAGTAGCATTTTATGTTATCCCTGTAATACAGAGAGATATAATTGTTACCATATTTTTTTTCATTCTTACATCAAGTTTGCTCATCTTTTATCCTGTGTCATTTGTCTAAATATGATAACTGCTTTTGTAAGCAATTATGTGATGTTTATTTCATATCTGGGATGAACAACCTTTCCATTTTCTATTATACTCCTTTTCCATCCTCTATTGCCACATAGATAAACAATGCTAGTAATACAACATAATAGATTTCTAGTTGAAATTTCTCTATGATTTAAAACTGTAAGCAGACTGTGATTATTATTTTTCTCTGGCATTCAGTGCATTTTAGAATACTCTAAGGTCTTACATGTTTAAACCTTCAAGAAAACATTTGTCCCCAAAGCCATGAGTTGTTAAACAAAACTTTCAGTGTCAGGTATGAAATATCTCCCACTATGACCTGTTGGTCAAGGATGTCCCATAGCCCCACCCCCAAACAATACCAATTATTGCCATTGTCCTTAGTTTCCCATCATAACTGTAATGGTAAGACCCTACAGCTGATGTCTCTACACTCTTTGGTTGCAAGAACTAGAGGACTGAACTAGGAGAGTCCCTCTACTGACAAGCTTTCATGGAGCAACAAGGATGTGCAGGATGCTGAGAAAGAAACATTATTAGGTGCCTTCCCAGCTTTGAATCCTGCAGGCAACAATGCCAACCTGCTAGACAAAAACAGGCTCACTGGTTCAACAGGAGGATGAATGCCATGGGAAGGGGTGGCACCAAATACTTTCTGATTTGCAAGAATGGGTCTCAATGGCTGGCATAGCTGGGTTGTTAAGCTTGGCTTTGGTCAGAGTAAAAGGGCAAAGATAAAATTCTCATTATGTCTCATTATTCTTATATCTTATATTCTTGTATCTATTCTTATTCGCATTAATCCTCATTTGCCAGTGTAAAGCAGCTGTAGCTATCCTGGCAGAGCTTGAGGTGGGCCTCCACCCTTCTCTCCAATTAGGTGATATGCAGAAAGAGGACAAGCATCAAAGTCAAGACATGGGAACATTTTATTGGGAGAAAAAGAGGAGCATGAAAGTTTCTGGGGAAAAAGAATATGTCTGAGCAGTTGGAAGGGCAGCTTTGATTTTTGGTTCAGTCAAAGTAACAGCGTCTCAAAAGAGGACTGGGGCAGGAGGAAATGCCTGCAGGTGTCACGACTTTAACCAAAGTGGACCAAACGATTTTGAAGTCAGAACTGCTAGGGAATATCTGCCAGGATTGTGTTATTCCCCACAAACTCTCCGGCCACTCCCCAATGTGCCATCCTAGGTTAGAAGCCCAGTGGAATACAGGTAACAGTCAGGGCTCCGAAGCAAAGGCACTCATCTCAGCTGTAGATGGCCGACAGATAGTCAGTCTCTCTAACAGCAGATAAAACAATACCACTCTCTCAAGGTGGTGTGGCAACTGATACTTCCAAGATACTTCTCATAGGACCTGAGGCACCACCTCATGACATCAGCTACAGGGGACAAAGTGAATCCCTTTAAGTGTGCTCAAGAACTCCATCTGCCTAGCAGAAAGCTCTATCTTAGCATTCCCTCCCATCTCAAAACCAGCACGGGCAAAGCTCAGCCCCCAGGACTCAGAACCAGTACCTGTGCTTATCTAAGTCAGTTTGGCTCACTGCCCTCCTCGATGTCCTTAGCATCAATATTGACCCCCTGCTCCTAGTCACACCCAATGTGACTCTTTGCCAGCTGTCTCAAGTGACTCTAGAAATGCATCCCTAATACAAAACCAGAAAAGTTCCAACATTCAGAGCACTTTAAGCAAAGGTTCTGATTCTGGACTTCTAGATTTGGTATGCTCAACTGCTAAAGTCTGTGCAAATATTTCAACTCCCTGACAACTTCAAAATAAGAAATATTTCTTATTGAAGATGCCTGGCTTACATTCTTCTACTTTCCTGATTGGTCGTTCTACTCAAAATTCTCTATACATGCCCTTCCTTTTTCTGGCACACCAAAAGCAGGCTGAATAGGCGCTGTGGACTTCTCTTCATTCAAGGTCACCAAATGGGCACTCACCACAATGCCCTCTATACATTACAAAAGACATCTTCCATTTATTTGAGATACAGTAGTATTTTTCAACTACTTAAAATTTTTCATGAACATACACTGTTCTAATTTTCTTCTATTGCTTTGATAAATATCATAACTAAAACCAACTTGGGGAGGAAAGGTTTATTTGGCTTATATATTCCAGATCATTCCATCCCTGAGGGAATTCAGGGCAGCAACTCAAAGCAGGAACCTAAAGGCGGGAACTGAAGCAGAAGTCAGGGAGAAATGATGTTTAATGGCTCTCCTCCCTACCACATCCCAGGGCTTGCTTGCTCAGCCCGCTTTCTTATACAATCCAGGGGTAGCCCTCCAGACGGTAGGCGGGGCCTTCCCACATCAATCATAAATTTGGAATATGTTCCACAGAGTTACCTGCAGGTCAGTCTAATAGAGGAGGCATTTCTCTTCCCCATGACCCTTGTTATGTCAGCAGAAAAAAACTGACAAAACCTAATGAGCATCTATGTTCCTCTTTACCTTAGCTAACGCCTGACCTTAGACTACTATACATATATTTTTTTTTTCTTTCTAGGTACATACCCTGGATACATCCACAACTAGACTCAGAGACTCAGACAGTGGAAATACGTGATGCTTCAAACAAATGCCCCACATTGTGTGCCCACAATTGCTCCCTTCAAGTTGCTGCTAAAGAACTCTCTTGTTAAATAAAATCCGTGTAACACTTTGTATCAATGAAGGTTTATGCTGACACCCAGATGACAGCCCACTGAGAACAATGAAATGGGAAATATTTCAAAAGGCATATTGATGGAGCACATAAACTTTTCAGTTGGTTCAATTCTATTGATTTTTATGAAATAATTTAATCACTCATGTGTCATTCCAGATACTTTTGTTTTATTGCAATATTGTTAAGTTATAAAATCTTTCATTTTCTTCACCAATTAAAGACATTGCCTTTAAAAGGGGAGGTCTCAGCAAGAGTCACCCCATAGCAGCCTGCCCCGCCTGCATCTCTGGCACACTCCCACTGGGGATGTCTGGTCTCCCTCCTCCGATCTCCCTACACCTCATCTGCCACATCTATGCCCTTCTCATCTCTCTCCCATCCAGTGTTCTCCCTCCATCCACCTTCAATATTATTGTAGTTCCCCTTCTGAGACTCCTAGCAGTGGGAAATATAGATCCTGGGGCAGTCACTTCCTGTAGCCAGGCAGAACACCCAGAGAAAGAATAAGGACAGAAACCAACCCACAAACTTTCAACCCCAAATGTGTCCTGCCTACAAGATGTGCAAGGACAAAGAGCAGAGGAGGAGGGAATGGCCAACTAATGACTGGCCAAAATTAAGACCCATGCCATGGCCAAGCACCAATCCTTGACACTATTAATGATACTCTGTTATGCTTACAGACAGGATATTAGCGTAACTGTCTTAGGAGAGGCTCCACCTAGCATTCTATGCAGATGCAGAGACAGAGACACCACCCCCACCCCCCCAATCAAATATTAGATAGAGCTCAGGGAATCTTATGGAAGAGTTGGAAAGAGGAAGGGACCTGAAGAGGACAGAGACTCCAGAAAAAGACTAACAGAATCAACTAACCTAGACTCTGGGGGCTCCCAGAGACTGAACCACCATCCAAAAAGTGAGCACAGGTGGTACCTAGGCCCCCTGCACATGTATAGCAGAAATGCAGCTTGGTCTTCAGGTGGGTCCCCCAACAACTAAAGTGGGGACTGTCCCTGAATCTGTTCTCTACCAGTGGATCCCATTACTCTACCTGGGCCACTTTGTCCAGCCTCAAGCAGGGAGCTGGGATGACACAGGATGGGTGACATGACACAGGGTCTGGGACAGGTGAGGGGACTGGGACTGGGACAGGACATGGCCTAGGGCTCTCCCTTTTCAGAGGAGAAGGAGAGGGAGAAATGGGGGGAGGATCTGTGTGAGGGGATACTGGGAGGAGAGGGGCTGATATTGGGGTGTAAAGAAAAATTAATTAATAAAAAATTAAACTTAAAAAAATACCAAGGGAACTTGGTATGGTCTGGTAAGGGAATATAAAAGATGTAGGTCATTTTAAAAAAGCAAATTTAAAGTCAAACGGGAATTCTCCAGCAGGTGTTGGACAAAAGGTGCGTATGGTTTCCTGATATACAAGTAGAGCATCTATTAAATAAGGTCACTAAACCTGGGTCCCTGCAGAATGTTGGGATCATCAGAGGCCTGGTCTTATACTAAAGATAACATCTCCTGGCTTGGAAAGCCAGTCATTTCCTTAACACCAAGGATGCAATATCAACAGATCTGCAGACACCCACCCCCACTACTCCGAGAAAGGCCAGGCGGGAAAATGTCTAAGAAACTCTTCTGTATCCAAAAGATAGAAAGTAGTAACTGTGGCCAAAGCTGCAGTGAAGGAGGGTGCTTAAGCTTGTGATGCCATCCTGGGGTCTGCCCCTTATAGAGGGAGCACAGTAAGAGAGGTCCACAACTAAGATTGCTCATCTGCTTCTTAGTGATCCCAACAGAAAGGAAATGGGGAGAGAACACTGAAAGAAATGGAAGGAAGGCCAGGCTGTGGTGTCGGACACCTTTGATTCCAGCACTTGGGAGGCAGAAGCAAGCAGATTTCTGAGTTTGAGGCCAGCCTGGTCTACAGAGTGAGTTCGAGGACAGCCAGGGAAACACAGAGAAACACAGAGAAACCTTGTCTCAAAAAGACAAGAACAAAACAATAAACAAAACAGAAATGGAAGGAAGGAGAGAAGTAGGGAGAACAGGAGGGAGGGAGAACAGGAAGGAGGGAGAACAGGAAAGAGGAGTAGGGAGGAAGGGAAGGAGGGAAGGAGGGAGGGAGGACAGGCATGGCCAAAGGTATGGTAAAGTAACTAATGTCTGTGGAACTGCACACTCCTCATTAAATTCTTGAGGAAAGCTTCAGTAACTACTGTGGCAGGGGCTCTTGTAATCAAAATGAAAACTAGAACTTAAATTACAAACATCCAAACGTCCTGCCAGATGCTACTTTCACAAAATCTGACATCTCTCACAAAGCCACATGGAAAGGAGAGGCTAAAGAGGTTATCAAGAGTACCTGAGCCTTCAGAAAGGCATATCTAAAACAGACGTGTATTTTCTGATTAATGCTATCTTGAAGAAGCACTGCCTGAAAGACCTGCGATTTCCTTTAGCAGCAAGTATAATCATCATTTGGGAAGTTTCCCAATTTCAAGATAAAACAGATTTCGCTGGTTTACGAAAATAATATTTTACTTCAAGGATGAAGGACTTAATCTCTGCATGGCGATTAAGCTTTAATATTCTTAAACATTATCATCATGTGTTTTCTTCCCTTCTCCAAAAATGCCTTCCCTCGGTAGCTTCAACATTCTGTGCTTGTTTGTAGCACTTAAATCAGAAAATAGCTGGTCATGTTGGTATAAAAGCTCTCACCACACACAGGTTCAGGACTGTATCATTTAACAAAAGAGAGAGAGAGACAGACAGAGAGAGACAGAGACAGGGACAGAGAGAGACAGAGAGACAGAGACAGAGAGAGACAGAGACAGAATCAGAGAGACAGAGACAGAGAGACAGAGAGACAGACTGACAGAGACATAAACACAATAAAGTTCTCAAGGAACCAAAAGAATCCAAAGCTAGAAAATACTTGGTGCTTACTCCTCAAAATACATAGTGCCTGTCAAACACCTTTATGAATTCCGACTTTATCTGAAAGTCTCTTGTAAAAAAGCACCATTATCACATCAACAAGAAGGACTCACAGTCATCCCACCTACTCAGGAGGAAGAGCCTCCAGCCATCCCAGATCGGCTTCCTTGTATTTTGGGTGTAAGACACAGAACATCCCCAACTCAATACAGCAGGTGCCAGAATGAATAAAAATTTCATTCCATCCACTCTGAGGATGCGGCCCAGTGGTAGAGTGCTTACCCAGTATGATCAAGGCACTGTGTTCAGTTGCCAGCACTACGCAGGACATTTTTATTAAATGTAATGAATAAATGAAAGCATTTGAAAAGGATCTCTGTAAAAGTATTTAGTGTCTTCTGGTAGCTTACCATGGGCCTAAGTATATATTCACAGTGACTCCATGAGGACGGTAAGCGTTCTATCCATTTCACAGAGAATGGAACTGAAGCTTAGAATATTTAGCAACTGACCCTAGACCACCTAGCTTTAGGCATGATGCTAAAGTTTGAAACCGTAATCTTGACTCCATGTGTAGTTTTAGAGTTTTCCTGTTGCTTTAAGTGGCTACCACACCAGAGTTAAGGCATGTAATTTCTAACCTGATAGCAGTCTCCTATTTCATTTCTTCCTGAACCACCATGTCATGCTTCCCACTTCTGTCCCTGAACTACCCATAGCAGAGCTCTTAGGCCCCAAGAACAAAATACATCAGAATAATGAAAACATCAAAGGCTCCCAAAAATTTTTTTAAGTGTAGTATCACAAAGAAGAAAATCCCAAAAAGTTAATAATTTTACTTACATGCCACAAATGTCACAGATGTAAGGACAGGGGCTCACTCAATTCAGTATTTGTTAAAGTTTAATTTTTGTTAGATTCTTTTGCATCTAAAACAATTCTCCATATATCCATAATCCACCATAAATAATTACAGCCAATTGTAGATTAAATGGAGTACTAATAGCCAAATAATTTTGAGATCGAAATTTTGTATAAAACCATCCATAACTTGATAACAAAATTATATAGAGTAGGAAGAGACTGAAATGATTCAAGTGTCTCACATGACAGAGCAAAGAATTCCAAACACAAGAGTCTAGCAACGGTTTACAGCCTTCCTAATTCTATGACACCTTAGCACGGTTCCTCATGTTTGGTGGCACCCAGGCATAATATCATTTCATTGCTTCTTCATTTTACTGTTCTTATGAATTGTAATGTAAATGCCTGATATGCAGTATATCTGACATGCAGCCCCTTGGGGTCATGACCCACCAGTTGAGAAATACTGGTCTAGAGGGTAAAACCACCCCAGATTCTAGTGTTTGCAGAATAGCTTTCTGGTATCCAGATCCCTGTGCTAAGAAATGTGGGGAAGCAAAAATATACCTGGGAAGAAACAAAATTCATGTCAAAATGATGACACCATGCTATCTTCAGCAGGACAGTACTTTGTAGAATTTTACCTGAGGAAAAAGGATAAGTTCACACACAAGATTTAACCAGGGTTTTCCAACTAACACTGGCATGTGCAGGGAAGTTAGAAACAGTGCCCAAGTGAGGATGCCTTAGTCCCACTTGGGAGAGAGAAGAAAGGAATCACAAGTGGGGAGGGAGGGACCTGGGAGAGAAAGTGGACTGGGTAGGGAGAGAGTAGGGGGTGGGAGGAGGGAAACCTGATCTGGTACTGGGTAAGGGAAGAGGACTAAAGCCCTGAGGGTCAGCAGAAAGAATGGAAACAGGCAATCTCAGGAAACAGGAGGTTGTGCCCGCCCCCACCCCGCACCCAGAATGCAACAGAGACCTGGGAAGTGAGAGACTCCCAGGAATCATACAGAGGAACCTTAGATGAAATGACCAACATTAGGGAGAGGGAACTTATAGAGCCCATCTCCAGCAGGAAGACAGCGCATCAAGTGAGGGATGGGGTTGCCATCCCACAATCACATCTCTGACCCATAATTATTCCTGTCTCAAAGAATTACAGGGATGGAAATGGAGAGGAGCCTGAGGAAAAGAAAGTCCAGTGACAGGCCCAAAGTAGGATCCAGTTCAAAGGGAGGTCCCAAGGCCTGACAGTATTACTGAGGCTATGGAGCGCTCACAAAAATGGATCTATCATGATTGCCCTCCGAAAGAGTCAATAAGCAGTTGAAAGAGTCAGATGCAGATATTTGCACCCAACCAATGGATAGAAGCAGCTGACCCCTGTTGTTGAATTAGGGAAGGCTGAAAGAATTAGAGGAGAAGGGTGATCCTATAGGAGGACCAGCAGTCTTAATTAATCTGGACCCCTGAGATCTCTCAAATACTGTACCACCAAACAGACAGCATACACCAGCTGATATGAAGCCCCCAACACAAATACAGTAGAGGACTTTCAGGTCTGTGTTCATTCAGAGATGATGCACCTAACCCTCAAGAAACTGGAAGCCCCAGAGAGTTTAGAGGTCAGGTGGGGTGGAGGTGGGGCATCCATGTAGAGACAAGGTGGGGTAGGGAGGAGTTGTGGGATGTGGAGCAGTCAGATGATGGATTAGGGAGCAGGGAATGGAATATGGAGTGTAAAAAATAAATTAAAAATAAAATTAAATTAAAAAAAGAGAAACAATCTAAGTTACTCAGTACTGAGCGGTCATTAACTCCACAAGGAATTCTGAAATGCTACTCAAAAGGACAGCACAAAACATACATACATACACACACACTCATGCATGCACATACACATACATACACACTATCACATGCACATACACATATATACACTCATGCATGCATGTGCACACACACACATATTCACATAGGCAGGCACACCACACACACACACACACACACACACACACACACACACACACATATATCTCAAGCTTTAGAAATATGTGTCTTATACTTGTGGGAAGTGGGTGCAGCCACAGGCCCCGTGAAACCCACTTGTTTACTGCCTTGCCCGAGCATGCGCAGTGAGGCTGCATGCGTGGGCTGCCTTCCAGGCTGGACCATTCCTCGTGATCCGGACCTGTCAGCCTATCTGTGAATGACCTGAGCTCATGCCTGGAGCATGCGAGAATTCTGATTGGATGAGGTGGGGTGAAGCTAGAAGGAGGTGAGTGGGCATGAGTAGTGAGGAGAGTAGTTTTAGCCCTTGCCATGAGTAGAAGTAGAGTAAGAGAAGCTGTTGTAATAGGAGTAGTTTAGCCCTTTCCCTAAAAAGAAGCTGCTGGGGAAGAGAGCTGTAAAAGAAAAAGCCTGAAGTAAAGTTGCTGCGTGAACCCGACTTGGTGTCCGTGAGACTGCGGAGACCTGGACAATACTAATGCAGTTGATAAGACCCAATGACAAATGACATATTCCTGCAAGCTTCTATGTTAGGCTCTTGAACGTAAAAGCACAACAGGTAGACTGCAGAGACTGGAGAGGAGACTTATTCTCCCCCAACAGTAGCTAGTAACGTGAAGACAGGTGAGGTCACTGCTCACACACTATTTCTAGCTAAAGTCTCCGAGTTCTTCTCTGTATTGCTAAGGTGGCTAGCATGCTAGGTGGCAGCCCCCTGGAGTTCTCTAGAAAGTGATTGAAAATGACCTTTTTCTACCTGTTTGCATTTTCTGACTTTTTAAAGCCTGAGAGGTAGTTGAAGGATGGGGAAGTTCAACAGTTAAGTTGTAGCTCATCACTTCATCCTCTCTAGGTCTTTGGTAAATATAAATTATGCATGCTTTTCTAACAACATTTCTAATCTTGATTTCCTGTTTTCAATGTTAAAAGTGAAAAGACAGAAGACTTCTCAGAACATAATAGGAGGAGTGAGGGGTGATCACTAATAAAAAGGAGTCAGAAAAAGTGATTAAAAATGGTGCACAGCCACCAACATTCCCCAGACCTCGTAATATTCACTACACTACTCTGGTAGGGTTTGCTATAAGGAAGAACTTCCCTGTACACTTCAGAAAAATGTGGATAGCTGCTATACACAGGTACAAAACTGACATTCACGTATATCACTCCAGCCATCTTTGATTACCTCATTCCAAATCAGTTAAGGGTTGCTTGAACAATGAAACTCAGAAAAGACAAGCAGCTCTGAAGTCCAATCTGTCATTACAGCACAATATTATTATTTTTTAGAATGAGCAAAACAATAGACTTTATTAAAACATAATTTTGCTTGGTGTTAAATTATTAGCCTGAAATTATTCCATTAATAATCTTTTAATCATTGAAAAAAATCTGCAAATGTGCATCTGTACAGAAAGAGGTTTCTATAAAGATAAAATGTATTATAGCTTTTATCTTTTGTAATAGAATATCAGACTCATCAGTAGGAACTGTAATTTTATTCACATCCTCAGACAGCTCTGCGCGAGGAGATCGACTGGGCTTTTTACCTGGTTTTCCTTGTCTGTGACAGCACACTATTATTATTGTTACTATTGATATCAAACACTGAACAATTAAGTTCAGGCAATATCATAAGCACACTGTTAGACTCCTCCTCTGATCCTCACAACTCCACAATAATAGTGCGCCCACCATCATCTTTGGAGATGAGGAAACATGGAACACAGGTTAGTGAAACACCTGAGATTATTGAGCTAGTCAGTGGTGTCACTGTTAGCAGAATACTTATAGGAACAAAATTCATAAGGCCCTCTCCCAGATGCTAGGGAAGACAACCACTGGCTTCCACTGGGTGACAGAAGCTTTGCCACCACCCTTCAGAATCCAGCAAACCAATCATACTCAGTGCTACACACTGCTTGCTTTCTCTAAGCCAGTGATTTTCAACCAGCTCATAGTTTTCCTTTGGGGGACAAATTATTTATTCACAGGGGTTGCAGATCAGATATTTACATTATAATCCATAGCAGCAGCTAAGTTAAAGTTATGAAGTAGCAATGAAATAACTTTATTGTTGGGGTCTTCACAACATGAGGAACTATATTAAAAGGTCACAGCATCAGGAGGCTTGAGAACCACTGCTAGTAGAAGCCAGTATTAGTGACAGCTGACAGCAAGAGAAAGGTCAGAGATAAAATAAGTGGAAGTCACAATAGTAGCCCTTATTCAGAAAAATGTTAAGGTGGATTCAATATATTATGTTCAACCACAGTAAATCTCAAAATATGCGATGCTAATACCATAAACCAGAAAATGTCATCTCAAGTTTGAAAAGCTTAAGCCTCAGCTTTGTACATGTGGGCCACATGAAATTCACTTAGGCCGTCCCTCGGCCCAGCTGAGCTACATCATCAGAAAAACCATTCCCCAGGACTTCCTCTCCTAAACCTGGCAACAATCCTCTCCTTCCTTCCGCCACACAGTGGGAATGAGTAAGAATGTAGCCCAGATACTCAGCTAACACACGGAAGCTTTTCCAAGTTTTCTTTTCCTTTTATAGAAATATTACAAGCTAAAATCTTAAAAGCTAAAGACATGCCATTTCACATTTGATGCTCCAAAGGTTCTCGCCCTTGCACACTGTCCAATGGTGGATCACTTTGGTAATTACCATCCACTCAAGAAGAAGTTTCTGTGATGAAGGCTGAACTATGGTGTTTTGCTCCCTGTGTGAGGCGACATGTCACTCAGAGTCATTTACTGCCCTGCTCCTTCAGCAGAATAATAGTAGTAGATTCCCTTGGGGCCCATAAGCTATCTAGCCTCTGGTTGTTGGCTACTTTAACCATGTCAGGTATGGGCTCCGTGGCATAGCAGCCTCTGTATTTATCAGCACCCTCCCCTCAAGGCTCGGGGGTCTATGAGGAAGAGGAGGCAGAAAGACTGTAAGAGACAGAGGTGGTGGATAGCGGCAAGGGAAGAGCATCTCGCTGACACAACAGGACTGGTGCACACATGAGCTCACAGAGAAGGCAAGAGCACACATGAGACGTGCACAGGCCAGGCAAAATCCAGCATCCAAGCACTGGGAAGGGAAAGCTAACAGAGCATCCCTTCCATAACCAAGGGGCTATTTGCAGTGAATGCACCCTGGCAAAGGGAGATCAGTTTTCTCCAGTTTTCTTGCAATGTCACTAAGTGTAGGGTGTAGGTATGTATGTTTGTATGACCACACTTTAAGGGAGGCCCTCTGCCCAGGAATAGTCTGCCAACACAAAGAAGACTCCATTCATTTGTTTTATTTTGATATATTTTTTTCTCATTGGTTTTCCTTTTGTGCTTGTCTGGTTTTTGAAGTTTTATTTTTTACTGTTTTTCTTGTTTTGTTTTGTTTTGTTTTATGAGGGGAGAGTTCCTGCTCATGAACAAGCCACAAAGTTGGCTTCGGGGTGGGGGGTGAAGGCTGGAAAAGTCAGAAAGGAGAAATAATATAATCAGAATACATTATGTAAAACAATCTTTTAAGTTAAAAAATTAAGATTTTTTAAAGGTGGAAAATGCAAATAATTATAGATTATGAAAGTTACTTAGAGTATTACATACAGCTGCATACATATTTGTATGATAGTCTTTTTTTTTTAATTTTGTGTGTTGATAGGTGAACATGTATGTGAATGGAGATGCACCTGTGTGCCTGTGGCTGTGGAGGCCAAGGTCAACCTTCCGACTTAGTTTTTGAGAATGGGTCTCTCTCTCACTGGCTTACAAGTCCCTAATTCAGATAGGGCAGGCCAACAAGTCCTAGAAATCTACCTGTCCCAACCTCCTCAGCCCTGTGGTTTTTCTAGAGCAAGCCACCACATCATGTTTTGTGGTTGTCCTTGTATGAATCACCTTACTGACTTAGCTATCTCCCTAGCCTTATATTCTGGTGTGTGTGTGTGTGTGTGTGTGTGTGTGTGTGTGTGTGTGTGCATGAGTGTGCATGTTACAAAGAAATAATTAGTTGAGCCCAGCAGGGTGGTACACATCAGTGATCCTGTCCAGAACTCATGCTGAGGCAGGAGGATAACACACTGAAGGAGAGACTAGGCTATATGTCACCCTGATTCAAGGAAAAAAAGAAAGAAAGAAAGAAAGAAAGAAAGAAAGAAAGAAAGAAAGAAAGAAAGAAAGAAAGAAAGAAAGAAAGAAAGGAAAGAAAGGAAAAGAAAGAAAGAAAGAAAGAAAGAAAGAAAGAAAGAAAGAAAGAAAGAAAGAAAAAAAGAAAGAAAGAAAGAAAGAAAGAAAGAAAGAAAGGAAAGAAAGGAAAAGAAAGAAAGAAAAGAGGAGGAAGTTGAACATAAGAAAGGGGAAGTAACTCAGGTAGAAAAAAACGTAATAAAATTAAATTGCTGAGCCTCCCTGAACTTCCATGACCAAAATGAATTCAAAAGATACTATAGCGGGGCATGTCACCTATTTTGAAAACTGCTTCAGTCATTTTTAATCTCACAAGACAGTTAAAATAAATGAATAATTACATAAATCAGGTCATTTAAAAATATTGGCTTTCTTATACATTAACAAAGAAAAGGTCGCGTTGGCCACCACAGAGATGGCTACTGGAGGGGAAATAAAAGGCGATACTTTTATCATCCAGGTGTAAATTAGCTGTTAGCAGACTGTGAGAGTGAAAGGGCTGCCATTATAAACCAAGGAGAAGCTTCCAACTGTGTGGCACTGTCAAACAGGATATAAAATTAAATTTTGCACAGCCTGAGATTAACAACCTTTATCTATAATCTTAACATAGACAATCGAACAGGCCTTGTAGAATCTTCTGTCTTTAATCATCTTATCTTAACACAAATACAACAAATTTACTGCAAACAGTATTGGTTTAAATAAAAAAAATAAAAATGTCGCTGATCTTAATAAAGAGCCTCAAGAGCCACAAAGCATCAATTATATGGAGCAGCTTGTCTGGTGCTAAGCAACCTTGAAGTTAAAGGGAAATCATAAACAAAGTCAGGAGGGAGACAACTGTCCTATGAAGAGTGGAAGCTTTGGGCAATTTTTACAACATATGAAAAGATACCTGAAATTATCATTTTCTAAAATCATTTTTGACACAGAGGTAACCGTTCCAAAGACAGACTAACGTTTTCAAAGACAAGTCTATCTGTTGCATTTTTACTTTGGGACTAAGCCAAGCTCAGATAACCTCAAACTTCAAACCATCCTAAGGAAATGACACCGAGGGCAAATGGTGATTAAAACTTAGTATCTCTCTCTGTCACCAATTTCATCCTTATTTTTCTACATCAGGAGCTATATCAGGAACATATACACACAGATCTCCTGTGGCCTTCTTACAACTATAACTGGATTACATCCCATCAAGAACACGAGCACAATCCTGTCTTTATTGAGTCCATACTGTCTATGGTCTAAATCTATTTTTAATGCTTTAAATTTTTAATCATGTTTAAAATGGCTTGGCAGCCGAATGTATAAACCAAAAGCAAAGGAAATGTTTAGGAAGACTTCCACAAGCTAATGTTCCCTGGGGAAACATGAGAAGGTCACAGATATCAAATCCTGACACCGAATATGCCTCAGCCGAAGTCTGAACACACAGTTTGATGCTCCTCAAATGTCTGAGTTCAGGGCGTATACAAAATTAAGAGTCTGAAATGAAATCACACTGCTTACCAAAACTAAAATCTGCATGCTCTAATTTATGATCAGATAATTGAAGCAATGCTTTCCCAACCTGAAATAAAACCCCAATTTATGCCACCAACAGAACAGAATTCATTCAACCTGAGGACTGAATACATTTCCAAGACTCTATTCCATGAAATTTCAACAATGCTGGTATATATGTACACAAAAGGATCTGCCTTTCTCAAAACAAGGATGTTGGAGAGCTCTAGCTCCACTCTAGCAACACTCACCCACCTATACACAGAAACCTCCAGCCAGAGTGAAAAGAAGTACCATTAAAATGTTTAAATGCCACACCTAGGCTTCTTAGGATGTTTAGGGCTTTGGACTATTTTCACATAATAAACGTAAATGTCTAGTTGTTTATATACTCCTCATAAACGTGACAGAGATGATAGTTGAGGGGAAGTAGCTGACTGGGAATGAAATCTCAGCAGACAAGAGAGACACTTGCAATTGTGCCAGCAGATCCAGACAGAAGCATACTCAGAGCAATTCAGTGGACATCTGGCACAAAACAGAGGTGGGGGGAGAAATATGCATTATTGGGTACTGGGCCAGCCCATTAGAGTTCACAGCCTGGTAGCTCCTGTGACTCCAGTCCTTCCGGTAGAAATCAGGTGTCATTAGGTCCAACTCCAAAGATGTGATTGATAGGTAGATTATTTGTGTCCTGATGCTATCACCGTGGAAGGGATTAAACAGTCTACTCCCATGACTTGAGCGTGAGAAGAAAGCTCACGTGCATAAAAATGTTCTGCAGCCTGTCACCTACCCACAAATGGCCAGTATCTCTGCTCTAAAAGAAAGGATCTCATCTCCTCCAGCTATTCTTCTCCACAGTACTCTATGACTTGTGAAACACAAGAGATTTGAGATACAACAACCAAACACAACCTCAATAATTCAAGTTACTTCAGCCAAATGCTCCACACTGACTTAGCAGGGACATGGGCCATCACACAGTGCTAGACACTGCGAGGAGAGAAAGGGAAGGTGGGACCTGGTATGTGCTCTGTCAGAAGTGTCTCAGCAGGAATGAAGACATGAAGATGAGCTCACAGAAGCAGCAGTGAGGCACAGAACCACAAGTGACTGTGGGCTAAGTGTGTAGGTGAGACATTAAAAAGTAAAGGAAGGGGGTGTTTCCAAGTGTAACTGGCAGAAAGTGTATGAAGTGCAGAGCAGAGCTAGACACCAGCACAGAAGAGGTAGCTGTGTTCCTGGAGACCCAACCAGGACCATCTTCAATAGCGAGTAAGAAAGAAGCATAAACTCTTCAGACCACAGGGGCTGCATACACCAAGAAACACTCCTTAAGCATCATCCAACAAGCAGAAACTGTGCCTAGATAGATCTAAAGGACTTAGCAAAATACCACCACAGAAACATTTGATGGTAATAAAATCCTCGCAAAGAAACAGAAGCTGAGGCAGATGAGAAAGGTTACATGGTATGCTAAATCTCAATCAGCAGTCAGCTCACTTCCTAATCTTAAGTGCCCTGGTTATAACGCAACAGAAAAGCCCCCTGAATTAGGAGGTTGAGTTTCTCATAAGCCAAGCTTGGCATGTCTATGTCTGACACGGCCACATCGCTGAGGCCACAGATGTCTCAGATGAATCACTTGGAGGATGGAACAGGTCCCCTCCAGTGTAAACCAGGGTGACTTTAAATCACATTCTTCAGTTTTGTTCTCAATCAGGTAAAACCATCCTTCTTCATAGTTAGGTTTTCTTCCCTTTTCTGCTTTTCCTTTGAGGCCTAAATATGGAAGAAGCTTCCAGAACCTTCCAGCAGTATATAAATGTTAAACAAGGGAGAATTACACCACACATTTTTCCAGTTGATGAGCTTCCCAAGGGCAAGGGCTCTCTCATTGCAAATGCAGAGGCGCAGTCCCTGGCATACACAGGAATGCAGTAAGTCTTTGATATTTAATGAGCATCAAATGCAATGCAATCCATCACTGAAGAGCACCCATGGCATTGTACGTTGTCCATTTCCTCGGTCCTGGAATTTGGATTGGCAAAAAGAAAAGGTAGGAAGGCTTTCTGTCTTTATGGTCTATGGCCTATGAGAAACTACAACTGTGGGGGGAAACATGGCAAAAAGGAATCCCAAGGGCACTGAGGAGGGAGTGTCCAACCTGGTCTAGAAGGTCAAAAAGACATCAAGCATCAAGTCAAGCATCTATGACTCTCCAGAATAACACAGGGTGCTAATAATTCAGTATCTATTGCTATAAATGAGGTAATTTTTAAAATATTACTTCAAATAACCCATTGAAAAGGTTACTTCACAAAAAGCTCAAAAAATAAATTCAAGTAGTACTAAATGAGTACAGCCTAACAGAGAGGGAAATTAACTTTTACTATCAAAGCCTTAACTACTATAAGCAAATCTACATAGTTTCAGGCTTTTTTCTTTACAAAGGATCTAGTAGTTAAAGAACAATGTATATGTCTCCCTGGTTCACAATGTATCCGACTAATAATACCTTTTGCTAATGGAAATTTCAAAGCTCAAGCCAAGCTAGCTAACATTGACTGAGTTCCTCCTCTGTATAAAATATCAGGAAAGATATATAAGAAGGTAGTAAAAACTTTAGTATATCAAGCTATCAATAAGAGTGTAGTACAGGTGATTTTTAAAAACACCAGAAGAGTTCTATACATGAAATTACATAAGGATGTGACAAGTTATTTCCTAGCAAATAAATCCTGATAAAAATCAAACTTTCAGGAAGACTTCAGTGTGTATCTTTTTTTAACTACCAGTGTGGAGGACCTAGAAGGCAAACAAGTACCATCAATCGCAGTCTCAACCGGCACTGTGGAACAGGGAACAAACGGGGGAACGAAATTTGTACCCTAGGCAAAGAAAGCAACATTCTGAGGGTGTCATAAAATCCTCATGCAAAACAAGAACCTAAGGCCATCAGGGAAAGCTAAGTTAAGGGGAATGGAAAAGTGAGGTAACAGCAAAGAGCAAGGCAATGATTGGAAGTTGGAGCAAATGAAACAAAACCATGATGCAAATGTTGGAGAGGGTCACATTATCCAGAGGTGTAACCATTATGCTGAGGTGTACAGCCTTCAATCAACTAGAGTCATCTGTGTTTCTGCTGAGGAAAATATCGCTCGGTGGAGTCCTGCAGTGGTGGAGCAGAAAGCCTACTGGTAAGTCTGGGCATAAGGAACCCGAGAGTTAGGGCAGGGCATCCTCAGCAGAAATGACACAGCATCTCAACAGCACCAACAAAATGCTCTCAAGGCTCCGTTGGAAACTGCGCCTGCAGCCAAACAGTGTGTTATAGCATTTACCATGGACCAGAGGCCACAGCAAGTAAGCACTTGCCCAAATACTGAGGCACAATCTTGGAAACAACTCCAAGGGGTGGGAATGTTACAGATGGAGATTGTAATCTAACTCCACTTCCAGATCTGAACCACTAAGCTAACGGGTCATGAAGCCACTCTAAGTTCCTAGACACTTTGAAAGCTAAGTGGCCAGGAGAATGATGATACTGTCAACCAACCCAAAGACAAGTTACAAAGCAGCCAAGGTCAGGGGTCCACCTGTCAGGAAAGAAAAGTTCAAGCAGACTGTGCAGTAACGATAGGGTGCACAGGCCCAAGATGCAACTGAACACAGTCATAGTCTCTGTTCCATCCAATCAGTCAATCAACGATGTTTTGTAAATACCTTTCCTATGACAGGCTCAAGGCTAAACTGAGGAAGTAAATAAGATGGAATGTTTTGACCTCCACAGGCACTGACATACATGCAGGTAAAACACACATATGAATAAAATAAAAATAAACCAATCTTTAAGATATAAGATAAATTTATACTTAATAAAAGACAAACTGAAATATACTCAGTAACCTATGAAGAATTATTACACCCATCACAATGGGTGAAAGCCCTATTGAGCAGTGTTGGGTATTTACATAGAGGACTTAGCGTAACTACTGTAAGAATCAGACTCAGTATGGAAGTATTACACAGCCGCACAGCAACTTAAGCACGTGATTTCATTAAAGAGGAGAATAAAATGTATTGATTCTGTAATAACTCTATTGGGTGGTTCCAAAGAGCCTATTTTAATGAAGTTTCCATGTGGCAAATAAGTTTTGAGAGTTGACCTTTTAGTCTAGTCTTAATACATTTTGAAAGCCTTCTATAATTCTGGGTAAATCAGACATCTTAAAGTACAGAGTCTACAAATTTATCATTTCTGTGTTGAAGATGTGGCATGATGGCCAGGAAAGGCTAGATAACTTCCCCAACCTGAAGGACTCAGATCTTGGGCAGATGAATAGGTGCTCACACAGAGGGATCAATGAATGGTTAGGGAGACAGAGAAGAACGTACATATGTTGTATAATTTCCTCTAAATACTACAAAATATTGCAAGCATATTTTACTATATTTGCATGTAAACACACAAATAGTAGAATACTTACACAGAAATCTATAGAGCATTCATTGCCATACATGTGTAAAAATAATCTCTTAACATTCAAACCATCACAAAAATCACAACGAGCCATGGTTTGGTTTGATCCCCAAGTGAGACTTCAAAATGAGACAAAAAAATCAAAGAAAGAGAATCAAGGTTATAGAGATAGAAGTCAGAAACGTAAGGGTTTAATATGTAACAAAGGGAAGTCTTTTTAAAGCCAGTGAGAGAGGGAAAGTGATGCTGGTTTTCAAAAGTGAGGTGACATATAGGAAGTCACTTGAAAAGACTGACTGGGACAACTCAGTGGTGATCAGTGATCGTCTTTCATGACTGGTCTTATCTCAGAGGTACAGAAGCTGCTGCGCTGCCTTTGGTCTCCACCAAACAGGGAGCAGTTACACTTTCTTCCTAGAACACATTGTGTGAAAACTTCAAGATCCATGGATCACTGAAACAGGAACACAGCCCAACGCTTTACTGAATGGTATTCAGTATACAAAGTGTGATGACGCAGGTATACAGGGTGGATCAAACCAAGGATCAATTAGTAGCTGAAACACTAGCAAAAATGCAGCTCACTGTTACCCATGGCCGGGCATAAACAAAGCCTCACACTAATAAAACGCTGGAGCAAATAATAGGCAACACACTCTTCTCTAGTAACTCGTTGATAATGAATCCCACAGCACAAAATGCCCTAGAGCTGCCAACCAGGTTGTCACAGGAGGGTGGCAAGCATGTCCACTGCTAGCACCTTGTGAGGGAGAGCATTTGCTTAGCTGTAGGGATAGCAAGTCAGATCTTCCATTTGTATTTCTATCCACTGCTCCATCAGAAAATTCTGCCCAACTAGTTTCCGTTCCCCAAGCTCCTTCTTTTGGATAAAGAAGCCTCCCACGTACTCCTTGTAGTTGGCTAGAAAATTATTTTACTTCATCTTATTCATATATTTTATGCAATTCTGAGGATCAAACCTAGGCTCTGTGAATACCGATCAACCATTCTACCAATGAGAGACAGCCCCAGCCCTTGTGTAATTTTTTTGAAGAAATACTGTTTTAAAAACTAAAGCATATAGAAATAAAACCCAATTACAAATATTTTCCTTTCCTTCAGTTAAAGGGATCCCTCCTCCTACTGAATTTTCCAGTACAAAGTTTATGCCTCTTATAGTGATCAGCATTATTTCCCTTATTATTTGTATATATGTGTGTGTGTGTATCTATATTGACATGGACACATAGTCCAATATATTTATCTGAACATATATTCACATATATGTATACATATACACAGAGAGTGTGTGTGTTCTTACCTCCCCTGTATCTTGTAAGTTTGGGGAGAAGAGCCAAATCCTTATTCATACTTTACTATGCAACAGCTGAAGTGCATGGTTATAAAATAGGCAGATATGTGAGCAGCATGAAATCCTTATTAACTTTTTAATTAATATTGGATTTTGTACAGACATCATCATAAAGGATTTTAATTAGATTCTACCTCTGGTACAATCCTGGCTTGCAGATCTCCCTCAGTGTAGCTTCTCCCATGGCCTTATCTTCCTACTCTGACACACTGCACAAATTCATACATATCACTCACTCCACATCAATGTTGTAACCTCGTTACATCCCTTCCTCACAGACACTCTTCAAGGGTTAAAAAGATGAATTGATGGGTAATGTACTCAGTGAACATGCACCAAGTCCTACATTCAAAGCCCCAGAACCCATGTAAAGCTGGGTACAGTAACACACATTTACAATTCAAGCTCTCCTACGACAAGAAAGGAGAAGACAGAATAACCACTGGACTCTAACAATCTCACAGGTCAGGTAACAGAGGTCGTATACAGTCAACAGAGACGTTGCTCATATAAGATAGGGGTGGATGCTAATCCTCTGACCTCTGAATGTGCATGTCAGCATGAAGATACACACGGGGGGGTGGGGAGGAAAAGAAGGGCCATGCATGGGGGAAAAACAGACAGAGACAGAGAAAACACACTTCCCAGTTCTTACCCAGAACCCGCTGAGTATAGGGAGCTTGGGGGTTGGGGGGGGTATGACAATTTCCTCCTCTAAATTCTAAAAAGGCCCTGAGTGACAAAAAGCTAGAAACCACCTACAAGAATGTTTGCCTAAAACGGTAAATCCTAGCACTATGCATGAGGCATGACAACAAGCATAATTCTAAAAGACACAGAAAAGTATACACTTCTCAGACATGGAACCTGTCGTCCTTCAGGCAGCATAGCTTATTTTCAGAAAAGCACCCAAGGAGACACCCGTAAGTGAAAATTATGACACTAAGCCCACAGTAGTTAAACGATTAATTTTTCTTAAATTTTCCAAATATATAACTTCTATGGTGAAATTGCCTACTCATCCTGGAATAATTTGAAGAAAAAAAAAGAGATCATAATATCTTGGTTTGGCTTTCAAAATCCACGAAGTCCTGTAAGCAGGTAGTCAAAGCTAAGAATTAAAAATATTGCTGCAGTCCAGTACTACCATACCACTTAACAGAATAACCTTTACCTAATTGGTTATTTCTTGTCGTCATTATTCTGTTTCAAACCACCCTTCCATGTGCCTTACAAATATGACTTGCAGAATAAGCTGTAGGTTGTTTTGAAAAAAAGCATCAATGTTCATGACACCCATGAATTAGCTGCTTAATCTATGTGAGTTCTCAAGTGAAAACGCTTCAGAAAAGGATGCTTGTTCATGCATCATCTGACCTCACTCCAGCCAGCAAGCTGATCACCATGCAACCCCACACACCACTGCGGGAGCAGCCCATTTCAACTTCTATCTCAAAACTTATTTATTTATATATCTAAGGCCAAAATAAAAATCCCCCAACCCAGCAGAAATAAATATCCTGTTTTCTTTTTGTTTCAAAAAAAAATATGTATCTTATTTTATTTAGGGAGAAAGACAAGGGAACCCAAAGGCAAATTTTTAGCAAAGTTAAAAACTAACAGAAATGGCGACATTAATTAAGCACACCCTGACATCTGTGTCTTGACTACTATTCTCTAGAGCTTTACATGGAGCTGTATCTACACAAGTCCCCAGTAAAGTTACATTGTAGGGAATAATATGTAACAATATCTTAAGGTTTGTTCCTGTAACACCTATAAGAAGGAAATTTCCCAACCCCCAGTACTAACTTAATTTTTAAGACTATTAAGAAAAAATGATGGGGTTTGGGAGGTGGCTAATGACAAAGTACTTGCCATACAGGCATAAGGACATCATTTTGGATCCCAGCAGCCATGTAAAAGTTGACCATGGTTGCAATCTCTAACCTTGGACCAGAGGAAGAGAACAGAGACTGGGGGCTCTCTAGAGCTCACTGACCAATCAATCTAAATCATGACCTCCAGGTTCAATGGCAAACCTCATTTCAAAAACTGTAATTGATGAAGAGATATACTATCAAGCCTGGTTTCCACATATCCCCACAAATACATATACATACATAAAGCAAAAATTATATTGGTATATTGATAACATTTTGATGGCTTTATTGAGGTGTGACTGATATTCAACAAGTGACAACATTAAAGTGTAAATGTGATGAATTTACTCAGGTACATAGATCTGGGAAATGATCAAAAACAAGGTGGTGAAAATTCCCATCATTTATAACCATTCACTAACAATCTTCTATGCCACCTTGTCTTGTTCTCCTTCCATCCTCCCCTGTCTCCAGTAGGCACCAATCCCCCTCCCTTGTTATTATAGGTACTTGACCTTTCTAAATAATATTTATATTTTATTTTTATATTACATTATTATATTTTATGTAAGCAGACTAATATTTATATTTGTCTGTAAATAGACTCATGTAGTACAGTTCTCCTTTCAGGGGTTGATTGTTTTGTCTTGGAATTGTTTAACCAAATTCGCAGCCAGTAACCATTCCCATGGTGCAGGAAGGCTTACCTGATCATCTCCAGCACTTTCCATGACATGAATATGTATAGAATTTATATTGAACTCTTTGATATATTAAATTCCTCAAATATATATTTGAACTCCTCACCCCCTAAGTTGGTAGTTACACTATGTGAATGTGGAATCATGAATAGAATTAGTGGCTACATAAATCAGAACCAAGGGAACACATGCAACCCCCACCACAACCATACACCATATAAGGACATAGAAAAGGAGTGCTATGGATGTATGAATAAGAAACCATGCCCTAGCCAGGTACTGTCTGCCTGCATCATTATCTTAGACTAGGTCTCCTAAAATAGGAGATAGACATGTGCACCCTGAGATTCCACCTCATACAAGTCAGAATGACTAAGATCAAAAACTCAGGTGACAGCAGATGCTGGCAAGGACATGAAGAAAGAGGAACAAACACTCCTCCATTCTTGGTGGGATTGCAAGCTGGTACAACCACTCTGGAAATCAGTTTGGTAGTTCCTCAGAAAATTGAACATAGTACTACCGGAAGATCCAGCAATACCACTCCTGGGCATATACCCAAAAAATGTTCCAACTTGTAATAGGGACACATGCTCCACTATGTTCATAGCAGCCTTATTTATAATAGCCAGAGGCTGGAAAGAACCCAGATGCCCCTCAACAGAGGAATGGATACAGAAAATGTGGTACATTTACACATGCAAAGCACATGAAACTCAAGAAGAAGGAAGACCAAAGTGTGGATACTTCAATCCTTCTTAGAGGGGGAAACAAAATACCAATGTAGGGAGTTACAAAGTTCAGAGCAGAGACTGAAGAAATGATCATCCAGAGACTGCCCCATCTGAGGATCTATCCCATAAACAACCACTAAAACCAGACACTATTGTAGATGCCAACAAGATCTTGCTGAAAGGAGCCTGATATAGCTGTCTCCGGAGAGGCTCTGCCAGTGTCTGACAAATACAGAAGTGGATGGAGTACAGGGTCCCCCAATGAAGGAGCTAGAAAAAGTACCCAAGGAGCTGATGGGGTTTGCAGCCTCATAGGAGGAACAACAATATGAACTAACCAGTACCCCCAGAGCTCCCTGGGACTAAACCATCAATCAAAGAAAACACATGGTGGGACTCATGGCTCTAGCTGCATATGTAGCAGAGGATGGCCTAGTCAGTCATCAATGGGAGGAGAGGCCCTTCGTCCTGTGAAGGCTCTATGCCCCGGTATAGGGGAATGCCAGGGCCAGGAAGCAGGAGTGGGTGGGTTTGGGAGCAGGGGAGGGGGGATAGGGGATTTTCATAGGGGAAACTGGGAAAGGGGTCAACCCCTAAGCCATCAAGACTATGTTACTGCATTAGGATAACACAGACAGGCAGACAGATTACTGCTTGGAACTCCACTTTTCACATGAGTCCTTCCAGAACAGTTTTCAGAACATTAGGCTCTAGAATGTAAAGAATGGGTGTGGCCAAAGGAGCAACTTCTATTTTACATCCTATTCTCCCTCCACAAATTCCTATTAGTAAAAAGTCAAATTTGTCAACAAGCATTGCCATCTTTAAACTCTAGTGTATAGGAGCTGGAGAGGTGGCTCAGCAGTAAGCACAGTTGCTGCTGCTCTTGCAGAGGATCTGAGTTCAATTCCCATGTTAGGCAACTGAGAACCACATGTAACTGCAGCTCCAGTAAACTACTCTCTCTCTCTCTCTCTCTCTCTCTCTCTCTCTCTCTCTCTCTCTCTCTCTCTCTCTCTCTCTCCCACACACACACACACACACACACACACACACACACACACACAGAGAGAGAGAGAGAGAGAGAAAGATAAATAAAAATCAACCCACTATAGAGCACTGTTATCATAAATCTTCCTGCCTATATAACCAATCAGATGCTATAAAGTCCCACCACATAAAGAGCTGGAATGACAGACAATTTTACCTTCTAGTAAAATAATAGCAAATACTTTGAATCCTCAGAACTATAAATGAAATCTGTTGCATCACAAAGGAAATGCGATCTCCTAGTTAACATTTTGGCCATGATCATATACATAACCTTAGTACTAAGGGAGAGGGGAGGGTCATGAGGATCACCAGCCTTCCTCCTGGGGTCAGGAAGAGACTCTGGCCAAAAGAATAAGGTAGAGCATGATAAAGCAAGGAACCCAACATCCACATATGCACACACACACACAATTCTGAATCCCAATGTCCTCAGAATCACTTCACACCAGCAAGTTCACCATCAAGTGTGAAGATTAAGCAGGGATGAATTCTAAAGCTCACCTACCCATTTCCTGTAACTGCTGTAAAACTGAACTGAAACTTAAAAACTGACTCTTTCTACTTAAGAAAAGGATAAATAAAGCAGTCTGTGCATAAATAAAGTAACATTCCTATAACCACAAGTAAGAATAGTTCCATTTTATCACAGAAACTTAGCATCCAACTGTGACCAGATCAAAATTACAAGAGCACTACCTCTGAGCTCAGGCTGCCTTGTGTCAACAGGGAATGTAGGACAGTTTTTGACAAGAAGCAATTCCTTCATCTAATCCTAACCTATTAGATTTACTCAAGGAAAGATTCAGAAGGGTTGTCTACTCAGAACTCTTGAGAATGCTATGGTTCCGTCCTTAAGATACTAACATCCTTTAGAACTAGAACGTGTAAAGTCTACAGCTCCTATCAGCCAGGCATGACAAAATGCACCCGTGACGCCAGAATGTATTAGTGGAGACAGGAGTTCAAGATCATTCTTGGCTACAAAACCAGTTCAAAGCGAGCCTAGACTACATGCGACCCTGTTTCAAATCAAACCAAAAACCATGAATTCTTTTAAATGTCTTCATGGAAACACTGGAAATGTTAGATTTTTTCCCTCAACTTCATCTTTAAAACAAGGAACAAACATAGCCCTTCTTAGCTTAAAAATACAAGTTTTTCACTGCCTAGAAGAAATCCTGAGCTGCGTGGCTGTGCACCAAAATCTTCTGGGCAGAATGAAATTTTCTTCTCTCCATGGCAGCTCACACCAAACTGAGCAGACTCAGTCCAGAACCTTCATATGTGCAATGAATTTTTGTCTTTCATCTAACTTGAAGCGTAATAACAATTACCTATGAAGTCCCTAACTGTTTCAAGCAAAGATGTACCCAATGACTGCTAGAGAAAATGGACTTTTATCCAACCAAAGACAGATAGTTCTGTTAAAAAGAGCTGTAGCTATTTTTCACATCAAGAAACTTTAAAGATCAATCTAAAGTGTCAAAGATAGGATGAAAACTTAACCACCAAAATTTTAACCACATGCTTTATTTTGAAATTCTTTTAACCGTCACATTCAGAAAACTTCAAAATGCTTGCTCTTTGGGGAAGCTTGTAAGCCAGTGAGTTCTGATGGAGAGAAAGAGATGGTGGCTAACACATGGTTGGTATCAAAGAAAAGGAGGAAGGAGCAAGAGGAAAGGAAAGGAAAAGCTCAACTAAGGCTCTGACCGGGATACAGGAGGGCAGAAATCCCATCATTTTCCTTCATAAAATATCCTTCCCTCTCACAGATCAAGCTGATTGATGAAACCCAAATCTACTCAGCCAGCATCTGTATTTTATCAGTCACATTTCCCCTGGAACCTGGTCGAGATTCTATCTCAAGATCTTCCTTTTCATCAATGATCCTTACAACATTCTAGTTTCCTGTAGTTGTCCAAACCAAAGTAGGTACTTCTAATCATTCATGTGTGTTAAAAGTGAACTTGATGGTAAGATGCTATTGCTGAAGTTACCGCATACTTGGGTTCTAGAACATGGAGAACGTCATCTCTCCTTGCTAGTTTTGATAATTATGGAAGGTGCTATGCATTCTACTTAAGGAGAAAAATGATCATCACTATCACCTACCTGTGAGCTCCTGTAAGCTACAATAATGGCTGGTCTGATAAGATACATCCTCTAGTGCAATGGTGGCACAAATATTGTAAAAGTCATCAACCTCTTCCTCACTGGCTCTAAGGCCAACTCTGTGAGATCAGACCATGCCTTGGACTGTTAACAGGACCAAGAACCTGTGGCTAAATAGGCCATAGGCCTAATTAGGTATTAGGTACGATGGGGAACCTAATACCACAACCCGGTTTAATGGACATAATATTGAACTCCTAATGGCTTACTGTTATACTCATAGATTAATGAATGTCTCAAAATTCATCAAAAAAGCTTCTACCTGCAATACATGGTGACTAACACAGAATCTCACAACTGGTCAATGTGTAAATAATTAGAAACTGTAGAATATTCAGCCCCAAATAGGACATCTATATCATACTCCTGCTCCAGGGATCACGTTGGAAAAGAGAGCAGAGAGAGTGTAGAAGCCAGAGTTGGTGGATGACTGCTTCAGACATGGTGGGACAGCTGACATATGAGTTTATGACAGCCTAACAAAGACCTCTGCAAGCTCAACCCAGACCAAACCCCAGCATGGAAAGGGAAGGTGGGCAGAGTCCCACCCAGGCAGAGAATTACTGGTAACTGACAACTGCTGTAGATAGAGAGTGAGCTTTCTTTAGCAGTGGAGCCCCTAGTAAGGCAAGCAAGCTCCAGTACAAAGCCACATGGCCAGCACTCTGGGCAGCACAACTTGGACTTAATAAGCTTAAAGAGAGAAAAAGGACCCAACATTGGGTAAGTAGAGAGGGAGGGTAAATCTTGGAAGAGATAGGGTATGGATGAATATGATCAAAACACATTGTACAAAATTCTCAAGGAATATAATTTTAAATTGAGTAGCTAAATCTGAACATGATATGAATAACCAACTAGTATCATTTTAATTAATTTATTTATTCACTTTATCCCAATATCAGCCCCTCTCCTCCCATCCTACCCTCTCACAGCTCCTCCTCCGTTCCCCCCATTCTTCCCTGAAAAGGGGGAGCTCCCCCTCTCAGTATCATCCCTCTCCTAGCACATCAATCTCTGCCAGACTCCCAGTAGAGGGATAAGGACAGCAACCCACCCACAAAACCTTCAACCTAAAATGTGTCCTGCCTACAAGATATGCAGGGACAAACAAAGACTGGCCCAACCCAGCAAGAACCATTCTTTGATACTATTAATGATACTCCCTTATGCTTGCAGACAGGATAATAATATAACTGACGTCAGAGAGGCTTCACCCAACCGTTTACTAGAGCAGATTCAGAGATCCTCTGTCAAACAACCATTAGATGGAACTCTGAGAGTTTTGAAGAAGAGTCGGGGGAAAGATTGAGGGACCCAAAGAGGATAGAGACTCCACAGGAAGACTAACAGAGTCAACTAACCTGGACCTTTGAGACTCCCAGAGACTGAACCACCAACCAAAGACAAAGACGGTGCATGGGCTAGACCTAGGCCTCCTCCTCTTATGTAACAGAAGTGCAGCTTGGTCTTCATGTAGGTCCCCCAACAACTGGTGTGGGCACTGTCCCTGAATTTGTTGCCAGCCTATGGATCTCATTCCCCAACTAATATTTTAAAATGACTCACTCACAGCACTTTTAAATAGTATAGAGTGGGAAAATTGGAATTTATCCCAGAAAAAAATCTATACTTAAATATAAGTGACTCATGAATTAAGCTACGATAGGATTATAATGCAACTGAAAAGGCTAATCAGATTCTATGTTGGAATTTATAAACAAAAGATCTAAAAGCTAATGTGTGTGTGTGTGTGTGTGTGTGTGTGTGTGTGTGTATATGTGTGTGTGTGTGTGTATGTGTGTATATATGTGTGTATGTGTGTGTGTGTTCAAATACTTGCTCATCTAGAGAAACAAATATGACAGCAGACACAAGTCACCACCCACCTCTGATTAGCCTGAGTTTGCAACTTGTTTTTAATTGATTCATGCATTTGCTTAATTGACTGTAAGCAAACCAGAGCTGGCTCTCAAGTCATGAATGAGTCAGAGCTCCTATCCTGAAGTAGCTGCGGCGTAGTGGCAAGTTCTTGAACGTGACCTGAATTTCAAGTTGGAGAATTTGTGACACGGAGCCAAAGCAATCATCTAGGCAGGGCAATAAGAACATCCTGAGAGTCGCATAGCTACACTTCCTCCCAAAGGTTAGGATATAGGAGTCTAGGCTTCCTCTCAAACATGAGAAACAATATACCAGGGTCACATTCCATTCATTCCCAGACTGAGTTTGTGGTTCCATATAAGTCATTCCATATAAGGAAGCAACAACCAGTAAGGTGCCTCTTACTACTTTCTCAATGCTGTCCATCAGGTTACAAAAGGTTGTGGGAAATGGGAGGCCCTGAGCAACTAACGCAGTGCCACGCCTTCAAACCAGGTAGGTGAGGATGCCTATAAGGGTGGAGAGAATCTATATAAAACCACTTTCCACCACAAAAACCACCTCATTCATGTCATTGCTCTGCTTTAACCAAGAGTACACATGTGACACACACAAAAATCACAGTTTTTGGAGAAGTGGAAATAGATACCACAAGATACATGACTATTTACATAAGACACAGCACCACCAAGGTATTGCTTCTTACAGATGAGACCAGTGTGTGACTAAGTGGCCCTTCTAGGACGACTGTGAAACAGTCCAGTTCTCCCACAGTGAGTGTGGCTAGAGACAGCAGCCATAAGATCAGCACAGAAGGTTTTCCTCAAACTAAACTTCTTTCTACCAGTATGTCATTTCCTTCATACAGGGCTCTGCTTTCTTGGGGACAGGGACCATGAGAGTCTTACACTGAATACCACTGCTATATTTTCTACCACTTGAGATAACCAGAAAGCATGCCACAAATTTATGTCATATGCAAAATAAGCACGGAACACCCATTACCCACAGACAATTACTTCTTAGCCTTAGTCATTTACCTCCCAGGTATTCTGCTGAAAGTATGCATAGCCATCCTGTCTAAATGCACAGCATCCAAGAGCCATTAGGTGCATCATGAGGTTCCCAACTGCAATACCTGCATAAGGTTCTGAGACTCTGTATGAGGCTTATAGTCCCAATCATTAAGTCAATACAATGTATCAACACTAATGGGTATAAGTATCAGCGCCTTATTACTTACCAGTATAAGGTATCAACATGATATAGATAGATACAAGGCATAAAAAGCCCTCTTTTAAAGAACGAATGGGCTCCATTCAAAAATGTATAGTACTCTGTATGGTCCATCCTTTCATCTTAGCTCCAAACTTTGTCTCTGTAACTCCTTGAATGGGTGTTTTGTTCCCTATTCTAAGGAGGAATGAAGTATCCACATTTTGGTCTTTGTTCTTCTTGATTTTCTTGTGTTTTGCAGATTGTATCTTGGGTATTCTAACTTTCTGGGCTAATATCCACTTATCAGTGAGTGCATATCAAGTGACTTCTTTTGTGATTGGGTTACCTCACTAAGGATGATATTCTCCAGATCCATCCATTTGCCTAAGAATTTCATAAATTCATTGTTTTTAATAGCTGAGTAGTACTCCATTGTGTAAATGTACCACATTTTTTGTATCCATTCCTCTGTTGAGGGACATCTGGGTTCTTTCCAGCTTCTGGCTATTATAAATAAGGCTGCTATGAGCATAGTGGAGCATGTGTCCTTATTACCAGTTGGAACATCTTCTGGGTATATGCCCAGGAGAGGTATCCAAATGGGGATCCATCCCATAATCAGCCACCAAACCCAGACACTATTGCATATGCCAGCAAGATTTTGCTGAAAGGACCCTGATATAGCTGTCTCTAGTGAGGCTATGCCAGTGCCTGGTAAATACAGAAGTGGATGCTCACAGTAGTCTATAGGATGCAACACAGGGCCCCCAATGGAGGAGCTAGAGAAAGTACCCAAGGAGCTGAAGGGGTCTGCAACCCTATATAGGTAGAACAACAATATGAACTAACCAGTACCCCCAGAGCTCGTATCTCTAGCTGCATATGTAGCAGAAGATGGCCTAGTTGGCCATAATTGGGAAGAGAGGCCCCCTAGGTCTTGAAAACTTTATATGACCCAGTATAGGGGAATGCCAAGGCCAAGAAGTGGGAGTGGGTGGGTAGGGGAGCAGGGTGGGGAGAGGGTATAGGGAACTTTCAGGATAGCATTTGAAATGTAAATAAAGAAAATATCTAAGAAAAAAAAGTATAGTACTTAGAATTCAAGATACATTTTCCCAAGAAAATAAGGCTAATATGCTTAAGTTCTTAGGTTAGCACCTTCCTTCAAAAAGAAGCTGAAATTAGGAAAATAAAATCTGGTACCTTCCTTTCAAGCATCACAAAACCTACTATCACACAGGGCCTGTGACCAATCTTCTTGACACACACACACACATCTGGCAGGAAGCCAAGGCCCCCCCTTCACTGAGGAAGCCAAGGAGAAGGAACTAGGACAGTAACCAGGCTGGACCCCTCAACCATAAAAGGGTAGGTGGAGGGTCAGGGGATGAAAATACAGAAAGTGTGTCCAAAAGAAAAGATGGGGAGCTGGGCCAGAAACCTAGCTGGCCAAGCAGCGGGAAAAGGAGTTGCCAAGTAAAACCAGGCAAGACAGACGCGCAAAGGCCCTCGGGAATCCTGGCTCTGGGAAGTTGCTGCAGGAATTCTCAAAGCAGAAATGTCTGTTCTCAGCAGACACAGAAGAATAAATGGGGAGGTAAGAAGCAAACTGAAGTGCTGTGGAGGGAAGGGCAATCCCCGTCCTTGAAGGATAGCCTGTACCCTGGGGATGTGACCTGGATATTAAAAAATTCAAATGAGCCCTGTAAAGGAACTGGCTGTCCTTTGCCAGGTTTCTTGTTTTGGGATAAGCCCACATTTGTATGCTATTATCTCAGGACACTGAACTCATAACACACTCAAATATTTCCACATCCCTAAGAGCTCTGTGGCTTTAATTACCTCCACAGCTGAAGCTACAAGCCATTTAATAAGTATTTATGGAACAACAACCAAAAAAAAAATGATAATGAGAAGTGGATGGTTTGTCCTTGTTGCAAAATGAGGTTTCTGTAGTGTGACCTCAGCAAAACTGTGACCTCAAGTGTGCTAATCAGCTCACCAGGAAAAGAATAAGGAGTGTGTGCAGATGGTGAGGGCCACACTTTGCTATCCTTAAAGTCATTTAGACCTATTACTGTGCATCCGGTGTTCTTCGATTCTCCACAAGTGCATTCATTTTCTAGATTTTTCTTCCCAAGACTCCTCTTCCACCTTCTATAATTTAAGGCTCTAATGTCCTCCCTAGGAAGACAGCACAAAAAATGGTCCCCCAGCTCCAAGCTTCAAATGCTCTAAAGTTGATAACCCAGAGAATCTAGTAAATGGCATCCCTTTTTCTCTGTATGTGAGAGACAGAGGTGGGGGTAAAGAGCAAACCAGACTGTGTCTTTTCTGTGGGGAGACAGAACCTGAAGAGAAGCCCAGTGGAGCCCACATCATACCTACCCACAGAGAGAAGTCATCTCTCTTCTTGGACAAGAATGAACATAAACTAGGAATGTTATTCTACTGGAAGTCCTAATTATGAAAACAGAAAACCTGAGCATACAGAAGCTCTTTAACTGCCACTTGAATTGCTTTTCTTACCCATTAAGGCCCCAGGCTATTGGTAGTATGGCTGTCTCCAAACGAAGAGAGATCAGTTTAATAAAAAATCCTTTCCCTCTAAGGATGGGAAGGACATTTCTAGCCTGACAACTGTCCTTTTGGTAGCCTCTCCGGATCACTGGGGAAGAACTCTGGAAAAGACAGTGAACATAAATACCAAGATAAATACAGTCAATTGCAGCTGAGAGCTTCTTAATTGTCTTGGTTTCTGAGTAGAATTTCTGTAATGGTTTCAATGTGAAATGTCCTCCCACAAGACCTCGTGCTTGAGAGCTGTCCCTAGCTATTGGTGCTGTTTGAGGAGTCCATGTACTCTTTGGGGCTACGGTCAGGCTAGCAGAAGGGAGTCACTGGGGGATAACTTTAAGGCAATTTACTTCTGGTTTAAGCCTCAAGCTGTCTGCTTTCTGATCTACCAAGATGTGAAAAGCATGCCACCATGAGCTGATTTGGCCATGCCTTCTTTACCATGGATTGATATTCACTTACACCATGAGCCAGAATCTGTCTTTCCTCCTTAAAGCAGTTCTGCTCAGTCAATCCAGGGAAGCAAGTGCCTCTGACCAGCAGAGAACAGGGCTGGTTAAATGAAATCCTCTGGAGAAGATAGTTCAGTTGATATAACACCTGTCTCAGCAACATGGAGAACGAAGTTCCATGCCCAGAGCTCAGAGTTCCATTTAAAATACTGGGACTGGTAGTAAGCACCTATAATCCCAGCATTAAGACCATATAGGCAGAAGTACCCCTGGCATTTCATAGCTAGCAACCATGTGAGGTACCTGATGAGGTCCAGGGCAGTGAGAAACCCTGTCTCAAAGAAGGTAGGCGGCATTTCTGAGGATGACACCTAATGTTGTCTTATGGCACACCCATACACACAAAGGTACATACATACACCCTCATACACATGCACATACACAAATACATATACTTTTGAAAAAAAATACTGTCAGGTATTTGTTCAATAATTTTCAGAACCAACTTAAATCTTATAAATTAGAAGTCCAAAGCTAATTTGAGATTGCATCTAGATTCAAATGATAGCACCATTACAGATATCTAAGTCTGAGTTTCCCCAGCAGTAAAGACTGAAGACAAAGCTTGCACTAGGTAATTGGCGCTGGGAAACAGTTCTGAGAAAAGGGACTAAGGTACAAGAGCCGTGGTTCTCAACCTTCCTAACACTGTAACCCTTACTACAGTTCATTACGGTGTGGTAACTGCCAACAATTATGTCATTTTATTGCTACTTCATAACTGCAATTTTTCTACTGTTATGAAGCATAATATAAATAAATGATAGGCAAGATATCTGATATGATATGCGACTATTGGAGGAGTCGGGACCTACGGATTGAGAACCACTGTCGTAGAGGCACAAAAATGGAGAGCCAGGGAGCAGAGGCAGAAGGAGGCAATACAGAAGTGAGCTTTACTGCTGGTATTTAGTGTTCAAGGCCACGCCCCCCTCTCAGGAGTCCCATGAAGTATGTCTGTGAACTCCTGCCTCCAGGAGGAAAAGAAAGATTTCACTTGACTATTCCTGCCCCCTCCCATCAGATAAAAGAACCCATCACTCTGCCATGACTCTTGCAAACTGCCCAGTTGTTCTTGCTTGTCTCAAAGCTTCCAACAAGGAACCATAGTGAGAGAAGCTCAGAGCAGGAAGAAGCGTGGGCAGGAGAAGTGAAGAACGAGAGGCCCCTGATAAGGTACATTCCAACAGTGCCTATGGAGCACAGAGGAACCAACAAGGAACTGGCGGCTGTTGGGGCTGGAATAGGAGAGAGGCAGAGGGGATTTTCAAGTGATACTCAGGAGGAAGCCAGAACAAGTTCCAACAATACTGAAAGTCTCCATCCTCTTCTCCTACAGTCACTCAGCTGGAGCGAGGGCTGGTGCCCAGGGAGAGATGTGGGGCTTCTTGCCCTGTCATTTGTTTTATTTTTGCTTTTGTTTCTTTGGTTTTCTTTCTTTTTTTCTTTTCTTTTTTAATCTGTGATTGAGAAAGTAGAATTCTTTCAGAACACTGGACATTAATTCAGCTTAGTCTTAACTTTTATATCCTCCACTTTTAAAGAACCTAAGGAATGTCGAGGGCAGGCAGCAGTGGTGGTCATGGCAATAGCAGTGGCTCAGAGCTTTAATCCCAGCACTTGGGAGGCAGAGGCAAGCAGATCATTGAATTTGTAGCCAGCCTGGCCTAGAGTGGGTTCCAGGACATCCAGGGACAAGAAACAGAGAAAGAAAAGAGGAGAGGAGAGGAGGGGAGGGGAGGGGAGGGGAGGGGAGAGGAGGGGAGGGGAGGGTTGAGTCTAGTCGGAGGGGAGGAGGGAAAGAAGATGAGGTGGAGAAAAGAAAAAGAAAAAAGAAAGACAGACAGAAAGAGGAGAGAAGAATGTCAAGGCAAGCAAGATCATCACTTGCCAATACCACCAAATTTAAAGAGTTAGTCCTCAAGAGTAGCTTCCAATACCTAACAGGATACACAGGGCACACAGAACACACACCCATATAATTACAAAGGAGGGAGTGAGAGAAAAGGAGGAAGAGATGGACAGATGGATGGAGAAACAGACAGGGGAGATAAAATAGAAAAGAGGAAGAAGAACTTCAGGACACTTGAAAGACAGAAGAATACAAAGAAGACTGCAGCACCATTGGTGTGTGCTTTGTCAGGCTGTCTATAATACTTGCCAATTTCCCAAGAATCCATGAAAGGATGAATGGATAATCTATAAGGAAAATTAACAACTGAAACTTATTTAGCCTTAAAAAGAAATCAAATTCTGACCTATATTATAGCATGGATGGGCCTTGGGGATATTATCCTACCTGAATGACCCAATTTATTTGAAACATCATGAATAGTTGAATCTACAGACACAGAAAGGAGCATTGTGGCAGCCAGGGGATAGTGGAGAAAGGGGTTATAGTTGAATATGTGCAGAATGCCAGCCGGGGAGGATGATAATGTTCTGAAGACAGAGAATGGTGGCTGCACAACACACTGAGTGCTCAATGACACTGAACTGTGAAGTGGTTAAAGTAACCACAATCACTATGATTATATTATATGTGCACACAACAAAAACAAGTCAACAAGGAGACAGCTGCTAACAAGGTTAATTTTGGCTGTGAGCTTTTGCTTACTGCTTCTTTCAAAGCTTAAAGGTCTGCAGTCCCAATCTCTAAGGACCCTGGGCATGGAACTTTTCTTTGCCAGCATGCAACTTCCATATTTTTCATCTCCCTGGTGACATCTAAACCTATTTTTCTGTCACTCGGGGTGGAACCGGATCTGGGTTCTGCCTCACATTCGTCACCACCACAATCTTTCACAAGCAGGAATTCTGAGTCTCAGGCCACAGCATCTGTTGCAACTGCCTTTTGCTTTGTGATTGCTTTGTGCTGTAAATACTGTTTCCTGAGGAAGGGCATCTCTGAGACCTCCCATTTCCGCCAACCCAGCCCCAGCAGATGCCAGGACCACACTCAATACGCAGTGCTGCGTAGGCACCCCAAGACATGAGCATTCCTGAGCATTTTAAAAGCCATATCTTCGGTATTTTTGTTTTCTGCCACAGGTAGAACATGTCCCCTCGTGTTTAACTACTCTTGGAATTAAGATCATGTTTCTCCACTATTGTCCATTCATACAGACAAACTCAGAGATGCCCTCTTCCACTTCAGAGCTAACTCTGCAAAGAAATCACCAGGGCTTGCTTTTTTTCCTTCCTGTACTAGATTATTGCTTTTCTAATATTCTAAAATATTCCCCAAGATTTTACAGTCTAATGCCTCCCATATGAAGGAGAACTGCAGAGCTATGAATATGTCCTCATACGTAATCATTACTCAGCAAATATTGTCTGCCTTCACTTCCAACCAAGGGGATCCCAACCAAGAGGTCACTCTGAGAAGCCCACACCTAACCTGGCCGAAACTGCCTCAAACAGCTCTTCCATTTTCACCTATGTTTATGAATGCCAACTGTTCTTCTAGTCTGGGTTTCTCTGTCTA
Organism: Mus caroli; assembly: GCF_978045245.1. Classification (NCBI taxonomy): domain Eukaryota; kingdom Metazoa; phylum Chordata; class Mammalia; order Rodentia; family Muridae; genus Mus; species Mus caroli. The sequence continues at coordinate 50,619,440 of NW_028227258.1, forward strand.
CAATGACCATTCTCCTAATACCACCAAGTCACTCCTGTTTCTCCTTGATTTCTTAAGAAAATATGACCTTTAAAATCTGGATGGTGCAATATCACCCCTTTTTAATGACTCCTTTTCATGTTGAGTTTACAAAGATCTCACTGGCTTGTTTGTCTCTCTCAACTTAAGAACATTCCATATAATTCATATAATTCTTTTTTTTTTTTGAGACAGGGTCTCACTATATAGCCTGGTCATGAATTCCCAGAGATCTGCCTGCCTCTGCTTCCCAAGTGCTGGTCTTAAAGATGTGTACCACCTCACCCAGACCATTTTCTTCTAATTATCAATAAAATCTAAAGTTCTTCTCTAGGCGAAGCTACAGTTCCATAATCTAACTGGCAGACTTACATAATTAAAAACCCACAGCTTATACAACCATGCTTCATGGACAAGCCTGTAGTTCCAGGATCTAATGGGTAGAACCTTTATAATTAGCAAACCTAGTATAAGGACAAGTTGTGGGACACTCGCCAACTGCCCACAGCACCCGCCACAGGATCTTAAGACTTCTGGTGAGGGGAGCACAGCTTCTGCTCCAATCCAATTGCGCGGGACCTGAGACTGCATTAGTTAGGGAAGCAGAAACCGGCCTGAGTAGGACCACAGGCCTCATCCGGCTGGATCAGCGCCGGGGTAGCGGGAGCGCAGGGTTGCCTGACACCCGCCAGCTACCCACGACCCCCGCCGCAGGATTTTGGGACTGCTGGTGAGTGGAACACAGCTTCTGCTCCAGTCCAATCACGCGGGACCTGAGACTGCTCTGGTTGGGGAGAGAGAAATCCGGCCCACACAGGGCCACAAGCCTCTTCCGGTCAGAAAAGCACCTGAGCAGCTGGGGCGCAGGGTCTGCTGACACTCGCCAACTGCCCACAACACCCGCCACAGGATCTTAAGACTTCTGGTGAGGGGAGCACAGCTTCTGCTCCAATCCAATTGCGCGGGACCTGAGACTGCATTAGTTAGGGAAGCAGAAACCAGCCTGAGTAGGGCCACAGGCTTCACCCGGCCGGATCAGCGCCAGGGTAGCGGGAGCGCAGGGTTGCCTGACACCCGCCAGCTACCCACGACCCCCGCCGCAGGATTTTGGGACTGCTGGTGAGTGGAACACAGCTTCTGCTCCAATCTTTAAATAGTGACAACGATAACAACTAACCCCAGAGATTACCAGATGGCGAAAGGTAAACGTAATAATCTTACTAACAGAAACCAAGACCAGTCACCATCATCAGAACCCAGCACCCCCACTTCACCCAGTCCAGGGCACCCCAACACACCGGAAAAGCTAGACACGGATTTAAAAGCATATCTCCTGATGATGATAGAGGACTTCAAGAAGGACGTTAATAACACACTTAAAGAAATGCAGGAGAACACTGCTAAAAAGGAAGAAGACAATAAAGAGGAAGCACAAAAATCCCTTAAAGAATTGCAGGAGAACACTGCTAAAGAGTTACAAATCCTTAAAGAAAAACATGATAACATAATCAAACAGGTAGAAGTCCTTACAGAAAAACAGGAAAACACATCAAAACAGATGATGGAAATGAACAAAACCATACTAGACCTAAAAAGGGAAGTAGACACAATAAAGAAAACCCAAAATGAGGCAACACTGGAGATAGAAACCCTAGGAAAGAAATCTGGAACCATAGATGCAAGCATCAGCAACAGAATACAAGAGATGGAAGAGAGAATCTCAGGTGCAGAAGATTCCATAGAGAACATCGGCACAACAATCAAGGAAAATGGAAAATGCAAAAAGATCCTAACTCAAAACATCCAAGAAATACAGGACATAATGAGAAGACCAAACCTACGGATAATAGGAGTGGATGAGAATGAAGATTTTCAACTCAAAGGACCAGCAAACATCTTCAACAAAATTATAGAAGAAAACTTCCCAAATCTAAAGAAAGAGATGCCCATGAACATACAAGAAGCCTACAGAACTCCAAATAGACTGGATCAGAAAAGAAATACCTCCCGACACATAATAATCAGAGCAACAAATGCTCTAAATAAAGATAGAATACTAAAAGCAGTAAGAGAAAAAGGCCAAGTAACATATAAAGGCAAGCCTATCAGAATTACACCAGATTTTTCACCAGAGACTATGAAAGCCAGAAGATCCTGGACAGATGTTATACAGACACTAAAAGAACACAAATTCCAGCCCAGGCTACTATACCCAGCCAAACTCTCAATTAACATAGATGGAGAAACCAAAGTATTCCACGACAAAACCAAATTCACACATTATCTCTCCACGAATCCAGCCCTTCAAAGGATAATAACAGAAAAAAACCAATACACGGACAGGAACCACGCCCTAGAATCAACAAGAAGGTAATCCCTCAACAAACCTAAAAGAAGACAGCCACAAGAACAAAATGCCAACTTTAACATCAAAAATAACAGGAAACACCAATTTCTTTTCCTTAATATCTCTTAATATCAATGGACTCAACTCCCCGATAAAAAGACATAGACTAACAAACTGGCTACACAAACAAGACCCAACATTTTGCTGCTTACAGGAAACTCATCTCAGAGAAAAGGATAGACACTACCTCAGAATGAAAGGCTGGAAAACAATTCTCCAAGCAAATGGCATGAAGAAACAAGCTGGAGTAGCCATTCTAATATCTGATAAGATTGACTTCCAACCCAAAGTCATTAAAAAAGACAGGGAGGGACACTTCATACTCATCAAAGGTAAAATCCTCCAAGAGGAACTATCAATCCTGAATATCTATGCTCCAAATACAAAGGCAGCCACATTCATTAAAGAAACTTTAGTAAATCTCAAAGCACACATTGCACCTCATACAATAATAGTGGGAGACTTCAACACACCACTTTCACCAATGGACAGATCATGGAAACAGAAACTAAACAGGGACACAGTGAAACTAAGAGAAATTATGAATCAAATGGATCTGGCAGATATCTACAGAACATACTATCCTAAAACAAAAGGATATACCTTCTTCTCAGCACCTCATGGTACCTTCTCCAAAATTGACCACATAATTGGTCACAAAACAGGCCTCAACAGATATAAAAATATTGAAATTGTCCCATGCATCCTATCAGATCACCATGGACTAAGGCTGATCTTCAATAACAAAATAAATAATAGAAAGCCAACCTTCACGTGGAAACTGAACAACACTCTTCTCAATGATACCTTGGTCAAGGAAGGAATAAAGAAAGAAATTAAGGACTTTTTAGAGTTCAATGAAAATGAAGCCACAACATACCCAAACTTATGGGACGCAATGAAAGCATTTTTAAGAGGAAAACTCATAGCTCTGAGTGCCTCCAAAAGGAAACTAGAGAGAGCACACATTAGCAGCTTGACAACACACCTAAAAGCACTAGAACAAAAGGAAGCAAATTCACCCAAGAGGAGTAGACGGCAGGAAATAATCAAACTCAGGGGTGAAATCAACCAAGTGGAAACAAGAAAAACTATTCAAAGAATCAACCAATCAAGGAGCTGGTTCTTTGAGAAAATCAACAAGATAGATAAACCCTTAGCCAGACTCACTAGAGGGCACAGGGAAAGCATCCTAATTAACAAAATCAGAAATGAAAAAGGAGACATAACAACAGATCCTGAAGACATCCAAAACACCATCAGATCCTTCTACCAAAGGCTATACTCAACAAAACTGGAGAACCTGGATGAAATGGACAAGTTCCTAGACAGATACCAGGTACCAAAGTTGAATCAAGATCAGGTTAATGATCTAAACAGCCCTATATCCCCCAAAGAAATAGAAGCAGTCATTAATAGTCTCCCAACTAAAAAAAGCCCAGGACCAGATGGGTTTAGTGCAGAGTTCTATCAGACCTTCAAAGAAGATCTAATCCCAGTTCTTCACAAACTATTCCACAAAATAGAAAGAGAAGGTACTCTACCCAACTCATTCTATGAAGCCACAATTACTCTGATACCTAAACCACAAAAAGACCCAACAAAGATAGAAAACTTCAGACCAATATCCCTTATGAATATTGATGCAAAAATCCTCAATAAAGTTCTTGCTAACCGAATCCAAGAACACATCAAAACAATCATCCATCCTGACCAAGTAGGTTTCATCCCAGGGATGCAGGGATGGTTCAATATACGGAAATCCATCAACGTAATCCAGTATATAAACAAACTCAAAGATAAAAACCACATGGTCATCTCCTTAGATGCGGAAAAAGCATTTGACAAGATCCAACACCCATTCATGATAAAAGTCTTGGAAAGATCAGGAATTCAAGGCCCATACCTAAACATGATAAAAGCAATCTACAGCAAACCAGTAGCCAACATCAAAGTAAATGGTGAGAAGCTTGAAGCAATCCCTCTAAAATCAGGGACTAGACAAGGCTGTCCACTTTCTCCATACCTATTCAACATTGTACTTGAAGTCCTAGCCAGAGCAATTCGACAACAAAAGGAGATCAAAGGGATACAAATTGGAAAAGAGGAAGTCAAAATATCACTTTTTGCAGATGATATGATAGTATATATAAGTGACCCTAAAAATTCCACCAGAGAACTCCTAAGCCTGATAAACAGCTTCGGTGAAGTAGCTGGATATAAAATTAACTCAAACAAATCAATGGCCTTTCTCTACACAAAGAATAAACAGGCTGAGAAAGAAATTAGGGAAACAACACCCTTCTCAATAGTCACAAATAATATAAAATATCTTGGCGTGACTCTAACTAAGGAAGTGAAAGATCTGTATAATAAAAACTTCAAGTCTCTGAAGAAAGAAATTATAGAAGATCTCAGAAGATGGAAAGATCTCCCATGCTCATGGATTGGCAGGATCAACATTGTAAAAATGGCTATCTTGCCAAAAGCAATCTACAGATTCAATGCAATCCCCATCAAAATTCCAAATCAATTCTTCAACGAATTAGAAAGAGCAATCTGCAAATTCATCTGGAATAACAAAAAACCTAGGATAGCAAAAACTCTTCTCAAGGATAAAAGAACCTCTGGTGGAATCACCATGCCGGACCTAAAGCTCTACTACAGAGCAATTGTGATAAAAACTGCATGGTACTGGTATAGTGACAGACAAATAGACCAATGGAATAGAATTGAAGACCCAGAAATGAACCCACACACCTATGGTCACTTGATCTTCGACAAGGGAGCTAAAAACATCCAGTGGAAGAAAGACAGCATTTTCAACAAATGGTGCTGGCACAACTGGTTGTTAACATGTAGAAGAATGCGAATCGATCCATTCCTATCTCCTTGTACTAAGGTCAAGTCTAAGTGGATCAAGGAACTTCACATAAAACCAGAGACACTGAAACTTATAGAGGAGAAAGTGGGGAAAAGCCTTGAAGATATGGGCACAGGGGAAAAATTCCTGAATAGAACAGTAATGGCTTGTGCTGTAAGATCGAGAATTGACAAGTGGGACCTCATGAAACTACAAAGCTTCTGCAAGGCTAAAGACACCATCAATAAGACAAAAAAACCACCAACAGATTGGGAAAGGATCTTCACCTATCCTAAATCAGATAAGGGACTAATATCCAATATATATAAAGAACTCAAGAAGGTGGACTCCAGGAAGTCAAATAACCCCATTAAAAAATGGGGCTCAGAACTGAACAAAGAATTCTCACCTGAGGAATACCGAATGGCAGAGAAGCACCTGAAAAAATGTTCAACATCCTTAATCATCAGGGAAATGCAAATCAAAACAACCCTGAGATTCCACCTCACACCAGTCAGAATGGCTAAGATCAAAAATTCAGGTGACAGCAGATGCTGGCGAGGATGTGGAGAAAGAGGAACACTCCTCCATTGTTGGTGGGATTGCAAGCTTGTACAACCACTCTGGAAATCAGTCTGGCGGTTCCTCAGAAAATTGGACATAGTACTACCGGAGGATCCAGCAATACCTCTCCTGGGCATATATCCAGAAGATGTCCCAACCGGTAAAAAGGACACATGCTCCACTATGTTCATAGCAGCCCTATTTATAATAGCCAGAAGCTGGAAAGAACCCAGATGTCCCTCAACAGAGGAATGGATACAGAAATTATGGTACATTTACACAATGGAGTACTACTCAGCTATTAAAAAGAATGAATTTATGAAATTCCTAGCCAAATGGATGGACCTGGAGGGCATCATCTTGAGTGAAGTAACACAATCACAAAAGAACTCACACAATATGTATTCATTGATAAGTGGATATTAGCCCAAAACTTAGGATACCCAAGATATAAGATACAATTTGCTAAACGCATGAAACTCAAGAAGAATGAAGACCAAAGTGTGGACACTGTGCACCTTCTTAGAATTGGGAACAAAACACCCAGGGAAGGAGCTACAGAGACAAAGTTCGTAGCTGTGATGAAATGATGGACCATTTAGAGACTGCTGTATCCAGGGATCTGTCCCATAATCAGCTTCTAAACGCTGACACCATTGCATACACTAGCAAGATCTTGCTGAAAGGACCCAAATATAGCTGTCTCTTGTGAGACGATGCCGGGGCCTAGCAAACACAGGAGTGGATGTTCACAGTCAGCTATTGGATGTATCATAGGGCTCCCAATGGAGAAGCTAGAGAAAGTACCCAAGGAGCTAAAGGGATCTGCAACCCTATTGTTGGAACAACATGATGTACTAACCGGAACCCTGGAGCTCTTGTCTCTAGCTGCATATGTATCGAAAGATGGCCTAGTCGGCCATCAATGGAAAGAGAGGCCCATTGGACTTGCAAACTTTATATGCCCCAATATAGGGGAATGCCAGGGCCAAAAGAATGGGAATGGGTGGGTAGGGAAGTGGGGGGCGCTATGGGGGACTTTTGGGATAGTATTGGAAATGTAATTGAGGAAATTATGTAATAAAAATATATAAAAAAAAAAAAAAAAAAAAAAAAAAAAAAAAAAAAAAAAGGACAAGTTGTGGTTCACTATGGAGGAACTTCCACTAGAGTTAGAAACAGTTCTGACCTTTACAGAGTTAAGCTTCTTCCGGTCCTCATCTCTGAAACCTGCGCAGACAGAAAGACGATTCTTTGGCCTGCTTTTTATTGGTGAGTTTAGCTCTAACACAGGTGCTCTATCAAGATCATGTAGATAAACCACCAAATTACATACAATCCATCCCTCCAGGCCTGTCCTTTGCCCCAGAATGAGATTAACTTGATGTGTTAACGCTAATTTATCACTTCCTTCCTTAGTCTGCTTTTCATAAGTTAAAGAAAGGACCTGACCGGACACAATACCACTCTTGCAAAGTCACTTCTGCAGTCTGCGGCCCTGGCATGGGCCTTACACCAAAATACAGTGAAAATGGCAAATCTGTTCTATGTTTGATGACTTAAAAAGGTCCATTCTCTTTTGCAACCTCATCTAAAATGTCAGTTCTAGGAATTAAAAAAGCAAAAAACAAACAAACAAACAAAAAAAACAATCCTCAAAATCTAAGTGCTTCAAGACCCACCTCACACCCCCTGGCTAACATCAGCTCATCCAACACTGAGCCTAACACTCACCACAAACAGCTGTGCTTGGCAGAGATGACCATATGCCTGCAGCCTTGGCTGCCGCGGGCTTCGCCATGCCCCACAGTCTGCATAAATATTCTCTTTTCCTACTGAGTGAAAAATCTAGTTGGTAATAGGTACAAAAATAATGGTCAAATGTGTTTTCTTGATCAAAGCTCGTCTTGAGAATGAAGGTTCCCCTTCTCTACCCAGCCCACACCCACCACTACCCAAGCAAACAAACAAAAATAAAATCAGAAGTATAGGCTTTGCACTTGAAAATAGAACTGTCCCTACTTAGTGGGCCATTTGGAGGAGAATAGACAGAAAATCATCATCTCTACATGCAAATCGGTCTCAAAGCCAAGACCCCAAAGAAACCAAGCAACACAGAGTATCCTAATACTCTAACAGAAACCAAGCAGCAAACACCCAAGCATATCCTAATACTCTCACAGAAGGGCTACGGATGAAGAAGACAGGGCAGGGAGAATCACCGCCCCTTAAACAGACCACTCTTAGAGATCTAGCTCTGTGCCGTGTTGTCCGTGCCTAACTATGTGTTCAATGAGTGCTGTCAAACAGATGCACCAAAGAACGAGCTCTACTCCTTGAAAGAATAAAATGCAGTTTTGAGCTTGCAGACATTAACACTGTAATATAAGCTAGCTTGTCCTTCTCCAGTGAGAGGAAATGGACCAGTCCTAATCTAATCTCTCAGGAATGCTCATCTTCACCATTAAGTCCTGCTATGCTATTTGACTCTAGATTGTTCTCTGGCCAGCCTCCTGGATGCTCAGGTTATATTATCATAGGTCTTTGAGATGAAAATGTTGGCTAAGATGAAAGCTGACTAGATATTAAACTATGCTTTCTGCAAGTGTTTACTGTCTGTTCATACTTGTCTTCTCTACATGAAAGATTATAGTTTTGTTTTGTTTTTAAAAAGATGTAAGATCCTATTCAATTAAAAGTGTACTCTGGTACATACCCCCGAAAAATACTTGCACATATGTTTTCAGAGCATTCTGAAGTCACATTTTTAATAAATTATACCTGAAGTCCATATCCTTGCCTGTGTTTATTGGTAGTAATAGTCGGTGAATACTCAGTTAAACACTCACAAGCAGTTATTTGGCATCAATGCTAAGTAAGCTCTATGTTGGTTCACAGGAATCATTGGTCAATAAAATATAAGTGACCCCTGCTATCTATCATAAGGCCAGAATGAAACAATGGTTTGTAAGGTAGGTTGTTTAAAAGGGGACTGCAACACTAGGAGATCAAAATAAGATGTCAAGTCCTGGATCCAGGAAAATGAAAAGAGTTTACAAACTGAGACAAGGAAAACACCTAGCTTGGCTGCTGCAGAATTCGAAATAGCCGTAAGAACAGAGGGCAGAGGATGACAAGGCCAGACCAGAGAAGGCATCACATAGGGATTGGGGACCTCGCCCTTGGACCTTCTTCACAGCACCACTCCCCATAGTTACAAAAGCATCCGTCCATCACACGGATGTTTGTGGAGGGCTTTTTCCTATTTTAAAATCAATGGTGATTCCTTTGAGAGAATGGACCTATATTAAAATCTTACATACAAGACTGGAGAGAGACAGCTCAGTGATTAAGAGCACAGGCTTGTTCTTTCAGAGGACCAGGATTCAATTCCCCCCACATGCCAGCTCATGACTGTCTATAATCCAGTTCCAGGAGATCTGACACTCTTGCACCAATGCACATAAAATAAGATAAAAATTCAATAATCCTTTTTAAAAATTCTCACATACAGGGGGAAAATAACTAGTGGGCAGTGGTCTAAGAGAAAGCCAGAGAGTGCAGGAGAATAATGGCAGATTGCAAAGACTGACCACTGAATACCTTGTGCCAAGAGAGTGCTTGACAGATAAACTGTATAATTGTATCCCACTTTACAGCTGACAGAAGGGAGAATCTGAGAGGATAGCCAGCTCAAAGTCATTCAGCAAATGGATAGCTAAGACAGGAATCCAGTCAAAATAACACCAAAGACTTCTAACCAAGACTAGGGAAATCTGCTCTTCCAGGCTCACGGGACTGTTTGATTGACTTTTATTTGACTGTTAACTATCTGTTAACTATCAAAAGCTGTGAAAATGTTAACCTTGGGCCTAGAAATTACATCTTGGGTAATAAAGCTTTAGAAAATAACCCAATGCAAGAAGTCATCTCTACAGAGTGAGTCACGATGCCTACAAGAGAAAAACCGGAAGTACCCTGAGCGGCTGGTTCCAAATGTGGAAAGCATATTAATGAGGTGGAGACTCTTTTTTTGCCCAGCCACATACTACTTTATGATCATTTCCCATGTGGCTTTGAGAAAAATCACTGAGTGGAGCAATATATGCTCTTCCACCGTCTCTCCGCAACCTGGGAGAGCAGGCCCGGACAATCCTAACCACCCTAGTTCTTAGAGGCAGGATGACTGTCTTTTCCAACTACATGAAAGCTTACTGATAGGCGGCTCTGAGCAAGTCACCTGAGGTGCATTATCTCCTCCTTACAATGGTCTTAGGAACAGCTGTCCTTGAGACAAAGCTGGAGGAAAGAGAGAAGAGAAGGAACCTACTCTTTATCACGGTGCTTGTCAGCAGTCAAGCCAAACACTGAATACAAGTGTTACGTCTTTCCTGCACTGTAATGGGATGCTCACGTCATGCTGGTAATCATAACCTGAAGCTCAGAGTACAAGGGAGCTCAGGGCTTATAAATGCAGCCAGCCAGCTTATAAATGCAGATAAATGTTCCAACTCCAGATAGAGGGTAGTTCGTGGGTTTCATTGGACAATAGCTGCCACATATGAAAGTAACAGCCGATAAATCAACAGATAAAATACATAAGTTAAATAATTGTAAAACTGCACCTCTTGTTGTACCTGTAGCTAGTTCTCAAGTACAGATTGACCAGTCAACAAGTCCCTATGATCTACCTGTCTCTCTCTGCCTGGCCCCCAACTGCCCACCAACTCCAGTACTGCGGTTACATTCTGCCTGGCTTTTACATGGGTCCTTTCCAAATTCAAGTTATAATGCTTGCACATCAAGCACTTTACCTACTGAACAACTTCCCCAGCCCTAAACAACCATGTGCAGTATTATCCCAAGCAGCACAGATGCCCTCAAACTCACTGTGTAGCTGTAGGCGACCTTAATAACCTTAATAATCCCAGGTGCTGTGATTACAGGCATGCTATATCGCATCTGGCTTATTTTCTAATATTATAAACCTATCCTTTAAACTCTATAAACTGGGCAGCAATGGTGCACGCCTTTAATCCCAGCACTCAGGAGGCAGAGGCGGGAGTCTCTGAGTTTGAGGCCAGCCTGGTCTACAGATTGAGTTCCAAGACAGCCAAGGCTACACAGCGAGACCTTATCTCAAAACAACAAACTATGTAAGTAAGAGTTAAACCTTTCTTGAGGTCTAGGCCATTACTATTCTTAGAAAAGGTAGAGACGATAGCTCAGAGAATCTGGGTCTGGGCTTTGCCAAGTGCCCTGTATCAAATCTCTACACATGTCAGAAGCTGGAGCTGCTCAGTTTGTAAATCAATTATCTTTAAAGAACTTCCAGCCCCATCTTATCTGTAATCTGAACAATAGCTAATGGCTGTAATGGTCCACTAAAACAGACACCTCTTTCTTTTCTGGCACCTTGTGCATATAGTACCGAAAGGCTGCCGCAGCCACCCTAATCCAACATTAATATGATTCCAGGTTCTCAAGTCCAGAATTTACAGCTTTGAATACTGCCAGCTTAACTTTCAGCTATCCCTCCTTCATGCTATAACTTTCAGTCCATAATAGCTTCCTTTTCCCTACGTAGGCTGTGCAATCCAGATCTGCATAGCTTCTCCATCCAAACACTGAACTATACACATCATATGCATTACTGCAATTACTTTAGTCCTACCAACACTTCGATTACATGTCACGATTTTATAAATATGAAAACCAAAGATCCAGTCAGTTAAGCTGCCCAGGGCTGTTAGCAGCAGAGCTCTGACTCAAAGGCAGGTTACATCACCGCAAGATGAGGTATACTGCAACCTGTTCCCTTGAACATTTATTAGAACAGTGAGTTAATTAAAAGTCTTCCAGTTGAAGCCAGAATCTAAGACCTCTAAAGATTGTCATAAATGATGTGTACCTTGAAAAACAGAGTTTAATAAATACATTTTATTTCTTCTTCTATCAAGAGGTGAGAGTGTTTTTAATCACTATTTTCTAAATACATTATTTTTTTTCAACTAAGCTAATTTTGTGTAAACCCCTGGGTGGTGGGCCTTTAGGCAGCAGGTATGAGCAAGAATGTCAAACAGCTTATTGTTAACATGATAGATAAAACATCTGCATTATTTGCTGAAGTTGCTGAGACATTTATCAAACATGACAGGGAAAACAATTAAATTCTTACCACGCTAGATATGCAAGAATCCTGGCAAATTGTTTTTATCTTTCTCATTATTTTTCTCTTCACTGCAGTCATTAAGTAGAACTATGCATTCAAAAAGCTTGAGAATTCAGCACGGAGACTTCTGAGCTACTGCATGAGTAGAATCTAGCTTCTCTATGAGGCTAATGCTGATGTGTGCAGTAATTACGTCATGTTCTCCTCTTAAATCATCTCTGGGAGAACCCACAGCTTTCTGCAGATGCTTATGCTGAGCTGCAGCACTCAAGCCCTGCTCCTCCCTGGTGGAGGAGAGTTGCTGTATTTTACTGGATCTACAAGGGAAAGATGGAGAGTGCCCCCAAATTCTCAGCCATCACAAATAATGGAAACAAACATTGCCTCCGGGTCTGATTGACTTAACAGGTACTAACTTTCCTTAGCTAACTAATGCTTCATCATATTTGAAGGGCAAATGCCAGAAAAATCTAATAGCTCCTGCTGAACCTACCTTCTTGGAGTATCAGTAAGTGACAAAATTATTCCTGGGCCACCTCTCTAGTAGACATTACATACATGATCAAGAGAAAGTTGACTCATGACATTACAGTCCCAACCAGAAAAACACTGCAAAATGAAACATGGTGTAAGGTGGGTAAGGGAGCAAATAGTTAGCCTGGGTAGCCCTGGATCCCCAACAGAGGGATGTCCAATAGCTGAACAGCCAGGAGAGGATAATGGTGTCAGCGGGTGACAGAAAATGGGAGGTGACAAATCTGAAGGAATGGGGAGGAGGGATGATCTTCCCTTTCACACCCCTACATTAGATAGCCAGTGAACCTGGGAAACATGACTGGGGACCTTCTAGTTCGTTGACAGTACTCTCTCAGTCACATCACTAGACTCCGAAGACCAGAAATCAGAAAAAAAAAAACAACAACAACAAAAAAACATCTCTAGCATAGCATCCTACTTCTCATAGTCAAACCTCTCACAGCAACTGGAACTGCCTGAGATTCTGATTTATTAACTGTCCCCTTCAAGACCAAATGTCAGGAGAGGGGGTTGGAAAGTGCCTTCTCAAGTCACTTGCAAAATTCAGAGCAGTTGCTACTTCCCTATCTGTAGTAACGGTCACCATGTGTAAAGCAGGATGGGACAGGCTGGGGACAAGTGAAGACTCATGAAGACAAGGTGGTTATGTTGAAGACAAGCACGGCCCAGGACAGAGTTGGGGTATCTGGCATTTATTCAGAAAGCTGGGGTTTGTGGCTGAGAATTTGGAAATAGAGCTTTGCATTTGCCCAGTCTGTAATTTGAAATAAAGAAGAAACCAAGATTCTGATGAAAACACTGTGAAGAAGTAGAGAGAAACAGCAAAAACATTACCAGGAAGCTAGGGGTTTGGGAGGCTGGGGGTGCTAAAAGGCCAGTTGTTCATGGTCTCAGGCATACCTAGCTAAGACTGGGACAAGGACAGAGGAGATGTCCAATAACCAAACAGCCAGGGGAGAATAATGGTGTCAGTGGGTGACAGGAAGTGGGAGGTGACAAATCTGAAGGTTAGGGGAGGAGGGGGTCTTCCCTTTAATCCCCATACATTAGACAGCTAGTGAACAGTTTGACTATATGTATTCCCTTGCCTTTCCAGAAGTTCTCTTGAACATCCTGAAGCCACTGCCCATACACAAAAGCTGGCTGCCTTAATGTCTTCTATGCCAATGCAAATGGTCACTAAGGACATTCCCTCATTGCTCAGAATAACTGTCTCTCTGGCATTAGTAAGGTCTGAATGTCATTGCACACCCCTCTCTTCCCACTTTGCTTTCTTTCTCGAGCCTTCTTCCTCTCTAGTAGCCACCTGCACCTCGATCTTCCTCCTGATCCTGCCCAGCTGCACACATGTCTGCACCAGGCTCGTCGTGGTCAACCATTTACTTCCTTTCTGCATTCTCATAAAAGCTCAACTCTGAGGTCAAACCTATTCTCTCCCTGCCACCCAAGAGTAGAAACTTCATGTGATTTATCTCTATGATTTCTGTGCCAAGTGTGTATATAAAGGACTGGACAAAATCTATGGAAAGAAACCCCCCCCCAAAAAAAAACATGCACATAAGAAGGAAATCAATTTTGCAACATTAATGTCACACACAAAAAAAGCCAACTGATCAAAGCATTACCCATCCACCAAATAGTTATCTGTCTATCCTAACGGGCTCCCTTGTCCTGTTTGATGAGAAGGAGGTTGCAGTGAAATACAGGATACAGAAAACTAGGGTCAGGAACTGGTTTTTTACTTCCCTTTGAGTGTTCAGGATCATCTGCAAAGTCTAATAGTCAGCAGACAACTTGATAGTTTAATTAATCAACTCACAGGCGCTGGTTACGATGAAGACAAGGGCAAACAGAAATCAGGTAACCCCCAAACTACCATCACCACAGACGTTTATTTTTAAATATATGTTCAATGCAAATCCATAGACTATTATGTCCTTTTTGCAGAGCATGCCTTGCTATTGGCAAACACTTTGTCAGACATTTCCTCATGCAGATCACCAGATAGCCTACAGAGTTTGGCAGCAGGAATGGGAAATTTTGCTGAATTTGGAAGTAGGACAGTTGGACTCAAATCTTGTCTTCACCACTTCCTGTCAGGATGATCTTGAAAAAAGCCCTTCAACCTGGTGCACATCTCCATTTCCTCCTCTGTAGAGCAGTGATAAGATCATCTTCTTCCTGCCTTACAGACAAGAGGCTGGGGAGAGAAGGCAGAGGTGGGAGGAAACAATGGACAACCAACTGTGCACCAAGCCTTGTAATGCATTGTTTAATTCTCACCTCAGCCCTGCAAAGCCCTGATTCACTACTTCTTGCTCATCACAAGAGGTCACTGGGAGTCACAAGGAAAGTAACTTTCTCAAGGTCATCCGTTGGAATTCAGCCACTTCTGCTTAACCCCCTGATCTCCATAAAACCATAATGTTTTCGAAGTGAGACCGCCTCTCTTGTGGCTGATACTGTTCTAAGTCTATTGGTGGAGACAAAGGGAAACCCTCGCTGACTAAGGTCACACAGTATGTCAGAGGCAAGGATGGAAAGAGAAGCCAGCTTTCCCAATCCCTGACCTTTTGAAGCCTTTCACTTAACCACGCTGCCCCCCAGGACCCAGGAAAAGACACAGAGAGATGCGTGGCTCATTTATCCAGACCAGCTGTTCCAAGTCTATTTTAAGATGAGCACTTTGAAAATCATGGAAGGTTGGTATCAAGTGTATCATTAAATATTCCATATTAATTGACCCTTTAGAGAATTCCCATGTGAGCAGCGCATGCTGTTAGCTTCCTATTATGGAAGCAGCTCAAAGGCCAACCTCTGCAGCACATACTTTGAAAGGACACTCGGACAGCAGCCCAAACACAATTCTAATGTGTTTTCTTTTCATGAGAATCAAAAGCAATGACATTTTGCTGATCATGGTTCTGTCCCCTAAATGCCAAAGTCAAAACAAAGCCAAAATATAGACTAGGTTGGCCAAAGCGCTATGTAAAGTCTGTCCTCATGAGCACTGTGGGGGTTTGAGAGAAGGCCTTCACAGGGCCTGTAGAATAGCTATACACTGCACATAATGGCTAATAATGGGCATATGGATTAATAAGTATAGCTACAACACAAAAGAACCATGTCATGACATGTATTTAAAGCAGTGGAGCTCCTGGCTTCCAGGTAAGTACATATAAGCATACTTAACTCCAGACTCAGCATTAAACCATATACTCTGGCCCAGCTGTCACAAAGCACATTATTAACTGACCCGCATTTCGTACATTTTCCTATATAATTGTATTCATATATTCTCAGAATGCCCGTCAAACACCTGCCAAATACATGACCCTACTTTACTCTGAATAGTGTGGTAAATGGTATCGAATCATCCAAATGCAGCATTGGATATCTCAAACCAACGTGACAGTTCAGTGTCTGACAAGCACAGAGTGTCATTAACAACCAATCAGAGGACACTCCAGTGAGGTCGCATCACAGACAGCAATGCAGGGAGGAAGAGAAGACCTCTCTTCATTTGATGTGTGCCAACAGCCTTAGTGTGAGAATTGGGTTCACATTAAATGTTCTCACTCAAACCTTGACTCCTCTACAAACCACTTCTCTGTACACATTACCAATCCTCTCTTGGCCTCCGAGTGTCTATCACTCAGAGTGTCTGTCTCTTTGAATAAGAGAATATGTGACAGGTGCCTCCTGAGTGAGACTTAGAAGCCTTGGGCAGGCTTCTGAGGAAGTGGTGATGATGGTTATTGTAAAATGTCTCTGCATCTACTGTGCACTTGCAGCCAGTCACAGACCTAGTTCACTCAGGCAGAGTGCTTTTTGGTTAGGTCTATTTTAGAGAATAAGAGAGCTCAAGAAATAGCAGGTTCCCATCACTTTCAAAAAGTCTACCCAGTTGCAAAGAAGGATACTATTATCTGCAAGGATCATCAATGGCCCTGGGTGGGTTGGTATCTGAGGTTTATAATAACAAAGGCGGAGCTGAATATGTCATAGAATTCATAGAGTTATCTTTGAAAGGACAGTAAACAATGAGTTACCATTTTCAACCCATTGATGAATTTTTCTTTACTTATGCGTGTCTGTTAATTGTGATTCCTTGTGTCAAAATCCAAACACACATTATCAGGAAGTTAGTCTATGGCAGGCTCAAGCCAAGTCACAGTGTGGCGGGGAGATGAACAAGAAAAGAAAAAAATAACCTGCAAACCAAGGGCATGTTGCACTGACCTATGCACACCAGGTTATAGCACAAAGCAGCATGTACTTGGCCATGCCTGAAGGGGGACCCAGGAAAGACCCCTGACTCAAAAGAACACTGGACCAAACCTTCACACAAACGAGAAAGAACTCTGGAAGCAGAGGATATCACACCCAAATTTGCACACCGACATTTAAAAGCTCAGGTCGTCCATGAAAGCCTAAAAGAGTCAGGTGTACCATTTGGGGAGCCTTACAAGATGGAACAGGACCAGACCATGGGTGCTGATATACTCTCAAAGGATCCTAGAGTTAATCTGAGGCCCATCAGGAACCATCAAAACAGCTGGACCGAAGTTCAGCAACCACTTATCTTCCCCAGTGGTATAGGTCAAACCCAGAGTTGTTCTTCACTGTAGTCAATGCTCATCAACATATCTTATGTGATTTTTACCTTAAAAGTATACCCTGAATCAAATAACGGAAATAACACGTGTGCTTGCACATGAAAGGATACAGAAGAGAACTGATGATGAAGGAGAGTCTGAGGAAGGGTAGAAGAGAATTTTTCTTTGTTTCTGTCTTCTCCTCATGAGGACTCATCATTCATCGTTGAAACCATCATGCCATGGTACAAAAGAGAACGTACCACCCATGGGCACAAAGGCAGGCATGGGAGCTGTAGAGAACCCACCTCTGATTTTGCCTGTTTTCTCTGCAGACCAGGAGGCAACAGCATCAGTGCAAAGGAATGATGGAGGAGAAGGAAGTGACAGAGGCTACACGAAAGGGAAGAAAATGCACTCAGGGGTCATCTTGGACAGTCAGAAAATAAATGACTAGAACAGCTCTCAAATGTTTAATGTCAAAACTCCTTTACATTCTTTAAAACACTGACTACTGAAATCTGTTAGCAGCTTGTGTTTGTGGCGGTCACATATCTACCAATGTTTGACATACTCATATTCAAAACTGAGAGCTCTTCATACACAAGTCTATCAGGAGTTGCAGTAATAGCATCAGTAATATGCAGCCTTCAGAAAACTCGAGCGGGAAGATGCTGTATTAATATTATAAATGGGGGTCAAAATTAAGGAACTCAAAAAGGCCTCTCTGAAACTGCCTGGAGTCCCAGGCTTTGTGGAAACCTAGTCTAGATCATCAGAATTGCCACAATAGGGTAGATGACAGCACTCACATGAAGTTTGGGGACCATGAACTTCACATAAGAAGAGTCCCTGGGGTATGGTTCTCTTCTGTCACCTTTAGCAGCTCCTTTGTAGGTGGGAAATAAGCAACAGACTGGATCTAGCCAGGGTTCTGTTTACCCAGAATATATGAAGCCAGGAATGTATTCGGAAGGGTCTGGAAAGTGAGCTGTGTAGGAAGGAAGCAAAGCCATGACAGCAGTGAGGAGGTGGAAGAGGCAAAGAGTTCAAAAGATCGCTGGATTCTAGGTATTAGCAGAATAAGCCAGAAAGAATGGGGTAGTGACAGAGTGGGAAGCTTGAAACTGAGACACCGGAGGGGAACTGGTAAGAAACCAGTTCAACATCCCAAACTGAATGTGACCTTTTACAGCCTCCCAAGCCTCAAACTGGGGCTCAACCCAGGTCAGATCCACCCTGTCCACATTCAGAGGTCCCAAGGGCCTGTCCATTGCAGGTTTTAACTACGTGTCTAGGTTTCTACATCCCTCTCCAGCCTTCTACTCACCCTCCCCACCCCCCTTTTTCTGGCCTCACCCTCTCTTGACCCAGCTCTACCCACACCCTGTCCATGCCCAGTATTGCCACAGCTAATACATCCTGACTGTTGTTAAGTTTTCTACCATGTCCAGCCTTCACCCAGGAAAAGACTGTCACAATGGAAGCAGATATAAGCTGCCAGTGCAAATACACAGTCCATAGATATAAATTAACACCATGGACATCATAAGATGATTCAGGGAAGAGAATGTGACCTGAATATAACTAAGGTGAAAATTCGAACATGCTAGAGGAATGTTTAGATAAAAGGAGCTGGCAAAGAAAACTGGGCAGGAATAAGAACCATAAGAGAATAAGAACCATAAGAGAATAAGAACCATAAGAGACGAGAGGAGAGCATCAAGGGAAGAGGAAGGCAGTGGTCAGGTCTGCCAAAGAAGTTATGAAAAATGATGAAAATAGGGGAGATCTAGGGATTCATACATTGCATAAATTTCATCTGCATAACAAATTCTCCATATATATATACAGACCTATACTATATATATATGTGTGTATGAGAGAGAGAGAAAGAGAGAGAGAAGCACTCTCAGTGTTCTCAACCGTGACATCCATAGGATAGTAGCTTCACAGATAAAGCCTTCGTTTCTATAAAACCCTGACTGAGCCACCAACTAGACCATGTGAGCAAGTGTGTGAAGTGTGGTGCCCATGTTGCATGAGAAGGCAATGATCAGCATCAGCGTGGACTTCACAGTTACAGAGGAAGATGATCCAGAAGAACCATTTAACAGATTAAAAAGGTAGCTGGCTTCTGGGAAGATGAAATAATGGCATTATCCTGAGTGAATTAGAAGTGTAACCAAGACACAGTTCTTCTTGGACAATGAGCACATTGTGTCCCTCCATTCTCTTTAACCTAATAATCTGTATACATCACCACTTTACGTGGGAGACAGAAAGTACAGACATGTAATACACACAGTGATACAATTATAGGGTTGCTTGTTAAATATATGGTTATGTGCAAAAGAAATAAAGTTCTTTCTGTAACTCTAACAGAGACATAAAAATGGCGCTGAGTATCAGCTGGGTTGGAATGTTAACCCTGGGTACCACAATCAGCCATTTTTTAACAAAAGCCACATCACTAATTCTCCACTTACAGGAGATAAATGTAGAAATGAAGGGAACTGTGGAAAGCGGTAACTCTTGAGTTGAAATGGTATTCAGAAGAAAACCTTCAGGAACATACTGAATGTATATTATTTATGTTCACTCACAGACAAATACTTTTGCACACATATGTACAAACAGATACAGGAATAGTATAGCATACACCTGGCGTAACTTTTTATGTTTTGTTTTTTTGATTTTGAGACAAGGTTTCATATAGCCAAGTCTGGCCTTAACTCCTGATCTTCCAGCTTTCAGTCCCCAAATGCTGGGATGATAGGTCTACACCACAACACCAGGCTTAAAATCTGTATAAATCCAAAGGTGTTTTTTAGTGAATATAAAACAAACTCTCTATATACTAAGAAAATAACTTCTTTTTCAATCCTTTTTTCTCTACTAGCCACTACCTCAGTTTCCTACTCTCTTTTTAACCAAATTAACCTCAAAGAAACATTTACAGCTAGGATCCTGTCCTCTCTTAATCTCTCCTCTCCTCCATATGCTGTTTGCCTTCCAGACTATCAAATTTCTCTTTTGTCAAGGTCACCAAGGAACTATAGACTATGCAAATCAATATTCTATCCTGAGTCCTCCCTTCCCTTGATCTATCAGCAGCACTGGACACATCAGATCACTCCAGCCCTCTATTCTTTTTAGAACCTCACTCCATGGGTTACCTCCTGACCCAAGGTCACCCCTCTTGGCTCTCCTCCAGGACACAAATTCCTAACCTTCACTCAGACTTTGTGTCCTCCTTCACCCCCATTCAATAGATGCTGCCATCCAACCTCATTCTTTCAGATGCTGCCTGTACTTTGGAGGCTCCAAAATCCATATCTACATCTTCCACCTCTCCAGTCACCTGCTCAGTCTCTTCCTCTGGGTGGCTACTGTACGCTGAAGCATGCCAGCTTCTGATCTTCCTCTCTTTCTTTCTCATATTTCCAAACACTGTTCTTTCTCTACATCTCTCTGTCTCTGCAAATGGCAGCTCTATGATTCCAGTAGCTCAGACCAGACTCTTGGAGTCACCGATGAGTCCCATCTTCTTCTCATACCCTCCCAGATGAGCACAGCAAATGCCAAATGGTCTCTACCCTCCAAATGCACTCAGAACCCTGACATTTCCTTCTATTCCATCCTCCCTCTCCTCTGACTTCCCTGGCCTTCTTGTTAGTCTAGTATACCTGGAGCTGATTGTCTCAGGGCCTTCCCCTTTGTATACCCTCTGCTGAGAATATTCTTTTGGTTTGGTTTGGTTTGGTTTGGTTTGGTTTGGTTTGGTTTGGTTTGGTTTGGTTTGGTTTGGTTTGGTTTCAGACACCTACATTCCTACATTCCCTGGCTCCCTTCAGGTTTCTGCCTAATTATTGCCTTCTTGGAGAAGGCTCTCTTACATAACCTACCTTCTCTGAAATGACATTTCTCTCTGTTCTCTTAGGCAGCTTTGGATGGCCTCGCTGAACATTATATCACACGGTCATCTATTTCTTTATGGTCTATCCAGGGACCATGAGCATCCCTTTAAGGCAAACACTCTGGGGCATTTGTTTAGTGCTTTAAGTAAGTAACCGAGACTTATTGTTTGTAAGAATAAATAACTATTTGTTGGTGGAACTATTCAAGGATGAATAATTCATCTTAAGACAATTCCAAGTTTCTCCAGACTATATATAACGGTCAGAAACCTCACTAAATATAAGAATACCATTCCAAGGCAGAGGGTGGCCCAAATAAACAAAATAATATTTCTGAAATAACCTTAGCAATTGCATATCTCTGCTTAGTTTTATATATTGAGGAAGTTCTTCTTCGTCACTAAAAATGTCATTAAGCCACTAGGCCCATCCCCTTTTTGCAAGGGCACAATGATCAACAGAGCTCCTCAATGAACCACTAATGTACATTATGTCCCGGCCAGAATACTGCTTGTGATGAAAAACAAATCTGTCTAATAGAACAGATACAAAAGTACTGGATTTTCAGTGTTCATCAGAAATCTACTTAATTTTATATTAATCTTTATAATAGACCACGTTAAATATAAAACAAACATGGCGTTTACTTTTTGTTTTGTTTTGTTTTGTTTTGTTTTGTTTTAGCCAAGATTTGCCTGAAACTCACTACTCAACCAAACGTGACTTTGAAATCTCTGTCCCCACTGCTTGCAACTTCTAAGGGTCAAGCCCTCTGGTAACAGGCATGTGCTACCATGTCCATGTAACCTCCCTGAGCCATTATGAATGACAGCAAAATCCACATCAGTATTTCCTAAGTATTCACTTCTTATTGAAGATCATCACCTTATCAAGATGGTGACGCCAGAAAGATGCTGTGGTCCACAGCTAGGAAGAGCAATAAGCAAGAGGGGCAGGACCTCCTTTATGTTTCTGTTTTGAGGAAGATTAAGCTAACTTATGAATCCTGCAATATTCAATCCTATAATTAAACAATCATTATTTACAGTGTTATTTTTGTTTTAATGCAAACATGACAGAAGGCTAAACTAACACCCCACTCACTGGAATAAACACCCTTATTAAAAAGGCTGCTCATTTTATAGCCTCCTACAGAAAAATACACACACAGAGAGAGAGAGAGAGACAGAGAGACAGAGAGACAGAGAGAGAGACAGAGAGAGACAGAAAGAGAGACAGACAGAGACAGAGGAAGAGGGAGAGAGAGAGAGAGAGACAGAGACAGAGAGAGACAGAGAGAGAGACAGACAGAGAGAGAGGAAGAGGGAGAGGGAGAGGGAGAGAGGGAGAGAGGGAGAGAGAGAGAGAGAGAGAGAGAGAGAGAGAGAGAGAGAGAGAGAGCAAAATGGCAAATAAAGCCCCCTTTTGGCATTTGTCAAAACATCTCTGAATAATCAAAACTCTCAGGTGCGGTCTTCTAGTTATTCCCCACTCTGGAAGCTCGTGTGTCATAAGGAAATAATATATTTCAAATAATTATCTTCCACAGAAAAAAAGTCAAGCATAGAAAGACTGACTCTTGGAAATAGCAAAAACAAAACAAAACAAAGAGTACGAGGAAGAGCATCTCTAACTTCAGAAGAACGAGTTGTGCTGGGATGCAGGCCACCATTAGCAAAGTACATTTGGGAGCTGGAACTATAAGCAGAGGAAAACGTGGTTCTATAAAAGGTAGTTGATGCAACTTATGGGAGAAAGCCAAGCAAACCCTTCCTGCAGAGGTGGGGACCTGGAGGGAGTCAGGGAACAGGGACAGTGGGTGCTTAGAAAGAAATGAGAACGCCCCAGGTCAGGAGACACCATGCACACCAGGGCTAGAGCTTCCTCCTCCCTCATGCTCTATGAAGACAGCCGATGGGGACGGAAACTCATAACCAGGAACAACCAGGGCCCTTCCCAAGGGAGTTACATGAGGCAGAAATATTTACAGATGCTAACACAAAGGAACCTGTAGGTCTTTGTGATTTAAATTTTTAATTGTATCCTAATACCCTAATATAACATTTTAGGTAATCTTGCTAATAATGAACATTTACTACATATGTGCTGAGTATTGTGGGCATGTTATATGACACCTTATTTCACAAAAGCACTTATTAAGTCTCCCTTAATGATATAATGAAAGTCTATATTATGCAAATGTATATACCTAGCTCTTAACCTCTCTGTAGTGGGGCCAAAACAGAGATAAAAGCAGATGCCCCACACTTAGGACTAGCTTTTAGGACCATGTTTGAGAAGAAGCCCTCTCCTCAAGTTCATCACAAGAGAAATCACTGAGTTTGGAACCAGAGAGCTCAGAGATGGACTGACTTAAAAACTCAAAAGAAAAATCTAATGAAGAGTCAGTTCACTGCCCTACTTACCTCATTATAATCTGGTGGTTTATTGATATCAATGTAATAATTCCTTAAGGGCAACTAACTATCTTGATATGTTCACTGTGGTGGCCTCAGTGGGGAATAGAATTCTTAGAGAATCATGCCTGCTCCATTTCATTAATGATGCTTATAAAGACCTTCAGTCATCAAACTGATTACATTATAGATAATGCATTTTAGGAGAAGAAAGAGGAGAACCCACTTGACAAGATCCCATCCACTGTCAGCAGTCAAATAAAGACTTGAATGTCAAAGAATGCCCAGCTATCCAAAAAGGAAGGAAGGAAGGAAGGAAGGAAGGAAGGAAGGAAGGAAGGAAGGAAGGAAGGAAGGCAGGAAGGCAGCTAGAAAAGGAAAGGAAGGAAGGAAAAAAGAAAGAAGAAAGAAATTTGGTTATTAAGAACACTTTGATGAGTAACTGCTGTTCCAGAAACTAAACTTCGAGGAAATATGCACAGCACGTGGCATCAAAGCACAAGACTTCATGCTGCTACTGAGACTACTGATCAAATGGAAATGGAGATCTAGTAACTGACTCCTGTGCATGGCACGACCTTACTCCTAACAGTTAACTCTGACAGTACAGAAACAACCACTGAAGCCCTCCACAGGACTATCTATGGTTGCCACAATTGTGGGCAAGTCCACAGAATTAGCAATCACCCATCATTCAGGTTTCTAAGAGAGTCTAAAATAATTGATCCTTGTAAACACATATAGCACTCACTACTTATATATCTGCTTTTTTTTTTACTTGGGAACTGCTTACCAACAGAGGACACAGACTTTGAAGTGAGGAGCGACCCTGATGAAATACTGACAATCAGGGCAGAGTGTGGGAGTTCCTGCTTTAAATATTAGATTATTAAACTGCATAAGGTCACTTTTTTCTGCAAGGACACAGCTCTGGGTAAGTGGTAAGTCTCTGAATCATACAGGACTAGTGCTAAAATATGTCACTAAAATGTCTCTTTCCTTTCCCTTTTAAGTTGAAACGTTTCTTTTTCTTTTCGTGTGTGTGTGTGTGTGTGTGTGTGTGTGTGTGTGTGTGTGAAAGAGAAAATAGAAGTTCTGAGTTGTGTTGAACATCCTCTTAAAGAAACTTTCCGACAGGCCCAAAAAATAAGCAGCACTGGGCTGCATGTGGCTTTTTGAGCTGTCTCTGAGGAGCCCACTGCTTTATGTGCCTTCCAGGACTGGATTTTAATCAGAACCCTCAAAGAGGTATCTCCAAGCTAAGGCCACAGCAAAACTTCTCACTTCCTGCCACCGGTGAGGGAGGCTGGGCTGGCTCCCCTTACGTTTTCAGACAAGCTATAAACACAACCTTCCAGTTTGCTAACAGGCCACCGGCTTAGGGGGCGGGGTGGGGAACTTCAGGAAGGCTCTCTGTGTCCCTCTTGGTTTATTTTCTCTGAGCAGATAACGGTACCAAACGCCCTCCACTTCCTAGAGTCCTCATCTATGGCACAGTTCCTCTTTCCAGAACGTGGGGACCAAATGAAAGCAAAAAATAAGTCAAAGCAAAATTAACCCCACCGCTTCATCTCATCCCTTCTCATTGTTATTTTAGAGCCGACTCCCTCTTTGTTATCACACACACACACACACACACACACACACACACACACACACACACGAGGGGGGGGGGACAGAAAGGTGAAACGCGCCCTAGGATAACTTATTTCTTCCCGCCTCCCAGAAACCATTAGGATTCCATACACCATCTCCCGACGCAAGGCTTTATTAGTTCTGCTTAGAAGCTAAGTCATTTCAAGGCAAGTGAAGAAAAGCCCCCAAGCTGAGAACTGAGAGGCAAGGCAAAGCGGAGCGCACCTAGATGTTTGCATTTACACAAAGAAATTATCCAGATGATTAATGGGAGCCTCTGACGGGCAGCGGGGTCACGGGGTGGCCTCCATACCTGGGACATCTGGGGCCTCAGGTTGATCTCCTTCAGATTGATGGAGTGTGGCCGCAGGTTGTTGAGCAGCTGGCAGAGCAGGACTCCATCGCGAAGGGTCTGCGCCAGGTCGAACACCTGCGCCGAGTCCCAGGTCACCCGATGGTTGGGGGGCAGCACCTTGCTGTGGATGAGCCACTGAGCGCACTGCTTCCATGGCTCCATGACCGACGGCTCCCGGACCCGGCCCGGCCGGGGCGGGCGGCGACTCTGAGGTGGCCGCCGCGGAGCGTCAGCGCTTCGCAGACGCCAGTCGCGCCGGTGGCCCCTGGTTCGCTTTGCCTTTCTGGAGCGGGCGCCGCTGCCGGCGGCTCGGGGACGCCGCGTGGGACTCGCCTCGGGTCCCCGCCCGGATGCGCCGCGGCCGGGCCGCCGCTGCAGCAGCGAGTGCCGCGCGCTCTCGGTGCGCCCCGGCCGGCTCCGCTGAGCACTGGCTTCCGACTGGCGAGCCTGGCGCCCCGCGACTGAGCATGCCCAGCGCGCCTGGCCGGTCTGTGCGGTCCGCGAGTCCCGGGAGGCGCGGGTGCGAGCGTGCCCGCCGCCCTGGCTGGGGGTCCGGGGCTGAGGGCGGGGCGGCTGGGGGGAGGAGCGGGCCGAGTTGGGGCGGCGGCCACAAAGGGGATCCCGGCGCCCCCGCCCGCCCGTGAACCCTCGGATGAGTGGAGCTTGCACAACCCCGGGGCGTCCAGGGATTAGCCCATCGGCACGGCTTCCTAGGAAGTGTGGCTGAACACTCAGATTCGCAGGGGTGTCCCCCGGGACACCCTGAACAATGAATGCGATTTAAATTAAGAGGGTCTCAGAGGAGCCAAGGCTTAACTGGGACACAGGGAGCCTGGAGAAATGAGATGTGCACTACGCGCAGCTGGAGAACGCAGCATGGAAAGTTTGTGATCGGCCTGGTCCCGCCTCCTCCAGGTCCATCCTCAGCCCCTTCCTGAAAGTTAGTTTCTTCTGAGAATGTTTTGACACCTTGAAAGTGCGTGACTTGGGGACAATTGCAGCTTCAGCCTAAGTAGAGGGAAAGAAGTAGGTTTTGCATATCTCCCAGGCTCGGAACTGTTCACGAAAGCAGTCCAGCGCCTTTTGCTGATCTTCAAAAACCAGCCTGAGAAAAAAAATAAAACTGGCCGGTGACACAGAGGCAAGAGCGCGCATGCGTCAGTGACTTGCCACCAGGTTTGAGCTCAAATCGCTTCAGCACTGAGACACTGAGAGACTCTGGGTCAGCATATTTGGAGAACCCTGGGGGAAATTGGAAAGTTCCCCCCCCCACACACACACACACATACCCACACATGTCAACTCTGCTATACTGAGGCAAGGTTCTCCCTGTCTTTTTTATTCCCACTGCCCTACAAAGCCGAAAAGGGTGCTTAAGCTTTTTGTAGTAATATTTTACTTCACTGAACTCTGACAACTCCGTGTAAATGCCCTCTTCGCTAGTCTTTTTTTTTTTTAGTTGAAATCTAGTTTGGTGGGATTTTATATCTGTTGTTGTTGTTGTTGCTGCTGTTGTTTCATTCGATATTTGTAGCTCAAATTTTCGATTATGGATCTTATTGCTTTTATAAACAGGACAAAACGTAACTTTTAAAAAGTACATGATCTGTTGGGACAGAAGTTCGGTTCTTTTATGCGTGACTGCGGCAAGAGTGGCCTGCTGTGTACACAACCAGCCTTAAACAATAATAAATCAGCCTAAGGATTTCCTTTCCTCGCATGCATCCGTCCCCAGCAACTTCCTCTGTGCACACTGTGGAGTCCATCAATAGCACAATGTTTCCTAGACCATAATAGGTTTGAAAGCCTGAAACTACAGGAGGATCAATCCTTAGCAATACTGTATCACCGAAACTGTAAAGTGCATCCTAGGCACGAAGATTATCAACAGCAGAGTTGCAATAAAATAGAGCATTATAATCATAAATCATGAAAGAATATTTAAAATATATATACTTTTGCTTTCTGGAATTTTCCATGTGATTTTTTTTTTTTTTGGGTTGGCTGTTGACTACCACTTTACTAAAAACTCAGAATGCAAAACCATCAAAAAGAGGCAAGTACTGTAAGCCATGTTACTCATTATAGATCTTTACAAACAAAACGCACATGGCTTGCCATTTAAAATGTGGTCCTGCATAAGAAGAAGTGGCGCTGGAAAAGAGGAAAGATGATAAGGAAAAAGTAACGACTAGCCATGCATTTCATCTTAGATAGCATCAGATCATCCCTTAATACTGTAAAAATATTTCCAAAATCCAGATCATGTGTACCGAGATACCAGTAAACAAACCTGGATTTAGAATCCAAGTTAAGCTGCTTTTTGATAACCTTGGGCAACTTCTATTCTTCTAACCTTCATTTTCTTCACCTATAAAATGAAGGAAGTGACCCTTGCCACGTTGGGTTGTCAGAATAATAATAAAAAAAAAAGTATGCCTTGGTTCTTGGAATGAATACATAGACAGGAGTATCACTGTGGACCTTGTAAGACTCTCGGGCCTGTACAAAATACCCATGGAAGGAGTTACAGAGACAAACTTTGGAGCAGAGACTGAAGAAATGACCATCCAGAGACTGTCCCACCTGGGGATCCATCCCATAAACAACCACCAAAACCAGACACTATTGTGGATGCCAACAAGATCTTGCTGACAGGAGCCTGATATAGCTATCTCCTAAGAGGCTCTGCCAGTGACTGACAAATACAAAAGTGGATGCTCACAGCAATCCATTGAACTGAGCACAGGGTCCCAATGAAGGAGCTAGAGAAAGTACCCAAGGAGCTGAAGGGGTTTGTAGCTCCATGGGAGGAACAACAATATGAACTAACCAGTACCCCCAGAGCTCCCTGGGACTAAACCACCAATCAAAGAAAACACATGGTGGGACTCATGGCTCTAGATACATAAGTAGCAGAGGATGGCCTTGTCAGTCATCAATGGGAGGAGAGGCTCTTGGTCCTGTGAAGGTTCTATGCCCTAGTATAGGGGAATGCCAGTGTCAGGAAGCAGGAGTGAGTGGGTTGGTGAACAGGGGAAGAGGGGAGGGGATAGGGGATTTTCGGAGGGGAAACTAGAAAAGGGGATAACATTTGAAATGTAAATGAAGAAAATATCTAATAAAAAAAAAGTCTCTCAGGCCCTACCCAGACTGAATGAGTAGGACCCTGAACTATATCAGGCTCCTCAGGTGATAAATAAATTTCCATCAAAAGCTGCAAAGCCTTGATATAAGGTATGAATATATGTGGTGCCTGTCACAGGGACAGCTTCATAAACACCACTCACTATACCACACATCCCTGTGCATCCACAGAGCATCAGCAAAGACCAAATAGATCCTTTTTGCTTTTAAATTGTTACGTACACATGTAACATGTAAATAGTACTTTAGGTCATAAAACTCAAATATTAATCCAGAAAGTGTATATAAGGGCAAGGAAGACAGATGGAGGCATAGGAGGCCTTAAAAAAGTTGTGGGACTCTTCAGGTGAGTGAGAAGCTACAACAGGTGATGGTAAATGTCTGAAATTGGGGCAACAAAACAGCAATTGGGATGGGGGGTGGTTCAGTGATAGAGTATCAGAAAAAGAAGGAGGAGGGGGAAAATGAGGAGGGGGAGGGGAGGAGGAGGAGGAGGAGGAGGAGGAGGAGGAGGAGGAGGAGGAAAAAGAGAAAAAGAAACGAAAGAAAAATATAATGGGCTTCTCACCTGAGCTGTGTTCTTTAAATTTTTAATATTTTAAAGGAGAATGATTTGGAAGACACTGGTAACTGTTTCTTACATATAGATATGGAAATTTAGGTTTCTGTCATGCTAGGAAAAAGTACCAAAATGGTCCCTTAATGGCACATGAGGAACCTTCACTCTCCATCACTTCCTCACTGCCCACTGGGTGAAGGCCTCTACTTGATGCTTTACATATATTATCTGCAATAAGATGTATCACCTCCCCAGCACACTTCATTGTTGAAGAAAAGGCTCTGTAGATCAAGTGTTACACACATTGTTCCTATTACAGATTTAATAAAAGCAATATTATATCCCCTTACATCTGCATTGTTTCTACTCAGAGGTGCAGGTCCCCCACTTACTGAGTTTACTGAGTTAGACGGACCCCTTCCTAGAAGGGGTACACAAGTGGTAACACTTATCTGCAAATTCTCAGAGCCATCCATGGTGCTTCTTGATGCTACTACACCAGGAAATCTCAGTTTTCCAAATTGACAAATATACAACGGAATGAGCCACATTTCCCCTCTACTCCCTCCCATACACATCCTTCCTCACTTTACTCTGCCTCCCCAGTAGTGAAAGCATCAGGAGGGAATTTGCCTCTGTGTAGCGGTAAAAAAATTAATCCTCTGGAAACTCCCAAATAGGGGCACACATCTCTATACCTGCCCAAATGATTTGGGTTCACAAAAGAAAGACACACATACACATGTGTTGTGTTAGGGAGTGGCCCACCCTTTGAGCTGTTTAAGGTATTTAAAATGAAGGAATTGAAAGAGGCTTGCAACCCCATAGGAAGATCAACAATGTCAACCAACCAGACCTCCAATTTCCCAGGGACTAAACCACCAACCAAAGAACACACATGGAGGGAGGGACTCATGGCTCCAGTCTCATATATAGCAGAGAATGGCCATGTCAGGCATCAATGGGAGAAGAGGCCCTTGGTCCGTTGAAGGCTTGATGCCCCAGTGTTGGGTAATTCAAGGGTAGGGAGGGGGGAGTAGGTGTGTGGGAGGGGAAACACCCTCATAGAAGCAGTGGGAGGGGGGATGGGATAGGGCGTTTCAGGAAGTGGGGGGAACCAGAAAAGGGGATAACATTTGAAATATAAATAAAGAAAATATCCAATAAAAAATAGAAAATTAAACAATATGCAGCTTATGCAAGTAAAAAAATAAAATATAAATCTGTGTATATGTGTCTTTCTTTCAGGAATCCAAAATGTTTGGGCAGGTGTATAGGAGGCTTGTATACCCACAGGGGAGTTTCCATCAGATTAACTTTTTACTGCTACACCAGTGTTCTTTGTACAAGACACACGGAACACATGAAACTGAACTCTGTTCTTTCCCTTCTAGGTCTCTGCAGGTGTTTAGGTGTTCAGTCTATCCTCTGCTTCTTTCTTGTTTTGATGTGCTTTTTGATCATGCCTTCTTACTACACTATGAACAAGAAGTAGATAGATGGCATCCCGAGCTTCTGAAAAGGCAGCAGATGATGGATACCATGTTCTAGGCATCCTTTCTGTGCTCACAATTTCAGGACAGTCAGGAAATGGTTACATTGGTTATTTTTCTCATTGCTGTGACAAAATACCTGATGAGAAGCAATTTTAAAAGTGGAAGGGTCAAGAAGATATGGTCCATCACAGTAGGGAAGGTGGAGGAGCTAGGAGCTGGTTGGTCACTTTGTATTCCATAGTCAGGAAGTGAACAGGAAGTGGGTCCAGGCTTTGAAACAATAAGGCCTCCTTCTGTTGGCTGACTTCCTCTAGCAAGGCTCCACTTCCTAAAATTATCTACAACCTTCCCAAGCAGTGCCCTTAGCTGGGAACTAAATGTTAACACGAGCCCATGGGGCTGGGGGTGGGGTAGGTGGATGGATGGATGGATGGATGGATGGATGGATAGATGGGTGGATGGATGGATCAATGGGTGGATCAATGGATGACAGGTAAGTGAAAATACAAGACAAATAGGGATATAGAGCATAGGAATATCATCATAAGAGAGGAGAAACATCACTTACTCTAGTTAAATGTTACCCACATTTATTCTGACCACTTATAATGTTCTTGGCAAAAATAAAGTGAGACTATAAAATGAATTGCCTGTACCCATGTGAAACAAGTTCAGAAGTAGAAAATCCCTGCATGCTATCTCCATTTTGAAAACTGCTTCATTTCTATAACTTCAACTACTAAAATACATGACATGATTTTAGTTAGATGCATCCCACATGCTTGATGTCTAAAATTAATAATTGCAGCAGGTATTCAGGAGTTTATTGCAATTACTGGCAGCCATTGACTTAAAGCTTTATTTATAGTGTTTTGTTTTGTTTTTAACCGCTCTACAGTAATAGCATTATGGGCCATATTTTCAGTTGAGAAAGCTGAGGATAAGGAGGTTCAGCTATCTTTTCTGAATAAAGGCAGCTGATAAGGGACAGAGCCAGCATCCTGATGCTAAGCTCCAAACATTTAACCAGGATAACACTCTGCCTTCTTGGGGATTTAGGACAGAAGACACTATGAACAAACTTCAGTAAGATGATAAGGAGGGGGCTGTTTGCTTGCCTGGCTTATAAGAAAGCCTTCACTGTCCTTGTTCAATTCACAACTATAAAAGAACACGGAGTGTGATGGAGACGTAGCTTGGTGGTTGAGCATTTGGTTAGCATTTGTGAGACCTTGGATTTGTCCCAGAACTGTGAAAGCAAACAAAAAGGAGCAGAGGGAAACCTTTGGAATAGATTACCTCTGTGCCTTAGTTTGGGTTTTATTGCTGTGAAAAGGCACAGTTTTTGTGGATTTGGTCTAATGCTTGCATTATGTTATTTGGATTCCCAAATTTACTCAAGAATCCGTATGTAAGACACTGAAGGTCCCTGCCCTAAGCTGGTTCTGATTGGTAAATAAACTTGCTGGCAGCCAATGGCTAGGCAGAGAGACAGGGGCAGAACTTTAGGATTGTGGGCAAGGGGACCAAGAGAGAAGGAAGAGAACTGCCATGCTGGGTAAGGAATAAGATACAGGTTGAGAGCTGCAGAAGAGAGAGCATACCAATCATGTATGAGCTGGGAAGAGTAGCCCCAAGACTTTGCCCCCAAAGGGCACAGATAGAATATAGATTTTAGTAAGTAGTAACTCAGGAGTATTGGAGGAGAGGCATAAGCAATGTGGGAGTGACCCAGCCATTGAGCTGCTTAAAGTATGTTCAAATAGAAGGCTGCATGTGTGTGTGTTTCATTTGGGAACTCTGAACATTGGGGCAGGTATCCAGGAACTTGCCCCCGCTGCCACCATTATCCCCAGGGTGATCTGAGTAGCATTAATCGCCTACTACAACACACAATGACTAAGGCAACTCTTATATGTAAAACATTTCATTGGAGCTGGCTTACAGTTTCAGAGGTCCAGTCCATTATTGTCATGGTGGGAAGGATGGCAGTGTACAGACAGACATGGTGCTAGAGGAGCAAAGAGTTCTACATCTTTAGCCAAAGGCAGAAGAAGACTGTTCTGCAGGCAGCCAGAAGGGGACTGGATCACCCTGGCCAGACTGGAACAGACACATGAGACCTCAAAATCCCACCTTCACAGTGGCACACTTTCTCTCCTCCAATAAGGCCACACTTCCTAATAGTGCCATTTCCCATAGGCCAAGCATACACAAACCACCACACTACACAAACATCTTTAATTAAGTGTCATGTAAAATTGCACATTAGAAGTGATAGTGAGTACCAATAGCCCCAGATTAGAGAGGGTGAGGCAGGAGGATTGCTTAGGTCCAGAAGTTTGGGACCAGAGTAGGAATTATAGCAAGATCTCTTATCATTAAAAAAAATAATAATTTTTTGGGTGTTGGGAGAAGTGACTACAGCTCAGGAACAGAGTGCTTGCCTGGCATGGGTAGGGCTCTGGGTTCAGTTCCAGCGCCTCCGATACGGGCTTTACTCCAACCACCCTTTCCATTTTTTGCACTATTTTTTTATGTTGTCACATAAAGTAGTAGATGGATTTCATCATGGCATCTTTACAGTTTGTCCTCATTCATCCAATGCCCCTACTGCCCTCCTGTGTGCCCCCATCCCAGCTTGACTGCTTCCTCCTCCAGTTCGTCTCCCATCCTGCTTTAATGAGACATTTTTTTAAATGTGTATGGACTCACTAATAATGAGTAGTTTGAAATTTTATTAGTATAAGTGAGCTCCTCCCCTTTTTTTTCTTTTCAAATAGAAGGAAAAGAATAAAAAGATGTATTTAATGAAGCAATTTGGTATTATTCTTAAAATAGTCCAACTTCAATTGCTTTTTGAAAATGTCTTTAAGCACGCTTTGGACTAACCCTTTTGTTATGCTGTGCTGTGTTTGGGGCTGACGTGAGCTGTGCCTTAGAATACCTGTAGGCACCGCCTTTGATCACCAGAACAATGACAACACACATGGGAGTAATTCAATACAGATCGGTGAGCTTTTCTAGGAACAGGCATGAGAATGCTACAAAGCACCAGGAATGGAAGCAGAAGGCATCTTACTAATGTTAGGGGTACCCATTCATGGACGCACTCAAACAAATGCACATACACATGTGTGCACATGTGCTTACACAAGCACCCGTACACACTCACACATTTCTGCTGAGCTCTAATTTCAATCTCTGTATTAGATTATCTGGGAAATGATGCTTTTTTTTTGTTTTTGGTTTTTAATTGCACATACAACGTGGAAGAGGAACATTTGCTGACTGCTCTGAAAGAAGGCTGGGTCTGGCTAGAAGGGAAAACTGTCTTCTCTTCCACTTCAAAGGCTGTGTTGTGCTTTGCCTGGAAGTTTTAATCTGTTCTTACAAAAGTCTCCAAGATTTAGAAAACAGCTCCTGTGTTCAACAATTCTTCCCTTTCTCCCTTTCTTCCTTCTGACATATGGCGGGAACGAAAAGTCAGATCTATGTAAATCAGAGTGTAATACCACAATATAAGAAAGAAAGGAAGAAAGATAAGTTTGGAGAGGACCATAATTCAATATCATTTTAAATGATAATAATTTATTTTAAGTGGAGAATAAAACAAAATTAGCAGACATAAAGAATAAAGGTTTTGTTTGTTTGTTTGTGTTTCGGAGGTTGAACCTAGGCCCTCACACATGCTAATTAAGTGTTTACCACTAATATCTATACCTCTTCCTGACAATTTTATAATATAAAATTTTAATATATATATTGTCTTAGTCAGGGTTTCTATTCCTGCACAAACATCATCATGATCAAGAAACAAGTTGGGGAGGAAAGTGTTTATTCAGCTTTACACTTCCATGCTGCTGTTCATCAACAAAGGAAGTCAGGACTGGAACTCAAGCAGGTCAGGAAGCAGGAGCTGATACAGAGGCCATAGAGGGATGTTACTTACTGGCTTGCTGCCACTGGCTTGCTCAGCCTGCTTTCTTATAGAACCAAGACTACCTGCCCATAGATGGTCCCACCCACAAGGGGCCTTTCCCCTTGACCACTAATTGAAAAAATGCCTTGCAGCTGGATCTGGTGGAGTCATTTACCCAACTGAAGCTCCTTTCTCTGTGATAACTCCAGCCTGCATCAACTTGACACAAAACTAGCCAATACAGAGAGAGAGAGAGAGAGAGAGAGAGAGAGAGAGAGAGAGAGAGAGAGAGAGAGAGAGAGAGAGAGAATTCTGTACAATATAACCTCTTAAGATGAGGGAATTATCATCCTTTACCCTTCCTGACTCTCTCAATCTGTCAAATCTAATTTGCCTATCTTACTTAATAAATGTTTCTAGAATATTCCAAAGTACAAAAACATCCCTCTCTTTTTTTATGTGTAGCTTTTGAGTTAAAAGTAAAATTTTATGCCAATTGTCTGTGAAAATCTACCAGTGTCAGAGAAGATACAGAAAACACTACAAAGTAGACACACTCAACTGTTCTGTGTGGTTGCATTCTTTTTATATACTTAAGGTCAATTGATTATGGCTGCTGAAACTAGAATTAACTAAGAAGCAAGCACTGGGCTGGAAGTATTGCTGGACAGGCAGAACACTTTCTGCATGAGATCAGCCACAGGCAAGTCAATGAAAACTCTCATCTTTTAGACCCTGGCATTTCCAAAGCATGTCCTTTCCCTCTGTCTACCTAGTCACTCTAAAGGCCACATACCAGGAATAACTTCTATGACAGCCCCAGGTAATGTTACAGTCATGAAATTTGATGACACTAAAAAAGATGACTAAAACTCTAAAATGTTGTAGGTGACTCAACTCAAAAACAAGAAGACAACTAATTAAACATAGGCTAAGACCTGAACAGACATTTCTCAAGACATACAAATGGTCTATTTTAAAAAACTCAACATCACTAATTAAGACATGCAAATTATGAGCACAATATACTAGCACTTTAAACATGGTAAAGACTTTTATCAAAAGAACAAAAGTGGAGAGGCAGGGAAAGTGGCTGAATTGGTAAGCTTGCTTGGTAAATGTGATTCCCAGATTCCATGCAAAACCACTGAACATGTTGGTGCTCACTTCTTTTCCCATGTGTGTGTGTGTTGGGGGGGGGGGATCCCTTGGCCTACTTGGTAAGTTCCACTACAATGAGAGACCCTGTCTCAAAAAGACAAAGTAGCACCTGAAGAAGTATGCCTGAGATTGGCCTCTGGCCTCTACATGTATGCACACACATGCACTCACATGCACATGCAGATACAAACACGTGCATATGATATATATATATATATATATATATATATATATATATATATATATATATATATATGGTCAACAAACCTATCCTATTTTCTCATCCAGAAATACCACACTTGGACATATACTTAAAGAAAATGAAATCGTCGAGTCTCAAATACACCTACATGTGTAACTAGACTTTTGGCTACTTTATGGATCTCTATTTCTACCACCCTTCTCCACCCATATCCCTTCCAACCCCAAAACACTAGGTAGGAGAGAGAGAAGGCTAGAGAGGAAATGGGGTATAGATATGGTTAGACTACTTCCTGATGATTAGGGGCATTGAGTTCCTTGGGGCAATTTTAATTATAGTCAATCAGGATATCTCCAGCCACCAATAAGAAAACAGGAACCAACAGCAGTGGCAGCAGCAACAGCAACAGCAACAACAATAGCAACAGCAGCAACAACAGCAACAGTAGCAACAACACCAACAGCAGCAACAGCAACAACAGCAATAGTAACAACAGCAGCAACAGCAGCAGCAACAACAACAGCAACAGCAGCAACAACAGCAACAGTAGCAACAACAGCAACAGTAGCAGCAACAACAACAACAACAGTAACAACAGCAGCAACAACAACAGTAGCAACAGCAGCAACAGCAGCAACAGCAGCAACAACAGCAACAGCAGCAGCAACAACAGCAGCAGCAGCAACAGCAGCACCCCTCTTGCATTTATATACCCTTTCAAGACTCTCCAGAATTCCAAATATCATACACTTACAAAAACTACTTGCAACTGGCAAAATAATGCCCCTCCCAGATCATGAGACTGCTTTGGAAAATCTGAAGCATCCCATATCCCACACCTGGGATTAAAACAAAACATATTCCTATAACATTTCTATGTTTTAAAAAAACTTCTCACTGCACACATATCTATATACATTGTGGCATTACTCATGATAACCAAGAAATGAATCCAACCTAAGTGTCCACCCATGCATAATGGATAAAGGCATGTAATATATATGTTCATAATGGAAATATGACTCAGCCGTCAAAAGGAAAGAAACCCTGTCATCTGTGACAACAGGGAAACAAGAAATGGCCCTATGTGAAATAATCCCAGCACAGAAAAACAATACCACTTGAACGCACTCATATGCAGAATCTGAAAAAAGCTGAGACCCCACAGGTAGATGGTGGAATGGTACTTCCCAGAGGAGGGGCAAGGGTGTAAAGTCAAAAGTGAGAGGCTATCTATCCATTGTCAGTGGACACTTGGCTAGACAGGATGAATAATCTCTGAGGCAGTATCACATTGCATGGCGACTACAGTTAGTAAAAGCATATGTCATATGTGACAGCTACAGTAGAGTCAGTCCTAAGTGTACTTACAGAAAATTATAAACATATTAGGTAGTAGGTACGTTAATTAGTTTGACTTTTCTCGTTGCTTAAATATGCATGTATCAAAATATACTATACACAGTTAATAGCTATTTTTCTTTGTCATGTGCCTTTGTGTGTGGTATATGTATGTTTTTATATGTTTGGCTGCTCTTGCACACGTGTGTGCATGTATGTGGCTGACTTCAGAAGTATTCTATAGTACTCTAGTTTGGTCTTTGAAGCAGAGGCTCACAACTGAACCTAGACCTTGTCATTACAACTAGTGTATCCTTGATTGCCTTCCAAGCCCTGGAATTACAGGAGACACCCCAAACCCACCTGAGATTTACCTGGTTTCTAGGAAGACAAAATATATTCAGATTCTCAGTTTCCACAGACAGCCTGCCATCAGCTGAGCAATTGCCTTTGCCCAACACATAGAATCTCTGTCAACTGTAATTTAATATAGCTGGTAAGAAGAGGAAGGCCCTCAAAATATTGAAATTGTTGACACATCTAGAAAATTCGCAATGATAGCATCATCCTCCAGACATCACAAGTCCTCCCTAGGCTCCTCCACCTCTACCCTCAGTCTCTCTTCCCTCACTGTCTCTTGGGACAGATTGCCAGGAGCCACTGAGGAAGACAAGTGATCAATACTCACAAGCAAGGACAGCAGTCTCCCAGCCTCTGTTGATCACTCTAGAGGAACTGAGTTACAGGATCAGAGTGAACAAGATTTTGTGATAGCCAACAATTCGCTTCATTTTGACCCTGAGGAAAACATGTCCTGGTGGCTGCTTGCTGTGACAAGCATGTTGTGTGTGGGAGTGTGACATACTATGTCTATTTTAGCCACAGTTCAGTTTTTTGTTTCTGTTGTTTTTTTGTGACAGGGCCTCACTTTATAGACCTGCCTGGCATGAAACTCAGGATGTATGCCAGACTAACCTTCAACTCAAAGATATTCCCCTGCCTCTGCCTCTTGAGCACCAGGGTTAAAGGCATATGCAACCACATCTAGCTCAACTTAGTTTTTAGTAAAAGTAAAAAAAGAAAGAAAGAAAGAAAGAAAGAAAGAAAGAAAGAAGGAAGGAAGGAAGGAAGGAAGGAAGGAAGGAAGGAAGGAAGGAAGGAAGGAAGAAAGAAAGAAAGAAAGAAAGAAAGAAAGAAAGAAAGAAAGAAAGAAAGAAAGAAAGAAAGAAAGAAAGAAAGATGCTCCTGACCCACAGCCAGTATTTCTCTGACACTAACCATGATCATAAAGATTTTTTTAATACTTGAATTTGAACATCTTATGACAGACATCAGCTCAATAATTGCTTTCATAATGTTCACTACAACTTTCTGTTTCTGTGGTTAATAATAACTCAACTGTTCTTTAATAACACAGATAGCAATAGTTTCAATAAAGATTTAAAAAATATTCTTTATCTCTAAGAAGCCAGACAGTTGTATCAGTGAATAGAGACTTAATCTCTTTCAAAGTAATTTGGTTTTGAAGTTGGCTTTAAACACCCTCTTTCAACTCCTTTGCATTTGAAGTTGTAGACAGTATCCTGCTGTTGAAAGAAACTACTCCAAAAGAGAGTTGGATTTAAATATACTGCATGTGTGTGATGTCTTCTCTTCCATGTTTTCTGGTCCAAAGTTCTCCACAATATTCTCACTCTCCATAGATAGACTGGATGAAACCCAAGCCTTGAGTTTTGCCTTCCAACGGGTCTTTTTAAAATGAGCTAAGCAATGTCAATTTGCCACAGGATCTGCAACCAAATTAGCATCTCACCCCAGTCACACGCTGTGGCAAATTGGAGCAGCTGTTTGATACATGTTGTCTGTGGATTCCATTTCTGCACCAGCCACAGAAGCCTTGCTTATAGAACCTGAGCTTTGCTGCCACAAAATCTAGCCTTAACCTGAGCTGTGACCATAGTCATTTGTCTGCTAAGCATGAATTGGGGACAGGGTAACTCAGGTTGGCTAGAAAAACCCTTATCACCTACATTAAACACCTGCTAGCCCAGAAAAGAAAGTCAGCCTTCCATGATGCTTAGTAGCTCACCCTGTCAGTACCTATCCACTGCTGATCATATGCCACAGGATTTACAGTTAGATTAATGAAGGACTCTTTAGAGGAATAACTGTAGTCCATCTGGCAACTTCCAAATGCATAGAAAGTATTTATTGAGTAGATGAAGAACAAATGGTGTGTTCCTATGGGCTACTTCTAGTCTCAAAGCTACAAAAATGCTGCACATTATTTTGGCATTTTTTGGTACATATTTGATGCACTGCCTAGATTTTTACCTTCTTGGAGCAATTCTTTGTACCAATGTATAGACATGTATTAGGAGAAAAATAGAATAAAACAAGAGGGTGAAGTCATGGGCAAGGCACAAATAAAACTCACAAATAATATATTCTCTAAACTAAAGAGCACAGGCCAAAAGTGTTAGAGAACATGAAATGTCTTTATTCAATTTTGATATTAAATGTGATATTACTATAATTACCTTAAGGAAATCAAAATGCAATGTAACAAATTGATGCTTAATAGAAATCATAGACTGCTTCTCTCAATAGTCCAAAATCACACCTCATTTACAGAAAGTGTGGTTCGAAGCTCTTCAGAGTGGCTTTCTCTTTAATTTCTGAATTGTGATTTGTATGAGAGACAACGGGTATATACTTAGCTTAGTCACCAGACTAGTGGGGGGGCATCATGAAAGATGGTGGTGATGAGCAATTTGTTATCTCTGGGGTTTTAAAATTAAAATCATCACAGCTCATTCCAAGAAGGGCCAAACCACTCAGGGGAACAGGAGAGAGAGAGGACATGCCTCTATTGCTCTTACAGAAAAATTTTCGTTTACTCTTTTTTATTCATCTTTGGGGATTAAATGGCCAGTGACCATATATTCAAGTTGCTGTCCTTTGTGTAGTATCCAAGACTCTATTATTTAAACAAATATCTTATATCATATCATGAGTCAGGAACTGATATGTGCACGCGTGGGAAAGAGGACCAGGTCGTATTTCAAAATAGCCTATGAGCAAAGTCCAAAAAGAACAATGCAGACAGTAAAATCTAACAGTATATTAGGAGGCCAGAGAACACAGAATGCAATAGTTTTAGTGTTTATAGAAGGGATAAAACTTGACTGGATCTCTGACAAAATATTTTTTCTAAGTGAAGAATAAGTTGAGCAAAAACCATAATGTCCAAAATGTACAAATCGTTTCTGAAGGACTAGGAAACAAAAAGCAGGCAGGCTAGCTTAGAGTCATGCACACTGGACTGTCGTCTAGGCAACCAGTACCATTCATGTTGGACTGTCTGGGGGCCCAGACTGTGTATGTTCTCAAAAGATCATGGAGATCTTAGAGGTTGGACAGGGAGAACAGGGAGCCCTGGGAGTTTTGAGGAGAAAAGAAAGATAACAAGTGTCATTTAAGGATTGGCATTGTGTGTGTGGAAAAGGTCACTTCAGGAGGCAGGATAGAAATTCAGAGGTGAATTCTCTGAGTCAGGTGTTAGATGAAAAAGATAAATTATTGAGAGAGAGTCAAATGGACCTGGGGAGATAACAGGGTTAGAAGTGTGAAAAAACTACTCAGATTTCCATATCTGGTTATTTGGAAGAACTGAGTTTAACAAAACAGGTCATCCTGAAGCCGGCAGAAGGTAGGAGATGGGGAGGGAGGGTTGATGTGACTAGGGTTGAGATTCATTAGCACAGAAAACAGTTGAAAGTTGGATGTATGATCATGGGTAGAACTCACTAGAAAGAGATTATAGAGTGTGGGATACTGTTCACAGTCAGGAATGACAGGAAGAGAGACAGAACGTTATTGGAGAATAACCTGCATATGGCAGTGTGTCACCCAATCCAGGTCGGTGCCCACCAAAGGATCACTTTATACCCTGGACGTGGCATGTTAATGATCGAAACTACTGCTGTGCCATTTCTATAGTCATTTCTAGATTGCAACTAAGACCCAACTCCAAGTCAGGATCTGACTTTTGGAGCCCAAAAAGTCTTTAAATGTTGTCTTTAAGGAACTCTAGATATTATCATGTGCACAAAAATGCACATACACACATGCACAAATCAAAGTAACTCCATGGCAAACAATCTCCCTTTCTCTAAGATATTGATTTAAGCCTTGAAGAATGGTTCCATGCAGGTGCAGGCATGATGGCCCATAATTCCTCCTCCCCAGGGAACTAGGAGCTCTCAAGCTCCTTGGCTCTTGGTGAACCCCAACTCTGCTTGGGAAGTTTATTTTCCTTGTCTGAGTCTACTGGTTCCCCTCCTAGGATTCTAAATTGGTCTGTGATAAGTGAATTTGTAGTAAGCCGACATTTGTTAACAGTCTAGATTTCTCTAATGCTGGAGGTTCTGTAGTAAATAAAACAGACAAGCATATCTGTTGGCAGGCTCCTTCTAGCTTTCCTCACTGACAGGATGAAAGCACAAAGTAGTTGGAAAGTGCCAAGTATAGGAAGCACATTTCCTACCTATCAGGGCTGTCTCTGTGAGCATCGGAACTCTGTCTATGCTAAACTGCAATCAAGTTGCCCATTGGGTCAGCAACAGTCCCCAGTTCCCTAAGGTACCTCTCTGGTAACTCGAGGAACACCAGCTGCAACCCCTTATCCCTCCCCCACTGTTGCTCCTCAGAGTTCTTCCTCTCCTGCTATGATGTCCCCAGGACAGGCCTGCCTGCCTTGGCCCTGAGGCTGTCACCTGCTAGAGCATCTTTATCTGTCTAAGTGCTACTGAGGAAAATGAGAGTCCCCAGGAACTCCTCAGAATCCGTTTGAGCCTCCCCGCTGAGCTGTTCTCAACTCATTCAGAGCCAGTAAAGGAGAAAGTAAAAATCAAAGGCACAGACTAGGAGCAGAGCAGAAAATACCCAAACTCCCCTACTTCCTCTAGTACACGGGTCACTGGGTCACCTAAGGCATCAGAAGTTGAGACAGGGGAGACAGATCAGGGCTTAGAATACCACTCCAGCTGGGTGAGCCCTCCTGCTGTCTCACCCTCCATACTCAGGTAGTGAGAGGTGAAATGAACTATGCCACAGGCTTGGTTTAGTACTCCTTCCTTTCCTATCCTCCCCTCCCTCCCCCCCCCCCCCCCCCCCCCCGCACCACTACTTCTTTCTACCCTTTCACCCCTCCTCCCCTCCCCCTGCCCTTTCACCTCTCCTCACCTCCCCCTGCCCTTTCACCTCTCCTCCCCTCTCCCTCTAATAGAGTCCCTTTTACTCATTTAGGTTCTGTTTGTTTAGAAGAAAATTTTAGTACACCAAAGGATACCTCCCTAGCCACCACGGTACTTGTGAGAGAATGAGCCACCTCTTTACTGAACAAAGGCTCTCAAGAAGGAAGTATTATCCGGAGGCAGAGGGCTTCTGTGCTAGGTTTGAGGATTTGATCTTGTTCTTTTAGGCATTCAGGAGTTTAAATGTTTATTTACGCCCAGATGGCAATTGTCACTGTCTTATTTCATCTCCCCTTTTCTTGTCTCTTTCATAAAAGTGGTTGAGTTTGAAAATTCCTTTATTATTTGGACAGTTTTTACGGAGAGACATCGTTGTCAACTGCAGGAAGAGGAAGAAGAAAGTATTCAGCGGTAGATTATATCTCAGTGCACACCAGACATATGTTGGGCTCGGTAGTCAAGGAAAGTAATCCATTTTGCTTAAACATTAAAATCAATTTTGTAGCTTTCCTGGCTCCATAACACGCCGCCAGCTTTCATCAAGAGTGTGTTTTCACATTAGAATCCAAAGTGCTCACAGAATGAGATTTAAAAGGGGGTTTCATCCATAAGGAAATACTAGAACACTCCTATCCCCTACTCCATCCTCATACTCCCATTCTCCCATCCCACTCCCATTCCACCACCTCCCT
Organism: Mus caroli; assembly: GCF_978045245.1. Lineage (NCBI taxonomy): Eukaryota > Metazoa > Chordata > Mammalia > Rodentia > Muridae > Mus > Mus caroli. The sequence goes on from NW_028227258.1 coordinate 50,662,704, forward strand.
AACCCCACCTTCTATCCCCACCCCCACCCTACCTCCCATTCCCACCCTCCATTTTCACCCCCATCCCCATCCCACCATCCATCCTCACTTCTCATCCCCCCACCCCACCTCAAATTCCCATTTGGGATTACTATAACTTGGTTTATTTTTAACATTAACTAGGAATTTCAATTAAATAATAAATAGTCAAGAATGAAGACTTTTAAACCTCATGACTTCTGTACAGAAGGCAGGCACCAAAACAACATATTGCTACCCTCTTGTGGTCTAATTATTGCAGAGGACAGTATATACTCTAATTGTCAACAGAGAGTTACAAGGAATGATCAAGACATACAGTCAATTGCTAAACAATGTATTCTCAGAATAAAAGTGAGTTTTGTACATTTTCTTGGTGAATAATAATTATACCCATCTTGATGAAATCACATATATAATATCTAGAATCCTGAGTCTCTGAAAACTAGAAGAAAAGTGCTTAAAACCAAAAGAAATGTGTTCTTCCTTTTAAAAAGAAAAATAAATAAATAAACTGATTCCAGTCACTCTCTATCACAAATTGTCTAACATCCAAGAGCAGCTGACACTCTCTCAGTGCCAAGTCAGATATGTATCTACTCCCACCTCCCTGCATTTGGCTGTATAACCTAGGGTAATCAGGGGGTGGGGACAGGGATGAGGGCTGGGCTTCCTTTGCTTGCAGACTGAATGAATTGGAAAGTACTTTCTGACTCAAAATACTGGTTCTGGAAAATCCATATATTCTTTCTGTTCATCAGACTCCAAAAATCATGAAATATCACCCTGTGTTACTTCATCCAAATCACTGCCAAACCTTGTCTGTGGGTGCATCTTACCTGAGTTGAATCCTTGTCCCAGTCATAGTCTATCCCCTTGTTAAACTCACTCTGTCCAGACCAGGAATGCCTACCTTACCACACTTCCTAACTTTAAACATTCTATGATTCCTTACTGTCTGTCCTGTTGGATACACTCCATAAAAGAACAAGATGTTATATAAATAAAGGTCATCAGAATACTGAGGGTTCTTAATGCTTCCTGAGACGTGTCTATTGCTCACTTTTAACCTGGATGCCTAATGTTTCTACCATCTCCTGTCTGTCATTTGTCTCTCTTATCTGGCTACTCAGTCAGTCCCCATTCTATCTCATTCATGTGTCAGATAGTCTTGCACATTGTTCAGAATCCACACTCCTATCATGGAAAGTGGGCTTTATTAAGATTTTTAATTAAACTTTATATGGTGGTGTGATAGTTTGTATATGCTTAGCCCAGGGAGTGGCACTATTAGAAAGTGTAGCCTGTTGGAGTAGGTGTGTCTCTGTGGGTATGGGCTTTAAGACTCTCATTCTAGCTGCCTGGAAGTCAGTCTTCCACTAGCAGCCCTCAGATGAAGAGCCTGGATGCTGCCATGATCCTGCCTTGATGATAGTGGACTGAACCTCTGAACTTGTGAGCCAGCCCCAATTAAATGTTGTCCTTTATAATACTTGCGTTGGTCTTGGTGTCTGTTCACAGCAGTAAAATCCTAATACAGGAGGTTAAGCATTAATAAACTACCCACACTCAGACAACTGAACCATTAAATAGCAGAATTAGTATCCCAACTAGGTCTGTCTGATGTCAGAATCCAAGATCAGGGCAGAATGTATGGCACTGCCCTGATTTCTCCTGACAATTAACTTCTGGTATGATATACCCATTCTTCATTCCCACAGCTCCAGCTGAAGAAAGTGTGGAAAACATAGTATCTCAGAGACATAATTGCTAGACTAGAAAATACTGAGTACTCTTCTGCTCAATATTGGAAAGGAAGAAGTCAAAATATCACTATTTGCAGATGATATGATAGTATACTTAAGTAACCCCAAACATTCCACCAGAGAATTCCTAAACCTGATAAACAACTTCAGTAAAGTGGCTGGATATAAAATTAACTATAACAAGCCAATGGCCTTTCTCTACACAAAGGATAAACAGGCTGAAAAAGAAATTAGGGAAACAACACCCTTCACAATAGTCACAAATAATATAAAAGAGTCACACACCTTGGTGTGACTCTAACTAAGCAAGTGGAAGATCTGCATGACAAGAACTTCAAGTCTCTGAAGAAAAAAAATCAAAGAAGACCTCAGAAGATAGATAGATCCCCATGCTCATGGTTTGGAAGGATTAATATGGCCATCTTGCCAAAAGCAATCTACAGATTCAAAGCAATCCCCATCAAAAATCCAGCTCAATTCTTTATAGAGTTAGAAAGAGCAATTTGCAAATTCATCTGGAATAACAAAAATCCCAGGATAGTGAAAACTATTCTCAACAATAAAAGAACTTCTGAGAGAATCACCATCCCTGACCTCAAGCTGTACTAGATTTAAAAAACTTCATGGTATTGGTACAGTGAGAGGCAGGTAGATCAGTGGAATAGAATTGAAGTCCCAGAAATGAACCCACACACCTATGATCACTTGATCTTTGACAAAGGAGTTAAAAACATCCAGCGGGAAAAAGACAGCATTTTCAACAAATGGTGCTGGTTTAACTGGCAGTTAGCATGTAGAAGAATGCAAATTGATCCATTCATATCTTCTTGTACAAAGTTTAAGTCCAAGTGGATCAAGGACCTCCACTTAAAACCAGATACACTGAAACTAATAGAAAAGAAAATGGGGAAAAGCCACAAGCACATGGGCACAGGGGAACTTTCTTGAACACAACACCAATGGCTTATGCTCTAAGATCAAGAATTGACAAATGGGACCTCATAAAATTGCAAAGCTTCTGTAAGGCAAAGGACACTGTCAATAGGACAAAACAGCAACCAACAGATTGGGAAAAGATCTTTACCAACCGTACATCCAATAGAGGGCTAATATTCTATATATACAAAGAACTCAAGAAGGTAGACTCCAGAGAACCAAATAACCCTATTCAAAATGGGGTATAGAGCTAAAGAAAGAATTCTCAACTGAGGAGTTCCGAATTCTGAGAAACACCTAAAAAAATGGTCAACATCCTTAGTCATCAGGGAAATGCAAATCAAAATAACCCTTTTATTCCACCTCAAACCAGTAAGAATGACTAAGATCAAAAACTCAGGTGACAGCAGATGCTGGTGAGGATGTGGAGAAAGAACACTCCTTCATTCCTGGTGGGATTGCAAGCTGGTACAACCATTCTGGAAATCAGTTTGGCGGTTCCTCAGAAGATTGCACATAGTAGTACTATCTCAGGGCCCAGCAAAAGCAATCCTGGGCATACACCTAGAAGATTCTCCAACATATAACAAGGACATGCGCTCCACTATGTTCATAGCAGCCTTATTTATAATAGCCAGAAGCTATAAAGAACCCAGATGTCCCTCAACAGAGGAATGGATACAGAAAATGTGGTACATTTACACAATGGAATACTACTTAGCTATTAAAAACAATGAATTTATGAAATTCTTAGGCAAATGGATGGAACTAGAAAATATCATCCTGAATGAGGTAACCCAATCACAAAAGAACACATACAGTATGTACTCACTGGTAAGTGGATATTAGCCCAGAAGCTCAGAATATCCAAGATATGCTTCATAGACCACATGAAGCTCAAGAAGAAGGAAAACCAAAGTGTGGATACTTCGGTCCTTCTTAGAAGGGGGAACAAAATATCCATGGGAGGAGTTACAGAGACTGAGTGTAGAACAGTGACTGAATAAAGGCCATCCAGAGACTGCCCCACCTGGGGATCCATCCCATTTACAGTCACCAAACCCAGACACTATTGTGGATGCCAACAAGTGCTTGACAACAAGTCAGGAGCCTGATATAGCTATCTCCTGAGAGGCTTTACCAGAGCTCGGCAAATACAGAGGTGGATGCTCTCAGCCAACCATTGGACTGAACACAGGGTCCCCAATGGAGGAGCTAGAGAAAGAACCCAAGGAGCTGAAGGGGTTTGTAGCCCCATAGGAGGAACAACAATATGAACCAACCAGTACCCTCAGAGCTCCCAGGGACTAAACCACCAACCAAAGAGTACACATGGAGAGACCCATGGTTCCAACTGCATATGTAGCAGAGGATGGCCTTGTCAGTCATCAATGGGAGAAGAGGTCTTTGGTCCTGTGAAGTCTTGATGCCTCAGTGTAGGGGAATATCAAGATCAGGAAGTGGGAGTAGATGGGTTGGTAAGCTGGGGGGGGGGGTAGGGGGTTTTCTGAGAGGAAACCAGGAAAGGGGGACTATCTTTCTTTTTAAAAATCAACAAAAAGAGAGAGAGAGAGAAAGAAAACAGAAAATATAAGAAAATACTGAGCAGTCAAGTCATCCCTGTCTGTGGATAGTGGATAGTGTAGCCAGTTGCTATCCACAAGGCCAGTGGTTTAGTTCCACTCCCTACATGTGAACCATAAACTGTTTAGCCTAGTGAGCTGGCTCGGGGGAGGAAGGTGCCTTCTCCTAAGCTTGAAAACCTGAGAACTCCAGGAAGAGAGAAGCAATTCCCACAAGTCACAAGCCATCATTTAATCACACACAGCAAAGGAAGCATGGCTTTTCCCGTTCAATGATGTGTTTCACACTTGCTCATGAGAAGAGATACACAGAAAAATACTAATGTTATTGTGTTTCTAGTATGACCACACACACACAAATAAATAAATGTGTGGGTTTTTTAAGGAAAAACAAACAAACAAACAAACAACAACAACAAAAAAGAGAGAAAATTCAGAGCCATTTGAATGCTCCAGTAACCTGAGGGAAGAATTGAGAAAACTTTTTCTGTGACTAACAGTAACTTAAGCAATTAGGAAACTGTTTTTCCCATATGTGAGCCATTTCAAGATTTCAAAGATCTAACAGGAGACCACTGACTGGATAATTTTTTGGTGGTGAGGAGTATTTTCTTAGAACCAAAACTTTTACAAACATTCACATAAAATCCAAATTGTAGCCAGTTTATTGAGCAATAAACCCAATGGCTGAGGATGTCACCAGGTTATAACAACATGAACTCTAGTAGATGATGTAGAGAGTCATTAGCCAATATAATTAACCAACTAATTAATTTAAATATTTTAATCCCTTTAGCAAGAACAATGGAAAAAATGATAGTCTGTGGCAATCACGGGTAAAAATGTTAGTCAGCCTATAAACCACAAACAGTCTCAAGATATCAGAACTTAAAGATGTCTCAAGGGTTAAGACCCAGGTTCAGCTCTCAGCATCCACATGATGGCTCACAACCCTCTTAGCACCAGTTCCAAGGGATTCTATGCCCTTTTCTGGTCTCCATGGGCAGCAGGCACACATGTGATACACAGAAATATGTGTAGGCAAAACACTCATACACGTAAAAAAAAATATATATATATATATACATATATATATATAAAACCTTTTTTAAAAGAAGTCAGAATATTATAACTTATGTCAAATGTTCAACAAAAGCTGTGAAATCATTATAGAACATTTGCCAATCTAAACAACTTTCATTATTTTGTTTAATGACCAGGAAACCTTAATACTCTTTTGTACTATATAAAATTGAAGCTGAGTCTACTTGCTTCTTTATTAAAAAAAAAAGTCAACAAATATCCTGACATATGATATTCAGATAAATAAAAAGCATGCTTTGTTACATCAAATGTGTACTAACTTTATTCTTGACCTTGCTTAAAATTGGAATTACATAATACTATACAAACTCAGTAGAAATCTCCTAGGGTCCTGCAAATTTGATCCTGTTCAAAGATTTTCTTTGGGTAGAATATAGTACAAAATATAACCATTTTAATGTTACATGAACATTAGAAAAAAGAAATTCAATATCTTCTACCTTTTTAGCATTCAATTAATTTCCTCCTATATTGTTTTAAATCTCTATGCACAGAAAGCATTACTCATACAATGCAAAAATACTTAAAATTTTATATGTATAATTTTATATTATGAGAATATATTCTAAATCTAAATAATAAATGCAAAATAAACTATATGTGCATTTATATAGAATATAGTAAACAGAGAAACAAGAATTCTATCTCTATAATGCATTTCATATATATTCTTTGTATATATATATATGTATATATATATATGTATATATATATACTTTTGCAATAAAAATATAATTTTCCTCTTTACTCTTTTATCAATAGTTTTAGAGTATTTTATTTTTTGATAATTCCATACAATAAATTTTCATCATATCAACCCCTGACTGCTCTTTTAACTCCTTCCAGATACATCCTCATCTCTCTATGCCCCCCTATTTTGTGTCTTCTTTCTTTTAATTCAATAATCCATGGACTCCATACGTGTGGGTGTGGAGCCATCCATTGAAGTATGGTTGACCTTCCAGGAGCAACATCCTTAAAAACAAAACAACAACAACAAAAATCAAACAAACAAAAACAAAAAACAAAAACGACTGTCCGTAATTCTGTAGCTAGTAGTGGATCCTGGAGAACACATTCCTCCTCCGTGCTAGAATGTTGGCTGGCTTGCTCTTATGCAGGCAACCACAGCAGCTGTGCGTTGGTGCGTTGTGGACCAAGAGTGGACAGGGAAGCCGTCCATACTTACATGTTCAAAAGTCACGATTTAGACGAATAGTCTGATACAATATGCCCTGACCTTTCACCTTGAAATACTTTTCACGACTAACAATGCAAATTAGAAATGGGAGGGGTTTCTTGTCAGAATGTGGAAGTTCAGGATGATCCAGCCTGGTCCTGATCCTGACCCACATATACTTTGCCCCATAAGTCTGGCCTCTCCCACACCACAGGGGCCTCACTCCCGCGTAGGTTAACTCAGTTCATCCTATGAGTTTATACTTAAAAGCTGCCCACAGTCATCTCTAAATCCCAAGAATGGACACCCCCCCCCCCGTACTTTAGTCCTCAAGAAGAGAAGAAGGTGAGGGAGAGACCCAGGATGGTCTAGTTGATAAGTATGGAAGAGTCTTTCTTATCAGTGCCTTGAGCACTGGAAGTGTAGGGGGGAGGATCCAGACCCCACGTGAGCCAACTCCTTGGGACTATGGCCTCTCTGCCCTCGTGTCTGTGTTGGTGTAGGAATAGGGGTACTGGTGGAGAGAGCAAGGTAGCTCCCAAGCACCTGCCCGTCACAAGGGACATTCTACTTGCATCTGAAGGAAAACCTGACAGAATCTTTGTCTTTGTGAAAATTTTTAACAAGCTCATCTGAAATGGAAGCCAAGACCCTGAACAACCAGCATTTAGGGAGGGAAGACATAAAAGACAGAGCCAAAACGTGAGATCAACGGCAAGGTCACATGGAGTGACGCAGGAAATGCTTATTGGAAAGAGGCCTTTGCACTAAAGTGGCGCTCTGGTTCAGAGTCTGAACCTAGGTGACTTAAGGTCATCTTAGATTAATTTAGATAGAGTGGACTAAGGAGAAATAAGCTTTCCAGAACTTTCACAAGTCCCTAAGAGGTCTCTAGGTCTCTAGACTGTCACAGGCTATGAAATGTTAGACTAGCCATAGCTAGTGCTGACCTCAGGAGGAGACAGGGTCCTGTGAATGTGCTCGCTCTCTCTCTCTCTCTCTCTCTCTCTCTCTCTCTCACACACACACACACACACACACACACACACACACACACACACGAACACACATACATATGTGTGTAACATCTATAGAAAACCCTGTGTTTCAATAAAGAAACCTGAATGCTTTTTTTTAATTTGGCAAATATAAATATTCAATAATTTAATGCTATACAGTGAATACATTTTTCAATGAGTGACAAAGTAAACACATTTTAAAAGTTTATATATCAGCCAGAGGTTATAAAAGCCAAAATCAGAGATTAAAAACAGGACCCTGAATTCCTTGGCAAGGTAGTAACTCGTTAAACTCACTCTCTCTCCTCTCCTTTTAGGACACTAAAACTGTTCCAGCTGAAGCTAAGGGTTTACAATAGGTTTCATAACATGGTTGTTCAGATTGAACTCTGAGATAAAGACCATCTGCATTTTTACATAATAAAATATGTCTCTGCAGCACTTTGGGGAGGGAAGAGCACTCTTTCCTTCCCTAGAGCAGAACAATCAAAAAGGAAAGGGTTGGCTTTGCCACAATATATTGTTCTTTTATTCAATTGAGCATTGTGTGTTAGCGCTAACAACCATGACCTTGAAAACACAGACAGGCAGGGTCTGTCTCCAGTATATTTGCATTCTCTAACCACAGTTCCTTAAAGAGTTAATAAATACTACTTACTGACTGCAATTGGTTTTTTGAAACAAGTAAAGGAAGCATCAAGCTCTTTATAGACAATTCGCCTTTTCAGCTCCAAGTACCATTGTCGGTAGCTTTAGGTGCAGGGTCAGTCGCCTTGGATCCTTCTTGACTAGAATGAGAGGATATCAGCTCTCTTTTGCCTAAACTACTTTCTCTCATGATCATTGCAATCTACCAAGTATCAGCCATGTGAAAAGGCTTATGTACAGGAAGGAAGATACCCCCAAAGCATGTTAGAATAGAGCTAAATTGATATTATCATAGCAGCACAGAGGCAAGGAAAGATCTACTGTCTGGATGGGAACAAGGAGAAAGCAGCCAGGCAGAAGGTCACCAAGGAGGAAGAGTAGATGGAAGAGTGTGAAGGAATAAAAAGAGCACATATTAAAAACTGATATCAACCTCAGTATAGCTGTCCCCTGAGAGGCTCTGTCAAGAGCCGGACCAATACAGATGCAGATGTACACAACCAAACACTGGATTGAGTGTGGGGACCCCAATGGAGAAGTTAGGGCAAGGACTGTAGGAGCTGAAGGAAGAACAACAATATCAATCAACCAGACCCTCCAGAGCTCCCAGGCACTAAACTGCCAACTAAAGAGTACACATGGAGGGATCCATGGCTCCAGCTGCATATGTAGCAGAGGATGGTCTTATCTGACATCACTGGGAGGGGAGACCCTTGGTCCTGTGAAGGCTCAATGACCCAGGGTAGGGGAACGCTAGGTCGCTGAGACAGGAGTGGGTGGGCAGGTAAGGGAGCACCCTCATAGAGGCAGAAAGAGGGAGGAGGGGATGGGGGTTTGTGGAGGTGAAACTGGGAAGGGAGATGGCATTTGAAATGTAAATAAATAAAATGACCAATAACCAATGAAAACTCTGATATCCATGATCACACACACGCACCAGTAAATTTTATAGATCAAAACACTGCATAAAGTGAAAGGAGTTTTTAGGAAAATAAGTCGCTGGAAATAGACAAGAGCACACTGTACAGGTCTGGGAGGCATCCCGGGCCCTCGGGTAAACTGTCCTCAAAGCTTATCCCTGAAGGGGAAGATATCTTCTACGAAGATCCTGCTGTCTCACTAAGGAAACCCATGGTGACTCATCCTGAGCTGTCAATTTGACTGATTTCCAGTCTCCTGGGAGATGCACCTGGAGGTGTGTCTGAGACAAGATCTCCAAGGAACCTGGGAGGGAAGAATGTGGGAGGCACCACTTCAGGAAAAGACAAAAGAAGGGAAAGCCAAGCAGGCAGCAGCATTCATCTCTGCTTTTGTGACCACAGACAGTGTCCCCAGCAACTTCGCACTCCTGCCTCCCTGCTTGCCAGACAAAAGTGAGTATACCCTCAAACTGACTCCACACAAGCCCTGTGCCTCAGCTTGTGTCTGTCTGTCCTGTGGTTCTGTCACACCAATGGGAGACACAATCATTGCAGATTCTGTAGTTGAATTCAGAGTGTACTAAATCCCACTTCTGAATGAAAATTCTAGAAAATTCCACAGCTACCTCAGAGATAATGCATACAAGACTTGGCTCACCTTAGTTTCTACAAGGAAGAGAGCCACTCTGTTTTAAAATAAAAATAAAAATCCTTTTTTTTGTTACTAATATGGGTAAATATGTGTAAATAGGAGATCTGTTGAAACAGAGGTAGAGAGACTTCAGGCCAGGCAGTTGCTGAGCAGTTTCTTAGGATAAGACCACACTAGCCCAGGGCACAATGACTAAGGCAAACATTGAGGAAGTGCGTGGGCAGTTGTGAATGGTACAGAGGTAAAGCATGAACCTGAGGTCTACACGGCTCTCTAAGCTAACAAGATCCGTGAAAACCCCTCTGGGGGCAAACCTGGAATACACAGGTTCCCACATGCCCCTGGCTTGTTGTGCTCAGAGCACAACACAGCTACACAGCTGCCCTCCAACAGCAGTGTTCAAACAGTCATCTGGCCTGTTAAGACGTAGATGTTAAAACATACCTTATTAGCAAATGTTGCCTTTAGAGTAGGCTTTGTATTGTCACTCCTGGCCATGGGGCAACTAAATGGAAAAGAAGCCATAATGGTGGGGAAGCTGACAGAGGCTACTCTGCCTCCCATTTGTTACTGTAGCTTGTGAGGCATCATTACGCCCCCCACCCCACCCCTGTGCCTTTTTTTTTTTTTTGCCCCAACTTGTAATAAGGACACATGCTCCACTATTTCATAGCAGCCTTATTTATAATAGCCAGAAAGCTGGAAAGAACCCAGATGTCTCTCAACAGAGGAATGGATACAGAAAATGTGGTACATTTACACAATGGAGTACTACTCAGCTATTAAAAACAATGAATTTATGAAATTCTTAGGCAAATGGATGAATCTGGAGGATATCATCCTGAGTGAGGTAACCCAATCACAAAAGAAAGAACATGATATGCACTCATTTCTCCCCTTCTAATGACTCCTTTCAGCACATCCCAGGCCCTCAGTGTACATGTCAGGAGGAGAGTCTGTGTAGGTATCCTGCCCAGGGTGTATGTGTGTGTCAATCAAGAGTTCTTTCCTAAAAATTATTTTGTGGAATGGCAGAACAAAAAGGAAATGGTCATAGTCTCTGTTTCTGCCCCCCCCCCTTTCACCCCCTCTTCTGCTCCTTCCCTCTGTCTTCTTTTGCCTTAAGGCTTAGTTTCCATCATTGGCAACCAAGCAATCCTAAATGATACATTGCAATTAGACAATTATTGGCTCTAGTTTAATGATCCATGGGGTACTCGCAAGGGAACTACAGACAAGAGAACATTGGACAGGAACATTTGGTTTATAGCTTCATAGACAGATCACTAAAAATTTACAAATAACTTCAAACTGGCTTGAGGTGATGAGAAAAGAGATGGCAGAGATTGGATGTGAGTGAAAAATTCTACAAGCATGGGCCAATGGACACTGTGCCTGGGCACTAATCCCGGTGTGAGAAACAAGGCTCGTCAGTCATGTGAGTGAGGGGAGTGTCATGGATTAGTTAGGTCACCATCAGGACGACTCAGGGAGGGGCAAAATAAGAAGGTAGAGTTCATGGGCTAAGGTGTCCTTTAGGAAGTATTCAGGCCAATGTCAAATGGATGACGCAGAACACCCAGGGGCCAACAGCCACAACAAGGAAGGCAGGGTAGTTTTGCCACAGCAGAACCTGAGGGTGACTTATTCAGTCACTGCAGGAGCCTCCCTGCATTTCTGACCTGGTATCCCAGCTGGCACTGCTCCCAGAGAAAAGGGCAGGGTTCCTGAGGCAGCCAGGAGCCTTAGAGGGTGGGCGTTTCCGTGCTCCAGCCCTTGGTTGGAGAGAGACTCATCTCCTGACTCTTCAGGCTCCTCTGCTTCCTGTTCAGAGGCAGGAGCTCCTAGGTGCTTCGCATTCTGGAGCGGCTAGGACAGATAGCTCAGTGGGCCTGGGATTTAAGTCTCACTTCCTTTAGCTCAGCTGTGGCGCACACGTGCCATTTCCCAGGGTTGCTGTGAGGATACATGAGATGGTGCAGATAATGCATTTAGTAGAGTCATACTTACTGAAAGCTCAACCGGTCAACAAAGTTAGAGAACGCGCCAGCTGACATGTTCAAGGATAGGACAGAGAGCAGTTCCAGTCCCTGGGCTCTTCAAGTCCTATCCAACACATGTTTTTGTTTTAAAGCCTTAGGGCCTGTTGCTAGGCTGTGCAGTCGTTGGATCCATGGCGTGGCCCTAGAAGACTCCTACTGCAGGTGGAGGGGTCAGTAAGGTTTTGCCTCTTGCTTCTAGAAGGGGGTGAGGAGCACCTGGCAGCCCAGCGGCAGCTGATTCATACAAATGGTATTTGGATAAGGTGGAGGGAGTCATAAAGGAGCCTGCCCCCTGCCTCCCGGAAACTGGCTCCTCTCTCATTCATCCCAGCTGCCATCTTTCATCACCGGCCTCCCCCAGATGTGGCAGCCAGCTAACTCATTCTCACAGAATCCCCTCCCACACTGGGAACATGTTGAGACTTCACTGCTTGCTCAGAGCCCTCCTAGGAGCGCAGCATGGTCCATTTGTGAGAAGCCGAGAACCGCAGCACTGATGGACGGGTGGGACGAGGATTACTATTTGTTTTCTCATGCAGCCAAAGAAGTGAGTTTGTTACTTAGGTAGTTTGGGGATTGTGGTAAGAGACTAAGCTTGAGTGTAGAGAAGGCTAGAATCCATGTTCACAAACTAAAGCCAAAAGTTACCACAGCTAGCAATGCTGGACCAGAGAACCCTCCACTTGGACAGTTGCTTCTAATGAGTCACAGTCAAGACAGTGTTGTCTCCCACATCAATCAAGGCAACATTGGACACAGCGGCAATTAACTGGTCTCATTCGAAGCCAGAATATAACCTCAGGGAGAAATTACAGTTCGTTTGGATAGCTGCACTTCATTGTTTAAAACATAAAAATTCCTAAATGAGCTTTTTTAGAATGCTCCCATCCAGTTGTTTTTACATCAACAAAAAGCCTCATTGGAAACAAAGCTGGAAGTTGCCCTGCCGTGGCAAATTGAAGATGACTGGTGGGAAGTTAGCTAAGTTCCTGCCTCCCTCTGCAAAGGTCCCGAAAGGAACCTGGGTGTTCCTTTCCAGTGGCTTTATACACAAAACCTTTTGGGAACAAAACCCATCTTGGGTGCACAGATAAGAAAACAAGACGACTGTTGTCTAAGAGTCTCACATCCAGCCTGAGTACTTATCTAACAGGAAGCATTCAGAGGTTACTCTCACCAGGCCAGCTGTTATAGGAGCTTGGAATCAAATCTCCCTCACTTGTTTGCAGCCATCACATGATAGAGCTAGAAGGACATTGTTCCTGATAAGGAAATTTTCAAATTTATATTACTGTCTTTAGATCCACGGTGTCTGACACATCACAGGTATCGCACACAATAAATGTTTGCTTTTAAATGTCGTCATTTTCTTCTTTGTGAAAGACGCACTTGAATTTAACTTCTAGTGGATCCCATCTCAAACTACTCAATATAAAGTATTCTACTTTGGTAGTGCTCGCTCCAGAATTCTAGGAGTAAGACTGTAGTACAAAAGAGAAATTATAGAACAGAAAAGTAAACTTTTTCGATTGAGCTAGTGGGAGAAATCAACATGGTTTGAAATTTGTATTGCTGTTTGGTGGTAGTGGGGTTCTTCACAGCTTTTTAATATTCCCTCACTCAAAGATGGTAAAGTATGAAAGACAGACAACATACCGACTCACAAAGGGTGCGACCTTTGTGGGGAGATGCCCCTGGTCTCAGTGGCTAGCCACCAGCCAGAGGAACCTGAGTGCCAGGCCTTTAGGTATTGCTCCATCCCACCATGCCTTCACACTTCGGATGGAAACACAGGTATCAGAGCTTCTCAGTGCCTTGTTCTTTTCTGTCGCCTCATAACTCTGAGGATGGAAATTTTATTATCCCATTTCACAGCTGTGACAACTGGCTCAGAGGGATGAAGCAATTTGTATAATACCACAGAGGTGCTGACCAGCAGCCCTGAGTCCCAACAGGCTTCTCTGGGCTCTTGGATAACTAAGGTCTGTTTTCTAGTAAAAATCTTAGCCTCTTGTAAAAGTCCAAGAAGCTTCGTAACTAAGAGAGGTGATGGCCTGCACAGTTTGTACTTCTGATACAAACCAAACCACAGCTGAAAGAGACAGAGCCGGAGCCAAAAACAATGATTCACTGCCTACCTTGTGAAAGACACCAGTAATTCTGGGTCAAAGTCTAATGAACGGATGTGCGCATAGCAATGAGCTGCGCGGGCACCCTGGCTAGCAATCTTGGCAGGACAGCTCTGAGTGTCATAGTAACTGGACTCTCCTCTGCCCCGCAGGAGAATTCCACGTGGCTGATGCAGGATAGAGCAGCCTATCAAGGGCTCCCCTTCCTCCCCGAAGCTGGAATTCTGCCCCTTAACACTTCCTGCAAGACATAATTCAGGGAGGGTCAGATGGGATGACAAATACAGGGACATCACTGGTCAATCATTTCGACCACTGTGAAATGTCTGATAACAGCTCACAATGCCAAAAGCGGTGAGGAAGTTGACTCAGCCAGTCAAGTGTTTGCCATATGAGGACCTGAGTTCGAGTCCCCAGAACCCATGTAAGACCACATACTTATGGGAGGTGGAGATAGGCAGGTCCCTGGGGCTTGCTGGCCAACCACCTTAGCCAAAACAGCACGCTCAGGGTTCAGTACAAGACTCTGTGTCAAATTAAAAAAAGAAAAAAAAGGGCAGGTGGTGATTGAAGACAACTGACATTCACCTCAAATTTCCATATCCATGTTCACACACATGCATATACATACATACATGTACACACACACCTTATACAGGACCAGGTATAATCAACTCTGTTCATTTCCTTCTCTCCATTAAGAAGACTCATCACTTATAACCAAGGAGAGTAATATCAATGAAACCTCCAACACATCCCATTACTACACTGCTTCAGTTCAAAACCTTAAAGAATGGGACAAAGCATTATTGCCCTAATTAGCAGTCTCCTTGCGTCACCTACTGTATATGTCTAGGAAGACAAGAGGTAGGAAACAAAAACTAACAGAATGACTAATACAAGCTGAGCACTTTATTTCAATCGCACAACTCTAAGCTCTATGTATCACCTCCATTTTGTAAGAAGCAAACCAGGGTTCAGAGAAAAAGACCAGCCCTCTGTCTCACAGACAGTGGGGCTTCAAAGCCAGGCCTCTCCAACTCTAAAACCTTCATTCTTTTTGTTCTCAAAGTTCACTTGCATTTACTTTGTTCCAAATGCATCTACATTTAGAATCACTGTGTGTTACAGTCAGCATTCCATGATTATGATTACCTGAGGTCATTAGTTTTTTTTTTTTTTTAAAGAAAGGGTTTGAGGGATGGAGAGATGACTCAGTGGTTATGAGGAGTTGCTGTTCTTGCAGAGTTCCCAGCACCCATACAACAGCTCAAAACTATTTGTAATGCCAGTTCTGGGGAAGCTGACACCCTCTTCTACTCTCCATTGTCCTAGGCAGTCACATGATGCACATGGAAGCATACAATCAAAATATTCAGACACACAAGATAAAAATAAATAAACTTCCTTTTTAAAGATTTATTTATTTATTTATTTATTTATTTGTTATATGTAAGTACACTGTAGCTATTTTCAGACACCCTAGAAAAGGGCATCAGATCTCATTACAGATGGTTGTGAGTCACCATGTGGTTGCTGGGATTTGAACTCAGGACCATCATAAGAGCAGTTAGTGCTCTTAACCACCAAGCCATCTTTCCAGCCCAAACTTCTATTTTAAAAACAGGAAAAATTTGAGTTTGTCTCACACTTTTTTGGAGGTTTTATCATTGATTTGGCCTACTGCTTTGGGGTCTGTGGTAAAGCAGGGGCATACGCAAAAACCACCACCTCCTAGAAAGAAAGAGAGAGGGAAGGGGGCCAAGGGTCTCAGTATTCCCTCGAGGGCATTCCCCCTGTGACCAGAAGAACTCACACTAGGCTCCACTTAAAGACTCCCCCTCAGCCTCCTCCCAATAGCACCATGGATTGACAACCAAGCCTTTCACACAGTTGCCGGATGAGGACACTTACCAAACCCCTAACAGTTGTCAATGCATAAATTTAAAAACAGACAAACAAACTGAAGTTTACATTGATGGGGACCCAAGTAATTAGAATCTTGAATTCAGTTCCCCCTCTCCCATCTCTGTACCCCATCAGCCACTGTCATGTTATTGATGTAGGTCAGATAAGCAAATAGTGGCAAAGCATAGGCTTTATGATAGATTGACCCTCCAGCTGCATCAAAAGGTGAGCTAGTTCACTCACTAGGTTTATCCCTAAATTATTCCATTATGCTGCCATAAGAGAGAGGTGGCTGATCCAAGTTCCCCATCATTGTGAGATTCTAAATCATTGAAGAGAGAGTCAGTGATGGTCACAATATCCAGCTTATGAAGGGGAATGTGCTGATGGATCTGCAAGAGTTCTTGGTGAAAAGCTAAATTGTTTTTAAGTTTTAAAATTTGCTTTGTGTGTGAGCTTGCAGTGGCCACATAGCAAACTCCATTACACCATTTCTTGAGTATGTATTAACCCTCACAGTTAAGCACATTTTGTAGAAATTCCCATTTCTTTCAGGCTCAGATACATAAACGTGGTGATGTGAATGATGGAACGAAGTTCAAAGGCTCGACTCTCAGCTCTATCATCAGTGAAGTCAGCTTGAGGCTGTGTCCAGAGAACCATCAGAACAAGATGGCCTCTGTGGCCCTGTAGGGGGGTATATGTTCATGTATTCATTGAGTAGATATAAATACATGTATACAGCATACTGATCCAGTGTTTGATGAGACTATTGGCATTATGGTTATCACCAACACTCTTTATTAAGCAACATATATTAAGCACCTGTCATGTTAGATAGAGGAATTGCAGAGAAAAACTGTCCTTCCCAAGGAGCTCCTGAGAGGATTTAACATATTCACAGCTGCAGGAAGAAATCTGGCATCAGCATCTGTGAGTACGACAGTACCAAGTCTCCAGAAGAATCTAAACGTCTTCCATTATTACAGTGGTGGTCGGGATCCACAGAGTTCTCCTCAACCACCTCCACCCTGGACATGAGACTGACCTCCGGATTTCTCCCTTAACTGTGAAAAGCACAAAGAGCTCTATCATTTTACTAACTTCTCTGGAATTGATTTGTTTCTGTCTGCTGAAGTGTGCTTTCATTCATAAAACTTAATGCTGTGGTTTTTCCTCTTGTTGCTTTGAGAATACCAACCAGAACTAGTCAGTCATGGTAATCTCTCATTCTCTCTCTCTCTCTCTCTCTCTCTCTCTCTCTCTCTCTCTCTCTCTGTGTGTGTGTGTGTGTGTGTGTGTGTGTGTGTGTGGTCATACAAGAAATACAATAACATTAGTATTTTTTCTGTGTATATCTTCTAACAATCAGGTATGAAACACATCATTGTGTGGAATGGAAAACCCTTGCTTCCTCTGCTTAATGTTACGGTCCACATGTTGATCATTTTATCCCCAGGCAATGTGGATGGAGGCTAGGTGTCTATTCCTCTCCATCTTTATGGTTACTTTCCCTTATCACCGCTCTTGCAGACAACATTGCCTTGCTGGATCCTGATGTCTCTTCTCTGTGAGCCCCTCATCAGCAGATGTTCTAGACTGGTACCTATACCAGCATCACTGAACCAGAAATTCTGGTGGTGAAGCCAAGACAGCTGTGTAGCTTCAACTCTTTGCCTGATTCTTAT
The DNA here is from genome assembly GCF_978045245.1 of Mus caroli. Classification (NCBI taxonomy): domain Eukaryota; kingdom Metazoa; phylum Chordata; class Mammalia; order Rodentia; family Muridae; genus Mus; species Mus caroli. The sequence goes on from NW_028227258.1 coordinate 50,680,297, forward strand.
GTATGCCAAAACTGAGACCCTCTCTCTTCAGCAAAGATGTGAGGAGCTGGTCATTTGGTGAGCAGTGGGATTAGAGACTGGAGGTGTGGACCACACAGTTGGTAGGTAGATGTCTCCCTTCAAACACTATTGCAGAATCCTCTGCTTAAGTTTAAAGTAACATTTTTATATGATTCTCTTTACAACTTTATTTCTTACGTCAGGAATAAGTTTGGACCCCACTGTGTTATGGCCTGGGATACTTAGATGGATGTGATCACTTTCACCTTGCTCCTTGAGAATGTCTGAGGAGAGAGAAAGGGGAGAGCTATGCAGCCACTGTTTACTGAACACTTACCATGGAGTTTCTGTCATTACTAGCCATACTGTAAATGTCCTGGCTAGTTTTATGTCATCTTGACACAAGCCCAAGTCATCTGAAAGGAGGGAACCTTAATTGAGAAAATGCCTCCATAAGACCCAACTATAAGGCATTTTCCTTTTCTTTCTTTTTAATTTATTCACTTTACATCCCACTCACTGCCTCCCTCCCACAGTCCTCCTCCCCATCATCCCCTCTTAATTGGTAATTGATGGGGTGGACCCTGCCCTTGGTTGGTGATGCCATCTCTTGGCTGGTAGTCCTGGGTTCCATAAGAAAGCAGGCTAAGCAACCATGTGAACAACCCAGTGAGCAGCACCCCTCTGTGGACTCTGCATTAGCTCTTGCTTCCAGGTTCCTGACCTGTTTGAGTTCCTGCCCTGAATTCCATCGAGGTGATGGACAGGCTGTGAAAATGTAAGCCAAATCAACCCTTTCTGACAATTATCTTGGTTGTGGTGTTTCGTCACATCAATAATAACCCTAACTAAGACGCTAAGAAAGGAGATCACCTCAATGAGGCCAACAGCCCCGCCTAAAGCTCAGCTTTCTTTACCTCAACCTTGTATTTTGAAAACCTTCAAACCTACAGTAAAGTAGAAAGAAAATCACAATGGTTCTGGCATTGACCTAGAGCTAGCAACTTCTCTCCTAATTAATTGACATGTGTCTTTTAAGACAACCTACTATGTAAAACTCATCAGATATCATTGTGACAATCAAGAAGTTTGTTATTCAGAACTAAGGATATTGGTCCAAGAGTTACCTAGCATGTGAGAAGCCTTGGCTTCAATCCCAATACCACAAACATTTTTTAAAAGAAATTTATTATGGATGCAAAAATATGTTAAGAATACCCTACTGGTTAAAAAACATTCTAGGCAATGCAGAGGCCTGCACTGTGGGCTGTCATAGACCTTCAGCTCATTTCCTTCATCTCAGGAAGGTCTTAGCTATATATCTGATCTTTGTGATACCGGGCATATTTTCAAGAGTCTGCATCAGCCATTTAGGACATTTCCTACATGTTAGTTTGTCTGGATGCTTCCTCACTTTGTCAAGGTCACATCAGATACCTAAGGTCGTTAGCCTCACAGTGAGCATGCTGATTTTTATCTCTTGGCTCAAGTAGTTTGCAAAAACTATAAGTACTGCAAATAATGTGCCATCTCCCTTTTGTAATTTTAAGGCATTTTGCATTGCAGTGCTTTGAAGTCCTAGATTCTGTTTTCTAGCAATATTTGTCCCTGGTGGTTTCAGTATCCTCAATGACATTTATACTGATAATTTATTATGTTGGTGCCTACAAAACAGACATTTTTTTTTCCTAAACCCATTACACAACCTCGTTCTCCCTTCTCCAACCGACTGTTTCCTTTTCCTCCCAAACAGACCCCTCCAGCTTCCATGTTGTGTAATATTTATTAAAATACCCAGTTTCTACAAGTGAGAGAAAACGTGTTTGTCTCTCTTTTGTGACCCATTTCCCCTGACCAAGTCTAACTTTCTTGTCTTTTGTTTCTTCTTTAGAATGTGTTTTTGTTCACTTATTTTTAATTAGCTTACAGAGCAATGGGTTTCAAGATAACATTTTCAGACATTCTTTGTTCTTATTGATCCCCCAGCCCTGCTGGCTCCCATCTTCCTTCCAATAGTCCCCTCTGCTTTCATGTCACATGCATTAAAATACCCTGCCAAGATCTCTTCTTCCAGTCTTTTTTTTTTTAATTAGGTATTTATTTCCTTTACATTTCCAATGCTATCCCAAAAGCCCCACACACCCTCCCCCACCCATTCCCCCACCCACCCACTTTTTAAAAAAAGGATGTATTTGTTTTTATTTAATGTGTATGTGTGCTTTACCTGGATGTATATCTGTGCATCAGATGCATTCTGGGTGCAGGGAGAGGCCAGAAGAAGACACTGGAGCTCTTAAAACTGGAGTTCTATGGGGTTGTGCAGCACTATATATGTGCTGGGAATTGAAACAGGTCCTGTGGGTGCTGGCAACTGTATTCATCTTATCTGCCTGAGCCATCTCTCTGAGCTGTCTCTGCAGACCCATTTCCTTCCATTGATACAATCCCATTCTAGTTTCATTACCTACATCTCCGTGCATGTATGCACACATTTACAAATTAAAATCTGGGATTTACATATCAGATAAAAAGCACGTAGCATATATCTCTCTGAATCTGGTTTATTTTCACAGAGCAATTTCTCATTCCATCTGTTTGGCTGCAAATGCGGTGCCTTCATTGTTTTGTAAGCCCAAGTGAGATTCCACTGTGCATATGTTACCTATTTTCTTTACCTATTCATCTGTTGATGGACATCTAGGCTGGCTCCATTTCTTAGCTTTGTGAATCATACAGCTTTGAATGTATGTCCACAAGGGTAATGTTGCTGGGTCCTATAGTAGTTCTATTTCCAGTAGTTTGAAAAATATCCATCCTAGTTTCCATACTATCTACACAAGTTTGTATTCCCACCAGAAACACATTAAGGTCCATCTTTTCCAGCATCCTTTCCAGCATTTGCTGTCATTTATTCTGATGATAGACAATCTAACCAGCATGGAATGGAATCTCAAAGCAATTCAGTTTGCACGTTTATTGATTTCTGTGACTATTTTTGATGAAAATGTTGAAGTCTTTTTCTAATATTCCCTTGCCACTTGTATTTCTTCCTTTAAGAACTGTCTATTCAATTCACGTGCTTGTTTATTAACTAGTTGATTGATAGGTTTGGTTTGGGGGGGCATGCTTTTTCTTTTCTTTTGTTTTGTAGTGTGTGTGTACTACTATTTTGAGTTTTGTACAGATCATAGATATTAATCCTATCAGATGTGTAGTTGTCAAAGATTCTCTCCCATTCTAAAAGATGTCCCAACACTGCTAAATAATTTTCTTTGCTCTACAGAAGCTCTGTAATTTTACTCCTTGCTGTTTGGCAAATCTTACTATCATTTATTTCCTAAGCTATTAGAGTCCTTTTTAAAAGTTCTAGTCTATCCTTATATCTCGAAATGCTTGCCTTTAATTTCTACCTTGGGACTGTTTGTAGCCCATGAATTTTTAGATCTGCTCTCTTGATCTTGTCCTAGAGTTCTTAAACGTGTGGTCTCCTTATTGGTTTTTGTCTTGTTTTGTTTTTCCTTTAATACCTACATGCAGTATTTACTTGCCATATCTGCCATCTCTAACATTCTTTCTTCTCCTTGATTTAGCCTATTGTTAACACTTTCCACTATTTTTGCATTTGACCATTGTGTTTTTTCTATGAATATTTCTGCTTGTCTGTTTGTTTTCAGGATCTCATCTATGCTACTGTCTTTCTTTTACTTATGTTGTTGCCTTTCTCAACCAGCTCATGAGCTGATTTCCTAACTTTATTCAGCTGCTTGTTTGCATTTAGAAATCATTGGTCTTCTCACAAGTAGACTTTTGAATTGTTTGTATGGCATTTCAGTCTTTGAGAGGGGCTTTATTTGAAATCTTTTGTTGTTGATGGTGGGTTGTCTTTTTATTTTAATCTATTGGTGTTTGCCTGCATGCATATTTGTACCACAGGCAAGCCTGGCTTGATGACCGCAGGGGTCAGAAGAGGGCACTTCATTCCTGGAGTCACATGTGGTTTCAGTCACCATGTGGGTGCTGGGAATCAAATCTAGATTCTCTAGAACAGCAGTCAGTGCTCCTAACCACTGAGCTATCTCTCAATGCTCCTTAACCACTGAAATATCTCTGCTGCCCTGTAATCATTTTTAATGGTCAAACATTTTTCGTATGTGTACCCAGATAACAAACCTCCAGAGCTCATTATCTGTGTTCTAGGGAAGTAATTTTTATCTCCTTAGGTTTAGATCTGCATAACACAGGCTTATAGACCAAAAAACAGCATGGTGTTGATACAGGGCCAGAATTCCTTAAAGAGGGTAACAGAAGCAGGCACAAGTCTGCTGAAGCAACTAAAACTGTAGAGCCTTGAGCATACATTGCAATGTGAGATGTCTAGCTCAGCACCCCACCACACACACACACACACAGGCATGCATGTACATACCCATGCATGTGCACATACACAGACACATGTACACTTTCTTGTATTTCCTTCACAGCGTTCCTTCACAGCTGCTGCCAAGAATGAAATCACTAACAGTAATGCCCTGACCTATTCTGCCATCTCGGGTTTCAGTCCTGTTGAGGAAAGACCAGCCTGTGACACTGAGTCTGAATATTAATTAAGTGATCCATCCACTGGGCATGAAGGCAGGAAGAGTGGGGGGTGGGAGGAAGATACTGTTTAAAACTTTAGATTAATTCTAGATAGGAAACAATAAAGCACCCATGCTTGGGGGCTCAGATTGGCTTGAGAAACAGATTGTTGACCGAGAAGTTGGTCGCTGCCTGTACTCCCTGCCTGCTGACGAGCTCCATGAGTCCGGGGAAGCCCATTGCTCATTTTAAACCTGTTGTTTCACTGATGCTTGACCAGGAGCCAAACAAAGCAAAGGTCCCTGCAGTTTACTTGGCAGCTGCCATACTCTAGCCCGTGCCTTTCAACAGACAGAATGAGGCTTTGAGGCCAGCATCCAGACTCCTTGTGCCCTAAGCTGGGGGATGACACTTAGAGGGAGAGACAAGCTGGCTCTTGGCTCTGCAGCCCTTCAGGAAAGAGATGCTTAGGGAGAGTCTGATTTACTGCTCTCATGACTGAGCAGACTGATGGGCCCATTTCCAGAGCGGCAAAGGTATCAAAGGCAAAAGCACCAGATATGATGCCAGGGCCTTTTTGCTCTGAGGTTAGAGAAAAGCCTAGTATTTTATACTTATACATGAACACAAGATTATCCATCCTCTGACTTCTGTGTATCGAGTCCAAAGAAATCCCAGTGCAAGGCATTATCACTGTTTTGTAAGCTCACACTTAGTCCATTAATAATTCATAGTAAGTTCTGGATGTGAGTCCTATAAGGTCAGGAGTCAATACATGGAACTCTAGAATTAATGAATGGCTGGTGACCAAATGAAGCTGGAGCACAGAATGAGGGATGGAGTATGTGAATGGCTATCAAGGAACCTGGATTTTGGTCCCTCCTAAGATCCTTCCCAGCCTCCCATGTAACCACGTGGACAGCAACAACTCCATCAAGAAAGTAAAACATGTGGGGAAGCAGATTATTATCTCATGTCTGAGCATATGTGGTTGATCATCAAGAATCAAATCAGCTGGTAACATGCAGCCATCAATACTATTCAAGCAATTATCAGGAGCTCAAAAAGAATCCCAAAGTGAGTTATGGTACATAATAAATAGAGCACAATTTGAATGTTGACGCTGTCACAACCTACATAACGAGTCATTGAGTATCTTAACCTACACATATTCTGAACACACTTGCTTCCAAACAAGAGCATTTTGAAAATATAAACAAAGAGAATACTTACCATAGGCTTGTCCTATTGTCCTTTTTTTATTAGATATTTTCTTTATTTACATTTCAAATGTTATCCCGAAAGCTCCCTATACCTCCCCTACCCTGCTCCCCTACCCATCCACTCCCACTTCTTGGTCCTGGCATTCCCCTATACTGGGTAATATAAAGTTTGCAAGACCAAGGGGCCTCTCTTCCCAATGATAACTGACTAGGCCATCTTCTGCTACATATGCAGCTAGAGACACAAGCTCCGGGGTACTGGTTAGTTCATATTGTTGTTCTACCTATAGGGTTGCAGACCCCTTCAGCTCCTTGAGTACTTTCTCTAGCTCCTCCATTGGGGGCCCTGTGCTCCATCCTATAGATGACTGTGAGCATCCACTTCTGTATTTGCCAGGCACTGGCATAGCCTCACTAGAGACAGCTATATCAGGGTCCTTTCAGCAAAATCTTGCTGGCATATGAAATAGTGTCTGGGTTTGGTGGCTGATTATAGGATGGATCCCCGGGTGGGGTAGTCTCTGGATGATCCATCCTTTCATCTTAGCTCCAAACTTTGTCCCTGTAACTCCTTCCATGGGTGTTTTGTTCCCTATTCTAAGGAGGAATGAAGTATCCATACTTTGGTCTTCGTTCTTCTTGATTTTCTTGTGTTTTGCAAATTGTCTTAAGATAGACACAAATCAACTTTTCAAAATCAACTGATATTTGAAGAGTCCAATATTAGAGGAAATAGAGGTTGAATTAAATACTGAATTTTCTTGAGCAAATAAACAATTAAAGAAGCATTTCAAGGCTAATGTTCCACAGCTAGCATGGATGCCTGAAGCTATTCACAGGTGTGGTCTTTTTACTGCTGCTCTGATTTAGAAATGAGTACCACAGACATAGAAATTCTTGCCACTTATAGGTACCTAATTTCTTCTATTTTTGTTTTAAAGTTTCTTCAAATGGTGCTCTGTTCATACTAGTTAGATCATAACTCTCTCTAAAAGTTGAGCTTTGAAAGAAGTTGAGGGTGAAAAGATCTCTTCGAGGCACCAACCATGACTACCAATTGATAAAATTGACCTAGAACCTCCCACATCTTCCAAGTGATGTTTCCTTCTGAGAATCTCAATATGCATTGAAACCAAGAAGAAGATAGATCGACTTGTATCAAACCTATACATACACATGTCCTATGGGACTACAAATAGCTGGAAGCTTGGACTAACGAGTACCATTTCTTGCGTCTTTGCGCCATCAATATTTGCTGTATTAAGAGTGGCATTTTAACACATGAAACTCAAGAAGAAGGAAGACCAAAGTGTGGATGCTTCATTCCTTCTTAGAATGGGGGACAAAATAGCCATGGAAGGAGTTACAGAGACAAAGTTCAGAGCAGAGGCAGAAGGAATGACCATCCAGAGACTGCCCCATCTGGGGATCTATCCTATAAACAACCACCAAACCCAGACACTAGACAGATGCCAACAAGAGCCTGATGACGGGAGCCTGATATAGCTGTCTCCTGAGAGGCTCTGCCAGTGCCTGGCAAATACAAAAGTGGATGCTCACAGTCATCCATTGGACGGAGCACAGGGTCTCCAATGAAGGAGCCAGAGAAAGTACCCAGGGAGCTGAAGAGGTCTGAAGCCCCATAGGAGGAACATCAATATGAACTAACCAGTACCCCCAGAGCTCCTTGGAACTATACCTCCAATCAAAGAAATCACATGGTGGAACTTGTGGCTCTAGCTATATATGTAGCAGAGGATGGCCTAGTCAGTCATCAGTGGGAGGAGAGGTCCTTGGTCCTGTGAAGGCTCTATGTGAAGGCCCCAGTATAGGGGAATGCCAGGACCAGGAATGGGAGTGGGTGGGTTAGGGAACAGGGGGCGGGGGGAGGAGAGAGGTGGATTTTTGATGGGGAAATTAGGAAAGGGGATAACATCTGAAATATAAATAAAGAAAATATCTTTAAAAAAATTTTTAAGTGGAATTTTAGCCAAATGCCAAATGTGGTGGCTTATTTCTGTAATTTGAAAACTCAAGAGGCAGAGGAAGGAGGATCTCAAGTTCCAGGACAGCTTGAACTACATAAGGAGATCATGTCTTTACAAAAAATCAAAAACAAAACAAAACAACATTTTTAGCTAATTAAACCAATACATTTCTCCTCTCTTCCAGAAGTGGCCTCAACATTTGAGTCGCAAGTAGCAGTAAGATGCTTTTGGTTCCTGAATTTCCAACATTTCCTCCCATTTCCTAACTATTCTTCATCCTCACTCCTATGGAGCCATCCCCTCCTGCTATTCCTTGCTTTCTTTTCTCAAAAGGCAGGTAGCTAGAAATAAATTTAGAAGAGTAGCATATAAAGCCCACTGCAGAGCTTTGTGCCATCCAAACAGCAAAGGGAGGTTTTAATATCACTGCTGACCCTGATGCTTCACAGACCTCCTAATTATACTCGGGTCTGGACGACTAAAGCTTTGCCATCAGGGCAGAGTTTGGTAAGTGAAATGGGGAGCATGAGGATGTGAGCTTCAGACTGAATAGGGTAGGGAGGGAGGGAGGAACTGTTCAACAACAGGGATGCCACGTTTTCCCTGCACATTAAACTGAACCAAAAAGTAAAGTAAAATAATAATAATAAAAGACACTAGTATGTTTTCAAAGCAGTAGTGCATGTAACTCCTAATGTATAGGATTGAACCATTCAATGTAAACCATCAAAAGAAGTTTTATTGATCGGCAAAGAGAACTGGGAAGACAAATGCTTATAAAGACAACTGCTCTTCACATCATCCTGTAACTCTATTGATTGATGGCCTCGGCTGAATAGGAGTACACCATAAGGCATCTGATGCTTGCTCCTCTGCCAAATTCCTGAAAGAAAACATTTAAGTATGGACAGAGAATTATTCTGCTCAGTTATACTCAGCAGAAAAAAGCACCTGAAACTCATTTTCCACTGTCTGGATAAGTTGGCCCGGCCCAGGGTTATAGATAAGATCATTGGCATGCATTTGACATTGGAATGTCAGGACCCTAAGCACAGAAACAGTTAAGCCACACTCTCCACAAGCTTCATCTATTTAGAGTTGATTATAACCAATGGAAGAGGTGACCACAGTCCCACAAGCACACTGGTTTGTAGACTATACCTGTTACTGTTCCCTACACCCATAACACACTCTTAGTTAACTCTGTTGATGTGATTTAGGCTATCAATACAATAAACTCGATCATTTGGTGCCAAACTTAGCAGGTTTTACAGTCCAGGTATGAGAGGAAAATCCCTCTTATATACTTTCAACTTACATCTAAATAAATATTTTTAAAATTAATCTTGGGGCTGGGAAGAAGGGTCAGTTGGTAAAGCACTTGCTGTACAAGTGTGAGAAGAGAGAGAGGGAGAGGGAGAGAGGGAGAGAGAGTGAGAGAGAGAGGAGGAGGGGGAGGAGGGGGAGGGGAGGGGTAGAAGAGACAGGGAGAGAGATAGGGAGAACAGTTCACAGGCATACTCAGAGAGAAAATTAATCTTGTTTGGAACTTAGCTGATAGCAGAGCAGATGACTGCCACGTTGGAGGCCCTGGTTTACTATCCAGCACCTCCTACCAAAACAAACTGCCCAAGGTAATACGGAAGTAAACAATTTAAGCACGAATAGGAATTGTCTCAACATATTAAATTATCAAAACAACAGTAATTCTGATAAGAAATGTAATGAAATAGAAAATCACACTCAGTGTTAATGGAAGTGTAAATAATTCATCTGAAGTCATTTGGCAACATAATATGAATTATCTTAAAAACGTGTGTGCCCTTTGACCCATTAACTCTAAACCTAAGTGTATCATAACCAAAGAACCTGAAATGCCAGCCAAACTTTGTGTGTAGAAATAATAAAGACAGCTTGTGATAAGAATATATTGGAAGCATAATATAAATTTCAGCTGCTGGAAATCGACTAACCAACATTTATATCGTCTAGTTATTAAAAATCATGTTTTAGCAAATATTTGAGGAAACCAAAATGTTCCCATTATATTAGGTCATGTTTATCTGTAGACCATTTGTATTATGGTATGCATAGGAAAAGACTAGAAAGTGAGTATCGAACTGTTCATGAGGTAAAAATGAATTAAATCAATGTAAAAATTATACAGACTTTTCAATAAAATAAATTCTCTTATTAACTTACTAAACAACATATAACTTGAGAGCAAACACAGAGAAACATGAGAAACAAATTCCCTATCACACAGATCAAGCACAGGCACACCTAAGCACCTTCTGAGTCTAGTTGATCAAGAACAAGCCCAGGAGAAGCAGTATGCTGGGAACAGGTGAGAGTTCCCAGGAAGAGAAACTGTCAGATCACTGCTGAAGATGCACCTGAGCCAGCGGCTCCTAATAGATGCGTTCCTGGAAGGGCAGGAGTTTAGGTCTATGTGGAGCTACATCTGCATCAGCAATTGACTGAAGAAAGAGAGCCGTTGCTAGACAAGGGAAACTAAAACCTTGGTATAGAAGCAGTTCTCAGACAGATAAAGAGTAGGTGCTTTAAACAGAGCTTTGTACTGGGAAGGGACAGAGAATTATTTATACCTAAGGAATGCAGCAAGCTTCCTTGCACAGTCATGTAATGCTGCTCAGCTCCAGAAAAGAGGGAGTCAGTCCAGGCACCAGCAAAATAAACATGGACCCCCCCTCCCACCTCTGGACTCACAGACCTGGATCTATGAGGCTCCGGACTCAAAACTGCGCTCTGGGACCCTTGGAGTGTGCAATGTGCTGACTGGAGGGATACCAAGTGGCTCTCAGTTAACCTACAAAATAGTTTGGTTTTTTTAATTTAATTTAATTTAATTTTTCTTACTTATTTGCTTTATATCCCACTCACTACCACCCTCCTGGTCACCCCTTCTACAGTCCTTCCCCTATCCCTCCTCCCCTCCTCCTCTGAGCAGCTGGGCTCTCCAGGGGGAATCTGCCAACCCTGGTACTTCAAGTCTCTTTGAGGCTAGGCACATCCTCTCCCATTGAGGCCAGACAAGGCAGCCCAGCTCGAACATATCCCACATACAGGCACCAGCTTTTGGGATAGCCTCAAATAATTTCTTAATGGCCTTATGCTGCCAATGAAAAAGGCTGTTGAACACGACAGCCACATTTCCCAACAAGTGAGAGAAATCGGCTTGTTTCGGGTGCCGAATTATCAGAACGGTTTACTTCGGAGTCGCCCAGAGAGAAATGGATTCACCTACGTTTTGTTCAACCTTTTGAAAGATGGATGGAAGGGAACCACGCTGTAAGTAAAGAGCAGCCGCTGCCTGCTTTGTTTATTGCGTGCAAAAACCAGATTGATCTCTTCCACTGCACTGAGCTGTCTTTCCATGCCAGACTCTTTTTAAAACACATCTTTGGCATGCTGCATTTGCAGGGAGTGGAGGAGGAGTTGGACAGGTTGCTCCCTCATGGTAGCTCCTTAAGAAGCCTGTGGTATTGAGCTGTGGGGAGTTCAGCATCTCTGCAATAACAGCTCTCCGAAATCCTATCAGGTAGTGATGTCCTCTGTTTAAAGGACCATTTATGCCATTTCTTCTCCCCACTATGGAATGATTATTTTTTTCTAGTCTTTAATGTGCCAGAAGTAACAGGTATCCTTGTTGGTGTGCTAGGGATTGTCTTCACAGACAGTGCTACTACATGTATACACAGGAGGGTACTGTCTCTCCACATCTACCTCCACCACATAGAAACTGGCTTTTTGGAGGTGAGTGAATGTCTCTTACCTTAATGGATTAAGCTAATGGTTGGCGCAAACACATGGGATATATGGTTACAGAAAACAGTGAGAGCTACCTGGGAACTGGAGAAAACTAAAACAGCACAGGGCTTCAAAGCAGAAGTACCCCCCTAAAACACACCAAAGGCTCATTGTATAAGGAGCCCACAGCAGAAGAGGCCTTCATTAGAAACATAATCTTTTACCCACATGTATTAAGTAAATGCATCCATTCAGCTCTCAATAGGGATTTCAGCCGGGAACTGGAATCAGACCACTTAAAAGCCTTCAGGTAAGGGAATAGTTCGTTTTTAACTGAATGGCTTGTGTATCCATACCTCCCAAAACTGGATCTGTAGTCTTCCCTGAAATTTCAGCAGCCTCTAAGAAGGGAGCATTCATAATGAGCCAGCTATTGGTGTACCAGTCACCTACCCCTAGGTGGCTGAATCGTATTCCCTAATTACAATTGAGGAGAGCAACTCCATCAAGACTACTAACCTGATGTGAAGTGCACAGTGCTACTAGAAATATCCACAAAGGAGAAAGATACAATTTTTCTCCTTGATAAATGTGAATAGGTAGGTAACTCTACATTTCTCCAAAACATTATCAAGTTCAAAAATTCTAACCTTTTACCTGCTATTTTTATTAATAAATATGCATATGTATATATGTATGTGCACTATTCTTCTTAGTACCTCATAGCTATAACACCACACACACACACACACACACACACACACACACACACACACACACACACACCGTGTAAAGGACTTTCTACCTTCCCAAATCATTACCAAGTTTTACTCAACCAGTATTTATTCTTAGACTAGGTACTGTACTAGAGATCAGCAACAAAGTAGCAAACAGAACAAGATGGAACCCTGGCACTTTAAAGTCAGCAAAGGTGAGATGTGGTATTTTCCTGAGTGCATTTAGTATTTACAGTGCAAGTCAAGACTTGCAATTACCAATGCTAGATTTAGAAAGGGTGATGAAACTTGGTATGCTTTACAACCTTAAGAGATTGAATTCTTTCAACTTGGAGGTGTTACCTTACCCAGAGTCCCTCTTAGGCATGTGGGAGCTCATCTGGACCTTGAGACCGCAGAAAGGTCACATCATTTATAGGTGTGCTGTTCTGCTTGCTGATAGCACCAAGCACCACGTTAGGAAGCTAAGGCTGTTTCAGATGTGAGCTTGAGTATCCGTAACACCTAAATCTGGGGAATCCCCAGCACAGTCCCAGTGATCTGACACTAAAGACTCGCCTCTTGAGAGCACTGATGATTTTATTATTTAAGCTCCACAAGGAGGGCAATTAACTTAACTACAATCCCAAAACTCGTAGTGAGCACTTATACCAGGGATGCCTAACCCACTGCAACCCCTGATTGTATAGACATCCTTTGGTATGGGCTGAGTCAATGGGAGCAAAATCTCCATTCCCGTCTTCCCCAAGGTGTTCTTTACGCTGTCTTGATGATGGATGGTCCAGTATTCCTGGCTAAGATTGAAAAGCGAAAACTGCTCTCAAATTCTCAAGAGTTTTATCTAGAAATAAAATAATTCATGTTGATTTCCTACAGTTATCCTCAGCAGGAGTCAGAGAAAGGATGGCAAGTGATATTCTTGGAACTTAAAGTTGATAAAAGAACACAGCATTGCCTATGAATGAAGAGATATGGGTTTTATTATTTATTCTACCATTGCCAAGCTGTGCTGGGCACTTTATAGCTCCATCTCAAAGCCGTTTTTCCAGAGAGAAACATTTAAATTGGATTCTCTCTACTATCTTTTCCAGTTCAAAAATTCTGTGATCCAGATATCCACAATGAAACATAATTCATCTCTCATTTTTCTTTTCACCCCTAAGGAGAGACTATTAACTTTCCTCGTTGATAGTACCCAGACACTAGAAAATCCCAGAGTGTGAAGGGACCCTTTTCTTCAACTGTAGTCTGTCAAGTAAATGCCTTAATTGTGAAAAATCCTACTTCAAATCCAGATTGTTCTCCAACTTTCTATGAAAGTTAGTTAGAGATTCACTTATGAATCTCTAGAGAAGCTGAACTCATAGGATGTGCAAACAGGACTTGGCTTGTGCTGATTCAGCTGACTCGGCTCCAGGCTCAAAAAGCTCACCTACAATGTCACACTAGGGTTCTGGTCCAGCATGATATTCAATAAACTGCCCCATAGTCAACACATTATCATGAAATAGGCTTTTATTACACAGTTTTCCCAACTGTTCAGAGCACAGTTAAGGTTGCTAAATTCTGTTGTTCGGTGGGTTAAATGTATGAAATGTATTTTCCATTTATAACATTTCACCTTATATTGGATTTACTTATGTATACCCCACTGGAAGTTGAAGAGCATCTCTTTAGAAAAAATTGTGTCCTGTGACTATAGAGGCTTTAAGGTCCCATGATTTGCTGTCTGGAAGCTAGACAACCAGCGACCTCGGGTATAATTCACTCAAATCCTCTTACCTGAGAGAGGGAGCTAATACCACCCCTAGTCCAAGATCAATGCACAAGAATTGTTGGGGTCCTGCTATCAGTCTGGGACATGAGCACACCAAGCCAAGGACAGAAGTTAAATGCTGAGATCAATAAAACTGAGAAATACCTTCCCTCTGGCTTTCTGTTGTAGGGAGATTCTCAGTGCATGGGTGATGCCGGCTCAGGTGGGTGTAGACAATCCACTTAACCTACTGGTTCAAACGCCCGTATCTCCTAGAAACACCCTCACAGTCATAGCCAGAGCCCATCCTATGGCATGTGCCACTATTTTTCATCTGCCTATTCATTTGTGTACAGCAGCCTAATCTTCAGACCCTTCCTCCTTATCAGTGACAACAATCACCCCTACTTACTACAACCTCAGGTGCCATGCTGCCTTTCTGCTCCCCAAAAAAACAGAGCTGGGGGATCCGGCATTAGCTGCGTTCTAAGCATCTCATATCTATCAAATCAGAGTGTAGGAAGAAGCATCTGGCATTTCCTGCATCTTTCTGCACCTGCTCTTCTTCTCACCAATGGTTACTTTATAGCAAGAGTAGAAGAGATGGTGAAAAAGAGTTGGAAGACCACAGGAGGCACCAGGGACCGGGGTTTCCCCTTTCCTGGCACTGCATCCCTAATAGTCTCATTTAGAGGATCTTGTTTGCCTTTATGCTTTGCTAACAACACTATTATTTAATAGAATCTAGGAGTTTGATTTTCATCTAATAATTCCATGTACTGTGGTCTTGGGTTTTGTCCCCTGAAGGATTGTATTAAAACTTGCTTCCAGATAACACGTTGAAAAGTCATATAGGACTGCTAAAATTTGAGATCTAGTGGGGAAGTGACTGGGTCATGACTTCCCTTGTGAATAGATTAAAGCTGCTCTCCTAATATAAGAGTGGTGTGGTGGTTTGAATATGCTTGGCCCGGGAGTGGCACTATTAGGAGGTGTGGCCTTGTTGGAGGAAGTGTGTCACTGTGGGGATGGGCCTCCTAACCACGTGGGAGTATGTCTTCTCCTAGTAACCTTCAGATGAAGCTGTAGTACTCTCAGCTACTCTTTTACCATACCTGCCTGGATGCTGACATTTTCCCACTTTGATGATAATGGACTGAACCTCTGAACCTGTAAACCAGCCCCAATTGAATGTTTCCTTTATAAGACTTGCCTTGGTCATGGTGTTTGTTCACAGCAGTATAATCCTAGCTAAGACAAGTAGATTATTACAAAAGTGTAAGCCTGGATCCTCCATGCTTACATATTTCCTGTCTCACATGACCTCTCTCTATGAACACTGTATTGTGTGATGGACCAGGCAACTCTGGGATGTGATTGACAAAGTGACTGGGTTTTCTAACTACTAGAACCATGAGCTAAACAAATCATTTTTCTTCATAAGTTAACACCCTCAGATATTTCATTATAGCAACATAAAATGGCCTGAAACCCTACTAAACTAAAATATAACATGAGGCAATTACATCTGCCCAGAATTGGTTAGTTGTGTTCAAATATGAATATATTTATGTTCACCAAATGTATACTGAATTGGAAAAAGAAAGCTATCATTGGTGAAGCATATCTCTTGACATCTTTAAATTTAGATGCAGATCACAGTCATGAATTAATTTTAAATATAAAAGGGGGGCAATTTAGCAGTGGTGGTACATGCCTTTAATATCATCTCTTGGGAGACAGAGGCAGGCAGATCTCTAGCTTGTTCAGCCTCGTCTACAGAATGAGTTCCAGGACAGCCAGAAACCATGTCTCAAGAAAACAAACAACAAGTTACAACAAAAGAGGCAGGGAACTAAGGTATAAAAGATACTATTTCTGAGGTCAGAGAAGTCAGTCGTCCAAGTTCCAAATAAGACTTCCTTGAATAGCTGGTATTACTTCTCCCAAGTCCATTAGCTTCTCATGTATCAAACACCTTTCATATGACCTTGATGTATCAAAATAGGGCACAGACTCTTATAGTAGTGTCAGGCAAAATAAAAGAATCCTATGGCCATCCTCTTCCAGTCCTACCCAGCATATGTGAAAACAAGGATGGTCTGAAAGGAGAAGCCAAAGCTGGAGAGGAGACGGTGCAGACTGCTCCTCCTATAGCTCAATCTCCCAAGGACACTTCAGTTTGTGCTTCAGCCACTTAGCAACCTGCACATGATTCTGACATGTCATGCCATGCCCGAAAGGCTTGCTCCTCCTCCAGCCTATAAATGCCAACCTAACCTCCAGGTCTCTAAAGTTGAGATGTAATTATCTTCTGAAAACCTACCATTGGTCAGTTCCTATGCGATCACCAATACCGTGGCTTATACTTCATAACACATGTGATTGCTATTGCACCTGCCTTTTACATCTTTAGCTACAAACATGACTGTCTTATATGCTGTATCATATAATATGTATGATTCTATAATGTATATCATATATATGATACAGCACATATATTACATATATAATACAGCATAATTTTATATATATATATATATATACACAGTGATATAACATATAACTAATAAATGGCATGTTCTCTTTAACACTTAAATATTTATAACCAATTGGTGAAGGTGGGTTTTTAGCCTCAGATATTCATGTCTAAGAGAAGAGACTAATAATTTAAGGGAAAAGACAAAAGTGTAGTGGCATGTCTATTGTCCTGACTGTACCCAATCTCCACTGATCTCATAAAAAAGCAGACAAAGAGAAAGAACAGCCCTGCCAAATCTCTGATTTATTTAGCCAAAACCCCATATCTTTACATCTTAATCCCTTAAAACAGAGAACTGATACCCAAAATAAATAGAGAGTTTTGGCTAAAACATTATTGTATCTACACCCACCCAGGACTCTGCTACAAGCAGTAAAGTCGTTCCCAATAGAAAATGTTCCTGATCCTCCATGTGTAGAATTTGATGGCCAACCACTATAAACTAACTTAGCTCCACTTATCATTACCCAGCAAAGAAGGAATGGCCAGCAAATGCTGATGATAAAAAAGTTCCCAACCATTCAGACATTCTCACACAGTCCCTGGAAACTGTCAGTCCCTCTCCAGCTGGGAGGCTGAGCCTGTCTCTCCCACCCACAAATGCTCCAGCTGTCAATGACAGCCAGTGAGTCACACTGCCCAGAGATAAGAGCCCTGCTAAGACAAACCCATGTGCCCTGGGAACTCTTACCCTGTCTTTCTCACACCACAAATGTGCTGCTTGGCTGTCTCCATCTGGTATTTCAGCACCTGAAAAGTTTCAAGCCTAGCCTCTCAGGGCTGTGGCTATCTGCAGAGGCTCCTGAATCTTATGAGAGAACCATCATGAGGCCCAGAGGTCAGTGCACACTGATGACAGAAGCCTGCACCCAGAAGCCTTGTGTGGAGCTGGGATGACAAATGGTTTCGTATCTCACATTATCCTGTAGGAGAAGAGAGAGAGAGAGAGAGAGAGAGAGAGAGAGAGAGAGAGAGAGAGAGAGAGAGAGAGAGAGAGAGAATGTAATAAAGTAATGTAGTAAATAATAAGCATCTTACATGTTATAGAAGCATAAGGAGACAGGTATTGCTCAGGTTGGCAGCTTGGAAAGTTGGAGAGAACACAGAAGGTAGACATAACTTGCCTCCAGATGCTCTGATAAGAATGACCCAGAGGAGGAGGACAGCCACAAATACCACACGGTGTATGATTCATTTTATTACAAAACATCCAAATAAAACATAGAGTAGAGACATAGTATATCGGTGGTCTCCAGAAACTTCAGAGAAGGAGAATGGGGAGTGATCGCGCACATGCTGGGGTTTCTTTAAAGGTAGAGACAGTCTGAAATCTGACTGAGAATTGTTTAAAGCAGAACTCAAATCACTCAGCTTAGGTGACTCAATTATATGGTACTGTAAGCATATGTCAATTCAGCTGTCCCCAAATCTTCTGCAGGTGTGAGTTTTTAAAGAAAACATGTGTTCCTCTGCATTATTTTAATACCACTTAATCTTATTCTAAGCATCAAGAAAGGGGAGCTGGGCTGGAGAGATGGCTCAGTGGTTGAGACTCCACTTGCACATACCCACATGCAGTCACACACACACACACACCTATATATAATTTTTTAATAATAAAAAATATTTAAATATTGAGAAAAATCCAATTAATTGTCATTTTGGTTTTTCAATGTCTACAGGTAATAAAGCTGTCCAGTAGTGTAGTAACATAGACACAAGCTTCCCCCTTCCATCCCATGATATTAACTACGTTCTCTTAGTAGACTATCAAGACAGCAAGGTTTGCAGTGCTCTGGGCTATGAGGGGATAGTAGTGGCTCTTCAGAGAACATTCCTTGCCATTGGAACTTTCATTTCAGTGATTGAAAGGTCAAGAGAATGTCTGCTAGGCCCTTGGACTCTGAGCTGTGTTCAGCAGTATAGATGGCAGGATCTAGAATGATGTACATGGGGGTCTGGATCATCCTTGGTTATCAGACAGTGCAATGGTGAGTTGAATAGGATGGAATTCAAGGCAAAAGGTAACCTGCTGGGTTTGGCATGGCCTGGTGGGGACAGAAGGACATGGTTCCCACCTCTGGGAAAGGGCCAGCAAGCATGGGCCTCCAGTAGTGTCAAAGGCGGCTGTGAGTGTAGGGCTTGTTTGTATAATAATGTACATAGTTTCAGTTCCTCTTTCGAGGAATGTCCTCCCTGTTAATGTTAATGACTCCATGATAATCAGACGGCACAAGTCGGGGAGGCAAAGGTGTGGCTAATGTCCTAGCAAAATGATAAATACTGGGACCTTCAGGACAGCTCTTAAGGCTGTGGGAAAGAACTCTAAAAACGTGAGTTTGAAAATAGACAATTTCTCAATTATTAGAAAATATAAGGAGGCAATAAGAATTAAGAGGGGCTTCATGAATGTAAAGGAACAAAAGCAGCTGCAGTGTGAGCCAACTTGTCAGAAAGATGGTAAGGAAGGAGAAAAAGGGGTTTAAGGAGTGGTGATCACCAGAGATCCCACACAACAATTTTTTGTTTGTTTGTTTATGCCTACAAAAGCAGATTCTGGAGTTCAGGGTCAGCCTGGGGCAGAGCAAGCTTAAGCCCAGGTGTGGTAGAAATGGTTGTTTCAAGACAGGATTCCACCCAGATATCTTACTATCTATGCTTAACAGAGGCAGGCAGATCTCTGAATCCTTTTGCAATGTTAAAAGAAAATGTGTGCTTGCTGTCTCCTAAGAATTAAGGGGCTAGGGTCATGGGATGCTGATTCATAGAACAATCAATCAAAAGGAAAACCTGGAATAAATGACTGAATTGATATATAAAAATAAAAGACTGGGCTTATAATCTGCAAGAGATGAGCTAGCCAGAGAAGTTTTTAGAATAGCAAGAGAGAACTGCTTGGAGAACTGTCTCAAGCAAAACATAGGTGGGGGAAGAGAAAGAGAGAGGCGGGGAGGAGAGGAGAGGGGGGAGATAAAGAGGGAGGGAAGAGAAAGAGAGGGAGGGGAGGGAGGAAACCATGGTGGTGATCCTTCTAGGTCCATAGCTAACCATAGGCATCCCCTAATTTTTCATGCCTATAAAAAATAAATGGAATGATCATATGATCCCCACACTAAAGATTAAATAAAGTAATCATATACTTTTTAGTTTATCACCAACTTGATTGGCTTTAGAATCACCTAGGGGATACTTCTTTGGCTGTCTGTGAGGGCACCTAAACAGGTTTAGCTGAGAGAAGATGAATAAGGGTGCCAGCACTACTGTATGGGTCTCACAATGAGTTAAAAGGAGGGATAAGAAAAGACATGAGCCCCAACATTCATTGCTGCCTCCTGACTATGAATGCAGTGTGACCTGCAGACTCCCGCTCCACCACTGTGCCTTCACCACCATGGACTGTACCTTCAAACGGGGACAAAAGAAACTGTTTCTTCCTTAAATCAGATTTGTCGGGTATTTCATCACAGCAATGGGAAGATTCCCACTGGAATCACATGGCAGAACACTTGATACATCTATTTAGAAAATATTCTCATCTCTATTATTCAATTATACAATATTATACAATAATGAGTTAGGCCAGTAGCCTCAACACTTTGTCCCAAAGTGTACCCAAAGACTTCTATCTTTTACTGTCAGGATATGTCACTACTCGTGATGATTGTAGAGTGTGCATGGGGAGGGGCCACAGGTGTGTATGCCCATGTTCATATGGGAATTGTGCAAGCCTGAAGGTACATGGGTCTGCACACATTTGTGGAGGCCAGAGGTCAACAGAGACTGTCTTTCTCAGCCATTCTTTTGCTTGTTTGTTGAGACAGTCTATATGAATAAGGAGCTCAGTGATTTGCCAAGAAACCCCAGAAATCCTCCTGACTCTGTCACCCTGACAATGGGGTTTCAGGCAGGCTTCACTGTGCCTGGCTTTTTGAATGGATGAGGAAGAGAGGTCTGTCTTCACTTTGTTTTTATTCTATGTTTATTATGCTATGGTTATTGCTTACTTATGTGTTGATATGAATACAGTGATGATAATTTTAAAATTAATGAACAACAGATGAGACTTGGGAAATGGCTTGGAATGAGGTTGTGAGCTTAATAGACACGAGGAAAAGTTTTCCAGGCACATAGAATGTGAGTTGACTATTATCTTGCTCATCACTTATTTGATTGGAATCTTGGAAAGTGAACATTTAATTTTCTTTTAACTCTATCCTCAGTTTTTCAGAGTCTTAAGCGATATAAATATACTTGTCTTCTAATATGATAGACTCTTTCACATTATGTATTTGCATGTGTGTATATGCATGTGTATGTGTGCATGCAGAGGCTAGAAGTTAATATAAGGTGACTTCCTTAATTATTATCTTATTAATGTAATATCACATTTTATTGATTCTTTGAAAATTGCATACATGCATATATATTTTTTCATTGTACTCACTCCTGCTCTCTGAGATCCAATCCACCTCTTCCCCACTCATTCCAGCTTTTGGTCCTTTTCTTAAAATCCCCCCACTGAATCCAATTTATACTTCCCATTTATGCGTGAGTATGGGACCATCCTCTGGAGCACGATCAACTTACCAGGAATCACACCACTCAATAAATTGACTCTAACAACCTAACAACCTCCCTTAACAACCATCAGCTGTCAGTAGCTCCTCAGCTCGGATTTGTCTCTCCCAGCTTTTTTGCAAGGAAGTGAACATTGTGAAGGACCACAATGGAGATGAACTGTGATTTGGAAGCCTAAACTGAACAAAACCCTTTTCTCCCCAAGTTGCTTTTGGTCATGGGGTTTCATTATAGCAATAATAATAATAACTAATAATAATAGCTAAGACACCACAGCAGAAGTCAAACTGAACCATACAGACATGCACGCCATCTTTTTAAATACTGCATTGGCTAAAAATAAAAAAAAAAAAAATTTAAAAAAAAGCAAGCTATGATATTGTATTCATCGTTGTCTGGCTTATGGTAGGTATTGGAGGGATATTTATGAACTTAATAGAATATACAGTTTGTGGTATACACATTGAATCGAGTACAACATTCAGAATGAAGTCAACACAATATACATTTTTAATAAATAAAAGGAAAACTGTGTGCTGTTTCTTGAGTGTCCCTCTCAATGGCAATGCCTGCTTCTGGCACTGATAATTATTATTTTTATGGATTTTCATCTTGCTCTGCTTGCCGAGAAGATTATAGTTAACTCATTAGTGTGTCTGTCGCCAATTCAATGCACTTCCTTCCATTTTCAAAGGGACTAAATATTTATTTCTATCTTGTTTACCTTACAATGTTCAATGCAATTTTAGAAATGAGGTATGAAATAAGTACGTCTAATTTTTGACCCAATTCCCTTGCTCTAAAACAGTGGTTCTCAACCTGTGGGCCACAACCCGTTTGGCAAACATCCATCTCCAAAAATATTTACAATTCATAAAAGAAGCAAAATTACATATATGAAGTAGCAACAAAAATAATATTATGCTTAAAGGCTGTTACAACATAGGAAAATGTATATTAAAGGGTGGCAACATTAGTAAGGTTGAGAACACTACTATAAAGTGATCATCTAGATATGACTGGATGGAAGAGCCCACTGCCGGGTGAAAGTATTTTAAGAGGATACAGAGGCTATTTTGTTTCTGGGAGACCTATCTATGCTCACCTGGAAATCTGTCTCTTCTACCCTAAGCTATGGAGCAATATTCAAGGTTAAATAAAAAAAAGACCTCAATCCTTTTGGGGAAACACAAAAGTTAACACCACACACACACACACACACACACACACACACACACACACACACACTTGTGCAAAGATAGAGAGAACCTGCTTACTAGCACACAGTGATCCCAGATCTATTCCAGGGAAGATGCTGGGATAGAGAAGAGAGAAAGAGACTGACCAGTGGGGAGAAGAGCGGGATCAATGGAAAGTGATCCTTTGAAGGGAAAGGGAGAAGGAGGAGGAGGGGAGAGGAAGAGAGAGAATGGGAAAGAAAGAATATTTGGCACTATTAGTTCATTGAAAAAATATTTATTAGATGCCTTCTTTGTGCCAGGACCTGACATCATAGTAATGAATGAGACCTCTCTTGTGCGTGTGCTCTTTTGCTGTTTCTAATTTGAAGGAGAAAAAAAAAGGAAGTCTCCCACTCCTAACGAGTTACAGCATGTGGATGTGAGAGGGCTTTCCTGAGCAGATGTGTGCTCAGAGAGTGTGAGTCAGAAGGAATACTCTCAGACACTCCAAGCAAGCTATCAGTGGGTCAGGAGGAAGAAGCAGGCAGCATGTTCCATGTGAAAGGTGGAATGAAGGTGGGTGACAGTGAGACTCTAGAGTGGTCAAGGAAGAGGCAGAGACTCTCCAGGGACTCTCAGGCCTGCACAAGGAAGGATTCACAGCTACCCTACTACAGATGCAGCTGGAATAGGGGGAAAAATATTTAGACTTAGTGACGGTATCATCTGACTTTCATTGTCGAAAAACTGATGTTCTAGTGTGGAAAACAAACAGCAAAAGACAGACAGGGATATAGAAAGGCAGATGGAGGCTCCTTGATGAGTTTTGATGGTGAAAAGGTTGGTGTGACTATGGGCACAGACAGAGAGGTCAGATTCATCCACAGGATAGGGGGAATCAGCAAATATTAGTTACTGGTGGCATGTGGGGGCTGAGAGGGATACATAAATCAAGAATAAGGCATGGATTTCTAGGCTAAGCCTTGGGGAGAAGGAAAAGTTTATTTTCTTAGAAAGATAACCCTGAAGAAGGAAGTTAGGGATGCTGTGCGAAAGAAGACGCACGAGTTCAGGTCCATCCACACTCATTTTCAATGACCCCTTGGAAGACTAGACTAAGTACACTGAGCAAAGCCGACTGCATGGATTCATTTCCCAAATATTGAGAGTTGTTGGGAAAATTAAAGACTTAGGACTGAGTGGACTTCTATAGGTGGTGTAGCATGAAAAGGATCTGGGAGCAAATTCTAAAGAGCTTCAATTTCAGGTAGTTAGAGAAACGTGGTGAGGGACACTGGAAAGTGGTTGCCAGGAAGGTCTGGTGGCCAGGAAATTGACTTCACCCTGAATATTTAAAATGGGAAAATATGCAGGAATTTAAAAACATAAATCCATTGAAAAATACAGAACGGAGGTGGAGAGAGAGAGAGAGAGACAGAGAAGAGACAGAAAAGAGACACAGAGACAAGACAGAGAGACACAGAATCTCTTAGAAGCAACGGTTTGTAGAATTCTGTAGGGTGGGAGAGATGATGCTACCCCTCTCTGTCTCTCTGTTTCTCTATCTTTCTGTTTCTCTCTGCCTCTGTCTCTGTCTCTGTCTCACTGTGCCTCTCTTCTCTCTCTGTCTCTATCTGTCTCTTTCTCTGTGTATCTCTCTTTCTCTGTGTCTCTCCCTGTCTTTGTATCTCTGTCTTGTCTCTGTGTTTCTCTCTTTCCTGTCTTCTCTCTCATTCTCTGTCCTCCCAAATCTCACACAGATGCCTCTGTTGGTAGACCTAAAACAGAAATGTAGTTTCTCAAGACTCAGAAGTGCTGGTGGAAAGGCTGGGAAGTTTAGTTTTCAAGACTCAGAGCCCCTAAGATACAGAGTTCATAGAAGGGTGTGGAACTGGGGTTACACCCAAACAAAAGTCAAGACAACCACAGCTACAATAATACTAATAGTGCCAAGGCTTGGCAGCAGATGCAGGGCCTCCAGCACCCACGAAGGAGAGTGTTTGTGTGTGAATCTGACTCCTCTTGGGTTCTGAGAGCTCTGGGACAGCCAGGCTCTTTTCGGTCCAGCCCTTACCGCCTAGAATGCCAGAATTGATTTCCCTTCTGACAAAGTACCTCTCTGACAACTGTTTTTCCATTTCCTGTGTATAACAAAAACAATTCTTTGAAGTCATGGAACCTTCAGTGACAAGCTGATTTGACTCTTCCCAACTTCAGCAGCTATCATTTGGCGACCTGTTTGCTCACTCCCATGCCTTTCTGAACAGGGATCATTCAATCAAGAGTTTGTATAATGAGCAGACAAAATATTTTCCAAGAGAAAAAGAAAGCATGGTACAATGCTGTCTTTTTTTAACAATGTCTTAATTTCTAGCACAGTATAGTATTGCCTAAGATTTGAGGTAGTGAACTGAAACCTCTCTCTCTCTCTCTCTCTCTCTCTCTCTCTCTCTCTCTCTCTCTCTCTCTCTCTCTCTCTCTCTGTGTGTGTGTGTGTGTGTGTGTGTGTGTATTTCTATAGAGATCTGTTTTTAAAATGTATATGGCTCAGCAATTAAGAGTGCTTGCTGTTCTTCCACATGTCAGCTTACAACCCACTGCCCACAATTCCTCTTCTAGATGACCAAGCACTCTCTTCGGGCCTCTATGGACACATTCAATGCAGGCCAAACACTCATACACATAAGATAATCTTTTAAAAATCACATGCGGTTGTAACATATGTGTGTGGGTTTAGTGGAACAGTGAGCTTCTGGAAGAGAAGGATGTTACTTCACCTACCTCCTCATCCCCACACCTCTGGGGTCACCTAGCAAATATTGAACGAATGATGAACCCAGTAAGCTACATAAAAGGTGGAGATTGCAACTCAACCTGAGACAAGGAAGCTCAGCGGTCAGTGCAGACTGCCTCCATTCCAAAACAAAGCTCACACTTACAATTGTCGTTAAGCAAGAAGAAGAAAACAGAAGAGACACCTAGAAGGTCAAAGCAGCTTTCTTCCTGCTGCTTCCTTTCTGGGACGGGAGGATCCCTATGAGGGACTGGACTTAACTGTAATAGAATGAATAGCTTCCATCTCCAGGCACAGCAACAGCATACAAGGGATCATATTCATCTCTTCATTACAAAATGTAAAGTATAAACTCTATAAACAGACCTCTAAGCAAATCACATGCTTCCAAAAACATAGATTAGCACATTTCAAGTAGCGAACTTTATTATTTCCATGTTTGTTTGTGTATTCCAGAAGCCCCTCATACACAATCCACATAGATATGCCCGGGGATGTAGCTCTGCAGATCTTGTCAGTTTGGAAATATTTGTTACCCAATATGATACTCTCCTAAATTCATCATAACCCTATTTTTGAGAGGAAATGGAGAGCCCTAAGTGCCACACTGTCTTAATGTGCACTTTAGCCCTTGTTGTCGGGCAGTGGTGGCACAGGCCTTTAATCCCAGCACTCGGGAGGCAGAGGCAGGCAGATTTCTGAGTTCGAGGCCAGTCTGGTCTACAAAGTGAGTTCCAAGACAGTCAGGGTTATACAGAGAAACCCTGTCTTGAAAAACAAAAAACAAAACAAACAAACAAAAAAAGCCCTTGTTAGCTTGGTTGGCTCAAGGTTAGTGCACTTGAGCTGTCTTATAGCTACAGTTTCAGCTCTATAGACTAAACTCTCCGGGGGCGCGGGGAATACTCAATACCTACTGTGAGTTTTGGCACTTGAAGCTGGAAGTGAGTCTTTCTCACAAGAAATAAAAGTGAAAGAAAATACTCAGATAGCCATGGTCTTCACAGACTTATAGCACACACACACATTCTCGACTGCTTCCTCTCCATCCCCCGACCCATGCCCCTGGGTCATTAATACACAAGTATGCATATACACTGTAGTGGAACTGCATTGTGTGTGTGTGTGTGTGTGTGTATTTCTGTTGCCATCTTGGCATCAGAGCAGCTGCAATTACCCAAAAAGGTAAATAATGCCTATAAACATAATCTCATAGAACAATGGTTCTCAACTTGTGGGTCACAACCCCAAATCATATACCCTGCATCTCAAACACTTGCACTATGATTCATAACAGTAGCAAAATTACATTTATGAAGTAATGATGAAAAAATTTTATGGTGGGGGCAGAGCGTACTACTACGACTCGGGGAACTTTTTAAGCCCTGATCCCACCTTAGATTGCAGACACTTCCTCCTTCCCTCCAGCTGCACATCCATCGCATGGCCCTGCCTCAGTTGGGGGTGCAGGCAAAGGTGAGGGGAAGGTACAGTATAAGAGGAGGAGAAGGTTGATTGGGGGTGGTCTCCAATGTGACAGCTCTCATAGGTCATCATCCCTTCTGAGTGGGAGTTTATCAGTGATGTAGCTGCCCAAGACTCACACGTGGTCTTGTAAGTAACTTCTTATCCAAGCTCTTATAAATAACCACAGCAGGATCAATAATTCACCATGCTGGATTCGGACAGAATCATTTCTTTGGTCTATAAGTGCTCTATCTGGGGTAAATGCATGTTTCTATAAATCTTCCAAGAGTTAGGCAACAGCTATCTCAGCACAACAATAGGAATTATAGATGGTCTCTAGCTCTTTATACCTCATAGAGACAAAGAAATAACAGCACGTGCTCTCACTAACTAGCAGAACAATGGGTGTGTCCGCAAATATCAACAGTGTGGTTACTATCCCGGTAATGTGAGAAGGTTCTAGAGCACAGACAAAGCAGCAACTTCTTGCAGGAGTTTCTAGAACAAAAGCACAAAGACCCGCAGAAAAGAAGAAACTTAAACTGGAGCATAAAGGACAGGCAGAAGTGTCTGAGCAAGCAAAAGATGGGAGCGCATTTATATCACGCTAGCACTTTATCAAGAACATGAGTCCTGAAGCCTAGCCACCACTTACAATTCCTGGGTTGGTAGGCAAGTTACCTCTCTTTGGTACTTCAGTCTCCCTATCTGAACATGGCACGGACAACAATGTATTTTGTAAGGTTTCTTGTGAGGATTAAATGCATTACTGTTAAGTGCTGAGAGGAGTGTTGGGTGTAGGAAGGGTTGGATGGCTGCTGCTACCACTGCTGCTACCAGTACTATTAGTACTAATGTCTGGTTATAGTCCAGATTATTCTCATCTGTTGAGAAAATATTTAGTTTTGTGCCTATGATGGGTTCAAGCCTTGCATGACAGTTGAAAACCCCTGCTCTAAAGAAACTGGAGTGCAAATACAGCAACCAGAGGCATGCACATATTAGCCGGCTTCAGTAATTCAGGTGAGCGATGGCATTGCTCCCTGTATTGCAAGTAGAGCACTCAGCCCATGTCAATGCTTTTGCAGGATTTATCAGGGAATACTGTTTTATTGCTACTTACAAGAAGAAAGATCTCAGGTCTGCTATGCATATTTAAGTACTGGTGCCAATCAAGCGAGCATCCTTCCTAAGAATGCTTTTTTTTTTTTTAGTGGCTATTTTTTGCCTGGCAATCTTTAAGGAAGGAAGATAGCTTAACACATCAAAGCAGCATCATTCATTCTGTATGCGTTGCCCTGGAGTAATCTTCTCCATGAATATTTCATGAAACAGACTCCCTGCAATGAGAGTGCGGACTGAAGGTCAGAAAGGGTGAGTCACAGCTGATGTTGGAAGACTCATCTGAAACCATTGTTGGCATATTCAGATACTGTCTGCAATGGAGACAAAGGATTCCATACACTATATAGCAGGGGTCTAGAGAAAGAGTTTTAGCAAGGCGACTACTTTACAACAAATCCCCGTGGTAGGTATCTGGAGCCGGTGCCCCTCTCTGGACTGTATCTCATTTATTACTCAGCTCCCAGCTTTTTATTTCCACCCGATTAATTGTCAGATGATTCTCAGTCATAGCTCAGATTGCTACATACTTCCTCCCACTAGGATTGCACTAACACCACAGAATTTTAGTGAAAAATCTTACAGTTTATGGAAATTCTAGCTAAGCTACTGGTCTGTATTTATGGAATAAGAACAGTGGAAGGTTTCCAAGATGTGAGCTCAAAGAGGGCCAGCTGTTTGCCCCAACACCCCCTAGGATGTGAAAATGCATTCTGAGGGTGAGTCATGGCGACCAGCTGGCTTTGTAGAGCAGTGAGCCTAGAGCCTTGTGAATACATTATTTTTCCACCAGAGCAGATGATGGCTACCTCCCTTTGTTCAGATTTTAAAAGAATAAAAGAGGAAGAGGAAAAGGAAAAGAAAGAGGAAGAAGGAAAATTTTTCATTGTAATCCCACTGACAGAATAAACAAATTTTGTGCTGAATTTGTTAGTGATAAATTAGAACTCTTCTTCTACAACCTTCACCAAAACATTCATTCACTTCTCAAATGGGACCCTAGATGATCACCTTAGACATCCTCTGAAGACTCTTGAGAGATATGCAAATTCCCCAACAATGCCAGTCAATTTGATGTTATCTAACATTCTGTAAATTTTTGTCAATCTCCACAGGTAATTCTGGTACAAATTAAAGTGTCAGAGCTATTGCTCCAACTGTGTGAAAATTTATTTTCAAGAGAGTTACATTGAGTTCCAAAAGGCTTAAATCAAATAATCATTTTGTAGGCTCTTCCTATATAAGTCAACTTACCTATTTACAATCCTCTGATGGTTCCTTTAAAGGATAAAATGCAAATTCTTTAGCTTGGTCTACAAAGACTTTACAGGGTGGTTCTTGTCCAGGTTTACCTCCCTATATCATACACCACACTTTTCCAGTTTTACCTCCCTGTAGCATACACCACACTGCAGACCCACTGTGTATATCTTAATTCCATTCTATGTACATGCCTGGTAGACCCCTCTCCTTATATCATAGTCTTTCTCAGTTCTTCCATAGACAATGAATTGCTATAGCCTCAATATTTCTATGGCCCCTTGATCACATGTCTCCAAGAGAACCCATTAAGTTATTTCATAGTTCCTCCCTCATCTACCTAAAGACTGAAATAAAGACTGAGCAAATCATGAATAAAGGCATTCTCTGCTCTATCTTTGTAGTTGCCTGCCCCTGCGATACATTTGACATGTTCATTATAGTTCATACCACTGTCATTCACAGAAAGAGAACCCACCCATTTATACATCTCACTCTATGGCAGAAACATCTGTGGTCATGGAAAGAGTTCATATGATCAAATTCTTATCAATGAGATGAAAGTCTGTGTGAATAGATACTTAGCAATAGAAAAACCAAGTACTTCCATCTGGGGAATTGTGAGATTTGATTCCATTATGTGTTTAACATTGAGAAAATAAAACCCTAGATCTCAGATTCCTTAACTATAGAATGGGAAGGAGGATGGAAAAACATCTGCCCTATTTGTCTCACCAATTTTTGTAATGACATAAATCCCCATTTGTCATTAGGGAGATGATTAAAATATTATGTCCTTATCCATAGTTTGTCTTGTTATATATTAAAAATTATCTGAAATACTAAGGACCAATAGAGTATAAAAGTCTCAACCATCAGTAAATTCAGGAGACACTGGGATAGAGGGAAGGAAGGAAGGAAGGAAAGAAGGAAGGAAGGGAGGGAGGGAGGGAGGGAGGAAGGGAGGGAGGAAGGGAGGGAGGGAGGGAGGAAAGAAGGAAGGAGAAAAAGGTAGAGAGGAAGGAAGGGAGGGAGGGAGAGAGGATGAGAGAGAGAGAGAAAGAGAGAGAGAGAGAGAGAGAGAGAGAGTTCATCTATTGAAAATATCAGCAATGTGTTTCAATCCAGGGAAACTTCCTATGAATATTTGCTCTATAGACCCAGGTGAAATTTTCTCCCATCTCTGTGTGCCCCCCACCTCCCACTCTGCTTTCTGAACAACATGAAAGCAACAAAGAGGACTTGTGGTTGTGGTTTTCTTCCTAATCTCCCTTTACATTTTCTATTCCCATGCTCCATTTCTAGGAAAGTGGCAGCCTGCCAACTAGGTTTATTACCATCCTCCCAAGAGTCTCATGTCAGACAATTGTAGCAGGCTTCAGGTCACTTGTATCAGGTTATCAGGCTCCTTTCAACTCTAGGCTTTTTGGCAGGTATAGGGAACTGGGCAGTGCTGGGCAGGATCTTTAGCTCTCATCCTTCTCCACCAAGTACAGTTGATGCTTCGGGCAAGAGTGAAGAAATGAGAAATTGACTGAAATTGTGGACATTCTAGCAAACTCATCAGCAATTCATAAAACAGTCATTTAAAAAATAATTTAATGGTTTTGGTTTTACAACATTTGAGCCTATTTTTAACAGCCCTGTTTAGATGTTATTAATCATGGGATATGATGACGTCTATTTTTTTTTCATTTTTAAAAATGCTCTGAGCAAACACTATCTGCCTAAATGTGCATGCCCTATTCTGTAAGCCATTTTCACTTTGAAGGGAACTGCATGATCAGCGCAGGCTTTGCTATATTGATAATGAACATAGCTATGAGCCAGGCAGGCTTGACTTGTATTAAGAATGATAATCAAAGAGCCTCTAAGCAAAACTGAGAGGAAATAAATAAAATAAGGAAGAGGAGAGGGTGGAAGAGAAGGAAGGAAGAGGAGAGGGTGGAAGAGAAGGAAAGAAAATGAGAGAAGACCATCCCTGAGGCCACTATGAATAGGATGTGTTAAGAAACCAAAACAACACATCAAGGAATGGCTCAAATGTATGTGATAAAGAATAGATAAGGCTACCATATCACAGAAGAACTGAGCTCCAGTGACAAAAGAATAACTTCCTAAGAGAAGTGTCTCGTGTGAGGTAAACCCCTCAGGGAACTGGCTGAGTTGGACTATATGATGGTTTGAATGAGAATGGTCATTCATAGGCTCATATATTTGAATATTTGGACCCAGTTGGTGGAATTGTTTGGGAAGGATTAGGAGGTATGGCCTTGTTCGAAAACATCATTACTGGGGTTGTGCTTTGAAGTTTCAAAAGACTTGCACCATTCCCATTATGCTCTGTCTGTCTTCTGTTTGCAGATCAAGATGTGAGCTCTCAGTTGTTCTCACCACCATGCCTTTGCAGAGCCATCATAGACTCTAACCCTCTGAAACTATATGCTCAATTAAATTCTTTTTTTATACTTTGTCTTGGTCGTGGTGTTTTATTATAACAACAGAAAAATAACTAATACAGCGTATCTATGAGGTCAGTCTTGGGTTGGAACCAATAAGTAGGCTTAAGGTACCTATGAAACTTGTTTGTTCCCTGATAAGAATGGTCAAATTAACTTAGGTTTGGCATAGACTATGGAGAAAACAGTTATCTTGGAAGAGTCAGTTGGCTTATTAAATTATGTCACTTAAAATAAATATGGTAGAAATCTAAGATTATATTCCTCTATTTGCTCCCAGGAAGTATCTCCATCCCGCATGGGTTTTACCTGTAGTAAGGACACTGAAGAGCAAGGAAGCCCAGAATAATTGAAGGGAAGCAGTCTTTGCATTGTGTGATGCCAGCAAAGGTAAACCTAAGTCACCACTTGTCAACTGGTGTTTCCCAGACTCTAGTAACTTGATAAGACTGACTCATTCCCCTGTTCCACTGGCTAGGAATTTTCCATGGCTCTGGACCACTTCTGACTTGGGAAGGGATGTCAATCTTTTTCCAGTCACTCCCAGATTCAAGTTCCATCCTATGCTGCAATGCTTTCTTTCTTTCTGATCTTTCTGATCATCTAGCCATGTTAATTTTGTGATACCCATTTGTCATAGTATTGATCCAAACATTTAATTTAACTCTTACCCTTAATATTTACTACCCAATAATCCAACAAAGTAAAACTATCATTGATATGCTTGTGTGAGCAGAAGGCCTTACAGAGACTGGGGCAAGAGCAGGATACATTTAACAGAAAAGAAACAAAATCCATTGCAATTTCCACTTGGGCCTAACAGACTCTTGGCCATTTCTCTGAGCTGGACAATGGTTTTCAATTGTATTCTTGACTCTTTTCTCTCTTGTCTCTGTCTCCTACACTTATAACATTCTGTTTATTTTTACTGAAGAGAAGGTGATGGATCTCATTTGTCACTCCAGGCCATTAGTCCATGTCAGGGACTCATTCATGATAAGAAGAAAATCATTACCTTACCATGTGAACACTTAGATCCCCTACATTAGCAAGTCTACACCTCCGGGGATGGTTTTATTTATTTGGTGATTACTTCAGACAACTAATATAAATGCAGCAAGATGTTCATGCAAAAGTTATAATAATGCACTAATTCTAATTCTAATAATTCTATTTTCAATCTGTGGTCACTGAGTAAATGCATCTTGGGTGAGTCTTGCAGAGCGATACTATCAATACTTAGTAATTTGATTTACATTATGTCATTTATGTACCCCCCCCAAACTGTAATTACTTAGTCTCATATTTCTCCGTTTTACTCTACTAACTGGGGCAGATGAAATTAACTCATTGTCTTGTCTTATTTAAATATTAATTTGTGTCCATAACTTAGGTGTTTAAAAAGCAAGTCTAAATCTTGCCTAAAGTTCCCTCCCCCTGTTTCCTTCATTCAGATGCTAACTGGTTATAGGACATTTTCTCTGTTCTTTGACACCAGAAAAGAAGAGGTACCCTAGAGAACGCTATTGGCTTCCTCCTTTGATCTCTGAAGCAGACTCCAAGTTACTTCACTCTTGCAGGCACCCACAGAAACAGACGCCACTAGCTCAACTCAGTCTCAGCTCCTGGCTTGGTTAAGCCCTGAGTCCTTGACTGAACAGTCAAGGACTGTTGGTTCCTAGTGGCTGATTATCTCTAAGCAGTCATCATAGCCTCTATACAGTCCCTGGCCTTACAGTCCACCTTAGGTTTTGCTGCAAAATTACCTTGTTTCTCCATAACAAATCCAGCACGGTCTCACTGGCCTTGAACTCAGTATGGACCCCTAAAAAGGACAGTAGCATTCTAAAAAGTGCCAACAAGGTATTTAAAAATAAAAATGAAAATCTGATTTGATCACCCACCTCTCCCTCTTAATTAGCGTAAACTAACACATTGTGCCCAAACATCCCCTCCTTCGAGTCCCAAAGAAGAATCAGCAAGGAGGATCATGAGCCTGCTGAAGGCTATTTGCTCCCTCACCTTACAAAGTGCACAGCAAATTGGGGTTCACATGCCATTCTTTTATTTTCTTCTTTTCTTTCTTTTCTGTCTCTTTTCTCCTCTGCACATAAATGGAAAGCTCTCATTAGCTATGTACATCCCCTGCAGCCACTGAGCTACCCACTCATGCTTGACTACAGAGGAAAGAAGTAGTGTTTCTTTCTTCCCGGGACACAGAGTCGTCTGGGGGCATCCGGGCTGCACCGTACGATACAGAGATGGAAGTGGCCAGAGAAATGTAGCAATCTCTTCCTCCTTTGCACCACGGTTTTACAAATGTAAGATTGGCAATATTAGATACCCTTGTCTTCCTCTTGACATTATCCTCATATCAAGCCAATGCAAAAAGATAAAGCCCACAAGTTCAGGAAGACAAAAGAGAAATATATGTTAATAAGGAGCACCCTCATAGAGGCAAAGGGAAGGGGGGATGGGATGGAAAGGTTGTGGAGAGGTAACTAGGGAGGGGGATATCATTTGAAATGTAAACAAATAAGATGATTAATATAAATAAAAATAAAATTAAGGTTATGCTTACAAACATTTTCCATTTTTCATTTGGAAAAATAGTTTTCTGGAAAGAAAGCAAGACAAAAACTGATGGGAAAGTAAGTCATAAGTACATTAAAATATGTGTAGAGGAAAGATATCAAGACACCTGGTGTGGGTATTCTGCTATGTCTAGCAGCTAGGACATCCCATGTTCTGTTTTCCTGCTTGAAGTGTGTGCTTGTGTGTGTTGCTATTTCATGGAAGCTAATGTAATTTTTTAGCTGTAAATAAAGGATTTTAAATAGGTTTTTATGTCAGGGCTTCTCTCCTGGTCCCCCCTTCCATAGCTGATCTTGTTTCCCTTTGCCCCTCCCCCTCTCCTCTCCCACCCAGGTCCCTCCCTTCTTCTACCTTCCATGATTATTTTCTTCCCCCTTCTATCTTATAAAAAAGATGACTGTAGCTACCACCCCTCCTTTATAAATAGCTGTTCTTTATAGCAATTGAAGACTACTACAAAAAAAATCATAACTGGATAAATGCAGAGATCAACAAATTGAGGGGAACCTAACATCAGTCTATACGCCTACACTACAGATCCTGTATGTCTCAGAGAACATCGCAGAAAGGAGTAGAAAGATTTTAAAAGCCAGACAGCAGGAACTCTCCCAAGAAATAGTCTCTCCTAGAAATGGCTGCATAGACAAGACCTGATCAGTAGCAATTTCAATGTATTTAATGTGAAAAGACAAAAATTCTATGGGGTCCTTCACTTAAACAAAGAACTACAGGCAACTCTTAACTATGAAAGATGGAGAATTAGCTTATCCCAGGGACGAGCCTTGGGTTGTCTAATGCAGAGTGGTCATCCCTGTATATACATACATATATATGTGTGTGTGTGTGTGTATACATATATATATATTATATAGTTATTTTTTCTTTGACTATTATTGATGTATACATATATATTTGTGCATACATAAATTATATAAATGCATGTATACAACAATAATAGTCATAGAAAAAGAGGCTATCAACTTGAGAATGGAAGGAGTTCTAGGGAGGGTACCTGGAAGGGGCTAGAAAGAAGAAAGGAAAAACAGAAGTGGAATCATTATATTTCAATTAAAAACATATTTTAAAAATTACATATATATGGGTAATGTTATTTTATTCAATTATGAAGGAAAATCATATTATTTTCAGGGAAACAGGTTTCACTTGAAATCATCATATTAAGTAAAATAAACCAGAACCAGACTCAGGAAAACAAATATCACATGCTCTCTTATTCATAGATCCTAGATTTTATAGGATGATATCAAACCATTAACATATATATGATGTGGAAGCTGAAGTGAAGCTGGAGGAGGGGAAAGGCTGGTGGGTTAGGAGGGGAGAAAGGAAAGGGAAGGATATGGAAGTAAACATCTGGAATAAATTCTTTATGAAACCCACACCACGTGCAATAAACACATGCCCATAAAAACATTTTAAAGGATTTTAAAAGGGAACATATACATTTAAATTTTTCTATCTAACTGTGTGAACCGTGCAGTCTGGCCCACATTTTCTGACATTTTCTTCGTATCTTGTACTTTCTCACACTGGTTCCCCATTGCCCTCATTTCACTTCTGTTAGTATTTACATAATGAAAAGCGGCAATTTTTATACAATGCAATATTTACAGGATGCTCAGCATCAAGTCCCCCAACACAGAAAGCTTAGAAGTAAATTATCTTTGCATATCTTTTACTCAGCAACTGCTTAGTCAGCTGTAATTGTGTGTGTGTGTGTGTGTGAGAGAGAGAGAGAGAGAGAGAGAGAGAGAGAGAGAGAGAGAGAGAGAGAGAGAGAGAAAGGAAAGACTACTTTAAGAGTTTGAAAAATAAAACCTTTGAGTAAGAGAACTCTCCCCTCACTGTTGATAAGTCCAACTTTCAAAGTGACACCCCCTATAACACATGACCTCCTTCTTGCTAATAGATGTATCCTATTGAAGCCTTGCTCCTTCTGGAGACAACTTGGGTTCCCTGATTGATCTGTGGAGATCAGACCCTAGGTGGAGAGCTATGATTACCAACCACATGTCTTCCTCTCTCTCCATTTACAGCTCTCTCTGAGCTTTACCAGGTTTTCTGGAAGCTCATTATGGACCAGCAGCTCAGGATGCTGTGTCTCCAGTCAGTTTGCCTGGATTTATCATTGTAATCCTCCTGAGGAATGGTTGGGAAGGCCTGGGAAGGTGTGTATGTCCCCCTTTTTTTTGAAGCTGCACTGGAATCAAGCACACATAAATGCTCAACTGTTGTACTAAAAGTGTTGTTTCGTATGCCCTCTGAACCCTGTCTTTCTTCTTTCTTTTCCCTGCTGTTTTTCGCTTGTCCATTTGTTCTTTTGAGATAGGGATTCATGAAGCCCAAGCTGGACCCAAAATCAGTAACTAAGCTGGACCTAGAACTGTTGGTCCTCACACCTGTACCTCTGACAGGAGTGCACTACCACACCCAGTTTTATACCATGTTGCAGATCCAATCTAGGGTTTCAAGTGCGTTAGACAATCACTTCATCAACTGAACCATGCCCCAACCTCTGATTTTTCATCAAGTGGCTCAGCTGTGGACAGTGAAAGAGCTTCAGAAGTGGTAGGACATGCAAGGAACAAGGATGGCTGAAAGCACTTCCACCGTTCTCTTCCTTGTGAAGGCACTGAGTACCTCTTGGTTGGTAGGAGGTGATGAATACAGGGAGGGGGTGCTTCCTCCCTCTGTCTGCATGCTCTCCCACTGCCTGCATGTTCTCCCTCTGCCTGCATGTTCTTCCTCTGCCTGCATGCTGACTGCCTTTCATGTACTTCAGCTGTGCCACCAGACTGGCAAACCTGATCCCACCTTCATGCTTATCTATTCTTTTATGGGGCTTTAAGCTACTGGGCCAAAGCAGTTACCAGCTGTGTCAATGCTCCAGGAAAGGACATGACCCTGCTGTAATAAAACACAAGAGAATAGACAGAGCTGTCTACACATATCTCTGATTTGAAGTTTATATAATTTACCCCGGGGCTCTACCCACTCTAGGCATGGGAGGGGATTGCTCACTGAAGGCATCCTGCCAGGCTAAGACACTACCAGGGTTACAGGTTGGTAGACCTTTTGCCATGGCAACACAGCTTTTGCACTTTCTGGGTGCAATGAAGATGGGCAGAGTCAAGTTTCTCTGGCTTACAAACAATAACCAAAGTTTTCCTACAGGCAGTGTTTGCCTAGTTTAGGGTGAGGATCAGCCTCCTGCCTGTTGAAAGAGGCAGAGCCCTGCTGTAACCCCAACATTTCAAACATGTTTTTGCTTGAAAAGATAGTCACCGCCTGCGGCTGTCCACTGCAGCCTCTCTTGCACGTGCTTCTCAGAGGCTCTGGCATGTGTCGCTCTGCAGTCACTGGCAGCTGCTGCTCAGCGCAGGAGATTCCAGCAGGTGAGGAATGCATATTATGCAAACCATGGCAACCAGAAACACCAACATCTCCTGTACCCTGAAAACTGATGGGGTAGCTTTGGCAGCCCAGCCCATGTGATAGAGCCCAGTTCTGTAATAGAACCAATGTAGATCCTGAAAATGTGCCGATTCACTCACCAAGAGATGCTGTGCTGAAGTGGTCAGAAATATTGCACCAGGGCTGACCTGGGTTTGGATCCTGGTTCTAGCCTTGGTAATTGTTTGACCTTGAGCAAGGTCTAGGATAGCTCTGGTGTCTCTGTGTCCTCATTTGTAAAGTGGAGAAAACATCTCTCAAGTCTGTTCCAGATATTAAGGGAGCTAGGACAGTAACAAAGCCTTGTCTGGCGCAGACTAACACTTTGAGATGTGTTAGCTTGTCTGGTCAGAGAGTTTCCTTATTTACAAGTTAGTGTGTTCAACATTTCTAGCTCCATGGCAGACCTCTCCCAAGTGACTGGGAACATCTTTTCTGAGATGTCTCCAAAGCTCCTCTGTCCCTCTGTGTCCAGCACACAAAGGGATAAGTTGCAATTGTTCCCTAGTCAATCAATCCAGAGGCTCCCCAGTGCTCTCTGCCTTCTTGGACCCCAGCTTCTCCCTCACTGCAAAGTCCCTGCTCCAGGCATCCAGGTGAGCATCTACCAAAGCAGTGCAGGCCCTTCTCTCACCACCTCACCTGGTACCTCTCCAATCTGGTCTCCAGGAGCCATTAACAGTGGTGCTTCCTAAGTCTTCATCCTACACATACATGTTTGATGCCAAAATCCTTCAACGGCTTCCACAGACTCCTAGCATAGAACCTAATACCCTTACCTGCTGGCCTCCTCAGATCTTCCGCTGTCTTCTCGCTCTTTTGAGTCCAGACACATTGGCTTAATTTCAGTCATTTAGCACAACTCAAGTCATCCACCCTAGGAAACCTGTGTACCTTCTGTCTTCCCATCCCCGGTTTTCTTTCTAAGCCAAGTTTGTTGTTAGGTACACTCTGATGTCTCTATATGCCTGTAGGCTAAAAGATCCAAGATAGCAATGACTTAGGACAGCAAGCAGCCCACGGATAGGGGCTCAGGATTTCTCGAACTCTGTATTGAATTGAAGACGCACGTGTGTTTAATACTTCTCTGAGCATTACCTCATTTAGCCTTGATGCCAACCTTAATGTTGTGTGACCTTGTCCCACTTTCATAGGCACATGCTAGGGAGCACAGCAGTTTGTTGCAGATCATAAAGAGGGTGAAAGGGGAAATTGAAGGCTAAGCAGCCTAGCTGGAAATGAAGCCCCTTCTCAAAGGTGCTTTGCCAACCTCTCCTTAGTAGTCCTGTATTGTTCAAAACCTCTGTCAGGAGCACCCACTAGCTGCACCCAGAAACCGAACTGCTCTGAGTTACAGGCCCAGTGTGTCTGCCTTTACTATCTAACTACTGCTGTCTTCCAGATAGTTCTTCCCTATTCACGAATGTTTGCCTAAGAGAGAGAGAGAGAGAGAGAGAGAGAGAGAGAGAGAGAGAGAGAGAGAGAGAGAGAGAGAACTCTTGGCAAATGGAAAACTAAGCCTCTGCTCATAATTACCCAAGTGCCTAAGACATCTCTGCATCTCCCTGCCCTGTCCCCACAAATACTACCCAAGCACTTCCACTTCCCGTTGTCCAAAACCCAGTAAACCACTTCAGCTTGTCAAGCAGTAAGAGTAAGATGAGGGGATCTGCTCCAAAAGAGGCTGAGGAAGAAATGATGTGTGACAAGAGGCTGATGAGTCATCCTGGGAGCCCTGCAGAGTTTTCCAGAAACCCACTGTCATCACAATGGACCTGATAAGAGAGAGGCAGGGAGGTCAGTCAAGGCAGTACTAGAGTTGTGTGGTCACAAGCAGAAGAATATGGGTATGCCCTAAAAGCGGGGTGGGGAGGGTTAGGGGTGTCTCTAGAGCCTGCATGAGGGTAGCTCTACTGAGTTTAGTCTCTGAAGATAAATTTTTGACTTTTGGCCTCCCAAACCATAAAATGATAACTTTGTGTAACTTAAGCCACTAGGTAGGTGTGTGTGTGTGTGTGTGTGTGTGTGTGTGTGTGTGTGTGTTTAGCAATTTGCAACACTAGCCACAGGAAACCAACACATCAGGCTTATCCTCTCTTCCCACTCCATAATCTTTCCATTACCTGAAGCCAACAGGAAGCCAACTGGCTGAGAAGCAGGAGAAGGATCAGAAAAGGATCCAGGCAAGTGCTCTCTGCCCTCTGGGACCCCTTTAGTGTGCTGTTGAATCTAGCATGTTCACATTTACAAAGCCCATTCTTCTCAGTCCTATTTTCAAATCCTTTATAGTGTATACACATCTTTTTCCTACGTGTATTCTGATTTAAGTGGGGTTGGGGAGCGGGAGAGAATGAAAAATTAAAACCATTTACAGCAACAGGAACATGTGTACAACACTCACTCTCTCCTGATTCATTCAAACTTCATTGTTTATGCCTTAGAACCAAGAATGGCATCTGGCCAAGAAATACTTGAATGAAATAGTCATATGATTTTATAGATTTGATTTTTTCCTGTTTTATTATTGTATGAATCAAAACAGGTGCCATTAGCTCATCTTTCACAGTAACAGTGGTAATTCAAACATTCTATAAAATGAGAGCATTTCATCAAGACAAATGCCACCACACTATCACGTGTGTGGCTCCCTTCTCTGAGTCACATCCCATCAATGTAACTTGGCAGCTCATCAGATCCCATCAGCCCAGTGGTTGAAAAAAAAAATGGGTCACTGCACTGTGACAAAAGGACAGTCGATGAACATACAGCAATTAAGAAAAGTTTGAGCCCCAGTGGTCTCAAATGCCCAGAGGAAACTTGTCCTTGAAGTGTGTGGGTGCCAGAGGCAGAAAGACCCGCAAAGCAGCACACAAGTCACTAGCAGCCCACCAGGGACACTTTTAAGAATCCAGACAGAAGGAAGTGGCTGAAAGCCACTGCTGAGGAGGACCCGAGGACTGGGGGAGGGGTCACTTTCTGCATTTACTAGCATTTAATTGAAACATTCTGCAGTCTTCTGTCCCAGGACCTTTGCAAAAAGTGGGAAAGGATCTCAACAGAAAAATCCAACAAGTATTCACCCATGAAATTTTACTTTTGCATCCTTGTTATGGGAATAGGTAAGGCTCACATGCTGTGAAGGTAAAACTCTACCGGACATACATACACAAAACACGCATGGGGAGTGTATTCATAAGCAAGCTAGCAGAGAGCTGGTGGTTATGGGAGTTGCATGATGGACCCATAAGAACTCATGTTCTTGTCTTCTTAAAATTTTAACTATGTGTTTTTAAATTTTCCACAAAACAGGTCATGTTGTGCTGGAGAGATGGCTCAGTGGTTAAGAGCGCCGACTGCTCTTCTGAAGGTCATGAGTTCAAATACCAGCAAACACATGATGGCTCACAGCCATCCATAATGAGATCTGATGCTCTCTTGTGGTGTGTCTGAAGACAGCTACAGTGTCCTTACACATAATAAATGAATAAATAAATCTTTAAAAAAAAAAACAGGTGATGTTGCTCTCACTAATGGCAGGTTTTGCTCCTCCCTCCACTGTTTGCTTTACAAACTCCTCTCCAGGTTTCGTTTGTGCTCTTTGTCTGAGAAGCCAGAAACTCTGCTCTCTGTGATTTTCTGTGCTTCTATGAAAAGTGGATGCCTGGTCTCTGAGAGGAAGGGTGGTGGCATCCAGGCTGAGGCCTGGGAAACTAGGGGTTGCTGAAGGAGAGAGAAAATCTACAAAGTATCCCCCCTCCACTGAAACATGGTACTGGGTCCACTTCATGGGGTCAGCTCACCTGCACTAGATGGCTCCTGGCCCCCAAAGGGTACCCAGACCCTAAAGCAGCAGACTCTAACACAGCATCACTCCAAGTAGCATCAGCTGAACACCCAGCTGAAGCCACAGCACAGGGCTCAGCTCAGGGAAAATCAGGCTGAAGATACAATAGCCTCTAAGTGCCATCTTCCTGAGCTAAATTATAAATATCTCTAAAGATGGAAGACTATTGACTGTCTTGGGTATAAATGGGTCATTTCAACAACTTTAACTAAATGAAGAAGCCAGAGATCCACAGCCAAACACCAGGCAGAGCTTGGGAGTCATGCAGAAGAGTAGGAAATACGATTGAGTAGCTGGAGGGGTCAAAGACACCACAAGATAACAGAGTCAACTTACCTGGGCCCATGAGCCACCAACCAAAGAACATGGCTGGACCTAGGTCCCCTATACATCTGTAGCAGATGTGCAGTTTGGTCTTCATGTGGGTCTCCTAACAATTGGAGCAGGAGCTGTCTCTGACTCTGTTGCCTGCTATTGGATACCCTTCCTCTAGCTGGCCTGCCTGCTCGGGCTTCAGTGGGATAGGACGTGCATAGTTTTGCTGCAACTTGATGTTCCAGGGCAGGGTGGTACCCAAGAGGAGCTTTCTCTTCTCTGAGGGGGTAACTTGGGGGGAGGGGTTATAAGGGTGAGATTAGGAGGAGAAGAAGGAGGGGGTTACAACTGGGATATAAAGTGAGTGAATACTTTAAATAAATACATACATGCATGCATGCATGCATACATACATACATACATACATACATGCAGAGAGAGAGAGAGAGAGAGAGAGAGAAAGAGAGAGAGAGAGATCTGAAAAAGACAAATTCTACAAGCACTGTTGCTCAGCACTGCCTCTCTCTGCCTTGGAGAGCAGGTAAAGTGGAGATTTTATGTGGTTACTTTCTTCTTAGAGCCAGTTTTTAAAGAGCAAAGCAAAGCTGTGCTTTCTATAGAATAGCAAGACCATCAAGATATGTGCTGTTAATGGGCTGTTTTTCAGCACTCATAAAGATACATCAATAAAGTGGAACACAATGAGAAAGAGAAATGTCCTTATCCCTCTGTGAAACACTGAAAATCACAAGGCCCTTCCCTCTTATTTAGCCTGATTACATTACAGTGGGGGAGGGGAGTTGTGAGGAAGTAAGTTGGATGCTCTGGGCTGTGCTATGCCTTATCCTCCTGAAGCCCTGCCTCCTCCCACTTCTTTTCCTTCTTAACAGCTGACCCAAAGGGCCTAAACTTAGCAAGGGCGAGGTGTAGGAAACTAGATAGTGCATTCTCCAGTTGGATAGGAAGTACTGGGCTCAATGTGTTTAAGGTTAAGATTAATTCCATACTTCCTCTGAATCTATTTTTAAAACACAGCAAAGGATGGCATATGTTGTCTTCTAACAAAAATGACACATGATCAAAGGGTAAACATGAGCTGCATGTCAGACCTTCTGACTCCTGCCCTCGACCCGTGCCTACGGAATCAGGAAAGGTATTTTACCATCTCCGTTAAAATGTGATTGCTTCTGTTTATTGAGAGACTTCTGTAGTGACAGCAGCCAGAGGAATCACAGATCAGGCATGGCCGAACCGAGAGGAGTTGGGACATAGGAAAAGCCCAGGAGCTCTGTTACTAAATGTCTCCCACTGCAAGGGGGACTATGAGCTACAAGTCGGAACCTTGATGCCTGAAAGTAGAAATCTACCTGCTGCCTGAGTGGGAGAATCAAGTTTTCTCATTTTCAGTGACCATCCTCATTAATGCTGGCTGATTA
Source organism: Mus caroli (assembly GCF_978045245.1). Taxonomy (NCBI): domain Eukaryota; kingdom Metazoa; phylum Chordata; class Mammalia; order Rodentia; family Muridae; genus Mus; species Mus caroli. The sequence continues at coordinate 50,723,417 of NW_028227258.1, forward strand.
TCATTCCCTGGGCTCTGCAAACAGGAGCTTCCATTCTATAGACCCACTCATTAGGACTGATTTAATTGAATTGAAGAAGAAAAAGTACTGGCTGCCAGGAAGCCAGGATTTAGACTCCTGGAGATCCTAGTTTCCTGGTGAATTCCAAGTGTGGCTTTCTCTAGCAGCAAGGTACAGAGGATGAATTAACACAGTCCCTGCATCACTCTGTGTCTTTTCTAGTGTCCCCAACCATCATCCACACATCACCTCAAAGAAGGTTGATGTCTCCCTAAGCTATTGTCCCTTTGAGGTTTGTTTGGATGCTTGTTTGATGACCCACGGGCATGGGAGAAGTTGAAACTAACTCATAATCTCTTGTGTATAGAGAAAAATCATCTCAGAGGTTCACAGGTCACAGAGCCTAACAATTCTACATTCTAATTGGTACCCTGGGAGTTCTTTTAAGCAGGATGGTGGGGGGATGGCAGCATCTGGGTGGAAAGCGGTATGTCTTTGAACTGGGTACACCAGTTAAAGCCATTCCTGGCCATGCCTCTCCTCACTGTTCAGATACTTCTAGTTTTCTTAAACCAAGTTGGGCTTTCTGCTCTGAGCACCAAGGATGTTAATCTCAAGTGCTGAGAAAGACCCCAAAGATCTACTCTTAGGGAGATTAGGACCCAGTTGAGGGAGGTGGGCCATGAACATGAAACCGAGTGACCAGAATTAAAGTGTCATAAAGAAAGTAAAGAAGGTAACACTTCACAACTTCCAGGCAGATCTATTGGACCAGATATAGAAGGAAGACTAAGACCATGCAGGACCATGAACGTTCCTGGTGGGGATCAAGTTCAAAGGCTACGAGGCAATAGCAAGCATGGCAAGTCTAAGAAACAACAAGGAGGTCAGAGGGTGGGCACACAGAGAGCACTGAAACCCAGGCAGGGCCAAACTCTGCAGGGCCTCCTGGTGCAAAGCTGGACTCATTCTGGTGTCTTGGGTTTGATATTGTCCTCCACGTGCTGGAGGAACAATGGTGGACAGAAGGCCTTAAGCGGGAGATGGCATGCTCTCACTCCAAGGGAGAGAGAGGGAAGCCGAAGTAATGAGAGAGCAGTTGAGAGATGATTGTGCCACAGCAAAGATGTTAACAGTGAGTGACAGCCCCCCTGAGTCTTGCTCATGCTCCAAACATTGTCCCGAGCTCCCTGTAGGCAGGACTTCATTCATTTTCCCTAATACACCTTTAAGAAGTTGAGACTAAATGGCCACAAAGGGTAGAACAGGCAACCAAAGGGATTCACCACTGTGGAACTTCTGCAATGAAGTCTACATAAGTAAGGGGTGGATCCATTTAACACAATGAAACACTTCCTTTTCATGTATCTCTATGCTTCTGAGGCAGTCCTAGAATTGAAATGATTTGTTCCAGCAGTTCTGGTTTAATTTTTATTTTATAATGAGGGTATGTGAAGGAGGGTTTTATAGGCAAACACCAATGGGAAATGTGAAGTAGCAAAGGGAGAGGGGGAGAATGCTCCTGTTGCCTTTCCTCTTAGTTAGGTTTTCTATGGCTGAGATAAAACACCAGAACCAAAGCAGACTGGGGAGAAAAGCATTGATTTGGCTTGCATACCCTGGGTCACAGTCCACTTACCAACTCCAAAGCAGGAACTCAATCAGGGCAAGAACTTGGAGACAGAAGCCGATGCAGAACCATGGAGTAGTGTTCTTATTGACTTGCTACCTCGTGGTTTGCTCAGCCTGCTTTCTTGTAGCATCCAGGACCATCCATCCAATGAGCTGGGCCCTTCCATTAATTATCAACCAAAATAATACAACACAGCCTTTGCCCACAGGCAAGTTTCTCAGCTGAGATTCCCTCTTGCAAAATGACTCAAGCTTGTATTAAGTTGACCTAGAACTTGCCAGTACACTTGACATAACAAAGCAATACACCATTGTTTCAATAACTTTCGGTTTTGTTCACCTCCAAGATTTTATATTAATAAATGTCACAAATAGAAAACACGTTACAGATTTAAAAATCCTATAGTCTTTACAAATTCAAACACTTTAAAACTTCAGGCACTAAAAATCCAAAGACTATAAATAAACTCCAAACCTTCCAAAGCCTTTGAGTTGGGGGACTTGGGAGAAAAAGAATCTTGTCCCTAGGGGAGAGCTGGGTTTCAGTAGAGTAAGGAAGAGGAACAAATGATCTGTGACCAACAAGAGTGGGAGAGGGTGGGTCTTGTGAATTGGGGTTCCAGAGGACCTGCTGAAATGGCTGGCAGAGAGCTCAGAAGTGGGAGGATGAGTCAGGCATGGAAATGAAGGAAACAACCTGGGAGTGAAAGTCCACAGAAGGATGTGAGCTCACTTGGCTTTCATTTGGGGGTTGGGGGGAAGTGGCCAAGTATGGCAAGGACTGAAAGCAAGAAACTAAGCAGGCTTAGGGATCCAGACAGGACTTGAGCCTGGAAGTGGCTCTCTGCCCCAGTGACAGTTGCAGGTGCTGTGAAAACCTCTGCTAGGAGTTCCTCACCCTTCTGTCATTTATCAGACACTAGCTCTTTACATAAGTGAGACACACATAATTTATATGCCTGCAGTCATCAGATATTCTAGAATGTGCCCACAAACATAACTTATTCGTTTCAAAGCCGAGTTTTAGGTAGAATTCTTCCCAAGGCTTTCCAGATCTCCCTGCTCTCTAGGTCCAAATTGATGAGTAGGCTCATCAAAGGACATGAGCCTAAACTTAACTTGGAAACGATTACCAAATCAATATGTTAACAGACAGCAATGAGGCAGAATGGAACAGTACACTGGTGAGAAGTTTTCTGTTTCTTTAAGGTATCAATCTGTGCAGAATGACTTTGCTAACTATTTCCAGAAAATTCAGAGACTCATATAATAAGGATGGGGGGCTAATCCTGAAAATCTTTTGATATTGATATCTGCCTTAAAAAAACAAACAAACAAAAAACCAACTATGAGTATATGAGTATAGCAGTTCTTTGAATCTTTTTAAAACTTCTGAGGAAAAAAAAAGATATCTTCTCTGCCAGCCCACCTTAAGGTTAGCAGAGTCCCTGGGAACTGTACTACAACATGGATGAGGGACACGCCTCAAAGACAGAAGCCATTGCAAGGAAGGCTTCCAACACTCTGTTCTGACCAACAGCACACACTCTCTAAGCACTCACACAATCTCTGTATGGTTTCTGTCCTTACATTAGCTCTCACCACACATAGGAAACATTCAGACAGGAGCAGTCACTCACCTTAGAACCCCAAGCACATGCAGCACACAGAGTGCCTTTCTGTTTCTTTGACTTCACTTCATCTTGAAATTCTGGTTATTCTCTGCTTTCTCCCTCTAGAGTGGGATTAAGGGGTGTTCCAAAGGAAAAGGAGGACTATTCTGATGAAAACTTTGAGAAATAATAATTAGGTCAAATAAGGGAAGGAAATAAATACTTACTGATGTCCACTATATGTCAGGAAGACTCCAGGCAGCCTCTCTTCTGCATCTCACACAATCCTTTGAGCCCTCCACTCCTAAAGCTTGCTTCCCATTCATGCACCCACTAGGACTCTACATGAAAAACTTGACTGAGCTTGAACAAATGATATGAGCAAGTTAATTATATGTTATTATAAAGATGACAAAATACATCCTAAAATAGTATAGCACCAAGTCTGGCAATGTCTTGTCCCAAGAGGGCAAACGTCAACAGCAGAAGCCAAGAGTCCATTATCCATATCAAGAGATCCATCCCTGAGCAGTAGGTCAGAGAATTGAAATAATTATATGCTATCTGGATAATTACCTGAGTTGAAACAGTCTACACGTGCGTATAACATGTCAGTTTTACATGTTGGTGCAAGTTATCACAGGAATCTCTTACAAATTTCCCTGATGCCCAGAGGGATCACACAGTTCCCACTCATGCCTCAGCCTCTCACTCAATGCTCAACTGGACCTTCACCTGTCAGTATGTCAACCTTCCAATGAAGTTCTGTCTTTTGCTTTTATGTCCCATGATCTATAATTTCAAGCTCCCCTTCAACAGTGGCTATCTTAGGAGCCCCCCAAAAGTAAGTGTAGTAGACTAGAGTAAGAAGATAAAGGAACCCTCCACATGTTCATGTGGACAAAATACCACCCACTCTTTCCCATCTAGTTAGAGCTGCCTAGTTGGGGACAGAGCAGAGGAGGAGGCAGGCATGATAGACTGCCTCTTGTCTGTTATCTATGCACTTTGGCTAATAGGATGTTCATGCCAAAATGGGCTCAGAGACATACTACCAACAAAAGGAGGACTGCTGGGGCACTTCAAGAAAAGGCTTCCTCTCTAACAAAAAGAGATGTACAATGCTAGATCTTTAATGTCCCCTAGAGGTTCCTGTGGCAGAGTTACCACTATAAAGGGGAAATATGAAACCTATCTTTAAGAAGTAGAACCCAATGTGTCTTCAGGTCACTAGAGGTGTGCCCTGAAAGGGGACAGTAAGTCTCAAAGCCTCTCTTCTTCCTGTCTTTTGCATCCTACCCACAGGGTGGGCTATTTGTTCTGCTGCATATTTTTCAATATTACCATCCAGTACCCCAACCAGGGGCTTATAAGCACAGATGAGAGCATCATGACTATGGGCCAAAGTAAACCTTTGTTCTCTTTATGAATTGACTCTCTCAGGTATTTGTCATAGTAAAGGAAGATGACTAACAAAAGTACATGGGAGGAACTGCCCTTTCAAGCTTTGAACATTGACTTTGAAGGATTCAATTCTAGTAACTGCTACAACATTTTTTGTGCCCATAAAGGTAGAGCCAAAGAAATATGAACAAAGCTGACATGGAGTGCAATTAGCTTACCCTTGCCATAATGAGGAACTAAATTATTTAATGGGGAAGTTATTTTTTAGCTCAATATTCAATTATTTAGAGAGAAACTCAACTTCCAGTCTGTTATTCATTCTTCACTAAAGGCTATATGGAGGAAAGAGACTAAGCAACAGGAACACATATCCAAAGTGGCCCTTGTGGTTCATGGAATATATGAATATTTTGGGGAAGGGGAAGAAAGATATCCTTTAACTAGCACCTTTCAATGACTTGAAAAAATGGACACAAAATTTCCCAATAGTTGTGTTAATAAATAATAATTTAGAAGCCAAAAAGATGGTTCAGTGACTAAGAATGCTGCTGTATGAGGACCTGGGTTCAGATCCCCAGCACCCACACAGAAGCCAGACTTGGCCGTGCATGCCTAGAACCCTGGAGCTGGGGGCCAGACACAGGGATCTTAGGAGCTCAGGCACTTATTGGCCATCCAATCTAGCCCAAAACAGTGAGCTCCAGGTTCAGTGAGAGGCTGTGCTTTCAGTGAGTGAGATCTAGCCTTACTAAGAACACCAATGTCTTCCTCAGGCCTACATATTTGCATACATAGCTGTGAGTATTTGTATGTGCACAAAAATGCAAGAATCTCACATACACAACACACACCAAAAGAATAAAGAATATATGATTGAGTGCTGCTGACAACCTCAGCACTTTAAATTCCAGCACCACCCCCAGAAAACCAGGTTTCTCTGCCTTGTAACAGCCTGTCAGCAGGAAGTCTATCACATAGCTATGAATGACGTATGATTCTCATTTCCAGGGAACAGAAATCATGGAAGAAACAACAGAATCATTGAATTCTAGAGCCAGAAAAAGGCAAAAATCCTCTAGACAAAACATTTTAATTTATAGACAAGGAAAGAAGTTGCCCAGTCATAAATAAGATTCATAAGATGAACAAAACTTTCACTTTTTGTTTTAAAATAGAGTTTCCTCAATAACCATTAGACCATCTACTTTTAAATGGCCGCTTCTTTCTACCAGGCTCTTGGCATGTCTAATTCTCCTTGCAAATATTTATTGAATGATATGGAAGAAATTAACTCTTGCATGCAAAAAAGAAAGTTGTCCAACTTCCTTATGCACTCCAGATGTCCATATGCATAGAGATTCTAGGTTGATACCTCAGGCTGCTATGCCTTGGAATTATCATCAGCATAAAACTACTTCTTCACATAAACTGAAATAATTTTATTAAATCTGTGTTTGGGCCTTACTCTAAACACATGAACATATGTTGATTAGCCATATAATAAAGCTGTCTTACTTCACCAAATCCTTCTACCCAATCACTGGGGAATGTTTGTGTCACACACCCCTGTGTGGTCAGTTTTATAGTGCACTAGCAAAGTGCATTAAACCAGTCAAAAAAGGAGAGGTTTGCTTGGGCTCATGGTTTCTGAGGTTTCTGCCCATAAACTGTTCGTCTTTTGCCTAGGGTCTTCTGGTCTATAGTGAGGCAGTGGCAAAGAGCCACTCACCTCACAGAAGTCAGTAGCAAAAGAGAAATGAAGGAAGAAGCCACATCCCAATATCCCCTCAGGTCATGCCCTCAGTGGCCTTGCTTTTGTTACTAGCTGTACTATCATTTACCAATAGTGCAACACTATACAGAACAAACAGACAACATATGGGCCATTGAGGTACATTCAAGACCCAAATGGCGATGCTCTCCAATTCCAATATGGAAGGGTCCATGATGCACCTTAGGCTATCTCAGTCTCCCATCTCAATACAGGAGACGATCAAAAGAAGCATTTTATCCAAACTCCAGGCTTGCCTTCTACTATTTTTCATTTCTCACATCCTTCACAAATCAAAAGTCCCAACAGCTGAAAGGGAGACTACACCTAAACAAAATTCTCAGTTTTTAGTAACATGGATCTATTTCCTGCCAAAAAGTGACCCTTGAACTTTGGCAAGGTGAACTTGAGTGCTAGGATGAACTTAAGAAGTTTTGATAGGTCCAGACTCAACATGACTTAGAGGGAACAAAAACCTTAAATGACCCTGCATCTTTTAGTGACTGTGGCCCTTTTCCAGATCCATCCTGGGGTGATTTTTTTTTCCCAAGGGTGAAAGGAAGCATTGGAATAAGATGTGAGGACAAATATTTTAGAAAGAATCAATAGGCTGGTTTAGACTAAGCAAAACCCAGAAACTGTGCTGAAAAGAGAAAGGATGCCTTGAGACAATATGGCACGCCTGCACCTTTTACAGAAATAACAACCTCTGATGGGATTTTTATGTAACCGTTGGTTAGAAAGAACTTCCGTGTCTTTGGAGGAAAGGGGGAATAGAAGTGGATAATGTATTTGATGAAAGAATAGAAAGGTTTTACATCCAGAAAGACAAACCATATTATTAAAAGAACATTGAGTGAGTTTTCAGCCATGATAGGTGTCAAGGACCACCATTAAATAATAACCTTTTTTGCTAGAAGCATGTGTAAAAATCAAAATTTTAAAAATCAGAAAGAGGAAGAATGTCATCTCTGTTCTGTCCCCCTAATATTTTCCTATGAGGTGGGCTTTTTTTGTTAAGATTAAATTTCTGTTAATGACCACCAAATGTAATAAAAGACAACATCTGCAACCCTCTGAGACACAAGCTGAATTTACATTTCCAAGTGGATTTACATGTCCATGTTTGAGAGAGAATTTATTGCTATTTAAGATGGAAGAGTAGAGTAAAACTTCCCGGCATTCATCATTTACACAACTCTACTTTCTCCACTCATAATGCTGGCACTGGGTAGTGCTAATAATGCCAAAGTTTCTTGAAGATGTTGGGGGGGGGGAAGCTGAGCAGAAAAAAAAGAGCAGAGTCAATGAATGCATGCACATTAAATCATACAAATGAAGCAGCCCCAGACCGGTGCTCTTGTGACAGTAGAAAGCATCAGGGGTGTGTTGGAATGAGATTCAACACCAAACAAAACCGAAATGGAGTGACTTTTTCTCCAGAAAACTAGCTAAGTAATTAAGAAGAATCAGAACAGCATGACTAGTGTAAAATGTAGTCCAAGTCGATCATGTGCCTAAAACAGAAGAGAAATTGCTCACAGATGTTTTAGTGGGTGAAAGAATGGAGTCTGCGTGACTAGGTTAGATGTTTTGAAAAGCGAATCTATGACACAATTGGTGCTTTCAACTTCAACCATCCTTTGAAGAACTCAAGAGACAGAAAGTATACATAAATTCTGACTTTTGTGTCCCTGATTAAGAATTGTTTAACTGTAATTTATTTAAAAGTAAGTTGGCAAGGCTGAGGTGATGCCTCAATGAGCTTGACACATGGTCATAAAGTGCTGAGTTCAATCCCCAGAACTCACAGAAAGTCAGGTGCTGTAGTGTGTCTAGAACCTCCATGCTCCTACTGCAAAGTGGGAGACAAGAGACTGGAGAGTCCAAGTAAGCTTGGAGATCCTGGTTTACACAGGGAACCAAAAGACACATCAAACGAGGTAGAAGATAAGGACCAACATCCCAGGATGACTGGTACATGTGCATTTGCACATACACACATGCACACACACACACACATACCAAGAGGGGGTGTGAAGTAGGGAATAAAGGAAAGAGAGAGATGGAGAAAGGAGAAAGACACCAAAAAGAGAGAGGAAAAAAGAGAGATTAAAATAAGAAAATAATTTGGCAGAAAACAGTTCTCAACCTGTGGGTTGCAACGCTTTGAGGGAGTCAGGTGACCCTTTTACAGAGATCACCTAAAACTGTCTGAAAACACAGGTACTTATATTACAATTGGTATTAATAGCGAAGTTGTAGTTATGAAGTAGCAATGAAAATCATTTTATGTCTAGGGGTCACCACAACATGAGGAACTGTAACAAAGAGTCACAAAATTAGCCCAGTTGAGAGCCACTGTTTCCAATAAGTAAGTATTCAGTAAACAAACTCCACCTCTCTATATATCGAAAAATTCTGTGATAAAGTCTAAAGTTCATCAATAAATGAAATTCACTTGAAATCAAAATGTACAAAGACTAACAAATTCAGTACCCATTAGCTGGTGGCCAAAGGGAACCTGTGTCACTAGTGTTAGGGTCTTCCTAACACTTGACTGAAAGTCAACAATGAGACTGATCTATCTTGAGTTTATATATTTTAACCTCCTGTTGAGGAGTAAGAAACCTGAAAAGTAAGAGACATGAATACCTCTTCATTGTAGTCAAGTAAACAAAAACACTTTCAGGTTCATATTTATCCCAAATAGTCAGTATTTGTGAATAAAATTGTAGAAGCAGCTGATGTCTGCCCAGATCTCCTTCACATGAATATGTCCAGGAGATTTATACTTGAAAAAAAAAACAGCACTTAAAATATATCTACAAAAATTATAATTGTGTAAGCTACAAAGCTAAGTTAATTGCCCATAAGTACTCTAGGGACTATTCGGTTAGTGGAGTAGTGGTAGCCCAAAGGTATCCATGTCTTCATGCTCAGAATCTGCAACTAGGTTGACTTCTGTGGTGGTTTGAATGGGTTTTGCCCCCATAGACTCATGTGTTTGAATGCTTGGTCAATGAAGTGGCACCATTAGGAGGTGTGGCCTTACTGAAGTAGGTGTGTCCGTGTTGGAGGAAGTGTGTTGCTGTGAAAGTGGACTTTGAGGTCTTATATATATGCTAAATCTCTGCTCCATGTGAAGATAGCTTTTTTTTCCTGGATGCTTTTAGATTGAAATAGAACTCTTTAGCACCATGTGTGCCTACTGAACACTGCCTTGCTTCCCACCATAATGATAATGAACTAAACTTCTGAATTTGTAAGTCAGCCTTAATTAAATCTTGTCCTTTATAAGAGTTGCCTTGGTCATGGTGTCTCTTCACATGAATAAAACCCTAACTAAGACACCTTCCATGACAAATTATATTTTTGTAAATGTGATTAAGACTCTTTAGGTTGAAGGGTTCCTTGGATTGCTCATCCAAGCGTGTTCATGGTACTCAAAGGGAGAGTTAGTAGAGGAAAGCGGTGTTAAGAAAGATAAAATGCTAGAAGAGAGCTGTTCTGGTGTGGGGCCACAAGCCACACATGTGAGAAGCCTCTAGAAAAATCAAAGAAATGGGTTTTCCCTGTAGCTTCCTCAGGCTGCACAGCCCTGGTGAGCTATTTTTGACTGATAAGTCTATAAGGCAGTGGTTCTCAATCTTCCTAATACTGCAGCCCTTTAATACAGTTTCTCATGCTGCGGTGACTCCCCTCAATCATTAAGTTATTTTCATTGCTAGTTCTAATTTTGCTATTATGAATTGCTGTGTAAATATCTGATATGTAAAATATCTTGTATGCGACCCCTGTGAAGGGTTCATTCAACCTCCAGAAAGGTCGGGACCTACAGGTTGAGAACCAGTGCTATAAAACAAAGACTTGTTTTAAGCCATTGAATGTGGAGTCATTTGTTACAACAAGACTAAAAGATACTTCGCACATAAGGAACATCAGGAAGGAAGGAGACTAATCCATGTTCACTAAGCAGATGGAGCTCTATGGAGCTGGTTCCTGAAAAGTCTAACAGTCAGAAACTGCCTTTGTATGTTAAGCTATCTCGGTATTTCACAAAGTTGCTTTTTGTTCTTACACCACAAAGGATGGAGGTCAGACTAGTGTAATGACTGTACAGTGCCGTCAGTTCTTTCTGTTCTTTTTCCATGAAAACTTTATTATATGTGTTATTTATAGTGTATATTTATATTATATTATTACTTATATTACTTTTGTATTGTATTTGTTCACACATGCAGGTGTCTATAGAGGTCAGAGAGGCTCCAAAGGCTCTGGCACTGGGGTAACAGGAGACTGTGAGCCACCTGGCACTGGGAACTGAACTCCAGTCCTCTGCAAGAGTAGGAAGCCCCCCTAACCACTGAGCAATTTCCCAAGAGCCTCCTTTTACACCATTTTAATTGAATTTTTGTGCTTTGGCAATTTTACAATCTACATTTATGTATAAATAATGATTTTTCATTACTTTGATTCTCATTACCTTCTCTCATCTCCATCCCTTTACTGTTAAAACTCATCTTCTCACAAAATCTCCCTCCTGCTTTGATGACTTCGTGTGTGTGTTTGTGTACAAGCATCCATATATGTGTAAGTTTGTATATGTGTGTTTGTGTGTAAGTGTGTCTGTGTTTGTGAGTATGTATGTGTGTATGAGTGTGTGTAAATGTGAGTGAGGGGATATGTGCATGCATGCGTGTGTGCATATGTGTGCATGGTGTGTGCATGAGTGGATGTGTACAAGTATGTATGTGTGGATGAGTGTGACTGAGTATGTGTGTGAATGTGTGTGTTATTATGTGTGTGAGTTTGTATGAGAATGTATATGACATGTGTGCATATGCATGTGTGTGAGCCTGTGTGTGAATTGTTGTATGTGTATGTGTGAATGTGTTTACATATATGTGTTTGTGTGTGAGTGTATTTATGTATGTGTGCTTATGTGTGTGCAAGTGTGTGTTTATGTATGTTTTTCTGTGTGTTTGTATGTGTCTGTATGTTTATGTGTGTGTTTGTGTTGGGGAAGGTGTGTGTGTTTCTGTATGCATGCATGTGTTTAGGATACTGAGTATAATTGTTTTCATGGGTACAGGTTATTAACTTCTTTAGCATGTGATTCTCCGTATTAGGATCGCCCATAGTCACAAAATGGTTCCTTCATCTCCACTTTAACATCTTCTACATTAAATAGATAAAAGAGGGAGAAAGAACGGAAGGAAGGAAGGAAGGAAGGAAGGAAGGAAGGAAGGAAGGAAGGAAGGAAGGAAGGAAGGAAAGGAAAGGAGGGAGGGAGGGAGGGAGGGAGGGAGGGAGGGAGGGAGGGAGGGAGGGAGGGAGGGAGGGAGGGAGGGAGGGAGGAAGAAAGGGAGGAAAGAAGGAAGGAAGGAAGGAAGGAAGGAAGGAAGGGAGGGAGGGAGGGAGGGAGGGAGGGAGGGAGGGAGGGAGGGAGGGAGGGAGGGAGGGTACCATAGAGAACATGGTGTAACTTTCATCATAAAGGCAAAAGTTTGCTCGAACTCTCCAGGAGGTAAGCCAAAACTGTGTCCCATTGATATCCTGGAGGAAGCTGTAATATTTAAATTAATGTCCCAGGTAAAGCTGGGACTCTGCCAAGGGTAAAGAACAGGAAATGACTACAAGTTCCTGAAGTTTCAGTTGCAGAAGCAAGATGCAGGCTGCGTGAGGTTGCAAACTCCGGTGTGAACGCACTTTGGAGAGGGCAGAGAGGAACATGCTCACTGGCCTCAGCACCCAATTCTGTCCTAACGACTGTCTCACACCTGACTTCTGACCCACACTGGGTGTCTCTCCTCCCTGTTCCCCTCCATGCCAACACTCCCTACCCTAAACCAGGTTCCAGAATCTTCTTCCCTTCCCTTTCCCCTGCTCTGCCATCCTTCTGCCCCCAAAGAGAGGAAATGCTGATGTGGGTAAGTAAAGAAAGAGGAATTTGTATTAGACAATTTGAGCTGCAGTTAAGACATTGTAAAGGGTTGTTCCCCTCCATCTCTCTGCATGCACATGTGAGTGTCTATACCTGTCCCGTTTTTCTTTCCCTTCCCATGACTCTACTTTTTCCTGGTGGTTTTCCTCAGGGACATCCTGATTCAGAAAGAATGGAATTTGTCTCACGCTGCCTCTCGGTACAGTGGTGGCTGAGACTTGGCAAGAAATGGTTCTTTGGGCCTTGCATCCATTTCAGCCAAGCCAAGATTCAAAATCTAAGTGCTAGGTGGAATTCTGATGAATATAATAGCGCTGCTGCTTCAGTCACTAAGGTTTAGATAGTTATTCATGTAACGAAGATTAACCAGCCAAGTGTTTTCTTTAAAGTCAGCCTTCCCCAACAATCAAGCAATGAGATGCTAAGGTATGACAGTTAGGTGTGGGCTTGGATACAAACAAGTCAGAGAGGCAGCAAGGACTCTAATGACCAAAGACTCTGCCTATGCACAGGGCCTTTTCAGGGCCTGCTCTGCCTCCAGGAAGTCATCCACAGTCTGAGTCTGAAGGAGCTAGCACTGAAGATATCACTTCCCTGTCCTGGCATTGGGACTGAGGAAGCAGACTGTGCCTCTGTGGAACTCACAGTTTAGATCCCAGGCCAAATGCCACCACTTCAGCTGTTGGCTCCGGTATGATACAGGATCAGCAAGACAGAGGCAATGAAGAGACACAGACAGCCACAATAGAGTATTCTGAGGTATTCTGGTATCCTGTCTGTACTTCACAACTTCACCAAGTGTGTCTGCAGAAACATTATCAGAAAGGTACAGTCTTAAACTCACCATAAGCCACGAATGGAGAGGAGATACAAAAGGCCACCAGAGAACTCTGAACAAGTTTTGTGTTTTCTGTAACTAAATCATCACATCAATAGACGAGCTGGCTACTTGTCAATGCTCCCTCTTCTTCCCCCTAGGTCCACAGCTACTTTATACTTCAGCCTCCTTCTCTATAATAGCACCATGTGACTGAGTTTTGGCCAATGGAATAAGGGCAAATGTAACACAGTCCAACCTATGTCTGGTCCATTCAAACCTTCATGATCTTCTCCACTCTCTGTGTTGTTCCTATTGAAAAAGCTGAATAGAAAAAAAAATCAAGAATATACCAGAGGGCAAAAGCACAAGACAGACATGACAGCTCCAAAAACTACACAGAAAGCCGTCAGCTGAATACCAACTCCTTTGATGGGCTTTGTAGGGGCAAGAATTAACCTTCACCTTAGTTAAATAACAGTATATATGTATAATATTATATTATAATATAAATAAATAGTATTAAATAACTGGGATTTGATGGTATATCCGATTACAGCCACTAGCACTATTTGCTTCAATAATACAAGCATACATCTTTCAATCTAATGGTTACTATTTTAATGGTTCTCAAGCACACTAAAGTATACAGGCCAAGCAACTGTGACAGAGTGTTGTGAATGTAAGGTGATTCTCAGAAAGATGAAACTTAAGATCCATGGCTGAAAGGATGTGTCTCATTAACACACAACCAAGTTCAAGAAGGGAGACAGAGAAATGGCAAGATTCCAGAATACACTGGTAAGGCTCTACCTGTGGTTGCATAATGCCAAGAACCTGCACAAAGTAAACATGTTGAGTTGGATTAAAGGTGCTAAGAATGCAAAGAAAGTGGCAGCAGCATCATGTGTGTCCAACATGGAGCACAGAACTGGATGACAGCCACTATCTTCCTGATGGACGCTCAAAAACGCACGGTAGAGTTGGATCGCTCCATTAACATCAGCAGCCATTGCACACTTCCTTCTGCCAAAGACAAAGTGTCCGGCCCATTCTTCCCCTTCCTGCTGGTGACTTCATCTTTCAGAGGTACAGGAAACCACAAGGGGACTAATGTCCTGGGCCTGATTCTGCAAAGCAAGAATGTGGTTGGTGATCGGATGTCACAGGAAGTGACTGTGTCCCTTGGAGTCTGCTGTAGAAGAAAGAAACCTGTAAAGTGTTGGTCACACAAGTGTGGACTTAGTTATTTCAGAGAAAAGTTAAATATGGCCGGATATTCTGAAGAACACTGAAGGTTTCAGCGGTTTTTAACGTATGAAATTCTGGGTATCCTATTTATGACAAGATATGTGGAGAAGCATTTGAAGACATCAGTGATACTTCACAAAAGCCCTACATTACCTTAGACTTAGAAGCTCCTGGTGAAGAAGGAAAGGAGGGGAGGAGGGAGGGGAGGAAGGAGGGAGTGGAGGAGAGAGGGGGTGAGGGAGGGAGATGCACAAAATCAAGAATCAATACCAAAAGTAGAGGCTTGGGAGAGTACAAAGGGCCCATGTTTTTTCTGAATTCTGTAAAAATTATATCAGAAAATCAAAATTTTCAAAGTTCCTCCACAGATTCTAAGGGCAACTAATGGTCGACGCAGTGGCGTTGCTGTTCTCTTGATTACTTCTCAGGAGGTGGATGCATTGTTACATGGGACAAGTTAGTGTCATCTCAGGAGGTGACAAAAACAGATACTCGGCTTCTGCTTCCAGAGTTTCCATCATAAAAATGAAACATGGAGCTTGGGATGAGGGAGTTCACATGATTATAAGGAGGAAAGAGCCAGAGGAGAGGTTTTCGGGTTTCCTGGTGTGTGTTTGTTTTGTTGGTTGGGTTGGGTTGGAGGTGTTTTGTTGTTCTGGTTTTTGTTTTCTGAACTAGAGACAGAGCACGGAACCCAGGGCCTCGTACTTTACCACTGAGTCAAATTAATGTTTGGGCTCAAAACTAGTTCAAGAAAGTGGACCAGCACATACTTGACAATATCTCCCCTAGATCCCACTAAAATACAATAATAAGTGTCTAAAAATATAGTCCAAGTAAATACTTGGGCCCTACTTTATAGCTTCAAACGAGTGCTTGCTCATTGAAAACCTTCTGGTTGGGAGTACATTCCCCTGGGCCCATGATAGACTCTTTCCCATCACCATCTGTGTTCTCTGCCTTCAGGAAATCAATTCCCTCCTCCTTTCTCCCCTCCTCTGACTCCTTCTCCTCCTGTCTTTGCCACCTCTTTCCCCCTTTCTTCCTTGTTTATATGTTTCTCAGTTCCCTTTCATTCTACTCTGTCTCTGATTTCCTATACCACTTTAAATAATAATAAATGAACAAGATGATAATGATGATGACGGTGATACAAAAACAAAGGAAATCCTCCCAAAGCCTGAGGCGTGGCCATTCTTCCTTAAGAACCAAACTTAAGAGTAGCAAGTAGCAGAAGCACCATCGGGTGGGGCACTGCCAGTATCTAGGACAGTGTGGTAGACACTGGAGACACTGTCAGGTAAGATCAAACTGTTTTGCTGGGCTTTGGTATTCAGCATGGAAGATAAAAATCCATTTTCCAGACTGATAGCATGTGTGACTGGCTGGGTTGATTGAATACAGCAAAGAGAAACCAGTAACAATGACAGACTCAATTAGAGCACCAGCTTGTGAAGTTTATGATGACCCACGTCATCCCAACTCCATCTGTCTCCTGCACAGAGCAAAAGGACAAGATAAATTTTTTAAAAAGAAAGAAATTCTGGCTGTGTATCCTTCAAGTCTTTAATGGTAGCATTAATCTTTGCTATTCCCTTGGTGTTTGGTATTGTTTCTGGCTCATAAAATTGCCTTTCCTACCACAATAAAGAATAAACCACAGGTCCAACTGAACGCTTTGTTGATTGCTCAATAGATTTCTTCAGACACTCTATTCAGATCCCATGAATGGATCTGTGGCCTCACTAAGCTCGCCATGATGGGGCTCTGAAGGTATCTAGTGTCTGTGAACCAAGATGGTCTATGTTATACAGCATCATGAACTCCAAATATCAGCATCTTACTACAACAAAGACTGCTTCCTGTTCACATTGTGTGTCTGTCACAGGCTGAGTACAACAGCAGCCTGACCTGCCTTTGCTCAAGGATTCAGGCTGCTTCTTCCATGGGAACAGTATGATCTTATGGGAAAGAACCATCAAGGATGTAGCAGCTCAAGGCTCCTTCCCAGGGTGACATATTGCACTCCTGATCCTCTCACTTATCATCAGCTACAATGACCAAAGCAGCAGCTAATGTGGCGTAACAAAATCCTTCCATCTTGAAGATAGTACAGGGAACAAAAAATGGAGTATCAGGAAAACTGAAATACAGTTCACTACCTTGTCTCCTGACTAGTGGACCACAGTGACATTTGGGGATATAAGGAAAGACTTAGTTTTAGGTTCAAGTCTGGAAATGGAATGGTGTAAAACCCATCTATGATTAAGTCTCTGCTCACAGACCTATAAGATCCCTATTTATTTGTTATATAAATGACTTGAGGTTGTTAATGATCTATTAATTATCATAAGGAATATCTGCTGTCAGGCTCTTCTGATTACCACTAATTAGTGTCACTTTGTCAGCGACTGCTGTCACCTCCCCTCTGTCACTCTGAAATCTGTCAGCCATGTTTACACTGAGGAGCTCATTTGTGTAGCAGCATCTGCAGCTGCTGACCTTTCCCAATGCAACACTGGAGCCCTGTCTGATGTGAGTACACGTAGAATAATGGTTGACTGGGTTGAGTAGCCCATATCCCAAACACTTGAATCCAGAGTGCCTGGGATTTAGGATTTGGGAATATTTGCAAATGCATAATGAACTAATTGGATTATGGGACAAAGTCTGAACACAACATTCATTTATGTTCTGTGGGCACCTTATATAACTAGCCCAAACATAATTTTATGTATTTCTAGTGCAATTTAATTTTGACATAGCCCACCAATTGTGGAATTTCCCACTAGGGTTCATTATGTGCTAAATGTTTTTTGGTTTTTGGTGTTTTGGGGTTTTGTTGTTGTTGTTGTTTTTGGATTCTGGAGCATTTTTTGATTTGGAGGTCTTGAAATAAGGATACTTAATATCCTTTAAAACTTTGATAAGAGAGAAAAAGAGTGTATTGTTTTCTAGGACTAGTGTAAATCACTATGAGCTAGATGGCTAAAACAAAGAGATTTACCTTCATAATTACAGTTCGGGGATCTAGAAATCAAATTACAATGTGATTGCTTCCTTCTGAAGCCCCACTCCTTGGCTTGCAAATGGGTGCCTCTCTCTTTCTTTTTTCCAATTTTTATTAGGTATTTTCTTCATTTACATTTCAAATGCTATCTCGAAAGTCACCCATAACCCCCCCCTCCCCTATCCACCCACTCCCACTTCTTGATCCTGGTGTTCCATATAAAAAAGTTCCATATATAAAGTTTGCAAGACCAAGGGGCCTCTCTTCCCAATGATGGCCAACTAGGCCATCTTCTGATACATATGCAGCTAGAGACATGAGCTCTGGGGATACTGGTTAGTTCATATTGTTGTTCTACCTATAGGGTTGCAGACCCCTTTAGCTCCTTGGGTACTTTCTCTAGCTCCTTCATTGGGGGCCCTGTGTTCCATCCAATAGCTGACTGTGAGCATCCACTTCTGTGTTTGCCAGGCACCAGCATAGCCTCATAAGAGACAGCTATATCAGGGTCCTTTCAGCAAAATCTTTGGATGTGTCTCTTTATGCTTCCACATGGTTCCTCTGTACGGCAGCCCTGGTATCTTTCTCTCTTCCACCACCAGATCTATTAGAACAAGATCCCACTTTTATGGCATTGTTTAACCTTAATGACCTAGTTAGAAACAATTTAAATCAAATGAATGACCTTTAATTTCGTTACCTTTAATGTCTGTGTCTTCACATAAAGTCACATTGAGGATTGGGAATTCCAAATATGTGTCTGGGGAGGACACTCAGTTTATAATAGTGTTTCTTAGATAACAGCTTGACTTTCACTGACAGTATAGTAAATTCTACCTGCTTTACAGTTCTCCAGTGTGCAAGATCCATTATTTTGGTCACATATTTAGTAACATTTGGTGCTTAGAGGTATTTAGAGTTCTGTACTCCAAAAGATAATATTTTGGAAATAGTTGGAAAACTCTGTGCTTTTCTGATAGTCCTTTTAGACGAACATGTTCAGGCTCTGAGGTCATGGCTCCTTTCTCTAATCTTTCTAATTCACTCAGAAATATCCATTCTACCCTCAGTCCCTGTAGACTTCACCACAGCAGTAGCTACATGTTAAAGCAGTTTCTCGGTCTCTCAAACAGTTCCTTTCAGTTAAAAAATAATTCCATAACTGTTTTTCCCTGAGCTGCTAACCCGCCAGAAATCATCCCTACCTTGGCTCTTTTCCTCTCCAACAGCTGAGCCTTCATTCTGTTTCTAAGACTTTGTTAAGCACTCTTTGTAAGGGTTAGTCACATTAGTATCTATTCAAGGTGATCTTTCCCAGCAGGAAATGACTTCATGCACTGGTGTGAAATTGTTAAAATTGCTAGAAAGGTCAAACCCAGAAATCAAGAAACCATAGAGGTGGCCATAAAGCTTCAGCTGCTTGTGGTGCATAGGTAACATGAGAGAGCTGGAGAAGTCCATGTCAGCCTCTCACCACTTCCAATGGAAGAAGATGAATCCCAATTTCACTTCCTCCTAAATCCCCTCTGAGTGCCTTTCCTTGTCCTACTCCAAATAAGCACACTGCTGGCAGAGGATCCTGGGAACTACATCCCTAGCCTTCCAGCCTCTCTCACACAGGAGGAGGTCATCTAAGGCACTAGATGTGGACAGATATACATGCATACATTTCCAGAAATTACTGGAAATAGCTTCCACAAAAAAAATGAAGGATTAACCAAAAGAAAAGGAGATCATGAAATCCTAAAAACAGAATTCAAAGCACAAGAGGAAAAAAAATTCCCAAAATGATGACAGAAAGAAATCCTGCTGTGCCAGATGCTCACAGAGTAGACAGTCGGGTTAGAAGAGAGGATCATGGGAAGGAAGATAAGATGCACAGAACACACGTGGGCACAACCCTGCCAGTCCTGAGGGGATTTTGATCCAAAGGAGATCTTGGAAAGACAAAGAAGAATTAGGGATGAGCACCAATATGTAAATAACAAACAATAAGGCAATCATTAACTCCAGGAGAAATAAAAAGCACATTGCTTGGTTAGTGATAATATTATAGGCACAACACTAAAACCACTAAATCTAGCTTAATCAAATGTTTATCAAATGTTTATTATAATTATATTGAAAGGGGAGAAAGACAGGTCAAGGTGGTAATATAAGAAAATAAACTTAGTGCAGTTATGATAAAAGGTATCAGTTCATCAAAAAATAGATAAATATCTAAAAAGTAATATGATCATTTTTATTTCAGAGATGGAGGTACATACTAGAATATCTAAAAGATAATAACATTTTTACTTGAGGCATTATTAATGGAGTTGGGAAAGTTAGAAAACGAGAGTGCCAGTTTTTGTTGCTAGCCGTATAGAATTGTCTATTTAAGTTCCTCATGTGCATTAGCTAAATATAGAACACATTGGTTCCTGGATTCCGCCGAGACTAGTCTGCACAGGTGAGAGTGTGGACTACAGAAGCTACCAGCTTCTGGGACAGGCAGAAGCCACAGATCTTCTGAGGCAGACCACGTTTCGGGCTCCACTTCCGGGCACCTTCACTGCCAGAGGAGAGGTGTCCTCCCTGACCAGAAGGACTTTGCCACAGCACCTGGGGGAGCCATCTTGGCTCCCAGATAATGCCAAGACTAATCCGCACAGGTGAGAGTGTGGACGACAGAAGCTAACAGCTTCGGGGACAGGCCCTGTTTCGGGCCTTCATATTCTGCCAGGAGGCAGGTATGAAAGCCAGATGTCTGTGCACCTTCCCTACAAGAGGAGAGCTTGCCTGCAGAGAGTGCCCAGACCACTGAAACACAGGAGAGAGCTAGTCTCCCAGGTCTGCTAATAAAGGCTAACAGAATCATGAGAGGAACAAGCACTAACTAGAAACAACTATAACAATTAACCCAGAAATTATAGGATGGCAAAAGGCAAACATAAGAATCTTACTAACAGAAACCAAGACCACTCACCATCATCAGAACCCAGCACTCCCAACTCACCCAGTCCTGGGCACCCAAACATACCCAAAAAGCTAGACCCGGATTTAAAAGTATATCTCATGATGATGGTAGAGGACATCAAGAAGGACTTTAATAACTCACTTAAAGAATTACAGGAGAACACTGCTAAAGAGTTACAAGTCCTTAAAGAAAAACAGGAAAACACAAACAAACAGGTAGAAGTCCTTAAAGAAAAACAGGAAAAGACATCCAAACAGGTGATGGAAATGAAAAAAACCATACTAGACCTAAAAAGGAAAGTAGACACAATAAAGAAAACGCAAAGTGAAGCAACACTGGAGATAGAAATCCTAGGAAAGAAATCTGGAACCATAGATGCCAGCATCAGCAACAAAATACAAGAGATGGAAGAGAGATTCTCCGGTGCAGAAGATTCCATAGAGAACATGGACACAACAATCAAAGAAAATGCAAAATGCAAAAAGATTCTAACTCAAAACATCCAGTAAATCCAGGACACAATGAGAAGACCAAACCTAAGGATAATAGGAGTAGATGAGAATGAAGATTTTCAACTTAAAGGGCCAGCAAATATCTTCAACAAAATTATAGAAGAAAACATCCTCAACCTAAAGAAAGAGATGCCCATGAACATACAAGAAGCCTACAGAACTCCAAATAGACTGGACCAGAAAAGAAATTCCTCCCAAAACATAATAATGAGAACAACAAATGCACTAAATAAAGATAGAATATTAAAAGCAGTAAGAGAAAAGGGACAAGTAACATATGAAAGCAGACCTATTAGAATTACACCAGATTTTTCACCAGAGACTATGAAAGCCAAAAGATCCTGGACAGATATTATACAGACACTAAGAGAACACAAATGCCAGCCCAGGCTACTATACCCAGCCAAACTTTCAATTACCATAGATGGAGAAACCAAAGTATTCCACGACAAAACCAAATTCACCCATTATCTCTCCACGAATCCAGCCCTTCAAAGGATAATAACAACAACAACAACAACAAAAAAAAAACAATACAAGGGCAGAAACCACATCCTAGAAAAAGCAAGAAGTAATCCTTCAACAAACCTAAAAGAAGACAGCCACAAGAACAGAATGCCAACTCTAACAACAAAAATAATACGAAGCAACAATTACTTTTCTTTAATATCTCTTAATATCAATGGACTCAATTCCCCAATAAGAAGACATAGACTAACAGACTGGCTACACAAACAGGACCCAACATTTTCCTACTTACAGGAAACCCATCTCAGGGAAAAAGACAGACACTACCTCAGAATGAAAGGCTGAAAAACAATTTTCCAAGCAAATGGTCTGAAGAAACAAGCTGGAGTAGCCATTCTAATATCTAATAAAATTGACTTCCAATCCAAAGTCATCAAAAAAGACAAGGAGGGGCACTTCATACTCATCAAAGGTAAAATCCTCCAAGAGGAACTCGCAATTCTGAATATATATGCTCCAAATACAAGGGCAGCCACATTCATTAAAGAGACTTTAGTAAATCTCAAAGCACATATTGCACCTCACACAATAATAGTGGGAGACTTCAACACACCATTTTCATCAATGGACATATCATGGAAACAGAAATTAAACAGAGACACAGTGAAACTAACAGAAGTTATGAAACAAACGGATTTAACAGATATCTACAGAACAATTTATCCTAAAACAAAAGAATATACCTTCTTCTCAGAACCTCATGGTACCTACTCCAAAACTGACCATATAATTGGTCACAAAACAGACCTCAACAGATACTAAAATATTGAAATTGTCCCATGCACCCTATCAGATCACCATGGACTAAGGCTGATCTTCAATAACAACATAAATAATAGAAAGCCAACATTCACGTAGAAACTGAACAACACTCTTCTCAATGATACCTTGGTCAAGAAAGGAATAAAGAAAGAAATTAAAGACTTTTTAGAGTTTAATGAAAATGAAGCCACAACATACCCAAACTTATGGGACACAATGAAAGCATTTCTAAGAGGAAAACTCATAGATCTGAGTGCCTCCAAAAAAAAACTAGAGAGAGCTCATACTAGCAGCTTGACAACACACCTAAAATCTCTAGAACAAAGGGAAACAAATTCACCCAAGAGGAGTAGACAGCAGTAAATAATCAAACTCAGAGGTGAAATCAGCAAGTGGAAACAAGAAGAACTATTCAAAGAAGCAAGCAAACTAGGAGCTGATTCTTTGAGAAAATCAACAAGATAGATAAACCCTTAGCCAGACTCACTAGAGGACACCCGGAAAGCATCCTAATCAACAAAATCATAAATGAAAAGGGAGACATAACAACAGATCCTGAAGAAATCCAAAACACCATCAGATCCTTCTACAAAAGGCTATACTCAACAAAACTGGAAAACCTGGATGAAATGGACAAATTTCTAGACAGATACCAGGTACCAAAGTTAAATCAGGATCAGGTTAATGATCTAAACAGTCCTATATCCCCTAAAGAAATAGAAGCAGTCATTAATAGTCTCCCAACCAAAAAAAGCCCAGGACCAGATGGGTTTAGTGCAGAGTTCTATCAGACCTTCAAAGAAGATCTAATTCCAGTTCTTCACAAAATATTCCACAAAATAGAAGCAGTAGGTACTCTACCCAATTCATTCTATGAAGCCACAATTACTCTGATACCTAAACCACAGAAAGACCAAACAAAGATAGAGGACTTCAGACCAATTTCCCTTATGATTATCAATGCAAAAATCCTCAATAAGTTCTTGCTAACCGAATCCAAGAACACATCAAAACAATCATCCATCCTGACCAAGTAGGTTTCATTCCAGGGATGCAGGGATGGTTTAACATACAAAAGACCATCAACATAATCCACTATATAAACAAACTCAAAACAAAAAACACATGATTATCTCGTTAGACTCAGAAAAAGCATTTGACAAAATCCAACACTCATTCATGATAAAAAGCCTTGGAAAGATCAGGAATTCAAGGCCCATACCTAAATATGATAAAAGCAATCTACAGCAAACCAGTAGCCAACATCAAAGTAAATGGTGAGAAGCTGGAAGCAATCCCACTAAAATAAGGGACTAGACAAGGCTGCCCACTTTCTCCCTACCTATTCAACATTGTACTTGAAGTCCTAGCCAGAGCAATTCGACAACAAAAGGAGATCAAGGAGATACAAATTGGAAAGGAAGAAGTCAAAATATCACTTTTTGCAGATGATATGATAGTATATATAAGTGACCCTAAAATTTCCACCAGAGAACTCCTAAGTCTGATAAGCAGCTTCAATGAAGTAGCTGGATATAAAATTAACTCAAACAAGTCAATGGCCTTTGTCTACACAAAGGATAAACAGGCTGAGAGAGAAATTAGGGAAACAACACCCTTCTCAATAGTCACAAATAATATAAAATACCTTGGCGTGACTCTAACTCTGGAAGTGAAAGGTCTATATGATAAGAACTTCAAGTCTCTGAAGAAAGAAATTAAAGAAGATCTCAGAAGATGGAAAGATCTCCCATGCTCATGGATGGGCAGGATCAATATAGTAAAAATGGCTATCTTGCCAAGAGCAATCTACAGATTCAATGCAATCCCCATCAAAATTTCAACTCAATTCTTCAACGAATTAGAAAGTGCAATCTGCAAATTCATCTGGAATAACAAAAAACCTAGGATAGCAAAAACTCCTCTCAAGATAAAAGAACCTCTGGTGGAATCACCATGCCTGACCTAAAGCTGTACTACAGAGCAATTTTGATAAAAAACTGCATAGTACTGGTATAGCAACAGACAAGTAGACCAATGGAATAGAATTGAAGACCCAGAAATGAACCCACACACCTATGCTCACTTGATCTTTGACAAGGGAGCTAAAACCATCCAGTGGAAAAAAGACAGCATTTTCAACAAATGATGCTGGCACAATTGGCAGTTATCATGTAGAAGAAAGCTAATTGATCCATTCCTATCTCCTTGTACTAAGGTCAAATCTAAGTGGATCAAGGAACTCCATATAAAACCAGAGACACTGAAACTTATAGAGGAGAAAGTGGGGAAAAGCCTGGAAGATATGGGCACAGGGGAAAAATTCCTGAATAGAACAGTAATGGTTTCTGCTGTAAGATTGGGAATCAACATATGGGACCTCATACAATTGCAACGCTTCTTTGAGGCAAAAGACACTGTCAATAAGACAAAAAGGCCACCAACAGATTGAGTAAGGATCTTTACCTATCCTAAATCAGATAGGGGACTAATATCCAATATATATAAGAACTCAAGAAGGTGGACTCCAGAAAATTAAATAACCCCATTAAAAATGGGGCTCAGAGCTAAACAAAGAATTCTTACCTGAGGAATACCAAATGGCTGAGAAGCACCTGAAAAAAATGTTCAGCATCCTTAATCATCAGGGAAATGCAAATCAAAACAACCCTGAGATTCCACCTCACACCAGTCAGAATGGCTAAGATAAAAAATTCAGGTGACAGCAGATGCTGGCAAGGATGTGGAGAAAGAGGAACACTCCTCCATTGTTGGTGGAAATGCAGGCTTGTACAATCACTCTGGAAGTCAGTCTGGTGGTTCCTCAGAAAATTGGACATAGTACTACTAGAAGATCCCACAATACCTCTCCTGGGCATATATTCAGAAGATGTTCCAACTGGTAAGAAGGACACATGCTCCACTATGTTCATAGCAGCCTTATTTATAATAGCCAGAAGCTGGAAAAAACCCAGATGCCCCTCAACAGAGGAATGGATACAGAAAATGTGGTACATTTACACAATGGAGTACTACTCAGCTATTAAAAACAATGAATTTATGAAATTCCTAGGCAAATGGATGGACCTGGGAGGCATCATCCCGAGTGAGGTAACCCAATCACAAAAGAACTCAGATGATATGTACTCACTGAAAAGTGGATATTAACCCAGAAACTTAAAATACCCAAGATATAAGATACAATTTGCAAAACACATGAAACTCAAGAAGAATGAAGACCAAGGTATGGACACTTTGCCCCTTCTTAGAATTGGGTACAAAACACCCATGGAAGGAGTTACAGAGACAAATTTTGGAGCTGAGACGAAAGAATGCACCATCTAGAGACTGCCATACCCAGGGATACATCCCATAATCAGCCTCCAAATGCTGACACCATTGCATACACCAGCAAGATTTTGCTGAAATGACCCTGATATAGCTGTCTCTTGTGAGGCTATGCCAGGGTCTAGCAAACACAGAAGTGGATGCTCACAGTCAGCTATTGGATGGATCACAGGGCCCCCAGTGGAGGAGCTAGAGAAAGTACCCAAGGAGCTAAAGGGGTCTTCAACCCTATAGGTGGAACAACATTATGAACTAACCAGTACCCCCCAGAGCTCGTGTCTCTAGCTGCATATGTATCAGAAGATGGCCTAGTCAGCCATCAGTGGAAAGAGAAGCCCATTGGTCTTGCAAACTTTATATGCCTCAGTACAGGGGAATGCCAGGGCCAATAAGTAGGAGTGGGTGGGTAGGGGAGTGGGGGGAGGGTATGGGGGGACTTTTGGGATAGCATTGGAAATGTAAATGAAGAAAATACCTAATTAAAATAAAAAAGAGGCAGCAGCCACAGCTTGCTCTTTGAAATCTTAACCTAACATTAGATAGATTGATAGATAGATAGATAGATAGATAGATAGATAGATAGATAGATAGATAGATAGATAGGTAGATAGATAGAGATAGATAGATAGATAGATAGATAGATAGATAGATAGATAGATAGATAGATAGATAGAATAGAGATATTGAGAGAGAGAGAGAGAGAGAGAGAGAGAGAGCACAATAATTAATCTTCAAAATTAATGGGGGGTGAGAAAATAAGGGTGCAAGCTGTAACTTAATGTTCCTATGACTGCTTGGGGACCTTGTTTAGAGCACACATCACCAGACATATGGTAGAAATGTTATATTTCTTTCATGCTGCCAAGTGATCGGAAGGCTGCTGGCTGGAGCATGAATCAGTCATAACCTTGGGTATCAATGCTGGATACTGTTCTTTGTCTTAGGAAGCATGATTGATGGGGGAGCAATATGGGCTGCCAGGGCTGAAAGTGGAGCTGCAGCTGAGCAGTCCTGTTGAATACTTCACCGTCCCTGTCTCTCTGCAGCCTGAAACCTACTCACACTTTCAAACCTCTTCACAAGTCATTTCCTCTGCAGTCCCTGGATCTCTGCAGCTCCTAGGCCCAAGCAACACTAGTTCCCTGCTTAAGGGCTCCCCCTAAGCTCTGTGAGAGCATGGGATTCATAGTTGTTAAGAGTACTTGTCTGTCCTTTCTCCTTAGATGTGGAAAAAAATCATATTTTCTCTAAACCTGTGTAATCCTTCAATATACAATCAATATTATGAATGTCAACATTCCATTAGATGTTTTGAAGAAAATAATCACTGGTCACAACATAGTCAGAAGTTATGAGGACTATTTGAAAGACAGATATCTGCTTATTGGAAACACACCAAAGAGATTGATTTATTTAGCAGAAGCTGATAGCCATGTAAAACCCCCTTCTAAGATTCCATGAGTCTATACCCTGGATATTACAAAATAATTTTCAGTGAATGCCTGTTATACTCTCATTAATTTGTTTGGAGGAACATTGTTTAACTTTCTATATACCTAGTTACAGTTGACTTTTTAACTCCTTAAGTTTTTAATGATTTTTGGGCTTTGTGAAACAGAGATCACTATGTAGCCCAGGCTGGCCTCAAGGTCACCAATACCCTCGCCTCTTTCTCTCTACCCTATGCTGTGATTTAAAGACCATACCACTGTATCCCACTTTAAAGAAAAGTGGGGGAGGACCTTAGCTCAAGGTCACACTGACAAATTCCAGATTCCACAAACAAAACTGGCTTGAAATTGACAGCCTCTGCACCCTAAATTCTTTGAGCATAGGCTAGCCAATAGTCATTCTACTTAAGGTGATGACAGTAAGCAAGTGAATTTAGAGAGGTACCCCGATGGCATAAGTTTTTAGATCAAATATTGATATTAATTAAGCATATAATTTAACATTTTCTATGTGTTCTTGAAATAGAGAGGCTTATATAAATGCTTTGTTTTTAAAGGGATATAATCAACACACCTGACCACAAATCTACAGAGGATGTGAACATAAATGAACCCAAAGACTGTGCAGAGGTTTAAAAGAGAACTGCCATACGATACATTTAATTCATTTCTGCCATATAACCAATGCTCTATTCTACTACAGAGATCTTTGTCCTCCCATAATTACTGATGCTTTAGTTACTATAGCAGAGAATTAAAATCAATCTAGTTGTCTATCAACAGATGAATGGATGAATATATATATATATATATATATATATATATATATATATTCTAGTCCACTTTATAGAAAAATGAAGTTACATAATTTGCAGAAAAATGTATGAGCTTATATATAATTTTTCATTTCCCCTCCCTCTTCCCGTCCCCTGGTCTCTCAACCTCCCTTCCTGTCAGAGCCACACCCTTTCTGTTTCTCTTTAGAAACCAAACAGGCATCTAAGGAACAATAATAACAAAATAAAATACAATAAGAAAAACAAAAAGAACCATCAGAAGGAAAAATGAGACAAAAAAGCACAAGAGACACATATAGACTTAGGGAAACCCACATTTGCACACACAGGAACCCCATAAAAACACAAAACTGGAAGCCATAATATAATTTAAAAAAAAAGAACCTATAGTTTAAAAAAAAGGTTCTGATTGTCAGACAAAGAACCTCCAAACAAGTTGAGTTTATTTTGTGCTAGCTATCTACTGCTAGGCATGGGAGCTACACATAGAGCGGTTTGTTTCCCCAGTGAGACTCCCTTGGAAGAAACTAAATTTTTATTTGCAAGTGGTTATCAGTTGGAGAGAGCTTCTGGATTAGGGATCTGGGTAAGTTTCCATTTCTCCTTAGAGCTGTAGGAGCCCATCTGGTGCAGACCCATGCAGTCCTGTGCATGGTGCCTCAGTCTCTGTTCTTCTGTGCATCCCAGCTTTGCTATGTCTATGAATTGTCCTCCACTCCCTTTTAGGAATGAGTATTCCAAGGCCTCTCACTCTCTGCATATTTTCTGGCTGTGGGTTTCAGTATTTGTCTCTATCTGCTGCACAATTTTTAAATGAAGTTCGTTGAAAGAACAGAAAGAAGGAAAGAGAGTCTGACAGTCATTCGGTGAGTCCCTAAGTAGGTAGAGAAGGAAGGCCTCAGGTGCATGTATCATTCCAGCTACAGACACCAGCAGATGCCAGCGTAAATGACCATGATTCAAAAAGGAATTAGGAAAAGTGGTCCTTTGAAAGCTGTGCCCACGGAAGTGAAGGATCTGAGGCAAGGGCACCCATCACCTGCGAACACTTACACATGAGTCTGAACCCAAAGGTCTAAAAGTCAACTTATAGACCAGTCATTCCTAGCAGATCTGTGGCTAGAGCAGCATTAAAATCCCACTACTTTTAAATTTTTCTGATGTCTAAGTCCCACAGGGATTCTGAGATACCAGATTGAGACTGGGCCAGGGTTCAGTGTTAGTGAGTTGCTTGGAAGCAATTTGAACTTAATAACGGAAAAATATCTGTCATCTTCCAAGCTTAATGAAAAAATAAAATTGCTTCCTTACTGCCCTCAGTAGATACAGAGGCCATTCTATTCCCTTCATGCCAGACTCCCTCTGTCGTAAACTGTGCATTGTCAGACATGTTATCCACAAGTCATTTTAGCCCAGTGGAGAGAAACCCATTACACCAAGTGCACACTCAACTGCAAGGAGCAGCGTCATTTCAGAAACATCAACTTATAAACAGCCATATGTCTAAATGTCAAGGAAATGTGATGACGTCCCCTTCACTTGAAATTGTTACCACCTTTGACAGAATCCCTCTTCCCCCCATTACAAGGTCACAGGGCTATTGATATAGCAAACTGACAAGACAAGGCTTTGGGATCCCAAACATCCTAAAAGGTGATTAGGTTACTAAATGTACCATATTTTTGTTACCCATTCATCTGTTGGTGGATGTGTAGGCTGACTCTCCATCCTTGTTATCATGAAGAGAGCATCAGCAAGTGTGGACATGCAGTTGTCTCTATAGTAGGATACAGAGCTCTTTTGGTTTGTGTTGATTCATATAACTGGATCTATTTTTACTTTTTAAAGACACCTCCACTCTAGTTTCCATCGTGTCTGCATTAGTTTACCTTCCCACCAAAAATAGGTAATATCCGCACAGGATTTTCTCATCTCGTTTCTCGAACCTAGCCATTCTGGTTGGAGTATGTAACAGGAAAGCATTTAACCTCCTTTCTTCTAGCTTTTGAGATGTACGTTACACAATGCCTATCTATGTAACCTTTTTGTATAGTAGCTTTCTAGAGCCCCCTATTCCTATCCAACTGAAGCTCAGGACCCATTGATCAATATCTCCCTTCCCTTTCTATTTGCCCCATCATTGGTGGCCATCATTCTTCTACCCAGACCTATGGGATCAACATTTTATATTCCACATATACATGACATTGTAAGATCGCATGGTACTTGTCTTTCTATGCCTGTTTTAGTTCACTTCATGCAATAATCTCAAGTTCTATACACATTGTCACACGGGGCAGGATTCCATTCATTTTCATGGCCACACAGTATTTCATTGTGTATGTGTACCACATTTCCTTTTCCCATTAGCTCCCTGATGAGCATTTAGGTCACATCTGTTTCCTGGTTGTTCTGAATAGTGTTGCAACAAACTCGAGAGCACACATGTCTCTGATCTACTGATTTCATTTCCTTTGGGTATATACTTAGGAGTGGGGCAACTGGATTACCCAGTAGTTCTATATTTTTTATGTGTATGAGTATTTTGTCTGCATATACATCTATAAACCAGATGTGTGAAGTACCCCAGAAAAACAGAAAAATATCAGGTACAGAGACTGGAGTAACAGACAGTTTTGAGCCTCCATATGGGTGCTGCATTTGAACCCAGGGTCCTCTGGGAAAGCATCTAGTGCTTTGAAACATCTTTCCAGCCATTTCTAGTCCTCCCCAGTGACCAGTAAAAAGTCACTGTTGTTCTGAATTTTCATCAACATTTAGCATTCTCCAGTTTGCTTTTTAAAAATACCTTAGCTTCTAATGTGTAGTCATACCTCATTACTTTGATTGCAATATTCCCCAGTAGAGCATCTTCACGTAAACTCCTTTGTGTATATTATATTGGTATATCTTGGGACAAGTGTGCTTTTTAACAGTCCTGAAAACCAGACTTAGTTGAGATATCCTTCTAGATGTGTCATCTCTTTACTTAACCATTCAATTCCCGCTACAGGATCCTAGACTGAAGTGGAAACTTCTGGTTTCTTTGGAGACTCAATTATGTCATGTGATGTTCTTCTAGAAGCTGTCTTATGGGAGAATGTTTTGCTGAAGCAGACATGTGAGAGGATGCTTGGTGAGGCAGACACTTGAGAGGGTATGTGATGCTAGGAAACAGTATAAGTATAACCCAATAAATAGTGAACAATGCTCTTGCATTGGTTCACCTTGCAATAATTTGCTGATCTTAGCTTGTCATGATTTTGTAGAGAGAAGAGCACCAGAGAATTTCTCATAGTATTCTGGCTGCTTCTGTGGACTTGTGCAGATTGGGGGAGCCTGGAGTCTTTTCTAGATTGAGCCACTGCTACTGATTCAATTGGATTGGGATGCTGGTATCCTGATAATGAAGATTAAAATCACCCCAAAAGAATTACTTCTTTTTTAAATTTTTTTTTCTTTTCTTCTTTTTTTACACTCCAGATTTTATTCCCTTCCCAGGCCACTCTCCAACTGTTCCATGTCCCATACCTCCTCCCCAGCCCCCTGTCTCCATAGGAAGTCCCCACTCCAGTCCTACCTTACCAAACCTCTAAACATCCTGGGGCCTCCAGGCTCTTCAGGGTTAGGTGCATCTTTTCTGACTGAACCCAGACCCTGCAGTCCTCTGCTGTATATGTGTTGGGGGCCTCATATCAGCTGGTGTATGCTGCCTGGTTGGTGTTCCAGTGTCTGAGAGTTCTCGAGGGTCCAGGTTAACTGGGACTGCTGGTTCTTCTACAGAGTCACCCGCTTCCTCAGCTTCTTCCAGCTTTTCCCTAATTTAACTACAGGGGTCAGCAGCTTCTGTCCATTGGTTGGGTGTAAATATCTGCATTTGACTCTTTCAGCTGCTTGTTGGGTCTTTCAGAGGACAGCCATGCTAAGTTTCTTTTTTTCTGTGAGTGCTCCATAGTCTCAGTAATAGTGTCAGGCCTTGGGATCTCCCCTTGAGCTGAATCCCACTTTGGTCCTGTCGCTGGACCTTCTTTTCCTCGGGCTTCTCTTCATTTCCATCCCAGAAGTTTGTTGAGACAGGAACAATTTTGGGTCAGAGTTTTGACTTGGGATAGCAACCCCATCTGTCACTCGATGCCCTCTCTTTCTGCTGGAGGTGGGCTCTCCAAGTTCACTCTAACCCTGTAGGGTATTTCACATAGGGTCCCTCCCTTTGAGTCCTGTGAGTCTCTCACTTCCCAGGTCTCTGGTACATTTTGGAGGGTCCCAACACCCAACATCCTACCTCCTGAAGTTGCCTGTTTCTATTTTTTTCTGCTGGCCCTCAGGGCTTCAGTTCTTTTCCCCCACCCAATATGCAATCATTTTCCCCTCTGTGTACCCCCCAATCCCCTTTCCCTTCCAGGTCCCTCCCTCCTTCCTTGTAGTTGATTTCTTTTCCCTCCCAAGTGTGACTGAGGTGTGTTCACTTGAGCCCTTCAGCTTGTTGACCTTTTTGAGATCTGCAGACTGTATCTTGGGTATTTTGTATTTTTCTTCTTTTCTTTTTCTTTCTTTTCTTTTCTTTTTTCTTTTCTAATATCCACTTATTAGTGAGTACATACCATGCATGTCCTTTTAGGTCTGAGTTACCTCATTTAGGATGATATTTTCTCATTTCATCCATTTACCTGCAAAACTCTGAATGCCCTAATTCTTAATAGTTGAATAGTATTCCATTGTGTAAATGAACCACATTTTCTGTGTCCATTCCTTTGTCGTGGGATGTTGGGGTTGTTTCTAGCTTCTGGCTATCACAAATAGCCATGAAAATAGTGGGATGTGTGCCTCCTTGGCATGGTGGGGCATCTTTTGGGTATATTCCCAAGAGTGGTATTGCTGGATCTTCAGGTAGATCTATTTCCAATTTTCTGAGGAACCTCCAGATTGATTTCCAGAGTGATTGTACCAGTTTGCAATCCCACCAGCAGTGAAGGAGTGTTCCTCTTTCTCCATATCCTCTCCAACATGTGTTGTCACCTAAGGTTTTTATTTTAGCCATTCTGACTGGTGTAATCTCAGAGTCATTTTGATTTGCATTTCTCTGATCACTAAGGACTTTGAACATTTCTCCTGGGTGTGGTGGTGCCCAGCACTCAGGAGGCAGGGGCAGGCAGATTTCTGAGTTCGAGGCCAGCCTGGTCTACAAAGTGAGTTCCAGGACAGCCAGGGCTATACAGAGAAACCCTGTCTTGAAAAACAAACAAAAAAAAAAAAAAACAAAAAACAAAAAACAAACAAACAAAAAAAGAACATTTCTTTAGTTGCTTCTCAGCCATTTGAGATTCCTCTGTTGTGAGTTCTCGGTTTAGTTTTATACCCCATTTTTTGATTGGGTTGTTTGCAGTTTTGGTGGTTAGCTTCTTGAGTTCTTTATATATTCTGGATATTAGCCCTCTATCAGATGTGGGGTTAGTGAAGATTTTTTTTCCCAATCTGTAGGTTGCTGATTTGTCTTCTTGACTCTGTCCTTTGCCTTACAGAAGCTTTCCAGTTTCATGAGGTCCCATTTATCAATCCCTGATCTTAAAGCATGAGCCATTGGAGTTCTGTTTAGGAAATTTCCCCCTGTGCTAATGAATAAAGAAACTGCAGAGATCTTACCCTAGCAACTTAAAGCACACCTGAGAGCTCTAGAACAAAAAGAAGCAAACATAACCAAGAAGAGTAGATAGCAGGAAATAGTCAAACTCAGGGCTGAAATCAACCAAATAGAAACAAAGAGAACAATACAAAGAATCAACAAAACCAAAGCTGGATCTTTGAGAGAGTCAACAAGATAAATAAACCCCTAGCAAAACTAACTAAAGGTCCCAGAGGTAGTATCTAAATTAGCAAAATCAGAAATGAAAAGGACATAACAACACAAATGGAGGAAATTTAAAAAACTCATCAGATGCTACTACAAAAGCCTATACTCAACAAAGCTGGAAATTCTAGATGAAACAGATGGTTTTCTAGACCGATACTACATACCAAAGTTAAATCAAGAGCAGGTAAACTATCTAAACAGGCTCATATCACACAAGGAAATAGAAGTCATTAAAAACCTCCCAACCCAAAGCAGCCCAGGGCCAGATAGATTTAGTGTAGAATTTTACCAGACCATCAAAGAAGACCTGCTACCAATATTCCTCAAACTATTCAATAAAATAGAAAGAGAAGGAACACTACCTAATTCATTCTATGAAGTCACAATTTCTCTGATACCTAAACCACACAAGGACCCAACCAAAAAAGAGAACTTAAAACCAATCTGGCTTATGAATATTGATGCAAAAATACTCAACAAAATTCTTGCAAGATGAATCCAAGAATACATCAAAACTACCATTCACCACAATAAAGCAGGATTCATCCCAGGGTTGCAAAGTTGATTCAATATACAAAAATCTATTGACATAATCAACCATATAAACAAACTCAAAGAAAAATGTCACATGACAGAGCCTCTGAGGCGGCGCCATTTTCGGCTCCAGACAACCGGCCACCTTCCTGGTCAGAGCACAGGTGTCCGCCCGGCCCTAGAGGCTTCTGCCTCAGGTTCCTCGGGAGCCACCTTGGTTCTGGGACTCTGAGGAAAGTAGTCTACACAGGTGAGAGTGTGTACTACTGAAACAAGGGCTTCTGTGACAGGTCAAAGCAACACAGCTTCTGGGAAAGATCCTGTTTTGGGCCTTCATCTTCGGCCAGGAGGAGGTCCAAACACCAGATAACTGTGCACCTTCCCTGAAAGAGGAGACCTTGCCTGCAGAGACTGCTCTGACCACTGAAACTCAGAGGAGAGAGCTAGTCTCCCAGGTCTGCTCATAGAGGGTAACAAAATCACCAGAGGAACAATCTCTAAACAGAGACAATTATAACAACTAACTCCAGAGATTACCAGATGGCGAAAGGTAAACATAAGAATCTTACAAACAGAAACCAGGACCACTCACCATCATCAGAACCCAGCACTCCCACTTCGCCCAGTCCAGGGCACCCCAACACACCTGAAAAGCTAGACCTGGATTTAAAAGCATATCTCATGATGATAGTAGAGGACATCAAGAAGGACTTAAATAACTCACTTAAAGAAATACAGGAGAACACTGCTAAACAAGTAAAAGACATTAAAGAGGAAACACAAAAATCCCTTAAAGAATTGCAGGAAAACATAACCAAACAGGTAGAAGACATTAAAGAGGAAACACAAAAATCCCTTAAACAATTGCAGGAAAACACAACCAAACAGGTGATGGAATTGAATAAAACCATCCAAGACCTAAAAAGGGAAGTAGACACAATAAAGAAAACCCAAAGTGAGGCAACGCTGGAGATAGAAACCCTACGAAAGAAATCTGGAACCATAGATGCGAGCATCAGCAACAGAATACAAGAGATGGAAGAGAGAATCTCAGGTGCAGAAGATTCCATAGAGAACATCAGCACAACAATCAAAGAAAATGGAAAATAGAAAAAGATCCTAACTCAAAACATCCAGGAAATCCAGGACACAATGAGAAGACCAAACCTACAGATAATAGGAGAGAATGAAGATTTTCAACCCAAAGGACCAGCAAACATCTTCAACAAAATCATTGAAGAAAACTTCCCAAATAAAAGAAAGAGATGCCCATGAACATACAAGAAGCCTACAGAACTCCAAATAGACTGGAACAGAAAAGAAATTCCTCCCGACACATAATAATCAGAACAACAAATGCACTAAATAAACATACAATACTAAAAGCAGTAAGGGAAAAAGGTCAAGTAACATATAAAGGCAAGCCTATCAGAATTACACCAGATTTTTGACCAGAGACTATGAAAGCCAGAAGAGCCTAGACAGATGTTATACAGACACTAAGAGAACACAAATTCCAGCCCAGGCTACTATACCCAGCCAAACTCTCAATTACCATAGATGGAGAAACCAAAGTATTCCACGACAAAACCAAATTCACCCATTATCTCTCCACGAATCCAGCCCTTCAAAGGATAATAACAGAAAAAAACCAATACAAAGACGGGAACCACGCCCTAGAAAAAACAAGAAGGTAATCCCTCAACAAACCTAAAAGAAGACAGCCACAAGAACAGAATGCCAACTTTAAAGATAAAAATAACAGGAAGCAACAATTACTTTTCCTTAATATCTCTTAATATCAATGGACTCAACTCCCCAATAAAAAGACATAGACTAACAAACTGGCTATACAAACAAGACCCAACACTTTGCTGCTTACAGGAAACTCATCTCAGAGAAAAAGATAGACACTACCTCAGAATGAAAGGCTGGAAAACAATTTTCCAAGTAAATGGTCTGAAGAAACAAGCTGGAGTAGCCATTTTAATATCTAACAAATCGACTTCCAACCCAAAATAATCAAAAAAGACAAGGAGGGGCACTTCATACTCATCAAAGGTAAAATCCTCCAAGAGGAACTCGCAATTCTGAATATATATGCTCCAAATACAAGGGCAGCCACATTCATTAAAGAAACTTTAGTAAAGCTCAAACCACACATTGCACCTCACACAATAATAGTGGGAGACTTCAAAACACCACTTTCACCAATGGACAGATCATGGAAACAGAAACTAAACATGGACACAGTGAAACTAACAGAAGTGATGAAACAAATGGACTTAGCAGATATCTACAGAACATTTTATCCTAAAACAAAAGGATATACCTTCTTCTCAGCACCTCATGGTACCTTCTCCAAAATTGACCACATAATTGGTTACAAAACATGCTTCAACATATACAAAAATATTGAAATTGTCCCATGCATCCTATCAGATCACCATGGACTAAGGCTGATCTTCAATAACAAAATAACTAATAGAAAGCCAACATTCACGTAGAAACTGAACAACACTCTTCTCAATGATAACTTGGTCAAGGAAGGAATAAAGAAAAAATTAAGGACTTTTTGGAGTTTAATGAAAATGAAGCCACAACATACCCAAACTTATGGAACACAATGAAAGCATTTCTAAGAGAAAAATTCATAGCTCTGAGTGCCTCCAAAAAGAAACTAGAGAGAGCAAACATTAGCAGCTTGACAACACACCTAAAAGCTCTAGAACAAAGGGAAGCAAATTCACCCAAGAGGAGTAGAAGGCAGGAAATAATCAAACTCAGGGGTGAAATCAACCAAGTGGAAACAAGAAGAACTATTCAAAGAATCAACCAATCAAGGAGCTGGTTCTTTGAGAAAACAACAAGATAGATAAACCCTTAGCCAGACTCACTAGAGGGCACAGGGAAAGCATCCTAATTAACAAAATCAGAAATGAAAAGGGAAACATAACAACAGATCCTGAAGAAATCCAAAACACCATCAGATCCTTCTACAAAAGGCTATACTCAACAAAACTGGAAAACCTGGATGAAATGGACAAGTTTCTAGACAGATACCAGGTACCAAAGCTAAATCAAGATCAGGTTAATGATCTAAACAGTCCTATATGCCCTAAAGAAATAGAAGCAGTCATTAATAGTCTCCCAACTAAAAAAAGCCCAGGACCAGATGGGTTTAGTGCAGAGTTCTATCAGACCTTCAAAGAAGACCTAATTCCAGTTCTTCACAAACTATTCCACAAAATAGAAATGGAAGGTACTCTACCCAACTCATTCTATGAAGCCACAATTACTCTGATACCTAAACCACAAAAAGACCCAACAAAGATAGAGAACTTGAGACCAATTTCCCTTATGAATATTGATGCAAAAATCCTCAATAAAGTTCTTGCTAACCAAATCCAAGAACACATCAAAACAATCATCCATCCTGACCAAGTGGTTTTCATCCCAGGGATGCAAGGATGGTTCAATATACGGAAATCCATCAATGTAATCCAGTATATAAACAAACTCAAAGACAAAAACCACATGGTCATCTCATTAGATGCTGAGAAAGCATTTGACAAAATCCAACACCCATTCAGGATAAGAGTCTTGGAAAGATCAGGAATTCAAGGCCCATACCTAAACATGATAAAAGCGATCTACAGCAAACCAGTAGCCAACATCAAAGTAAATGGTGAGAAGCTGGAAGCAATCCCACTAAAATCAGGGACTAGACAAGGCTGTCCACTCTCCCCATACCTATTCAACATTGTACTTGAAGTCCTAGCCAGAGCAATTAGACAACAAAAGGAGATCAAGAGGATACAAATTGGAAAGGAAGAAGTCAAAATATCACTTTTTGCAGATGATATGATAATATATATAAGTGACCCTAAAAATTCCACCAGAGAACTCCTAAGCCTGATAAACAGCTTCAATGAAGTAGCTGGATATAAAATTAACTCAAACAAGTCAATGGCCTTTCTGTACACAAAGGATAAACAGGCTGAGAAAGAAATTAGGGAAACAACACCCTTCTCAATAGTC
Source organism: Mus caroli (assembly GCF_978045245.1). Classification (NCBI taxonomy): domain Eukaryota; kingdom Metazoa; phylum Chordata; class Mammalia; order Rodentia; family Muridae; genus Mus; species Mus caroli. The sequence continues at coordinate 50,761,642 of NW_028227258.1, forward strand.
ACAAATAATATAAAATACCTTAGCGTGACTCTAACTAAGGAAGTTAAAGATCTCTATGATAAGAACTTCAAGTCTCTGAAGAAAGAAATTAAAGAAGATATCAGAAGATGGAAAGATCTCCCATGCTCATGGATTGGCAGGATCAACATTGTAAAAATGGCTATCTTTCCAAAAGCAATCTACAGATTCAATGCAATCCCCATCAAAATTCCAACTAAATTTTTCAACGAATTAGAAAGGGCAATCAGCAGATTCATCTGGAATAACAAAAAACCTAGGATAGCAAAAACTCTTCTCAAGGATAAAAGAACCTCTGGTGAAATCACCATGCCTGACCTAAAGCTGTACTACAGAGCAATTGTGATAAAAACTGCATGATATTGGTATACTGACAGACAAGTAGACCAATGGAACAAAATTGAAGACCCAGAGATGAACCCACACACCTATGGTCACTTGATCTTTGACAAGGGAGCTAAAACCATCCAGTGGAAAAAAGACAGCATTTTCAACAAATGGTGCTGGCACAACTGGCGGTTATCATGTAGAAAAATGCGAATTGATCCATTCCTATCTCCTTGTACTAAGGTCAAATCTAAGTGGATTAAGGAACTCCACATAAAACCAGAGACACTGAAACTTATAGAGGAGAAAGTAGGGAAAAGCCTCAAAGATATGGGCACAGGGGAAAAATTCCTGAATAGAACAGCAATGGCTTGTGCTGTAAGATTGAGAATCAATAAATGGGACCTCATAAAATTGCAAAGCTTCTGCAAATCCAAAGACACCGTCAATAAGACAAAAAGGCCACCAACAGATTGGGAAAGGATCTTTACCTATCCCAAATCGGATAGGGGACTAATATCCAATATATATAAAGAACTCAAGAAGGTGGACTCCAGAAAATCTAATAACCCATTAAAAAATGGGGCTCAGAGCTGAACAAAGAATTCTTACCTGAGGAATACCGAATGGCTGAGAAGCACCTGAAAAAATGTTCAACATCCTTAATCATCAGGGAAATGCAAATCAAAACAACCCTGAGATTCCACTTCACTCCAGTCAGAATGGCTAAGATCAAAAATTCAGGTGACAGCAGATGCTGGCGAGGATGTGGAGAAAGAGGAACACTCCTCCATTGTTGGTGGGATTGCAAGCTTGTACAACCACTCTGGAAATCAGTCTGGCAGTTCCTCAGAAAATTGGACATAGTACTACCGGAGGATCCCGCAATACCTCTCCTGGGCATATATCCAGAAGATGTCCCAACCGGTAAGAAGGACACATGCTCCACTATGTTCATAGCAGCCTTATTTATAATAGCCAGAAGCTGGAAAGAACCCAGATGCCCCTCAACAGAGGAATGGATACAGAAAATATTGTGTACATTTACACAATGGAGTACTACTCAGTATTAAAAAAATGAATTTATGAAATTCCTAGCCAAATGGATGGACCTGGAGGGCATCATCCTGAGTGAGGTAACCCAATCACAAAGGAACTGGCACAGTATGTATTCACTGATAAGTGGATATTAGCCCAGAAACTTAGGATCCCCAAGATATAAGATACAATTTGCTAAACGCATGAAACTCAAGAAGAACGAAGACCAAAGTGTGGACACTTTGCCCCTTCTTAGAAATGGGAACAAAACATCTATGGAAGGAGTTACAGAGACAAAATTTGGAGCTGTGATGAAAGGATGGACCATCTAGTGATTGCCATATGTAGGGATCCATCCCATAATCAGCTTCCAAACGCTGACACCATTGCATACACTAGCAAAATTTTGCTGAAAGGACCCAAATATAGCTCTCTCTTGTGATACTATGCCAGGGCCTAGCAAACACAGAAGTGGATGCTCACAGTCAGCTATTGGATGGACCACACGGCCCCCAATGGAGGAGCTAGAGAAATTACCCAAGGAGCTAATGGGAACTGCAACCCTATAGGTGGAACAACAATATGAACTAACCAGTACCCCGGAGCTCTTGTCTCTAGCTGCATATGTATCAAAAGATGGCCTAGTCGGCCATCACTGCAAAGAGAGGCCCATTGGACTTGCAAACTTTTTATGCCCCAGTACAGGGGAACCCCAGGGCCAAAAATGGGGAGTGGGTAGGTAGGGGATTGGGGGGTGGATATGGGGGACTTTTGGGATAGCATTGAAAATGTAAAGGAGGAAAATACCTAATAAAAAAATAAATTAAAAAAAAATTAAAAAGTCACATGACCATCTCCTTAGATACAGAAAAGGCATTTGACAAAATATATCACTCCTTCATGTTAAAAGTATTAGAGAGATCAGGAATTCAAGGCCCATACCTAAACATAATAAAAGCAATTTCCAGCAAACCAACAGCCAATATCAAATTAAATGGAGATATACTTGGAGCAATCCCACTAAAATTGGGAACAAGACAAGGATGCCTACTCTCCATATATATATGGTATTCGAGGTGCTAGCTAGAACAGTAAGATAACAAAAAGAGATCAAGGGGTTACAAATTGGTAAAGAAGAAATAAAGATATCACTATTTGCAGATGAAAGCATACATACTGCAAAAATTCTACCAGTGAATTCTCCAGCTGACAAGCAACTTCAGCAAAGTGGCTGGATACAAAATTAACTCAAGTCAGTAGCTTTCCTTTATACAAATGATAAACAGGCTTAGAAAGAAATTGGAAAAACAACTCCCTTCACAATAGCCACAAATAATATAAAATATCTTTGAGTAACTCTAACCAAACAAGTGAAAGATCTCTATGGCAATAACTTTAAGTCTCTCAAGAAAGAAATCGAAGATCTCAGAAAATGGAGAAATCTCCCATGCTCATGGATTGGCAGAATTAAGATAGTAAAAATGACCATCCTACCAAAGGCAATCTACAGATTCAACGCAATCCCCATCAAAATTCCAACACAATTCTTCAAAGACATGGGAAAAGCCATTCTCAAATTCATCTGGAAAGAATTACTTCCCAACAGGTTCACAGCCTCTTTTGTCCTATTAACCATCTTTTCCCCCTATCTTTGGTCAATGGGCTAGAAGAGAGGTTGAAGCATTAAAGAGCCATAAATAAAGTAGACTTTGAAGAATCTAAGCCTACATTGGACAGTAGTGGAAATGCTTTCACCATTACCTAATTCTTCAGCTTGAGATTTCCTTCATTTACCTATCCATCAACAATGCACATAAGTAAAAGAATAATCTATTGAAAGAAGCATCCTTATACATGGGGGGGGGATGCTCACAGGTTGCAACAGCACTTAGAGATGCACTGGCTTTTATAGCTTAAGGGATTGCATGGGTCCTCATGGTCATCTCATGACTTCCCAGTATCTTCCCAGGCAAAGATATTTGATAATGTTACTTTCAGTTTCATAATTCAAGACACATTTTATTTTTTTGAAAAAAAAACGAAGGTGTGAGTCCATTTATAAGGTACAGGAGAAATCAGTTTAGATTAGGCTTATACTTATGTACAAAACAAATAACCCTACACTAAAAAAAAAAAAATCCAATTTTCCTCAATGTCCCCTGATATCATTGCTGTGTCTATTCTTTATTGTAAGAAGAAATTCTCTATTCCCCAAACTTCAGATGTCTTGGGGTGTGTGCCACTCATACTTCCTGGAGACATCAATTCCTATTGTCCTCAGGAGCGCCAAAGCACATTATCACTTTCGTAGAGTAGGGGTTGATCACCTCCTCTGCACCAACAACAGCAACAGCAGTGGCATCCAGATCCCCATCAGGGGAACCTGTAGCTCTGTTCCCTTTTTGCTGATTTTTTATTTATTCGGAAAGTTTAGAATAGACAATCACCACCATCATTACCACCATCACAACCATGGGCTGGATATGTTATGCATTTCTATGTACCTATATATGCCATGAACTGCCTTTTCTCTACTTTCTCCCAATTCAAGATCAGTATTATGGGCACCCAAACTCTCACTGTTACTATCATGCTCTCTTTGCAGCTCTGGGAGGAGGGGATTATCAGCATTTTCCCACTCAATTCCATGCAATTATCTAGTGATTATCCTTCCTGCAACCTTCTATAGTCACCTCTATGTTGTTGATTTTGTTTGGTTGGTTTGGTTTGGTTTGGTTTGGTTTGGTTTGGTTTGGTTTGGTTTGGTTTGGTTTTCCAAGCAGAACCTCCTGTATCCCAAGATGGTCTTGAAATCACTATGCAGCTGAGAAAAATCTTGAACTTATATGATCCCCCACATCTACATCCCAACTGCTGGGAAGAAAGTCATGGTTTTTCATACCTGGCTCTGGGTTGTGTGGCTGGGAGCAAGTGCATACTTGTCTTCTTTTGACAGCTGGATATTCTTGGCTGCAGTAATGACTTCAGCTATGACCTTCTTCAAGTCCAAAGATTTCTTCATGCCTAAATTCATCCTCTGGTAAAAATACTGACCCACTTCTATTAAACACAGGGAGTATTGCTTAATAGATTATTCCAAAAATGTCAGGGCCCATAAACATTTTTATTAATGTGCTAAGCTATAAATATACACATTGAAAGAAACAAGTCCTCACCTCAATATTTCCTTATAACATGCCAGCTTGAATACTTCAATATTACTATCTATATTTCCCTATATAATACTAGATTTTATAAAAGAAATCTAAGAGTTCATTTTGCCAGAAATAATTAATGCATATGAAGGGAACCTTTAGTTTTCTTTTATCTAATTATCTTAATGGTTACATTAAGGAATTTTCTAGAAATTTTAACTAGAGAATCTTAAATATAATCATACTATTATATAAATTGCAAATATAATCTTATAAGAGCATGTAAGAATCTTTCTATTCAGTCCTTTGATCATCTCTAAAAGTACAAATGTCCTACTTCAAATGCTTGGTAGACATGGGTTTTCAAAGATGTCTTCCTTCAGGGGAGAGGAAGTCTCTTAAATAGCAAGCCTTTGGTCTATACACTGGAGCTAAGCAAAGTAAACCTTGAAGCTATTTTACCTGATAGTCTTTTAGCTACTTCATGACAAGTATCAGGGTCACCCAAAACTTTTTCATCTTCCAGGTCCTAGTTCCGTCCTTCATTCCTAACATATCATGCTTTCCTAAACTCAAACCCTTTCCTGTTTCCCACTCAAGACAGGTCCAGTTCCTCAAGGCATACTGAAGACACAGAAAGTTATTGTAACCACTCAGTGGAAAATCATAGCAGGCTGCCTCTTGTCCTGGGCATTACCCTCCTACGTAGGTGTCCGATTTCAGACAATGTAAGGATGCTCCCTCCCATGCCCTGCCTTACTTCTTGCCTTCCAGCCAAGAGTTTCAACTGCAAACAGTTGGAACACTCTAGACCAGTGGTTCCCAACCTGAGTCTTGACCCCTTTCAGGATTGCTTATCAGATATCCTACAAATTGGACATTTACATTATAATTCTTAACAGTCCAAAATTACAGTTACAAAGTATTAGTGAAATAATTTTATGCTTGGGAGTCACTGTGGTGAACAACATGAACAACATGAGGTGCTGTATTAAATGGTCATAGAATTGAGAGGATTAAGACCCACTGTAGCCTTCTTAAGCATTATTCTGCCTTATGAGGTCCCTGATGCCAAGAGCAGGTGCCATTAATAGCCACCAAAATAGCATTCATCCCTCTTGTCAGCATCAGCAAAGCAATCCCCCTATGCCAACAACTCCATGCTCATTTGTACTTGATCCACTTGACTGCATATTAGGGATCCCTGAGGAACTTTGACAGCCATGAGTGCTCATGTGCTATCCACAGAGGCTCAAATAGAGTCAGACTGGCTAGGACTAGCATGGCACTTTAAGAAAGCAAACAACAAAAATCCTCACATGCCATCAAGACCGAAAACACTAAGCAAATACAGATTCATCTGGTGGGTATGCCTATCCATTAAACACATTTTCTCTCTCAAGCCACTATGGTTTAAATGTAAACTAGTCCTCACAAGCTGTTGTGTTTAAACACTGGTGGTAATGCTGTTCAGAGAACTAATGGAATCTTCAGAGATGGATCCTCAATAAAGGAAGTAGGTCACTGGAAGATTGTGAAATTTATAGCCAGCCCACTTCCTGACAGCCTGTGCTTCCAGGAAATGCCAAAATTATACAAACAGCTTCTACCAACACAGCCAGAGCCCCAGCCACTGTGACTCCCCCTCCATGAAATTGTGAGCTAGAATAAATCTTTCTTCCCCTAAGCTACTTCTTGTCTGGAATTCGGTTACAGCAAAGAGACAAGCACCTGGGAATTCTGGGTCAGTCGATGTCTCCCCTAGTCGTGGCCCACCAGTACTCTGGGCTGTTAACATAGGCATCTGCTATTCAATGTTGAATGATCTCAGATTCCCTTAAGATGTTCAACTTCAGAAAAAGACAATCTCTCCTTTTCATCCTTCACAATGAGCACTGGATTTATCTTCATGTTCATTGCTACCTGACAGACATGGAATGCCTCCACAGACTGTTTCTGCCTACTGGCTTCCACTTCTTCCTTAGCTTAGCCAGTGACTGGTCCCCTCAGCCATTCAAGTCACTTTCAAGTCCACATTCAACCTTTATTACCACTCAGGGTGTCTTTCTTTAGATCCCCTCTCCACGATCCCTTTTCACCCATCCTCTGCAGCTTGTACTCTCCCCAACCCCTTCCCTCCATCTCTTTCTTTCACAGCTGCACCTTTAGACACACTTTCATTCCCTGGCATCATTTTGTCATCTCCTGTCTACTCTGAAACCCATAGCATTCTACTCCCTCACCAGTGTGTCACTGGCTTTACCTTGCCTGGGGATATCTCTAACCTTTGACTATTGTCATACTTCCTAGTGTGACTTTCTTGAAGTCATTTCCTCTCTCAGCCACACCCCCACAGTTGGCCTCTCATGCCACTGGCCACTGTTTTTCAGTGTTCCCTGCAGACTCCTCCCCTGCTACCAGACTTAAATTGTGTCAGGCTCTAAGGCTCCAGTCTGTTCCCTTGGTTGCATTTAAACTGTTGTAATCCCGCTTCTTGCTTCAAGTATTGTTTTTAAGCAGATAATTTCCAAAACTAAGTCTTCATCCCAGACCTTTATCCTGAGGTATCAGGTGAATTTAATATGTCATAGTCCTCTCAAATCTAATACGTTCAAGATATAACCAGTTGTCTTCTCATAGTAACAGTATTCTTCTGCAAAGTTATCTGACTCGGGGTCCAACTTGTGACTTTAAGAACTCCTGATAGGCTAGGAAACTGATTCAGGGAACAACATGCTTCCCCTGCAAGCGAGAACCAGAGTTCTGATCTGCAGAACCTACAGAAAAGCTGGGAAGTCAAGGTAGTCTTCTGTAATCCCAGGACTGAAGAGCCTAAAGCAAGGGGTCTCCGGGGAAGCTGACTGGCTAGACTGCGAAAATTGGTGAGCCTTGCATTCAGCAACATGCCCTGCCTTATTGAACAAAGTAGAAAGAGATCAAGGAAGACCTTCCAGGATCAACTTCATGGCTGCACATGCACTCCATGCAAACACACACATTGTAGATGGGCCTGGTGCTGTTCTTGTGAGCCAGTCACCTAAGGAATAAAGGAGCCAATCACTGGGCGAGTAGGCGGGACTTCTGGGTTGGACTGAAAGCAAGAGGAAGAGGAGAAAGTTAGGTCCTTTTTTGGAATGGGGACAGCAGTAAGATGTAGCTGCTAGAGTTTCCTGATATCATGGCGGATCTGCAAGGATTCACCACTGGAGGAATCAGATTTTCATAAGGCTTATAAGATTAGGTTTTAGTTGTTGCGCCCAGAGGTTGAGTTACCATTGTTTCTGAACTGAGTTTATGTTGGGTTTTCTTTTAAAAAAAACAGCTCATCTGGGTTCAAGAAAGGTATGGTGGCAATACCTGGGTTTGCCAGATATGCACCACAAAGGCCGTGGGGGATGTGAAGCATGGGGTTGGCATGGTAGCAGCCACCAGTGGGAACCTAGAGAGCTGAGTGGAGAGACTGTGGAGTTCTGAGTCAGTCTCCATGAGATAAAAACAGACCGGCCACTGTCCACCAGTACGTGGCTAGCCAGGGCAGAGGCACAGGGTAGGAACATGCTAGATCATTTTTTAATATTTCCCACAACACACACATGTGCAGTAACACACATGCAAACATGCATACACACCATGTAATATACAAATGAGAAAAAAAGTCATTCTCTAAGAGCACCAACATGAATGAACAAAAGCTGCCATGTGACCACTCTGCTCAGAATCATCTGAGCAGAGCCCTGTTTAGAGTATGCTCATAAAATAAGTCCCTTCTGAGAGTCCCTATCTGGGTATAAACACTGTTTTTACCCTGGTGATACATATATTTTTTTCTCACAGTAACCGTATATAGACATAGATATATAGATATTGATTATAGATATAGATAGATATAGATATAGGTATATACATATGTATATATGTATATACATGTATATATATATACATATGTGTGTGTATATATATATATATATATATATATATATATATATATATATATATATATATCCATAAGTTGATCCTCTCTCTTTTGCATCAGAGCAATCGTCAAGTCCCATTAACTCTCCCTTTTGAAAACTTCCTATTCAAAAACACTTATTTAGAGTTTTTCTAACTCCCAAATATGGCTCTAGATTCTGGAGATAATGTACTAAGCAGGAAGCTGCAATTTTGCTCTTACTATCTTCATAACCAATATCTGACAGAGTCCAATCAGAAAAGCAGACCCACTGAATGGCCAGAGTTTTAGAGTACAAATTGACCTCATGCAACTGTAGGAGGTGTTAGGTGGCTTGCATACAGCTGTTGCTTCTTCATGTGGTGTTGGCTTGAAGTCAGCAGGGTGGGCAGTTAGGAAGGAAAGATGGGCAGGAAGAAGAGAGCGAGGACAGGCTTAACCTCATGTGAGTAAGTTGGAACTCAAGAGGATAAGCCAGAATGAGCATCAGTCTGTTGCCACCACCAAGCTGTCAGCTTCCACAGTGTGGGTGACCTACGACAGAAGCAGACGCCCTCTATCCGCAGTCTAAACCCTTATCTGGCTCAGGAGTTGGAGAAACAGAAGAGGTTTCTGAGCCCCAGATGTCCCTTTATGCCAAAAACCAGTACATCCCTGACTGTAAGTGTGTGCTTTGGTAATGCCTGAGCCCACACCAACTTTCCACATAAATATGGCTGGCTATTCATGTCCCCCTCCCAATCGTGAGATAGAGGGGGGCAGTTACCATGTGGTCTTAACTATCCTGGAACTCAGTATGTAGACCAGGCCTGCCTCTGCCTCCTGAGTACTGAGATCAAAGGCATGTACCACTCTCAGCTTGTAGAAATATATTTTAAGGCCAATCCTTACTCAAAAGTCAACAGGGAAAAACTTTTGGAAACAAGTTCCCAGTTCAGCTAAGCTCACCAATATAAAGCCACTCACTACAGCATCTGTGTCCTGAGGTGTGAGACTACGGAACTCTGATTTGCCTCACTCTCACTATGGTACCCAGAGAATGGCTATAACCTCTGATCAGGCTGCTGTCCAGCTGAGATCAGCTGATGGTGCTACCTCTCCATCAGCAACAGCACAGCACAGCAAGCTTTTTACTCAGTGAAGTCGTTAGGTGTGTCTGAGAGAGAAAATAAGATCAAACTAATAGCTCTTTAAACAAACCAAAAAAAAAATGTATTTTCATATAGAGTGTTTGTGGCCACCTCTGCCTCTTCAGCCCTGAATCTCAATGAGCATCTCTAGTAGGTAGAACATGAAGAAGAAAGTATAGCAGGCCAACAGACTGGTGCTCAAATCTTTCCCCATGCTGCTGCACTATGAATGGAGTCTGAAGTTCCTGGGGACAATGTCGAGCCCTGACAGGCTCTGTGGCTGTGGAACTGCCACATTTCCACATTTGCAGGAATGGGATTTAGCACAGGCTTCCTGACAGAAAGACCTGGGCTGAGGAGAACATCGATGGCTTCTCTATGTCTCCCACCCATTGAGAGTAAATTCAGTGGATCTGTACAATGAATGTGCAGGAAAGAAGACATATTTCACAAGTCTCAAACTGAAGTGTCATTGGATGCCTTAAAAAGGTTAAGAGGAGGATCCCCCGTGACAAGCTAAAGGCCAAAAGGACAAATATTACCACAGAGGGCATTGGTTATGTACACTGAAATAGTGGTTGGGAAATATGCACCCACCCCTCAAACCAGTCAACACTTTAACCTCTTCCCAGTCATCTTCCTCAAAACAGGAGGCCCTTTGAATGCCACCATGTCCCCACCCTCACTCAACTATATTATCCATTCTTTTGAAAAAAATATGAAAGCTCTTCCTTTGACCTACAAATACACAGAACACTAAGGCCAGCCCTTCCTGGTAATTACTGAGACACAGCTGGCATTATATTTTGCTGAAAAGCAAATTCAAAAACTGTATTTGGAGATACAGTTTGCTGTCCCATCTTGCTTGACACTCTGGAACTCAGAAACATGCTTCAACAGTTTCGAGCCTCAGTTGTGTGTCATTAGAGACCATTTAAAGGCAAACCTGAAAGATTATATTCTCATTCACTGAAGGGAGCCAGTGCAGCCTTGCAGAATAGTCCAGATACTGCTGCTGTCCCTGTGACCATTTCACTCAGAAAATGCCACTTCTAGGAAATGATTCCAAGAAATTAATCAGGATATACAAAGTGTGTAGGATGGTCAATTTGTAAGTGTGCAGGAGCAGTGAATAAATACCTTATAATAAAAAATTAAGCATTTTCTCTCTCACACATGCATGCATGTGCGCACACATGCACACGCATGCACACACACATACACACACACACACACATCTCCAAATAAATAATGCCAAGACATATATATTGTTGCAAACTAGTGTTCATTATGCTAGGTAAAATCATAGGGATATAAAGGAGCATATTCTGTGTGATATGTGTTCTACTTTTAAATTAATCATTAGTTCCTATATGGCAACATAGTTGACTAGGCAAGTGCTGGCCCAGATCATCATGTGTCTTCAAGTATATCCATTCACAGTGAGACCTGAGATTGATTTGGTCTCTGCCCATGACCACCATGTATTCATAATTTATAAATGAGTAAGGGCTTTCTGAAGACCTAAACCCCTCCTTCTGACTCCGAACTGTTTGTGAACTGTCTGATGGGTTGAGGGTGAGAGCGTTGACTGAGTTTGAATTTCGGAAAACTCTCAAAGTGGATAGAAGGAATGATGAGCAGTGGATTCAATGGGGCAACAAAGAAAGGATCAGATGTGATCATGAGTCCAAGTCAGAACAGGTTTCCCTCCTAGTTCCTCCCAGCTCCACTCCATGGGGTTGGGTTTGACCTCCAGCTCCTACTTGGAGAGGAGATACCACAAAGGTCTCTCTGTGCCTTAGTAGTATTGAGTAAAGGAATGTGACAATGGTCCAGTGGAGATGAATCCATGAGGGGCTGACAGACCCTTCACACGATCAGTGGTGACATCCATCTTACCTCGGTGACTGGAATTGAGCAACTTTGCTTAGAAACTTCATTCTGTCCCCAGCAAATCCATGACTGACTGAGCAACTGGCATCCACTGGCATTTGGATCTCTCAGGTAACAGGCAAAACCATTCATCTTTTCTTGCCACCTTCAAGGCTGTTCTCCACCAGCAGTCCGATCTGGAGTTTTCAGTAATGGGAGTCTTCCCAAAGGGAGACTTCAGTTCCTATGCTACCTACAAATAGAAAAGATCATGCATGGGAACAAGCAAGTCCATTCTATAATTCTCTAAGATCCTGGGGAACAAAGATGCGGAGGAAGATAGATTCCCCTGTTAATTACCGGTAATGTTCAAGAGTCCATCTAACCTGAGTATCAGTGTGAGGATAAATAGTCTGGAAACCTGTAGATGGGAGTAGACAGGATAGCCTTCCAGAATGACTAATCTGTCCAGTATACACTTACTATGAGAATAACTACTGTGTCCAGGACAGAAATGATGTGACTTCGGGGACAACACCATGTCCTGGTATTGTAAGAAAACAGGTGTGGACGAAACAGTAAATAGTGAAGTTCAGTGAAACTATTCATAAAGGACATTAAAACTACTTTGACATTTTACCCATGAGAAGAAGCTCAAAAGAAATAAGAAAGAAAATTTAGATCTTTGAGGAAAATAGATAGGAGTTAGTTATTTGGAATGCTTAGCTGTGAGACATGATCATGGTTCTAGAGTCATCCTATGATAACCACTTAAGCCACGCTCTTTACTAACACTGGTGGGTCGGGATTCTCTGCCCACATCTAGTGCCTCTCTTTACTTTGGGTACCTGTGGGGTTGGAGTGATTCGGTGGTCCTAAGGGGATGAACAAGAAGGGGTTACAGCAACAACTATTCACTTGCTTGGGGATCTGCATGGGCTCCAAGCCTTACATAGGGGACACTCTCTGTCCTCACTAACATCCTCAAAGCCCATCACAAGTTCCCGCCTAATGCCCTAAGTGAGAGACTCGGATGCCCTCTGGATTTTTTTCTTTTCCTTGTCCTGTGTGCAGAGCGTGCCAAAAGGCAGAAGTGGTATCCTCTCCTGGAGTATTTAAGGTTGGGGTATGTAGTTTAAATCTTGAAAACTTCTTGTTGAAAGGGCCTTTTGACTCCAAGAGTGGAAGAATGAAGTAAAGTAAGCCAGGTGATGAGTAATTCTCTGTCCTTCCTGGGTGACACCATCAGTGTCCAGGCCAAGAGCATAAAGACAGGGATACCAGAAGCACTACCTAGAAAGAGGTACCATAGAAAGACAGCCATGCGTGAAGTTAATATCTGACTAGAATGAGTGGTTAAAAGCATCCTTTCAAGGGTGACCTATACTTTCTTATCTAAACCATGATAACTTGAACATCAAAGGGGGCCTGTTAATATTTACACCAAATAATAGACATAACACTAGGACTGCCCCAGACCAGACATAAGGCTTTAATGATGTAATTGTTACTACATCCTATAGCCCCATAGTCTCTTACTATAGATTTATTTTTCTGTATGGGTTATACAGAAAAATAAAATAAAATGTAAATGTAACATGAACTACAATCCTCCAAATAAATACACCTAAGTAAAAAATTTTAAAACAGACCTAGTAAATATGAGACTAAATGTACAAGGTCCAGGGTTTTTTTCTTTTTTTTTTTCAGGATTGTTTTAATGACTGTTTTTAAGATGGAGTGTTATCCAATGTATAGAATTAACTAAGGTGCTAAAGAAAAAGTATGGTATTACACCTCCATTTTGTAAGGGTTCAATTTAAATCCATGATCCAAGGGACCTTGAAGATAATTAATTTCTAAAACTTGAGGGTAAACTGATTTATAATGTAAATTATATGAATGGGCATTTTATTTATTTGACCCAATATTCATATTAATATTTGGGGACATAATCCCTTTTCATCTTGACAGGTACTAACACAGGTCCTTAGTGATTCAACAAACTCAAAGCCAGATCATAATTGTTATATTGAATATGGGCCATCCTGACATCCTTAAAATGATCATCTCTAAATTATGGGAAGAAGATCCCTCAAAGACTTATTTTAAAAAACCTCAGCCATCAAGGAAGGAGCCAGGCTACAGCTTTCCAAGTCACCCCTCTGTTTTGCAGAGGGTCTCTCTGTGTGCCTGCTGTGTGTGTCTGTTTCCTCACCCTAAAAAGGGCCCTTGTTTCCAGAAATGAAGCACATAATCTTTCCAGGATTACATTAGGAGTGTAACATCAGTACCATCACTGTCAGCCCAATTCCATCAACAATCCAAGACCTCCTTGAAGTTCAAGGGCTTGAGGAAGGAGTCAGGGCAAGTCATGGCATTATTGCCAAAAGGCAAACAAAAGGAATCTCTTTAAAACAGGAGCTCTAGGAGACTCCCACTACCATAGCCATTCCCAAAGCCCATCAGAGAAAGGTTTTCAGTAAGCACTCAAATGCTCAACACACTTCTAAATGTGTGCCTGCTGGCATATCTTCCTCTCAAACCTTTGTCCTGCAATCTCTTGCTAGCTCTGTGGACTGAGAACTGTGCTCTGTCTAGAATCCTTAATGGAGAGAGAGCCTGGGTTGTCACTAAATGATCTATTTAAGACCAAAACTTGGTACAATCAGCAAGCATAACCTCCCTGCTGACAAAGGAGTAAGTAGTGTGTTTGCCAGGTGCTTCTCTGGGGTGGCTGGCAACTCCTCACTGTATTAACACATCACCAATGTCACTATTCTGTTGCTAGATGATGACAGAATGCCCTGCAAGTTCAAGGTGAATGAACAGTCCCCTTTTACAAACACAAAGGGAATATAGCATCCTAAAGTTGCTTTAAGTCTCACCAAAAAGCATACATTTCCACAGTCATGGAACAGAGCTTCTCTACTTCATCTTACAAGAGATGAACTGTGGCCTAGTAGGGGAAATTGGCATATGAAGGACCTTGACTTAACAATGATACAGACTGACATCAGCTACAGAGAAACACCTGCCTGGGCCTGGCTGGTCATTTGGTCCCTGAGAAATTAATAGCTGGCAGAGCAGGGAAGAGAATAGCAAAGAGGACAAGGTAGCCAAGGCTGCTGCGGCTGGGCTCCTCAGTGCCAGAAAGACACCCCAGTGTCTGTGTAGACAGATGCCAACTTCTTTCAACCCATATATATATGGGTTCACACACACATATATACATATATACATATATACATATATACATATATACATATATACATATATACATATATACATATATACATACACACATATGTATATATGGATAGATAGATAGATAGATAGATAGATAGATAGATAGATAGATAGATAGATAGATAGATAGATAGATAGATATGATGGATAAAATATGTGGCTTGATAATACGGGCTCCACAAGCAAGATCATGTTTTCTTTCTTTTCGCACCAAGTTGTGTGACTTCATGAATGATGTTTTTAGATACAATTATATTCAAAAGACTTCTGTTTTTATTACAATCATTCCTTTTATCTCCTATTGCCAAAACAAAGACAAAATAGACGATAGATGTGTACTGTTTTTGTAACTAAAAATATATCAAGCAAAAGAATGAAGACTAACAGGTACAAGGGACTGTTTTGCAAACAGAGTTGGGAGCTATTTTGAACCAACATTCTCATCCTTATATATGATACTTCATTCATTTCAGAATAAGCTTTATTCAGAAATTCCCATCAAAACAGTTTAGAGAGATTATACCCTGTAAAATAGATTTAACAATCACAGTTACACAGATTCTATAATGTGGCTTCCTCCTCGTCGAAATGCACTAGCGTCACATGTGTTAGGAAAAGGTTGACTACCTCTCTTAATTAGCTTCTGCTGCAGTGATAAACACCATGACCAAAAGCACCTTAGGGAGGAGAGGATTTACTTCATCCTACAGATCATAGTCTGTCATTCAGGAAAGTCAGGGCAGGAACTCAAGGCAGCAACCCAGAGGCAAGAACCAATGCAGAGGCCAAGGAGGAATTCTGTTTACTGGCTCCTCATGGCTTGCTCATCCTGCTTTTCTATACCATCCTGGACCATCTGCCAGGGATGATACCACTCACCACGATGGGTATGGCCCTTCCATATCAGTCATTAACCAAGGTAACTATACAGACTCGTCTATAGGCCAATCTTATGGAGGCATTCTTTCAGTTAGGAGCCACTCTTCCCAGATAGACCTAGGTTTGTGTCGATCTGATAAAAACCAACCATCACAGTCCCTGAATGAAGAAGCACTGGCACCTAAAGGAAAAGACCCTTTGAGCTGATATCTGCTCAGGATTGACAGTTAGAAAAATTATCCAGAAATGGAGTAAAAGGTATCAGAGTTAAGTGATTATTAAATGAATGGGCAGTGCTACAACTCTGGTATTCAGTCCCCTACCTGACACTGTTACAAACTCTTTCATACTGCATTAAAGTACATTCAAACCTCCACTTTGTGTGATCTGAATGCAGGAATGTTCTTATTCTGAAAGATTGATATCCTCCTCATTGGACCATAACAAACAACACTTGAAGGCCAATATTACAGAGAAACATCTCAGACCTTGTACAATGAGAAGGTATATTGTGGTGAAATACCTGTGGTCTTACTTAGCCTAGCATGGATGGACTATTTTGGATACCAGCACATTCGGATATATAGAAACAATGACCTAGTGTGAGGTTTGTATTGAAAGATGTGTGGTTTCAACACAAAAAAAAAAAAATCCATGTATTGACTTCATGGAAAAAGCTTACACCATTTGCTTTGAAAAGCAGCAAGGCCCAAAGGTGGAGTCAACGAATGAGACTCTAAGGAGCTGTTTTAGCTCTGAAAACATCAGCCTGATGACAAGCCATCAAATGGATGCAGCATATAGAAATCTAGTGTGTAACCAGCATGAGTCGTCCTATCATCCCCCAATAGCGCTAAATTCTCTTCCCTGATACTCTGGGTTCTTCTCTCTCCACTGAAATTTGAGATTGAGGAGTTTCAAAAGATTAACTAGGGCAAAATTAAATAACTAATAAAACCGCCTTTCATTCCATTTTCTAATTAAAACATTTGGCCTTGAGGAAATAGAGCATTTAGGAAGAGAATTTGAGACCGGAATGAAATCCATTCTCTCTTCAGGACAAAAGGTGACTATGACCTCTCTCCTTTGTGCAGTGACCTGGAAAGGAAACTGGAAGGTCGGAGAAGCAGAGACATCTAACATTCACATATAAACTCATTCTAAGCTGGATCCCTATCTGAATTCTCCCTCTTCTTTCCTCCACATCCTTTGCATTATGTACCCACCCACGGAAGGACAGTAGGGCCTGAGGAGATGTCTCCTTTGGTAAAGTACTTGCTGCACAAGCATAAGGACCTCTATTCAATCCTGGCATCCCATGTAAAAGAGCCAGATGTGATACAATGCACTTAAACCCCAGTGCCCAGGAGGCTTTTACTGACCAGCCAGACTAACGCACTTGGTAGTTTCCAGGCCACTGGAAGATCCTGACTCAAGAAACATGATGGTCAGTACCTGAAGAACAACAACCAAGGTTGACCTCTGCTTTCACATGCATGTGCACACACATGTACCCCCCCACACACACATACACATGAACACATGCACAAAGACACATATGTAGATACACACACATTAGAAATAAATGATGAAAGTACTTTTTAAAATGCAGCAAAAGGAAGTAATAAAAAGAATCTTCTTGGAACACCTACAGAACAGCAGCATTTGTAGTCATGACTGCTAACAAATTTCTGAATTTTCAAATTTTTTGAATGTAGCCTCACTCAAAGTTGACATCAGCTTTAACTCCTGACAGCTAGGATTAAGAGAAGGGAGAAAGGAATCCTGAGAATTTTCTAACTCCTATGTGGAAACCTTTGTGGCACCTAAATTCTTCTTTAAATAGTTACACCTCCCTTCAATACCATTCAAAAACAAGAAGTAAAAATTTAAAATGGGAGACTTATTGCCCTCCTCTAATCTTCCACGGCCTCCATGACCTAGATGAGTTGCTAGTTATCCCACTCTTGTCTACTTTTGAGGACAGGATACCTATGAGGCCAAAAGGGTTTGTTATCATTGTTTGTTTGTTTCTTTCTTTTTTAATTTTTAATATTTTTATTACATATTTTCCTCAATTATGTTTCCAATGCTATCCCAAAAGTCCCCCATACCCTCCCCCCTACTTCGCTACCCACCCATTCCCACTTTTTGACCCTGGTGTTCCCCTGTACTGGGGCATATAAAGTTTCTGTGTCCAATGGGCCTCTCTTTCCAGTGATGGCCGACTAGGCCATCTTTTGATACATATGCAGCTAGAGTCAAGAGCTCCAGGGTACTGGTTAGTTCATAATGTTGCACCTACAGGGTTGCAGATCTCATTAGCTCCTTGGGTACTTTCTCTAGCTCCTCCATTGGGAGCCCTGTGATCCATCCAATAGCTGACTGTGAGCATCCACTTCTGTGTTTGCTAGGCCCCGGCATAGTCTCACATGAGACAGCTATATCAGGGTCATTTCAGCAAAATCTTGCTAGTGTATGCAATGGTGTCAGCGTTTGGAAGCTGATTATGGGTGTATCCCTGGATATGGCAGTCTCTAGATGGTCCATCCTTTTGTCACAGATCCAAACTTTGTCTCTGTAACTCCTTCCATGGGTATTTGTTCCCAATTCTAAGAAGGGACGCAGTGTCCACACTTTGGTCTTCATTCTTCTTGAGTTTCATGCGTTTAGCAAATTGTATCTTATATCTTGGGTATCCTAAGTTTTGGGCTAATATCCACTTATCAGTGAGTACATATTGTGTGAGTTCCTTTGTGATTCTGTTACCTCACTCAGGATGATGCCCTGGTCCATCCATTTGCCTAGGAATTTCATAAATTCATTCTTTTTAATGGCTGAGTAGTACTCCATTGTGTAAATGTACCATATTTTCTGTATCCATTCCTCTGTTGAGGGGCATCTGGGTTCTTTCCAGCTTCTGGCTATTATAAATAGGGCTGCTATGAACATAGTGGAGCATGTGTCCTTCTTACCGGTTGGGACATCTTCTGGATATATGCCCAGGAGAGGTATTGCTGGATCCTCCGGTAGTACTATGTCCAATTTTCTGAGGAACCACCAGACTGATTTCCAGAGTGGTTGTACAAGCTTGCATTTCCACCAACAATGGAGGAGTGTTCCTCTTTCTCCACATCCTTGCCAGCATCTGCTGTGACCTGAATTTTTGATCTTAGCCATTCTGACTGGTGTGAGGTGGAATCTCAGGGTTGTTTTGAGTTGCATTTCCCTGATGATTAAGGATGTTTAACATTTTTTCAGGTGCTTCTCAGCCATTCAGTATTCCTCAGGTGAGAATTCTTTGTTCAGTTCTGAGCCCCATTTTTTAATGGGGTTATTTGACTTTCTGGAGTCCACCTTCTTGAGTTCTTTATATATATTGGATATTAGCCCCCTATCTGATTTAGGGTAGGTAAAGATCCTTTCCCAATCTGTTGGTGGTCTTTTTGTCTTATTGACAGTGTCTTTTGCCTTGCAGAAGCTTTGCAGTTTCATGAGGTCCCATTTGTCAATTCTCAATCTTACAGCTCAAGCCATTGCTGTTTTATTCAGGAATTTTTCCCCTGTGCCCATATCTTCAAGGCTTTTCCCCACTTTCTCCTCTATAAGTTTCAGTGTCTCTGGTTTTATGTGAAGTTCCTTGATCCACTTAGATTTGACCTTAGTACAAGGAGATAGGAATGGATCGATTTGCATTCTTCTACATGATAACAACCAGTTGTGCCAGCACCATTTGTTGAAAATGCTGTCTTTCTTCCACTGGATGGTTTTTGCTCCCTTGACGAAGATCAAGTGACCATAGGTGTGTTGGTTCATTTCTGGGTCTTCAATTCTATTCCATTGGTCTACTTGTCTGTCATTATACCAGTACCATGCAGTTTTTATCTGTATGATTAAAACTTCAAGTCTCTGAAGAAAGAAATTAACGAAGATCTCAGAAGATGGAAAGATCTCCATGCTTATGGATTGGCAGGATCAACATTGTAAAAAATGGCTATCTTGCCAAAAGCAATCTACAGATTCAATGCAATCCCCATCAAAATTCCAAATCAATTCTTCCACGAATTAGAAAGAGCAATCTGCAAATTCATCTGGAATAACAAAAAACCTAGGATAGCAAAAACTCTTCTCAAGGATAAAAGAACCTCTGGTGGAATCACCATGCCTGACCTAAAGCTTTACTACAGAGCAATTGTGATAAAAATTGTTTGTTTGTTTCTAAACAAGTAGGCTGATCAAACCTGACTAGATGCAAGATAGCTACCAGAGAGACAGCAGGTGACCTATAACTTCATTATAACCTTGCCTGCTGCTAAATGGCACCATCATAGTGTGATGACAGTTAACAATTCAACAATTGGCATGACAACAAGGAAGAACCCTTAAAGGAACAAAATGGCCCCTAGCCTCCTCAGTACATATAAGTCCTTGAGATATAGTCATTGTATAATCCTTCCCTTCACTCACTGGGAAAGTTCTCTAAGACATACAAAAGAAGAAAGAAAAGGAAATAAAAAACACCTATCAAATTACTCTTTGCTATCAAGAAGCATCTATTACTCTTCCTATTGCAGTTGCCCATGTCCAGTCTAGCCTAGTCCAGTGTAGACATATGATGGTATCTACAATACTGAGATGCCTGGTAGGATGGGATGAACAGCATGGAATGAGATGGGAAGCGATAGAGGAGCCCATGATTCCCATCCATTTCAGGCACCCTGTGAGTCAGTCACTGTTTCTCACATTGATTTTTTGTTTGTTTGTTTCTGGTGATGGGACAGGAACCCAGTTTCTCAGGCATGTTTCTGATGCACTGCATCATGGAGCAACAGTGCCTCGTTTCTCATTCCTCAGATACAAGAACCTATCTATACTCTACTGCATCTGTTGCATATCCTTCACATACTCACTTTTTTTCATTCTCTTTAAATTCATTTCCCATGCCTCATATCCCTCAGAATATTTCCTGTCAATTACATCATCTCTAAACCTTTGTCTTGTCATGGACACATTGATTGTACTATATTCTGTTCTTTCTACTTTATTGTTATTTACTGATGCCAACATCATAAACCACCATCTTATATTGAGGACTTCAGAATTTTGTCACCTGCATGGATACTTTTAATCTCCATGCAATCATCTACAGAACAATGTTCATTCAACTTCGATTGAAATTCTGGGTTGATCTTGTACAGTCATTTCCATTCTTCTTCAACAGCTTGTTGTAAAGAGCATGGGTGCTAACTGAGCATTTGAAGCTCAAGCAAAGTAAAGCTCATGCTCCTAGCCTGTCCAAGTCTTATCTTTTTATGAACCATCTGGAACACAAGGTGACACGTCAATCAATCAGAGTCAGGGCCACCCAGAGCCCCAAGAACAGTCTCTTCCATTAAATGGAACACTTCTTACAAGATAGCTCCTCCCATTCAGCCAGAGGATTTAATCAGTTGGCAAATTCCTGTTCAGTTAATCATCTATATATTTCTTTAATATTCTCCATGTTCATTATTCCTATTTCCATGGCATCTATTTAAGGCCTCATTATCTATTCATCAATACCACCCTGATAACCTAACTCCTTCTATATTTTCTCTTCAAATCTGTTCTTGAATAAATCAATTATCTAAGTTGTAAATTTGTTTATAACACTCCTGTCTCATCATTTTTCTAGAGATGAGAACCTAATCTTTGCAATGAGGTGAGAAAAAGAATCAAGAATAATAAGTAACAGCAGAGAAAAGTTATTGTTACTTTTAAATATCATAATTATCTATGAAAATATAATAAGTCATTAACATGGCAAATTATAAACATCATATGTAGAAATTAGTAGCTTCCTTTATAACCACATAGAAAATTGATAAATTTGAAGCGACGTTCATATTTACCTAGAAATAAACTTTATACTAAAAGTACAAATGCACTTCAAAAGCAGAAGACAAGAAAGTTGAAGCTATACCTGGTTAGCGAGAGCTGATATCCTACTATTAACTACCTTGGATTTACATCAATGCAGTTTAAGCAAAATCCAAGAAGAATGGAATGAGGTGTTACAGAGATGGCAACTCATACTCCCATGTATGTTCTTCAAATCCTTTCTTACAGATAAAACTCCCACAAACACTTGGCCACTTCGAACATATATGTCTAAACTTAGATATATATTTCCAAGTCAGGACTGGTCAGGATATCCTGAGACCCAATGCAGCCAATGAGATGTAAGTATAAATTTTCAATGTCAACTGGGAAGAAAACTCCTCAAAGATAGCCAATATGCCGCATTTGCCTTGTGATCCCCATTTCTTCCTCCAGGTGTTGTAACTGATCTTGAAGATGATGAAGCAGGGGCCAGATACAGAGGGTGTCAAAAGGATAATCCAGAAAATACTGGTATTGCATTAGCCATGGGTGCATTTGAGCCTGCCAAAGACTCAAAGACTAAGACTCAGAGTTTGCAAAATCTCTAATTTGATTCCCTGCAGGCTTTGTGATTTTAGCTGTACCTGGTTCTGATGGATAGACTATACAAAATGAGTGAATGAACAAATAGTGAACAGTCAAAAAAAGTTTTTTTAAAGACTAATTAGGTCTGTCAGACAGCAGGGACAGGACAGGCACAGGATGTGTGTCCTTATCCAAGTCTGGAAGCAGGGCAATGTGAGAAAAACCCAATCTATGCCCTTAATAACCAGCACCTCTTTCCTTAAGACCCCATATAAGAAGCCCCAGTAACCTGGGTCTTTGGATACTCTATTGCTCTTGGTAGCATATTCTGGCCTGTGCTACCATTTTGCTTTTAAATTAAGTTTCTTTGCAACCTGTGCACATTTACTTCTCTTCCTTGAGTAAGATGTCAGAACCTGGAATCAGCTATTGCTGACACCAGACACCAGTAACAACAGGAAGGAGAAGGAAGGATTTCTCCCATGGCTCTAAAAGAAGCATGAATTCACCAAGACCTGATTTCAGGACAGCAGCCTCCAGAACTGCAAAGCTACACATTTCTATTGTTTCCAAGCCACGGGGCTTCAGTGCTTCATGTTTAACCTTGGAAGCTAATGCAGGTTCTATCTTTGGCCTAAGAAGAGACATACATGCACACATAAGGTAAAAAGGCAAAAATATAACTCATGTATAATAGTCAAGAGTAATAACACCGGGTAGTGATAATGTTACTACAGAACCATATAGGGGAGAATTGGGGCAAATTCACAGATGCAGTGACACTGACTTTGAGCACAGCATCCTGTGCTGCACAAAGCATCTGAAGCTACACAAGCAACCTGATAAGAAAAGACTATTTACCCAGCATCACCACAGCACAGAGGCCAGCTGCTGCACAGCCTGGAAGACATGAAACAGTAAAGTGGAACCAAAGCTACAAAGAATGTCTACTGGTGCGCTATTTGAAAGAAAGGGTGGAGTGACTGATACCAAGTCTAGGCATAACAGCAAAGATGCCTAAAGCATGGCTTGGATGCCGCAGTATATATATGCTGCCTACAGCATCCTGGAGGCTGTGCCCAGAAAACTAGAATTTGTCCATTCCATGACAGGGAGTGCTGAGATTCTGAGGGTACAGATTTGATTCTGATTTGACCAGATTTGAAAGGCCATCCTCTGAGCAAGTGCAAATTTCAGGCATCAGTCAAGCCTGACAGAAAGACAAATTACTGGGCTAACAAGTTTCTCTATCCCTTGTGATTTCTCAATTCCAATCCACACTTCATCAAGTATTACAAAGAAAAGCTATATGCCGTCTTCCTTTATAGCCTGGATTGGTTAGACTAAATGGTGTAATGGCTGAGAAGCATGTAAAGAAATGTTCAAAGTCCTTAGTGATCAGAGAAATGCAAATCAAAACGACCCTGAGATTCCGTCAGAATGGCTAAGATCAAAACCTCAGGTGACAACACATGTTGGAGAGGATGTGGAGAAAGAGGAACACTCCTCCATTGCTGGTGGGATTGCAAAATGGTACAATCACTCTGGAAATCAATCTGGAGGTTCCTCAGAAAATTGGAAATAGATCTACCTGAAGACCCAGCTATACCACTCTTGGGAATATACCCAAAAGATGCCCCACCATGCCATAGGGGCACGTGTTCCACTCTGTTCATAGCAGCCTTGTTTGTGATAGCCAGAAGCTGAATACAGAAAATGTTGCTCATTTACACAATGGAATACTATTCAGCTATTAAGAACAAGGACATCCTGAGTTTTGCAGGCAAATGTATGGAACTAGAACAGATAATCTTGAGAGAGGTAACTCAGACCCAAAAAGACATGCATGGTATGTACTCACTAATAAGTGGATATTAGCCAAAAAGAAAAAAGAAAAAATCCATACAAAATACACAAGATACAGTACACAGAATTCAAAAGGTTCAACAAGCTGAAGGGCCCAAGTGAGGATGCCTCAGTCCCACTTGGGAGAGAAAAGAAAGCAATCACAAATGGGGAGGGAGGGAGGGACTTGGGAAGGAAAGTGGACGGGGTTGGGGGCAGAGAGGGTTAAGGAGAACCTATCTGGTGTTGGGTGAGGGAAAAGGACTGAAGCCCTTAGGGCCAGCAGAAAGAATGGAAACAGGCAACTTCAGGAAATAGGAGGTTGGGGGACTCCCCAGAATGCACCGGAGACCTGGGAGGTGAGAGACTCCCAGGACTCATAGGGAGGGACCTTTGATGAAATGCCAGACAGTAGGAAGAGGGAACATATAGAGCCCACCTCTAGCAGGAAGACAGGACATGAGACAGGAAGTGAGGGATGGGGTTGACATCCCACAGTCAAATCTCTGACCCATAATTGTTTCTGTCTGAAAGAATTATAGGGATGGAAAAGGAGAGGAGCCTGAGGAAAAGAAGGTCCAGTGACAGGTCCAAAGTGGGTTCCGGCTCAAGGCGAGATCCTAAGGCCCAACACTATTACTGAGGCAGTGGCACTCACAAAAAATGGACCTATCATGTCTGCCCTCCAAAAGACCCAATAAGCAGCAGAAAGAGTCAGATGCAGTTATTTGCACCCAACCAATGGACAGAAGCAACTGACCCCTGTTGTTGAATTAGGGAAGGCTGAAAGAAGCTGAGGAGAAGGGCTATTCTGTAGGAGGACTAGCGGTCTCAATTAATCTGGACCCCCAAGATCTTTCAAACACTGGACCACCAAACGGCAGCATATACCAGCTGACATGAGGCCCCCAACACACATACAGTAGAGGACTCCCAGGTCTGTGTTCATTCAGAGATGAAGCACCTAACCCTCAAGAGACTGAAGGCCCCGGGGAGTTTAGAAGTCAGGTGGGATGGGGAGTGGAGGCATCCATGTGGAGATGGGGTGGGGTGGGGAGGAGGTGTGGGATGTGGAGCAGTCGGAGGGTGGGGAGGGATAAGGAATGGAATATAGAGTGTAAAAAAATGTATTACAAATAAAATTAAATTTAAAAAAAAACAAAAACAAAATAAAATAAAATATAAAAAATACTTGTAAGAAATAGTTGTAATTATTGCAGCTTCCCATCCCCTTCTAAGAAATATATTCTAGGAGTAGGGCCACAGGCCTCATCCGGCCGGATCAGCACCGGGGTAGCTAGAGTGCAGGGTCGGCTGACACCCACCAGCTACCCACGACCCCGGCCACAGGATTTTGAGACTGCTGGTGAGTGGAACACAGCTTCTGCTCCAATCCAATTTCGCGCGGGACCTGAGACTGCATTAGTTAGGGAAGCAGAAACCGGCCTGAGTAGGGCCACAGGCCTCATCCGGCCGGATCAGCACAGGGGTAGCTTGAGCGCAGGGTCGCCTGACACCCACCAGCTACCCACGACCCCCGCCACAGGATTTTGAGACTGCTGGTGAGTGGAACATAGCTTCTGCTCCAATCTTTAAACAGTGACAACGACAAAAACTAACCCCAGAGATTACCAGATGGCGAAAGGTAAACGTAATAATCTTACTAACAGAAACCAAGACCACTCACCATCATCAGAACCCAGCACTCCCACTTCGCCCAGTCCAGGGCACCCCAACACACCAGAAAAGCTAGACACGGATCTAAAAGCATATCTCATGATGATGGTAGAGGACTTCAAGAAGGACTTTAATAACACACTTAAAGAAATACAAAGGAACACTGGTAAACAGGTAGAAGACAGTAAAGAGGAAGCACAAAAATCCCTTAAAGAATTGCAGGAGAACACTGCTAAAGAGTTACAAATCCTTAAAGAAAAACAGGATAACATAATCAAACAGGTAGAAGTCCTTAATGAAAAACAGGAAAACACATCCAAACAGATGATGGAAATGAACAAAACCATACTAGACCTAAAAAGGGAAGTAGACACAATAAAGAAAACCCAAAATGAGGCAACACTGGAGATAGAAACCCTAGGAAAGAAATCTGGAACCATAGATGCGAGCATCAGCAACAGAATACAAGAGATGGAAGAGAGAATCTCAGGTGCAGAAGATTCCATAGAGAACATCGGCACAACAATCAAGGAAAATGTAAAATGCAAAAAGATCCTAACTCAAAACATCCAAGAAATCCAGGACACAATGAGAAGACCAAACCTACGGATAATAGGAGTGGATGAGAATGAAGATTTTCAACTCAAAGGACCAGCAAACATCTTCAACAAAATTATAGAAGAAAACTTCCCAAATCTAAAGAAAGAGATGCCCATGAACATACAAGAAGCCTACAGAACTCCAAATAGACTGGACCAGAAAAGAAATACCTCCCGACACATAATAATCAGAACAACAAATGCTCTAAATAAAGATAGAATACTAAAAGCAGTAAGAGAAAAAGGCCAAGTAACATATAAAGGCAAGCCTATCAGAATTACACCAGATTTTTCACCAGAGACTATGAAAGCCAGAAGATCCTGGACGGATGTTATACAGACACTAAAAGAACACAAATTCCAGCCCAGGCTACTATACCCAGCCAAACTCTCAATTAACATAGATGGAGAAACCAAAGTATTCCACGACAAAACCAAATTCACACATTATCTCTCCACGAATCCAGCCCTTCAAAGGATAATAACAGAAAAAAACCAATACAAGGACAGGAACCACGCCCTAGAAACAACAAGAAGGTAATCCCTCAACAAACCTAAAAGAAGACAGCCACAAGAACAGAATGCCAACTTTAACAACAAAAATAACAGGAAACAACAATTACTTTTCCTTAATATCTCTTAATATCAATGGACTCAACTCCCCGATAAAAAGACATAGACTAACAAACTGGCTACACAAACAAGACCCAACATTTTGCTGCTTACAGGAAACTCATCTCAGAGAAAAGGATAGACACTACCTCAGAATGAAAGGCTGGAAAACAATTTTCCAAGCAAATGGTATGAAGAAACAAGCTGGAGTAGCCATTCTAATATCTGATAAGATTGACTTCCAACCCAAAGTCATTAAAAAAGACAGGGAGGGACACTTCATACTCATCAAAGGTAAAATCCTCCAAGAGGAACTATCAATCCTGAATATCTATGCTCCAAATACAAAGGCAGCCACATTCATTAAAGAAACTTTAGTAAATCTCAAAGCACACATTGCACCTCATACAATAATAGTGGGAGACTTCAACATACCACTTTCACCAATGGACAGATCATGGAAACAGAAACTAAACAGGGACACAGAGAAACTACGAGAAATTATGAATCAAATGGATCTGGCAGATATCTACAGAACATTCTATCCTAAAACAAAAGGATATACCTTCTTCTCAGCACCTCATGGTACCTTCTCCAAAATTGACCACATAATTGGTCACAAAACAGGCCTCAACAGATACAAAAATATTGAAATTGTCCCATGCATCCTATCAGATCACCATGGACTAAGGCTGATCTTCAATAACAAAATAAATAATAGAAAGCCAACCTTCACGTGGAAACTGAACAACACTCTTCTCAATGATACCTTGGTCAAGGAAGGAATAAAGAAAGAAATCAAGGACTTTTTAGAGTTCAATGAAAATGAAGCCACAACATACCCAAACTTATGGGACGCAATGAAAGCATTTCTAAGAGGAAAACTCATAGCTCTGAGTGCCTCCAAAAGGAAACTAGAGAGAGCACACATTAGCAGCTTGACAACATACCTAAAAGCACTAGAACAAAAGGAAGCAAATTCACCCAAGAGGAGTAGACGACAGGAAATAATCAAACTCAGGGGTGAAATCAACCAAGTGGAAACAAGAAAAACTATTCAAAGAATCAACCAATCAAGGAGCTGGTTCTTTGAGAAAATCAACAAGATAGATAAACCCTTAGCCAGACTCACTAGAGGGCACAGGGAAAGCATCCTAATTAACAAAATCAGAAATGAAAAAGGAGACATAACAACAGATCCTGAAGACATCCAAAACACCATCAGATCCTTCTACCAAAGGCTATACTCAACAAAACTGGAGAACCTGGATGAAATGGAGAAGTTCCTAGACAGATACCAGGTACCAAAGTTGAATCAAGATCAGGTTAATGATCTAAACAGCCCTATATCCCCCAAAGAAATAGAAGCAGTCATTAATAGTCTCCCAACTAAAAAAAGCCCAGGACCAGATGGGTTTAGTGCAGAGTTCTATCAGACCTTCAAAGAAGATCTAATCCCAGTTCTTCACAAATTATTCCACAAAATAGAAACAGAAGGTACTCTACCCAACTCATTCTATGAAGCCACAATTACTCTGATACCTAAACCACAAAAAGACCCAACAAAGATAGAAAACTTCAGACCAATATCCCTTATGAATATTGATGCAAAAATCCTCAATAAAGTTCTTGCTAACCGAATCCAAGAACACATCAAAACAATCATCCATCCTGACCAAGTAGGTTTCATCCCAGGGATGCAGGGATGGTTCAATATACGGAAATCCATCAACGTAATCCAGTATATAAACAAACTCAAAGACAAAAACCACATGGTCATCTCATTAGATGTGGAAAAAGCATTTGACAAGATCCAACACCCATTCATGATAAAAGTCTTGGAAAGATCAGGAATTCAAGGCCCATACCTAAACATGATAAAAGCAATCTACAGCAAACCAGTAGCCAACATCAAAATAAATGGTGAGAAGCTTGAAGCAATCCCTCTAAAATTAGGGACTAGACAAGGCTGTCCACTTTCTCCATACCTATTCAACATTGTACTTGAAGTCCTAGCCAGAGCAATTCGACAACAAAAGGAGATCAAAGGGATACAAATTGGAAAAGATGAAGTCAAAATATCACTCTTTGCAGATGATATGATAGTATATATAAGTGACCCTAAAAATTCCACCAGAGAACTCCTAAGCCTGATAAACAGCTTCGGTGAAGTAGCTGGATATAAAATTAACTCAAACAAATCAATGGCCTTTCTCTACACAAAGAATAAACAGGCTGAGAAAGAAATTAGGGAAACAACACCCTTCTCAATAGTCACAAATAATATAAAATATCTTGGCGTGACTCTAACTAAGGAAGTGAAAGATCTGTATAATAAAAACTTCAAGTCTCTGAAGAAAGAAATTATAGAAGATCTCAGAAGATGGAAAGATCTCCCATGCTCATGGATTGGCAGGATCAACATTGTAAAAATGGCTATCTTGCCAAAAGCAATCTACAGATTCAATGCAATCCCCATCAAAATTCCAAATCAATTCTTCAACGAAATAGAAAGTGCAATCTGCAAATTCATCTGGAATAACAAAAAACCTAGGATAGCAAAAACTCTTCTCAAGGATAAAAGAACCTCTGGTGGAATCACCATGCCGGACCTAAAGCTCTACTACAGAGCAATCGTGATAAAAACTGCATGGTACTGGTATAGTGACAGACAAATAGACCAATGGAATAGAATTGAAGACCCAGAAATGAACCCACACACCTATGGTCACTTGATCTTCGACAAGGGAGCTAAAAACATCCAGTGGAAGAAAGACAGCATTTTCAACAAATGGTGCTGGCACAACTGGTTGTTAACATGTAGAAGAATGCAAATCGATCCATTCCTATCTCCTTGTACTAAGGTCAAGTCTAAGTGATCAAGGAACTTCACATAAAACCAGAGACACTGAAACTTATAGAGGAGAAAGTGGGGAAAAGCCTTGAAGATATGGGCACAGGGGAAAAATTCCTGAATAGAACAGTAATGGCTTGTGCTGTAAGATCGAGAATTGACAAGTGGGACCTCATGAAACTACAAAGCTTCTGCAAGGCAAAAGACACCATCAATAAGACAAAAAAACCACCAACAGATTGGGAAAGGATCTTCACCTATCCTAAATCAGATAAGGGACTAATATCCAATATATATAAGGAACTCAAGAAGGTGGACTCCAGAAAGTCAAATAACCCCATTAAAAAATGGGGCTCAGAACTGAACAAAGAATTCTCACCTGAGGAATACCGAATGGCAGAGAAGCACCTGAAAAAATGTTCAACATCCTTAATCATCAGGGAAATGCAAATCAAAACAACCCTGAGATTCCACCTCACACCAGTCAGAATGGCTAAGATCAAAAATTCAGGTGACAGCAGATGCTGGCCAGGATGTGGAGAAAGAGGAACACTCCTCCATTGTTGGTGGGATTGCAAGCTTGTACAACCACTCTGGAAATCAGTCTGGCGGTTCCTCAGAAAATTGGACATAGTACTACCGGAGGATCCAGCAATACCTCTCCTGGGCATATATCCAGAAGATGTCCCAACCGGTAAAAAGGACACATGCTCCACTATGTTCATAGCAGCCCTATTTATAATAGCCAGAAGCTGGAAAGAACCCAGATGTCCCTCAACAGAGGAATGGATACAGAAATTATGGTACATTTACACAATGGAGTACTACTCAGCTATTAAAAAGAATGAATTTATGAAATTCCTAGCCAAATGGATGGACCTGGAGGGCATCATCTTGAGTGAAACAACACAATCACAAAAGAACTCATACAATATGTATTCACTGATAAGTGGATGTTAGCCCAAAACTTAGGATACCCAAGATATAAGATACAATTTGCTAAACGCATGAAACTCAAGAAGAATGAAGACCAAAGTGTGGACACTGTGCACCTTCTTAGAATTGGGAACAAAACACCCAGGGAAGGAGTTACAGAGACAAAGTTCGTAGCTGTGACGAAAGGATGGACCATTTAGAGACTGCCTTATCCAGGGATCCATCCCATAAGCAGCTTCTAAATGCTGACACCATTGCATACACTAGCAAGATTTTGCTGAAAGGACCCAAATATAGCTGTCTCTTGTGAGACGATGCCGGGGCCTAGCAAACACAGGAGTGGATGTTCACAGTCAGCTATTGGATGTATTACAGGGCTCCCAATGGAGAAGCTAGAGAAAGTACCCAAGGAGCTAAAGGGATCTGCAACCCTATTGTTGGAACAACATGATGTACTAACCAGAACCCCGGAGCTCTTGTCTCTAGCTGCATATGTATCGAAAGATGACCTAGTCGGCCATCAATGGAAAGAGAGGCCCATTGGACTTGCAAACTTTATATGCCCCAATATAGGGGAATGCCAGGGCCAAAAGAATGGGAATGGGTGGGTAGGGCAGTGGGGGGCGCAATGGGGGACTTTTGGGATAGCATTGGAAATGTAATTGAGGAAAATATGTAATAAAAATATTAAAAAAAATAATAAAACTCTGATTTTAAACCTTCCCAAAAAAAAAAAAAAAGAAAAGAAATATATTCTAAGAAACTCTCTGTGAGGCAGGAACATTCTGAATTAAACAAATAGAAAATGTTTTCCCCGTCCGGGTTTTTATAGATCTCTTAGTGTTCTAATTTACATTGTGGCTGTTCGCAAAGGGAAGAGTTTATAGACTAGGTCTCCAATAAATTTTTCTGCAAAGTATCGCATCCCAAACCTGCACGTGCCTGGGGAGTGAAGCTGGAATTTTCTAGGAGGTACGAAGGCTTCCGCCTGCTGGGCTGTGTGGTGAGAGCTCCAGTCTCTTAAGAATGAGTGACACATTAGGTTAAGTTACCTCTGGGTCACTTTCAACTCAGCTTGCCATTACTCTGGGGCTATTGACAATTTCCTTCTGCTGAAATCCAATTTGTTCTATCTTCAATATTTCATTTTATTATTGATTTGGTTAAAAGGGAAGGGAGTTTCGCTCATAATTAAATGATAAACAAAACTGAGCAACGACAATGGAGCTTTTCTTCCTTAACTTACACAGGGGTCATTCAGCCCCCAGGCCAACTAAGAGAGATTTCTTAATCCAAATATGCAGAGAGCCATTGGCCCCAGTATCGCCCTCAGTAAGGAGTATGGCTTTCTTCAGATCGACACTCTACAGGACAGACAGCAACATATGCTATTCCTAACCCTTTTCTAGAAATGGGAAGACTATTTTACTCTCTCAGAGGAATGCTCTCATCATTGGTGCTGTGGGACTGAAAGGCAAGCAGAGTTCATGTAAGAGGGAATGCAAGGAGTGCTATCCACATAGAACTCTGGCCCAGCCTGGCTGAACCTTCAAAGGAAGGGGAAAGGGCCAGCTCAGAGTGCAAGAGAGGTGCAGGGGAGCTTCTAGTGGTGAGTTTCAGGAGAATATTCTCTTTCCAGAAAATGTTACACCTCTTACAGAACAGATGCTCTCAAGCAATGGAGTAATTCTCACACACCTTTATTCCTTCTGGAAAGGATCTTATATACAGATTTGGGGATAGGATGGGGTCTGACAGCAGATGCTTCCTAGTGGCTTGGACTGAGATGTCAGGGATGCCTCATCTGCATGTGGAAGGGTTTGAGGGAACAGCCTCTATATGACTGATGGACACAATCCTCACTATGCTGGGCTGTGACTCTGTGACAGGGGTCTGGTGTCAGGAGCAGGTGAATCTCCTACTGTCCCTTTGGGTTCCTGGGCTTCCAACCCAGCTCAGCCGTACCAGGTTTCTAGTCACAGTCCTCTGCCCCACAGCACATGTCTGTCACCTTCATCATAGCCAGAAAGTATCTGAGAATTGGTTCAATTGAAAGTGAGTCCTGAGAGACAGGAAGGCGATCCGGAAGAAATCTCTACAGGAAAGAAAGAAAGAAAGAAAGAAAGAAAGAAAGAAAGAAAGAAAGAAAGAAAGAAAGAAAGAAAGAAAGAAAGAAAGAAAGAAAGAAAGAAAGAAAGAAAGAAAGAACGGAGGAAAGAACGAACGGAGGAAAGAGGGAGACAGAGATGATTTTTGTAAGATCTTCAAATCATTCCACAGTTTATACAGAACTCTTACTAATTTCTAATCTTTCCAAAACAGTCCTGTATGGTGGGTAATATCCATGTTATTCACAGATCAAGAGTTCAATGTTTTGTCTAAGATCCTAGTACATGCAGAAATGTTTTGATTGAAGCCCAGTGCTCTTTCCATCCCACCTTAACACCCTGATAAGCACCTCAGTATTAAGCTCGATCAGTACAGAAGCATACCATCAAGTGAAGGAGAAATGAGAGCATCCCACCAGCCGTGGACATGACACCCTTGGGACGTGAAGACCATGCGTGAAATGCAGACACATGCCTGAGCCTACTCAAGTGTCCAAATTAAGAGGTTACCACTGACTGTTGACGTGAAATAATGTAGTCATCCAGGAAGGGAGCCTCAGTGAGGAGCTGACTAGATTAGTCTGGCATGAGGGCACATCCATGAGGGATTTTCTTAGTTGGATTAATTGAGGCTGGGAAGACCCAGCCTAAATATGGATGGACTGTCTAAGAGTAAATACAAAAAGCAAGCTAAGGACAAGTGTGCATGCATTCACCATCCCTCTGCTCTTGACTGTGGATATGACTGTCTGGTTCAGCTTTCTGCCATCGTGATGAACTGTTACCTGGAATTGTGACTTCCCCCCTTTGATGAACTATTAGCTGGAATCGTGAGCTAAAATGAACACTTACTCCCCCAAGTTGCTTTAGTCAGAGTGTTTTATCACAGCAAAAGGAAACAAAACTAGGACACCCAGAGTCCCCTGTGCTAGAGCACCTCTGCTTGCTCCCCACAGGGCACTTCACTCAGCATCCAAGTCACACCACATCATCTGAACATGCCTGGTACCCAAGCTGCCTGTGAGGCAACTAATATTCTAAACGCAAGATTCTGATAGTCTTCAAAACTTGAATTACTTCAAAGCAAAAGGAAATGTTATAGTTTTAACAATGGTGTAAAAAATGGTGTATTGATGGCATGACTAAAAGAATTGCTAGTAAAGAATGGTTAATCGATAAAATATTATAAAATCACCCCACTTGAACCACAGATTTTCACTGGATGAAAGTAGCCACATAACCTGATGGTATAGATTGTATCACAAGTGTTATTTTGACTCCATTTCAAGGAAAATTATGAAAAGATTCAGTGGATCCATAATGCTCTAGAAGCCTTTCAATGATTTTTTTTCTGTCAAAAGTCCTTGAATATATACTAAAAATATCCACTAAAAATGTTACAGAAAAGCCAAACTGATAAACATTTAGTATTTCTGGTTCTTTTCACCAAAGCTGTAGCCCAGTGTAGACACCAGATCCATACTCTTTCTGCCTGATCACATTTATCATCACCAAATATCACATGGAGAGGAGAAGAGGGAGGAGAAAAATAACGATTTGCAAAACTGGGTGGTGAGACACTTCTAGAGATGATCTTATGTTTATTATGTCTTAATTTCCCTTAGTTACGGTGAACGATTAGATGAATTCAGGATAGGCAAGAAGTGAAGTAAAGAGAAGTCTACTGATCTACATAGGAGTGAGAGTTTTGTGGGGAAGCAATATAAGAACAGGAAAGAAGCTGAGGGGACACAAGAAATGATGGGATTTCCAGCCAATTTTATTTCGATTCATTAAACATGTCTTCTTACATCACAACATCCAAGGTGAACTGGGAAACTTAATGCAAAAGGATAAGTATAGCCAGTTCCTTGTTACTAGTTAATAATCATGACAACCTAGTTATCTATAACTAAGCATCTTTTCTATTTCCCACATCAGTGTGGTACAGTTGTGCATTTTAAAATGAATACTATTTTCTGAGTGTGTTTTATTTCTTCTGCTACAAAAAGGGAAATGAGATGTGGGTTTCCGTGTGTCATCTCAGCATTAGTCACCTTAAACAACCTTCCCAAATGAATCATCTAAAACGCAAAATGAGACATGCAGTTCTAAAGAACTGCTATGAATCCATCCCAGAGATGGTACAAAGGAAGTTCAAGTCTGAGCTGAGAACAAGAACCTGCCAAGGGAAGCAGAGACCAAACCCTGCAGGAAGTTTGCAATGCCCTGGAGGCAAAGAGTGTAAAACTCACAATGCCCAGGAAAGGAAAGCAAACCCCAGATCCTTCAAAACACAGAGAATCACACAGAGAGACCTGCACACAAGGGAAATCTCAACTAGGCTCAGAATAAAGGAGATGAGGAACAAATGCCTCCTTCTCTGCAGAAAGAGACCGTGTGCCTGTACCTGGCATTGGCACAGAGAGGAAATCTAGCCTCTCCTGAGATTTCACAGCCTCTGAGGATCACAGTCTAAATTCACCCAAACTTTATGACTCAGGATCTCACAAAGAAAATGTGAGGTCTCCAAGGACTTCCTCAAGGTGAGTGATGGCAGTGGGGTGGAGTTACCGAAACTCACAAACTCACCCTGAAAACCCAAGCCAACAACCTAAAATGCTTCTGACTCTCTTCCAGACACTGACCGTAACCTCAGGATGCTTTCTTTGGTACTTTGGCTCTTTCCTCTTTCTCTGAAGTTTCCCCTCCCATCATGTGGCTGCTTGTCTGTCATGTGTCTGACCTCCATGTCCACTTAAATAGATTTCTTTTCTTCTGTCCTCCATTGCCATCTTCCTGGAAGCTGCTGAAATTTACAATTTGCCTGCCTTGCAGGAGTTTTTCTCTTCTAAAAACTAATAAAATTGTCCTTCATCTTTAAAAAAAAAAAGTTGACAAATACTCAACACCACCAAAAGACTCACTCAAGTGGAACTTGGAAAGTAACCCTGAGGACAACTGGAGGGGCGGAGAGAAAGCCTCAGACTAGTCAACTAGTGTGGTACAACTTCTGCTGTACTACACTTGTCCCCATCACTTCCAATATTAAAGATTTACCCAGATTTTCCTCCAGTGCCTCCCACTAGCAAACCAAGTAGTCGGCTGACAAAGGAACTTAGGAAACAAGGTTTCTGATATCCACTTCTTGCATTATATAGTAAGGAAAAGAAGGAACAAAGATAAGTCCATGTCACTTAGACAAATGACCAGGGCATCCTTAGTTTTCCCTTTACTATGATCAGAGAAGTTCTTAGCATGGAAAAATTATGAACATGGTCTCTGTTGACCTTAAATGAACCCGTGACAGTGTGTTTAAACCATCAAATTTTTAAAAGAATATGATCCTTTCATACAAACTAGGTCGACTTTGGTAGACACAAAAATTGGTCCCAGAAGTGGGATTCTGCTGCAGCAAAAAATCCCAGAAGATATGGCACTGGCTTAGAGGTCTGTGGGTCAGGAAAAGAGAAGCCATACTCAGAGGCTGAAATGGTCTTTCATTTTACACAACAAGAAGCATTGAGTGAAGAGTCACTATAGTAACCTGGAAGGCAGTTCACCTGTCAAGTGAATGTATGTGTCTTGGTGAAGCGTTCAGGAAACAAAATGTTAGTTGTGTGTTTTTCTTACAGCTGGCTGCTTCTAACAAGGAGCCAGAGGGCTGAAATGAGTTCAGAATATTTGATCCTTTCATGGGAAAGAGAGAAAACAGAGTCCACAATTTCAAGACCTCATGCAGTGGAAAAGGCAAGTGTTTCTCAATTCCAAAGAGAGTTCATTTCAAAATAAAACATTGAGGAAGTTGGAGTGCAGCAAAGGATAATTAAAACTTGGCTTTAGAACAAAAATGCAGTTAAGAATATGGGCATATGTTCAGAGTTCCATACCTCAAAACTGAATAAGATAGCAGCTGGAGTAGATATTGAACTAGTAATGTGATACTCAACAAGTGTTCTCACTGGGAAATTAACTCAACAAAAAGATATCATGTCTGTGATTTGGTGAATTTTTTAAAAGATTCAAGTATACATCTCTGCTCATATGCACATATAAAGCATACCTGTACACATATATGTTTTACTAAAATAATAAGGCAATTGTTGGAGGAGGTGATAGTACTAGAAGCAAGATTTATTTCAACATAAGTTATTTCATGGCTTAATGCTTTAATCATATTGTTTTATATTCTCAAAGATACATGTATTGGCTAGTTTTGTGTCAACTTGACACAGGTTGGAGTTATCACAGAGAAACGAGCTTGCTGGGGAAATGCCTCCATGAGATCCAGCTGCATTTTCTCAATTAGTGATCAAGAGGGGAGGTCTCCTTGTGGGTGGGACCATCTCTGGGCTGGTAGTCTTGGTTCTATAAGAGAGCAGGCTGAGCAAGCCAGGGGAAGCAAGTCAGTAAAGAACATCCCTCCATCGCCTCTGCATCAGCTCCTGTTTTCTGACCTGTTTGAGTTCCAGTCCCAACATCCTTTAGTGATGAGCAGCAATGTGGAAATGTAAGCTGAATAAACCCTTTCCTCCCCAACTGCTTCTTGGTCATGGTGTTTGTGCAGGAATAGAAACCTTGACTAAGAAAATACATAATTAAGTTTTTAAAACTAGAAAATGATCATGAGAGGCCCTTGGACCTATGAAGATTCTATGCTCCCATGTAGGGGAATGCCAGGGCCCAGAAGTGGGAATGGGTGGGTTGATGAGCAGGGGGAGAGGGCTTTCAGAGGGGAAACCAGGAAGGGGATAACATTTGAAATGTAAATAAAGAAAATATCTAAGAAAAAAGAAAAAAAGAAAATGATCATGAATAAACCAAATGAATTTGATGTGTATTAAGTTGGTTGTGCAACCAACTTCTATAACCAGAAGATGATTAGAGAAATGAGTATTCATGGTGTGTTTTAATAATAATTATCTAGTGGAGTGTATTCTAGAGATAGGAATCAAGTTATAAAAGACAAATCTTATTCAGTAGTCTTATTTTCAATAGAATATTGCTGTTATTATTTTGAAACCAACTAATACATTCTACATGATAAAGCAAATACGGTCTTATGTTAATATTTTCACAAAATTCTCATGGTAATACTTTTTTTAAAGATTAATCAACCCTGGATGTTAAATTGGAATTGAAAATATCAGTTTGACCCACATGATCCCTGGCCCATGTTAGAGCACAGGTCTACTTTCTTGTATTCTGCCCCACAGTAGCCAGGAACGGCAACATTCTTCACTCAGTAAGAAAGTCTTCATGTAGAGAGACTCGCTTGTGTACTGCATGGATAAAGCACCTTTTTTTAAAAAAAGCCTATGGCATGTAAGAAAGGCTAGAATAGAAGGTGAAGTATCCAGTAGGCAGAGCTGAACCTCGAGAACACTGATGGAGACAGGCACATGAAAGCTGAGCAGAGGGTACTAGTCACGTGGCAGAATTTAGGTTAGAATAAATGGGATATTAAGTTATGAGCCAGTCCAAAAACATGCCTAGCTATATGGGCTGGCTGAGTCTCACAGTCATTATTTCTGGTAGCTTGGGGCCAGGAGGAAAACCATGTGCTTACAAAAAAAACATCACACAACACCTTCACCTATGCCAAGCTGGGATACTCAGTATAAAAATATGTCAGTAGCATCAAAACACCCCAGTTCTTATCTGTATGAAATTGTATCATGCTAGTGACAAAAAGACTAGCCCTTCTTTCTTGTGAACTGAAACTAATAAAATAAATTAACGGGGACAGTCAGGTAACTATAACACAGGAAAGCTGCTAGTGAAAGAGTTTCCCAAGCCTTTGTCTGGAGTTTCCATTTGTATGCTTTCTTCTAAGTTCATCGAAGCAGAAGACCAAGAAGAAAAGACAATGAGGAAGAAATATGGCTTCCTGTCTTTGTTAATCAGGAATCTCACTATTCTTGTCATAAAAATGCGTGTTTTCTATTCTAAAATCTTGTGCAAAGAGATACAATGTCCAGCTGGCTCTGCAGAGTGTGAAGATGATCTTAGAGCAGTTGCTGTGTCACAGAACCATCACATAAATGCCATGTTGTTAAATTTCAGAACATGACCTCTTATATGAGCTATTCGTAGCCTTCCAACCTAATCCTTGTGTAGTAGTTGGAAAAGTGTGTGCGAATGAGTCTGTTGACTGAAGACATCGCCCATCATAATATCCCCAGGGCAAGAGATTAAATAGAATTCGTTAAGAGCCATGCACATATTTTCTAGCATCACTTTTTTTTTTCCTGCCACGTATGTGTTTTGTAGACCACAGTTTTCAAGTAGTATAAATGGAGCACCATCAACTAGACTTCAGGAAGTCTGTGAAGGTCTACACACTGGTGGTGTTAATGTCACATGTTTTGCCATCCTGATGTCACGTGTCATAGTTGTGTTTCTGTACAAATCTATGAAGCTAATTCTTGCTCTTGTACTTCAAACAGACATCTATACTTCTGAAAAGACTAGAGGTTAGAAAATATTTTTTATATACAAGAGCATCATAGATATAATTCCATAAGGTAAGAGTGCTAAGACTTTTACAAAATATAGTTCAGAGACTTTAAATATTGGATATTTTCTTTATTTATATTTCAAATGTTATCCCCTTTCCAGCCCCTCCCAGAGGCCCCCCTATCCTATCGCCCCTCCCCCTGCATCTATGAGGGTGTTCCCCCACCCACCCACTCCTGCCTTCCCACCCTCACATTCCCCTACACTGGGGCATCGAGTCTTCAGAGGACCAAGGGCCTCTCCTCCCGTTGATGCCCAACAAGACCATTCTCTGCTACATATGCAGCTGGAGCCATGGGTCCCTCCATGTGTACTCTTTGGTTGGTGGTTTAGTCCCTGGGAGCTCTGGGTGGTCTGGTTGGTTGATATTGTTCTTCTTCCTGTGGGGTTGCAACCCCTTCAGCTCCTTCAGTCCTTTCTCTAACTCCTCCACTGAGGACCCCTGGTTGACATTTCAAAGAAGGCATTTAATCTGCTACCTTCTATGGACAAGAGAAGTTAAGTGCTAGTGGATGAAATTTTAGTGAAATATGTTCTATTGTTTACAAACTGAACCTTGTTTTGTATATAATATTGTATTAAAGTCAAGAGTAGCAAAGTATAATATATAAAAATTTAATATTTTCCATATATGAATTTATTTTTAATCACTTATATAAAGGCATACACATTGTCTTTGGAATTAAAAACAAGATTTTCTAGTCTCTTTTTTGGGAGGGAGAGTTTTTTGTTTTGGTTTGGTTTGGGTTTTTTTTACCCATTTTTTAAAATTAGATATTTTCATTATTTACCTTTCAAATGTTTTCCCCTTTCCTAGTTTCCCCTCCAAAAACCCCCTATCCCTTCCCTCCTCCCCCTGCTCACCAACCCACCCACTCCTGCTTCCTGGCCCTGGCAGTCCCTTATACTGGGGCATAGAACCAGCACAGGACTAAGGGCCAGGAGGGAGAGTTTTAAGACAGGGTTTCTCTATGTAGACCAGGCTGACCTTGAACTCAGAAATCCACCTGCCTCTGCCACCCAAGTGCTGGGATTAAAGGCATGTACCACCTTACTGCCCAGCATTACTTTTTAATAACTGATGGAATTACAGTTTATAGTATAAGGTTACATCTACAGGACAATTGAACAGCTAACATGGAGAAGTGCACATACCCATTCTGTGCCCTTATCCTTCCCTGCTCCATTCCTCTTTGTAGTTCTATTCACTATATCCAGTTTACAATAGAGTAGCAGGCTTTGTTTTGTAGACTTTCATAAGTCATAGTCATGTTTGTCTTACTCTTCCATATAGAATTGTTCACCACCTAAAATCCCATTGTCTTTCACCTACTCATCCCTTTTTTTCTCCTTTCACTCTCAGGAAACTCCTGATCTTTTACTGTCTCTGTATTTTTGCTTCCCCAAAATGATGTATAGTTAGAATTGTACAACATGTGGAGTCTTCAAACTGGCTTTTCACTTAGGTTCATCTATGTCTTTTCCTGACTCAATAAAGCACTTTGCATGGGTAAACAGTAGATCCAAAGCATGGATATAGCCCAGTGTTCATTCACTTAGCTGTGATAGAAACCTTAGTTACTTCCAATTTGTTAACAATAAATAAAGATACGTGAATAGGAAAAGAAATAAAGGAGAT